>NC_091392.1:52845714-54085357 GCF_032191515.1 Phaenicophaeus curvirostris
CCTAATTTTCCATGGAACTGGAATCCTATCTATAAGAAACTATGCAAATCTTTAAAGAACACATCAGCATTTGAAACTCAAGAAATTCTCATATGCTTAAATGTCAAAAAAAATTACAGAAAACAAATTCTGTAAAACAGAAACAAAGTGCAGTATATAAAGAGCAGTGTTTCCTAGACCTTTCACTAGATTTACCATATCTATGATTTGCCCTAAAAGAGAGATGTCTTTTTTCTTCACCTTTGGTTTGGTAAGGGATTAGTATAAATTGTTATAAAGATTTCCAAAACCAGCTTCTTCAGCTCTATAATGGGTTAAATGTGCCACATCCATAGGGAAACAATGGTGGGATGAAGCGGGCCTTCTACAAAATTACTCAGCTGCCTGGCTTTATTATAGACATCTGCAAAAGAGTACAGCTGGGTTTGCTGAAGGTACTTCAGACTGCTACTAGTCTCCTTTAACAGAATAAATATTGTTTAAATGAAAACGTGCTCACAAATAAGTAAAAAATAAGCTTTGTCTCCTCCCTACTATAATCCCTTGGTGTGGTGAGTGCATCACTGACTATTGTGATACAGACGAAAAGAGAGAATGTTGATCCATAAAGTTGTAAAAAGGAGATAGATAGCAGTAGCAGGCTCAGGACCAATGTTCAACACCTCAGGCAGGACCTCTGTCTTGTTAATATATGGGCAAGGCTTCACTGAAGCTGACAAGCTATCTGGGAAATGTGTTACATTGTCAAGATTTTTTCCTTTTTAAAATTAAAGGCAGTGGGAACCCGTGAATGGGTGTCTATATAGCTGAAAATGTAAAACTAATACACATGAAACTGGAAAATTACATTTCTCTTTAGTAAAAGACAGACTTGAAGTGGCACGGCAGAGTGTGCTAAAACCAAAACAGTTGTATGATGTGTAGACTGTCTCAGGAAGATAATTTAATCTTAATATAAGCCATAGATACCTTTCAAACCAGTAAAATTGAAAACAGACTCAAGCTCTAAAAAATTCACTGCAGGATGAACAGCTGGCTTACCTGACATTACTCCAAACACACAAAATGAAAAACAAAAGGTAACCAGATAAATGAAATGGATGGAGTAACAACAATGAAAATTCTTGCTTCCTGACATAACTAAGAAGAGCATAGGCTTGAGACAAATGAGATAAAATGGAAAATAAAATTCTGTGGCATGTAAGGCATTTCATTCATGCCAAGACCATTTGTACTTCAGCAGAAATATTAAGGTAAACCTCAGATAAAAGTGTATTTTTAAAAATGGATACTATAGTGAAATACAGAATGGGTCTGTAAGACCTCCATTAAAAAAACTCACATACAATATCCTGAAGCCTTTTTGATATAGTCAAGTGAAAAAGCATAAAAAATATTGAATATAATACAGTGGCTCAGCAATGAAATCCAAGGACTGTATTCAAAAACCACTAACTGGGTGCTCCACGTGTCTAATTTATTAAATTTGTACACCGTGCTGATTATGTTTACTTCCATGCATTCATATGAGCTGAGATTTTCCTATTTTACAGTCCTTTAGAGAAAACAGAATATTTGGCTCTGTGTTTCAAATGGACCATTAAATTTCTTTCATTTCTTTTACATTTTACTTCTAAATAAGTTATGGAGCAGACATACAAACAAGCCCAAACACCAGGACATATTATTCATTAAAAACCAATGTTCAAGTTCTACTAATTTTCTTAAAAATGTAAGGCTGGTTTATATAACACCATTCAGTGCTTGGAACTGTGAATTCGAACAACATGTACGTTGTGTGGTACATCCTCTTTTGGTTTTACCTTGACATTGCTAACTCTTCATTCTTGCACAGCTTCTTGATGGGTTCACCTTAAAGTTGACTGCTACTCTTCCAGTCATAGGTCTGTGTGCATAAAACCTTGCCTGTTTGTTTCTGTTATTTCAGTTAAAGTAATAATAAGAATTGCTTTGCCCCATTGCTAAATATATCTAGCATTTCACAACTTTTGAGTGATTTATGTTCTACTCTTAATAATCTTATTTTAAGATCAGTTTCCACATGTAAAAGTTATTGTATTCAGCAACAGAAATTCATCTTAGCAGTTTAGGTAACCATTATATTACTACTGTAAAGCAATAATTCTGTGGATGGCAGAAGAATGTAATATAAAACCAAGAAGTTGTTGGTTCCATCACTGACTTCTCTTTCAAGATTTTACGACTGCATATTTACTTGGACGTCTGCACTTGGATTTTACCCTATAGGATTGCCACCCTGAGCTTCTAAATAGCAAAGAAGCTTTGGCAGACAAAATGAAGTCAATAGTTTTCTACATAACAGTTTATAAAATGATATCTGAAATAAAAGCAAATCTTTTCTCTGTAGGCCTAGAGTTTTACACTGGAGTTTGCACAATCCACAAGAACATTTTTAAAAGACAAAACAAAAAGTTATCCAACATACCACAGGGGAATACTCTTTGTTAAAATCAAATTAAGACTGAAAGTATAATTTTATAATTACTAGGTTAAAAAATATCTACGTATTGTAATTATACTAAAGGTAGCATTAGAAAACCACAAATCTCGAAAGTAAAACTACCCCCAAGTGCACAGGTGTTACTAATTCCGACATGGATTAACGTTGTGATAGGGAAAATATTTCTAAACTTCATTCGTGCTTTTTAAATTCATTTAATCTTCTTCATAACTACCTACAACAGATGTAAATAATTAATTAAAGGTATTGTGTATTGTCACGACATGGAAGATTTTTGGAATTCAGATACTTTATCAAGCATTGATACAACGATTTTCTTCCTTGAATAAATTCTGTCTTTAGATTTACATATTGCCTAGGGATATATTCATTAGTAACTTGTGACAGAACACAGGCAACGAAGGGTGGTGCCCAGTGCCAGAACCAGAGGTAATGGGCAGGAACTACAACACAGGAGGTTCCTTCTGAACATCAGCAAACACTTTTTTACTCTGAGGGTGACAGAGTGCTGGCACAGGCTGCCCAGGGTGGTTATGGAGTCTCCATTCTTAGAGATATTCAAATTACATCCGTTTCCTTTAAAACATTCCTCCAGACTTCACAAATAGGGCAGGCCTATTAAGGGGACTACCTTTAAACAAACATCCTGAAAATAAACCACAAAAATAAAGATGTACCAAATGAATAAAAATCTAATTCTTGTCTGTCATCAATCATCTAGATGATGAAGGTTTATTTTTAAATCAGGAAAAATAAAATTTCATTTACAAACTCACTCTCTATTTTTTGTATGCTCTGTCTACATCTTACTGATATGATAATTTCACTTGCAAGTTAACAAAAGATAAGAAAATTTCCTGAGCATCTACAGGATTGATAGCTCTCTTGAGATACATATATTTGAAACTGTTGGATAGATGTATTTCTTAATTTAAAGTGTATGTGTATGTTTTGGCCTTAAATTTATTGATGCTTAAATCTTGAATTACAAACATGAGGAGCAAAATTCTCTCAGCTGAATATAGTGTTCACCGAAGAGCATTTTTTTCATTTCTACGTGCCAGAATACAAGTCAGCATCACTGCTAAGATCCACTTCCATTCTCACAAAGAAAAATGGTGCCTTTTAATAAAAAGGTATGTTGGTATGTTTCCTTGTCTCCATTCAAAGTTTATTTCTAATATTAGTTTTATAACCCTCTATATGCAATCAGCTTTAAGCCAGCAAGATCAAGTTTAGCTACACTACACAATCATCCCCATTCCCAGTGCTGTCTACGGACTCATTTCCAGTAGCTCATTAATACAAAACGGGCAAGTAGCCCTGGGAGAAAAACTCACATCTTTCTCCCATTTGGGTTGAAGGAGTCCTACCTTTTCTCTTTTTCTTCTGGCTTAATAAGGTTTTCTTTTCTTTGACATTAGGTTTTCCTCAGGGAGGCTGAAACATCCTTACCCTGACTCTTCACCTGGTGTTTATGACACTTCATCAGAAGCAAAAAAAATATATATATACAAATTCCTGAAGCTTAGAAGTTATAAAATCCAAACTTACTATTAGTACATATTGCCACAGCCTCTAGAGCACAGTAATTATAGAAAAAAAGTAAAAAGAATTAGATGAGACCATTTGCTAATCTCTCCCACAAGAGACTCGTATGCTACTCATATTTGCAGAACTGCAGTTCTGCTCTGACTCCCAGACCTTGTGTACCAGATTAACAGAGCCAGGAAAAATCTGCAGAAGTGCTCTGGAGATGTAAATGGGGCCATAATGTGACAAGGGACAGGGTATGGAAAGGGCACAGAAGACCCCCGCCAGGAGAAGTGCCTCCCTCCCACCCACCAAAAAGGCAGCCTCCTGCTACGTGCTCAGAGGGAACCAGGGAGGGCAGGAAAGGGAGGAAAGCAAGCTCAGCACCCTTCTCCCTCCCACTCCATTAATATCAGGATATTTTTGTGCCCACAGCTGTGTTACTATACTTGCTCGTTCTTGTGTTGAGTCTAGGGAGAGACATATCTCCTGGGATATGGGAAATTTGTCATGTACAATTAGCAGGGCACCAAAAAAGTGCCCTGATTTGGAAAACCACAAAGATTAAGACAGATTTGAAAAAGAAATGTCCTCAGACTAGACCTCAGTTCTGAACTTTACTCCTTTATAAAAATTTATATTTGCTGTTAAAAAGGAAGGACGTCTTCCAATGGCCACTTTTATGCCTTCCTTATTATTTACTTCGCTACGGATTACACTTACTCAGAAAGACCATATTATATATAAGGACATGTCAGTAAATATTTGTATAACATTCTTGACAGCATTAAGTATAAAAAACCTTTGAAAAAGCATATCAGTGTATTCTGTTTTACAACACCAGGAAGAACACCTCTTTATAAGTTGTGGGTTCTCAGTCTATTATCTTGAAAATTAATTTCTATGATATTGGATACAAATCATATACTTGTAATTCAAGAATACAGTTTATTAGAGTGAGAAATAAATATTTGATTATTGCATATATAATCCAATATTTAAAGCCTCATATACACATGCAGGTATAAGCATAGGTTTATATGCTTATTAATGTTAAGGAGCACTCGCAAATGGCCTTAGTGCACATAGTGATGCTATTAATTTGCTAAATTAAGGAACTACATGATTGTTTTCTTTCAACAAATACCCGTGTGCACTTGTCACCAAGTTCCCTTCATAAATCTTTCTTCGACTGTTTATAGCTTTCCAGCTTTTAAATTATGCCATACATCTAACAGTACTTTTTTATATAGTTGTCAAGACTGTAGGTACTCAGAGAAATGAGTAATCTTCAATAAAGGTCCCACAAAGCTTGGCCATTCAAAACACTGATTAGAAGACTTCATACGTGCAGACAAAAAGCAGAAAATAAAGTGGAATGAGAATTATACCACATAGAAATGAACATGAATACAAGTATCTAGATTATAATCAAGCATATATGTTCATAGATGTCTATACAAATATATGTATGTATACATGTATGTACATGCATACATTCTTGCTTTCTGCGAATTAAAATATTGATGTCCATTCATGCAGAAATACAACTGTCATTCTAGTGTCTAAATTAATGGTTTTAGTGATTAATGAACTGTTATTGTTGAACGTTCTTACATTTATATAGACCCCTTTTAACAGAAAAAAAATTAAAAGAAAGCTGCGAAAGAGGGTGAAAAACATTGCTGCACTGTAATAGCCACAATGTGAAAGGAATCTCGTTTTCCACTAGATAACATCCTTTGTCTTCCATTGAATCAACCTTCAGTTCATGCTTGACCCATTTTTGACAGAATTTCACATCACAGGATATTTGAAACAGCTACAGCCCTAAAAGGCACTTTAACTGCAAAATCTGTATCACGAGACATTTCTACAATACTATAAAAAGGAGAATGTATGTAAACAACATGAAGACTAATGCTTGCCATTTATCTACAAGACTTTTACCCTACAGAATTCAGCATCTTTCTTGCATTTTGACAAACATTTAGGTTTTGTCAGAGCAAGGAATAGTTTTGTTGCTACAGCTAGGACTGCTTTTATCTTCTGTATGTAAATATCCTTGGAAAAATATAGTAAAGATCAATTCATTGCACTGAAGTGCTGATGAGAGCTTAAAAATATCCCATTATGCTTTTGCCAAGGTCAGTCTTTTGTTATAGAGAACACTAAATTCAACATTAAGTTTCATGTCAAAGCAGCGTGCTTCTGAATGTGTTCCAGTATCTGCTTTACACAAATGCTTTGCCAAGTGCAAGCATCCTGTCAAACAAAAGGCATCTCACAGGAATAAGAAGTCCTTTCATTTTCTGCTTAGTTGTACTGCATCTGCATTCTGCTTACCTGTCTTCAGTTCAGCCAGCTTTGCTTTAAGTTTCTTTTTAAAGCAAATTGGTTCACTTCCAGGTTTTCTGCTGAGAATGTTTTAAGATGAGATGTTATTACTTTAAGCTGAAAAGTTTTGGGGTTTTTATTAAAACAAGAGCAAATACTAGAGCATTTAATCATCTGTCCTCTGTTTACAAATCCTTCATCTTACATTATCCCTTTCTGAAAGAGAAAGAGAAAACATGGACCCTTGATACTAAGAAATATTTCACATTACTATTAAAGTGATGTTAACAAAGCTTTTGTTCACTCCATTTTTGTTTTTAACTGCATTAGTCCTAGCTGAGTAACTGAAGTACAAATGCCTTTGAAATGTGCATATAAAATTGGCTCACAGTAGTTAAATATTTTTAAATATCATAAAGTGATTCAAAAAATTAATCCTGTAATATGTTCACTTCTGTGATCTTTTAATGTGAGAAGCTGATGTGTTTAATCCCTGTGAACTATACTGAGCAATTATCCAAAGCTTTGCTTGTACTTTTTGCAAATCACCAAAATAGAACTTACGTAAATATGATGTAACTTCTCATTTTGCTTAGTAATTGTTTGCTATATTAATTAGAAACACTTAAGAAGCAGCCCAGGTCCTCCATTTCCAATCTATACCTGAAAGCAAATAAAAAAAAAATGTTTGAAACCATGCTTGTACCTTTTGCTTCCCAAACTGGGGTTTGAATTGACAAGATTTTAATTCAGATTAATTGATCAATTAACCTTCCATATAGCTGCCAGTAATATGAAGTACGTTTTCACAGTGAAATAAACAAGGGTTAAATAAACACATTGAAGTAGACTCTGGGACTGCAGTAGTTGGGATTGAATAAGATATTACTCTGTAAGTTTTCAGCCTGGAGGGAAACATAGTGAGACCCTTTTTTGCACATATACTTTGCTTTAGTAGCACAAAGTATATTTCAGTTTCATGAAGGTGTTTTGAGGATCTTATTTTTAAATAGTAGTTCCACATTTTGTAAGATCCACTGTTTTTTTTTTTCATGAAGAATTTAGTTTAAGACTGAAAACTATAACTGTCTTTAAAAAAT
Source organism: Phaenicophaeus curvirostris (assembly GCF_032191515.1). NCBI lineage: Eukaryota > Metazoa > Chordata > Aves > Cuculiformes > Cuculidae > Phaenicophaeus > Phaenicophaeus curvirostris. The sequence goes on from NC_091392.1 coordinate 52,853,188, forward strand.
TGCTCATCAACTGTTTTCCTAAGTCGTGTCAACAGGCATTTTGGTAGACATGGTGATGACACTTGAGCAAAGACTTGTGGTCAGGTACAGTCTAGACCTAAAAGACTGTATCTGCCATGCAACTTTCATAGCCTGTCCTGAACTGTTGCCATTGCTACACCTGCTCATCTAGCAGCCTTTCATCAAATCTGCCTAAAAACCAAAATTCTGCAAGTCCTGGGAGGAAAAATTCCCCATCCCAGAGCTTCCTAGTGTGAAGTCTAAGAACTCTTATTTTTTCATGGTGATTAAATGAAAATTACACTTAAAAGAGTGAAATTAAAAATATAAATTTTTATAGAATTTTTATAGAATTTTTTAAAATATATATCATAAGGAAACCAACCTAGAGCTATCCAGTCACTTAAAACAAATGCTGGCAGCATTTTGTGCCCATCCTGTGCAGAACAAGATGTAGAATAAACACTGTCTATACCTTAATTTCCTAACTTTCTGAGTAAGCACTCAATTTAGGATGAAATTTGTTCCCATCTAAGTTTAATGGACTCCTAAATTCCTTTATAATATGCTAAAAGTAATGTCCTTAGATATGTAAAACCTATTGCCCTATAGAGATGGTTTTCTGTCTCTGCAAATTTTTTCTGTTTTTCAAACTATTGGAACACTAATTGGAATCAGTTTGGGTTTAACGAAGCGTGAATATCCTACAACATGTTTTGAAATTCTGCTTTAATAAATGTATACATATTATCTGTTTTAAATGCAATGAAATTTCAAAACACCTTGAGAGATCTGTTGATGAGCGATTTGAGGCTATGTCACAGAAGCTTGTTCTTAGAATGTTTGCATTTTGCTAGATGACACGTTGTTACCCAACTTGAAAGCTTCATCACAGTAATGAAAAATGTCCAATGGATAATGCATTTAGCTAATCATAGTTTCGGATTTTAATTGCCTCTAGGCACATGAGGTTAAAGTGGAAGAGTCAGTAATGCAAATAGTCTTCTGGTGACAGGATGACTTAGCTAATGTTAAATGACAGAAAAATGATCTTCTTACAGATGCAGAACTAGCTCTAAAAATACAGAAATCGTGGCATTAGTAATTTTAAAATAATATTTCTAACATAAGTTCTGTCCCTGCAGTATTTAAAACAATCAATAGATATGTGTGTGCCTATGCATGTATGGATTTACCTCATATTCATCTTTCAAGAGGTCTTATTTTTGTGAGCTGAAATTCACAGATCCCATGAACTCTTACTGGGATATATTTGTCTAGACACAAAATAATTTTTTTGCTATAATTCATGACAAGATTAAAAAAAAAATACAAAAAGAAATCTTCCTCATGACAAGCCTTTCTGGTGTTACAGTAAAAATGACAACAGCGGTGGGCATTAATTTTGTTGCTATATGGTTAAACAAACCCAGAACCTATGACAGAAATGAAACCCAGAACTAGCAGCTTCTGAGAGAGCTGTTGTTTCATTTCAATGCTATTTGAGTCTTACGCATGACAAAATTGCCTTACCATGCCTGCAGAAAGAGCTGAAGGGGCCATTCCAACACAGATTAAATGAACGCAGATGAAAATTATAGAAGTTCTCTTTAAGGATCCGAAGTAATTTATGTGCTAGTTCAATAGTCATTGAAAATTTCAGGTAAAGCTTTAGCTTTAATTAACACTGGTGAAATAGTTAAGACCTTATTAATATGTCAGGGGAATATTATCTGGAAGGGTAATGCAGCTATCTAGAAGTCATGAGCAGATAAAGCCTTACCATAATTAACAAGTTCCAGCCATTCTTTCTTTGTATTAACCCTATAGCACTTTGATAATTAATGACATAGTTGACAGAGTAATGTGGAGCTGTGTTGCTGGCACAATTTCATTTATACTTTATTATTTAACTTCTAAAACAACACAGTTCTTAATTTTTATTGAGATGGGTAAATATAATTTGTATATTACCCATGGTGTATGCATGTATGTAAGTGCTATACAACTTGAAATGTTAGTTTAATTATTTATTTTATGTTAAACACGTTCAGTAAAAGAAAGGAAATATTATTTGAATAGGGAATCCTGCAAGGAAAAGAAATCATTAAAAACCTGAGGATTTAGGAAATTAATTTTTGGTTAGTGCCAAAATTGGCAGAAGCGTGGTAGGGTTCTTGACTACTGTCAGAATTTGCAGGTGGACCCTGGGCAGTTTCACAGCAGGGGAGCTGGGAAATAAAAGTGTGGAGCTTCACAGTGCCATTGAGAAGTGGAAAACCTATGGACCCAGTAGATAAAATTACCTTTTAGTAAATCAGCCTTGTCCCATGTAAAAGACTTAAAGATTGAGGACAAGTCTATTGTTATGTTGAGATAATTGGTCTCCAGAGATGGATTTACAATTCTCTTTGAAAATGGTTCAATTTTCTGATTTTACTGCATATAAATGAAAAATCCCTATTATATTAATTTAATAATTTATTCTGCTGTGTAAAATCCATCCTGTTGTCTATCCTCAGTCATCTATATTAGGTTCATTTCAGAAATGTTTTAAGTGCCTATTTTGATTTAGTTTACTTTTTTATGGTTTAAAGTATGGTCAGATAAAATAAGATGATTAATTTAATGTCTTTTTCCATGCCTGGAATAATCTTTTTGGTCACAGAGAACTATGTTTCTTTTTGTTACATTATATATCAACAGATAAACCTGTTAATTTCCTATTATAAAGTGTTTATGAATTACACATTTTAAGTCATATATTTGTTATTTATACTTTAGGCATTATGTAAAGCAAACTAGTAAGCCTAAGAAGTAGATGATTGTAAGTATTTACACGTGCAAACAAGGCCTTCATTTATTGACTAAGACTTGTATGCTATGCACACTGGAAGATATAGTGTATGTATCCAAAGTGTGTACCAATGTCTATACTATTGACATGAAAAGAAACTTTGTATTAATGAAACGTTTAAAATAATCTTCTAACTTAACATGTTTGGAGGCTAAATTCACCATCATTAGTACAAGGAATTATAATTGTACATCTCTCTATATGCTCCTGAGCTTGCATCCTGTCTATAATTTACATCATTGCTCCTTCTTAAGTTTGAAGGCATCCTAAAATTATAAAATCATAGAATCATTAAGGTCGGAAAACACCTCCCAGTTCATTAGGTCCGAACAACAGCCCAATACCATGCCTATTAAACCATGTCCTGAAGCGCCACACCTACAAATTTTTGGAACACTTCCAGGGATGCTGACTCTACCACTTCCCTGGGCAGCCTGTTCCACTTTTTCAGTAAGGAATTTTTTCCTAATGTCCAATCTAAACCTCCCCTGGCACACCTAGAGGCTATTTCCTCTCATCCTATCTCTAGTCACTTGGGAAAAGACAGCAACATCAACCTTGCTACAACTTCCTTTCAGATAGTTGTAGAAAGTAATAAGAACTCCCTTCAGCCTCTTGATCTCCAGACTAAACAACTAGTTCCCTCAGCTGCTTCTCATAAGACTAGTTCTCCAGATCCTTCACCAGCCCTATTGCCCTTCTCTGGACCCTCTCCAGCAATTCAATATCTGGGCACATATGTATGCATAAATATATGATACACATGTAAATGAAGTTGTAGACCATGGGGTTTTGATATCTACATATTTCAAATGTTGTAGTATTTTTTAAAATAAAACTCAAATGAATCACTGCAATATCTAAAAGTCCACTATTTTTTAAATTTAGAAATCTCACTAATAGTCTGAAGTTACTGAATGGAACCACACAGCCCTGACAGTTAAGCTGCTATATACAAACTATACCTTGTGTCAGCCAAGAGACCCACAGATGTCTGCCATGGGATGGGAAAGTGGTCTTTGAAAACAATTAACCCTTCCAATGAGGATGAGAAAACTAAAAGCTTTCCATGCTGGTCCTTTACAATCCTGCTAATGGATTGTGTGTCCTGCAAAGGGCCTGAGTTTACAGAGTTTTTTTCGCAGAAAATACAGTTTTCCTTACGTGAATAATTCCTGAAATTGTGGTACATGAGATGAATGGGAAAATATATGTGATATTAGAATGGAAAATTGTTTTCAGGTTCTATAAAATATGGATACTTCAGTAATTTATGACTATAGGGTTTTTCTACAAGAATATTTCCATGTAGGTACAAAGCCATTTTCTTTCAAAAGCTTCTTCCTTAATTTTCTGTCTTAAGATTCACAACATTTGTACTGCAAGATATATATTCAGCTAAAAATATGTCAAAGATAAGATTTAAGATATATCTGAATTCAGTGAAATTGCTTATGAATTTTATTGACAGGATAGTAACACTGGTTGTGCTTTAAAGCTACTAAAGAAGCAGAACATTTATTGACAATTTGTTTTGTGAGCTCCTGATGGAGTGTAAAGGATGAATATTTCCAGTCTCACGACAAAACCACCACGTCTGGTGCAGGAAAGTAACTAGAATAAAAGAATGTAGGAGTTTCAGTTACAAATATGCATTAATGTAGGTCAAGATTTATCGGCTAAGGTGTGGGGAGGAGGTAGCATCATCTGTTTGCCAACGGTTGTGTTTATATTGTTATACGTATCTTCTAATCATCATCGCTCTGCCTCCTTATTGTTTTTGAATGTCATATAGACAACAATCTTGCATTGCTTTAACTGTAATAATATACACAGGGAAATACAATCCTCTCTGCTTTCACTACAGCTATAAAGTCACTTACATTAAAATAACTATCTTGGCAAAGCTTATTGCTGTGTCTGAACCACTATACTAGTATAATATAGAGAAGCTCTATTAGTGTAACTACTTCATTAAATATGTGAAAGTAAATACAAAGTCTTATTGTTAAATGGTATAAGATCACTATACTCAGACAAAGACAAACCTAAACTGTCCCCAAACCATGCCCAGGGATTGCCAGCAGGCTTGGCAGTAGGTTGAGCAGAACCAGGCTCAGCAGTCCTAACCTACATGGGTGACAACAGGGCAGCACCCATGCCTGTGTCGCAGCCTTACCTAGCTCTCTAGTAGGAGTGCAACTTATTACTATATAGGGGTCAATATTTAGAAAAGCTCACACACAAAATTGCATTTTGTATAAAGAAAATAACTTATAATCATGAAGTTTACACTTGTGTGACATTTTTTAAGTCAATACAGCCTAGATCAAAATGGTTTAGGAAAATTTTGCCTTGCTTCATTTTGACTATCCAGCTCAGGGTCCAAAATGATATGCTTAGAATTATGAAGTGTAACTTGTTTAAAGTGTCTAAGTAAGGTGATTGCATTGATTTAAACTATTTAAAAACGAATCAGCTCAAAGACCTTGTGCATGGGTCATCTTAGAATCTTAAAATCCTGTATAAAGAACCAATCTATTTTTTTCATTCTCTGCACATAGCGGTTTCCTTGCACTTCAAAAGAAGGAAGAGTGATTGGAATCTGATAAGTTGCTATTGGTACACGTGCTGTCAGAAATGTAGTACCAGCTGCAGCTGATAGAAATGTTACACTGTCTTCGTTGTATACCTAAAGGCAAACCAGATTCATCACATGCCCTCAAATTTTTATTTTAATTTTATTTTCAGTGTGGTTCATCAGAAATCATGACTTTGGGAGTCTGTCAGGATGCAGGTTATTTTTCATTCTCTGATGTTTTAGCTCTGTGATGCACCACACCCTGTTATGTACTTGCACAAACTGACTGATGTGATCAGGGGGAATTATCAGGGCAATGACTAGTGAGCCTGGGAAGCCTAAATATAAAACCAATGCAGACATCACCCTATTTCCCGAGGATGTAAACAGAAGAGACTACAAGAAGGAAAAAGCGCTTCATAGACTAAAATTTGTTTCTTTCTTATATTGCTTTAATACTTGCTTTAAACGTTTAATCTATTGCTTTAATTAAAATTTCTCCTCTTAAATATCAAAAAACAACTTTTGTTTGATTACCTACTTAGTAGCAGTGATAATAGGTTAGACAAGCATTGATTATCTTTCTTTAATGATTAATTACTGTGTACATGCTAGGTATTGCAGTCCTTTTTCACAGGTTTCATTCAATTCTAATGTTGTAGAAGTCTACATCTTTTCAAGCTTAAATGGAAATTGTACTGAATATACTCAATGATTTACAGAATGACACAATGATTTACTGAAAAAATGCCTTGTGTTATATGTTTGCATGCATCCCTCCATGTACACTGATAATCCATACTTCTATGGATATTAGAAAATGCAGCCAGCCATGGTGCAATTAAGCACTGCTCTGAAAAAGATACCACAGTACGTAGTTTAGAAAAAAATAATACTACCTCTATTCTGGATGAAATACATCTGAAAGTGTCCTTATTGCTTCCTCAATATTTCTCTTTCACATACACATAGAAACATTCTCATATAACAATACGAACAAGGAGTTTTTATGCAACAACCAGTAGGACTTTGAGACACATTTTTGAAAGCACCAAAGTCAATAGATCTAAAGGCAAAATTTCATATTTTGCAGTTCTAACATAGTGCTGACCTTTCCCGCCTGCTGTGGCTGCTTCAGGGTGCTGCTCCATGCACAACTCCAGCACAATCTTTTGCAGGGCTGGGCTCTCAACCAAGTCAGGCTCAACTTTAAACCCAAACCAGCTGGTTTATAAACATTATAGCTTATAAAAAGAACAATTCTTATTTTCTTTGATTATATTTTGGAGTAGGAAATGAGTTCTTAGAAAGGAGGAGGAATGAAACCTATTTAAAACAGCACTATCAGTGAAAAATTGTGCATGGAACTACATTAAAGCCCTCGCTTAAAATCTAAAGAGGGCAGCTAGAGGCAAATTTTTTCGAAGCGTCACTGGGTAACTACTGACTTAAACTCCCGACTTAAGAATTTTTTAGAATTTTGGTCTTATCTACTTTGGTCTACTCTACCTATGAGATATCGCCTGACCATTTCAGATTGTTTTAGATCAGAGCTGAATTTCTTGGCAAAGCTTGATTTTGATGACTGGTTTGAAATTCTTCCTTCATATTAGGGTCAGTCTTTGTATCATGGAAATTGGCAGGTGTTAGGTCCGTACTGTCAACCTGTCATTGTTAAAACTATGGCATAAGCACTGGATAATCCCTGATGTCCAGATGCCATCATGAGAAAATATAGTACTAATATAAGAATACACCAGTATTTTTGCAATAAAACTCTTCTTTCAAATTGTTACTTCCAATAAGCGTGAGATATACTGTTGCACATCAATCCTTCAAAAATGGATATATTCACTGATGCATAAAATTAATAAAATATTGTTATTGTCACTGGGTATTTAATGTAATACATCTAGAATTTAAGGAAAATACACATCAGGTATTCTGATAACATATTAATCACCTTGAAATTTAGTCAGGAAGTCTAATATTTAGCATGATCAGCACTGGGGAGAAACCCACAAGTTCTTCTGAGCTTTTTGTGTTAGACAAGACTCCAAAGATGTACTTGAACCTGATGAGGAGAGAGTGTGGTTTTCACCCCTGCCTTGCAGGTTACACTGGAGAGCAGTCTAAGCCTCCTATATCTACAGTGCTCATTTAGGCCATTCCCTGCACATCTGATTCTGGGAAGGTAGCTTGTCAGGAACATCTGCTCCATCAGTCCTTGTTACAAGTCCCCTCCATGGCCCTACTGGCTTTCACAAGGTGTTGTCTAGGTTGCCAAGACACAGCTGGTCTGGTGATTCCAGTCAGCATGCTTCATCAGTTAGTCTGTCACTATGGAGGACAGCAGCCCCAAGGTTACCAACTACAGACTTGCACAACACCTTCACATCTCTGTGATAAGTAGTGTGAAGCGTATGCTGGGACAGGACTCAGTGAAGCGTCCTTCCTCTGGTCTTAGCCTCATGTGTAGGCATGGCTCTTGGAGCACTAGAGATCCAGCAGCTTTCCAGAAGGCACAACACAGACAAATCTTCTTGGGCCATGATGGCTCAGCTCAGCACAGAGTTGAGGGTAAAGATCCTGCCATCATTACAGCCTTAAGATGTACCGTATCTTCTATGGAGGAATAGAAGTCTATAAAACACATTATCAGATGGGTGACATAAATAATTGAACTACATCAAAAAGGCATTTTACTGTTAGTAAGAAAAACTATTCTGGCTCCTGTGTTTAGACAAGAATGTTTAATCATGAAATGTATTTCTGTGCGGTTATCCATTACTGATGTCAAAAATGAATGCCTGAAGAAGTTAAACAATTCCTCTTTTTATTTGATGACTTTAAATTACTTAGTCTCTCTGCTTAAGAAAACGAAAAACAAATTCATCAGCATCTAGATATACATTCTGTATTAGTTACCCACTGGTGTTACTTTGGAAGCTACTTCTGTTCATAGTGATACACAAAACAGAGCAAGTTGTGTGTTTTACTTTATGCAGTTCTATTCTAAAATCATCATCATAATCTTCTATAAGGCTGTGCTACAAAAGATTCCTCACTTTATGAAGTTCATGAGTTTGTATGAGTTTCAGAACTCTTAATCCACACATTTATCTACATACTAATTTCAGGATTAGGAGGGTCTAGATAACATGCTTGAAATCTTGATTTCTGGGCTCCCAGATGTTTAAATAAAAGCTTCTGTTGACTCCACCAACTAAAGAAACTCTGACTCAGCAGAATTTGCACAATACACCAGAGCGCACAGAATAAAAAACTTATTTTTATAAATTATTATTTTTTTAACCTTAGAATGTACCTCTTGCTTATATTGGAATGAATATGCTTTCCTTAAGCTTTATTATTTGGTTCAGCTTATGACCCACAATACACTACTTGTACATGTCAGTATATAGTATATGTACAATCTCCTTTACGTGTCAAGCTTAAAACATTCAGTCACATGCAGATTTAAAAAAATTCCCCCAAAACTACTATGTCTTGTTTGGGCAGGAAGACAGAAAAGCTTTTCAATGGCATCTTTCTCTCTTCCCATTTTTAAATTAAAATTTCTTGTACAACATTTTTTTGTATTTATCTTTGTTTCTATCTCATATAATTTCCAAACAAATTCCTTTGTGATTAGTAGTAGCATTGTAGCCAGCATTTAAGAGACAACAATGTAGGTTTTCACATCAAAACATTCTTTCTTAATGGATTGGTGAAGCAATACAACACAATAAATTAATTATGAGAAGTTACTTTTGGGAGTAGAACCCAAAGTTTCCTAAATAACTCCATTAGCTGGAGCCAGGAATGTGTCTTTGTAGTATTCAATCAATGCAGACTTCCTTTCATTCTGTTTCTGCTGTTCAGACAGTTTAATTGATAACCACTACACTTTGCAGTTTGACACGCTCCTCCTTTATCTGTTGCATATTTAGCAGCACCCTTGCAGATCATTTAAAATCCAGAAGCAATTAAAAGCAGAAATAACTAAAAGTATGGGTAGTTCTTTGAAAACCCGTATAAGTTCTGTTAGCATTTCAGACAGAGCAGTCTGAAAATCTTTCTTATCTGAGGTGTGTTTTTCTCCCTTGTTCTTTGTGGAGGAGATAATTTGCATCTTTACAGTCACACCTGCTCACCCAAGAGGGCTAAACAGTTTCACTGTGTTTGCCATTGTGTTTCTGTAGCTTTCATTTGTAGGAAGTGTCTCATTCCACAGAGACAGATTTTCCCTTGTTTCTTTTTCCCTAGGAAGATCTGAAGTTTAGTTTATCAGTCACCAAGTATTACCTTACTCTTCTACGCCTACAACCAAATAAATTTCAGCTACATTTTTCCTTCTCGACAAGAGAGAATTCTGCCTTCCTGTCCAGCAAGTGATGTCTCTCGCATTCCTGTGGTTTTATGTAACATCTCTTAAGGCAAAGGCATTTATTGCCGTTAAAATCAAAACAAAACAAAATAAAAACAGTTTAGCTAAATCATTCTTCAGATTCACCAGATTGTGAGATATGTTCTTTAAATTGTTACGTGGTTACCAGGTAACTGCATTTCTGTCTTTCTTGCAGTAGAAAGAAGGTACACAAGTGACTTGGGCTGGAAACATAACTTTTAGGTGGCTGAGATTACCAGTCCTCTCTCCCTTCTGTTCAAAGACATAAATCCAAAGAATACTGAAACTAATGCAATTGCAGTTGCAAAAAAGTACCTATGCAGAAGGGGATTAGAAGGAAAATAAAAAAATCATGCAGGCACTCCACAAGGTTAAGCACAGGTTCAGGAATCCATCTAAATAACAAGTCTTGCAATACTGCAAACTAAAATGACATTGGATAAAGTAATATTTTAGATCTATGGGTCCAATGGACTTCAGATCTGTCAAAACAGATGCAACCAGAGAACAAGGACTTAGATGTCATTTCCTCAGAGTTCAGTGCTGCTGTATTAGTACTCCAAACTACATTTCACAACATCCTAGTTTTGAACAGGATTTCATTGTATGTAATCTGGTTTTTATTTATCCACAGGTGGACCCTTAGTAATTAACAGCAATTTTCTGCTAACTATTACATCAGCTTCATTAACTCAGTTGAAACTAATGTAATTTCTCAGTTACTTAACCTGGACCTTCTCCTTCTAGCACAAAAACAAAATTATTTTCATTAACTGGATTTATTATATATGAAGAACAGAAGACAAAGATTCCTTCATTTTGCAAGTAAGCAAGAAAACCAGTAATTATTTTAAGGAGTTTATATTGAATATCAGTCACGCAAAAGTATGATTCCATAGGTAATAGAAAATTGTGGAAATAGTGAGTTTGTTTTCAGGTTCCAGCGAGGCCTGCAAGGGATTATTCATCAGGAATGAAGAAGACAAACAAAAATATCCATTGCAAGTAATATATTGTTTACCTATATCAATTTGTATTAGAAATTTAAAATGTTTCAATTGAAAGTCAGTAACTTCATTTTCTTGGAAACCAATAGATAAGGAGTAGCAGTATGAATGGTTAGGAAATGTACCTGGGCAAATTATCCTGTGACTAGCTGAAAAGGAAGGAGACATCCATGTCTTAGTCACTATTATGAGTATTGGATTTTTCATGGTTCAGACCTAATTGCTGCTTGTCACTTCTGCCGTTTGGTAACTATTAAATTAACCCAGAATTTGCTTTTGAATTTACATTATGGTTTGGTTCCATTACTATATTTCTCAGTCTTTCTCGGTATTTTTCAAAGTATTCTAATTATATCCATGCCCCCCTAGGCATTCTTTTTTTTCTGAAGTTATTTCATCTCATGCCAAAGCGGTGTTTACATTGTTCTGTATTTTGGTAGCTATTTTATGCAGGCATTTCTGATTCTTTCAAATTGTTCTTGTCACCTTAAACATGTGAGATTCCAACAGGTGGATAAGGACACCCTCCCATCAAGTCACAAAATTAAAAATCTCAGGCTTGGTCAACGTTTTATGACTGAAGAGTTATGTGCATGTGCTTATTCATGTCTTAGCCACAAGTCAGAATCCAGTTACCTGTGAGAGCTTCCCTAGAGACTGGTATTCGCAGGGTTAATACATGTGGACCCCAAAGGGATGGCTGCAGCGCTTGCAGCAAAGCCCATCAGACAGACAATTTTGCAATGCTGGAGGCAGTAAGTAGTTTAGTTCAAGCGACAAATTAAATTCAGAATTGCATTGATAAATTCACTGCTGCATTAGCACTTAAACGCTTATAAACAGTTAACAATTAGATGCAAGGTAAGTAACAGTAAAAACTCGAGTTAATATTTACTTTTCTAGGGAAGCATCTGACAGAGTCAGAGGTGCAAATCTTACCAAGACTTGGTAAGATTTCTTCTTGGTGGAGGAAGACAGGTCCAGGCCCATCAACCTGTCTGTCAGGTAAGGTGAATATTTTTTTCTTCCCCAACCAGGAGGGTTTTCAGATATCAATGTTATACCTTTTGAAAACCTTTCAGCACCTCTTGACGAGGCGGGGACTAAGTTGATTGTTCTGTGTTGATTGGCCCTTGGCAGGTTCGCTTGTGTCATCAGAAACAGAGACTCAGCTGTTCACCACACCTGTGAGGTGGGGAGTTCAGTACATGCTTTTGGGGGTCTCTCTGTTTTCACTTGAAGTAACACCAGGCTATGAGGCCTTCAACTCACCCCAGCTGCCACTTAGTTGATATGAATGTCAAGCCGCCACCCAATCCATCTGTTTTACTGGATGCATTGTCCATTGCTGGCCACTCCATTTGCCAACCATTCTCTTTTGCAAAAATCAAGCTTATTTTGCCATTCATAGAGCCTAATAAATCTGTTATACCACAGTTTTGAAGCTGAATCTTCTGATCCTGCTGTCAGCTGGTGTATATGGCTGTATTTCCACTGACACTGATGTGTTATATAGCATTTTTTTGGCAGCTGACAGCAGCAATATAGAATATTTAAAAATACTGTTGATTTGTAGGAGAATCACAAATCCCCAGTGCTTACAAAATTGAGTTATTCCTCCGAAACTAATACACTGCTCACTAAAAGTGTTATCATTGACAATTTTTTGTATCTATTCATAAACAAGTAAGGACAAACAAAATGGCTAACTATAAGGTGCAGTTTTCATCTGTTTTAATGGTACAAATATTACTTTCAAAGTAAACATAAATAACTTCAATTTAGAGTGAAATTTTCTGTTTGAATTTTAACAGTAGAATGTGATTAGAATTATCATCTAGCATATTAATAGACTGATTTTTTCCTAATCTGTTGCAATATATAATGAGCAGCTGCACTGATAATAACAGCTCAGTGTATGTAAGATGAGAAACAGACCTGAAAACATCAGGCTATGAATTTCCTATGCTGATACCTTCTGCAGTCCAACATGCTAAACATCATAAGTCAAACCATGCATCAAATTGGATTGGTTTACTTAACTATAGCTGATCCTTTCATTTTTAAGGAAAAATTTGGTAGCCATGTTATTTGTACACCAAAAAAAACAAAAACAAAAAACAAAACCAAAACCAACATGGAAAACAGCATCTAGGTTCAAAACATAATGCAAAATTTCACCTATATACTATGGTCAATAGTCAGCTGAACATGAGCCTGCAGTGTGCCAAGGTGGCCAGGAAGGCCAACAGAATCCTGGCTTTTATCAAAAAAGATGTGGCCAGCTGTAGCAGGGAAGTGATCGTGCCTCTCTATTTGGCACTGACGAGCCCTCACCTTGAATAATGTGCTCAGCCTCAGGCCCCTCAGTACTGGGGGGCTGCCCAGGGAACTGGTGAAGTCACCATCCCAGGAGATGTTAAAAAATCATGTAGGTGTGGAGTTTTGGGACGTGATTTAGTAAGTATGCTGTTTGTATTGTGTTGGTGGTTGGACTTGATGATCTTGGAGTTCTTTTCAACCTTAACAGTTCTGTGATTTCATATGCTATGTCATATTTTTGAGCATGGATTTGCATGGCAAGGTTTTGGTAACTGGATGGGCTACAGCGGCGACTTCTGTGAGAAGCTGCTGGAAGCCTCTTCTATGTCCGATAGAGCAAATCCAGCTGGCTCCCAGACAAACCCACCACCAGCCAGAGCTGGGTCCATCAGTAACAATGGTAACATCGCTGTGATAATGTATTTAAGAAAGGGGAATACCGCTGCACAACAGCAGCTGGAAGAAAGAAGTGAGAAAATGTGAGAGAAACAACTCTGCAGACACCATATTCAGTGAAGAAAGAGGGGGAGGAGGTGCTCCAGGTGCTGGAGCAGAGAATCCCCTGCAGTCCCTGGTGAAGACCATGTTGAGGCTGGCTGTCCCTCTGCACTCCACATAGGTCCACACTGGAGCAGGTTTGCTGTCAGGGAACTTATGGGGGACCCATAAAGATCAGTCTGCTCCTGAAGGACTGTACCCTGTGGAAGGGACGCACACTGAAGCAGTTTGTGAAGAATTGCAGCACGTAGGAAGGACTCCTATTCAGAGAAGTTCATGGAGAAGTGTTTACTATGGGAAGAACTGCATGAGGAGAAAGGAGTGGTAGAAACAGTGTATGATGAATTGACCACAAACCATATTCCCTATCCCGCTGCACCACATGTTTTAAGATCTGGGTTTATTTCTCATTATCCTACACTGTTTTGATTGGTAATTCATTAAATTAGTTTCCCTGAGTTGAGTTTGGTGTGCCTGTGACAGTAACTGCTGAATGATCTCCCTGTCCTCAGCTGAGAGAGCTGGGGTTGTTTAGTCTGGAGAAGAGTAGGCTGAGGGGAGACCTCATTGCGCTCTATAACTACCTGAAAGGAGGTTGTAGAGAGGAGGGTGCTGGCCTCTTCTCCCAAGTGACAGGGGACAGGACAAGAGGGAATGGTCTCAAGCTCGGCCAGGGGAAGTTTAGGCTGGACATTAGGAAAAAATTTTTCACAGAAAGGGTCATTGGGCACTGGAACAGGCTGCCCAGGGAGGTGGTTGAGTCACCTTCCCTGGAGGTGCTTAAGGCACGGGTGGACAAGGTGCTAAGGGGCATGGTTTAGTGTTTGATAGGAATGGTTGGACTCAATGATCTGGTGGGTCTCTTCCAACCTGGTGATTCTATGATTCTATGATTCTATGGTTCTATATCAACCTGTAAGCCTTTCATTGTATTTTCCTCCCCATGTCCAGCAGAGGAGGGATGTGATAGGATGGCTTGATGGGCAGCTGGCTTTTAGCCACAGTCAACACAACACAGAGCATTTCTGTCTTGAAATTTATATTATTATTATTTATTTCCATATGAACTTCTAAAAATAACTTTCAATAAAAAAACTTTGATCTCAAAATCACAAAAATGTTTGAGGTAAGATATTTTTGTTTGGGTTTGTTTCACAGAAAAACCTATAATATATAATATAGGATATAGAATACAGATATTATTAATAATAGTATATTTAGTAATTGAATATAATATATTATTAATAATATATGCTATATATTAAATCGATATATTAATATAATTTTGTATAGTATAATGTATTATATAATATATAATTAAGTCTATTATTTATTAATAACGTGTTGATGTGTTATTGATAATAATGATATTATAATATATAATTTCTTATATTTTTATATGTTATAATATATTATAATAATATATATGGTATATAACATAACATAGCATAACAGAATCACAGAATCACTAGGTTGGAAAAGTTCTCCAGGATCATCAAGTCCAAACATAACGTAACGTAACATAACATAACATAACATAATGTAATGTAACATCGTGTAACATACTACAATATAATACAATATATACTTTTTTAGGCTGGAAATCCTTGTTTCTATCCATCGCTATGTTCAAATACACTTTACATATTTGAACTATGCTTATTTGTATAAATTGTGCTGCGTAACTGCAAACACCAGAAAGACTTGTTCTCCGAGCTACTGCCAGTGAACAGCAAAACCTGATAATCCTGGCAAGTGTACCTTGACAGTAGCTACTGTACTTCCATCAGTAGACTAGAACTGAGCACTTTTCATAATATGTTACTGTTTGGCCCTTTCAGACCTCTGAGCCAGCCGACAGAAAGTGATTCTGAAGCAGATAAACTCCCTGGTTTTCAGACAGCAACTTCTCCCTCTAATAGTACTAAAGACCTCCCAAAGACTTCCTTAGGTGGTAGAGGTCTCTCCTCTGTAGAAGTTCATTAAATACTCTGGACCAATGCACTTCATAGCAACCCAGAGAAATTAAGCAAGTAAAATATTGCATCTGAGAAATATTTAAGGGAACTGCAGGTGTCTGCTTACCATTTCCCCAATTATTCCTCTCTTCTCTCTTAACCAGACCCATTTCTGCTCACAAGCAGCTTGATGGTGAAACTCCACAGTAGAATAGAGGACACAGTATTTTGCAGAAAGTAAATATGATCTATATTTAGACAGTCCTGTGAGTACCAGTCAACAGCATAAAGTACTGTAAGCGTGCATGGAAAGCACTAGGGGATCATAAAACCTGAAGTTTGCATGCAGAGCTTCAGCGTGAAGACTTAAACATCACAGTGAAATTCTATTTAAAAAATTGCTCTTAATTGTGACTGCCTACCATCCATAAGGACCTTTACTGTGCAGAAAAACAGATGTTCATCTATTTTTATTGCATTGTCTTTTTTAGCCATTCCTAGGGACAGACTCTTAGGCTACCGTGTTCTCCGTGAGTTGCTCCAGAAGTGGGCTTCTTGCTCCACTGTCTGCTGGAACAAGCCATATTTGCCTCTGAGTGATCCTGCCTGCTGAGAGTCCCTGCTGAGTGATGCTAGCTGTGCATCACGCCCTCCCTTGTCCTGCCAGCCATTCCTCCCTTCCCTACCTGCTCCACTACTTACTGACACAGAAATTATTTCAGTTTCAAATGATGTGAAAATATATGTGAAATACATTCAAAACCTCTGAAAAGATTTTGAACAACAGCCTTTGGAGGCACAACTTTTCCCAGTAAAAAGGGTAAAGTGATCGTGAGTGTGCCATTTTGTTTACTGATTATTTTTTTTTAGCATGTTCATACCCATTAGAAGTAACCCAGACAGAGTAATAACTTTTAGTCAGTTTTCATTGATTTTATGTTGGTTAAGCAGTACAGTTGTTGAGCAGTAAGCAAAATAACTACACTAGGGCCTTCAGGCTGAGGAGAACACTCATACTTTGTTAAGTTTCCATCTCAGGTATGTGATGCCATATCTTAGTGGTACAAGTGTAACTAACTTTAGGTTTGTGGTATCAGAGAACCAAACTCTCACTGCACATGATCTAAACTTACTCAGTTAATGGGGGTAGCACATCTTGGGTGCTGTGTCCACAGTATATCAGAGCTAAGTTTAGTCTCCGAACAAATCATTCTGTTCCAAATACATTGGTTTGATGCCTTCTCAAATGGCAAATTTGTGTCTCAAGCCCCAATAATATGACAGCTTCTCAAAGGCAGACAGCAACCAGCCTATTCATAATTCCACTCAAATGTGGATAGATACGTGTTTAGGGCTGTATGTCTTCTCCAGCTTTCCTCTTCTCTTGAGCAAGACCTACCCTTAAGCAGTAGAACACAAGCCAAGTTTTGGCACAAATATAGACTGAAAAAATTCAAAAGGCAGTTGAGACATTTTTAATGCTAAATATCAGTAGTTAAAATAACACCTATAATATATATAAATCGTATCCCATGAAGAATCAAAGAGTTAATTTAAGCCAAAGTTAATTATGACAGATAATATATTGTGGGATTTAACAGACCCATGGTGAAAGTACATAGTTAAAGCCTGGACAATTGAGGTTTAAAAATGAGATAAATAGGCTATATTCTGTCTAGCTTTTTTACTGAAGAAAAGAGTAATCTAAATCTTCCTCTTTTTATCCTAATGGAAGAATTATAAAGCAAGCTACTTAAGAATAATTGACCTTGATGCATATTAAGAGAAAAATCTTTGTGGCTAATGAATTAAAACAGAATAAATAAAAGGATTTCATTGCATTTTTAGCAAAAAAATCACACTACATGCATTTAGATTTCGCAGCATATTTTAACTGCGTAATTTGGTGTTGTTAGTAAAAACACAAAGGTCATGTATGGCCAACAGACAAATGCTCTCTTTTTCAGTTGTTAAATAAATAGGTCCATCTTTCTTTTGAGTCTCTTTTAAGATAATAAAAATGGTAGCAGGCATTTATCTGACTCTAATGTTCGTGGTTATATGCATTAATGCTAATTAATAGCATTAAGTGTCTGAGCAGTAGAATTGCTCCTACAGTGCAAAGTAAACAGAACTCTAAAATCACTAAATCAGGGAATTGAACACATCCAGGCAGAATGAAAATAACAAATAGAAGCTGCTGTTCTTCTGTTGTGAAGATTTTTATCTGTAAAACAGATGTTTGAGTACTGGGATACAAATTTTTAGGACTATGTTCCAATGTAATGGTCTCGGTGGTTTACTTAGCATGCTACATTAGTCGGAAGAAAACAATATGAGCTGTCTTCAGAGATGTGGAACTGGCTAGAATGATCCCACATGGATTACAGATAAGAAGCTACCAAAATCTGGTTCCTAGGGCTAAATCAGGTGTCAATCTAGCTAAGATAAACTAAATTCTTTCTTGTTCTTTCACCCATCACTCTAAAATGTTTTATTATCTGAACCCCAAGTTCCTCAGTTAGGATATTTTATCAAATACTACCAGAGCTGTATATTTCAAGTGGGTCATCAGCTTCTCTCTTCAAAGTTGTCAATATAACTTTTAAAAGCCAGTCTGTGTATTTTAAGAACCAGCTAATTCAAAAAGTATGAAAGGCTTTAAACCAGATGCCAGATGTAATCATTAGAACAGCTAGCTCCTTCCAGAAAATATACACTTAGCAGTGATGTAACCAAGGATCTGTCTCTTAAAAGCATTTTGATATTTGATTTCTAGAGCAATATGTTCTCAAGTTAAGCTATCAGTACCACCTTTTATTTCTTGTTAGTTATATATTTATCCATAAGAACCATTTTCCCATAAAGACTATACAGTCTGGATTGTATCTGTTTCTCACCAGGAACATTTCTTGTCTTCCATAAAGCACTGTTTAAACATACAAACAGATTTCTGTGACATTCCCTGTGGACCAATGTCTATAACACAGTAACATCTGCTAAGGAATATGATGTAGAACTATCTTCATATTTTTCCTCTCTTCCTAGAGATAAATTTGTTCACGTCTGGGAAATGCATGCAACATCTTCACAATCACTGTCATACTCACAATGAACATTTGAAAATCTCATGTTACAAACAGGCAACTGACAGGTATTTTGTACAAGACCTTAATTAATAAAATATAAATGGAGACAGTAGTGAACATAAATGCTTTATTATTTACAATAATATTTAACAGGAACAACCTTAGAGCAGACATCTTATAAATTCTAATCCTGCTAAAAGCAACATTAGAAGATCAAGGAGTTAACAACTTGGTGAAAAGTCTTTAGTACCCAGAAAATGCCATTACCTTGTAGAATATGGCAAACCAGATTTAAAACCACAATGAAACAACAGGGGAATTAAGCTAATCTGGGTCCTTGTATTGGTTTGGTTTTAGGGTTTGTTTTTTTTTGCATATTGAGCAACCCTCACACAGTTACTATAGGGACGGCCACCTATCATTTGCCTCAATGATGGCATGTATCATATTCCTTGAATGTTCAGTGGAGAATTACTCTTCAGAACTCAGACCCTTGCTCTTGTGCACCAGTTGTGTAATTCCAGTGTCCTCAAGGGAGTTTTTTGTGGTATACACACATTTATGGGAGCAAAGAGACTTCTGATTTCAGAGTGCTTGCTATTACAAGACAGATTTGTTTGTCATGTTTGTACTTCAAACACTTATTGAGAATTCACTCTAGACAGGAAAATAAGCATTAGGTTGGGTATGGCATTTACAATAAACATTTCAGAATTTTTAAACTTTCAATCATCTACAGAATTATTAAGGTGGTTAAATTTTCCTGCAACATAGGAGAGCTAATTGTTTTGCTTTGATATCTACTACCTGTATTGATACAGTAATGAATGAATAGAGGCATTGATTTTCCAGCACATTCACTTTCTTCCAGGACTTTAAAGGAAGACACAAACCATAGGCTACATTATTCTCATTTAAAATCTTATTTTTCATTGTTATTTAACACCTTAATGCCTCATAAAGTGAATCCAAAAATAGTCATTTATTTCCTAAATATATGTTGTATATTTAAGCTTATATCTTTAAGACATTAAGCTCAGTCTTGTCTGACCATAGTCCGGTCATCACTCAATAGATGTTTAAGGAACAACTAATAGCCCAAGAGCCAGCTATCTAAAGACCAGAGTTCAGTCTGCGAGTTAGGGAGCCAGATCTGCTCTCCTATGACCCTTCCATTCACAAAGTCCATATGATGGCTGTTAAAAAATTGTTCTCGACTGAGAGGACTGGTTCAGACAAAGCAGATCAAACCCAAAAGAGTTCAATGATTACTTACATCACAATGTTCTGAAAAGCTATGGTCTGTGAGGTCTATTGAGTTCAACTGGAGTTTTTCTGGAAAGCACAAAATATTAAAGAGAGGAGAGAAAAATGATATGACAGTTATTGACTTTATACTCTGTAGTCTAATTTCAATTCTATTAAATATGCTAGAACAAATTATGAAAGCATGGAAAAAATAATGCCTCAGAAAAATAAAGCAACTTGCAGCAGAGGATATGCAGAACTAAATTATGCCAAATTAATCTGAGAGATAACTATTTTTTCAAAATAGAAGAAATGCAGTGAATACTTTCTTCCTGAAGTAAACCTTAGAAAGGATTTTGCATTACTTTTTACATATGAATTGTACCTTTTACTGTAAAACTCATGTACTAGTTAAATAACTGCCTTAAGAGATGTCTGCAAGTAGCACTGAAAGGAAAATTTTCTTGATGGATTGGATGTTAAGAGTATACAATACCCTAAATTTACAAGTCCAATTGTTTATGATGTCCTGAGTTTCGATGATTTAGGTAAAGGGATAAACTTTTTAATGAAATGAAGTAAATCTAAAGAACTATGCTTTACAGAAAAAGCTACAAAATCTTTGAGAAAGCTTTTAATATCCAGCTATACATAGTCCTTGCAATGTGAACATCATGTATGTACTTTCTGCTAAATCCAAAAAAACTAGCAACAAAAAAGATAGCAAATAAGTCAAATTAAATATGTAATCTTAATATAACAAGACTAGACCTTGAAAAAGAGACAAGCTCAAATATAAATATAGAGCAAATACTGATAAAGGGATAGCAAATCAATTTGCAATAGGAGAAGCAGGCAAAGTCTGGTACCATAGAAAATCAAAATAAATGATAAAAAATCCTTTACTGTTTATTATTTCTAAACAAGAAAGAGTAGAAGAATTCCTTTAAATTCATTTCTGAAGGAACAAAACACTGTTTTTCCTCTCCAGAATGACTGGGACAAGAAATGGATATTTTTCTACACCATACACTATGGTTATAATCAAACTGAAATGTAATGAATGCAGGTTAGAAGAAAAGAAGTCGAAAGCCTTGTTATCTTTGCTTTTCCACCTCCACTAATAGCAGTAATCCACTTCAGGGCTTCATAAAACTCAACAATATAGTACCATCTACAGCATAGAAACATTCTGCTCGTGTTCATTTTTACTTCAGCTGTATTCCCCTTCCCATGGCAGAGGAAGCAGATTTGAGTGTTTCAATATTGGCTTCGAACAATCAAAACAGAATTGATTTGAAAAGGAGGTCTTTCTGTCAATGATTCAGTTTTGTTTCTAGCCAGATTAAAAAGGCAGCTTAGCGCAGAAGAATAGGACCTATTCTTCTTGCATACAAAACCACTTAATCCACTATTAAAGAGAGCTGAATCACCTTCAGGAAACCTCTGGAAAGAATTTTACCTCTAGCAGTTATTTCTTCAAGAAGTACTAAAAACTGCCCTTGTCTGTATGGCATGGTCCTCCCAGTGGCATCATGTCCCATTTGAGGAAGTTGTTGTGCTAACATATATGTGCATAATGAAATCTGTAGTAAAAGTGTACAGAGCTGTGCTGAACAAGTTTTAAAGCAAGAAAAATACAAAAGCTGAAGCATATCAATGCTTCTATTTGATCAGTCATTTCTTCATTATTTTCTTGGAGTGTCATTCATTTTTTAAATAACATGTTTGTATTAAAACTGCAATAATCAAGGTCTGATCACTAAAATCTCAGCACTGGAGAATATTGAGAAGTGAAATATTTTATCATACTCTTAACTTTATAATTGTGAAGAGCTAAGATTTAAAAAATAGGCTCTAATAACTATTAAAAAAACACCAGCAGCAACAACAAAGAAAAAACAAAGCAAAAGTACCTTCTGAAAAGTTGAATATTTCCAAAGGACTGCTCAAAGTACACTTGCGAAAAAAAAACCAAAACAGTGTTCAGTATACAATACCTGTTTGCAGCCAAGGTAACAGTATAAAAATCATATTAGATGATCATCCAGAATCTGACAGGACTACTCAGAATGAGAAGGCTGTAATGTGATCCTTCAGATGATTAAGGAATGCTTTGCATACAACTTTACATATAAACTCTTACATTTCATTACACCATATGGCAATGTAAGTAAGGCAGAGTACAGCATATGGACATCCACTCAGGAAAGAAAGAAACATTTGCAGGTCTTTCCTGCCCAGTCACTGTTGAAATAAAACTGGGTTTTATTTTAAAATTACACTTGTGAATATTGGAATCTCCGCAGCCAAAGACTGCTATTTGAATACCTGTGAATATGAATTGTACTGATGATAACGACAGCATTTTAATTGATAGTATTAAGAATGTTTACTAAGATATTGGATATAGTACATACTTGGATCTGTTCCTTGCAGTTATTCTTACTGAAATAGAACTCCATACAGCTGCGAAAACCCAGCTAGCAGATCCCTGTGTAAGGTAAAAGTGCTATTTTTTTCTATGCATCAGCATCCTCTATTGAGGGCAGTGCAATGAATAAATGTTATTCATATTACAAATAGCATCTTAAAGCCAAAAGTCCATCCACAACCAACAAAGCTTAAGTCCATGCTGGCTCATTGAATCATGCTCATTCACATAAAGGATGAAATGTGGGAAAATATCATAACACATAAGTAAAGTGTCAGTAGTGTCAAATGGAATGTATTTTCTCAATTCTCACTTCACCAATTGCTTTAAATGCAGTTTTAACACACACAAAAAAAAACGAAACACAAAAAACAGGAAGAAGTAGAAAATAAGAAAAATTACACTGAAAAATAACAAGTTTGATAAACATAGGGAATGTTAGCATAGAGTAATCAGATTATATATCCTAATAAACATGCTACTGGACTTATCTTGGCACTGAAATTTATACCTCTGATTCATTCAAACATATAAACGTTTGAGCAGCAGAAATCATCCCACAGTGTGTGATAAAACAGAAAAACTTGAGTAACAGAAAGAGAATTGGAAGGAGGGAAGAGACTGAGTGGGTGAAGGAAAGAAGAGAGGGAGGGAGCGGAAAGGAGGAAGGAAGAAAGGATGGGAGGAACTGATAACAGGAGAGAAGTATAGCCAAGTATGGACCATTGGTCCTGATAAGGACTCTTATATTTGGTGTTTTTAAAAGCAAAACATGCACATGGGGCAGATCTTGACCAGACTCTTCAGTCATAAACCAACACATAGGTGACAAAATACGTATTTTTCCGATGTAGGGTTTACAGGAACAGGATTTCAAAGCCCATTTCAGCAGCCTAGCCAAACTGTTTTTACAGTTTGGAACTTAGCCAGGTCCTAGGATTGAGCTCTATATGTAGGAATTACCTCACCCATGCTGACAAGCAGACAGCACTGTTGGTAAGAAGCCACTTCATGACTGCAAAATATTTTTAAGGTAGGGAAGAACAGCAACTTAAAATCTGAAGTAAGCAATTCCTTTTCTGCATTGGCAGCATGTAAGTACCTTGACTTGAATTTTGGCTATGACATTTGTGGTTTGAAAGGAGAAATTTATTGTTGTTGCCAGGTCCAAATGAGAGAAATGACAAAGTTCAATATCCAGGATTTATCAATTACTACTGTACACCCCTGGTTTTCCCCAGGGATTCAAAGAACTCCTTTTCAGGATCAGGGGAAAATTTATGCACACAGCAGCTGCCAATATGACTGCTACACATGTGCATATAGGAAAGCTCTCTTTGTATAGCAGAAGCAATAACACTGATAGCAAGGACTTTACCATCTCTTGAATTGTGAAATAAGAACATGGGATCCATGACGGTGTTTTGTTTCCCTCTCTTCACACTGCTCATCTGTCACTTACTTTGGTGTACAAATTAGTTAGATCAAAAGTAATCCAGTTATGTCAACCCAGGCTACAATTACAATTCTCATGTCTGTAAAAGAGTTTGAGCTTCTGACTAAAAATTATTAAAAAAAATTAATTCATGGAATACTGGTAATTAGGGAATGGGAAGAAGTGAGACAGCTACAGCCCAAGAGAATGCTTATTTTCTCTCAAATTTCTGATGAGTTGCATTGGAGTCTGGAGTTACACTCCAAAGAGTGACTGCTTCTAGCTTTCTGAAGCTGGTGTGTCAGCTTTGCCTGGTTGGGTTCTGGCCAACCATCTGTCAACAGAGCTTGCTTTGTTTAGCCTAGCAAAACAAAAGCTGAGAGGGAATACAGACACTCTCTAGAAACACATTGAGGACAAGCAAGTGAGAGGAATAAGAACTCTGTAATCTAATGGACAATGTTGCCATAAAACCAAATAGAAACAAACTGGCCATTAATAAATTTTGGTTAGAATTTAGGTGGCCTCCTGCAGAAGTTCAGTCCCAGAATAGCCTTCCTGAGGCTATAGAGGGAGATAAACACTTCAGTAAACTTGGAATTTACCCTGTTAATGAACATAATTTTATGATAGTTTCTCTAAAACCAAAGCAAAATGCACGGGGCATGCTGTAAGTCTGTTCCTTCAATAACATCAGTTATAAATGCAAGCTTATCAAAAAAGTGTAAGTTCTTAAAATAGTGATGCCAATTATATACCAAAAAAATATTCACTTATCATTACTTCCATTCACATTGCCACAAAACAATTGGCTATACAAAGTCATTTGAATATTAGTTTCATAAAGCTGTTAACTGAAGGCATTTCTGAACATATAGCTTTGAACTCTGCATAATCTGTTTGTTTTAGCAGAATTTCTGGGGAGCAGTTGAAGCAAATTAAAATTACTTTGGCTGCAAGTGTGAATTGTGTCAGGTAAGTGGCATTCCAGTTCTCCTTGCACAAGTGGTGATGCCATCACAAGTGCCTAAATACCACTTCTAATGCAGATCATGTGGGGCTTTGAAGGAGCTTCCATGTCATATGACCAAGAAATACATGCAACTTGATCCATAATAATTACTATGAGGGACTGCAGGGAAGATATATATTCCATTAACTTTGTAGATAAATACTAACGCAATTGTGTGAAACCTTGATCTAACTCAGTAGGTAAATTGATGCTTGGATAAATCTGCATTTAAGGTGGAACTCCAGCACTCTCTTCATGAAAGTTGGCTTCAGCAAGGCTGCAGGTAAGCTCATGTTGAGGAACTGAATCTTTTAGTTTTGTGCTGTAGCAAGTGTTGCTGTTGTGAAGGTTTTTTGTCCTTGCAGGATTTAACAAGAATTTGAGGTTATTTCATAGAAAAGTTTTGTTTCATCATTATTAATATTGAATTATAGCATTTATATTATTTGTATGGTATCTGTATCCCTGTTACTTTCTGTACTTCTCCAGACCTTTCTGTTGCTGTTTAGTGCTTAGCGTTGAAGAAAGTATCTTGGTACACATTAACTGCATTCAGAATCACTGTGCAAAAATCAGAGGATGATACCAACACATCAGCTTTAGAAATTATATTAATTCATACCTTTTTTCTTCAGAAATCTTTGGTTATAATATTAAACTGAATTATCTAGGATCAGCCTTATGTCCGTATTTTACTTTCATTATGCATGATTTGTTAAATTTCTCTAACAGAAATATTAAAGTACCGGTTGGGTTACAGTAATTTACTAGAATTTCTAATTTACTAGAATTACTAATAATTACTAGAATTACTAATAATTACTAATTTACTAGAATTTCAACCTATTAACCACAAAGCTTAATTTCCTAATGTGTCCAATCCAGTTATGCTTTCATGTATTTGTTAAAGTAGAATCACTGCTGCTAAATCATATATTTTAATAATTTATATTAACAGGGCATGACCACACTAGATTAGCTATGGTGATACTACCTTAAATTAATGCTTATGATAAAACTTTATTATGAAAACAATTATTTACCGATCATGACTGAATCAGCGTATATATCCCATACGTACATATACATGTGGACCCAAGTAGTTACAGACTACACATGTATATAGGTATAGCTAAGAACATACCACCCTTGAAACCAAGAAATGCAATCAAAAGCCAAAATAGGCAGGAAATACAGTGTTGTACCAAGTTATTTGTTTTGATCCACTGTGTCACTTGCTTCTGCTCATCTCGCCTCTTTCTGGGAGACCTTGAATGCAGAATTGTTCAGGTGAACAGAAATGACTCTTTATAAACACCTTACAGTACAGCCGCACTCACTTTACAATATGCCACCTTTATTAGAGGGGGGAAAAAAGGGAAAATGACAATACTTTTCTGTGAAAATATAAGTAGGAATATCTAATGAGTCATTGTAATGTTCCTGTTTTCACAGCCCTCACCAAAAAAAATCCACTTTGCTTAAAATTTAGGAATTCAAGCAGCATTCATTCAAACAGAAAAATCACATTCCTTGGAGTAACCTAAAATGTCTTTCCGCATATAGGATGATCACTGTCTTGAGGGAAAATACAGGCTTTACTGGGTAGTTTGGAATCTCTACTTCCAGTTAATAGCCTTCTTCAGAAGATACTCTGGGTGTTCTTTCTTTGCCTTGGAGAAAAATATAAAAGATGCAGACCTAAATCTTGCCTTTTCTTGGCATTGGGCTAAAACAAGAAGGAAGTTAATTTTACAGTTAGTGACAAATGTCTGAAACAGCCCAAAAATTTGGGATGCTGTAATAAATCCTAAAAAGGTATGTTTGTATCCATAGATGGGCTGAGGAAGTCATATATACATAACTAACTTATTTGTGATAAGTTTCTGCAGTCTTTCATATAGAAATCATATTTATGCATGAGCTGTATATAAGAAATATATCTCTTTTTTATTTACTCTATATGGAGGTATGGAAGAACGGAAGACTTGCAGCTTTCATTAAATTAAAAGATACTGTTCTTCATTTGTTTAAACACTTCTCTATACCTTCACTTCGCAATCTCTTGTTCTGATCCTGTGAAGACATTTTGATAGAAAAACCTTGCAGCTGAGTAGATTTCTTCTGTTACTTTACTTACTTTGACAGTCCTCTTGTAATACTAGGGTTTGTATGCACATAACACTTGAAAGAGACATCAGCCACCAGTTATTGACGCAGACAGTACTGAATGTAAAGACAAAATTATGGGCAGCATTTCCTGGATCAACCTTACCTCCTAATAGAAATCTGTAATAGCTTTTCAAAATTTAAGTTTAAGCCAGTGTTTCTCTCTTGTTATCAGATCAGATATACTCTAGAAAGCCTTTGTTTATTGTGCTACTACTAATTCCTTTTTAAGCTGGCATGCAAAAGTTACATTGCTGATACCACTAAGACTCCAGTTAGAACTGCTAGAATAAAAAAAAAAGAATAAGAGTTTGACCAAAGCACTTTCAGATATGAATAACTTAGTCCAGAATGACTGGTTTTCATCACATTTAAGATGTTTGCTCTTGACCCCCATTGGCGAGTGACAAAAATGCTCTAATTGAGCATTGTGGACCTCATAGGAGTTATGAGAGTTAGAAGCCGGGTTCAATGATGACTTCATACTTGAACATAAATGAACTTGAAGTTACCTATGAGTTTTCAATTTGGAAATACAAGGGAAATCTGTTTTTCTTGTGCTAATTAACATGCAGCTATTTGAATGAATTATTAAAATTTATCAGAGAGAAAACAGGTGCCTAATGGAGTTAAAGGTGTTGTGTGGAGTCAGTTAAAAATATCTGACATTTCAAAATAACTGATGAAAAGGTCAATCCCGCTCCTACCTAGCTGTGGATCTCACAAAAATATTCTCATTTTCCTATGATGCTGAGATGCCGCTGACAGTCCAAGCTTTGGAGAACACGCTTATTGCTAATGGATATTAAGGATTTTGCTTGCACAGTCATTAAGGGATGAAAAAAAAATGGAACCACTGCATGAAGTGTAGTAAAAGGTCTTGACTTTTTGTCCAGATATTCAGTATTATAAAATGATCCAGACAGTAATGAGAACATGCAGCTCTCACTAATTACGTTTACTAACACCATTGTCAGAGACTTCCTCCACCCTGTCCCTGAACTCATGTCAGCCCTCAGAGCTTCCCCCACATTCCCAGAACCCCATGCCTGTCCCTGAGGTCCATCAGCCCTTACCCCCACAACAATCCCCATCTCACCACAGCCCTGCCCAACCATCCTGGGGCTGTGTCTGTCCCTGGCTGATGTCCTAGCTGGACCTTAAACCTACACTATCACCAGGTACTGTCTCATAATTTGGGCCCCTGGTGAGGCCAGGCCATGATCTCTGGGTATACCCTGTGCCTTCCCTTGGCTGTGGGGCTGAGCTCTGGCTTCAAACCCCTGCCGAGCCGGTACAGGGACTCCTGGGCTTCCCTTTCTTTCCCCAACCCTGCTCTTGCTGCTCCCTGGCAGACATGTCCTCTCCCTAACCCAAGCTGTGCAGGAAAATACAGAAAATTTACTCTCATTTTTTAAACCAAGGAGACGTTTTCTGTGGTCATTAAGTAGTTAGGGTAGTTTTCATTCTACAATCAGTTTAAGCCATATGTACAAGCCACATACACACAAGAAACTGGAAGGGACAAATGCTGTTGCTCAGCAACAAGAAACTGGCAAAAGCTCAAATACTCCGTATTTTCAGCAGACAATGGCTCTTGCAGCTTAACAATCAATAGCATTTGATGCAAAGGAAATGCCTAGTTTATCACACTTGCCATCTAACAAAACCTCAAGTGTATTTATGGCTGACATAAAAATGTACCTGAAATCCAGCTGTTCGAATAATGTTTTGAAAAATTCACCTTTTTTTTTGCTTGAAAGCAGTTACAACAAATTAGTTTGTTATTTATAAGCATCCAGTGAATAATTTATGGAAACAAATGTCTCCTTATATGTTATTCAAGAGATTCAGTTTAACTATTCACGAGCCAGGCTGTTCAAATATAATTTAGGTCCATCATAAAAATAATATCTGAATTATGTCTCCTTCTCTGTCCCCACAGCCTCTTCTTCTGTGATTCTTTATATATCAAATTGGTTTCATGCTTACACAAATAAGTCTCACATTTTGTTTCTTCTCCTTCAGTTATCCTTTTCCTGTTTCTCCATTTCCCTTTAGGTTTTTCCTCCTAGTTCTCTCTTGGCCCTTCTGTAATTTCTCCTCTCCTCTTAGGCACCACTGATATCTACCCAGAAGGTGAATTTGTGTTATTCCAACCTCACATACAGCAAGTGTTCCTTTGAAGCCATGAGTTTCTTGCTTGTCACACGGCAAAGGCAGGCATGGCCCCACCAGATGTGGCAGAGGTGGAGCTGGGAGCTGCCAGCCCAGAGAGGAGAGCAGGTAGCAGGTGCAGAGGGGAGCAATGGAGCTAGGAAAGGTGCTGCTGCTAGTGCTGGGATACAGCACAGAAACACGCCTTAGAGAATGTGAATTTCCTGGAACTGAAATACTACAGTGATGAGAACTTTGTTACAGAATGAGATTCATTGCTCCTCATTTTACTAGTAACAACTGAGGCAACATCTGCTTAATCCTTATCGCCCAGGTGTCACCACAGTCAACTGTGGGAGAGAGGGAGAGGTATTGCTAGAAAGCACATTACCTGTCTTGCTTTAGACATCCACCTTCACAGCGGGAGGACTCAGTGTCTGGTACTACCTATTTACTTCATAGGACATAGAGGGATCCTAAACAATTAATTTAGAGTAGGTGCCTAAATTTAAGAATGTGAAAGTTAGATGAGATTAATCCCCTCCAGTTTTCAAAATTGCACTGACAGTCTACAGGGCTTATTTATTTTTGTCTATCATCTCACTTGTAGTACTTGAAAAAGAGCATACATTTTAAAAAAAAACCCTTGAATTCAAAATGTTAATTAAGGAAGTATAAGAGTTACAGATATTGGAAGGGATATTAGATACAGGGCTAATAAATAATTCTTTCTCGGATGTGGCTTCCTCACCTGATCTGAGATACACTGAGATTGCTGAGATACATTTATGTTTGCATGTATCAGTAGATATTTAATTTAATTTCAGCTGAGAATAGTGGAGAAAAGTTAATGGGAGATTAAAAGGTTAGCCTTATGGGGATTATATTTTAATGTTGCACTTCAAAGAGTTTTAACAAACATATTACTGTTTAAAAGTACTCTTGTTCATTTAATCTCTAAAAAATATAAGACTTCCAAACTATTCAACTTTTGATTATTAAATTATTAATATTAGTTATACTATTATACTGTTAAAAAGAAATATGTGTGGTCATAAGTCAAACTCATTTTGGTTTGTTGATAAACAAACTGCCTAAGGTAAAAGAATGTCTTCTAAAGTTTGCTGCCTTCATAAATTCTCTGAAAAGCACAAATTATGTGCAGAACGTCACCTCAATTAGCACTTCTCATGTCTTCATTCTTCCTAAGGTTAAACCAAAGTCTTGTTTCCTTGCTTCTATAATTAAAAAAAAAAAATTCATATGCAAAACCTGGGGATCTTTTTGTTTCCTTTCACTGAAACTAAATGATATCTGTCTTGAAAAAATGTAGTTGTTTCCCATATGTCTTGAGATTTTGATCCTAGATCACTAAAGATATAACCTCAAAGAGGGTAGGTCACAAAGAACAGCTATAAACAGAATGCTTTGAGGGTATTTTTATTTGGTTTTTGGAATGCATGCCTTTATTGGCTTTTTAAGTCATAATTTCTGGTTTTTATATGCTTCTATAAAGACAGGACACTTAATAGAAGACACAGAAAAACTTTGCAGCTGAAACTCTTACTTAACAACACAAATCCAGGAGATGGTTCTACAAAAACAATGTGATTGAACAAGAAGATTTGCCAAAGGTATGACTTAGCGAAAGCACTCAAACATGTCCTTCACATAATCCTGGCTGTAGGTTTCAATGACAAAGAATGAAAGTTGAGCATGATTTGAATGAGGATGGATAATGCTGAATAAAATCAAAGTGAAATAAAAGAACAAAGCAAAATCCTGACTCTCTGAAAGGAACACAAGGTCTTTATTGATATTAAATTATTTCTCTTTTGCAATTGATATATTTTTTATGGTTGTATTTTTACACTATTATTCCTATATTTTATCTGCTAATGCTACCATATTTATTTTCATATGAAACACTAATCTTGTGGACTGCATTATAGTAATACTAATTCTTTGATGCCTGAAAACAATGAAGAAGTGCTTTGAATTAAACAGTTTGCTTATGGTGTTGCTGGGGCAAATCAGACGCCTGAGATGACCATTGTAAACTTACCAGCACAATCAGCAGACAGCTCCCTAGACTAATCGGAAGGCGGAAGGCAGAAGGCACAGACCTTGTCACAGCAACCAGAAAACAGAGGTGTGTCTTGTGGCTAGAGTTTTCCTCTCAGAATTGCTCCTGCCATATATTCAAAATCTTTTTGATGAAAAGTGCAACCAGTCATAGGAGTAGAGGGTAAAAAATCTTTGATTACTCATTCGCGTGGGAACACCCAAACTAACATGGTCCATCATGGTCTGTCTATCCACTTGCTATTAAAAGAAGTTAATTTCTGCAGAATGCACAGCTTCCATGGAAAAGGCAGAGCCTATTTTCACTCCGCCTCTAAAGAAGGAAAAAAATGAATTGCACAGAAAGTATCATATTTAGAATTTAATTTCTTTACATGGAAGACGAAAATTAACCCAAGGTGTTAGCTATATATCCAGTGCTCTAACCATTAATTTACCATCTAGAAAAGGGTATCACATGCTTGTTTGTTGTAAAAGGTGAGGTTCATCATGACTGATTTTTAAGTACTGCTAACTGTACTGGTTTGTAAGGTAGCGAAACAATGTAAAATTAACTTTGTCAAAACAGATAGTTGAAAAAACTGTCACTACCAGCTTCAGAAAGATGATACTTGTCCTTCTCTTTCTTCCTCACATTCATTTTTTTGATCTGTAGATATCAATTTAAGTAGTATTTTTTAGAATAATTGTAAGGGATCCATGGATAAATCCCAGATTCTTTAGCATTGTTGAAAAAAATGACTGCAATAAACTAGATTTTTTTAGATTAGTCTTCGTGAGAAGTCTGTGAGGGTGATGGGCGGGTTTTCATTGAAGGAAACACAACTGTGGTGTTGAATATTTGCTTATAAAGATTTCTCTGAGCCACAAAACAAAATAATTACTTGACAAACAAACAAGAAAGGCAAACCAGAGTCGGGATTTGGATTAATGCCCAACAAACATCTGTATACTTCAGGTGCAAAGTACCTTGATTTGGCAGTTTCCCTTATGATCCAAGACACCCTCTTAACAAAGAAGTCAATGTAGATGATTACCAAAGTAAAATGCCCATGTTAATGAACTTAGAGAATACTGTAAAGCATAGGATTTTTTTCAGAAGTTGGTTATAGATACAACTAAGACTGTAGCTATAAACCTGCTAGACCAAACCACCCCAAAGATTTTGCTGGGCAGATAACACAAGACAGCTTTTTTAAAAAAATACGTGCTCAGTTTTGTTCCACTGATTCTTGTTATAGGAGACAGTGCATTGGGGTTTTTTTTGGAAAAGTTTTATACTCTAACCTTGTGGAAACAGCTGTTGAAGAATGTTTCAGTCATAGAATAACTGTCAGTTAACCTTTAGAATGAGATTGATTCCCAGCAGCAGAAACTCCCAAGGATTTTTGCAACAATAATTCCTCATCACTTGGATCAAATTCTGTTCCCACTGCATTCACTGGTAAATTTTTACTAACTTCACTGGGATTGTGATTCATAATATTCTTCTGTAGGGTATTGATTAACAAACATTAGTATGCTCATTATGAATCTAAATATTCAGCTGCTCCTCAACAAAACTCCTTTGTTCCCAAGTTAAAAATAATTGTCTGTGTTAAGGAACATTAACAATTCCAAGAGTTACAGGAAAACTATGGGAGGCTTCATCAGCTTCTTTCATTCAATTTCTTATAACTTTTGTTTCCATGACAACAAAGGAGGCAGTTCTACAAATTCAACAGCTCATTATTTGAGACAGTTTGCTGTTTTCTCTGGAGAAGTGAAAAGAAGATTTTTTTTAAAAAAGTCTCTTATAAGAAATTCATAATTCAATGGATCAAATCTGAAGTAACAATAATTAAAGTGAAACCCCTCTTTGGAAATAGAGAATATTTTATGAAGAATACTTACTGAACCTTATATTGGATCTTCCTCCACTGCCAGCTCACTGAATTATGTTACTAATATTTCTTCTGTTGCTTTTCTGCGACAAAACCTGATGTAATATGAGCTCTTACTAAGAAAGGTTAGGAAAAAATTGTTTTGTGGTTTTGGGTTTTTTTTCCTAAAACATAGCATCCAGAAGAACTGTGCAGCTCCCCAGTCATTAACTGAAAGTACATGTGTGTACAGACATGTGTGTACTGCCATTATTTTAGAACATACAATCTTTTAAAAAAATGCCATGTTTTATTATTAAGCAAGATCCAAAGTTCTGCTAAGAATTGTTTTAATTATTTTTAAGAGTTATTATTTCTTATGTGCTACATTTGAGGAATCCACATAAAGGAAATCAATTGTCTAAAGAAGGCCCATATTAGTTCTTTTATAAAAATACAGACAGTAAAACAAAGTTTCTTTGACAATGACCTGTTTCTATCACTGGAAAAATATGCTCTTAAGAAGAGTATTATTGTATGGATATGTAAGAATGTTGCATGTCTTTTGTATTTTGCATTAGCTTTTAAAAGTTCTGCATGTGGGCAAGGCAGGAGAAAATATAAACCAACATGTAT
Organism: Phaenicophaeus curvirostris; assembly: GCF_032191515.1. Taxonomy (NCBI): domain Eukaryota; kingdom Metazoa; phylum Chordata; class Aves; order Cuculiformes; family Cuculidae; genus Phaenicophaeus; species Phaenicophaeus curvirostris. Next base: position 52,886,949 of record NC_091392.1, read on the forward strand.
ATTTGAATCATGAAATGTAAGCAGAAAATCCTTTAAGAAGTATTTCTTGCTATTATCACCATATAAAATGCAATACCATAATACATGAATATCCAATTTCAGGATTTAGTTCCAAACAAACTCTTCCATGGGTTTTAAAAGGTCACACTAGAAGTGATCCTGATGGAATCAGATCTTGTAGGAATATATTATATACTTCACAATCTTTGTATATCATTACTGAACAATCCTTTTTAGGGTATGAAGATAGCTTTATTATGACAACTTGAGAAATGCTGAAAGCCTGACACTGTTGTTGAGCAGTAAATGTATTGCTTGCAACGTTGCCTGCATTTTCCAGTTTAGAATAAAATCAGATTAGCCTAATAGAAGTTCAGGCCTGTTAAATCTGAATTCATCCACAGCTTATGTTTCTTGACATTGCACAAAGTTCTTGGGTCCTGGAAGTTTTAGATATATGCCAGAAAAAAAGAAATCAGAAGCTTCATCAAAAGAGAAGAAGTGTCATAAAACATATAAAACATATGAAACATATAAAACATATGAAACATATAAAACATATGAAACATAGCAAAGTCTTGCAACCAAAAAAAACCTCCAAAACATTTAAAAAAATGAAATGGCCCATGCGAACAGCAGAAGGGTCTTAAGAAAAGCAGCAGCAGAGGGATGTATAAGGGAGCCAACGCATCCCCTTCTTCAGCAAAAAACAGAAAAAATACATGATGTTTCCCTGCAAGAAATCCCAGATTTCACAGACTATTTTCTGAGGAAGGACTCCTAGAGTGCACCCAGCTCTTTTTACTTACGGTCTGTTTCTTATCACCCGTATATGAATGCCCATAATTAAATCCTCCTACTTGAAAGTGACTGTCCGTATTCCAGGTGACATGAATGGTCTCTACTCAGAAAAATCTGTCTACTGTGTTAGGGCAAAATACTGTTTATGAAATTACTGCATAAAGAAAGTCTGATTTAAAAGAGATCCATCTGGAAAGATTTCTAGTCAAAAAATGTAGCTAAAGTTCTCATATAGTGCCCTAACTCTTCGTTCTCCTTCCTCCCTGAATCTGATTTGTAGCTGCTGTTTTTCAACCCTCAGCCTTTTCTGGCTTGGCTTTAGCATGCAGATGCCAGTTATGAGTAGGATTGCTCAGTACTAAAGACTGATTTCTGGCTTGTGATCCACACCTTCACAAGGTTCCCTGAAGTACTTCTAGGCAACTAGCTAAACAAAAATTAAATGGAAAAAAAAGAAATAAAAATAGAAACAAACAAACAAAACAAACCAGGGCCATATATTCTTATGCAGCAATCTCTGTTTTTGAGGTTTTTGTCTGAAGTGTTCTACACCATCACTGGAATAATTCATGTAGTCCACAACTAGACACAAGAACACACCCCTCACACCACCCATAATGCAATGATATGCTATAGTAGGGTTGTAAGAAGCAAAAACTTATGAGGATATAAATAATTTAGACTTATTACTATTTTTGACTGAATTTATGTTTCATTTCAAACTATCATGAAATCCACTAGTGAATTTAAACCCATAGAGTAGTAAAATTAGTAACTACATAAATGCTGAACTTCCTCTGTAGAAGTTTCCCATTTGTTTTTAGAACTGAATTTTGTAAATGTTTTAGTGACCTAGTGGTTAAATGCAGAGACATCTTTATCCAGACTATACATTTGTTAACAGTGATTTGAAATGACATTTTGGCTTTCCCTCAAGAAAATGTTGTTTGGGATATACAAAGGAAATCTGGAACCATATGATTTCTGCTAAGATTGTAATTTAGCATTTCTATAAAGAATACAAGAAGGTTTGACTCATCTGTCAATAAAGTGAACTGAGAGCATCAAAACTAGGAGTTGTTGAAATTTACTTTCTTTCCAAAATGCCCTGAAATGCCCTTCACATGCTTCACAAAAGCAGTAGGTTCTACAAAATGCTTTCCTGTACCATTATCACACCACTAAACAGATTTGTGTTTCAAAGACATGGCCCTAGGTGCATATCTAAGGGGAGGCATTTGTTCCTTGACACCAGAAGGAAGGTGACTTATGCTTGTTACAGGATGTACTGCTCCTGTGCACTGATGCACAGTATTTCCAAGCAGAGGATGAAGTCTTTAGTTGTACATATTTGAAAACAGGGGGGAAGTAGTGAGAAATCAGTTGTTCAACATGAATGGATTGCGTTTTTCTTTGAGGTCATAAAAATCAGTGTGTTCTCTATCATAAAGAGAGCAAGGTCTTGTGACACTGTTGCTGTTACCATCATCAGACACTAGCAAGAAGAAATAAAATATGTTCATCTGGAGATCTAGCAAGCTTGCTTTTGCAGCTTGAAAATTACTGACACATAAAATTCAGAGCTATGGTTCACAATATCTATCAATTCTTGTGATCCTTTCAAGACATCAAAGGTGGGAATGGGGGCAAAAAAGGTTAACAAAAGGAATGAGGGCAGAGGAGAGACAAAAATTGGTGTGCTGGCAAAACAAAAAACAGATTGTCTTCAATAGATTAAATTTTTACTCCACAAATCAGCTAAATACAATAGAGTTAATTAATACAAGCTGCTTCAGTTATGACTAATCATCACACTTAAGCATATGTCTATTTTTAAATATTAAAGTATCTGCACAATTTTACTATTATTATGTATTTGTGACAAAAATTGAAAGTTTTTTAGAAAAAAATGAAAAAAATCTGATGCTTCCTCATTAGAATAATTCTAGTGAGTTTAAGAACAGTAGAATTAAATTTTGTTACTTTATTTTCTGGGATATATCATAGCTGTTACACTATATTAACTTATAACGTGATAAGAAGATCAGATAAGATGCTGACTCCACAGGTCATTGCTACCTGGTATGACTTTTACACTGTTTGAAATCTACTCATTACAAGTAACAGCCTGATCTTACAGGGAGACTACAGCCACTACAGACTCCTTTCTACAAAGAGGAGTGCTGGCAGATGGAGACTGAAGTCAGGAAGGTTACTTCACAGCACTCTTTTTCCTGTAATTTTTTTTTTTCAAGGATCAGGCTGCACACCAGTAAATTGCAAAGCTAAAATTGTAATAGGGATTGATTTCAAATGAGTCTGTTTCATTACTTAGAGATTTCTCTTTATTCCATGTTGAAAAAAAGGTAGAGGCTAAGAAGGCAAGTTTTGGTGACTTGAGGAAGAAGAAATCAAAAAACTGTTAAGTCTGGAAGAGACATATTCCTTCAAGGCTCACTGGGGAAAACTTTGTTGCAAAGCTCTGTAGGAAAGGACTGTTAATAGCAAAAGCATAAAAAAGTTGGTGTTCCTTCTCTTTTACCTTGGAGGCCAGTAAAACCTCAAATCAAGAAGCATAATCAAGATATTGACTAGGAAAGAATACTCTATTCACTCAAGAAAATTGGCCAGCTACCAGAAACATCACATAAGCTTATTGGTTTCTTTTTCTGTTCCCTCCGGGCTAGCCTTTGTTTGACAGTTGCTTTTCCTCTGAGACAGGCTAAGAAGAGGTTGAAACTAATTCTTCATTTGATGGTCAGAGTGGAAAAGCAATATCTTCAGTCTTGAACATCTTCAGTTCCTTCAGAACTTATCTTCAGTTTTCCTGATTTCCAACAGAACAACTTCAGGCTACGACAAGCCCAGCTGAAGCAATCTTACCTCCAATTTTCATGTAGTGAAACAGTATAACCAGTACAGTATCAGAGGAAAAGTATCTGACCATTAATGGTATCAAGTACTGCAACAAAAATAAGACATCCTTCAAAATACATGGCCAAAGCAGGAGATTGAGATCCTCAGTGGTATGGCTACAGTTATATCACAGTAACTTAATATCTTTTTTAAAATGTTTGGGTTTTTTTTTTTATCCCTTTGTGTAAAGAACATGGTTGTTTCTTTGGAACTGATCATTCTTAAAACAGAATATTACTTCATGGATCCACGGTAAAAGTCAGCCAATAGAAAGTATGTAAAAGTGCTGAGTATAACACATCTTCACTATCATTGCTACCTACTAATTATCAATCATTCTTCTATTTAAAGCATTTTGGTAGAATAATCATAACATAAACATATAATATCAGATTCAATTGCACCATGAATGGAAGATAATGTGCATAATGTGCAGGCTGACTTTTGTTCCCATGAAACTCTTGGTAAACAGTAATGAATAACCAATATAACAGAAAACAGGAGAGCCACTGATTATTTGCTTCCTTCTCTCCTGCTGCCCGCTAATGGACTGGTTCTGCTGGATGCTGCTCAGAGACAAAAGGAGTGTCTACATCATTCAGGAGAGTGCCAGCATCGTTCCTGCCTGTTATGTTCACCCCTTCATGTTAGACAGTGGGTATTATGTTTCAGGGAGGAGTTTACAGAAAGGAGCTCAGATGGTGACTGCCATACCCTCTTCCCTGCTCAAACTGCGATGAGCCTTCAAGATTCACGTGGCAGACACTGCCAGGTTAGGTGAGCCCCTTTCACTATGCCTCACTCTCGCTCTGCATGAATTGCTACTTTACGTCCCCAGGTATGTCCCTAGCCCACAGATTCCACCCACAAATAACCATAACTATCCTCAGCTGGTGACAAAGAAATCACAGTCCCTAGAATTCAAGTTCAATGGTCTACTAGGACTGTGTTTTCAAAACCCATCTGGAACAAAACCTGACATTTAAAAAATGCTTGCTGTTATGTACAATACTCCCTGATGTACACACGCTGTTGTTGTCAGAATACTGCTAGAACTCCAGCAAACAAAATAATCCCTTCAGCTGTGCTTTTCCCCAAGTATTTTTCCATGGTATGTAAGTAATTGTACCTAGGTGTTTGTCAATCAGATTATGTAAACAAGCTCTTCGTGGTGAGTTCACTTGGAAAACATCCATTTACCCATACAGCTCAAGAGAAAAATCAAAACTGTGAGTTGCTACAATTTATGTGTACCATACGTTTTGTCTCAGGAGAAGAACAGTAAGGAAGAAAATCTGCATAAATACACAAGGCCACTTTTTCTCATAAATTTCTGAATTGTCTTAGTTCATCATAAATCTACAAGAGAAATGTATCAGAAATGATAAACAAGTTATCTAGCTGTTTTACAACCTTATATTGTAAAATCATTATATTATTTTGCTAGAATTGAGAGATGCCTGCATAGGATATGTATGCTGGGGTGGTACTGTATCTTTTGAGGCTTACTGCTTCCTCAGTATGTATTTTGCGCATAACAAATATAATTAAGTCACGATCACTGGAACTAAGCTACAAAAATTTATAATTCTGTGATGTAACTCATCATCTGTCAGGATGAAGGATAAGACCTAGTCCTACTGAGCTAAATGAAATTGTTTCCAAAATAATTATATAAGATTTTCTAATAATCTTGATTCAGCAGATAATACTGGGTTTAAAATCTTGAGTCAAAAGGTCTATTTTTCCCCTCATAGATATTACATATTTAGAGCTCTCCAGGGTTATATAGTGGATTTTACAAAACAGTAAAAAATGCTCTTGAAAGTATTCTTGTACTTCAGGATTGTTAGTTGTTACGTGTATAACAGCTATTGCTATTTTTATGTGGAGTATCACTGCCTTTTTTATGATGCTCATTACTTTCAGTAACACTAAATGAGCTGAATTTATGCACATAAATTAGTACTTCCACATTTTTATTTTTATTAGATACATACATCACAGAGTTGTACAAGAGAGTAGAAAAAGAATAGTGAAATGAATATCAATAAGAAATAATAGAAGATCGATAGAGGAAATTACAGAATAAAATGGAAGTTATATAACTAGCAGTAAGGAAAATAAAACTAATTTAAGGCTGTTTAGGACAAAAGGAATCCTATCAATGCTATTTCAGGTACAAACTGATAAAAAAGTCATAATGGGCCCCAATTTCTAATACATATTTCTGCTCACTACCTTGGGGAAAAGCAAAATAAGACACAGATTGCATATTTCCCATTAAAAAAATTATTAGTTAACAGGTTACTAGATGGGAAAAAGCTGCTGGACGACAGTGACAAGTGGAGACACAGGTCTGTCCTGAGACATGTCATTTCTAACATCTTTATTAGTGATCTGGACACCAAACTGGGGATACCGGTCAACATGCGCAAAGGTAGGGCTGCAATTCAGACCTAGGCAGGCTGGAGGAATTGGCAAATAGGAATGTTAGGGACAAGAACAAATGGGAATCCTGTATCTGGGCTGGAATAACTTCGTACCAGGAATGTATTGCTCACTCCTGAACTTTAAGGCAGAGCACCCTAACCTGGATGAAAACACTGTTTCAATGATTCAGATTGACTTCAAGCAACAAGAAATTCCCATTCCTTTCATAATTTACACTGGGCTGTGAAAAGCAGCTGTAGAGTAGAACCAGTAATACTATTAATTCTCCAGAGAATTGGCCACTTTGCTTGGCTCAGTGCATGGGCTGAAACTGTTCCTTCAGAAGCCCATCTGAGGGCTGCCCCACTTTCCCCGGTGGACCACGCTGCCCACAGGCAAGGTCAAATGTCATGTGGCACAGCAGGATAACCTGGGCTCAGACTGCCATGAAAATGCTACAAGGTCTGTAAAAAGACAGAAAAGATGAAAGTCTTGCACAGGGGTAGAATTGTTGAAACAGCATCCTTAGTAGCTCAAAGTTTCAAGAGAGAAAACACCAGCATGGAAAGGTTTCAAGTCCTAACGGGAAAAAAGCAAGAAGGCTAGTCAGGCTGGTCTGTTAATTTGGGAAGTAGGTGTGAAACATTGGGGAAAACTGTCAGTGTCATCAGGGTTAATACAACTGGTGACAGACAGCAACTTGAAGCATGGAGAATGTGTGATAATGTCTAAATCTTCCCCCTCCTGACTGATGCCAGCCTCTCAGCAAAGATTCTTCATACCAGAGGTGGTGGGCACACAGATATATAGACAAACAGTTCATTGACTACTAGCTACCTCTGATATGTTAACTGGTAATGTTTTGCTTTGCATTTTAAAAGTGTATATATTCTGTCTGTGGATTGCCTTTGTGACTGGCTGAAGATGTATGAGTGAACCAAACCAAAGAAGAGCCACAACACTAAAGTAGAACAGCAGTCACTTGGGTCAACCTTAGGGCACCAACTTGTCTCACAGATGGGTCAATATTTGCTGAGACTCCACTTACTAATTGGAATTCCTCTGGAGACCTTCTCTAAGCATTTTACAGGCAGAAGGAACACAGAATAGGCATCTAGAGACGAAATTACGAAGTCTAACCTTGTGGTATTTTTGCCTCTTATAAATAGAGCTGACTATGACGATATTTGTCAAGCCTGTAACTAGGTCTCATTTGACTTTGTTTATTCTTCCCACACATTTCCACAGAGTAGACCTCATACAAAGTTTCTTTGAGATATGTCAACAGATGAACAGTCAATGACAGATGTCACTATCACTTCAGCTCACAGATAGAGATCCTGGTCTGAAACTACATCCAGGGCTCAGGAAAGCAGATTAGGCAGAGATTAGCGAACCCCAGCACCTTAAAGCACTCCATATGTTCCATGTGTTCCATGTGTGAGATGAATGTCAATAGACTGCTTTTGGCCCTCCACCCTCACTTCTGCCTATGAGGTTATTGGCCCTATTGAAAACTCCTCCAGCTGAACCTCTGCACACCCTCTGTGTCATTTCAGGTTGGTCCCCAGGAGCTCATCTAGCTAAAAGCATTTGAGCCACCTGTGACACTGAGGCCATCAGAATGCGTAGCCACAATTGGCAGCAGCTGCAGGAGAAAGCTGAGCTTGGGGAAACTGTGGAGTTGTGGTTATTGTCTGCTGCTGCCCTCAGTTTCTCTTGCAAGAAAGGTTGTTTGTTGATGGTATTAGCTGGGCAGCAAGTTCAGGTGAGAAATTAAGGGGTGGTGACCAAGTGTCTTATTCAGCATGGGATAAGTATATAACGTAGTGGAAAACAAGGTGGTGTGCAACCTGCAGTGGTTTGTGGAACAGTTAGCCTTGCTCAGTTTTGGTGTTCCTGTTAAGAGAAAAATGTTGATAAACCAGCAATTAGCTGCCAGGAGAGCCAAAAATTTACTAAAGTTGACTTGATACTGCAAGACTTCAGGTTTTCCTTCTATGTAGATTAGGAAGTATAATTACATATGTAACTGTTATAGTGTTGGTTTTGAAATTGCCAAAGCTGGAGCATAATCAGGCCAAAATTTTAACTGGATAGCATAAAATTAAAAATAAGGGATACATTTAGGCAGGTCACAAAAGTTTTCCATGGTTCCTCTAATGCCAGAAATAATTTCAAATTATGATCAGTGGGGTTTAAGGAAGGTGTGTCCTGTTTCAATCAACAACTTAAGTCTTACATTCTTTGTTTAACAAGTCTACTTATTATTTTTTTATCTTATTTTTTTGATCTTAATGTCCCTTCCTTCTTTTTTTTACGTATGTTAATCTATGAATTGCTGTCACCTGGTGAAATTCAGCTCCATGCCTCCACCCAGTGGGCTTTTCTTAACGAAGAACAAAAAAATGCCCTGAAAAGTGCTTGCATAGTTGCACTACCAGTGGAAACATGGGTGCTGCAAATTATTTATCTCCGTCTTTTCAGTGGAATGGCTCAGCTGAAAGGTAGACAGGTATTTGATATTACCTTCTGAAGCTAGATAGCCACAATTGTGTGATTTTAAAAAATGTTTTAAAATTGTCTTTACAGTATGTTTGCTGTTGCTATAGAAACAGTCAATTGGAAACATCCAAAGCCAGTTGGCATCAGGGAGAATTTAAATTTCAGTGTTTTTGTTTTTAAATTTAAAACCTGAACTCAGTTTCACATTTTAAAATAAATACAAAACAGATTACAAGCCTGACTTTTGGTAATAATAATCCTTTGTTTTGTAGTACATATTTTCCACACTTAAACTAAGGAAAAATGTTCTCTACATTATATTTTCCAACTGAAATTATTTAGCTACGTTTAACAGTATCTCTGTTTTGAAATGAGAGAAACAGCTTCGGTGTATACCTTAAAATGCTTATGATAAAAGAAGACCTGTAAATATGAACTTCTCTCTTCAATTATGTGAGGTATTTCATTACATAAATGCACTGATTTTGTAAAACAATGGCTCATCTGAACCTGATACTGTTTACACTACGAAACACACATTGTCACTATCAGTTCTCCCATCCATCTATGCCTTCCATCCTTTTCTCCTCTTTTGGGCCCTCAGCTTTACTATGATGTGTCACTTCCCTTAAAAAACATGGGCTGATGTGGAAGTTGACGCTTAATACATCAAAGACGAAAACACAGTTTAGGGAAATGCTTCTGTCCTAAGGCAGGAAGAAGAAGAAGTTCTTGTTCTCTGTGCTGGTTAGGGAAGTAGAAAATACACTTCTGTGATATCCCATCATTTTAACAACAACACCTTCCTTACATCCAATACCAAACCCACTCCTGAATAATACTTTTTCACATGCAATAGCCTTGCTACTCTCTGCAAAGAACTGTTTACATTTTATTAATACTACCATAGAACTGTAACTAAAGGACAATGAAATTAAAGGATAATGAAAAGCTTTTCAGCCTGCAATTCATTTGCAGCTGTTGATAGATGCAAAAGTCTGCAGTCTTCAGTATGAATTAGATTTCGGTGGTGTAGGAATAACACCCTAAACATATTAGATAATTCAAACCACAAATGAGCCATACACCAGTCATCAACTCCAGCTTTCTTTTATAGCATAGGTCAAAGACTCAGTTCTGTAACAAGTTTGTAATTGCTAGGAGACTACATCTTTTTGAGAGACACTTAATGCAAATTGACTGACAGAGCTGCTTCTAGCTGTTACTCCTTTTGTTTGGTTGTTGTTTTGGTTTGGTTTGTGGTGTTGTGTTTTTTTAACAGCTGCCTAAGGTCCTTGGTAGGTTAATTTCATACTTGTCAAATGACATTCTGAGGAATTAAAAACCACGACAGTATAATTTGCATATTATACTTTCAGGTGAAGCTTGCTTCTGATTAATTTTTCCAATTACATATTTTTCCTTAGATACTCAATATTCAAATTTCACAATAGCCATGTTTTTGTTCTGCAAATCCAAATCCAAGAAAGGTGATGACCTTTTGTAAAAGAGTCAACAATGCAGTCCAAGAATCTTCAGAAAGTTTAAAATATTAAAAAGTCAAGGGTGCTACTGTGAAAGTTGTGCCTATATAATATTTTTGCAAAATCCCTGTGCCTTTCAGAACCAAGAAAGTTGGAAAACAATCTTCATTTTTATCATATGCAGAGTATTAAATGTAGGTTCACTTTGTATTCAAAAAAGTTTAGGATTTCATCAGTTGTGAAGGTTGAAGGTATGAGCAATATTCAGAATCCACTTGAAATTTAAAACATTCAAGAAAAAATTCCTCCTGTGTGCTATATAATGTCTGTACTAGCTCAGGGTTCCCACAGAAATATGCTTAATTCTGACATCTTCTGACAATGTGCTCAAAAATCTGGTGTTTCAGAAAGCTTCCAATGTGGTACTGCTCTTAATGAGCTCCCACTGTGCCTGCCTACCACCACTTAACTGCTCATTCGCTTTTGCGATGTAGTCAGGTGTGATGTAATGAAAAGTTCCCTGGCAGAAATAAACACAATTCATAAGATTTATGTTCAAACATAAGAAAAAAATCATGAAGTCAGAGGATGGATGAGGTGGCATTTTATTTTCCTTTTTAGTTTCTCTTATTTTGTATCATTAACTTCAAGCACATGCTTAAGCCCCACTGATTTAAGAAGCAGCTCGTTCATAACTGTGCTTGTTCTGAGCAAAGATGGGAAGTGGAAGATGGGCTGGAAGAGCTGACCTGCTTCCACTTATGCAGCTGAAAATTTGACAACTCGCTTTATTACTTAAGTATGATGCAGAAGCGGAAGGTGTTTCTGTGTATGTTGTAACTGTGTTTTGTCCTCTTTGTGCACTCTCAATGAAAATATATTTTAAATACAGTGTTTGCCATTTTGGGGCAAGATTTATTGCTCTTAGTGCAAAGGCAATTTATCAGTGTACCTCCACATGTCCTCTCCATGCATTGCAGAACAGATATTGCCTTCAGAGCAAAACACCGTAGAAAAGGACTGAGGAGCAACATTGACAACAGCAATCACTACAACCTGGACAACAATACACACTTTTAAAATAAAAACCGACCAGCTTAAGGAATCACTTGAAAATCATAGCAGACTTTACAGTTACCTATATGTGAGTATATCCCCTTTCCTTTGCTTTAATCTTGAGTACAGTACCTATGAATGCTATGTTTTTGTGTCTTCAAATCTACAGTGCAATTCAGCATGTCAATACCTATATGACAATTATAAAAAACATACTCTGAATAAATTGATATTTTAAAATGTATTGGCTTGGCAACCACTAAATGTTTTTTAATGCATATCAGATTATTTTAAAAGGAACTCTGTTTACCTCATCAAACCTAAACACTGTTTTCCACCTAAGGTACCGGTTTTATTTATTCTATCTATAAAGAAAAAAAAATAGAAAAAACACAAATACCAGTAGAAATTGTGACACAGCATGAATCCATGTTTTTTATGCCTATAATTTCAATGGATGGACCATTATTTGGAGAAATCAAAACATCATTAGAAAAGCTTGCATTTAATTGTTTTTGGAGAATGTAATGCTGCACTCAGAAGGAGAAATTATAACATGTTTCTCTGAGATGACAAAAAATGCACATTAATGATTATATTGGAATGTGAAATATCATATATTGCAGCTTTCTATCTCAGAGGAGACATCCTACCTCCAGCAGACATATGCTCCATGATCCTAAGTGCAGTGTGTTGCTTCTTTTTTTACCTATCATCAGAAAACAAGATGCCAACTGAAAGAGGACACTGAAGCAAAAGCAACTGCACTTACGAACAATAAGCTTCACTTTAATTTATAAGCAGATAGGGTTATGAAATATTTGGCATTACTCAACTTTTTGTATCCAGTAATTGTGGTCTGGTGAAGTTTGATGACCTAAAATTTCACATCATTTTTAAATGCTTAGTAGTGTGGATGCAGAGTTGAACACTGTATTGCCAGCTGCCAGGGATGCTGAGCAAGTTAGTTTTGTGCCATGTATGTAAACATGCAGTATAATTTCTAGAAGCTTCAAATGCTCAGTATCTGTACAGATCAGCTCTAAAGCTTCCTGCCATAAAACTAATGAGTCTGGGCCAGATCAGACATGCTGTGTGTGCACTGAATGCAGAGTTTGTATGTACCCAGACGAATTTCCTGCCAATGAGACAGCCATCTGTGTAGGGCAGCCACTTCCATTCCTCCCTGTAAAATCCTCAAAAAAATACAGCAGTCCTGCCATCAGAGAGCAAACCCAAAACTGGTGGGGGTAGGAAACAGAAATTATATCAGCCTGAAGACTGTTTTAATCATAAACACTCAATTGATGTATGTAGCTCTTGGGGAAAGAACACTTAACACAACCAGCCTGACTAGTCTGGTGGATACTTCTACACACAGAACTAAAACCGGTCCTTGAAACGAAAGACAAAATAAAAAAAAAAATTCCCTGTTAAGTATTCAGCTTAGGATTCTGTTATGGAAAAAAAAAAAAGTGTATTTATTTTACCTTATATTTGATCTAACTTAATTAGTCAACAAAATAAATTGAACATAAATATTAACAACTGAATGATAAAACATGAAGACCTTACCATGATCTAGCATTATCTTACTACTGTATACATTTCTCTACCTGGATCTCCTTAAAGAAATCTAAGCTATATATGTAGCTGATTTGAGCTTGCCACTGACCTAAAACATATGGTGAATTACAACACAGTTTTAAGGTTTTTAACATGAAATAGGAGGAAAATTAATTCTAGTTTCATGACAGCATGCCTTTCACTTTTAGATTAGGGTGACATGTTAGCAATTGCAAGACATGCACATTGGCTACTGGCAGTTAACTTAGGTCTTAGTACTATATTATATCACATAAGCAACTAAAAGAAAACACTAAAAAAAGGAGGGGAAAAAAGAAAAGTAACCTACCTTGTAGAAAATCATTACTGTTTAAAAAAAAAATAAATCTAAGGACAAAGAAACTACCTTAACAATATTAAGAGGACCCTGCTTAAAGAGAGCTGAGGAAAACGGTATCCTGCTGCTCTGCCCTGGTCAGCTGTGTGTGATACATTCAGGGCTGTTTTCCTGTTCTATTGCTCAGAAAGCATTTTTTACTCTGTCTAAATTTTTACGGAACTGCATCGTGAATCATGGACTTCTAATTAAGTGTTGTTGCCAAATGACCATTGTGAAGGCTTCTGCAGGACACAGGATGGGATTCACTTCATCTACTCCTACAAGTCTAGAGTCTGGAACTAGTCATTATAAACTCCCTATGGATGGGAGTGATACCTGTGATTTATGTTCAGATGAGGCTATTTACCCCTTAGTGGCATTTTCACTGATTACAGAAAACATTAAAAACATTAGAATGTTACATTTATATTCTTAAAACAGGACAAATAATACTATTTTCAGTCAGTCAAATATTCCAGGACTTCCCTAATTGTTGGGTTTGCTTACTGCTTTTCATGTCTCAGAACACCTTTCACTACATGGCAGGGTCATCAGATGTAAAACTGTGATAACAAACGTCACTCTTGTTGCTCCTTTACGTGTCTGATCACGTGGGAACAATGAAAAAAGTGCATCAATGTCATAGGGCAATCCAAGCCCATACTGTTCCATACTCTTGGTTTTGAGACCACCCATGGAGTTAAACCTTCAATGCATGAGTCACCTCTGTGTGCTGTAGGTCTCAACACTTGTAGTGTTTGGGGGTATTACAGAAGAATAAACATCACAGTTCTTGAATGCACACGCCTGCATTTATTTCCATAATAACTTTTTTTTGATCACTGCTTCCCAAATTATTAGCGACAGCAACTTCAAAGTGAAATTCTGCTGGTAGCTACAGAACCACTACTCTTATTCATACCCATTTTGTATTTTCTATAATCTTCAGCATTGTCTGAAGTGTCTTTGGATTAGACAGAATGCTACCTTTCTGTGCAGTCCGGCAGGACACATTTACCACTAAAAATTTCTTGCTACAGAACAGCTCTCAGGAAGAAAAGGGTTTAGTCACTATGGTCACAAAATGTATAACACTGGAACTAAATGAAAAAGTCAGATTCCTACTACTAATCTCTAGAACTCTCCTTAATCCCCTGAGCTATCTAAACATAATTGACAAAAGCTATCATCATGCTAAAAAGTACGTAAAAGAACCAGTTAACTGTAGCCTGACCGTACATTTGGTTACAGTTTCCAGTAAAGCAGAAGAAAACAAACAAAATTATTTGATAAAATAACTTTATCTGAATGAATTTATAGGTTTGCCTCTTAGTGCTGTTCTTGTAGCAAGATACCCATGTTTGATGCTGTGTATATATGTAACAAATAGCATTTTTGTTCCATTTTTTGTTTCAAAATATTTTTTCTTCCATTAGAACAGTCTTAAAACACAGTATCAGCTCCAATAACCCGGCAACTATCAAGGGTCAAAAAATAGAGGTATTTGTTTCTTGTTCATTCCCCAAAACCAGCATTTATGCAGCAAGGAGCACATCAGTGGGGACTTTAGCCCACTCTGACAGCCCATGAGTATCTCAGTGCAACAGAGCCGTAACCATTTTATCTGGTGCTAGAATCAAGGATCTGCAGAGTGCCTACTGGGAGCAGAAACCAGACACTCTACTTCGGGAAACAGTCTTTCTGGTTTTAGCACTTTGGGTTTTGTTACATGAATTCTCTTCCAACAGTTAAAAGACAAAATAAAATTCGGCATTTTTGCATAGTGATAGCCTAAATTTGTGCCACTTGTCACATTATTTCTCAAGTGTGGATGGAAAAGTTTATTTTTATAATGTGTATTTTCTTTTTTAATTCTCAAAGTGAGATCCTCAAGTAAAGTTTCTCAACACACGTGTGTTTCCACACACGTTTTTTACTGATATCAAGGTATTTAAAAGAAAACCAGATACAAATGTGGGGATAATCTCCTTTTTGGGAAAATATACAAATAAATCCAGACTCAAAAATAACTATCCAAATTTCTATTAATTAAAAATTACATAGAAGACAACAAAGTTCATGACAAAGCTGTATATAAAAGACAGAGCAATCAGCATGTTGCTGGTCCAGTTACACAGCCATTTTGTAAATCAACCAACAATTATTTCACCAAGAGCTTAGACAGAACTACTTTAGACATTTTTTCTTTCTCATGTCCCATAAAGGTTTTCTTCAGAGGAAAATCAACAAGCTAGCTGTTCATTATTAACTACCCATTCAGCATTTTCCAGAAGGCACGCACATGTTAAGAAAAGTTCTCCTTCGAATTGGTATTTCAGAGCTCTGTCCTGTCCTCACCGAATTTATTGAACAAAGTGCCCTTCCATTTTCCTTATGCTGACAACACCTCTGCTCATTAATCCATTTAGAACTGTTTCTGAATTCTTCAGGTAATGATATAAAACAGTACTTTCTGAAAGGAGAAATAGCCACTACTTCTAAAACCCAAGAACTCTTTTTAAGATTACAATCAGGTTTCCAACTTCATGTTCTTTACCTAATTCTTATTGCAGGCTCAATGCATCACATTGTAAAGACAAAAAAATCCAAAAATCTACATTGTCCCACATTTCCAAAGCTTCTTAGTATCTTAATATATGGAGGTTTTTGTTTTGTCTTTTGTATTAGTGGGAAGGAAAAAAACCATACTTTCAAGATGGGTACAGGGTGAGAAAGTTCTTGTACTGTTACAGCCATCTTAATGAGAGGATCAATTTAAGTTACTATTATGATTTCCCAAGAAATTACATGCAACAGGAGCAAGGGAAGCTTCACATTTGGTTCCTCAGAACTAAAAGTAGAAAATGAATGTATTGTACCCGATGCTTTCTTCCCTCCCTCATTTCTGCTTCACAGCTTCACTAGTCTATAACAAAAGGAAAAAAAGAATGTCTGAAGTTGCCTACATTCACTGAATATCCAACTTAAAGAATAAAATTTGAAACTGTGCAGCCCTATCCCTTCCATTTCATTTTATTCACAAGACTTACTGGAAAGACATAAGCATTTGATATCTGTGGGGTTTCAAAGTATAGAAAACAAACTGTAGGAGAAGAGAGAAGTTGAGTGTGTGACTAGCGAAAAAAAGAAAAAGAATACCTACAGGACTTAATGCCCCTCTGCTTCAAAATTCAACATCTGCACTACAAAGCAATGTTTAACAAAAAAATCAGTACAAGCAGGGGCCATTTCTTGGTATTTAGGTAGATCACAGTAACAAAAAGAAATAGCTTCTGCCTGCTTAAGGATCCTATTAGACTAACTTCTTATATGTTTCAAATTAAAAGACAGTTGAAAGCAGCAGCTTTTACCAGCAGCCTCCATAAACTTACGTAATTGTCATTGAACTATTTTCCTACCTATAATCAAATAATAAAGTAATTAGATCTTTATTTCCTTCCTCAAAACATTCCTTCTGTATTTTTCTCTGTAAAAAGTTCATGGGTTGGTTGTTTACGGTGCTACTCTGTAAATGAAAGCAAAGTTTCAATTCCCTTCTCTTCTTGTATGACCTTGAGCCACTCAGCATCACCACTGCTGTATGGTTCTTTCCAAATTAATTTAAAAGGCTTGATAGTGCAGAAGTGTGCTCAGGAAGCAGCTGAGACACTGGACTGCGCTGACTTCTCAAAATTACGTTTTCTGCTGGTGCACTAAGTTATGACTTGTGCTCAGTTCTTCCTGAATGATATCATGGTCCAAAGGTCCAAAGCCTCACACAAAGTCGTGGGAAAAGCCTCAGGATACTGACACAAGAAATGTTTCAGTTAACCTAAACTGCTCCTCATTCAGTGGTGCTTGCCTCACATTTCATTTTTCTTCAAGTATTTTAGACAAAGAATTTTTTGCAGTTGATATCAACTTCTAAATCAGGTTATCTATAACATTAAATTATTCAATATATTGCAAATCTTACAGAGTATGCCCTGAGAAATTTATTCCAAGGCATTTCTTAATTTGATGTCTACATAGTCTTTATTATACGCAGAAAAAACACAGTATTGCTTCCTGTCTGCCGAAGTAGAGTGAGATAAAGGCAAAGGTATAATAGTATTCCCCAGTATAAACTTTAGGAAAATAGTTAACTTGTTTTATTGCAAACTTACTAGTTTAACTAAAAACGCTTTCATTTTATTAGGCTGAAGATCACTAATTGCAACTCCAAATCAAGATTTAAAAGAATCCTTTTCCTACACGTCCCAAAGAACAAAACTAAAACTTGAAATAGCATACAAAAACATCAACCTATCTATTTATAACTAGAAAGTTATACTTGCTTTATGAACAAAATAAATAACCAAAGTATAAATAACCAAGCCAAAGTATATGTTAAGAATACAAGATCTTTACCTTCAAACTATTTTTGGACCTTTGGTAAATTTTACTTTTTGTGGAGAATGATAAATAGCCATCCAAGTAGCTTACATTCCTGGTTTTGTGTGCCCAACCCTCTCCAACGGCACATAGATCTTAATTATGTCATAGAACCATAGAATACTTTAGGTTGGAAGGGATCTTAAAGACCATCTAGTTCCAACCCCTCTGCCATGGGCAGGGACACCTCTCACTAGATCAGGCTGCCCAAGGCCCCATCCAACCTGCCCTTGAACACCTCCAGGGATGGGGCATCCACAACTTCCTTGGGCAACTTGTGCCAGTGTCTCACCACTCTCACACTGAAGAAATTCCTCCTTATGTCTAGTTTAAATCCACCCCTCTCCAGTTTATAGCCATTGACCCTTGTTCTATCACTACAAGCCTTTGTAAACGTTCCCTCCACAGCTTTCTTGTAGCCCTCTTCAGGTACTGGAAGGTCACTCTAAGATCTTGTCAGAGCTTTCTCTTCTCCAGGCTGAACAAGCCCAACTCTCTCAGCCTGTCCTTGTATGGAAGGTGCTCCAGCCCTCTGACCATCTTTGTAGCCCTCCTCTGGACCTGTTCCAACAGCTCCATATCCTTCTTAAGTTGAAGTTGACACAGTGCTCCAGATGAGGTCTCTCAGAAAAACAATTGAGGGGCAGAATCACCCCTCCTCGACCTGCTGGCCATGCTTTTTTTGATGCAGCTCAGGATACAGTTGGCCTTCAGGTCTGCGAGCGCACATTGCCAGCTCATGTCAAGCTTCTCATCAGCGCATGTACCATTTTACTCAAATAAGCATTATTTTAGTAGTCACAATTGCCAGAAGTGTTAAAGCTAGAAAACAAATATTCCACACAATGTAGACGGATGTTCAGATGGTACTAGGCTCTAATGATATGGAATTCAGGATATTACATAGTTAATAGAATTTAAGTTTAGAAATACAGACCATTTATTTTCAAGGTACCACCTCTCTCTCACTCTCAGCATAGAAAACATATTTTCAGAATGCATACCCTCCACTACTGGACTGATGAGATAAACCAAGCCAATGACAAAAGTCATACAGAAGCAAAAAGACATTATTTATTAAAGGCAATTAACAAAATGTCCACAGGTAACTCAAACCCTGTATACATTAGGATGTATACAGAGGCTTATGTATTTTGCTGGATTTTCTGAAGAAGATACTCCATTTGTAAGTTTAGATTTGGCTGTCCTCTTTTTGTCTTCTTACTTAATATTTTATAAGCTTCCATTTTCTTTTGCTTGTACAACCGCTGAGCTGCTTCTCTTTGTTGTTTTCTTTTTTCTGCTTCCTGAAATTAAACAAATTGATATGATTATATTTCTTCTGTAATTATGAAGCTATCTAGAAGCAATAACATTTCTTTTTTGTGAAGATACCAGCAATTAGGTATTGTACTGACACAGAAAACACCACTACTATTAAAAACTTAATCAGGACTCTCTCTCAGTGCATACTGCAAATCAAAACAGATTATATTGCCTAAAGCTTCAAAACAAGAGCCAAATTTTCTTCAGAACATCCCGCAATAAGGCTTGTCACTAAAATATGTACTACTTCCTTCCTACGATTTTTTTTCCTTAAATGACAAATAGGCAACCAATTCCCACTTTCTCCTGAGTGCAAGGAAGAGTTTGATCCAGTGGCCAAACCAGACATACTAGGACTGACATACTAGGCCATCTGCAGAGGACTGACAGAGAGGATATGGGACATATATAGGGCTAGAAGTTGGGCAAGTTGGCAATACTAGGAGAGTTTCACAAGCAGCATTACCTAGGGCAGCTTGATCAGGACCAGACTGTTAGTGATATGTCCTCTTTAAAGCAACAGACTGCTGCCTTTACTAAGAAAGGAAAAAAAACCACCCCACCTAACCAAATTTTCAACTGTAGAGACTTTCCACATTAAGAGGACAGCACATATACAATGAAAACACTAAAGGAGATACTTAAACTACATGGATAGACATCATGATACTATGTTCAGCTTTCATCAAACAGCTCACACCCCCTTCTCAAGTGTTATAATTTTATTAAGGATTTTGGGCAAAAAGCCCCAACAGGCAAGCTAACTAGCTTGCTTTACTTATATCATAACTAAAATATGCAAGACATCACAAATCAGACTGAAGGACTGCATCAGTCCATTTGGATCACTGCATCTCATAAAGCTTGTTTTTTGAAATTCTAGTGCTTTGCTGACCACAATGGCAGATGTTTCTGCAGAACGCTCACATGATAACCTATCAATTACATTATTGTTTTCCATCACATAGCTAGCTCCTATGATATACAAATATTAGTGAGAATGTTGTGATGTAAAATATAGTTAACCAGAAATATCCCAAGAAAGTATTTCCAAATAGAAATCTAACAGGCTTCTTGGGAAAAGAAAAAGCAAACAAACCTGCAAATATAATACCTCTTCATTCAGAACTTTTTATGTATTTTACCGTAACAATAAGCAACATAATTAACTTCTTTTTTAAAAACCAGAATAGCATCAACTAGTTTATCTGTAATTCCTTTCCTATATAATACTTTTAATGCTGTTCGGCATACAGTTGGAAACAACATTCATTTGAACTACCAATCAAAAGCAAGAACATTGATATTGCTTAGGTAGTTGTTACTTACGTTTGTATTTTTTTCTGATCTCTACTAACGCATAGCTTTTTTTATATAGTGTGGAGGTCAAAACTGTGCCTTTAAGCTTATTCCTTTTCCCAAAATAAGTAACAGTAAATCCAGTGTCTACTGAATGAAGGAAGATTTTGGCTGCAGACACTATTACATGTAATTGTCTCACTGCTGGTCAAAGCACATAAAAAGGTAAAAGGAAGTCTGCATTAAGATAACAATGTAAGAAATACCATGGATATTTCATTTTTCATCACAAGATGATGGTATTGCTATTACTTCTCCTTCTACAATATTTAAAAGTTCTAGTATAATCCACTGGGATATGCAGACCAAGCTCTAAGCTTTTCCTGACGTACTGACATAAAAAAACCTACTAACAGCAACTGCAAGACAAAAATAGTATTAACAAAGAATAATAACATTGAACACCTGCATACCTGAATATTACTGTCAAGTTGAAAAAGACTGAGAGAATACCAATACCTGCGTTCCTGTCCTATTTGGGTCCAGACAGAAAACTGACAGGTAGAAAAGCATTTTAACCAAGGCTTTTGTCTACAACCAGGAAAGATCTCTGTTTAAGATTTACCTCTTTCTTTCTAGCACGCTCAGCCTTTATTTTCTCATACTCTTCTATTGCCTTCTGATTGGCTGTTTTCTTCTTTATCTTCACTTGAGATATAACTGGCCTGTAAGAAAAAGTACATGGACTTCAGACATGGACTGTCACCAAGACATAATCATACATCTCACAGCCACTGCAGAATCAGAGTACAATCTTCCACTCTTCAACTGGTTTTTGCATATTTGGGGAAGTTAATTAGAAGTACACATATCGGAAGGCTCATCCTTCTACACTGAATACCTATTTGCAACAATCGTACAGGGTAACCAATACCATTACATGTAATCTAATGAGCAGCTAGCATGGAAACACCACAAAAAAACTCCTCCAATGCCAAATGTACCAAAGATGGGACTACATACAACTTTTAGAAAGACACACACCTTATCTGCTGGCTCTTCAAATGAATGTTTCATGAACTAAGAGTCCCTAAAAGAGGATTTTTTCCCCTCTCATACAAGCTGTATAAAACCAGAAAAACCTGAATACACTAGCTAAGAGCTGTACTACCACTTTCTAGTTCTGACATATGGATGCAACTGCAGAGATATGAGGGCAGCCAGCTGTTGGTAGACTGCCTGCCAGAGAAGTCAGGCTGACACGGCAAGGTGAAAAAGCGCAGTAGCAACAATGCCTTTCTAAAAGTTTCTTCTTGAAGGAGACGGCATATTATTTTCTTTAATGTTGTGAAATTAGGAACTGAAATTATATTCCTTCCAAATTTCAATATAAAAAAATGCCCAGGTATCTTTCACCAAAGAAAAACAGTAGAAGAAAATAGGTGCCATTTGTCTGGCATTTATTGCCATACTAATTTGAGTGGATTTTTCTCTTTACTTAGATCTAAGCTGTTACATAAACAGTGAGCAAAGATGTTACACGCTTGTAAAATTTAAGCTTTGCTAGGCATTTAACAACTGTTCACAAAATAAGTTTGATTATTACTCACACTACTAAAAGCTGAAAACTAGTCATCATAATCTAGGGATTTCAGACAGGTGATCAGAGAGGAAAGAGGAAGTATTTGCTCATACTTTCATTAACAAATATCACCTTATCTGAACAAAAAAAAAAAACAAAAACCTTTGCTTTATTCTCATCTCCATCCTGTGGCAATATTGTGTCATGACACCTCATTGTCGGAAGTATAAAAGTACTTAAATTGCAATATATGATCAAAATAGAACTGCCTAACCAAAAACTTACCTTAAAACTCCATAGAACACTGAAGTCTACTTAATAGACTCTACGCATCACCACACCTCACAGACTAGCAGCCACGTTGCTGCAGAATTATTAATTCTGGTTTACAAGTTCATGACCATAGTTTAAGCAAAATTAAAAACACTTCTGGTTTAAAGAGAAAACTTCAGTACTATTTCAGACATAGCTGACTGTTCCAGATAAAACTCTACTTTTCTCCCACTGCTGGGCTTAGATCTGACTGACTTCCCACCTCTCCCAAGCAAGCGTTCTTCTCAGGAAGGTTTAGATGCAGATGGTACAACTAGGAACACGGAGACTTGCGAGACTGCTTGGACTGGGGACAAAAAGGCATTATATCAATCCCTGTACTTGAGCACTGTTCGAAAACATTGCCATAACACCGTTAGAGCTGAGTGACTACCGCTTTTCATTTTACTAACAGACCTAACCAGGATGTCAGGGGAAATTACTATAACACAGGGGGAAAAAATGGTTTAAATTGTCTGATACTTGTTAGATTGCAAGTGAAAAACTCCATTTCACTTTTCCCAGTAAAGTATAAGTAAATTTAAAGTCAAACAAACAAAAACCCCAAACCATCAAACACCACTGGAAAAATATTATGACATCTCTATTGGTTAACATTATTACTTTGATTAAGAGCCTTACTGGTTTTACTACATCTTCCATTTAATTTTTTTTAAGTTCATAGCTAAAATCCCTCCAAACTAGCCATGCTACAAAAGGAAAACTGCACAGAGTATTGCTCATTCTAGCAGAAAAACCCAGCACAATGTAAAGATGACAAGCTATCAAATGAGAAACAGAAAGATAATGTAAAAAATGTTCCTGAAAAATGACATTAACCTAAAAATACTGAAAATCAAATCAAAGGAAAACTCCGTAAACCTAAAAGCATGCTGTCTGAAAAGCAGGTTCCTATTTTTGCCGGGACAATAAAAAACTGGTCACCACTTACTCCTCTTGGGCTGAACCCTATCCTTAAAGTACAATGCTAATGTCGTGTTATCTTTGTGGAACCAAGCACTAAACATAATCAATTTTGCTCTCTGATTTTGATGCAAACACAAAAAAGCTGGACATTTAAATACACTTAACAGTTAGGAAAAACATTTAAGACCTTAGGGCATTGTTTTAGGGTAAAGCAAATCACCATAATGAAGTTCATGCAAAGTGTAAGATTTAAAATATTTCTTCAATGACGGAAACAATTACTTGTTTCTAGAGCCATATTTCAAAAACTTACTCTACGGCCTCATTAAGTTTTTCTTCTGATAAAACTGAATCATCTCGAGCCCTGCGCCGTTTCTTAAGCATTTCTTCCTCAGCTAGGTAAAGGTGTTTCAAGTGCTCTGGGTAAGTATCAGTAAACTGATCATCCTGTTGTGAAGGGACCTTTCTTCCCTTTTTCAAGAATCTCCTGTATTGTCTTTCAACCTTTTGCTTTCTCCGAAATGCAAATCCTTGTCCTGCAAACATAAGAAAAACGGTTAAATAAACCTGCACTGAAGTAGAAGCAAATAGTTTAACTGTTGCCAGATCACTTCAATCCATTTTCTTTCCAAAACAGGAAAAAAAAACCCAAACCAACAAAACACTATTTGAGCTAAATTTTAATAAGGAATAGTCAAAAATTCAAGGAAAAACTACTGTTCCCTACTGTAGCTTATTCAGATGTACCGAAAATTAATCATCTTTGAGAAACCATGCCATTGCAAACACACCACTCAATGCACATTCAACACTGTATATCTTTGCCGATGGTTCTTAAATCCAGTGAAAAGACATATTAACAGTTTAAGTCTCCATCATTACATAACCACTTATCAATGAAGTCAAGCACACTTTTCTCCTAATACGTCAATGATAACTTTTTTTATTATAGTACCTTAAAAGCTACTGACTTCAACAATATACACTAACAAAATATTTTCTAAAGGCAGCAAATCCAAATTAGCCTCAACTCTTCCTTTGAATTTTTCTCCAAAGCTGAAATTTCCTACGTGTTGCAAAAGCCAATGCCCTTTTTCCTACAGGTTCATTTTAACATTTCTATTAGCCACCTGTCAATAGTCTGAAACTGTTTCCAAAAATGCTTCTACTTTCAACGTACAGCTTCACAGAAAACTAAACTCTAGTCCTAAATCAGAGAACTATCATCACCCAGCCTGAGTGCACCACTGAAGAAGAGGTTCTGCAATCCTGAGATCCGGGACCAACCTTCATACACAATGATACTGAAAATGCTGGCAAATAAACTCTCTGAGACTCATTTGGGTGTTTCAGAAAGCAAACATCCTTTAATCAGGCCTGGACACCGTGAGGGAGTAATCATCATCAATCGTGTGCAATGAGACAAGAGCTAGTTACAGAATATATTTCACGCTTACATGCACAGGTATTAATTTTCCCATAAATCTTATGCATATCCTATTACTTTCCAAGGACTGATTTTTATGTTATTATGAATTTTGCAACAGTCAAAACTCTTGTTAACTTGGAGATGGCTCCAGCTCTCTGCCTGACCTTGCATTTGAGACAGGGACAGACTCCAAACAGAGGTGATTACAAAAGAAGAGACATCTGTTCAGCACAGATTACACTTCATAAAAGACGTCATGATTTTCAAAGAATTAACAGTGCCTGGAAAATCACTGCCTGAAAGAAAACATGCTGTCGGAGGGACGTGCTGTCTAACTTTAAAAAAATGCAATTACTTAGATGCAACTTAACTCTACTTTACCTTAAATCGAACATACCCCATTTTTTGTAATAAACTACTTCTTGTATCAAAAGGCTGGCCCCAACAGCCTTGCAGCCGCCGGTCCTGAACCGCCAGCGAGCCCTCACCGCCACAGACACACCAACAGGCTTCAAGCCCCCCGGGCAGCGAGGGCGGACGGACCCAGGGGCTCCGCGGGGGAGGCCGGGCCGAGCCGGCTAAGAAGGGGGCGGGGAAGGGAGACCGATCCGGGCCTCCCCACGCCCAGACTCACCCTCCTGGACGCTGCCAATGACGTCGCGCAGCAACACGGGCCTCCACAACCGCTTTCGGCGGGGACCGCGGCCCGCGGCGGCCCCGTTTTCCTCCGCCGTTCCCCTCCCGCCGCGCCGCGCCGCCATCGCTATCGCTCTGCCGGCGTCGCGCCGCGAGGTGACGTCACCGAGGCGCCGTGAAACGACGTCACCCAGGCGGCACCGCCGCCTCCACCTCTGGGCGCTCACCTCCCCAGGCCATGGCGCGGCCTCTTCCTCCCGAGGCGGCGGCGGCGGCGGCGCTGGGGGCGCTGCGGTGTGTTGCCGCCTTCGTGTCGCGGGCGCTGCCGCTGTGCCGCGCCCACACGGTGGAGTTCTACACGCGGGGGCTGTGGGAGCGGCTGGTGGCGGCGCGGCCCGAGGCCGTGCTGCAGGCCCTCAGCGCCGCTGGGCCCATGGCGCTGGGGCGACCCCTGGCGGAGGCCGCCGGCGCCGCCGCGCTGCTGCGGGGTGAGTCGGGGCCGGGGGCCGGGGGAAAGGCCGAGGCCTCGGGGGCCAGTGATACCGGAAATCGTAGAATGGTTGGGGTTGGAAGGGACCTTAAAGATATCCAGTTCCACCCCCCCCGCCATGGGCAGGGACACCTCCACCAGACCAGGCTGCCCAAGGCCCATCCAGCCTGGCCTTGGACGCCTTCAGGGATGGGGCAGCCACAGGTTCCCTGGGCAACTTGGGCCACTGCCTCAACACCCTCACGGTGAATAAATAAACTCTTACCTCAGACTCCTTCTGGAGTTTTAGGAAGCAAGCACCTTTATCAGGCCTGGGCACCATGAGGGAGTGATGTCCATCAAACGTGCACTGAGACAGGTGCTGAGGACAGATTTCGCTCTTACATGCGTATTTATAAATTTCCCCAGAAGCCTTACGCATATTCTATCACTTTCTAAGGACTAATTTTAATGTTATTATGAACTTTGTAACAGACAAATCTATTTCTAATTGAGTTCTATTGGGTTTTAGTCTAGTTGAGGCTCTGGAGGTGTCCAGAGAAGAGTGACAAAGCTGGTGAAGGGACTAGAGAACAAGTCTTATGAGGAATGGCTGAGAGAGCTGGGGTTGTTTATCTTGGAGAAGAGGAGGCTGAGGGGACATGTTATTGCTCTCTTTAACTACCTGAGAGGAGGTTGTAGAGAGGAGGGAGCTGGCCTCTTCTCCCAAGTGACAGGGGACAGGACAAGAGGGAATGGCCTCAAGCTCTGCCATGAGAGGTTCAGGCTGGACGTCAGAAAAAAAATGTTCATGGAAAGTGTCATTGGGCACCAGAACAGGCTGCCCAGAGAGGTGGTTGAGTCACCTTCCCTGGAGGTATTTAAAGGATGGATGGATGAGGTGCTCAGGGGCATGGTTTAGTGGTTGATAGGAATGGTTTGACTTGATGATCCTGGGGGTCTTTTCCAACCTGATGATTCTGTGACGCTGTGATTCTGTAATTTGGGGCTTTGGAGCCAGCTCCGCCTGACCTTGCATTTGAGATGAGGGAAAGCTGCAAACAGGTGATCACAGAAGAGACAACTGTTTAGCACAGATCAGACTGAACACAAGATGTTATCTCCTAAGAATGAACGGTGTCTGGAAAAAACACTGTCTCAAAGAAAACATGGTATCGGATGGACGTTCTGCCTAACTTAAAAAAATGCAATTACTTACATGAAACGTTACTTTAGCTTAAATAAAAAATATTCCACTTTTTGGAATAGTAACAACTTCTTGTATCACCAGTGCTCAGGGAGGTGTTACAGTCCACAGGCTCTGCTTGCACTGCTCTCTTGCTGCCACCACCTGTGAGCCGCAGTAGCTCCCCCCTTCCAGACCACTCATGCTCCTTGAGCAACATCAGTTTCTTTTCTTGCTTGTTACCCTCCTCTCTATGCTTCAAATTATTTTCCCTGCTTTTTAATAAAACAGGAAAATTTCACACCACTCTGCTGAACTGCTTTCCCCTCCACCCCTGCTTTTTTACCCATTGTCTTCCCGCAGCTATTCCCATGGCATGCCACCAGTCTGCCTTTGGCTGAAGCTGTTTTTGCTTTTCATGCCTGTGTTTGCACCAGCAGTGCTCATCTTTTCCAGAGTAACAGGATCTGTTTGGAACCGTTATGGCTCAGATGAAGTATGGCTGTGGTGGGAGTAATTGCACTTCAGGAGGCTCTGGGTAGTGACAGTTGTGATGATGGGCTCATTTTATAAATTTCATCCTGTGCATTTAGAAATGAAGTGAAGCTCCCAACTGTCAGACGCCTTCACTCTGAAAAATTTCTGAAGAAGTAGAATGAACTGAAAAAGACCCCTCCACGTGAGTGGAAAGATGTAGCTGTTAGAAGTCCTCCAAATGTTGAAACTGGAAATGTGGAGGACAGCTGGAAGAGGCTTTAAGCACCTCTATCCTGTATATCTGTAATAATGAGTGTCTGGCAAAGGAAAACAGAAAGCACTTCTATTTCTGACAAGACCTATTTAAGAAGCACTTCATACTTTTAGTAATTTTCAAGTAACTCAGGAGGCCAGCTATGAGACTGTGTTACTCAATTTACTGCAGGCCAAGTAGAAGGGAAACATATCAGTAATATGCTTTCGAGCAGAGCACAGAAATGAAGATAAAGCATCTGACAGGTATGTTACTCAGCCCCAGTAAAGAGATCAGTTTCAAAACTAAGGTAAAATCTCTGGAAAAGGACTTGGCTGAGAAAAACCTGCATCATGCCAAAGCTAATGGACTATAGGTAGCTCTCGTGTAGTGTTAGCTCTGAAATGCTACATGAAATGGCAAGCCAAACAGAAAAGTACATTGAGTATAATCGAAGGATCTGCAAAAAGTAGCATGTGGAGCTGTGTATTTTTTGGCTTACAGCACAAGCTAAGATAATGATTTGGATTTGGAAATAAATTGAAGAACTGTGAATTGCTGCATCACTTGTAACATTTCTTGGATCTAAAGACCTTCAAAATATTAACTGTAAGATTCATTTTGAAAGGGTTGAGGTATCTGGGAAAAAAAACCCACAGGATTTATTTGCGTGTGAAAAAGAGATTGGATTATGAGTTAAGTTTGAGAGCCAGATGGAAACGAAACAGTGGTCTAGTCAGCAAGAAAAAGTGTTGGATGCCAGGTAATGTCATAGTCAGAACTGATTCAGAGTGACAGGACATAAAATTAAAAATTAGAAGCTAGAACAAAACTAATTATTAGATGAAGTCTTAAAGAAAAAATATCAATAATTCACAGTAGTTCATGCAGATGTAACATCCTTGTCTACGTGTTTGTGCCCGTTTTTATTTTATTGACTGTTGACTGCTCAGCATGACTTTTCTGCATGAGGAGATAGTTATATTAGTCTAGAACTTGTAGAAACTTCTGTTGGCCTGCGATGCCATGCTGGCTTGAGGTGGTGGGCAAGTTTGATGCTCTGAAACAAACCTTTTCCACTATCTACTTCCTTACCGTGCATTGGAGGGCTAGTGTTAACATTGGCATAGTGAGGTTATTTCCAATGAAGGAAACTAATGCACTTAAAGATCCTGCCTATTATAGTGAAACAAGCACGTCTCAAGTATCAAAATGGGTCATATTTATAAACAACAGATAGCTACCTAATCTGTCAATACCATTTGCATTCATTTCTGCCTTTTGATCTAAACCAAACATGTAAATGTAATGTTTATGACACCTATGGGATACTCCAGTTTCCAGTTTATTTCTACTAATACTACTATAAAGTTTGCATTAAGAGCAATTCCAAGCTGCTTAATATTATTGAAAGAATGCATATATTAGTACACTTCTAGTCATCGAAGGCATCTTGTAATAGACTTGTTATGTGAAAGTGACATGTTTTCATTCATTTTCTTGCTATCCTGCTATATGGAGGAAGGATGGCAGTATTTCTTCTTGCATTCCCAATTATCTGGTGTTACTGCAATGATAGAAAGCATGTTTTTCCTAGTGGTGATACAGTTCAGTGCATTTAAAATATAAAGGTCCATGAAAGGCCCGGGTGGACGAGGTGCTAAGGGGCATGGTTTAGTGTTTGATAGGAATGGTTGGACTCGATGATCAGGTGGGTCTCTTCCAACCTGGTTATTCTGTGATTCTATGAACGACACCCACTACTCATTTAAGACCAAGACAGGAGACAAAAGGCAAGCCAGGAGACATTTTCTTCTTGCAGTTTGTTTGCTAGACTTGTTAGCTTTTATATATTTTAAAATAATTAAGAGTATTTAGAAATCTAAAAATTATCAGCGAAACAACATAGAAATAGTTTTAGCTAAACCACGGATGAATTAGAAAATGCAAAACAGTCTCAGAATTAGTAATTGATTCATAGCAATATGTTTCACTTTAAAATAAATGTACATTTTTGAAAGTGAGGCAGAATAAATAGTTACTTCTGTCAGATGCTATGTATTTATTGTTTGTAGTTTTCTGCCAATTCTATTACAGAGATTTTAAGCAGTGTTTACAGAAATATTTTCATTTTCTTTTCTGTACAGATGATGACACGTTTTCCAATGTGTTTTGTGAAAACTCTAAGAAACTTATCAATATACATTTGTTTGCTCTGGCTGCTAAGTATTATTCATTGTCCAACCTTGGTGTGTGTACCCCATTAGAAGACATACTTGAAGCATGGAGAGGAGACAATCAAGGAACAACAGGTATGTTTATAGTTGTGTTTAAATTTTTACTTATTCTCTATAGGACCTGCAAAGTTTTGAGGGGCCATTTGGTTGGATTTTCTCTTACAAGCTCTTCACTTTGAGTTTTAATTGTTCCTAGACTGTTTCTTCATTGCGGAGGAGTCACAGCATTCAGTACCTGTAGGCACTTCCTGAGATTCGGTTTTAAAGTGGATGAGATTGGCAAATGGGCAATTGTTATTTGACATATTTGTTAATTCCCTTTCCTTTTCTTCTCC
Organism: Phaenicophaeus curvirostris; assembly: GCF_032191515.1. NCBI lineage: Eukaryota > Metazoa > Chordata > Aves > Cuculiformes > Cuculidae > Phaenicophaeus > Phaenicophaeus curvirostris. Next base: position 52,916,991 of record NC_091392.1, read on the forward strand.
TTTCCAGCAGGAATCATGGTTGCTATTCTTGCTTTTTTTTTAAAAGTCTCACCCTAAAATCTGGCACGTATAGGGGGGTTGTTATATCTTTTTATGCAATATTAAATGCATTCTTTGGCACTTAGCTGAATATGGCTCAGTAAGTGTTTGATGTCTCAAAAAAAAGATTTTATTCATTCTGTATGTATTGGAACAATACCAAATATCTGTCATAAAAATAGAATAATCTCATTTTCTCTAGTTAAATAAATTGAATTAAAACACTTTCAAGTTGGACACTGGAAGTCTTACCCCTAATTATATTTTTTATATCAGATGATAAACTGGCATTTATATGTACTTGGACTGCTGTAATTTTCACTGAAAATGTGCTCTTTGTGGAGTACTCAGTTTGTATAGATGTGCCACTGTCTTTCAGATTTCTTATTAGATTTTCAGAGACAGACTGGCCTTTGCTTTCTAGTGTGTTTTATCTCTATAACATGTTAAAACTCTGACATTTCTAGTCCTAAGTGATAACCCCATTGTATATGTTGGGAATCTCTTGTATTTTCTACAGCTGTATTCTCTTTCTAGTTTTGCCATTTTCCATGGTTGAACCCCAGTTTTCCATTTCTTCAGGATTACTAAAATGCCACAGCTAAGACAGTCTTAATGGTTTGTTGTGCATTGGTCTTACTTTCTGCTCTTCATTCATTGGAAGCCCTTTTTTCTTGTTTGATAATTGTGTGCTACTTTTCTTCTCCTTTGCTTTTTTCATTTACATTATGCTCTCATTCCCTATGTCGTGCTGTATTTTCTGTAATTGTGTAGTTCTACCTTGTTTTGCTCATACTTGAGTCCATACTGGGGTTAACTTTCTTAGACAAACCTGCAAGGATTCTTTTACCTTGTTATGTAGAACAGAGCCTCAGGATAAGGCAGTTGCAGAATATTTTATTCTGTGTCTTGCAGGAGTGCTGCTCGGTTGGCTAACTGGATTGTGGGTTTGTGATACAGTTATTCCAAGTTGTACTTCGTAGTAAAAATAAAACGTGTTCCAAATGTATACAGTGGTATTGTAATTCAAAACCTTTGTGCTGTATTGGCAGTGAGTATCAGTTAAATTAACTTAATTGAAATTCCTAGTAATCATTTGGCAGAAACAAAATACCAAATTATGGATTCACAGTGTGAAAGTTGCCAAATGAAAGTTGTGAAAGTTTTTTCAGCTATTTTGGACTTAATTCTGTGTTACAGAAAATATATTCATTTCCTGATATACTAAAGCGTGCTGTGAGTCAAGGGAAGTGTAAGTTTGAGAAAACTGGGATCTTTACAATGGCCTTGCTCACATTCTGAAAAGTATGCATCATGACAATTCCATTTATGTTTTCAGATGTCTTTAATAAATTTTCTTTTTCTAAGACAAATATGCCTATGAGCCTCTTCCCACAGTTTTCATATTTCCATATTTCTCTAGCTGCTTCATCATCTTAATGTAGATATATTGCTATCCTTCCTTGGAATAATTAGGAAGCACAAACATTTTAAGCATATTGTGGATACAACTACTCAGAATGGAATTCTGCATCTAACGGTCTTTCTCCACTGGTTCCTAACAAAGATTGCTGTGGTCTTTACTGCATGATCAGGTTGTTTGCACTGACCACACGGGCTCCAGAAGAGCCTGGCCCAAGGAGGGGGAGCAAGCAGGGAGAATTAATTTTGTTACAGAGTTCATATCTGACATAAAAAAATGAGGGTTTCTAGAATATTGGATTATGAGTACTCTCGACCTTTGCAACGTGTTTCTTGCCAAGGTCGTGCAATGACTTTTAATGAATCAAATCTTTAAATTCCATGTACTGGAATATTATTCTTCTCAATGTTTTTTTTAGTATATGGTTCTCCCAGACCCTCACTCTGACTCACGGAATTAAGTCATAGTAGTGTAACTTCTGTGTAGGTGGTGTTGTCTGGTGCAGACTGTGAATTTCTTATTTTATCTGGTGTATCTGAATTTCCTGGTAGCTGGGGGGCAGGTATAAAACCCCTGTACCCTGCCATAGGAGATCGTAGAAAGATCTGCATTATAAATCTTAGCTTTGCAACTAAAGGTGTAGCTGTAAGTGGCATTGTAGAGTTGAAGCAGTTTTTCAAATGAAAAACAGCCACCTATGCTAAGGTTTCACAATAGAGATAAGCAACATTTCAGCAATGTACTAAAACTAGTAGCATTAAGCTTTTTTTTACTCTATTGTACTGAGTGAGCTTATGTGAAGCTCATTTTCTTTTTTCGTCAAATAAGGAGCTGAATCTCTAAATTTCTTATGGTTTTATTTAAATTAGTATTTGTTCTGCTTGCGTCAGTTGGTATGCATAATAAGAAAATCTACATGTGTAATTATTTGTTTCAAGCAAGTAATTTTGTGATAGCAGAATGGGTTTACTTAATTTGTTTAAAAATACCATACATATTTCTTGAGTTTGCAGTTGTCTTGGCAATATAAAACAATCCTGAAATACAGTTTTTCTATTAGGTTCTAATGTCTGCTTTTTTATTCAAAATTATTTTTAAAAAATCTGTCAAAATGTTGTAGAAAAATGCATCAACAGTAAAATTTATTAAAAAGCTTATGAAAAAGGTTCTGTGAACAGTGTGATTTTCCCTGTGCTGAAATATAAGTAGAGTGTTTAGTCTGCAAAAAGTAGAAAAAGGGGTCTAAAAGTAGTTAAGAAAATTAAGTAGCTAAGTTGATAAATATTTTATATATGTAGGTATAAGCAAACTATGATTTTTTTTTTTTTTTTTACCTGGAACCTCAGCTTCTGCCAGCTGGGTCTCCTTCCTGCATTTACCCTTCCATGTTTCAGATACTTCATTTGGCTAAAATACTGTCTGAAATGGTACTTCACACAGCATTACCCTGTTCAGTCTTCTGGATTCATGCCATAGCAAAGTGTAAAAGGTGGGATACATGATGATAGTTCAAAGTGACAATGCTGCTTGGAAGAACAGTCAAACATAACTTTTAATTCTATCAAGAAGTTAAATGTCTGTTTCTTTTTGCTTCTTTTCTGATGAGCCTATCCAGGCACAAAAAATGTTAAACTATAACAAAATACCCCAAAACATTGTAGACTTTTTTTTTCTCGTGTTTTTTTCTTTCATTTGAAGCTATCACAAATCAAAAGGTTTTTAGGAGACCATGGAGATCTTCATGATTTTAAAGTTAAGAAGAATCTTAAATGAAATGTCAAGCACTTGTTTTCTGACATTTGTTTTGTTGAAACATATTTTAGTCTATTTCTTTCTTTTGTCAGTTCATAGCCTATATTAGATTTTAGGTATTGTCATACCAGCTTATTATAACAAAACAAATGTTAAGAAATAGAGAGATCCCGTGGGCTTGGGGAAAAATAGAGAAAACACTAACATTGTCTTTTAAAGAAATAACACTCTTGGCTCTGTTCCCAGCATGATCTAATCGAGGAATGTTTAGGTTTTTGCCTAACGATCAGTTTCTGGACAGAGAACCACGTACTGTGCAAAAAGCAGAGAAAGAGAAAGTATATTAATCTGCTTAGTCATTTTGAAATGTCTTGTTTTCTAGGTGTGCGCTCATCAGTAATGGTCCATTTTTTAATACCATCGCTCAGGCTTACAAAAATTTTCATCAGTGTAGCTACAGCCAAGTGTTCTGTAGTGTTGGTGGCCTAGGATAAATGTGTGGATTTCTCCCAGGGGAGTGACTTCTGCACTTCAGCTTTGGTTGAAAGATGTAGAGATGAGCCACTGGGTACTTGATATTCTCCACAGGCAGTAAAACTGGTAGAGATTGACTCCATCTCATTAACACATTCTTAACTGAAATCTCACTGAAATGAGAGATTTTCTGCCATAAAGGTGTAACAATTTTATAACCTGTCCTTAGGGTTAAAGAAAATAAATGTGCATCTTCCTTTGAATTTCCCCAGCATCCCTCATAAGCTTTATATGATATATCTCCTACTTGATATTGTGAGTAAATCTGCAGAATTAAGCAGCTGTACTGTGTGATTATTAACTGTCCTTGCCCTTGTATTTCATATATGTAAAGCTAAATGTGATAAGCAACACAAAAAGTAAATATTTTTGGAAGACCAGTTAGAAATAACACAGTTTTGTAATAGTACCTATTGTTTAACATCTGGTCAGTTATTAAATATACTATATCTTAAAAAAACTACAGTAATAGTACTAAGTTTTACAGTGTGTTGAATTTTACTGATTCATCTGTAATTCAGAAGTTTAGTCTTGTACTAATTCAGTAAGTTTTTAATTAAAAATTACTATCCTTAAAATATAAAAATGCTACAGCACGTTTTTAGGCTGGTATTTTTTCTGGTTAATCACAAATCTTTAATGTTATGGGTTATGATTATGTTATTTATTTTCTTAATTTGAAACAGGTATCAAAACTGATGAGTTTATGAATAATAAGAAATCACATGAAGTACAGGTGATGTCAGAGCTGGTAGACAAAATAGCAAATTATTGTGGTATAAAGCAGGTAAGAGAGCATTTCTTACTGTATGTTACCGTGTACCTTCCAAATTATTTTCCTTATTGAGTTAAAATACATCATTTTCATATTCTGTCACTGTTGTTCTTATTTTTCCAGTCGGTAAGTGTAGCTAAAAAGAGCCTTTAAGTCCAAACTGAACAACAAGTTTCTTTACAAATACATCATTCCAAAGGATCTGCCCTTCACTGAGTCATAATGATTTTATGACTCATGAAAAATTTTAAGAATTTGTAGTCATCCTCTGTATGTTTAGCAGCTAAAAATTGTCCCACTTTTTGCTATGCGTGGACACTGCCTTATTTATCAGAATTATATTTGTGGCAATTTACCACAAGCATCAGTAGGAGAACAAAACTTGCTTCCCCTTCATTAGAGTGCCATATAGAGACCAAAGCAGAAAATCTGAGAAGTTGTGAAAGCTCATCTTATTCTGGAACTAAGATATTGAAATTATTTCCTATCATTTAATGCTGTTCACCTTTATTTAACATGGATTAAGATCTATCAGTTAGGAATTAGTTTTGACCTTTTTAGTTTGAAGAGAGACCAGATTAAGCAGAGATTTATGTAGCAGAGTGTGCATGAAGTGCATTTCATAGAACTTGTGAGATCAGGGAACATAACACCATAATTACCCAGTTATTGTGAATCAGTCATGTCATACATCAGGCAGCAAGTTTATCCTTGGATGGTAAAGAGATGCAAGATTACTTTCTCAGAATATGATTTTAACCTACCTTTTTTTTTTATATGTGATTATCACAGAATTATATTGGTTGGAAGAGACCTTAGAGATGATCTAGGTTTTTCAGTACCATATTTTACATTCTGTTTGACAAGAGTAACACCAATACCATTTCTTCATTTTACATACATGTAAGTTTCTGTGGGCTTTTTCAATGTTCAACTTTCTGATAGATTCCACATCTTAGACCTTTGTTGTGGTAAGACTAAATTTTTAAACATATATGTGAACTGAGTTTGTTTAGTAATTTTAATCTCTATAATGCTAGCAACTGTCTAATGTAGTAGCTTTATCCTCATTTAAATGTAGAAGACTAGTGGTTCTGGAAAGTGCATTTGATTTCTTCCTATATCTAAGCTGCACTTTCTTCTTATGCAAGGGTCTGTAAGTTTAAGTGTAGACTAGTTTCCTCCAGCTTAGTATTCATTCCCACAAAGATTTGTGGAGAACACACTGTATTTGTTTAAAACCAAAGATTAATCAGGTATCTACCCAGATTTTATTCTTAACATATTTTGTCTAAGCCATTTCCCTCCCCCCTCCCCGTCTTAGTATGTGTATAGTTTAAAAATAGTATTTCAGATGTGGATAAGGGAGAAGGAAACTGCTGTAGTTGGGCAGGCTAAGTCCATATCGCTGTGTTCTCTTAATGTATTTTGTGCTCCAAATTGTACCTGGTAGATTGTAATGGTAGATTGCTAGTTGGCCTGCTTCATACCTATGCCAGGGAGGGTTCTAAAAAGTAATGGTGTGGCCAGTCATGCAGTGGGAGTAGAGTATATAGCTGTTCTCTGTTTGGTTTAGTGGTAGAGGTGTCTCTACATCATCCCAAGTTGCTGTTGTTGCTACCATAGACTGAAGGGCAGGCCCCAAAATTTGTATTCAGCTTGTAAGTTTCTAAAGCTGACCTTTTATTTGGAAGTTATTTGGCTCAGACATAGTTTAGAGAATATAAATGATGCGGTGCTCTCAATAGGCTTGGGTCAGGCCTGTAGCATCCTTGGAAACTTGAGATCAAAACTCTGAATTCTGACCATCTGTTTTGTGAGGAACAACTGATGAAGGCACAATTTTAGGCAATCTTCTCCTTACAGCTGGGATTACCAAACAAATAAAGAGTTGAGATTAAGGCCAAATATTACTGGATGAGACTCAAATCAGTTTGTGAGCATCTGCAATCACTTACAGTGATGGAAGGCGATCTTTCCAGCTGCTCTTTCAACAGCCAGCCATGGTGACAACTGTGGGTGCCCTTAACGGCCGTAAAGTCATTGCACTCCGTAAAGATTAAAAATACAGTAGCACCCAGTTTGGGAAAGTATTTTCTTCTATCATTAGGGTGGTTTTTTGCCTTGCTTACTTTTTGCTTCAGGCAAGTATTAGTTCTTCAAGTGTTGTAGACTTTCATATACTGAAAAAGCTGTAGGAAACTGTGGTTTGCTCGTGATGCAAGACTGGATTTTCTCTGAGTTTGCTGGAAGGTGGTGTTTCATGTAGCATTTTCATTTAGATTTTATATAGTTCTTGTGGGATTCAGCAATGAAAGGAAAGAAAAACCCATATTCAGAGAGTTAAAAACGTAAAGCCACCTTAATGACCTAACCTAAGTCTCAATGTATATGGTTACTAATAAAATCTCAAACCAATCATTATTATCTATCAATATGCTGCAATTTCATCCAGTGATTATGCACTTTTATCAGATGGCTTGGAGTATCTTTAAAAAAAGGATTATTTTCTGTTTATTTTTTTTAAAAAATTGTAACATTTAATGTAAAATGTTATTGCAGTTTATCACTGAATATGAAATGCTGACTGCTCTATGTTAACTTCTTTCCATTTTAGTCATACACAGTAACAAAATTTATTCATGCAAAGTTACAAATCCCTGATATATGAAAAGAGCTTTCCAGTTACCTTTAAAAAAATAAAACAAAAGCCTCCTTCTCAGTTATTAAAAAGCAACTCCTTTTGTTTTGATTACCTTTCAAATTAAAAAAATATAGGAATTGTAAAGTTTTAGGGGAGGTTTTTTCCTTATTGATTTTTTCTATACTTATTGCAAAACAGAATATATGCAACATTTAATTAAAAAATTTAGAGCTATGAAAGCGCAACACATGTTTTACAGCAGCATATGTCCTCAGGGTGTTTCTTTCAGATATTACAGATCACCAATGGCTTGAAAAATGTCCTCTATTTCACCTCAGTACCCATGATGTGTAATGGGTGGTAGAAGATATTGTTCTGTTGCAGTATTTTATAGTGTAGTATGATAGTCATAAAATAAGAATAAAAGCAAAAAAAAATCATGGCTACTTCAATCACTTCTAGGTTAATTTTTTGAATTAAAACATTAGAGAAACTAACTAAAGGACTTTTTTCCGTTTACTGCCCATTTTAAGTATTGTTTCTATCATACAAGTTGAACGTCATAAAATAAAGTTGGTTTTGATTAAACTCTGAAAAGAAGAAAGTGGTGATTCCTCTGTGCTTAAATGCACATTTATTTTCTTTAATGTATTTGTGGAAGTTTTCCTTGGAAATTGCAGCATGTGCAGCAAGAGTTGCAATGTATAGCGTAAGTATGATTTAATTCTGCATTCAGCATCCATTAAATTTGTGATTTTGTGCTGGGAAATGTTGGAATGATTCTAGAAACAGAGTTTTTGATTGCATTGTGCCAGAAACTGTTTTTAAACTTAGTACCCAACTCACAATGGACAAGACCTGTGGAGTTCATTATATCATGGAAATTTCATTTTAAATGTTCATGCTTGGCAGATACGCTGCGGATTGCTGATTACCTTTCCTTATGTAATCAAGGGAAGGTAGAACAGGGATTAATTTTATGCAGTCTGTTTGCTTAGCATAAGATCATTGCGTGCTTATTTTTAGTCAAATTTTCCCTTCGTTTTAAAACTGTTCTCCCAGTGCTAATTTCACGATATATTACTGTTTTCTTCTACTTGGAAACAACTAAAAAAGCCTTTGTCAAACAGCAGTTTGTCTGTACAGCCACTAGAGGTCACACGTAGGAGCTCGGACTAATTCACTAGCTGACTCTTCTGTCCAAATGCTGCTTTTCACAGAAATAATGAGAAAACGTGTAGAAGCGTTATGTAAAGTAGTGGGTAAAATTATTCCTTGAATGCTTTTTTCCCTTCACTTTTAAATAATCTAGGAGAATATTGGTGATAAATGTGACAAATAAATGACATTTTCAAAAAGTATGTTTAAATTATTTCGGTTCTATTTCACTAAATCCACTCTGGTATGATTTCATTCAAGAAATTTGATGATTGTAGCGTATCTAGATTGCAAATATGCAGCAATGTCATGTGACAAGTGCAGATGAGAAAGCTCGGGTAAGCGCTTTTGCCTACGATGTGTATCTTCCACCGTTTTATTTAGTCTTTTCTGACATTGGTTCAATTTTTTCCTTCTAATTCTATGACTATACAGATTTTTAGGTTTCTTGGAATAAGAAATAAATCTTTCATTTCAGTAAGAGTATTACTGTACAGAGTATTCTTACCTGATAAAAAACAATGCAGTTGAGTTTAACATGGATCCATGTAGTGTATGCTGCTGTTTGGTCTTAGAAGTATTCGTGTAAGCTTTCTTGTGGATATGAGACAGACCAAGAAGAAGACATAGATGTTATTGGATCAAACACTTTCAGGAACATCTACAAAGAAGTCATCATATCTAGTCAATATAATTTTGGTAGATTCCCGAACGGAAGTGAACAATATATTTTTCTTTCCTCAGAGAAATGTTACTCTGACTCTTCTTGTAAAGTATTTTGTTATATATTTATTACAAATGAAAACACAAATGATATAAATCTGTGGCTGTGTACTTAAAGGTCTCAGGTTACCATTGTTTCTGCTACTACTCTGTATAGTGATTTCCTTCCTGTGTTGTATCAGTCACTGAAGCAGCGCAAGCTGTCACCTAAGAGACAAACTGAACTGTCAGCTAGTCATTGCCTCCATTCACTCCTTCCTCCACAACAGGCAGTGAAAGCACATGTGACAAATAAGCCCCTTTGTTTTATTGCAAAAGCATCCTTATGTTAATCAAAGCTGTATGGACCAATTGCACAGAATAACAAATTGGTACAAGCATTCTGACATAAAAGGGGACATTAATATCACCTCATCTGGAGTTAGGCACTATATCTGAAGATGCTTATTTCTCTACACCTACTGGTAGTAGAAACCTCAGTATGGGAGTTAGGTGCCTAAAGCTAAATATTGTGAACGCTTTCTTTTCTAACTCTATACGCTGTCCCAGTTTAGCAATGGCGGGTAGTAGTGTTGGTAGTTAATGCCTATTTTCCTACGCAGAGTGAAGTTCTGTGTCAAAAAATATACTGAAAGTCTTTCCCAGAAGAGTCAGGATATGTGCATTGTATAAGCATTGCAGTGTCTGTTTTTCTGGAGCAAATCAGTTAAGACTTAATTCTGTGTCAAAGCCAAAAGGTGTATCAACAAAGCAAATGAATTAAGTATATTAGGTGTGATAACTGATACGGTAATTATGAAATCTATACCTAAAGGAAGTGTTTTGCATTAGATTAAAGTGTGTCTTGTTGCTCATAATATTTCTCCCCTCCCATCATCTAGGTGATTGATATAGGCTCTGGAAAAGGCTACCTGAGTTCATATTTGTCCATGCAGTATAACTTAAAAGTTTATGGAATTGACTCCTCAAATTCCAACACTAGTGGTGCTCATGAAAGGAACAGGAAGTTGAAGAAACACTGGAAAGCATATCAGAGGCGAGGAAGAGCAAACCTCAAAAGCCAGAGATGGGAAAAGTCTAATGACAGGGCAGTGGAAGGTGGAATGAAATGTACAGCAATCAATGAAAAGCCCTTCATTGACAGCAGTCTTCAAAGTCAGGACCAAGTGGCTATCCAGCCTTCTTGCCGTTTCACAGAAATAGCTACATCTGAAACCAGCAAACAAACTGAAATTGACTTAGTGACTCGGACACATTGTGATGACAGCAAAGTTTCTGAAGAGGTTCTTGCTATGCTAAATGTTCTGCCTGCTGATGCTGTAGAAGATTTTTCTTTATCTCAGTGTAAATATGGGGAACTCTGCGAAGAGGAAAAGGTGCAAAGAAAAATGGCATCACTCAAGGCTAAAGCAAGCAAGTCAAGTGAATCAAACCTGTATATTCCATTGACCTCTTGCATCACTGCAGAAACCGAACTCAGTGACATCATAACAGATCTGGAGGTTATTTTGCTAATATTTGAAGTAGATTGTCCGTTGTCTTTGTATTGCCATTTTCATATATGCATAATATTTGCTGAGTGTACATGGAGTGCTGCCAGTGGTGCAAATTAATTTTCTGGCCCAATAATGTTTTTCAGGCAGTTAGAAGTATATCTAGAAGATACAGATTGCTTTTCAATTTTGATATACGTGTTAAGTTTATTTTGGGTATGTAAAGCAGCCTTTAGAATTTAAGGGGTAGATAATAGTCAGCTGTCAATTTTAACAGCATGCATATTAACACACTCAGGTGTTTTACAACTGTGGTTATAGATAACATCTAATTATTATTATGAAATGAGTTATATTTTCCAGGTAGGTGGATATATTAAGCATTGGAATTTGAATTTTCCTGAAACTTCTTATTTGTTAAGGTTTATATAATTCCAGTTGAACTTTGAAGGCATAGGATAATTTATTGTGTATAGTACTCAACGTAAAGAATTTGTAAAGAACCCTGTTCACAAATAATGTTTTTATATTTTGACTTTTCAGAGTTACTTTAAGTTCTTATAGTTACTTACTAGCTGACAGGGGATTTGTCTATGGAAACAAGCTCAAGCTCAGTTGCCCAATGACAGTGGCACAAGTCTAGGAGCTATATCGCTGTTTAGGTGTGCCTGAGCTAACGTACATTGATTGATCAGATATATTCAGTCTTTCATGGAAAGATGAAAACTTTTCTGTGTTCAGTAGTAGCTGAACTATTATATTCAGGGGTGTAATTCATCTCTGATTCGTGACACAGTTTTTATTAATGGCCCCGTAACTTGAGCTAATAAATCCTACTAAGTATCTCAGAATGTGTGCAGCAAGCTCATGTCTGTCTACAAATGACACCCAGAACAGCAGGGTTTGCTGATGAGGCGTATACCTTCACATTTACGCAGCTGGATTTTGTATCCTCTTAGCATGTAGTTTCTGTGGTGTGGGATGCAGAAGTAAACCCGTATCACTGCCTTTCTTTATTAAAAAAAAAAGAAGTTACTGTCAGAAAAGGTAAAATAACCAAAACTTAAATTATGTGTGATGAATATATGTAATTAAAAAACTTTAAAACGTGCAATCATTTACAAGTTTTAAGAGTACTTTGGGAATTTTTAGAAATAGTTTTACAAATATTTACAATTTTTTATTGTAGCCATAAATTGATTTTTTTTCCCCAAATTTCCATAAGCCGGGGACAAATATGTAATGGGGAAAGTTGGTATTTACTTATTAATACCTGCGTTCTGCAAATACTTTGCTGATGAAATATAGGTATAAGAATGCATGTTTGCATATAGCCCAGTACTAATACTGAGAGATTAAATTTTGCAACACTTAAGCAAACAATCCAGAAAACACTTTCAGTTGTACCTAGGCACCCTCACTGAAGTCAATAAAGGTCTAAAAGTGTACCTGACACAGACGGAGTGCCCTCCTATTGTTCAGGCATTTTGAGCATCAGAATATGTTTCCTTTGTCTTGCATGTGGTAGCTGTCTTACACTAGCTTTCTCCTGAAAGAACATTTCTAATTTTTCCCGTCCTAGGGTTTAAATGCTGCACTTGCAAGTGCACATCTTCCTTTACCATTCAAACTTGATGTTTTGTTCCACTATTTCTGTAATCGCATGTGGAAAAAAGCTCTGTGGAATGATGGGATGAAGCTGACTGGTAGGAAAAAAGCTATTAAAAGCTAAACTGAACTGAAACTGAACTTCCACCACCTAAAAATATTGGATCCTAAGAGAAGGAGAGGGTGAGCACAGAGAGGCAGCACAAAGTGAAATGTGAGAAGGAGGGTGGGAACAATTAAAAGGCAGAAGAAGTTCATTACTATAATACAGATGTGTGAGAAAACCAAATATAGAGCAGTAAAAATAGATGTGCATGTACAGTAAAAATTACCGTAGAAGTATATCGCCATGGATACCCGGGTCTAATTTCTTGTTGATAAGCTTGTTAATAAATAAGGCTGAAATTCAGTCCTACACCGTGTTAACCATGTGGATTTCAGCTAATAATGCCAGCAGGAAAATATCTTATTATAAATGGTGAAAAGAAAGATAATTTGGGTGGAGAAATAGAGAGCGAAGGGAAATTTAGGAAGAAGGGAAGCAGGAGACAGAATGGAAAGGAGAATAGGGCACTGGAGGTGAAGGTCTTACTTTGTACTATTGAAGAAAATGTCCATTTGTTGTTGAATAGTATGCTGACTGCAAAGCTGTGACAGTGCTACAGTTTTGAAAATAGCAGAACCTGCTCTTCAAATTATATTTAGGAAGTGGTTTTGATTTCAGCAATGCATAGTAGCAGAAATGCTAGAAATACATAGCGAGGTCCAGCCAAACTTACAGCAGTAAATCTGAAGTAAGAAATGGAAGTAGCACTGGTAATAATAATACTAACAGGAAAACTAGGAAAGACGAGTAGATGTCCAGTGTCTGGTCACCACATAGGCGTTCCTTTCCATGCAGGTTAACCCAGCTGATGTTCATAATCTTGAATTTCTGCTGCTTCTTGGCCAATGAAGGTAGACTACAGAGATGCATACATAGTTCCTTACCTGAAGAAAGGAATGGACAATCTAGCTTTCCACAGAAGCAATGCACCATGTTTTCTTAGCAATGAAAGGCTTTTATTATGCATTGAAAATTCGTAGAACAGAACAGCAGGAGTCTTCATGGAGTTGTGTATTTAAACCTTACAGCTCGATAACCATTTGCGGCATGTTTGGGTTTTGGAGTTTGTTGTTACTCATGCTGTTCCAGTCGAAGAGAGAAATGCTTTATTGTTGCTATTTTTCTTTTTAGGACTGCATGATGGTGGGTCTACATACATGTGGTGATCTTGCTGCAAATACACTACGAATTTTTACTGCCAAGCCTGAAATCAAAGCAGTTTGCAGTGTAGGCTGTTGCTACCATCTGTTGTCAGAACAGTTCGAAAACCAAGAAGGTAATTCTAAGCCTAACTTGCGGTTGCCAGTTTGCATGTTGAGAGTGTTATACCTTTTAATTAATAACCTCCTTGTGTTTGTTCCTCTCCAGCAGCTTCTTTAGTACTGGATTTAATTACATTATATGGGTCATTAACTCCCGAATGCCAAAATTCTTAATATTCTTACTGAAATTAGGGACATTCATGTTATGAATACAGCTAGTCTTATTCCATTACTTCACTTGTGAAATGCGGAGGCTTTCTTAATCCAATGTTTTCATCCTTTTGAAATATTTTGTACCAGATTTTGCTGTTGGCTGTCTGCATGCAACATCCATTTATGTTGAGTTGTACATATGCAACTATGAGCAGAATTAAGTCCTTGTAATGTAAGTTATTAATCAAAAAAACATTCAGCTTAGTGCTGTGTTCTGGGGCATTGCCAATTTAGAAAATTATGGAATAGTACATACATAACAGTTTCTTCTTGGGGAAACAACCTGAAAATTATTTAGGTTTTCACACTACAGCCAGATTTTCCTTCAAATGTGATTCTTTTTCATTTTTGGTAGGAAGTTTTTATCTTTACTTGAAAGGTAAATTCTGCGTAATGAAAAACATTAAATGGCTAGCTTTCCTGCACAAGTGGTATGTAGCTGAGCTGTCTAGGTGACCATCTGCCTATGTCCTAGAACTTAATCATCATATCAACCAAATTTGTGAGGGGGTGGACTGGCAAAATTTGTTTCAGCTCTTTCAGGGAACTTCACAGACAGAAAGGCAGGTGGAACCCAGCTGCTACTCTTTAACAGTTGGCTGCTTAGGCAGCTAAGGCACAGCTCCAGACTGACCACAACACATGCTGTAATGGCTCTTGCTTGCTTTGATGATCTTTTCATCTTAATTTTATCTTGCTATGGAACAATTCTAAGAGTTTTTGCAGTGTATTAGTTTCAGTTGCTTCACAATATTTTGCAATATTTCACGATACTTCTCAATACTTATTTCACACACACAAAAAAAAAGGAAAAAAATACAGTGGGAATTTTGAAGTTATAGAAATGCCATTAGTAAAAAACATAGAGTTCCTTTAAGATGAGAGTTTTAAAAAATTATGAGCTTTTCAGGCACTTGTCATTAAGCTGGTGTGTCTGAAACATTGGTTGTTTCTTAATACTGTAAAGAGAACACAAATGCTTGTTCTAGCTGTAGGGTTAGTTTTTTCATATCAGTGCATGAAGCTTTACTAAATTATTGATACCACAACAAAAGATCAAGAGTAATAAATATTCTAAGTTCAAACAAATAAGTCTACATGCACAAAAGTAAGAGATACTGCAGTTTCATCACATGTTGGAATTTCTAGCTGATTTTTCTCAGCTTGAAGGATAACAGTTTTCAAAGAAGAACCTCTAGGCAGAATAAAAGGAAATTACAGTATTCTTTTTTGGGGAAAGAACACATGAGCACTTCCAGCGATGCACAAAAAGATTGGTTTGTTGTGGGTTTTTTTTACTATTACTATGAAATCTATAATGCTGTTGTATTTCTCTGGAAAAGTCATCTACTGTATGATGTTTTCGTGAATGCACAGTAGAGGTATAAGAGTACAAGGACCAACAATATCTAAGAGAATTTTTTCAAAAGCAAAATGTGAAAGAATTAGACTATAGCTTGTGTCTGTACTTTCTATGTATGGTCTTTAAACTGACAAAGCTTTCTAGATGATACTAGGGGACTGTTAACTAGGCAGTTGGTATCAGTCCAACAGTTTACTTGTACAAGAAGTAAACTAATTCTTGCAGCTGTCTGACGCAAATGAATTTTGGACTTCTTTCAAAGTGGACCACGTCATAGAATAATTTAACTTCGAAGTGGCTGTCTAGAGGTCATCTGGTCCCTATAACAGCACAAGACAGGGCCAACATAGATCAGGATGTTCAGGGCCTTATCCAGTCATGTTTTTAATATCTCTGAGGGCAGTGATTCAGCAGCCCATTCCAATGTTTGCCCTCGCTACAAAGTTTTTTGTCTCGTATCTATTCAGAATTTGCAGCTTTCATGCATTATCTTTTGTCTTTTCATTGTGCACCTCCAAGAAGACTCTAGCTTAATCCTTTCTGTCCTCTTTCCCTTAGGTAGTCAAAGACAGCTGTTAGATCCTTCCTTGACTTTCTCTGCAGCCCTGCAGCCCTCTTCTCACCACTGAACTCATTCCCATAAGTCAGTATGGTGGGTTGGAGAGCACAAAGAAGCACTCTAGATACTCTTGCTCTCATAAAAAGAAGAGGTAATCACATCCCTTAACCCACAGGCTTCACTGTTAAGCTTCAGAGTCTTATCAGTTTTCTGTTCCCCCTGAAGCCCACCTGTCTGAGTCATGTCTTTCCAATTTCTCTATAAAGATAGTAAGGAAACCTCGCTGAAACCCTCGCTAAAGTCAACATAAACTATGACTGTGCTCTCCCCTAGTTCACGGAGGAAGTCACTGCATCACAGAAGGCAGTGATGTTTGTCATTCCTGATAGATTCCTGCAGCTATTCTCAAATCTTTTTGTTCTCTATGGGCCTGAGCATGGTTTCCAGGAGAATTTGCTCCATAAGCTTATTGCAAACAGAGGCTGGTCTGAAGATGGGTGTGATGTTTGCCTCTTTTCCTGTTATCAGGAACTTCCCTCGATGAACTTGACTTTTGGAAGATGATAGAGTGTAGCCTTTGTGTGATACCAGCCAGTTGCTTCAGCTGCCTGAAAGGCATCCCATGTGGTCACATGCACTTCTATATTTCCAGTTTGCTTGTATAGTCCCTGAGCCAATGTAGTCTCTACTTTAGGTAGTCCTTCACTTGCCCAGGCTCTGACACTAAACTCAAGACAGCTACTGGCTAATCTAGGCATCATCCAGACCTACAGAAGACTTATGTGGAGAGACTAGCTTAAGTGTTAGGATTCAGACTTAGAGCTAGATCTGTGTGGTGATGGATGTAAGGTCTTCTTAAGGAAGAGAGAATTGGTCAGAATTTGCTGAAACACAGGAAATCACTTATAGTTTGGAATCAGTCCAGTAAAAAAGGACTTGCTTGGGAAGACACAGTGGGAAGTTCTGTTATAAAGCATTTAATACTAATTTTATCTTGACTTAGTAGCTTTGAGGCTTCTCTGTTTTAATAATGTCATTGCTCTGTTTTAGGTATTATTTTTTTTCCCAGTTTAAAAGCTTTTTTATCTTCTTGAGGACAATGTTCAGGCAAGTCCACCTCAAAGAACCTTCACCCAAAGCACCATCACCCAAAGTAGCATATTTCCCATCTTTGTTGCTTCTTATTCTTTAATGTAAATGCAGGTGATTGTTCTCATAAGCCCTGCTGAAACAGGTGCACCAGCCTACGAAAACGCTGCTACAGACTACACGTTACCATAACTTGAGATGGTTGGGCTGTATGTTGTTTTGCAGTCAAGTTTTTTTAACACTGAGACCAGTTTTGTTTGAGACCAGTGAAAAATGGTGTTTTCACTTCATATTAACTGGAATCAACTGGTATTCATGGGAAAAAAATTTACGTGTTTTGATGTCTAATGTAGTGTTTATATGTCTGAAGTGGTGAGTTAACAAAGTATCAGCAAAATGTTACTATGCTGGTTTCAGTAGGCTATTGAATCACCTTCGTTATTGTAAGTTTGGGTTTCGGGGTTTTTTTTTGTCTCTGAGGAGCTGACTACAAGGAATAATGCCTTATATTCCTCATATATTCTAACAGTACTAGAGATATT
The DNA here is from genome assembly GCF_032191515.1 of Phaenicophaeus curvirostris. Lineage (NCBI taxonomy): Eukaryota > Metazoa > Chordata > Aves > Cuculiformes > Cuculidae > Phaenicophaeus > Phaenicophaeus curvirostris. Next base: position 52,934,274 of record NC_091392.1, read on the forward strand.
GCAAGATTACCTGATTCAGATTGCCATCGGATCTGCTGTAAATACTTCAGAAGCATTTCTGATGAAAGTAGATGCCAGTAGTCACAGTCTTGAATATTAGTAGTGTCAGTGTACAGTGTCCTGTGTATCTATAAATACACTAAATTCTTGTGGAAGTTTTTATAATGGGACTACATTATGCTGGGAGTAAATTTGAACTCTTAAGATCATGAAGGCCTTTGTTTTGATTTAGTAGGAACTGCAACAATCAAGCGGTGCTGTGTAATGTTAAATTTCCATTCAATTAAAAAAAATTGAAGCCAATGACCTTTAACACCTGTCTTTAAATTTCACTGCTTTTATAAGCAGTACCAAATACTAAATTTGAGTTAATAAGGAATATTATGACAGCTCTTGGAAAATTTTAAGTAGTTTTACTTTTACTTTCTCTAAAGTGAATTGGTTGTTTTTACAGAGATTCTCCTATGGATAAAATGCACTTAGCTATTAGTATAATTGATTCCTTTGGGGTTTTTCTTCACTGTTACTGCATCAGATAATCAGTTACATCAGTGTAGTCAGAATTTTACTATTTGTTAGAGACTTTTTGCATAAACCTGTTTACATAGTGGTCCATTACGGCAGTTTTTTCAGGAAAAAAATCAGTTTGCTAATGATTCTTAGGTTAAAACAAACTCTGTGCCTCTGTTCAGGAACTATTCCTAGGATTTCGGGGAGCTGCTTTATCTTCAATCGGCTAATGTATTTCTGGGGCAATGTACCAGGTGAACTACGGTTATCCTTTTAACAGACAGTAACTGCAAATCTAAGGTATTTTCAAAATATTTGACTTCCCTTAGAAAGGAAGTGATGTGTTTCTGTATTCTCTTTCATACCACGAAACACATAAGTACCAGTATAGAAACTAGTGAAATTCTTCAATATGATATCCTGTTTTGAGGCAAAAAACAATTGAACATTACTATTGTTAAGAAGGTATTTATAAGTATTTCATAATTTGAAATAAGACATAATTTCAGTTTTATAGGTAGCTTCAGTGATAGCTGCCTGATAGAAAACCTTTTTGAGGTTTTGAGTACTGCAAATCATGAAGTCTAGCTTTTGTAAGTGTTTCCAATGTCAGATCACTGATCTAGGACTAAGAAGGTGTGTGGTAGGCTATCCTGAAAGCTGTGAAGAAAAGCTTGTTGGTCAGGCACTCTGGAAGGTTTCAGCAAAGCTTTTCCAGGAGAGTAAGAGTCCTTAGACTCTCAAGTTACATAATTAAAACTTTGACTATATTTGTTATGCTCTCAACTTTTAAAAGCTACTGAGTATAATTAAGGGAACTGAAAGGGATACGAAGGGTTGTCAAAATTCACATACAGAATTTTACCAGATTTTTGAAAATTTAAAAGGCCTTGAATAAGGTGGATTCGACAGACAAATCTTCAAAACCAAATTTTCTAAAGAATGGCTTTATATCGTTCTGTTTCAGTAAAATATGGAAAGATTAGACACTGTTTTAGGAGTATCAGAGTACAGATGATTTATGCATTTCCTAGGTATATTTTCAAAGATATTCCACAGCCAGTATGTGAAAATAGCTATCCCTGATACCATGGCAACACGGTAAAACACTTCCAAGCAAAAGATCAAAAAGCTTGATTTCCTTTCCAAAGCATCTTTAGATATTGCAGCATGGGGCACATTTCCATGAATTTGCGACAGAGCTAACAAGTCAGTAAAACCCAGGTGTTTTCTGTCAAAACTGATCCAGAAAAAAGCCTATGAAACTTGAAAAAAATATTAACTAGGTCAGTTTTACAGATTTTATATGAGAGCATTACGTATTTAAGATTCTGAAGTATTTTTCATGAGTAAATGTAGCGAAAATATGTTAAAACTTGAAACATTTATAATTTTGTGTGTGTACACAGGAAGAGATTATAACTTAGAAAGCCAGGATTTTTATCATGGACAAGTAACTAAAGCATGCCCTAAATCTGAGTTTTGAAAATTATTTTAATGACAGCTGATTCTGTTTCTTGAAATGGAAGAACATTTTTCTTCACTCCTGCTCCCATCAGCAAAATCCTGTTTAGTGATGGGAACTGTGAACTCCTTCGCCAAGGAAGATATAGTCTTTACCATGAAGGAAAAAGGCAGTTTAATTAGTTCCTCTCCTTTCTTTAGAATCCCAGAATAGACTGAGATACTACTATGCAGTGGAGTTACATGCCATGGTTGGGTTATTTGGGACAGAGTTTGGCTGAGTTTTGCAGTATATGGAAAGAGAACAAAGAAGGTTGTGTGTGAAGGACTTTGATGAGGGTAATAAAGATTACTTTCCACTGAAAAATTTCCGCTTAAGAAAAACTCCATTTAATTACAATCTCAGAAGATGTTAATGAAAATTTTATATCATTATTTGGAATAACTTGTTCATGTAACATAATCTTTACTCAATAATTACTCTGTCTCTGTCCTAGTAGTGGAAATGAATGCAAGATTTTGGTTTCACTTTGTAATGTGAATCCTCAAGGATTTCAGAATCATTAAAGATAAATAATTGTCCCTTGGTTATGATCGAAACTTAACACATCTGAATACAGATTTGTTGTAATTTTATTAGCATTAATGGAGTTTATTAAAGGAATCAGAAGGTTGGGTGACATAATTTCCATGTTATTTTTATGATTGAAACACATTGTGAAACAGATCTTCAATTAGTTTAAGTTGGCATAAATCCACTGAGGTAGTCCCAACTTTCAAATAAGCTCCAAACTTTCATCGTATTAATGATGTTATATTAGAAATATTTTTAAACTGAGTTTTTCACAGTACTTGAATACTTGGAATAGCTGAGAATTTTGCAGACTTCTTTCTGTCTGTATTTCTTTGCTTTGCAATCAAAATACAATTTCATGTTAATGAATTAGCTTGCTTTCACATTCTGTCTGCTACATTGGTACATTGGTCATTGGGCACTGGAACAGGCTACCCAGGGAGGTGGTTGATTCACCTACCCTGGAGGTGTTTAAGGCACGGGTGGACAAGGTGGTAAGGGGCATGGTTTAGTGTTTGATAGGAATGGTTGGACTCAGTGATCCAGTGGGTTATAACCTGGTTATTCTATGATTCTATGATTGATAAATCTGACAGTATAGTCTGAATGTCTGTATTGCTTAGCCTTTTTTAACAGATGTGGCATCAGTATCTGATAGAAGATTAATTCATTTTTATAGAAAATAATATTTTGATAACACAATCGAATGAGATACAAAATATACATACATCCTGGCTTCAGGCTCTGTAAAAACAGATGTGGAAATCATGTAATTTGTTAAAAGGTTCCTCTTTTCCCAGTATCTTGTCTTCCATAGAGGCTGAGGGCAGGCATGTATAGATGAATATCAAATCATAGGGAGTACATAGCAGTGCTTCCTCCAAAAACCTTCTCATGTTTCCAGCATGTTTTGACTTCTTGGAACAAAGTGGTATATTTGCATTAAATATCCCTTGATGGATTTTTATTCCTTGAATCCTTCAGTTAACTTTTGAACAAATGTAGACTTTTAGCATCTATAGCATGCTACAGTAAGAAATCAACTGTTCATTGTATGTATCCGTGTAATTGTTTTAGAACCTCTAACTGCATGTTTCTTTTTTTAAGCGCCTTAAATTTGGATGTTAAAGCCAGTACATATCTGTCCCTGTTTATTTACTCTTGTCTTATTCATGATTTTACAAATTTTTCATTCTCCGATTATCTGTTTTTCAGCTTTAATTTTTTGTATTACTTACTCCTTTTATTGAAATGTTTCTTACTTGCCACAATCCTGTTTCTTTTCTCAGCACCGTTTTGATTGCTGTTGCTTGTTATCAGAGGTAAGAAAAACAAATCCGAACACAGTATTCAAGATTAGGGTGGAGCATGGATTTATGTAGTAGCATAATAGCATTTTCTGGTTTTTTCCTTAATAAATCTTCATAGTAGTAGTACTGGGCTGATCTTATCACTGAACTGTCAGCTCTCAGTTTGAAGCCATTCACTGTATATTTAAAGTTAATATTTTTCCCAATTTGAATTGCTTTCATCTACACTGAATTTTTTATGCCATTTCATCTCTAATTTTTATTAGAAAGGTCTCTATATTTTATTACTCTTTGGATCATGAGCAGACTTCATTGTACGCAGTATTAACTTTTCCAGATCATTTATGAATTTGATCAACAACCTGTTCCAGCACAAGTCTCCTTAGGCCTCTGCTGGTGATCTCTGTCCTCTGTGAAAAATGATATTTTATTCCCATCCTTTGTTTCTGTCACTTTTGTACCCATAGGAATACTTTATATCTTGTTCTGTGTTTCGATAGTTTCTGTAATGGTCTTGTTGAATACCAACTGGAAATCCACACCATCTTTCTTGTCTGATACTTGAAGCCTTCAAAAAAAATTCCAATATGTTTGTGAGATATGAATTCCCTTTAGCAAAGTCACCTTGACTCTTCACAAATATGTTATATTTGCTCATATAGCCAATGACTCTAGCCCTTAAAATACTTTCTCTCCATATAAATATGAGGCTTCCTGTTTGGAAGCTCCCTTGACCTTCCCCTGATCTCTTCATAAGCATAATATTATATTACCTGCTTTTCATATCTCTAGAACGTAAAAGTTTTAATCAAGAAGTTGCACAGAGCAGATTAGCAATTTCATCCTGGTTTTAGTTTTTGGATGAATGCCATATGGCCTTGGCAATTTTTTCATGTTTACAACTCCTGTTTTTGTATAACTTCTTCAAGGGGTCTTTCCATTTTAGATATCTCATATGACGATTTCTTCCTATGGAGTAGAACTGTGGGTTAAGAATTACATCTAGCTTTTATTCAATGCTTTGTTTCCTTGAGAAAAGCTTTATAGTTTTATCACAATGGTAGTCTTACAACTACAGTCTTTTTATAAGAAATTCTGTAGATACCCAGATACCTGAAAAAGATAGAAGAGATTTGAGATTAAAGAAAAATTAAGGTCTATATAAAGTAATTTAAAAGAACATACAGAATTATTTTGTACTTCTATAACCATTGAAAGAAAAATATTTTCTTTGCCTATGCCAGTTAGACTGCTGACCTAATAAAGTTAACTGTCAATAACCTTTCTTCTTCTGTCACCATAAAGAATAATAAAATAGATTATGGTTTCTCTCAAGGAGATTCAGAATAACACCCTAACAATTTCATGCTCTGAAATGGAGTTAGAATATTTAAAACATAATAAAAACTGTATAGCTGAGACCAAAAAAATGGTCACTTTTTTAATAATGGCTGTTACCGAGATGAAGTGCAAAAAGATGAATTATGTTTAGAGTGCAAGAATTACTAAAGCTATAAATCCTCGGTAAGCAAGATTACTCCTCTGTTTGGTTGGAAGTATTTATAGCATTATTGAGGCACCATATCACTGTATATTTTCTGCTGGCCTGAACAGGTTAAATCCTTCCCGGACTTCTGTAAGAATAAAGTCTGTGCATAATGATAGGCTTTGTTTGTCAGGGGCAAAGAGCTTATGGTATGCAAACTAATGCCTGTTTCTCCAGTGGTCATCAAGGTCTCTAACATGAATTCTCTGCAAACAAAATGTCATTAAAATGATGAACTAAACATGTTCAATACACCACTTATTTCAATAATATCTGCAGGAATGTAATAATGGTCATTTATTGTCTATTTACAGTTTTTGAAACAGAAAAAAATTGTTTATTTCAACATACAATCTCTTACCCTGTGCCTTTTATAGCTAACTAGGCAAGTAAACACATAGTCATATTTGACGAGGGAGAATAAATGCAAAGAGCTTCAAACTGAAATAAAAAAAATTAGAAGCTTTATTTTGAAGGCAAAAGCCATTTTCAAATACATAACTTCAGAAAACTCTTTCCCATCTTGAAATATGTTCTGCAAAGTCATTTAATATATCTTCCATAAATTTGCTGGTTACTGATTTCTTTAAGTCTTAGGACGTTGCCTTTTTACACATCCTTGTAGCATAATGTCAACAGAAATATGCAATTGTGCATGTTCTAATCCTCAGTCTAGAGCATATAAGGAGGCTAAACAATTTTTAGTATCTGAATGACTTGAGCAGGGTTGCTTTTGAGCATAGTATTCTGCACTGAGCATTGCAGTTTCAGGATGTTGGTGAGGATAAGCTAATGTACAATTTGACCTTTGAGTGTTGATTCCAGCTTGGATGTTACAGGGTTTGTCATGCAGAAGACTTGGATGAATTATAATAATAACATATCCATTCCTACAGTTCTTGCATAGGCATATATCATGTTTGTTACAGAAGACCTGTTTCCACTAAGATCAGACATACATCTGCTGGCTAATGACGACTGGGATGAGAATTAGAAGTAGGAGGTATAAAATATAATTCTGTTAACGTTACTGGTTACATTAAAGGATAGATAGATATTACATCTATGCATATGTTATACCTCTTTCTCTTGCTTTACAAATGGGATTTGTCTGATTTAGGATATAAATTCTTTCATTTTTTTAAAGCTGTGTCATGCCTTGCTAATTGAGTGCTATGAGAGATGTCCTGTATTATGAAAAGGCAGTAATTGGCTTCAGTGGGAGTTTTCTCTAAACGAAAGAGGTAGACAAGTCTAGTGTATAAAACAACCTCTGCCAGTTTTGAAATTCATCTCCCTTTGTTCAGAGTTTATTAAAAGCAACTACAGAATATTCCATTGTCCAGTCTAAGAAATAAATGTTTATACATAAGAAAATTGAAAAGAATTTATCACTATATAAAGAGGTTACAGAAAAATACTGTTGCTTTAGTTATACATTTTTAGGGCAGCTTATGAATCTTGTATCCTAATATTCTACTTTGGTTTTCCTCTGAAGAGAGCTATACACTTATTATGTTTACCAGCAAAGATGTGATTTTTTTTTCCAGGTAATTTAAATTAAAAATTAGGCGTCATTTTCCTTTCCAGTTAACATGATTCTAATTAGCACTTTGCAAAAATGTAACGTTCTTAATATTATATTTACAGTTTTGAATACCAGAATGTAATGTTCCTTTTACTAGTAAATATTTTGGCTTGTGCATGTGAAAAATGACAACTATATTCTGAATTATCATATAAGTGGAAATGGCATAGTATTTAGTCTGATATATATGTCTGAATCAAACACTGTATTTTCTAATTCACTGGGTGTTTGAGTTGGAGTTTCGTGTTTTGTTCTTGATTTTTAATATGGCTAGAATTAGGGAACAGGTCTAAAAAAGCAGTATTTTAATATAGTGTTAGCAAACAATCTGTTATAGTTTCCTGTCACAGCTACTAACCTAAACTTTTATATAGTTCCTGGATTTATTGGTAGTACTGGAATTAACTCTTTTCTCCTGGGAGACCAGGTTTGTTTTTCAGTGAACTGTGTCTGAGCCTGAGCTTGTCATCTCCATCCTCACTCTGCTTCTTTTTGTCTATATTTGTCTGATTTTTTTAGATTGTAAATCATTAAAGGCCTTCCAAGAGTCTTGAAGAATGGAGGTCCTTCCCTACCTTAACGTGGCTCCTAATGTAAAGCCAACACTGACATAAAACTTTCAGTAACCATTCATTTATCTTTCACTTTCTGTTGCCCGTCAAGGTTTCCTTTTAGTTTTCAGTAGCATGTTTCTGTTATTAATAGTGTGTTATTGTGTTCAGATTAATAGATATAAAAAGTCCATTTCTCTACGAAGAACATTTTCATGAGAATATTTTAAAAGCATCTAGTTAATTTAAAAAAGAGAATGTTAAATTAAAGAGAAATGTATTTAAATTTATAATACCATTTACAGTCCTCAAAAGTGCCCTGGTTTGGTTTTTTTTTTTTGCTTTAGTTTTACACTTCTAGGAATGCTGACTATATTCCTTGGAATAAGGAAGGCTCTAGTTAGACAGAAGATCCTCTCAAGGGTTTTTAGATCGCAGGTTTTTATATGAGTAAAGATGTAATTGGACCATCTACCATACACTCTTAAGGGTTGCAAGAATTTTCTAACAACTTCAAGTACTATAATAGGAATAAGGAGACTGGGGATAATTAGGAACAATGGGAAAGGGAATAATTTACTCCTGTCTTTTACAGCTTTTTTTTTATCCTGACCATCAATACATCAGGAGCTACCCAAGTAAGGATGTGATTCTTATGTTTGTTACCTCTCAGATATTGCTCTTTGAATTAAATAGATGAAGAGCAGATCTTAGTGCCAGCCTTGCAGATTCAGCCATTTTCAAATTTTAGATGCTAAAAATGCTACCCTTGGCAAGAATCCCAAAGCATGTTGGCCAATCAGTATATGAATAATAGATCTTTCAATATTCTTAGCAGTCCTTGTACAAGTACGTCAGACTGATAGCAGTGTCTGATCTTCAGTCAGCTGTGCTTTTTCTGTACAATTGGTGCTCCTTTTATTTTTGCCTTTGGTATTCTCTAGCTACCCAGGAGTGGTTCAAAATGGAGCCTTCACATAGTTTTGCATTTCTTTTATTTTCTTATTTGTTTTTTTTTTTTCTTTCATGTTCTCAGAAGGAGATCATAGATGCTCAAATGCACTGGATGTGACATACAAAAATGCAACTGAAGTTAATTAATGTGTTCGAACTCCAGGTTTCTCATGCTTTGAAATTGAAGTAATGAAAAAAAAAAAATTAACAAAACTTTTGTAAGCCAGCTCCATGAATCAGTGAGAAGTACCACCATAAACATAGTACCTAAAATATACAGCAAAGTAGAGAGATAAATTGGGGAATTATGGTTCATAACTATAGTGGAATTTGGAAATTGAGGGTACAGTCTGTGAGGATGAACAAAGATGAGGCACTAAGACATCAGAAAGGAATCAGCTGAATTAGCTGTTAATATCAAAATAATAGCAAATTAGTAGGAGATGTGACTTGTAATAAAAAAATAAAGAAAATAGTAAATTGAAGTTCTCTTAGGAGCACTTATACATTACAGTGATTGCACGGCTATGTGCAGTATTTTATATGTGATACTGATCACACTTCATAAATAAACATAGATACAGATGGTTTTATCCAGTGCAGTTTTTAAGTGGGAAGAGGCAAAGATACATTTAAGCATTTAGAGCTGACAGGATTATACTGCAATGATAACTCACTGAATGGTAGTATTAGAAACGACTGATAATGCACCATTTTGAAATACAATTAATATTCTTAATGTTAACATTTTAATATTATCACTTCAAATTATTACTACATTTCTTCATTAAATTAAATGGCAAAAATTATAGGTGAAGTTCAGAACAGAAACGGATTTTAGTCTTAATGGTAATTTTTAAAGGAAGTGTAAGGTATCTCTCACTAAAAACTGCCATGTGAATGGTTTATGTAGCACTTCTGTGGGCATACAATCAGCTGTACTAAATTAGAGTAAGCTCTTTCTCTTGAAGTTGCGTTCTCATGGTGAAACACTTCAAGAGACTGATGTTTTGTAACATTTCAATTTGAAATTGCCTAAGTAAGAAAAAGTTTAGGAATGCAATAAGGACAATATGATTTCTTAAACAAAATATGAATATTCAGCTTGTGCACCAAAAGCATATTTCTGCCTTCTTTTTGCTATATGCTATATACAATCTGATTAATTTGATTACTAGAAAGTAAATATCTTCTGTTGTCATTGTGTGTATACTAGAAAATCTTAAGATCTTAAAATTAGAATGCAAAGATAAACTGCATTTCCAGAAAATCAAAATCCTTTATTTTATAGCAATTTGCCATTTCCTATAACTTGCTTGTTTTTAAAGAGCACATGAAAAATTTCAAATATGTTACATATATTTATACTGTACCACAAAAGTGAAACAAAACCCTGTTGTTGTTTTTTTTTCTTTCATAAATTATCCATTAGCCATTGGGGTAGGCATTGTTTCTTGACAAAATTTGTGTTGTTTCTGCCAGGATAAGTTTAACAAATGCTGTTCAATATATTATCTCAATAAAACTATCTCTTCTAGAAGGTAAAGCAGAAAACATAGCAAATTAGTTATATTTGGAACAGCAGTTTGAAGTTGCAAGAAAGTAAAAAGATGAGAAGCATAAATGGAAAGACATTTTCATGAAATTTTCATGAGGGGCATGGTTTAGAGATTGGTGGGAATGGTTGGACTCAATGATCCGGTGGGTCTCTTCCAACCTGGTGATTCTATGATTCTATGAAATGTTAGCAAAGGAAGATAAGCATGAAACTGCAAGACCATCTGGAACCTAGTTAAGCTTATTTGTCTCGTAACAATAAAACCTGTTAGTCCTGTCATTTCATAGAAACTATACAGTGCTGTAAAGCTGCGCAAGGTAAATTTTAAATGTTAATACACTAGAAATGTTAGTGTCTTATTTGGAGTTGAAGAACTGTGAATGCCCAATATTAAAGACAGTGGAGAAGCTTGTTGCATTCTCGAACTTTGTTGGAAACCTCTGTGCACATAGAGAAGATGATCAAATGTAATCGTTGCATCTTACTTCTACTGCCAAGCATTTTTTTCTATAACTACTAAAAAAAGAAACATAAATAGAGAACATTCAGTGCTTTATATTTTGGAAAACCTGTTTCCTAGCTACACTTTATTGTTTTGTTAGTTAGAGAGCTCTTTTGAAAAATCTTTCTGAAACACTGCTGAGATAGTAAGAGTCTAGATCTGTGAACAGGATGGTCACAACAGTGAGTCTTGCCTGAAGCTTTTCTTTGTATGCAGACAGAATTAAATCATGATGAGGGAAGCTGAAGTTGATCTAATTATAAATTGTTGCGATATATCCTTTATTACTACTCAGTATGAAGTTTTCAGTGTACCATAGGTATTGCCCTGTTTTTCATTTGAAAGATGAAGGGAGAAAGTAATTTATAAACAAAGTTCAAAATAGTAAAGATGCTTCTAATGGAATATGCTGCTACTATTGCAGTATTACAAAAAAAATATACAAAATGGAAGTCCAGTTTCTCTACAAAACTTAAAGCAATTTACTGAAATCTTACAAAAAGATCTAAGTAATTAGAGGACGTGAAATAATATATTACTTTCAGGACTAAGTTAAGAAATGAGAATTTTATTCTGGCAAAATATTCCCAGAAGTGGGAATCCAATACTACTCTTGTTTTCTAGTATTTCAGAAAGGAAATCGACACACTGTAGGAAATAGAGTCCTGTTCAGTTGATGATAAAGTATTGGACTTTCATTTACTCGAGTTTAAAATGTTTTACCAGTACAGATCTGAGACTTTGTATTTTCCTTTGCCAGACAGCATTACATGAAAAATTCTATGAATATTTTTCAGTTGTGGCTCGCATCTGGATGTATTTGCACTTGTTTCTCAAAGTGTTAATCGCCTCCACAGGATTTCAAGTGTGTAATAAACCAAAGACTTCTCCATATAGTATGTCCTCCTCAAAACATATAATGATTCTGCCTATTAGAGGAGTGTGAGAAATTATGTTCTGAAGGGTTAGTCATGAGACATCTGTTTATAAATCTATTGAAGGATTGCTTAAAGTATGTGAATTTTTAAAAGGATTCTTCCACTTAACGTTTCAATATTCATAAAGTTCCTTTCAAAAGAGATGAAAAACATTGTAAAAAGTTGGTGAAAATTTAGAAAGTTCCTACTAAAATCCCTTTCTGGGAGAGGAAATGCTGTGGCTATCAGGTTTTTTACTATCAAAAAAAAAGAATGTTAAGGACAGGATTAGTCTGTTGAAGTATATACATTGAAACAACTCTTCCATGGAACTGTGAATGTTGCCAAACTCAGTCAGAGGGAAATAACAGGAATTTGTTATGTGGCTTAATGGCTGGAAATGTTCTTTTCTGTTTTATTCATCATTATGTGTTTCTGTACTTTGTCTTACCCTGCTATGCATAACTAGAGTGATTTTGATGAGTATGTTTTCTTGCTTCTACCAGATGTATCCAATTTATAGGGACAGTGAACAATGACAGCAAGTATCTTCAAGCTACGTTAATCAGTATTTTATCTGTGTATGTTTCCAATGAACCACACCATTCGACAAAGCTGAACTAGAATACAACTTTTCATCTTGTTCATGACACTATTTTAAAGCTATCGTGTTTCTTACGTTTTCTTCCTTTGTAAGTGATTCACGTAAAAATTATATTTTGGTTTATAGGTTTAGTCCTAGAATGTAATACAATTGCTATTTTTGCAATTATTTATTTGATGTAATATTTCCAGCAATTCATTTTAATTAATGTGTGATCTAGTCTTTTAAAGAGATTGGCTTAGAGGTGAAGTCATAGCTATTTCAATAATAGGTTCTAGGTTATTATCCTAGCACAGCTTCAGTTCAGCTTATCAAATGATTACCTCAAATTTCCCATTTTGTTAACTTTTCATGGAAAAGAGAATTCTGTCCGATTGGCTCCACTCTATTGAATTCTAAAGTGAATGCTTCATGTACTGTTGAACACTTGAGTGGTTTGCTGTGAAATCTTCCATAGAATAGTTGTACTTGAAAAGTTGCTTAAACGTTTTTTTAAGGTTTGTACAGTTTAGAAAAGCTGCTGTGTTGTCAGAAAGGAGCATGATATTGTAATTAGTAATTAGTGAGCGTTGTAATATTAAGCATAACTGAAAAGAGTTACAGAATTACCAAGTTTTTAAAAAGTAGCTGATAAATATATGAACTTTAAAGCAATATATTCATCCTACAATTTCCTTTTTTAATCAGCAATGTAGTTGAAAGTGGACTGGGTATGGCAAAATGAATAGAACTCAAGGCAGTGTTGTAGATATGTGGGCAACTTTGGATATACGCAAATATACTAAGTTAGAACATTAGTTTCCCTCTCTTTTTCTTCTACTTTACAGTTTCAATAATTTATATAAAGATATGCCTGAATATCTCTTTCAAAGGTATCATAGATTCCTCAGAATTATGCATGAGTACAGTGCACTAATATTGAGATTGTAGCTCACTGGGTAGCAACTTCAACTTACATCAATGATTAGTTTGCCTAGAGAACAGGATCTATTGGAAAGATCAATGATTTCATCTTTCTAACTCAGTTTGGAGAATTTTATTTTGAAATATTTTAATGTATGTATTAGAAAGACTTACTAGTGTGAAGCATACAATAGGAGCCGTGACAGTCATCATTTCCTTTGCAAAAAAAAATCATTTAATAAGTTTTTATTGGTGTACCTGCAGTGGAAACATTCAGTTTTATTCCTTGCACTCAGAAATTAGATTTGAAGTTAATTAATGTTTTATGGTTTGTCATACATTCCTAGTGATCAAGTCAGTTGCAGTCTGCTTTGTCAAATTTCATCTTTCTGTCTAAAAGAACTTGCTTTCTCCTTATGCTAATTATGCAGAACAAACCTTCCTTTCTTAAACTGTGGCACTCAAACCAGTGGCCATTCCCTAAAAGCATCTGATATTTCTCAGGGCTAAAAGGATAACAAAGTGTGAGGTTGCCTGCAGAAGATACCTACCTGCTTACTGCTGCTCTCTGGATATCACCCAAGATGTGTGACTACTGCTAAGAAAAGCAAGGACCTTTGCTGTGGGAAGGAGGGTCACATACTTTATAGTTTCCTATTTCTCTTTTTTTTTTGCTTAACTTTCACAAAATGAATTCTACTTATGTGTTTCTATCTGAGACTTCTGGTAAATTTGAAGAGTCATATTCCTGCTGTCCTTTCTTTAACCCTGTTTCACTGATTTATCTTTAAATATGCCCGAGTCATCTTTCTGTGCTAAAAAGCCAGGATCCTAGCCAATTTAGGTTTGTTTTTTTTAAAGAAAATAGTAATTCTTATCCACTGTTCTAAAAAAAATTAGCTGACAAATGCACTGATGAAAATTCAAAACATTGTGGAGTTTGTCTGCATTTAAAATGAGGTATTAGGAACATCTATAAAGTAATCTCTGTAGTTTGGTTTTCCACCTTTGCATGAGCATTAAATGTGAAGAATTGTGTGGTTATTCAAAATATAAATGATACTGAAACAAACTAAGCAGAGATTGTGATGCAAGTGCTTCTCTGTGTTTTGAAGAAACAGCAAGAGCCTTTGCAGCTGCTCTTTTCTGCAAAACAAACATTCTGCCTTGCAGCAGAGCATAGGCCTTCAGAACTGAGATAAACAAATACACATTGTTCTGTGTGATGTTTAAAAGGTGTTTATGATAGAAGAACCCAATCAGAAGTGATACGAAGGCCTACTGCGTTGAATGTTTGCCCGGCTTAAATCTTCTGACTCCTGAAGTGGCATGGAGTGTCACGAGTATTTACAAACTCTTCTCATGTCCCTTTGAATGTTTTTTTAACATTTTGTTTTCATAAAGGACACTCAAAATTGTTTGGAAAACGTGAATTTATCAGAAATTCAGCATAAATTAATAACATCTGTTATAGGGAAAAAACGTTTTTAATAACACTACCACAGTTTTTGTTACTGGACTAGAACATCATTTCTGCTACCTTTAACTACTCTTCCTCTTACTCAACACATTGTGTATTCTGTAAGTAAGAGTAAAATAGCCATGAAAGCTGTGCCTATTTTTGTTTCCTTCCTTTTGTAGATTGTGCAGAGGAAGTGTGGGGATTTCCCATGTGTCAGTACTTGAAGGGCAAAGGCTGGTGCTGTGGTCGCAATGCTAGAATGTCAGCATGCTTGGTATGATTCCCCTTTTTCCTTTGTCCTACTGAGACCTTTATTCATATGTCATAGGATTCATTGGTTTTGGCTTCTAATCCTAGAGCCATGACTTTAATCCAAGACTCTACAGAATAACATCATTAATGCTGTAAGCATGATGAATTATATCTAAAAAAAATAGTATTGACCTTCCAGCTTTATATATTTAATACTTGTTGAAGGCATGAAAAAATGAGTATTGACAGAAATGTATTTTAAGAGTGGACAGAAAGGCTAAACCTTTGTTGAAATCTAAACAAGGTAAACCTTCAGGGTAAAAGTTCCTGGCCAAGGATTTAGGAGGGAACAAGGTAATTGTAGAAGGACTGCAATCAGTAACTCCCCCAACGCCTTTGTGATTCATAATATTGAATGTTCTGGCTGTTTAAAACCTAAACAAGCCTGCCTGTTCCAAAAACTAGAAGAGCTCTAAAATCTGTATGACTTAAGAGACTAGAAATATGTTTTTAGCATTGCACAAAGAGATGAAATGCTTTTGAAGACCCAACCTCATCAAGACAGGATGATGAGCTGTTGTCTAATTTGGAAAAAAGACCAAGATATATACTGATAATTTCAAGCACTGCCTCAATTAGAAGATCATTATTTCTTTCCTACATTAATTTTTAAATTTTGGTATCAAGGTGAGTGACATCAGGTTCTGGCTAGCTCCTGGTGTTAGCTGTGTACCTCTGTTACGGAGAACAGTGTAAACTAAAGACTCCATATAGGCTAACATATCAAGGTGATGTAAACTTGAACTAACATGGTAATTAAATGCTATCAGAAGAAGGTATAGGAGGACAGTTATTAGTAGCTTAAAAGTGTTACTCTTGACAAGATGCAAGAAAAAAAAAACCTGTTCCTTTTAAAGATGTAAAACTTATCCCAAAAAGTACTTTCTAAGAAGGATTTGTCTTTTCTCTTTTTCTTGTCAGTGTCATATAATACCTATTCTTCCTCAACTGATGCATTAGCTATTTCCACTCCCATTCCATTTCTTTTGGAAAGGAAAAGTTTGGGCCTTTTTTCAACATTGTTAGGGAGATAAATTTTGTAAGCAAATGACCCCCAGGAGACAGTACTGATCATTCCATATATATCTATTTAAATTTCACAGAAATAATAGAAATTTGGCAGTTAAACCCTATTTTTGCTTAAACATTCACAAAAGCCAGAGTTCTCCTGTGTCACTAAATAATTCTACTGTTATTATGTTTGTTATTCTATGCACTTTTCATGTCTAGAATTTTCTTTGCTTCTAAGAGGTACAAGGGAGACAGTGCAGTACAGCTAGGCACCTATCTTCCTAGGACTGGCTAGGAGAAACTGAGTTTGCTGAGCAGTGACACTCAGCATCGTTGCTGATGTTCCTTATTACATGCCATTCAGATTGGTTAAAATGTCAAAGGCCAAGGATTCTGGAGGAGAGTTTCCATTTCAGACCCTCACAATACATGTTAGAACCCACATGCATCTTCTAAGCAGCAGCAGATAAATGCTGTTATGAGTACTATAGTCTAATTTGTTGTAGTATCAGGTAATTTACTGATTTTTTGCCTTGTTTTCTACTACAAACTTTAACACTCAGTTGAAATTTCTATTACTGTGGTATCTTTTCAACTGGAAAAAATACCCCACACGTCTAATTATTTGTTATTCTTTGTCACTATGGATCATAAAAATCAAGTACCCTCACACCTCACACACACACGTAAATGCATCAGCATTTACGGTATGAAGAATCTAGTGAAATATTCACTACAGTGAATTCACCACAGTGGTTCACTACAGACCCTGCAGTCTCTCTTAAGTTTTTATTTTATTTAACTTTACATATGGAAGTTCAATTTATCTGAATACTTAGTGACTAAAAATATTTCAGGGCATTGTACATTGAATTAATATTTATTTTAAAATAGTTGAATATGCAAAGTGATTTATTTGTATTTTGGTAGGAATGGACTCAAGAAAAATGCTTTCTGTTTTACTACTTTTCACAAAAAGTAGTCCTCTGAAGTTCTCTTACAATACTAAGAAAATCAAACAAATTTTGTATGCATCTATTTCTATACAGTTGGTTGTAATTTCTTCTCATATAAATAAACCAAAATAACAGGAGTGAGCTGATTATGAGTCCCTCAAGGTATTAACACTTTAAAGTGTGCAGGCTCGTGTTATGTCACACCATTAATCTTTTAAAATGTCATCTCCTCTGACTGTTATACAATGTGTTTATAAAATGTTCCGATAAAGAATAAACATACCAGTAATTTAATTCCTTTGCTCTTAAAGGCTTTGGAGCGAGTTGCAGTTGGCCAAATGGTAAGTAACATTGTTTAGTTTAGCCATTCTAAGATAAAATGTGTTTTTCCCCCTTTGAATACTCTTAATCCATGACCTTTTTATTTAACTTACGTATTTCTGGAATCTGAAATACTAGCATACAGTATATCAGATCTTGATAGATAGTATGTGTTATCATGAAATCACATTTTTACTGCTGTGACTGTATGCTTAATTTTGACAAGATTCTGGAAAGAAAGCATTGCTTAAATTTTAAGACATTAAACTACCCATCTTAACTTCTCTCACTGTCTTTCAGCTAACATATAAATTCAGCACAAATGTCCTAATATCGCTAGCTTGGATCACTATATCCCAATGGTTTATCAACTAGTGTAAAAATAGGAATTTCTATGGCAAAGGCTTGAACCTGTTAGAAACATCACATTCTCCTTTTTAATCCCTGTAAGATTTTTCGCCCCCCCCCGTGGATACTTTGAATTCTTCTTGTGCAAGTTATCCTTTCAGGGATGGTAGACACCAACTGTGCAAATATTTAAAAAGCAAGGCTGAGAGACCTCTTCTTTCCATATGTAAAACCACTGACCCCTCTAGTTTTTTACTGTAAATGGATTTTGCCATGAATTTTTACTTGGCAAGCATTACCTGGTTTTATGCAAAGAGATCTTTCTTACACAAAGATAATAAGTTTTCATTGTATTCTGTTTATATGAGCATAGCCCTTACTGTATGGTTCAGACTACAGTGTATGATGATTCAGCTTCTTTTGTCTTTAAAGCAGTTCAGGTATATTATTATGTTTATTTTGTGTAGTAGAATTTGGATCATGATGAGTGTTTTTTCCCTCTGTTGTCTTTCCTTCTGCCAACCTTTGAACATTAACTTCAAGGTTTAGGTTTTGGGATTTTTTTTTGCATTCATGGTTATGTTAGAATCTTACCCAAAAATGTAATTTTAACTGGATGCCAGAACATTAGTAAATTGTCCTCTTAAACCTGTTATGAGTGATTGTAAGTAATACAAGCCAGTAAGTATTTAAGGAAGCAAATACTATTTTTGTTACTCTGATCTTAATTTGAATACCAATTTTAAATCCTTACTGTTGTAAAATTTTTTGCAGCTGCCTACAGAATCATTGTTTTATCGAGCTGTTCTGCAGGTTATTATAGAAGAAATTTATGGTGTCACCAAAAGGTATGAAGCCCTGAATTCTCAGAATATGAACCAAAGATCTGATTCTCTTCCACCTCTATTCTGTAAAGAAATCATTTCTTAGAAAGAAAAAGGATGTAAGAATCAATCTTCCAAGAATATATGCATACTAGTATTAAAATGCAGGATAAATTATTTATTTTACATCCACATCACAAATGTATTCCTTCACCCATAGTTGGCATAGGTCCTCTTTGGTACTGGATACATGGGACAAACATGCCTTCACCAGAGAACTGACAGTGAATTCACTAAAAAGTCAAACGAGTCCTGGGCTACCCTGTTATGCAGAGATTCTGGCAGCTTTGATACTGCAGAA
Organism: Phaenicophaeus curvirostris; assembly: GCF_032191515.1. Classification (NCBI taxonomy): domain Eukaryota; kingdom Metazoa; phylum Chordata; class Aves; order Cuculiformes; family Cuculidae; genus Phaenicophaeus; species Phaenicophaeus curvirostris. Next base: position 52,952,850 of record NC_091392.1, read on the forward strand.
GGAAAAAAGACTTTTCCATTTGCCCTGAGAAAAATTGCTGAAAGCCCAGTGGCCACCATGGCTGTAAAGAGCTACTTTCTGCCTATGCCTGTATTAGCAAGTGCTGTACCCTTGTAGGATGGCATTTGGAGAGCTGGTGCTGAGTGTCTGATGTCTGCACTACACCCTCTGCCACACTTGAAGTTGGATTAGATCTTATCTAATTCTATGGGATGTATGTCTGTCAGCACTTGGAGCACACCTTCCTGTTTAATTTCATTTGAAAATAATACTTTTTTTTGGTGAGCTGTGATCCTGTTCCACAGTGTGAACCATGGCATGGGAGGTGTTCAGAACCAGAAAATTCACTTCAGAAGTGTATTCCTGATCTAAAGTGCTAATGCAGATGCCCCCAAGTCTTTTGCTAAGTGTAGCACCAGACAGCTTACCTTTCAGAAGGTATTTTAAGTAATTCAGTAACTGAAAACTCTGTCAATGAAAATTTAACTCTTACACTGCACAGCTGGAAGAGGAATTATGTTATGACACAGTCAAGAAAGTATATTCAGACAAACAAAAACTTTGTGTGTTGTTTCTCTAAGATATTTTAAACACAGAGAACAGAACAAATGCAAGTGACCTGCTAGGATTCAGTCTTCCTATATGATTTTTAAGTTTTTTTGTGCATTATTTTAACATATTTTCTGAAACAACTCAGATTTTTGGCTTCAGAAGTAGGCCATTGAGTTATAAACAGGAGAAAATTCTGTCATGACTTAGCAAAATAACAATTGTAAGGATAAAAACACAAGGTAACAAGCAAAAGTGAAATTTTGCTCCAGCCTGGCATTTGCCCAGTCCAGTGATTGATGATAAATAAATTGCAGTAACATTATAGTAAATTATAGAAGTATTAAAGAAGTAAGAAGGAAATATCTGTCAGCAGAAATAAGAGTTTTGTCATTCATATAGGGAAATAAAAATATTGTGTGTAATTTAAAAAGAAACCTTCGACTCTCACATTTATAGGTAAAATTATAAACATACCTTTAGTACAATTGTATGGTTACTGTATGTAGAAATGCCTTCAAGTATTAGCTAACTTATTTTCTTTTAAGTAAAGGGGAGGAAATGGAAAATTGTCACTAACTTGGCAGTAGTAGCTGTCCAACTGATTTGTTTGCCCTGGATTAAAAAAAAAATCAGTTAAAAATGATTAAAAAATATGTATATTTCTGTTGTTGGAAGTATGAAAGCATGTATCTCTGTAATGGCAGCAATCGACATGTTGGAAAAACTTTCTCCAAATCATCCTCCTTCATAGACTATGTCAGAAAGTCTCTGAAGAAGCTGGAGCTGGATGATTCAAAGGTGAGTCGCTAAACAGAGACCGAATGAAATATTTTTTTCCATGTAAGTGCTTGAAGTCAGCACCACAGTACAATGTTTAAGCCCCTATTGAGTTTGTATACTGCTGTATAAATATACAGCATTCTAATTTTTATTAATAGAACAAATCCATACTTAGGTATTCAAAAAAAAAGCATCGAAGTTGGTTTTCCTCATGACCTCATTGCTCTCTACAACTACCTGAAAGGAGGTTGTAGAGAGGAGGGTGCTGGCCTCTTCTTCCAAGTGTCAGGGGACAGGACAAGAGGGAATGGCCTCAAGCTCCACCAGGGGAGGTTTAGGCTGGACGTTAGGAAAAAATTCTTTACAGAAAGGGTCATTGGGCACTGGAACAGGCTACCCAGGGAGGTGGTTGAATCCCCTTTCCTGGAGGTGTTTAAGGCACGGGTGGACGAGGTGCTGAGGAATATGGTTTAGTGTTTGATAGGAACGGTTGGACTCGATGATCCGGTGGGTCTCTTCCAACCTGGTTATTCTGTGATTCTGTGATGTTTTTTTTGGAAGTAGACTTCCATGTATAAATTCTTTAAAAGGTTTTGTTGTAAACTTGCTCTATTCTAATCTCATCATCTAAAACCAATCCCTTTCTATACATGGTGGTCATGATCAGAATTTTTTTAAGCATTTCTGGTATTTCTGAAGTTAATCCTACAAATCTCCTTTTTGAGGCAATAAAAAAAAAAATACATACTCTATTTTATACTTGCTGTCGTTTAGAGGTAAATAGACTTTTCAGATACTGAGTGAAGCAAGGAGGAGGAATTTCTTGCCTGGGCTGGTACTATGCACCCTGATAAAAGGACCTCTGGCACCCTTTTAAATCCAGCTGAAATATTATCTTATACAAACATGCTACGTTTTTGTATGTACTTAAGTTGAAACCAAAAGTGATCCAAAAAAGCATTAATAATGAATCACATAGTAAACACTTTGACCCCTTTCTGTTTTCTTTTTTTCTGCAGCAATATTATCTTAATCCCTTTAGACACCTTTTGAAACTGAAAAATGTAACATTATAGCAGATAGGCAATTCCACCCATGCTGTGTGTTTCACTTTAGTTCCTAAGTATTTCCAATTTATTTTAGCCTTTAGACAGTCTTCTTAAGTAGCTTTTGAAGATCTTTGAAGGCCTAGTGGTTTTTTTCTTTATATTAATAAATATTACGGGTCAATATTGATATTTTTAAATAACTTTCCTAGTTGGAGAAAAATAGGAATATACAAAATTGATATAAAACATATAAAATCTCCCAGTTATTTTTTTATGTTCTTGAACGTTTTGTCTTAGTACAACTGCTAAACTGGTCAACAGATGGCAACATAGCATTAGGCATGGAATGTGACTGAATAAAGATCTCAACCACTCTATGAGAACAAGTTGTGCAATGGTGACGTTAGAGACTGTTAGACTAGTTATTTAAAATGAAGTACGAATCAAAGAAAAAAGTAGGAGTGGCAACTATGTAAAATATTTAAATTAAATGTTGTAGTAGTGTTTGGTAAAGCACTGCTTAAGATCTGTAGTCAAAATGTCAAATCACATAAATTTGTCAGGCACATCAAACTATGAACTAGGAAAAAAACGCAAAACCAAATAAACAAGTAGGTCTTATGAGGAGCGGCTGAGAGAGCTGGGGTTGTTTAGCCTGGAGAAGAGGAGGCTGAGGGGAGACCTCATTGCTCTCTATAACTACCTGAAAGGAGGTTGTAGAGAGGAGGGTGCTGGCCTCTTCTCCCAAGTGACAGGGGACAGGACAAGAGGGAAAGGCCTCAAGCTCCGCCAGGGGAGGTTTAGGCTGCACATTAGGAAAAAATTTTTCACAGAAAGGGTAATTGGGCACTGGAACAGGCTGCCCAGGGAGGTGGTTGATTCACCTTCCCTGGAGGTGTTTAAGACACGGGTGGACAAGGTGCTAAGGGGCATGGTTTAGTGTTTGATAGGAATGGTTGGACTCGATGATTCAGTGGGTCTCTTCCAACCTGGTGATTCTATGATTCTATGATAAGTAAATACAAATGACATTGGAATCGTGCTTACAGAATTTAAGAAAAAGATTTATGCCTGAAGTTCACTGTGTTTTAGTTCTGTTTGCATATTGAGTTGCCTGTTTTCCTCTCTGGATAAATAGCCACTAACATCATGCATTTACCTCAGCAGAAAGGAATTACTGAAATGGTGTCCATCTCATAATGTGTACAGTTACCCAAAGGCTTAGGCTGCCCAGGGAAGCGATTGAGTCAGCACCCTGGAGGTATTTAAAAGACATGTAGGTGTGGTGCTTAGGGTCATGATTTAGTGGTGAACTTGGTAGTGTTAGGTTTATGTTGGACTCAATGGTCTTTTCCAACCTAAACAATTTTATGGTTCTAAAAGCAATAGATTATTTTTGCAATAATCAAGTTTACTGATTCACTGATTAAACTCTGCTGGTAGAGAGTTATACATTCTTTTCTTTAAAACCAGGGAGCATAGAAATTCTGTGTCAATATGTTTGATGTTAGTCATGCTGCCTTTTGCTAGGAAGGGAATGGACAAATGCAGATTGCCCTGAGAGAAAGATGTCTGTCAACACTACTTCAAGCTGCATGTGCTTGTGTGGTTGCTAAAGACCTGATTCAAATAAGTGCTCAGTTTTGCTTATATCTCTTCTCATTTTTATGTACAGCTGGCTATATATTGAAGACTGAATTTTATGCTGGTCTATACAATATTATTTTTTATTTCCTGGCTATTTTGAGATCTGCAGCAGCACAAAACCAGTGCTATTTTGATACTACTGAAAGGAAAGTTGTTACTGCTCCCTCGGCAGTGGTTCTGGCACTGCAGTTTTCATGGTAGAGTCAGCACTATATCTACACAATATTGGAGAATGTGTTAAATTCCTCTCTTCAGAAAAAAAAATACTTACATAGCTAGAAAGTGATGAAGCCTAAACATTTACTCTCAGAGACAACAAAAATCAAAGAGAAATTTATGCAGAATTTGTTTTCTGGTTTGGTTTTTAAAAATGAACAAAGGAGCAGCTGTACTACATAGACCAAACGTCTACTTTGTCTCTGGCAGTGGCCAAAAACTCATGCTTTGGGAAGAATATAAGGCAAGAGTAACTGTATATGAAGCATACTTTCACAGGAATCCAAACTGTGCCTGTCAGTCACAAAAAAAAAAAGGAGATAATCATTGTCTTCATGCATAAATTTACTTAGGTGATGTTAAGAAAACAGATAAATCTTAGTAACACTCTGTAATAGACATAGAGAGCTATGAGTAAAAGTAGTTTGCATATATAGGTCTCTGTTTTACGTGTGCAAAAATATTTTTTAAAATACAGAAGTCAGAAAACTGCGAGTCCTAGGTCTTCTACTGTGCTTATCAGAAAATTGAAGAGACTTTAATCTGTGCATGATACGAAACATACTGAAAAGTAGATGGGCAGCAGCATTAAGTTTTTAGGGGTCACTGGGATGTTTTGGTAGCTTGGTATGTGTGGTAAAGTCATGGATATTTTTGATCAGTGTGGATGAATCTCAACTGTGGGACATAAACACCCATGCAAACTCATGGTTCCTGATGAGCATCACAGCTGCTTCCTTCATGCACACGAATGTCTCCATTCCTGATCAAGGGGTCGCCCTGCTGCAATGAAATCACCAGTTTGGAAAATCAGGGAGGCAGGATAAAGAAAGCAGGTGCATAAGACACCTAAAGCCTGCCTTGATGCTCATTTATGTTAGTGTACACCTTTTGTTGAATAATAGAACTGATGAAGACTCTTATCAGGTATAAATATCCAAACAGTAAGTTAATTTTGCTGTTGATTTTCAGTAAAGTAAGTTCTTTAATCCTGCCAGTTCTTCATGTGAACAAGTTTTCATTTGTGAAATAGATGTGAAGAACTTCGTGTACTGGAAATAAGAAACAGAACTTTCATGAAAAGAGTATCAATCAGAAGTGAGGTAGAGTAAGACAAAATAGTAAAATTGATTTTCTACAAAAATAAAGTACCATTTATCAATCACCTAGGGCCATTCATTGTTACAAGTTACTGTTCCAGGACTGAAGTTTCCTGTTACCTTAGAAAAATAATTTCCTCCCTTGTGTTTCTTTTCAATGTGTAAGAGCCTGTCAAGTCCACATTAAACACTGAGATGCAAATGAACTATTTTTTTTCTGCCTTTTGGTGCAGGATCATTCCTTTCACACATCTCTCCACCTCAGTAATAAAACTGAGACATATACCATGACTACTGAAAGTCTGACAAAATATTCTCATTTTATGAGGGCAGAGAGAGGTCTTTTAGTGTGAGCTTGATGCTTCACAGGTACAGTTATATTGCTTCCAGCTTCAGAACTAATGGAATTGCTTCATGGGCCATGGATCCCTGCACAGGTCTTAAGTAATTGGTCTGGATACACACTGAGGCAGTATCTTATTCCAGGTTGGGTTTTTTAGCTCGCTCTTGTTCCTAGGCACTCCATATTGTATGAGCAGAGTGTTCAGTGGTATGTAGATATGGGAGAAATTTTTTTCTATCAGCTTTCTTTTCCCTTTTAGTCACTATTTTACCTGTTTTAACATGAACGTGAGTCTCTCATCTAAGAAAATGAAGCATTCATCTGGAAAAGAGGAGCTGGCCTCCTCTTACATCTCCTAGAGGAGCTGGCTATTCTTACACTTTTTATCTTTGCTTCTTTTAAACAACAAGAGCAATTGTTCCTTTCTCTTCCCAGAACATGTTTCTACTCTCTTTGTAGCTGCCTTGCAGATGGATTTAAAATGAAGCCTCTTTTTTACATTTGGTTGGTGCTTAAGGCAGTAAGTACTACAAATGGCATTGCCACAGCAAATGGTCCTTGTGTAAGCATTTATGTATTTCTAGAGTCTTTGAAGAAAAAAACCCAAAACTTTCTTAGATTGCTTGGTGTCCTGTACTTACAGGGTTAGATTAGCAAAAGACCTTTCACAGGGCTTGGCTTTAAGGTGATTAAAGGGAAAAAGTGCTTACAAGGGACAGGCTTGGATGTGTTCCTGGCAGACTGTGATCTATGACCCAACTAGGATCCATTTCTGCTGGTAAGCGAGAGCCTCAGCGGGTGGAGCTGTTTAACAAAGAGAAGCTGGCCAGGATTCATGTGAAATACAGTCTGGGAATACGGAGAGAATGCTATTTAATGCCATGTCCGATTACGGGAAGATATACAGGGCTGGAAACACTTCTGACACATCTGCAAAGAAAAGCTATTAGTCACTTTGATCTCATCTCCTGCTATATTCACACTATACTTTGTCTTAGACAGAATACTTTGCAAATCACTTAACCCTTTCAGATGTAGACATATGCTGGAGAGATGCGATAGCAATTTCAGAGGTAGGTTCTGAAGCTTTCATACACAAAGAGAAGTTTATTGCCTGTCAGTGAGTGCGTCGGTGCAGATTTACTTGATTTTGTTTGAAGGAGCTTCCAAGTCTACCATGACTAGTGTTCATGTGAAAATTTTGTGTGAAAATACATTTTTTTAACTATTTGGTTATTTTTTTGTCAGACAAAATCTTTTTTTCTTATGTCTTTGGACGCATTTTATATACTTAGTGTGAATAGTATGTATATATTTCATAGCAGTAGTTATCTATTACAATAGCGATGCTTTTTAAGAAAACACAAGAGCATACAGATGTGACTTATTGCTTTTGATGGTGCAAATACCTATCAAAAGCATTAGCATACATGTAAAGCCTGAGCACTAAGCTGAGCTGAGTGATCTCTCTGTGCCATAACTGTGAAGTAAAAATTGAAGTAAAACGTTAGGGATTTTAAGACAATAATAAAATAACTGCTTCTGCTGATTGTTTTAAAAAATAAAATAAGAACATGTTAATTTTAAAATTAACTGAGTCTACACTTGGAGCATAAATATAATTGTATTACAGATTTCAGTGATTTATCACTGGTTTAGAACTACAATTTTAATATATGTTGCTTTTTATAATTGCTCAGATGGCAGAGTGAACATGGATTAAGGAGATGTCTTCTCTAATTTAAGACGAGACGGTAATTCATGTTAGCCAAATGGATGTTTAATGTATTAGGCTCAGTCCTGAATAAATTTTCAGCAGATATAAATCATGCTGTGCATGCTTGCATTTATTTATATGATAATTCTGCCTTCTTTAAAATTAATACAAAAATAGTTCCAGTTTGCTTTGTTCAGATTCCTATAGCATTAGGTGGAAACACGTTAGTTAAAGCACAGCAAAGCCAAGAACTTCAAGATGGTACTTTCCAAGGCTCTTGCTAAGAGGCTCAGATGTCCTGATTCCATAAATGCTTTATGAAAATGCAGTGGCAAATGTACATTGCAGATAACTTCACAGTCAGTGGCTGGCAAAGTGTTTGAAAACAACTGTTGAGTTTCTTGAGATCCATCCCTAAGATCATACTTTCCCCCTTTCCAGACCAAACCAGGAGCCATCTGATAAGCCTTTACAGACTCTGTAGTCCTTCTGGGGAACATGCAAGTAGTTCTGTCCCTTTGTGTTGGCTGTATCATGTCCTGGTTTTAGTCCCTAATGATATTCCACTCATGTAATCCTGAGTAGACTTTGCGATATTCCTTCCTGTTTCCATAACTGTGGTTCTTGTAGAATACAAAGGAGGCACATTCCACTGGCTGAATGGGAGATTTGAAGTACACGTAACCCAGCATCCAGCACTGTTTTGTGATCGTCTGCACATTTTAAGGGCACTCATCCCACTAGAATACTGGGCACTTACCTGAGACCAAAGGCTGAATGGTCTGCGCCATCTACTCCAGCAGTGGCTGATCCCTCCGCACACAGAGACGGGAGCAGCCTCACATTCAGAAGTCCTGGTCCTCAAACACCCTGATACCTTTTGGAGGGACAACAGAGCAGGGCATGAGCAATTCAGGAAGTTCCTCAATGTGCTGGCAATAACTTCCTTTTCCAAGTGACAGAGGAACCAGCGAGGAGGAGCTGATGAAGAATGTGAAGCTCAAGGGTAGCTTGGCTACAGTGACCATGAAATAGTGGAGTTAAAGATCCTTAGGGCGGCGAGGAGGGTGCACAGCAAGCTTTCTATCTTTTCACCAAGCTTTATGGGACTAAACAGACTTACAGAAGTCTCTTGACTCAGGGTGCAATTCTAGCTTGTATAACTCACATGATCTGTCCATTCTGCTTTTCTCATTCCCCTCTTCATCGCCTTCATGCCTGCTTCTTGGACATACAAGGCTCTGGAGACTGGGGGTTTCTTCCCTTTTTCTGTGGTAGCAAACCTCCTATTTTCTGATTCTTCTGTCATCTTCCTACATGCAGGGCTGCAGGGGGGGAAATGCTCAAGGTCTATTGCAATTTATTCAGTGTTAATGGGAAAAATATTTGTGAATCATTTGTCTGGGTTCAGAAAATTACTTGTATATCACTTGCAGTTTCTTGTTGATATGATGTGTGTATAACATTTAGGTATTTTTAGACAGTTACAGACTTCAGGAGAGCAGACTTTGGCCTCTTCAGGGATCTGCTTGCCAGAGTATCAGGGGATAAAGCCCTGGACAGGAGAGGGGCCCAAGAAAGCGGGTTAATATTTAAGGATCGCCTCCTCCAAGCTCAGGAGTGATGCATCCCAACAAAGAGAAAGTCAAGAAAAAATGCCAAGAGGCCTTCATGGGTGAACAAGGGGCTCTTCCACCAGATCAAACACAAAAGGGAATCCTACAGGAGGTGGGAGCAAGCACAGGTAGCCTGGGAGGAATATGAGGAAATTGTCCGAGCAGCCAGGGATCAGGTTAGGAAATCTAAAGCTCAGATAGAATTAAATCTGGCCATCAGTGTCAAGGGCAACAAAAAAACCTGTAGATATGTTGGGTATAAAAGGAAGGCTATGGAAAATTTGGGTCTTCTCCAGAAGGTAATAAGAGACTTGGTTGTCCAGGATATGGAGAAGGCTGAGGTACTCAACAACATTTTTGCCACAGCCTTCACCAGCAAGTTCTCTAGCCACACTGCACAAGTCGCAGAAGGCAAAGGCAGGGACTAGGAGAATGAAGAACTGCCCACTGTAGGAGAAGATCAGGTGCAAGACCATTTAAGGAACATGAAGGTGTGAAAGTCCATGGGAACTGATGACATGCATCCACCCTGAGATTTCTTATAGTCTTAATGTCTACCCTGCACCAAATTCAGTGTTGATATTTTAAATTACAATGAATACTTCAGACTGGATGGTCTTTTCTAGGATTATTTCTAATTTTCATGCTTTTTATTGTGTGCAGACATTAGGCAAACAAATTCTCTCCACTTTCCCATAAATTCTAACATGGCAAGTAATTGAGTCTAAACAGTCAAAAAATGAAGGCACTAAATGAATTTACACACTTAATACACTTTACAGTTGTTGAAGAGTTGACTTTCTCAACTGTTTTCTTGGACAGAAGGAATTTCAGCTCACATATTTCTTCATTCATTTGTTAGGTAAATATTGAATGAAGGCTCAGGTAATACTTGTATTACAGCCTATAAACTATATATTCATAATGCAATTTTCAAGTATAATTGTCTTTCAAACAGACAAAATACTAACCCAATTATGATAGCATAACATTTTAGTATGACAAAGAATCTTAAGAGACATGACTTATTTCAACTAGATATAATGATAAATAATATAGATTGCACTCATTAGAAATCCATTTGAAACAAAAGTTCTAAATAAACTTGTTTCTCTGTAACTTGTTTCTCATTATCTATTTTCCATCTTTCTACACTACATTGCATTACATTACAGTATTTTTACCTACCTTAGTCGTGGGAAAATTGTAAAATGTTCCTGTATCGTATGGTCTCCCAGTTGTTTTGAACTGATCTAAGACACTGCTCTGCTAAAAGGGTTGTCATGCTACTTTCTTGTACTCTTGCTATTGTTCATGAAGATGCTAATACAAGAAGAGAGAGGAAACATGGAAATGTGCATTCTGCACATGGGAAAGCATTCCCTTTGAGGCAGCAAAGAGGAATTACATCTGCTTAAACAGTGTTGAACAGCATCCTTAGGCTCTGTCTCTGCTCTGTACGGCATGTGCAGTGCTGGACATTAAAATTCATACAGTCAAAATATTCTTAGTCTAGGCAAAGACACAACTCTCCAAAAGTACCCTCTGGAGAAACGTTAAGTGGGATATCCTATTGTTCATAACAGATGAGTCTGAACTATGGTATAGTTATACTGCCACCTCCACCATATGGTATAGTTATAAGTGGGTCAACAGATATGTTTCTTCCCTCCAGTCCCTCTTGGTTGTTTCAGCTCTTTAAGCAACTACATCAACCCAGAAAGAAATTAGTGTAAAAGAAAGTGTGCACCACCATCACAGTGCAAAGAGGAGAGGTGCTTTTGTTAACAACCTGATAAAGACTAGGAGACATTGTAGCTAAATCAACAAAGAAATAACGGCTAAAACCTCTCTGTATGTATTGAACTTTACTTGAATATTAGTAGCATAAGCTAGATCTTTGGGTGCAGATTCATTATTAAGACAAGTGCTTGAAATACGTGTTTGGGTTTTTTTCATGCTTTTTCACTTAGGCCATAAGTTCATAGTACTGACATCATAATGTAAGAAATAAATTCAGTGCATATATTTAAAGAAATCTTTTGTATACATGAATGCATGGCAACCCTGCATAGAGAACAGCTGAATGGACAATTCGGGTAGCTAGATGAGGCTTGCTTTGTGTGGGTACAATTCTGTTCCTGAAAATGCAAACAATAATTTACTCCTACATCACCTTGGAGGGATAGCTGAAGCTTGTGTTGGGTACCTTTTAAGAACTGAAGCCATGTGGCAAGAAGTTGCATTTTCAGATAAAACCAGTGTTATCTGGGTTTTAGTCTTCCAATAAACTGACCACATAGCTAGCTGCCACCTACCCTTTTCATGCCTTTTTCTATCAGTTCTTATTGGCAGACGCTTTCTCTTTTTTCCAGCTGGGCTGTTGCATCGGATAGGTTCACTCACCAAACTTTTAACTGAGGCAGAGTTTGGAGTAGTACTTAATCTATCCGTGATAGCAGGATGCATTAAGTCAGAATGTGTAGTAAGCAAGGAGGGAGTGGAAAAGCATTTGGGCTCAGTACTTAAGTATGGCAACATCCAAGATTCATTTTTGACGCAGCTTTTTCTTTGCCAAACATTTCACAGCTTGTTTTCTTTTAATTTGAATGCTTCATGTTGAAAAATTGAGAACATAAAGAAAGCAAAAAGGTTTCATGATTGCACTTTTATAAATACAGATCTTTGTATTTTAGTTCCAAATAGCCTGTAATTTCAAAAATCCATTATACTAAAACTTTCTTAATTCTCAGCTGAAATGAAAAGCTTATAGGGCAGAGGTTAAATAAACGATTTTGTTTATCTCATGACTGATATATTTTAGTTGGTTTGACTCTTTAGAGGGGAAGAGAAAAAAAAACCCTCAGATATTTGCATGGCTTTACTGAAAGTAAATTAGCAACAAGACCAAAAAAGTCCTGCTAGTCCACATTAGTACTCCCAGATCAGTTACTCAACTTTCCCTCTGTAGTTGGGAGAAAGTACTTTTCTAACTTAAAAAAATATGACTGAAAGACTACACAAGTTTTTCTAGCCTATCCCCTTGTTTTAAGGCAGTTAGAATTTTACATCTTTCCTGAAAAATATTTGTCAAATCTTCTTAAAGCTTCCTGTCATGGAGACTGACAACCTCCCCCATCCTTAATTAACCTCAAAGACAGAAAGTTTCCAAGTTTTTGGCTGATTTTTTTTTACTGCGATTCAAGCCCATTACTTCTTATCCTGTTCACCATACACAAGCTGCTCCATGCTTCTTGGTGATAGCCTTGTAAAACTGTTATGATGTCTGTTCTCAGTTTTCTGTAATGTAGCCTCATCAATTCCAGGTCTCTCAGTCTTCCTTCATAGGTCACATTCTCTAGATCTGTGATTCCTTTTCTTCCTCAGGGCTATTTCAGACAGTTCATTTCTTTCTTTGAAATCTGATGCCCCAAAATAGATGTGGTATTGCAGCTAGAGCTTTGCCACTGCCAAGCAGGGTTGAAGGATTACTTCCTGCACTTTGCAGGCTGCTCTCCCATACGTGTCACAGAATGGTGATTTTTTTTTTTTGCAGTAGCACAACTGCGACTCTTGCTAGGCTTGTGATCTGCTCTGTCTCTCCAACTGTCGTATAGTGTTCCCCATCCTGAACAGCTGATTATTTTTGCCCGAGTATACTCCCTTCTGCTTTTCTGTACAGCATTTCAAACCTATTTTCTAAGCAATGCTCCGATTTTTGAAAATTATTTTAAGTTCTAGCAATGTCTTCCTGTTGCACATTTGCAGACGTAGTTAATGTGATTTCTGTGCTATTGTCTGAGTTGTTAATGAAAAGATTGCATTTCGTAATGGATCTTCAGTTAGCAGGTCTTCTCAGTTGTTCAAAGAGTCATTAATGATGACTCTCAGGTTATGGTCATTCAAACAATTTTTACTCACTTTATAGTACTTTTATCTAAATCTGATTTCTGAAATTTGCTAATGAAATTGTTATGTGAAATGGTGTCAAACATCATACAGAAATCAAAATATTTGAGAACTAGTTGTTTTTTTGCTGTCGTGAATCCTTTTACCTTCCTTACAAGCAAAGTAGACTGACGTGTGATTTGTTCTTGATAAATTCATGTTGACTGTTACTCATGTGCTTATCTTTCTGTGTTTTTAAATTCTTTATTTGTTCCATTTTTTTCAGTGCATGGCATTACAGCTGACTGCTCTATAATAAAAGACATACATCTGCTAGTCGTCTAACCTGTCATCTTTGAGAACTCAGTGACAATGAGTAGTAGTTCTGAAGTCACTTCATTCCCTTCTTGGCTGTTCTAGGATGAAGTTTATAATACATACCTGATTTGAAAACTTATAATTTGTGGAAAAATTCTCTAGTTTGTTTCCCTGTTTTAAACTGAAATTTTATTTCTTTGCAGCTGGATTAGCCACACACTCTCAGATCACTCTCCTTATAGAGGCATGCAAAAATATATTAAACACTTCAGCTTTCCTTGTCTTTTGTCATGGAAGCATAGAATTACAGAATCTTTTAAGTTGGAGAAGAATTTTAAAATCATTGAATCCAACCATAAACCTAATACTGCCAAGTCTACCACTAAACCATGTCCCTAAGTGCCACATCTACACATCTGTCAGTACTGCTACTTTTCTGTTAAGTTATGGAGCAGCCATTCTGCAAATTCCCAGTACTGAAGAAGTACATCAGGCTCTCTCTTTCCAGCAGCTTCCATCACCAGTAGCATTACAAATCTACATCCCTCTTCTCTGACAGGTTCCTTAAGTGTCCAGCTCAACTCTTTTGTTTAGCAACCAGGACTGTGGACAGTGGATTGTGACCTTTAAAAACTGGAAAATGTTGTGCTCCGACTGCCCTGTAGAGAATGTGCTTTGTGAAGATCAGTTATGGTCATAGCTCTAGCTACCTTCTGCAGTGCACTGGCCGCTAAGGGCTGAAAAGGGAAGGAGTATTTGGCTTAGCTGAGTTCCTGACGTGCCTTTGTATCCAATGCAGCCACAAATCACAGCATTTACAGTGACAATGTCAGTGCTTGCAATGTTGCATGATTAGGAAAAGAAGAGAGGAACATGTAGTAATTCAAAGTAAATAAAGTTTTATTTTACAGTTGGGTTACTTGAGGCACAGAGAAACTCAGTATTATTTCCAGAATCTGATAGTAGGTTTTGTAATGTGAAATACCATCCAGAAATCCTGACTGAAGCATGTTACTCTCACACCAGAATCCACTCCTCAGCTATTTAAATAAAACTCTTGGGGACAGGGGTGAGGATAAGATATATGGGAAAGGAAATTAGAATGATATCTCCCCTGGACTGTGTGATGCTCATTTAAGAATGGCTAGAGCTTTCTGAATAATGAATGTATCTTGGTATTTCATGTCAGTGCAAAATGCTGTCTGAAGGAGCTATTGTAAATGAGAACTGTGAAACTGCTATTGGAAAATTATTGTAAACCTTAGGAAAGTGCTGATTTCAAAAGCAAAACACGGATTTCATTTTGTAGTGTGACTTTCAATTAGGAAAAATATTTCATTCTAAAGATCTCTTGAAAAAGTAACTATAATAACTCTAATGTCTTTTTTTTTTTAATCCCTTGCAGCTCCCAGACAGCTGTATAATGGATTACTATGAAAAATACAAGCACAGAATGAATGAGCTTGAAGCATTTAATATGGTAAAAGTTATAGGATTAATACTGTTACCTTGTATACATGTGCTAGTCTAGAACAAAGCCCCCTGAAGTTTTATGTGGAGGTGGACTGTCTTGTGCTGTGGTATGCAATCTCAAAAACAAAGCAGCTCCCCTTTTCAAAGTTTGGAGCATATCCTATTCCAAACTATATTAGGTGTTAGTAAAATAATAAAGTGAACACATGGAAGATTCTTTTTCAAGAGGGACTATTACCCTGGAAAATGAAATGTCAGTCTCCTTTTAAACCTAGACTGGTCTCCATGCAGCTATTTCATAAAAATTCTTTTTATTAAAATTCATTATTTCCCTCACTAAAAATGTTCTGCTTCATATAATATCATTTTCTTGTTGGACAGTGTCTCAAAACCAACTACGTAACATATTTTTCCATGCATTCCATGTATTTTTGATCTTTATTGTAATCTCTTTTGAAGATGTCCATCCCACAGGGAAAACTGACAGGGTGACATTTGTACAACAGAATCACTAGATAATGACTGACCTTCCTGGAATTGTTCTGTGCAAATATAGCCATCCAGAAGCATACTGGCTCTTCTTTCCCAAAATCATTATACTATCTAACCTTTCTTTCAGTTGAAGGTTGTTCTGGCTCCCTGCATAGAAGTTTTGATACTTCTGGATCGTCTTTGTTACCTCAAGGAGCAGGTATTTTTGCATTCTATTTTATGATACCTAAAGGCTACATCAGTGAAACAAGACTATTTCAACCAATTTCTTACTGTGTAGACCAAATGTCTTTGTTGCAGAATTATTGTTCTCATCATATTTGCAGAAGTATGAGCATTTATTCCATTTAACATAAAAACATGCCCAGCAGATGTTTTTATTTTCAGCAAAGCAGCAACAGTAAAGTTTATGTTCTTTTAATTGTATGGTAATTGCTAGTTAATTGACATTAAAAAATAAATAAATGAAATAAGCATCAAATCTCATTCTATACAACATACTGAGATGTTTAATAATTAAAAACAATATTGAAAATGCTAAACAAATATTGTGTTGTACATGCTAAAGCTCCCAATGAACATGTTTTAGAAGATATAATTTAAGACATTTTGAATTAGTTTCAAAACGTTTATGATTTTCTTTTATTGTTTCTTAATGAAGATCAATTATGAGGGAGCAGGGACTTTTTCCAACCATACGGGTCAAATGAGGTACATTTGACTATCATACAGTCTGGATGTATTTTACAAATATAGAGCAAGGTAATAATGAGCAAATGCCACTACAATTACTCTGTAATGATTTATATTTCAGTGTTTCTTCTAACACTAATTTTGAGCTTGGCCTGATTAATTCAGAAGCAGCAGTTGGACTTTCTATGCACCAGTAACGTTTTCTTGATGAATGATAATTTGCTAGGAGGAAATGGTAGCGTCTTTAGGCTTCTGCTCTGGGCCATGGTCAAAATAAAATTTAAAAATAAAGTTTAAACCCATTCATGTGAATAGCTCTGTTTTTCCACCATAAACCTTTCATTTTAACAGCTCCATTTCATCATAAGTAAAAATTCACTTTATTCTCTGCCACAGTGCACTTGGAACAACTGAGTTGTAGTAAATGTATGTTTTTATTCTAACTGGTATTTTTACAGAGAGGCAATTTGAAATATTAAAATAGTGATACATTTTCCCAAATGCGAGCCAGTTATAATCACATAGCTATCTACATGATTTCCAAGACAGGAGATCAGACTTGCTGCATTTAGCACTAATTTACCTCTTCTAAATTTAATATATGCATTGATTTAGTCTTGTTCTTGTTGACTCACAAAATGTATTTAGGAAGAAAAAATACAAATTATAAAAGCCATATGCAACATGAAGACCAGATACAGCTGGCTTTATTCATTTGAAAAGTCAGTTAATTACATTCAGTAGTAGCGTGTACTGCATAAAGTGAGTCAGACTTGATCCTTAATTTCTGTGCTGTAGTTCAACCAAAAAAAAAAAAGCTTTATTAATGAAGGGGTTGTAAGCTCTCAGCTGATAGTGCCAGAAATAATTTAATGTTTTTATATTACGTCCTCATTTGGGTATCCTTTTTTCTCAACAAACCTTCCATGATTTTCTTGTTAAGTAAGTGTTTCTCTGCTTTGCGTTAAGAACAATTTTTTTAATATTTTTTTTGCAATTTTGTATTTCAAAATGTAGACCGATTACCATGTTTTAGCTTTTAAGTCAAACACATTTTTATGTACTTCAGTCATATATCATTTTACAGGACAACATCGCCTGGTCTGGACTTGTGAAGTTATTTGATCCCGTGAAATCCCCCAGATGCTATGCAGTTATTGCTCTGAAGAAACAGTCATGATTTTAAGTGGAAGCAAATTGCAGATAGGTTGAAAGCTCTGAACTGATACTGCTGTTCCCTTACTTTTATTCTGTGATTTGAATTGGTTCCTCAAGTGTCCTGACTGTTTGCATTTCAGCTGCAAAAGGAGTGCAATGTCTCTTTGAATCACAAGAAATAAATATCTCCTTTGTAAATACCATTGCTTCTGTATGTCAGTTATTAAACAATGTTCAACATCTGTCATTATTATAAAAGTTAGGACCCATATTATGTGATTATTATTTTACAATAGCTTTGGTTTCTTCTTTTTGAGGCATTACACTCTGTATCAGTACCTCTTCTTTTCATATTTCTAATCACAAGATCATACCTTCTCAATTTTTACCAGTGACTGGCATCAGTCATCTCAAACTAGCCCTGCCTTTTTCTTTTCTGGATTCCAATGGTGCATAGTACAAACAGAAAAATAACCTGCACTGTAAACAAAAGGTTCATAGACTAAATAGAATCTTTGTATATCCCTTTTCTGCAGGTCATTGGGAGCAGCTTATTTATGGAGGAACCTAGAAGAGCCTAGATAGTAACTACCTGAAGCAAGACTTTTTTATTAACCCCTTCTTCCTTCAGGCATGTCCCTGGCATGCACTTATTTGCCTGTCACTCTGAAAGGAAAAAATGTGTGTGCTCTAATCCAGTGGGAGATTTCCCAGTGCTTAAGAATCAACTGCCCTGCTGGAGTTCACTCTGTAATCCTTGGGTTTTACCAGAAAGCTATTATCTAGCCCAAACTTGTTGGATATAAATACTTAGGTACTCAAGTGAATTAAACTTGCTAGGCAGTTTCCCATTGGCTGTCCTGCATTCATGAGTGGGAAATTTATTTGTTGATGCTTTTATCTCAATGGGTTGCCTAATTAAACTTGCAGATTTTCCATCAACTGAAAAGAGACAAGTTTCTATTCTAAGTCCTTGTGCTTTTATTAGAATTTTCTAGCATATATAAAACACAATTAACTACCAGTGTACAGAAAAAAGGACAACAAATGAATAATAAAATACAATACTAAAAAAAGGAAAAGGGAGAATGCAACCTTGGTGGGCAGAGGATGATAATAACAGAAAATATTTTTCTATTAATTGTATAATGACAGTAATAGTCATGGGAATCAGACCAAGAATCCAATGTGAGTAGGAACAAATCTTATTCTGCAAAATATAATGACAGCTTGTGAACATGGCCATGTTTACAAAGAGAAGTAAGGTATTTTTCTAACAAGTCACATCTTTCTTGGTGTGTTCAGTTGCAAGAAATACTTTTTTTTCGGTGGTGTAAGTTCACTGCTGTCTCTTTTAGGAGTCCCAGCTCTTATTAGCTTCATGGATCCCGTATGAGCTTCTCACATTCTTTTTGGTCCCAGAACATTCAGTCCTTAGGGCTGCCAAACACCTGCAATATCCAAGGAAAATAATAGAAGTCACAGGTGTTCACAGCATCTTTGGAGTCGAGCTAAGAAAAGAAAATGAGGCCTTCCATTTATGCCACTTTTTGTTATATAGGGAGCACTGAGGAAACTAACAAGCTGGTAGATTATTTTCCTAGGGAGGAATCAAAAGGAATAAAAATCCTTTCCTAACCTCTAAGCATCTGGAAGGAAAAAAAAACTCAATAATACCTGATATAAAAAGGGAATCTGAAGTACATGGTGTTAAAAAGAAGGAAAAAAAAGATTAAAAAATGTTAGAAAAATAGGGTTTATTATATCATGTTCTGCTAAGACATGATGATTAATTACTAGTGAAGTGTTAGAATGCTGTCATCGCAATCCTACATGTTGGAAAACTATTTGGGGATGAAATTGCCTTTTTTATGTTAGTAATTGATTCTTCTGCTTTTTTGGATCAAATACTAAAAACTGGGATATATGATGTCCAAAAGAAGAAAGAACAGCTTCTCACTGCAATCAAGTGTCTTAAAGCACTTTTAATTACCCTGTTGTGGCCCAAAACCCACCTGTTTCAGTAAGCCCCACCTGGTTTAATTTGAACATAGTTGAAATACTAATTTAATGTGATATTTGAATGTGTGTAACACTACCTAAATACAAAGTTACATTCTTACTACTATCTTAAGAGGACATTTGCAGTGGTTTAGAATAACAAGCACATCTCTAGGATTAACTCAAGTACTTTTTCACTGATTCAAAAAGGACTGAATAAATTTGTGCCCCCTTCCAGCAACTTTTCAGGCTCTTTAAGTACTTTTCATGCACTTTGTAGTCTATGCAGGCAGAGGCGGTTTGCTTCTTAGAATGATGACTAACGAGGTTTATATGACGAGTTTGCACTCAGCAGAGTCAGTTGCTGTCTGCTCTCAAAACTGTTTCAAAGCTTTGGATGCCTTAATACCTATGAGCTATTGTTTACATAATGGAAAAATCCCTGACAGTAATCAAGATGAATAAAATTATTTTTCTTTACCGTTATTGCCAAAAGTTCTTCCATAATGTAAACCGTATCCTAAATATGATGAAGTCTTTTGATAGAAAAGATTTTCCATTTTCCTTCTGTGTGACAGAGAGCTGTCTATCTGATGTGCTTCCTTCCTAAGGTATAGTGGATACACCTGCTTTCCCTCAGCTGTTTGCCTGATTCTGTTTGTGGCACACTTGTGCATTCTGTGGCAGGTTTTCAGTGTTTTGTTTTATTTTCATTAGGGCTGAAACCTGTTCTTGGATGGAGAAACAAGAGTACATACAGAGCATGCATGCGACCTTAATATCCAAGAGAATGTTGTAGCTCTAAGATCTCCCAGCCTGCTTTTGCAACAGTAACCTTAAATTCTGCAGTTCTTATTCATACCTTAGAACATCATACTTCAAAAAAAATTTGTACTCTTTTAGTTTCTGAGATTTTAGTTTCAAAGTATTTTTTACTACGAATTATCTTTTTCATTGACATTCATTAATTTACTGTTAAAACAACTAATTGCTCAGAGTTAAAATGCTTTTTGCTATGTCAATGGAGTTAAAATCTTGAAACTCAAAATCCATATGGCCTATGATAGCTTAAAATCTGCACAAGGGAAGTATTCTAAGTGTGTTTAGCTTGCTGACAGGTTTTTTGATGATTAAAGTATTCTTTTGTATTGGTACTTATTGGTTCAGATTTACTTTTTTCCTAAAAACCATCCTAAGTGTCATTATATTGCAAGAACATATATGAATGCTAAGTAGCAAAATAGGCCAAGCACCAAGAAAGTCTTCCCTGCTTACACGTGAAAATAGCCAACTTAGTATTGTGCTTCAGACTTTCTTTTCTCCAGGAAGTAGGTGAATACCTGGTCTTTGTTACTGTCTTTACATCTCTTTATCATAGAATCATTTGGTTAGAAAAGACCTTCAAGATCATCAGGTCCAACTATATCTGTCTACTACTAAACCATGTCCCTAAGAACCACATCTACCCAGCTTTTAGATACCTTCAAGGATAGTGACTCGGCCACCTCCCTGCGCAGCCTGTTCCGGTGCCTGATAACCCTTTGGTGAAGAAATTTTTCCCAATGTCTTTTCTGAACCTCCCCTGGTGCAACCTGAGACCACATCCTCTCATCCTAGCACAGGTTACTTGGGACAAGAGACCAATACGCACGTCGCTACAGCATTCTTTCTGGTAGTAGTAGACAGTGGTAAGGTCTCCCCTCAACCTCTTCTTCTCCAGGCTAAACAACCCCAGTTCTCTCAGCCACTCCTCATAAGACTTGTTCTTCAGCCCCTTCACCAGCTTCGTTGCCCTTCTCTGAACACCCTCCAGAGCCTCAACGTTCTTGTAGTGAGGGACTCAAAGCTGAACACAGTGTTCGAGGTGCAGACTCACCAATGCTGAGTACAGTGGCCCAATCATTTCTCTGGTCCTGCTGGTCACACTGTTTCTGATAGAAGCCAGGATGCCATTGGCCTTCTTGACCACTTGGGCACACTGCTGACTCATCACGTCTTATCATTCTTACTGGTATATGTCCTCCTTCTTGCTGATATATATATCCTAGTGCTCCGAAAAGAAAGGAATCCATGCTATTCTATGAGCCATGAAGAATTTTTGGTGTCAATTATCACATTGGAACTGAAGTATAGTTTGTTGCCCAGGCCTCTAAATTGGCCACCTAACACCTGGAACTGTGACTTCAGGTTCCTTAGCTTCTGAGATCCATTGAGATTTTAATTTCCAAGGTTACTATATTTTCTGCCTGGTAGGAGCATGGCCTAATTCTCTGGGATCCAGCTGCAGTTCCCTTACTATCTTAATCTGAAATAACCAACTCAGTTCACTGACTCTATATAATTTATCTCCAAGTAACTGCTGAATAAGTTGGTTTCTTTGAATTTGCTTATCCCCGATTGTTATCTTTGTCAATGTTGTATTTTAGAGAACTCTAAGAAAAGAAGTAAAATCCTTCTGAGATTTAGGAAGCCTCAGTGAAGCTGCACTGCAGTAAGGCTTCTTGTTGCTTTCTCCCTTAAAGCTTTGAAATTAATTCCTGATCAGACAGATTAATAAGCATCAGACAGCTTGAGAGGCATAGGTTATTAAAAACTTCAGGAGTCTTTTTCAATTCAAGAGCTCTGAGGCATTTTCTTCACAGAAATTCTAGTGCGCTTTATCATTAAACTCAAACGTCCAAGGAAACCCACAAACATAATGAAGATTTACCTCAAACTGTTCGAACATACTGATGTACACTGGTCTTCCTACAACAGACCTGCATCCTCCTCAAGGCAATCTGCAATGTCTGTGTCAAACTGGAGAGGAATAGACACTTGTCTCAGCATCCCAGTGACGTCGTTTGTAAAATCTGCAAGAGGATTACTCCCTGCTGTCTACTTTATGTTAAAAGGTAACAAGATTCTTAGAGTGAGTCCAAAGATTTCTCCAGCTATCATTATTGAAATTCATGTAACAAACTGCTTCAGTCAGTTCAGTCTGTTAATTACTTCAGTCAATAGTGACTATATTTATACAGGTATACAAAATTTTCACCTGTGGCTTATGTTCCATAGGCAAACCTTTCTCATACTACAGTTCTGTTACTCATCAAACCACTAGATTCCTTTAACCAATTGCTGTGAGTGTGAGATACTTCTAGGTTTATCTGGGTTGGGGTTTTTTATTATTTTATTATTATTTTAAGTTGTTTTATCCAAGTGGAATCCTATTATATACCATCATTTCCTCAGAACTGGGATTTGAAGGGAATCAGAAAATGGTTTCTAGATTAACAATGAAATTTAGAAAAAAATTGTAACTGTACTACATAAGTGTCTTCTGGGGTAAGAAAGCACAGTATATGTGAGTATATGTGAGGCATGCTGCTGGCCAGAATTTGTCAAACTCACAAATACAGAACACATAGGCGAGTTTCATAGGCATGGAGAAAATATCTCAAAGATTTGCAGTTACCCTAAAGTATATTGCTGTTCTTTATAAATTCTAGGAACAATGCAATTATCTTATTCAATGGAAATGCAGGAAAGCATGAACTTTCAGCAAGTAAGCATGAGGTTTAGATTTTAAACTTAGCTAACAATATAGGAACTAGCTGCCAAAGTGAAGATTTCCTGTAGGGTAGCAATCTGATTGACCCCAGGAAATAAAACTATTTTCTACACAACATTTATTTTGTACTTGTTGCATAATCCATAGTTTTGGTCTATGCTTGCTTTTCTGGTTTTTATAGTTTATCATCAAATTATCTCTTTTCTGTCCTTTGCAATTACAGTCACTGTGGCTATGTACAGTAAGAAAGGACTTTCAGTTTCCTTTCATATGTAACACATGCTAACAAGATATAACTATTTAATAACTTTGTTTAAAATTAACAGACTGTCCAAAAGCAAATACGGCTTCTAACTTTAATTTATCTGTGGATTAAGAAATGTGAAAACTGTAAACTTTCAACTTTTCATTACAAAATTCTCAGTTTTATGTAGGTATCTAGACCAATATGAACTTATTCACATAGAAAAAGATGTTGTCAGGGCAGCTGGTATTTGGTTTCACATGGAACTTATCAAGAAAATCAAGATGCAGTGGATCTACTGAGCCAACAAATCAGACTGTTAGACTGAACCTCAGATTGCTTTAACACACAAACTGTCAGCTCTTTCATGAATCACTGATGAAAAAAGCAAAGCTGTCTGCTTACTAAATAACTCAGCAGTCGAGAAAATTCCAAATAAGAAGGAACACTGATCACCTCTCCTGATTACGTAAATCTTCAGAAACAATAATTAAAATGTACAGTTGTAAATCAATGTTGTTTATTACACCTCCTATTATTACAGTAATGAATAAAGACTGACAGCAGAAGCAGCCATGCTGTTTCTCAACTATAAATCCTAAATTCACTTGTTAGTCTTAGAAAGGCTGAAGTCATCAAGAGGACAAACAGATGTTAAAAAGTGTAGAATGAACTGTACTTTACGTGTCTAAATGTGCCATTTGCTGATCTTTTTATATGCTAAGGCATGAGTATCAACTCAAAGAACATAACTAACTAAATACCGAATGGACAGCATAAAAACCAAGTTTTATCAATTTTAAGCTCTTCAATGTTTATTTATTGGCAGATTGTTATTAGCTAGAAAGGGTTATAAAGGTGATTTCAGCAAAAATGTTGCTATTCTGATTATGGTTTTTTTTTTAAAAAAAGAATATTAAAAAATGTAAACCCTTACTTTCCCCTCAACTTTAGGTTTCATTTGAGAACATGAATAGTAGTACAGAGTCATGTAGTGAAAATGCATATCAGTAAGATTATCCCTAGGCATACTTTTAATTTAAGTAAAAAAATGTCTGGCCAACAAGAGCTTTAGCAAATTGCTCTTTTGCCTATTAAAAAAAAAAGTCATATTTCTTATTATAGACATGTTTCTGTAGTGATGTTGAACTCTGTATTTTAGTAAATAGAATTTGATTGAGTTTATTTAGAAAAAGAAGGTATTCAAAGAATAGACTTTGAGGAATGCCACTTTGTTCCTGCACTTATCCTTAAAACAGTATTGCAGAAGTAAGAGAAAATGTAACAAGAGTAGAGGTGATTTTTTTTTTTGATAACCATTCCATTTGCTCTAGTTAATCACATGAATCAAGTTTTCTGTCATCTGCCTAAATACCAGTTATTGAAATCATGAGTTATGGAGAAAAGGTAATTTCCTAAATCAGACATTTAAATAACATTGAAATTGCAATCATAAGTTTTCAGAAGACATCCGGCCCTTTGAGGAATTTTAATTTGTCTGTATAGAAAAGAAGGACAATTCCAAGCATTCAGCATTATTTTAAAAGTCCATATATAAAACATTAACAGATATTAATACCAAACAAACTGTTAGATGCACTTACATTGTGAAGACCTGGGTTGTCTTCATTTGAGCCACTGGTAAATTTCTGTTGATTTCCATGAGGGCTGGCTTGAGTACAAAACAATCTGCTGAAGACAAACAGTGCAGATGATCAAATATCTTTTGTACAAAGATAGATCCAAATTTACTTTTATGAAGGCAAAGAGATCATATTCACTTCCTTTATCCATAAATACTGAACATACAGAAACTACTGTGAACACTAGTTCATCATTGAAATGTTTCTGACGTATAGTAAGAGAAGGTCCAAATGGCTTTTTGTTTACTTTTTTATTTCAAATAATATATTTTTAGTGAATTAAAACTCTCAGGATCTTCTTTTCTGCATACACTGGTCCTTTAATAACAAGAGCAGTGATTACAGTAATATGTAGTTAAATGGCACTTATTGTTCCTAAGAATAACTCAAGTACCACAGCCTGTACTTTCACTGAAGACGCAGGTAAAATTCCCACAAACTCTATTATAACTGTTTTTATTAATAAGTAAGATTTAGCCTTAATTCTTCAAAAAGCAACATTTGTTACAGTACTTTAATGGAATACCTTCATAGCAAGATTTTACTGTAAACCTGTATTTCCCTATATTTCCCTTCCTTCCCTTCCTCTTTGCAGAAAATTTAGAGTGTTGTAAAATAAAGAAATTAATTTACATGAACGATAGGTTCCCCCAGTTAGCCACCTCTACCAGTGCTTTGCGGGCAGTAGATAAAGAAATTAATGCTAATTAATTATTCTCTGCACAACCCACAAATTCAATACAGAACCGTTTCTACAGAAATGTGGACTGTGAGACATAAATTTTGATTCATTTTTACAATTCCTTTTAAGGTGCATTTTCAGAATGGATTTCTATACAAAACATTTTTTAAATGTGATTTTTATTGAACAACTTTTCCAGAAGGACGTGAAAATTATGTAACTGGACATAGGATCTCAATAATTAATGAAAATAATATTTTAGGCTGTCAGTGGGAATAACTTTTAAATTTTCCTCCTTGTTATGATTTAGCATTAGCTTTAAGGCAACATAGATTAAGTAAGTCTAAAATATATCACAAGTATTCATTCACTTCTCATGTATTATTGAAATATTGCAGTTTCATATGTTGCTAATTTATTTTTCCTTGGCAAACTGTACCTAAATTTCTGGAAAAGCAAATCTAGGAACATTTATGTTTTAACACATTAATGTTTTACAATTTTATTGAATGAAATAGGAGTGTTGTGGTATGGTAAATAATGTAGTAGTTCTCCATTAAAACAGCCGCCAAAACAAATCTGAATACATGCAAGAGATTATGGTTCACAGTAAGCACTTAGTTTCCTTACCAATTTGTCATCAGATGTTAATGTCAAATTAATTCATTGCTTTTCAGTCAGTTATGGTTTGAGACCAGTTTTAAACCCTGATTCTCCAGCTCGTGAGAGGAAAGATAGATCTGCTTTACACCTTGTAAAACTGTAATATTATTACCTTGGGTCCCAGAGGCCACGTAAGACTGTTAGTATGGTATTACCCAAAATTAATTCTATGCTTTGTAGCATTGCTAGTTGACTCTGGTGAAGTGCTGCCCTGATACAGCTGTACTCCTGCACCGTCCAGGGGAGGAGCAGGTGTATCCTCTGAGCATAAGGGCTGAGTTTTTCAGACAGGAGCATGATCTACAAATCTTTCTACAAATATATAAATAATAAAAGGCGGACTAGGGAGACCATACAGTCCCTATTGGACACAGAAGGGACAACAGTAACAGGGGATGAGGAAAAGGCTGAGGTACTTAATGCCTTCTTTGCCTCAGTCTTTAGTCGTAAGGAGGGTCGTTCCGTCTGTGTACAAACCCAGGAGCTAAAGGAGCATAATGAGGCTCCCGTGATCCAAGAGGAGGTGGTCAGAGCCTTGCTAGCCCGACTGGACAGTCACAAGTCTATGGGGCCGGACGGGATTCACCCTAGGGTACTGAAGGAGCTGGCGGATGTGCTGGCCAAACCCCTTTCCATCATCTTCCAACAGTCCTGGAAGACTGGGGAAGTCCCACTGGACTGGAGGCTGGCTGATGTTGTGCCCATCTACAAAAAGGGCCGCAGGGAGGACCCAGGAAACTACAGGCCTGTCAGTCTGACCTCAGTGCCAGGGAAAGTCATGGAACAGGTGATCTTGAGTGCTATCATGAAGCACATGCAAGAGAACCGGGTGATCAGGCCCAGTCAACATGGGTTCACAAAAGGCAGGTCTTGCCAGACTAACCTGATCGCCTTCTATGACAAAGTGACCCGGCTACTGGATGAGGGAAAGGCTGTGGATGTGGTCTTCCTGGACTTCAGCAAAGCCTTTGACACAGTTTCTCACAGCATTCTGCTTGAGAAACTGTCAGCCTCTGGGCTGGACAGGCACACACTCTCCTGGGTGGAAAACTGGTTGGATGGCCGGGCCCAGAGAGTGGTGGTAAATGGTGTGAAATCCAGCTGGAGGCCAGTGACAAGTGGGGTTCCCCAGGGCTCAGTGCTGGGTCCAGCCCTGTTCAATGTCTTCATCAATGATCTGGATGAAGGCATCGAGTGCACCCTGAGCAAGTTTGCGGACGACACTAAGCTGGGTGGAAGTGTCGATCTGCTGGAGGGTCGGGAGGCTCTGCAAAGGGATCTGAACAGGCTGGACCGCTGGGCAGAGTCCAATGGCATGAGGTTTAACAAGGCCAAATGCCGGGTCCTGCACTTGGGGCACAACAACCCTATGCAGTGCTACAGACTAGGAGAAGTCTGTCTAGAAAGCTGCCTGGAGGAGAGGGACCTGGGGGTGTTGGTTGACAGCCGACTGAATATGAGCCAGCAGTGTGCCCAGGTGGCCAAGAAGGCCAATGGCATCTTGGCTTGTATCAGAAACGGCGTGACCAGCAGGTCCAGGGAGGTTATCCTCCCTCTGTACTCGGCACTGGTGAGACCGCTCCTCGAATACTGTGTTCAGTTCTGGGCCCCTCACCACAAGAAGGATGTTGAGGCTCTGGAGAGAGTCCAGAGAAGAGCAACAAAGCTGGTGAAAGGGCTGGAGAACAGGCCTTATGAGGAGCGGCTGAGAGAGCTGGGGTTGTTTAGCCTGGAGAAGAGGAGGCTGAGGGGTGACCTCATTGCTCTCTACAACTACCTGAAAGGACGTTGTAGAGAGGAGGGTGCTGGCCTCTTCTCCCAAGTGACAGGGGACAGGACAAGAGGGAATGGCTTCAAGCTCCGCCAGGGGAGGTTTAGGCTAGACGTTAGGAAAAAATTCTTTACAGAAAGGGTCATTGGGCACTGGAACAGGCTGCCCAGGGAGGTGGTTGAGTCACCTTCCCTGGAGGCGTTTAAGGCACGGGTGGACGAGGTGCTGAGGGATATGGTTTAGTGTTTGGTAGGAACGGTTGGACTCGGTGATCCGGTGGGTCTCTTCCAACATGGTTATTCTGTGATTCTGTGATTCTGATCTAGAGAAATAAAGAAGGAAGTTCTTTATTGCTTCTGTTCTCCTACCCACAGTTTTACACCTTCAAGGACTTTGAGCTAAGAGTTTTCTCTTGCTGTACCAATGAACAGCTTGCACAATGCACGTGACTGGTGAGCAGGTCAGGCATGGCTCCTGTAAAACTGTTTCATCTAATTAGTGTCTGGGACATGCTGCCACCACAGGCTGGGTAATTCCAGTTGTGGAAGTCAGCGTGATTTGTACCTGATGTAACCAGTCATTGAACTGCTCTCTTCCACAATGAACTTCTCCAAACTATGCTTGTCCTCAGCTAATGCCAAGCATGGTTTGGTTTTTATGTATCTCAGCTCCAGAAAAGTTCTGTCATGCAGTTGTTAACGTCTTGAAGACTAAGGACCACACATACTCACCTGCTAGGGTATTTTTTCCTATATTTTCTCTCTATGCATGAAAGTCATTGGGTCCAGCTCATGAGACAGTAGTTAAACACTGTAGACAGAAACACAAATACACTGTAATAAAAAAATCTGGTGTTCTAAAGACTCCTTGTCTTACTCAATAAGAACACTTTCCAGGTCTGAGTATTGGATCTCTACAACTTAAAGAAAGTGTTTTACAGACAACTATTCTGTTCTTGAAACAAGTAGGAAGGGTCCAGACTGAATACACATGCTTTGGTGTATCTATTAAAAAATATAGGTTAAGAGTCCTTAGTCCAGTTTTCATTTTGGAGATCATTTCTCATTATTTCTTCTTTTGCTTCCCTGAGATTTTTCTTCTTACTTCTTCAAGGATATGAGCAGTACTGCATATCAGCAGTGACAGCCAGGCTTCAGTGTGCAAAATACAATGACATTTGCTGGAAAGGCATGTGTCATGTATTATTAAAACTAAGGAGTGTGCATGGACTTCATCTAGGAGCTAAATTAAAATACTGTCTAAAATCTGCTAAGTTTTCACTGCAAAGAATGGATGAGTTTTCATTTTCTGTCTTTTTCTTTCCCAAAGATACTGTTGCAGGACTTAATTGTCTTCTAGGAGAAGCAACACTGTGCCTTGCAATGCAGCAGGACATACTATTCCAGTTGCTCTTAGCAATTTTTTATTGAACTAGAGTACTTCCCTTGAACAGCAGATTCACAGGCTCGCCACTGAGTGTTGCAATGCATATTATCATTCCCAGGTTGAGTAGAGGATGTTGTTAAAATAAACCAAAAAATAAATAAACAAATCCAGTTTCAGACTGTTCAGACAGGTGACTATTATTATGTGTGATAAATCATAAACATCCTCCCTTGTTGGCAGAAAAGGACCTTGGATGTACACTGCCTGCATTATCACTACATTTGCATTCTGACAGTACTCTTCAAAACAAAATGTCTTTTAAAGTGCTTTTCAAAAACTGACCTTCACTCTTGAAACATGTCCTCAGGGACACTATACTTTCGTATTAGATTTTTCATTTTTATCTTTTCTATGTAACTTCCATGAACTTTTCACCAGTTCTTCATTTATTTTCTTCAGTTGTGTGATAATGGACTGTTGGAAAGAAATGCCATTTTGCTGCTAAAATAAAGTTTGCAACATATATTTTTAAATAATCTAAATAAGCTTTCATATAGGAAAGAAATCTGAAACTTGCTGAGAACATCTCTGCCTATTACAAACAGGTTTAGACTTACGAAGTTCCAATGCCAATATGCACAGTCGCTATCAGTTTATGCCTTCTGAAAACAAAACACTGATGTACTGAGCAACATGAATTGCAGTGGTCAGCTCTCCTAAAAAACAAGATAAATTATTGTAGATAGGCAGCTTTATGTAAGGCACAACTTATCAATGAAAACCTGAAATCCCTAATGTTAGCTATAAAAATTAGCTACAGTCCTATCAATATTTTAAAGTTCTTTTTCATTCTTTTTATATCTGATCAAGGTATCTTCTGTTGAAAGGGATCTTAGCAGTGTTTAGATTCAGTTCCTGAAAAAAATCTGTGTTTAGCTGTCTTCTTGAAATGCCAGGTCTTTCTACCTCTGCAATTTGTTGCTACGAAGATGCCCTAAAATGCACACAGGTACTAAATTACTTCTCATAACAAAACAAGCATGCTTCAGTAAACTCTATCAGAAGAATACTACAAAATGTTCCCATTTTCTGGACTGAACGTCATCTTTCTTTATAAAAGGAATATTTTACACTGAGTGCATATGTGCTATTTAGAAGAACAGAAAAACATTGTGACAGATTAATTGGTTAATTTAACATTTTACTTGGGTTATATGAATTCCACTTCTAAGTGTAAAATACAGGAACAACCTACATCTAATTTAAATCTTGAAGAGCTAAAAATCAGCCTGCAAGATGTCGACATGATTCTGTCTCATTGCTTGCTGCTGAATTCCCCCTGACATGAATTGTACAAGCAGATCATATTTATCTCTCATATTTGTTGTCTTGAAATATGTATTAATTTCTTCAGGGAATAACTGCTGGCTTACAGATGGTTCACAAATGGTATGGAATTATTATTTACATTTTCCACTGCTTTGTTTTCTGGCTGGATAATTTCGGCAGCAAAGCAAGATCTGTTTCTGCAGATATTGGATCATCTGCTTTGCCTCACTAGGCTAGTCCTGTTAAAGTCATGAGGCGCTTCATTGTAGTAAAAATAAGTGAGAAATATATTAGAGGATCATGAGCTAGAACAGCAAGATTGGTAAGTTGAAGGGAGGGGATTAATAATGGAATATAAATTATGAACTATATTGCTGGCAGCTATTACAGCATATGATCAAAATTAGCAGTTGTAACTACTCATTTAATGAAGATCATTTACAAATATATTTTTGGAACATGTACACAAAATAAGCACAAACAAAGCCAAAGAAATATGTTTTAAAGACCAAATCGATAGTTAAAGTAAATGTTTCTGAAACATATTTGCCCCAGACTTCTATGCAAGATAAATTTGGTATGTGTAACATATACATTTAATATTTATATTCATTTCATGATCAAATTAGAATGCTGTGAACCAATAACAGAGAGGCTAGGAAGGAAATTCAGACATTTGATTCCAGAAAGAACATTGCATGATATCTAGGCTGAACATTCAAAGCAAGCACATGAAAAATAGCCAAATATATAGTGAATCGGACATACCACAGGATGTTTTGGAAACGCAGCAACAGCAACAGCAACAATGGAAACTTTTTAGACTTTGTTTAACTAGAACAGAAAACAAAAGCAAGTCTAATTTAATCAATTAATCAAAAAAATATGTTCACCATTTGGAACATAGCAAATGTAAACCAAAATAATTGAACAGAATGAAAAGGATAATTTTTTCCAGTTAGTGTATCTATTTTTACACATTGTATACTCAACACACAAAAAGTTTTGTAAATAATTATCTCTAATGGGAAAACTTGAAGCCAACTCAGTGGGTGTTAAAGATGTGAGGCAACATGTTTGATTCAAATCTGCTTGAATGTAACTATTTGATTTACAAAAAATTATTGTGCTTGTACTGGCATTGTGTACATACCTTGCAGCACAGTGCTTTGAACAGCACAGAATGATGAATTTCTGTCATTGATTCTGCTATGTCTAGATGTATTTCACGTTTTTTACAAATACGTCAGGACTTGATGAAAGTTGCAGTTTAGGCAAACTCATAATAATGTTTCCATTAAGTTTTCTCATGTTTCTCTACTTTCAATTTCATTTTTTCATTTCTGAAAAGAAAATCACCTTGTCTTTTTGTGTTGTTTTATTAAATATTCACACTGCTCTCTCTTTAATACAAGATGAGGTAATACTGCCATAAAAGGAATATCTTCTCAATTTCAATCCATTATATCAGTCATTAACGTGAATCTCAAAGTTACATAGCAATCTCAGGATTCTTTTTCTTCCCATATCCTATCCCCTTAAGCAAGCCTATTTTAATACTGGAATGCTTGGGGAAGGAGCAGTGTTGAAATTCCTTATTGAGTTTTCTTAGGATGTATTTTCTGTTTGCTGTTTTTCCTAATAAGTCCTGTGAAAAATCCAGGGCTAGTGTCTGAGCATGATCTTTTTTTTTATTGGGCATGAGAGAGCCATTTCATATTGCCCTACTGCACTAACAATGTGAAACACCTAAGCAAGGACTGTTCCCCTTCACATGTGAGCAGAGTCTGTTTCAACCGATCTTCCTTTTCCGACTATCAGGCATTCAGAAGTCAGTATTTTCAATAGTTTGAACCAAAAGTTTATTTATTGGTTTATTTCAATATATATTCTGCTTTCTGAACTGCATGGTTCAGCTCAGTCACTGCTTAAATAAGGTACTATATGTTTAAAATGTAGAAGAGATTCTCTTATAACCACTTGTCTCCAAATACTGGCATTTCACGGAAAACTGCCAAATGTGATTCCATAGTGCTACATGCTGAAGCAGAAAATAATGGCAGCAGAACAAAGGGCTGGAGATCACAAGGTCTAATGCTCTGTCTTCTCCTGCACTAAGATACTTCCATGCATCAGGAAAGTGAGTTTTCCCGATACATGAAATGTTGCGTGTTAGCAAATTTTAGACAAGAATATTTGTGGGAGTATTGTATAACTACTTCTACCAAGGATGCGTGAAGGATACATGTTAGTTTCAAAGTTTTAATCAGTTACAAAGATTTTTTATATTTTTTGGGAAACGGAGACAAGTGGTGGAGTTCCTCAGTTCAGGTTCTTCCTGCAGTTAGGTAACTACTGAAAGGAGATTTTCTGAACCGTATGAAAGATGTTTATTTCAGGTAGTTCTGCTCTTCTTTAAGAATTTGTTAGTTTTCTTGATATATTTTTAGACTTTCCTTTGTTGGAATGAAAATTGATCACCAATCAGATAATCAATATTCCTACCTATATTGCTACCAGTCCAAGATTTCCTGTACAGCCTATGCAAGGGAAAAAGTGAATTTATGAGGACACAGTGCCTCTCTATGTGACCTAAAACCAAAACCTCTCTTACTCAGTGGAAAATATGAGGAATTTTCCTGATCTTAATAACTTTTATATGGCATATAGCAAGGACACCAGTACATTTAATATTATAAACAAGTATCAACAATGTAGTTGAGTTCTCATACATTTTTCCCAGAAAGTTAAAGTAAGGATTTTTTTAAAATAGAAATGCTCTTTTTATTGCCATAATAAGTATAATAAGCAGAAAATCAACCCATTGGCACAGCATCTTTTTCACTGTATAAAACAAATTTTGAATGTCAGAGTATCGAGCCTTCAAGGCATCAACTTTTAAAGTCACGCCCACACAGTAACTAAGGAATGTTGTAGTTATCTTAAAAGAAAAGTAAAATGCTGACGTCTGCCAAGAAAAGAAACTTAGGATCTCTCTGCTAGATTTCCCTTCTTTCAGATTTCACATTTGTGCCTGAATATGTGTAACCATGTATGGTATTATTATATATTTTTGAAGTCCTACCTGGACTGGAAGTCTTGCTGGAAAAAAAAGCTATGAATTCAAGTGTCGAACTAGACATTGCTCTTGCTCCACTGGAACTTGTTCAGCTATGGTCTCAGGTTCCATGGAGCCCTCTATTAAGCTTGTGACTTATTCCAGTTTAAAACACTGTCTACACTATAGCTTCCCAAAAATGGAAATAATTGACGGAGACTGCTTGTGCGTAATCAGTATGGACCCCTTAAGAAAACTTAGGTTATGTTATAGCACAGTAATTGCAGAATGATGATGACATCAACTTGCCAGGTTTCTGGCAATTTTCCAGTCTTCTAAGCTGGCAGGTCTCAGAAATCCATTTAGGTCTCTTGGAATATAAATTTTAGCATTTGCACGTGGATTTAGCTCACAACTTAAAGTTTCCTGTTCAAAGTCCAGAAATCCTCTCCCCTAAATCCAGGCAGAATACCTGTGAAGGTTCAGAGAAAATCCGCAGAGCTCACCTCTAAGAGTAAGGAAGGGAGATGTTACAAGACCATCTAAAAGGGAATGGAAAGAATGACTTTTATAGTGTTGTGTGCAGTAGATCATCAATCATCATAATCAGCTTTTTTCTGTCCTACCCTCCGGGCCTCCCATGTCTCTATATGCAATCTGGCTCCAAAGGCACAGGATTCCACATCTCTCATTCCATATTTTGTAAGATTGTCTTCCAGCCTTGTCCACAGTAACTCATAGCATACAGCCTTTCAAAGAATATAGTAACAAACTCAAAGCTGGTGGGAAGATGGGCATTAAAATGGTATGAAAGATGACTTCACCTTGTTCCAGTTCACCTATTTTACCCATTCTCTGCTTCCCACCTGCCACTTTCCCTCTACAGGTGAGACTGCTGCCCTTTCATCCTTCTCCCTTACTGAATCCATTGCCTATGCATCCAGCGGTACTCAGGCTCCACTGCATTAGGATACTTCTGTGCAAAAATAATGATGCTGAAGGTGATAAATTGGCACAGATCTCAAAATCCCATCTAATAGGTGACCTTCACCCACTAGAAACAAATGGGCTAAATGATCCATTGAGAGCCTTTGTAGGCACATCTTTTTATGTCTCTGTCCCAGTGTATCGCTGTATCATCTTACAAAAGTTTTACTTTCCTTGTTGAAATTGGAAGCAATAGTTTCCATAATGTCAGGATTCAAATCTTCCCAGTCTCCTGATCAAGCACTGAGGATTTTCGCAAATTATGAAATAAGGTTAGTACTGGAATCCATAGGGACA
The DNA here is from genome assembly GCF_032191515.1 of Phaenicophaeus curvirostris. NCBI lineage: Eukaryota > Metazoa > Chordata > Aves > Cuculiformes > Cuculidae > Phaenicophaeus > Phaenicophaeus curvirostris. The sequence goes on from NC_091392.1 coordinate 52,987,506, forward strand.
TAAAGAATATGCTCATATGTGTTTCCTTCCAGATTCTGACCCTAAGCATATTTAAATGCATTTTCACCCCCGGTTAGTAAAGGACAGAATGGAGACAAATGTAGTAAACTGTGGTTTGCAGATGAATCAAATAAGAAATAAATGCTCTCCTCCTATATGCTAGCTTTCTTACATTGAGGATAATTGTATTCACCTTTTCATGACAGGATTTCTGAAGTAAGATGTTCTTTGATTAAACTGCAGTCTTTTCCTTATCTGCAACAGTGACTTCACAGATTAAAACTGTCATGTAAGTTAAAGGCATACCTCACAGGAATGAGTAAATTAGTAATTTTTAAAGCATATTTTTATGATTTGGATTTGAAATTTTATTTAAATAAACTGACATTCTTTAAACATGCAATTAAATTGGCATTTAGACCTAAAGCTTGTTATGATACAATTCTGGACTCTGAAACATGCAGACAGGATAAAAATTGACAGATTAATGAGAAACAGCAAAGAATAAAAAAAAATTAAAAGTTTAAATTTAGTATTGACATGTTTTATATTCTTTTCTATGGACAAAATACAATGTTATGCATCTTCATTTTTGACCATAGTTCCTTTGTGTAACTCATTAAACTAGTGGGTAGTTACACACTTCAGATACTCTTGCAAAAGCCACAGGGAATTGTGTTCTGCTGAGGGTCACATTACAGCATGCTGTTAGTTTACAACTTGTGTGTTGAGGTCATGGTTGACTATGCATTTAGATACTGTGGTGCAAGATCAAAAATCCCACAGTGTAAAGACAGCATTAACACCATATTTCATGCTCTTAATTTTATGAAACAATTGTTGCATGTCCACACCTGCTCTGGATCAAAACTGTATTACTGGGTGATCAGGAAGTGTATCAATTGTTAATGACCGGGATATTACAGCCTAAACCAGGCCTTTGTCAAGCACTTTGATTCTGATGATTCCCAATCAATGCAGGATGACAGGAGGTAAGCTAACTAAAGAAATGCTATCATGATAAATGTAATTGTTTAAAAATATCTGAAATCCTAGAGAGATGTGTTGTTCTTTGAGCAGAACCTGACTTTCTTAACAAACACAGGGATGGAGAAGGCAGGCTCTGAAGCTCTTTCACAGAGATGGAGGAATACTCTGCTCCAGGTTGCATGAAATGAAAGAGGCGTTCTTAATTACAGAATAAAAAGAGAAGATAAACAACTTTCTGACTTACAGAGGGCCGAAACACCTTAAATCTTGGAGGGCAAGTTTCTATATAGCAAATCATGTTTGAAATCTAAATTAGAAGACAGTAATTAAAAGAAGATCTAGTTTCAACTCTTTAAAAATTTACTTAGATTTTTAATTTGACAGAAAATGCAAAGCTATCATCTAATCTGGGCTGAGCTGCATGACAGAGTGAAGACAATTTTGACACAGAAGAAGCAAAAGAAAGATAATTACAATAAGTGAGAAGGAAAACATGTGGAGATGAAAATCAGCATACATGAAATAGTCCCATGCATTGCAATGAACAACAAAATGCCTGGCCTTCAGAGGAAAATGCAGAAAGCATAAGTAATTACATGACTTTCTATGAGTTTACCAGTGCCAAGAGAGTCTGAAGAAAGAATGAAAAAATAGGAATTTTTTTACATAATTGCAACAGAAGATAATTAACCACTGGTCCAAAAACAAATTAAACATTTATTCATCCTAAGTCAGACACAGGTGCACAAGCCTGCATGCTGCCAGAAACCATAGATTCATAGAGTCACAGAATAGTTTGGGTTGGAAGGGACCTTAAAGACCATCTAGTTCCAGCCCCCTTGCCATGGGGAGGGACACCTCTCACCAGTTCAGGCTGGCCAAGGCCCCATCCAATCTGGCGCTGAACATCTCCAGCGATGGGGCAGCCACAACTTCACCTCAAGCCTTTATGAATAGCCCCTCTTCAGCTTTCTTGTAAGCCCCTTTCAGGTACTGGAAGGTCGCTATAAGATCTCCTTGATGCCTTCTCTTCTCTAGACCCAACTCTCTCAGCCTCATATGGAAGGTGCTCCAGCCCTCTGATCATCTTTGTAGCCCTCCTCTGGACCCATTCCAACAGATCCATACCCTTCTTACATTGAGGATTCCAGAACTGGACACAGTACTCCAGATGAGGTCTCACAAGAGAGGAAGAGAGGGGCCCAATCACTTTCTTCCACCCTCCTCAGAGTCCCAGGATCCTATGTAAGCCCCTTGCTGCCATCAGCCCCTGCCCCAGTAAAGCTGCAGCAGAGTCAGTCTCCAGCTTCCCTGCAGCTCCCACGGGCCCTGCTGGGCTGGGTCTACCCATGGGACTATTTCCCAGCCCCAGCCCCATCCTCAGGAAGGTACCCAACACCTACTGTTTCCAGGCCCTGCCCTGCCGTCCTTGGGAGTCCAGGTATCCCACTGCTCCCAGGCACCCGAAGCAGTATCTGTAACCATGACAGCTGGCGTAGTCCAACACTGCTCCAGAGCTGCTTCATTAAGTGTTTAGTTTGAACCTATGTCATAGAATCATAGAATCACCATGTTGGGAAAGACCTCTTGGATCATTGAGTCCAAACATTCCTATCTGCCCCTAAACCATGTCCCTGAGCACCACAATCACCCATCTTTTAAATATCTCCAGGTATGGTGACTTAACCACCTCCCTGGGCAGCCTCTGCCAGTGCCCAATGACCCTATCTGTGAAAAATTTTTTCCTGATATCCAGTCTGAACCTCCCCTGGCACATCTTGATGATATTCCCCCTTGTCCGGTATCCTGTCATTTGGAAGAAGAGGCCAGCTCCCTCCTCTGTACAACATCCTTTCAGGTAGTTGTAGAGAGCAATGAGGTCTCCCCTCAGCCTCCTCTTCTCCAGGCTAAACAACCCCAGCTCTCTCAGACGCTCCTCATAAGGCCTGTTCTCCAGCCCCTTCACCAGCTTTGTTGCTCTTCTCTGGACTCGCTCCAGAGCCTCAACATCCTTCTTATGGTGAGGGGCCCAGAACTGAACACAGGATTCGAGGAGCGGTCTCACCAGTGCCGAGTACAGAGGGAGAATAACCTCCCTGGACCTGCTGGTCACGCAGTTTCTGATACAAGCCAAGATGCCATTGGCCTTCTTGGCCACCTGGGCACACTGCTGTCTCATGTTCAGTCACTGTCAGCCAACACCCCCAGGTCTTTCTCCTCCAGGCAGCTTTCTAGCCACTCGTCCCCTATGTCCTCTTACTGCTGCCTATTAATATAGATGCAGTCTCTAGCTGCAATCTGCTGATAGCTTAGAGATAAGCTGGACAATAATTTGAAACTTTCTGCTGCACGAACATGATTTTCAGTTGTTGATTTTCAGTTTACATTCAACTGCGGAAGAAGAGAGGTTAGGAAATATGACTTCAATTAACTCCTTTATAGCTAGAACTATAACCTCTAGTCACAGGGACTTGGTTCACGGCTTGCTGCTTGGCTCAAAATAGGGCAGGAGAGAAAGAGTTCTCTGACAGACTTCTCTGCAAAATCAGAAGAGGACTCAGTGAACCTCTGTGAGAAATGGAGCTGCATTAGTTAGAACCAGAACAGGTGAAACTGGAGTTTCCTTTCCCCAGAGGCAATCCTGTCACATCCAAATTTTAGGGACAGAAATTTTGTCTTGTGAGTGATTTTAGAGGTCTTAGTGCCTAAGCAGTACCTGAGAAAGTTAGGAAATGTCTGAATCATGCATCCATATCCACAGTGAACCATCTACAGTTCACCAGTGTGAGAACTCCATGGAGAGGATTTACTTTCCATACTCTTTCTTATTCTTGATTCATACATACTCCTTGTTCATTCTAAATGCACCTCTCAAAGTAGATCTGTAGTAGTTCTTGCAGAAAATGAGCAAGGGCTACTGCTGGTTGTCAGTTTGTTGTTTTGTTTGTTTGTTTGTTTGTTTTCCTTAATGGGAATAGTAGATGATATATCAATAATCACATAATAATTTAACACTCGACGGGACCTCTGGAGGTCTGCCCACAAAGCAGGGCTAGCACCAGAACAGGTAAAATCTAAGATGAAGAAGATGTAGCAGTCTCCATTTATAATGTGAGTGAATGGCCTAAATGCTTGAGTTCTGCAGGAGGTGGTGGGAATCCAGTTTAGCCTTCCTCACAGCAACGGGGCTGGGACAACTGCCAAACAACGGCAAAAGAAGAGGAAGGAGAAAAAATCAAATACTTCTTTCTCAGAGCCATGTTTTGAAGGTGTTTCCCACTTCACCTGTGTGCTGTGTGGTGTGCATGCATTTCAGTCGTGCTTTGAGAATGCCTCCCACACCAGTGCCAGACCCTAGGGCAACAACTCTGAATCCCAACCCTCTAATCCTAATTTAGATATGGCACCAGGCGCAGGCAATGCTGCTTAGCCCTGCTAACATGAAATGCAGATGCACATGCCAAGAATGTGAGCTACACATATCAATGGGAAGTCTGTGTTGAAAACAAGAGTGCCTATAGAGCTTAAGCAAGTCCAAGGTCTGTTAGCAGCTGTGTGGAGATTTACAAGATTATATTTTTGTATATTGGCACTTCTACGTGACCTAAATTTCCCTTGAAATGGTGCCCTTTTTTGGTGCCTGCGGTGCTGCATTGTTACTGGATGTAGGAGCAAAGCCCTGCATTTCTACAGATTTATCTCTCCAGGTCATTAGCAACACTTGAATGCTGCACTGGCCCTTCCAAATTCTGTTTTCAAAATATAATTCGCAGAATATCTTTCTGACCTAGTACATGCTGAATCATTAATGCCAATTACTACAAATAAAGACTGCGTTTTTTCTTATAATTGTCAAATAACTTGACGAAGAAGGTGTTCTCAATTTTTCTTAATTATTTTTTCATTACAAAAATTTGTGCTAGTCTTTATTGGAAAACCAGTAGTTAAAATCTTTTAAATTGCTTCTGCAAAGGAATTGTGTATTGCTTTCTGCACCTCCAGCACCTGATTTGTGTGCCCACAACACATGCTTCATTAGCCTCTTTCGGAAGCTAAGTGTCTGCTGTTCCAAATGTAATGCAAATCACTCTTTAATGGTCACATTGACTAGATAGGAAAAGCTTTTGTTAGAGCTCTGACTTGTAGTTAATTAAGCCAATTAGCATGTGATATAAACACTCCTGGAAAGATAAAGCCCAGGAACAGCTCTCAAGAGATAGTGAAAGACTTTTATGCAGATAGAAGTGTTACAGAGGGAAGGGGAATGAAGCAAGAGGAAGTTTAAAAATAAAATGTATTACCTACTTTTTCTAGTTTACAGCTGAGCTTCTGTGAGAAACGTGGTTTGGGGGGGGAATCTGCTTACTGTGTCTTTGGGTAAGGAGATAAAACTGAACTTTTTACTCAGCAGAGAAGATTGGCAATAACATTTCGTCTGAGATAGTGCTTATATCATGAAATGATCTGATTTATCAGTTGTACTCTTGACTTCCTTCCAAAAGAAGATTTTTGTCTGCTTGACACTAGAAAAGATAGAAACTCATTCCTTGTAAGTTGGATCTCACAGTCTCACTGTGAGGGTGAGGACTGTTCTTTCAGCAAAGTAAAAACCAGAGAGACTCTTGAGCCTTTAAAATGGAAATGTATCACATTCCTTCTAGCACTGTTTCTCACAGAAATGGGTAACACAGGAACTTTTTATAATTTAACCATGTGCTACCCTAGAAGAGACCAGTATGCATAAAGTCTCAGGAAGATGTTGATTCAGTCTTTTGGAAATTCTACGAAATTGCCTACATCCATGGCTTGAAAAATGTAATGACTGAGAGATATAAGTTATGCTGCATTTGTTTCTGTGTATATGATATTGGGCTTTTATTTGCTGGGATTTCTTAATGCTTTTCAGAAACATGACATTGCTTAGTGTAAGATAACAAATATTTTACAGTGCATTCTAATGCATTTTAAACTTTGCGATTTTTTGGCATTTGCATCTGTTATATTCTGGAATTAAATATTATTCTCAAGCAAAAAAAGTCTTATTTTTTCAGATAAAGTAGCACTTCTTTAGAATGCTGAACTGTTTAATTGCTATAGGTATTATCTTTTTTTCCCTTCTAATTAAATTAATAAGAGGAAAAATGTCAAATAAGCTGGGAGGATTTTGAGCAAAGGAATTAAAATTTTATGTCTACATTGCACTCATGCTTACACTGGAAATCTGCTGACTTCTGTTGCAAACTCCAGGCTAGAAAATTGCTGCCCAACCAGTATACCTTCCATATAATTATATTACATCCTTCCTTTTGTGTTGCGTATTTTTTTCCCTCTCACTCCCTCCCAACCTGAATATACACATTCCAGTTTAGCATAATTAATTATAAGCTTGCAATTGGCTTTATGAGACTAGAGCTGATGCTCTGTGACTGCTGTAGGATTTCATACAAACACAAATGCTTGTTTGTGTGACAGACAACTTTTGCAAGAGTAAATCTTGGACAATTCTAGTTCTTCAGTCTTCATCTCAGAAAGAAGTAGACTCTGCTGTGATTCTTTCACATATGCAAAGATGTCTTCCAATGAGATTTTTTTTTGGCTCATTTGTCACACTAAGCTCCACAGTTGCTTCTCTATTTCTTTATATAAGGATGCCAAAATGGCTATAATCTTTTGATCCATAATCTTGTAGTACTCAGTAGCAATAGTTAAGAGAGTTGCTGTTCCTCATCCTTGATTTGGAAAGGTGTGTTTCTGTTTCTCTGAAAGTAAATGCAGGGTGGTGGGTTTTTTTAATAGGAATATATGCTAATCAAATGTGAAGGTGAAAGGTGGTCTTGAGTCTTCTCAAAAAAACCTCAGGACTCTCAGACCCCTGAAACTCTTATGTGTTTATTGTACAATAGTTAATTTTCTTTCCTTGTAGAATAATCCTTCATCTTATTATTTGGTTGTGCAAAGTTACATAATCTTAACTTATATTGACTTGAATGAAAATGAAGGTGATGCACTGCATTACAGAATTGTGACTAATATTTGGTAATTCACAGTTGGTCTCTCAAACCTCGCCTATACACACAGTTAAATTTGATTTAACTTTAACACAAGTTAAATTCAGTAGCTGACAAGATTCCATCCATCAGTGTGATTTATTGATGTTCTAATATACTATTACCAAGTCACTTACTAGGTAAAGTCTTTTCATTTTCAAAAAGTCTACAGAATACTGAGCTGAAACTCTGTTCTTCACTAAAAGATCACACAGTTCAAATGAATGTAGGTATTCCTCTTATGGTACAATGCTGATTGCAAACCAGGATGCTAAAAAATATTGTCATTAGAGCTGTTCTGTTACCATTGACAGTGCTACTGTACAAGCAAAGATGTTTGAGAGTACTAAGGCTCTGCATGAAATTACGTTAAGGAGAAAAATCACTTTACTTTAATATCAGCTTCAATTAGAAACAGACTTATATGAGTAAGGAGAAAGACAATCTGGAAGAAAATATCTCAGCCTGCTGAGTGGGAAATTAAAATCAGCACAATATAAACATCACCAGCAAAATAGCTCACAATATTCAAACTTTCTACATTAAGACTGCTGTGTATCCAGACTCGACTTTTTGCAGCAATGAATGCCACCTATTGCCACAGTGCAGCAGCTGTACATTCAGATGAGAAATGCTGCAGAATTTGTGCTGGATGGGAGTGAGGAGTAGATGTGGCCCATCCCTATGGAATCAGTGCTGCTGTTTTCCTCCCTGACCCTGCAATGCTGCAAGAGGCTGAGCAAGAAGGAGCTCATGCGGGTGTCAAAGATCATCAGCCAGACAGCAAAGGTTCAAGGATTATGTGAATGACGATGTGTATTTACCTCTGGAAACTGGGTACACTGACAGCTCAGCACGCCCAGCACCTGCTGTTCTGGATAGTTTGCAAACTAAATTGGATGGCTTTTCTGCACAGGAGACTTTACATAAACAAATGTGTACCATTAAATTGTTGGCTCTCTTTCCCTATTGACTGGCTTTTGAGTCTAAAGGTTGAATTAAACAAATGTTTTATTCCACTGTGGCTTACACCACTATGATATCTTTACTTCCAGATGTCTGTGTTTTCTAAAGCTTCCTAGTTGCTATTAATCTTTCTTTCACAGGCTTTCCAGGAGAGAGGGTTTGAGTCAATCTGAAACGTGGACACAGTAGGATAACTGGAGCCATTTGACTGTTCATAATGTGTAGCTGCAGCTAGCACAGAATCTGTAGTTTGTATGTAGCGACACTTAAGGACCAGAAAAAGATGTAATGTTCCACTCAAGCCTTCCTATCTTATCTATACAGAGGCTGAGATGAGCAGTTTTCATGCTGACTGAAAAGTCTGAATATGGCAATTTCTCAGATGAAGATTTTTCAGCACATTGGCAACAGTCCTTATCCCAGAAGAGGAATGCTTCAGATACCAATTAAAGATTAATGCTCAATGAAGAACACTCCTTGCAAAGAAATTGTATCGACTATTGGATGTGCTTACTGCAGAATCGCATAGTAGACCACAATAACACAAGGCACAGTTCGGTTTAAAAAAAAATCAAACAACTGAGAGAGGACTGCTTTTTATGTCACGGACAAACATTTGCAATAAAGCTTCAAATTGCTCCTGGAAGCCTTTTGGTGCATCTCAGACAATATTTCATTCTATGCAGGCATGTGATAAAAATGTGTTTAAATATTCTGCAGTTCTGTGCCTTCTGCCATCGCTATTTTATAACTCTGTATCGTTCAATTTCCATGAATCCTGAATTTGAATTCTCTCTCACTTCTGAGTCGGGAAAGATTGCCAGCTGAGTGACTGACCTTTAATTACCAACTCACTTCACAGTAGCAACTGAACTGCTAAAAGTCAAGAGACGAATTAGAGCTTCTTTTGAACTGTTGGGTGACCCCTACATGTGAAGAATTATATACAGTGTAGAAACTTGAGACACGCAACTCACTCAGGTCCAGTTTAACTTCCATTCGTGTTGCATGAATATGCAAATCTTTGCATTCTACTTCAGCCCAGAAGAAAAGTGGTAAATCGGAGGAAGAACTATTTATGTTCTTACATTTAAACAGCACAGAGGAACATAATTATAAAGTGACCAGAAGGCAAGAGAAGTGTTGAAGCCATGCATCAAGATGTTGTTCTGCTCTCTTGGCCAGGTAGTGTCAGACAGCTATCAGCATATGAGAAATTCATGTATACATATACACACCTGTATTTGGAGACGAAATTATCTAGCTGACAAAACTTTTCAAGAGTTTTAACTGGGAATCAGATGCCTAGAAAGATACCGTTGTCAGGTCACAGGTGGTTGTTTTCTTAGTCTCTATGAGAAGAATATCACAGAATACACCTCACACCATGAGGTGTTATATCACCTTCCCGCTATAGTTAACTAATTGGTTTAGTTTAGATTTCTACCTCCAGGAAATCTCCATTTAGATAAGCTCTTACTTTAACTGAAAGTACTCATTTAAACCTGCCGGATGTGTCACAAAAGGTAGGCATTAATATAAAATAGTGAATTAAGTTCACAATTGTGACTTAATTTAAGAAGAACCAAAACAAGAAGAGGAAAGCTGAGATTATAGACTTCACATGGGTTACAAGTATTGTTAAAGGAAGAATGAGTGAGTAAACCAATGTGACTTTCTCATGGGACAAGCCCCACCACCTCATCTAACTCAACTAGGCTAACCGGGATAAATAAATGACATTTAGAAAGTGAATTTTAGCTCAGAAGATGGGAGCTTGTATGCACTGACAAACCCAGATGCAGCCTACTATTTTTTTACATTTCTTTTTAAGAGGAATGAAGGCTGTTAATGGCATTCACAGACTAAACTTTTATTTCTGTTTTCTGGCAAGGTAGAAGGGTTTGGCTGTGGGCTGAGAGATATTCTGCTTCCATTTCTGTTCCTGCAGAATCATATGATACACATTATAATTTTTTAAGGCCAGATTTTGGACTGTGAAATCATCTCTGGAGAAGATCACAAGGGAAAGTTTTTCTTTTTGCATACATGTATATATCCCAAACAAAGGACTGTAAATGTCTTGCTAACACTCTACCACTGGTATGCAGATGTTACAAATCATGTTTATGTTCATGAATATTCATTGCCTAAACAGTAGCAGGCATAAGTCTGAATGGGAAGCTTAACAGCAACAGTCTTACTATCTTTTTCTTTTAATTATTATTAGAAAAGTTACTTAATATTCTCTTTAAGAAAACTGCTTTGTTGAGTTTAACTGTGAGCACTTATTTATTCCTGTATGTTCCCAAAATTCTTTTTTTTTTCCTGATTCAGGACTATTAATCAAAAGTAACTGCAGCGTCTTAGAGCACTGACTTACACCATGTTTCATGGAAAGCCCTAAGTAACTTTGATTTATATTCTGAAAGACAGAAGCAATAAAAATTACACTAATTTTTTTCTTAGTATCCTGGTTAAGCTATCTGTCTTCAGGTTGTGATACTGTATGTTTGTAATATGCTTGAATAAAACATATTTTCTTGGTCAGTTTTAATTTTCAGTTTTTCCTCAGAAGGTATCTTGACGTGAGCAGTTTCTTCCCTCTTAGACCTCTATACCAGTGCAACATACCATTTTTTCCCCCTATATCTCTCATAACATGACATATCCTGTGCATACTCAATCTGTAGGCTGAAAGAAGTGCTGCATAAACTCTCTTTTCTTCCATTGAAGTCTCCTTACAGGTTCTCTAAAGGAAATTTTTCCTTTTCTTTAAAAGAAAAAAAACCAAACACAAATCAACCAACCAAAAGAAAACCTGCAAGCAAACTGTGGGTAGAGTACATACCTTGAAACTTTGTCTTTATGTTCTCCCAACCCTGAGTTGCCCAGTTAGACCAGTCTTTCTCATGAACCATGGTGCAGCCTGGAATCATCTGTGGGATGCAGCTTTGTTCCAGACACCTTTTATTAGGTCTTTTGAAGTGCTGCACAGCTGAAATCTCCTTTGGGGTCTTACAAAATGATTGAGGTGCCCTTGTAATGCTCGAGCATTATTTAATACTGGATAAAAAGGGTCTGGAGTTAAAGCACAGATGAAGGACTAACCTGTAACCAAGTTGTGGACAGATTCATGCATCTCAAACTCTTAGCCAGGCTAAGGATTCAGGATTTCAGAATTTAGAAATACTCTTGGCTTTTCCCCCTTCTTTTGCTGTCTGTCTTGATATTCTGTTTTGCCACTGACAACAAGTAGTAGAAGAAAGCCGGCAAATGTCAAAACTGGGAATTTAAGGGCAACGTCAATGCTTCACAGTATTTTGATTTGAACAAAATTTTATCCATTTCTTTTTATTTCTGAGGTTCTACCAAGCACCAAATTACATTGTCTTGCCCTTGCCTGGCATAAAATTTGCCTGAAAGAGATAAGCATGTGAGAAGATTCTTTCAATTTCAAATGTATTAGAGGGACCTAGACCAACGTCCAGTCCCAGCTACTCAACGTGGCTCAACATAGAGTGGTGTCATGCCTTTTGGGAAAGGCTATAATTAACTTTACTGACTGGACAAGCAAAAAGAAAGCTAGTCTGTGAAAAAGTCTTATGTTCCAGGAATAGGGTGAAAATAAGACCCCTGTTTATACTGACTAGAGTACTCCCATCTTCTAATACAGCTGTCATTTCTGGTTTAAAAAGAAAAAATCTGAAAGTTGCAACAGAACAAGTGTGAGTACAAGTCATGGACCTGGCAAGCCTGATCTTACTTTGTATCAGATTTCGTATTAGTCCTTGGTGTCCTAGTTTTGTATTGGTACAGTTTTCTTTCCATGATAATATTGTGAAGTGAGGCTGAGGATGGTATGGAGGATCTGCCTGTTGCTGTTAAGGTATTGATAGCATTTTGCACTGAGAAAATACTTTCTAGCATGCTCCTATGTCTCATTGCCTACTAAATCTTGGCATTTATAATTTAGAAATTAACAAGAAATGTAATTTTTTTGCGCAAAATGAAATGACAGAGAATATATTTCAATGAACATATTAACCATTCATCCTGGTAAACAACAGATGCAGCCCTATATCTGGAGTTAGAATAAATACCATTTCAGGTTAAATTACATACTGCCATTATAAATATATGAGACACACATCCTTTGATATACACTGTTTTTTCTCACTCAATAGGCTTATTATGTAGGTGGTTATCTGAGATCATCCCACAAAGGTCCAAGCTAGCATTGCATTAAAAGTATCCTATGTTGCTACAATGAAATATATACAGTTGTTGCAGTGTGCTCCTTTTGTCTTCTATGGCTGTAGCACTGTGCAAGCAGCAGAGGTCACCACGCACCAAACTCCAACAACCTCCAGTGCTTCAACGAGGAACTGGGTTGGGCATCAATTCCCATAACATTGGCTCCAACTGATCTAAGACTCGAAGAGTTCTAGACAGTAAATGGCCACATATGGTGGGAGGAACATAATAAGTGCTGCAGCAATAACTGAGTTCAGGAAAAGGAATACAAACATTACAGTAATTATAATTAATAATCACTTCAAGATGCTTGCCATGAATTTGAATTTTGTTGAAAACTACCCTGTTTAACTAATCATCCTGTTCTAGTACCTGCAATTTTTCTATTGCCTCTGAAAGAAATCATAAAATGACTGATCCATGCCCTTTAAAACTCATTAATAATAAAGTGAAATCCAAATATGTTCATTTTAGCTCTGAAGTACAGCTCAAGTTCCATGCTGAGCACAGTTACAAATAATATATGAACTAGCATGACGCTAAGTACAGATGTCCAACTGGTGAAGAAGAGGGTGAACTATTTACTAGCACATACACTTGCAAGATTTAAAACCTATGACTTCACCTATTGTGTCTTGACTTCTGAACAGTGTACAACTTGTAGATATCAGCTGTGTTTGGATATTTCCATGGATAATGTGTAGAAGAAATGTTCTCAGGATAAGGACAACTGTAACCATATAACTTTAATATATCTACAAATTGTAGGGAAAACTCATGTCTTCACAATGGTGAAAGCATGTAGGTTTATTTATCACATTAATAGGATGGCATCTTCAGAACCTCTGAAGTGAAGAGAAGCTTTATTGACTTAAGAGAACTACAATTTCAAACTTGTTACTTGCATGAATGATGCATTTCTATTAAATCTTTATTATTCTCCTTTCAAGATTATTATTTTGATGTTAGAACATTTCTGTGGCAATATGTAGAGGGAATAAAACACATACTCAGCAGTTTTGAGTAACTTTGAGCAAGTTTGAGCACAGAAAGAATTTTTTTCACTGAAAATAGGTAAAATGAATTTGGCAACTTTAAGAAATAGTGAGTAGAAAAGACAGGTTAAATCATTGTAGCTGCAATTTATTTCCCTTAATCTTATGTTATGTAATAATTCCTGATTTTGATACTATGCCAGTTGCAAAGGTATAATGTCCAGTATACTATTTTCATTGTATTTTGCTTGAGCAGAGGTGAGTGTGTGGTGGTGGTGTTTGATAATTTAAATGCGACAGCTGTGAAAATGTTAACACTGTATTATCCACATGTTATATTGTTTGAAAATACTGGAGTGAAGCTGCAAGCTGGAGAAGTGGGCTTGTATAAACCTCAGAAGGTTCAACAAGGCCAAGTGCAAGGTCCCATGCTTGGGTTGGGGCAATCTGTGGTTTCAGTACAGGAAGGGAGGTGATGTGATTGAGAGCGATTGAGAGCAGCCCTGTGGAGAAGGACTCGGGTGTGCTGATTGACGAGACGCTTGACATGAGCCGGCAATGCATGCTTGCAGCCCAGAAGGCCAACTGTACCCTGAGCTGCATCCAAAGAAACGTGGCCAGCAAGTTAAGAGAGATTCTGCCCCTCTATTCCTCTCTTGTGAGACCTTACGTATCCAGTTCTGGAATCCTCAACATAAGAAGGATATGAAGCCAGAAGAAGGCTACAAGAATCATAGAATCATAGAATCGTAGAATCGTAGAATAACCAGGTTGGAAGAGACCCACTGGATCATCGAGTCCAACCATTCCTATCAAACACTAAACCATTCCCCTTAGCACCTCATCCACCCGTGCCTTAAACACCTCCAGGGAAGGTGAATCAACCACCTCCCTGGGCAGCCTGTTCCAGTGCCAAATGACCCTTTCTGTGAAAATTTTTTTCCTAATGTCCAGCCTAAACCTCCCCTGGTGGAGCTTGAGGCCATTCCCTCTTGTCCTGTCCCCTGTCACTTGGGAGAAGAGGCCAACTCCCTCCTCTCTACAACCTCCTTTCAGGTAGTTATAAAGAGCAATGAGGTCTCCCCTCAGCCTCCTCTTCTCCAGGCTAAACAACCCCAGCTCTCTCAGCCGTTCCCCATAAGGCCTGTTCTCCAGCCCCTTCACGAGCCTCGTTGCTCTTCTCTGGACTCGCTCCAGAGCCTTGACATCCTTCTCGTGGTGAGGGGCCCAGAACTGAACACAGGATTCGAGGAGCGGTCTCACCAGTGCCGAGTACAGAGGGAGAATAACCTCCCTGGACCTGCTGTTCACGCCGTTTCTGATACAAGCCAAGATGCCATTGGCCTTCTTGGCCACCTGGGCACACTGCTGGGAATGATCAGAGGGCTTGAGCACCTCCCATATGAGGACAGGCTGAGAGAGTTGGCATTGTTCAGCTCAAGGCTGACCTTATAGTCTCCAAGGAGAACTTATAGTGACCTTCTAGTACTTGAAGGGGGCCTGCAAGAAAGCTGGGGAGGGACTTTTTACAAAGGCTTGTAGAGGTAGGACTACGGGGAATGGCTATAAATCAGAGAGGGGCAGATTTAGACTAGACATAAGGAGGAAATTCTTCACAATGAGGGTGGTGAGGCACTTGAACAAGTTGCCCAGGGAAGTTGTGGATGCCCCATGCCTGGATGTGTTCAAGGCCAGATTGGATGGGTACTTGGGCAGCCTGATCTAGTGGGATGTGTCCCTGCCTATGGCAGGCGGGTTGGAGTGAAATGATCTTTGAGGTCCCTTCCAACACAAACCATTCTATGACTCCATGGTTCTATGATTTTGTATGGAACTTCTTCAAATTATTTTGATTGAAGGTGTTCTATTTGTTTTTTTAAACAAGCATAAGATGAAGGTAGATTTAGCTTTAAATTGAAGTCAAGGTGTGCTTCATCTCATAAAGATGAGGAAATTACAGGTACAGCTGAAACTCTGTCCTTAGTTTATGTTGTGTTATGTTGTGACTCTGGCACAGAAGCACAGCAGTCAGTATGAAGTAGAGGAAGTAAAGCACATGTCAGAGGGGAGCCTTATGAGGGAGTTGTTGCAGAGACACATAGATTAACTTTGAGATTTGCTGCCATGGCTACTTTACAGAAGTTATTTTAAAAACAGTTCGCGTCTGATATGTTTCAACAAAAACAGTGACTGCTTCATATGTGTTTTGTGGCTGAGAGCAGAAGGATGCAAAACCTAATGGCTGGAAACAGTTTGGTTTCAGCTTCTCTTAACTCCTGTTTCCAGTGTTTTTTGTTTAGACATTGCAGCAATCCCAGGTTGCATGCTGCTGAAACTTTCCTTTAAATGGAGGTAAAGCTGGGATCAGTGCAAAAGCTGTTAATGATCAGTTTAGACTTGTAAAAATTAGCTAGTGGGTTCTCTCTTCTAAGAAAAGAAAGGGAGGGAACAGCTAATTTTTGACTGAAAAACTCTAATTGGATACCTACTGTATGCATGTGGGATCTCCATGCAGAGGTTTTCTTCTTTAAGTGATACATCGTCCTGCTGACTCATTTGCTAACAGGGTTGACAGGAGAAGATGTAGTTCCTAGATAGGCATTAAAGAAAGACAGGACAGGCTAAAGGAGAAGTGAATTGGATGGGGCTTAGGGAAATGGCAAGCATCCACTCTAGCCACAATTGCTTTAGGGCTCTGGTATTACTATTTCTGCTCTGCCTCTTTGGGCTTTTATTAGGGTCAGGCAGAGCCAGAGGAAATCCCATACAGCACAGGTACAATACAGCAATGTTGCCAGTAAGCCAGAAGGTTTGCCTGAGGCCAAAGCAAGCAAGAATAAACAGTCAGCTGCTTAAGAATCTGAAAAAAATTGATAGTGCAGTGCCCTTTTTGGACTGAGGAAAATCTGGGCCCTCCAGTGGGAAAGCATGAATCTCTAGAAAGAAGTCCTCATCAAGTTTTCTTCTAAAACTCTTTTCTGAGGATTGTAGTACAGGGGGTGATGTGGTTCAGCTGCTGTAAAACATAATTAAAAAAACATAATGATAATGAATTTAATGGGACAAATGCAGTAGAATGCCAGGGAAATCAAATTACTCTTTCTGATAAAATTAGTATTTTAAAGGGTTATAGAACTCATTTCTAAAGACATCTAAAATCAACCTTACGTATTTAACGAAGAAATATGCCCATTCTTCTAAAAGTGTATGCTAATTCTACATTGACTGTAATAGGACTTTCGTATAAATAGAGGAAAAGGCTAATTCCCTTTTAAAATGATCCTTCAGTCTTATGATAGTTCCTGTGGCTGCTTAAAGTTTCCTGTAGTTTCACCCTGTCTCCCCAAACTAGACAATATTAATGCATTCTGCATTCATTTACTACACAGTCCCTCTAGCCCATATATATACATTATAATATTTGCAGGCAGAACATTCTGTTTAACTAGCAATCTAAAGTTTCACAGCTCGCCAAGAAAACGAAAGGATTTTGAGGAGCAGAGATTAAAAAGAAGAAGAAATCCCTGCACTGTAAATTGTAAAACTTTACACCTTACAGCTGCCAGCAGTAATCCACAAGGAGACAGAATTCTTAGACTCCTAGGAACATAGACTGGGATATTTTTTAGCAAATAGTCTTCTTGTTCCTTCAGAGGAGGAAGGAAAGGGAAGACAGAAGTCCCAAACCCCCGAAGAACCCTTTATATAGAGAGTACATAACATTGATGGGGAGTTATTTTGTCCTTGAGTGTGGAAGGGTTGTGGTGATTTGATAAGATCTGTTAAGATTACATTTTGCTTGTTATTACAGTTGAAATATTACAGCTGAAATGTTATACAAACTAAGTCGGACTAAGCCTGAGAGGATTTTCACAATGTAGCATTTACATAAGATAAGGACATGGTGGTTTCTGGTTCGTTTTAACTGGAATACCTTCATCTTAATATTATCTTTATCTTAAACCAGCTTTTTTTTTCTCTAAGAATATATGCATTTGTTTTAAAGATATAATAAGAGTTATTTCTTAATAATTTTAATAAATAAGTATCAGACAGAAACCACAGAGCAGTTAAGTGTCCTGAAGTTACAGCTAATTTGCAGGAATGAATCAAAGCATTCAGTGCTGAGGGATGCTGGGCAGCACACTGCCAGGCTGAGACCTTCAGGAAGGACAACTATATCCTCTTCTGAGTTAATGAGAGGCTCAACAGCTGCCTTTTTTTGTTTCCTCTAACAAAAGAAGAAACAATGAAAAACTGTTTTGGGCAGGTCCAGGAGAGCCTGAATTTAAGAATTGTGGGAAGGGAAGGGAAGGGAAGGGAAGGGAAGGGAAGGGAAGGGAAGGGAAGGGAAGGGAAGGGAAGGGAAGGGAAGGGAAGGGAAGATTACAGCTCTGTCTACCTCTTTCTCATGTGCTTGTCTCCCTGTGTCTTTGTGATGAGCGAGAGAAAAGGCGAAAAAAGAACCATAAGAAATACAAAAGAATCAGGTGAAAGTCATATCTAAGGATAAAATAGGCTCAATTGCAGACCTCTGAGGAAAAACTGGATAGAGGGAGAAGAAACCTTTTGAGCAAACCTGGGTGAGAGCATGCTTCTTGCTGCTAGGTATTGTTTATAAAGGAATTCTGGATTTATCAAGAGTTTGTTTTCCTAATGAAAATATCCTAGAAAAACCTCTATTTGATCTAGCTATTCAAGGCAAGCAGAATAACAGTGTGAACCTAGTCTTGTAAACCTTACAGTTCATTAGATATTGAAAAAAAGTCTCTGTTCTTGCCAACACTAAATAGGGGCATCAGACAGGAAAAGGGCTTATTTATCTATGTATTCACCTCTTTAAAAATAGTGGCTATTTATTCAATCTCTTGACTGTGTCTTTTAATTGCACCCTTGTTTTCAATTGATTTTCATTTTGTTGGAGATTTCTTTTTTGCCCATTTCTATGGGAGGTGCTTAGGTTACCCCTCTAGTCCTATGTAGAGGAATAGAATCACAAAAATAGTAATTTATGTTTGTGATGTTTGTGCTAAGTTTACATGCACCACAGTGGTTCTCTGTTTTATATGTATACTCTTTTTGTTTTGTACAATAAAACACTTCTACAATATGAAATATAAAAATTTCTTGTATTATGGAAGAACTCCATGAAGTCCCTGGACTTAAGTCTCCTTTAATTCAGATCCCTATAGGTAGGTTTAGTGTGAGAGAAGTCTGTGAGTAGAATTATAAGAGAGATACTTATTTAAACCATATGACTGCCAACTTATAACAACTTTTTTTCTAGTTAGGAAAGAGAGGAGAGTGTCGTATGGAAATCTGATTTTTCTCTGTGGTTCTTTTTGTCTGAAGCAAGCCACAGGAAAATGGAAGCAATAAACACAAGAGAAACTGGTGTCTGGAAGTTAGGCTTGTGTTAATCTGTAGTTACTTGTTTCGTAAAGGCATATGAAATCAAATCCCTTTGTGGTACTTTGTAGATAGGTCATTAAAAAGGGCAATCTCTTCACTGGGCATGGAAGATGCCTATTTCCTTTTATAACAGCAGCCCATATAGTATGGCTGAAAAAAAAGATGACTCCACCATCAGGAAGCCTGACTATACATAGGGCCAGCATTTGGTAAAAAATGTTTTCCTTGTAGACAGTGAACAAAATTGCCAGCAATGTTGGAATGAAGTACTTTCCAGAAGTCAGATTTTTATACTAACTTTGCATCCGTATCACTCTAAGAGAATGTACACTGCATTTAGTGAGCCCTAAAAAGCATGAGCCAAAGTATTATTTGAATCCTACGTCAAAGCCAGCTAAACATTGAGGAATTATCTCCTAGCAATAGTAAGAAGAAATCTAAAAGGCGCCTAGTTTTAAAAAGACTTCAGAATAGTTATGCTTTTCACATTTTAATCTTTTCTGACATGACAGAACTGTCCTCCCTGCCATCACTTTTCGTCACTGAGTTCCTATGGAAGGAACACTGCATACAGAAGATGTCTTGTCCTCTAGCTGAGATAATGGATAAAGGGGCTTAAGCTGGAATCTACTTAGATACAGAGGAAAACTCCAGAGAATGCATTCACTTTGAAACCAATTTGATAAGGAGTTAAATGTGTTCTATAGAAAGAATTTTTAACAAATTAACTAGAGTTGTGAGGCTTTGGGAAAATACGCTTTTCTTGAAGTTTGCCAGGCTTACTAGTTCAGCAAAAGCTGTTGAATACATTGCTTTAATAAGTGACCATTCCTGCTCAGGTTTCTTCATTAAGTTTTCTGAGGTCATATGTTTCCTCTTTTTCTAAAATTTTGTTTGTCACCGGATAAACTTGCGGGTTACCACAATAGCCTGCTTAGGTCCTGGATATGGAAATAGCCCTTGTTCATACTAAGGTACCTCCTGTATGAGGACAGGCTGAGAGAATTGGGGTTGTTCAGCCTAGAGAAGATAAGGCGCTGGGAGAGACCTTATAGCAGCCTTCCAGTACTTAAAGAGGGCCTACAGGAAAGCTGGGAAGGGGCTCTTTATCAGAGAGTGCAGTGATAGGACAAGGGGTAATGGTTTTAAGTTGAAAGAGGGGAGATTTAGATTAGATATTAGGAAGAATTTTTTTACTGTTAGGGTGGTGAGGTACTGGCACAAGTTTCCCACGGAGGTCATATGTGCCCCATCTCTGAAGGTGTTCAAGACCAGGTTGGATTGGGCTATGAGCAACCTCATCTAGTGGAAGATGTCCCTGCCCATGGCAGGGGTTTGGAACTAGGTGATCTTTAAGTTCCCTTCCAATACAAACTATTCTATGATTCTATAATTCATCCATTTTCTCCACTTTTTTGTACTGGGCATGGGTAGTTCAAGAGTAGCGAGTATAACTTCTTTGAAAAATGTCTTCTTTCTTTAACTTCTTTTCCTCCTGTACTCAACACTAGCCATCTAACATTGTCAGTTTTATAACCATTTCAAGCAAGGATGCCTTTTCCTCCTTTCTATTTCACCATGTATCATCTTCAAATGCTTTGGAAGTGCTCAGTAAAGCTGCACAATATTCCTTTGTTGAAGACTTACTGCATGCAGGTTCTCAAGCTGCACACATTTTCTAAGGATGCTTGAGTGCTTTATTACATCTCCCTCTCTTGCTTTTTCCTCTTTTAGTTCACCTGTGGCCCAAACTGTCTTATTCAATGCACATTTTCTGGGCCTCATTACACCGACATTTGTATTTTTATGGATGTTTTCCTTTGATGTTGACTATGAGATGAGTAGGTTTCCTAATGAAAAGTACATCAAAGAGTTTGTTTACTCTTTCACAGTTGTTCTTTGGAGAGCGATAAGGGGGAGATGTCTTGAAAATTAAATTTAAATTACTCATGAAAACCTTAAGCTGCAGATTACTCATCTCAGTAAAACTTCTAGCCAATGAAAAAGGCCAGCTGGAAGAGAGAGCCAGGATCAGCCTATCTGAGTAGCCTTAGCAGCATTTTCCAATTCTGGTTGTCCTCGCTCTGCCTTGGCCCATGTGCGCCATCACCTTATGGAGTGCTGCTTCTGTTCACAGCTCATTCCTTGCTTCAGGTTGCCCCTTTCTTCATTTTCCCCTTCCTTCTGTTATGTTTGCTGTGAGGTTTGTTTTCATCAAAGATTTTATTTTCATTGACACAAAAGCTTCTTTAGGTTTCCCCTGCCAAAATAAAGGAATCACTGTGTGAATAAAAAATGAATACCTGAATGAGTGTACATGAGAGACAGTGAGGGGAGAAAAAGACAAGTAAAGAACAAGTAAAGCTAGAATAAGGCATGACAGAAGCAAAGGTACCCCTTGAATCCCTTTTCTGACTTCACTAAGCTAGTGTGCAGGAAGACAGGAGACACTGAAATAATCTGAACTGGAAAGCAATAGGAGAAAATCCTCACTATGAGGAGAAAAAATCAGTGCTTTATTGTCACAGATAAAGAGGACTGAATCAGGAATTTATGCTGAGGGAACATAAATTTAAAGGAATATTACCGAGAGTACATGAATATGGGAAAATAGAACATAACAGAAAGAATAATGACTTTAATTTTTGCATTGGACTCTGACCCAGCATGTAACACACTACAGAAAAATTATTCATTGGAGAATATTTCTAGATAAAGATGTTCAATAGCATTTTTGCAAGGATGTAAATATTATGCCTGAAATATAATTTTCAAAGGAAAGTGAAGAAATGTCCAGGTGATCTAGATCCACCATTTGTGCTTTATAGATAATCGTATTGATTACTCAACTGTAAATGACATGCCTGGTAATATTGTTGTGTTGAACAATAAGTGTTCCACAAATCTGGAGACAGAATCATGGTAATGGGAAACTCTCCCAAAATCATAGACTGAGGGACTTGCTAAAAACCTGTTAAAGTGGCTTTTTTGAGGATCTGCACCAAGCATTAGATACAAATCAGCTGTATTATACGTTCCTGCAAATACCCTCAGTGAGAAATTATGGTTTAGAAATTAACGCAGCTATTTTTGCATGTGGAAATTAAGGCACTTCCACTTTAAATCTGCTTAAAATGAAGTGGGCATTTCACAGTATTGTTCCATATAGCAAGCTAGACAATCCAATTATTTTTTAAGAACCTCTCAAATAGTGTGTAAAAACCTTGATTAGAGGGGTACAAATCTTGGACCATATTGACAAGTGTGTGTTGCTCCATTTGCAGAAAGCTGTCCCAGTAGTGTTAACTACTGGTCTTATGCAACTGCTCCTGAATGTACTGATCTCCTTTAGAACATATATGATCAAGAGGTACTTCTTCAGTCTCCTGACTTTCACATGGATATTGATAGCCTTTAGAAGACTGCTGTCACTGAGGGAGGGGACCAAGCTGACATAGGCTGAGTTATGGTTTGAAACAAAGAACTTCTTTTGCTTCAGGGTACTGATACGTGACAGAAGCACCTTAGCAATCATCAGAATAAAGAAAGAGATAACATATAATGGAAATCTCTGGTCAAATGCTGATTTAGCCTAACGCTTTTAAAGGAATAGCCTCCTGTGAAAGCCTGGTGGCCTGCAAAGAGATGTATATGAAATGTTTAAATCATAATACAAGCTTCAGATAACGGCTGAGATAGATCCCCAGAGGATCCCCTTTCCTAGAGCCAATTCTGAATGAGACAGCCCATAAAAGGGAGGTAAGAACTGCAGATCAATTTTACAGCGCTGGTTGTGAGCTAAGCATCACCCATAGATAGGACTGCTGTGGACTTACTGCTGTTTTAGGAGAATCCAGCACTAAATAATGTTAGCAATGGCACAGGTGAATCTTATAAAACACGTTTTACTGTTAAAGGCCATGACACAAAGGTGAAGTAGTTCCAGCTGTCCTGCTGGACCACATGAAAGTGATATGTGATAGCTAACTAAGATATTCATACCAGGTGCAAATGACAGATGCAACCAGCATGATGACAGATCAAGAGCTCTTGTAAATCTCATCAGGAAGGTCCATTTATTAAGAGATTCAGCACCTCCAGCTGTTTCACATCAGTAGACCTGACTGAGTTGTTGTGTTAACAGATCTTATAAATTTTCTGTGATTATGTTACTCGGTCTTTATTTTAAATTTTTGGTTATCAGGCTGATGAGCTACAGGAAAGATAGTTGAAAAGTTCCTTGACATAGACCTAATTTCCAATCCTATTTTGTTTTGTATTTGCTGTATTCAGACATTTCCTGAGGCAAGCCTTTTCCAGTTGAGGGGCAGAACACCGCACATGTATGTTGAACAACAGCAGGAAAGTAAAGTATATGTGGAACTGCATTTATGATAATGCATCCCTTTCCATGTGGAATAGTGATTCTGGAGGGCAGGTAGCCAAACTTAGATAAGCTACATGAAACACCCTTTTCTGAACATGCTGAGAGTAGTCTGAGGCACAAATTCACATCTTCCCTGCTGAAGTTATACTACAGTCTGTTGAAGCTATGGGCTGTGTTAGTTGCAAAGTGTGACTCTGTAGTCACTTTCTCATGATCTCTACAGAATGAGTTTCCTCTGACTCATGCCTGACCTAGACAGACACTCTTGTTTCTTTGCAGTCATCTTAAGAAATGATAAATTAATAATAATGCTGGCAAAATCTAGTAAAGTAACTGAGCTGATATAAAATGCACAGCTGGGCTGAAAAATGAGTTTCTCAGATGATATTCATGTTGTCATTATACTCATTATCTGATTATTACGGATGACACTATTTATATATAACGAAACAAATGTGCTTTGTTCTCAGTGTTCAAGCCAGTTCTGTGCTCTTAGTTAAAAGCTTTAGTTACAGGAGTAACCACGAAGCAACAAGGGATGACAACACTCTGGACAATGCAGGCAGAGCTGACATGGATGGCGCAACTTGATACGGTGACTCTGCACTGCAGTAGCAGCCACAGCTGAGTTATGCCAGCTGCAGAGTCCAGATTTCCCTTGGCACAGGCTTGGCATGGTATATTTCTAGGACTACCTTAAACAGCTTTAAGGGCCCAGTAAGAATGCCATGGCAAAGAAGCAGGAAACAGGGCTCAGGGGCAGGTGAGATAACCCCATTAGTCTCTCTGAAAATCTGTCCTTCAGCTACACAGGCATAGCTTTACTGACTGTTGAAAAATAAATGTTAGAAAACTAAGTTGCATCTCTAATAAATGTAAATTAGTATTCTTATTCATCTGGAGTTTTTGAACAAAGAAGTGTAAAAGTGAACATGTTGTTTTGTATACATAAGGCTGTAACATGACTAAATAAATAAAAGAAAGCAACTGAGATGCAAAATTGGTCCATTATTCTAGTTTTATTCTAACCTCCTTTAAGTCTGGTGATTCTTGACTGTTTGGAAGTTGGTGACACATTGCTCTCAATGCTATTTCAGTTTCTGAGCTATTTCATTTAAATTTAGCTTTCCTATCTCAACATTATGTTGCAGTCCTATCTGTGATGCCAGTGTAGATGTAATACATCTCAGGTCTCCAACATTCATAGTCAGTTGTGGTTTGTCAAGAAGTCGTTATAAGAGAATCCACAGTGAAAGACCTGTCTTAAAAATTTCTTCTTTCGTTTCTGTTTTTCCTTGCGCAAAGGGCAGTCTTATATTTTCAGGCTGCGTAGCTTCAGGCAATTCATGCCATACAGAATAATACTATTCTATCGAGAAAAGAATTACAGCGAGAGGTATTGGAGATCTCTGTAACCTCAGAGAGCATCATAAAGTCAGTGCTTCACAGAGGCATTGCAAGCCATTATCCAAGTATTGCAAACTCACAGTTTTATGTCTGTGAGGAAACCTTCTTATTATTCTCTGAGTACCCCATCCAAGCTATTCAGGAAGGGTACAGGACTATAATCATATCTGTACTGAAACCTCAGAACTTGAGAATGGATTCACAGAATCACAGAATAACCAGGTTGGAAGAGACCCACCGGATCATCGAGTCCAACCGTTCCTATCAAACACTAAACCATATCCCTCAGCACCTTATCCACCCGTGCCTTAAACACCTCCAGGGAAGGTGAATCAACCACCTCCCTGGGCAGCCTGTTCTAGTGCCCAATGACCCTTTCTGTAAAGAATTTTTTCCTAACGTCTAGCCTAAACCTCCCCTGGTGGAGCTTGAGGCCATTCCCTCTTGTCCTGTCCCCTGTCACTTGGAAGAAGAGGCCAGCACCCTCCTCTCTACAACCTCCTTTCAGGTAGTTGTAGAGAGCAATAAGATCACCCCTCAGCCTCCTCTTCTCAAGGCTAAACAACCCCAGCTCTCTCAGCCGCTCCTCATAAGGCCTGTTCTCCAGCCTCTTCACCAGCTTTGTTGCTCTTCTCTGGACTCGCTCCAGAGCCTCAACATCCTTCTTATGGTGAGGGGCCCAGAACTGAACACAGTATTCCAGGAGCGGTCTCACCAGTGCCGAGTACAGAGGGAGGATAACCTCCCTGGACTTAAGCACATCAAGACCCATTACCTGCATGTTTCTAGCCATACTAGCAGCTGCAGCCCTGCTTCTGCTCCAGCTTAAAGTCTTCTTGCTCTTGTGGGACTTCTGCCCTCCTTTCTTTTCCAGTGATCTGGACATCTTTGGCTGGGGAGGAAAGGAAAGGGCAGGTGTCCAATTCAGTGCTATTAAGCACTGGCTTTGTACATCTACTGACTTTGGCAAATCAGAAGCATGATCATCAGGAAACTGACTGAGTACTGAAAGACATTCGCGGACCATGCCTCTTCAGACTTACTGCTAAGGGGATTTGGTGCTGCCATCAAAACTGACTCAAAACCAGCTTGGAAAAAAAACGCTGTGATGGACTGCAACCATTGTAGACCCTATGTGGATTACTGGGGAGCTCTTTCAGCCAGCTTCATTCTAGGATGGTAGATAACTTTGTATAGCTCTCTTCCAAATGACTTGCAGCTCTTTGCTGTTTCTTTCCTGGCAGATATGCCTTAGCCTTGTTACATTTCACTCTTGAGATTTTGTTTTTTTATTTCTTATAATCAGACTCTAGGGTACACCATGAGATTGCAGCAGATTATCCTATTTCTTTTCCATTCACCTTTTCTGCCTTGTCCCCTGTTCCCAAAGCCCTCTGATTAACATTTTGAATGTATACTTTTATACACCTTAGTTTGTTTGTTACTGGATTTAGACTGCATTTCTCACTTGCAGCCTTCTTAAGTCACACCAATTAAACCTTATGCATTGTATCATGAAATGTAACAAATAAGATTCTTATTTGATTGACAACTACCTTAGTTAACATCATATAAAGGCTTAATCTGGCAATGAAATACTTCTGATTAATTCACGGTCACTACCCTTGATACCCATCATCAGTTTTACAGGAATTTCTTTTACAGCGGTCTTCATCAAGGGCCATTTTGGGCGAGGGTACAGTCAAGTATCTGGCAGTGATTAGGCTTTAGCCTAATTTTTGCACAGTAACAGACTCTTTTCCCCTCTTTCTGTGAGCTCCTGAGATGGATTCACCTTCTGAGAAATCATTTGTATTTATTGGATGCAAAATATCTGCATAATAATCAACAGCAGATGAACCCAGAATGTTCCTGACCCATTAGACCATTGTCCTACTCCAGCTGCAGCAAACAGGGATTTTCTTTTTCTGTAATCACCTACAGCCATTCTCTGTCAGGGCCACCAGGTTCATCTCCTTTCCCAGCTCTGCAAGAATCCCACTGGAGAAAATACAGGGCCACTATTTTCTTACCAATCAGGACTGTCAGTATAGGACAGTAAGGTTTTTAATTTAATTTATTACAGATTTTTTTTTAAAGTATGTTTTTAGAACAACCTCTGAACAAAATGCCATCAGGCTTCTTGTCTCCAAAGCTCTAGTTCATCTTTCACTGCCCTTGCTAGTGCCAACCTTGAGTCGCTGCAGTGGCAAAGCAGAAGTGATGTGTCGAGGCAGCTGCTCTCACACTTTCTGTCTGCAATGCAACCCTCAGCACTCACAGCAGTCCTGTGTTTTGCCCTTTAACAGAACTTAGACCTAAGTCTACAAATGCCCTGAATCATCAGTTCTCATCATTGCTCCCTGCCAAAGCCGGAAAGGTCCTTTTTCTCCACCCTCCATTATAGTGCCCAAGAGCTCAACACCCTGATTGAAGAGGCTGCCTCTTGCAATCCAGATGTTCGCCCACTCCTGGGCAGGGACATGGAAAAATGTTTCATGTAGCAGGAACTTTAGCGATTCCTGCACATTCCTGAAAGCTTTTAATGAGACTGAGACACATTAAAACCCACCCATCTGTCACACCATGGGAGCTGAAGTGAGGGCGTAAAATGCTAGAGCAGCTTTACTGTGAATGAGGAGGAAAAACCAAGCCTGGTCTGGAAAACCAAGCCCCATAATAGTTCTAGCACTACAACAACTAATAAATCTGGCAAAGCCCCACTTGGCTGTGCTCTGTGGAGATAGAGAAGTACAACGGAAGCCATAAGCAGGCAGTATTATGCCAATGAGACAGCCTGGCTGTGTCCTTCTTAAGCACAAAGCCTGATATTTCTTCCTTCTCCCTTTTCTTCAGCCCTCACCACCTCCTTCATTAGATGAGCTACTAAAGTCTATGGATCATTCACTGCGGTCCAAGTCCGTTCCCCTCTTATCAGAACAACCATTATTCTTTTCTTGTCTAGTAAACACATGCATCGATCAGCTCAGAAATCAAATGTTTCTTTCAGATGCTGCTTCCTGGATGAATGCGTTCAGAATAGGGATATCAATCCACAGGTTATATTCAGAGGAAGGACTTCAGAGGAAGCAGATAAGCAGAATATATTTCCTAAAGACTAGGAGGCCTAAAGAGTCTACAAATACACACTTGTATAATTTATTTTCTGCTTAGAATCTGCCCTATCTGCATCCTCTCTTAGGCTTATTCTGGACCTCTCTCTCTGCCTCAGACAGTGAACTATGTATAAAGACAGAAAACACCAGGTTCTGCAGTGAGAGACTGCTCTGAGAACTTTCACTGTGACACACAGGACCTCTTTGTGACTGAGGTGCCAGGCTGGTGTACTATATATTTCGCTGAGCACGGTTAGGTGCTTGTACCACAAGAGATTGACTAAAACTGTGAAGACCTGTACAACCACATTTTTCTGTCCTTTCTACAGTACTCGCAAAACATCCTCCACATGCTAATGGGGTGCTCCTCAGCTTTCTTCTCGTCTTCCTAGATTCTCACTATCCTGCACCTACAGACTGGAAGTTAACAGCCACATATATTGCAGTATTGCAAGCATGTCCAGACTGAGAGGACTGACATCACAGTGATGAGGTAAGTGTGGAAGGATCCATTGTATGAAAATCTCACGATTAAATGAAAATCCCTAGATTTTGAAGGTTAAATTTTAGAGGCAGCCTTCATTCCTGAATCTTTGCTCCTGCCCTGGAGGACAGAGTGGACTAAAGTCACTTACTAAGTCTTACTTTGTTTCCAAACAAGCCCTAACATTTTAAGCACTCTTTTTATTTGTCATATTTCTTAAAGAGGAAGATGAAAGGGACTGTCTTTATGTTCCATGTATATCTTGCAGCATTTTGCCTAGCCTAAGCAGGAATGCTAGTATTTATATTCTCTTTATTTCACAGAGTACTCTGTGGCCAGAGGGTCAATGTATTATTGTTATTTTTGGTCCAGCTTTCAGGGCCTACATATTGCCAACAGCTATTTTTTTGTAAGGAGACAGTAAAAACTTTGCATTGACAACACTTTTGTGTCTCTTGACTCAGTGCACTTTTGGAAAGTCATCTCCTCTGGTATTCACACTATATCATCCTTCACCACAAGACAATTTAAAATAAGATATTCCCAGTCCTGCCAGCTTTCTCTAAACAAAGCCTGTGAATTGAGAATGAGCTCAGTAAATGCATGACGTGTATTGGCATAGACATGGCAGTGGGAGGGGAGTAGTTAGAGTAATTTGGGATATCCTAGGACACTTTGGGGAGAACTGAGGATCGCCCCCTTGCCCTGCAGCTGGCCTTCCTTCAGCGGTCTTTCTTCGTTCTCCATCCCTTTCAATAATACACTTTGACCCTTGTGTCATCAGCCCCAAATGAAAAAACACTGAACAAAACCACCTGGACTGCAAGGTTTCCTGTTCCTGCTGCTGCCACAAAGAAGGAGGGTGAGAAGGTGAAATCAGAAATTGGTTTTCCATGAGGTGGTGGTTTGAGCTGGATCTGTTTCTGGAACAGCCAATGCATACCCTCTAGCAAATGTTCAACAGGGGTTCTGATGCAGCACGGAGCTGCCTTACTTGTTTTACCCAAAGATGGCCCTGAACCTGACAAGGACAAATGTGACATTCTTGAATCTTAAGAATGGGTAAAATCTGTATTTATTTAAGAAATTAATCAGTTAATGTGAATAAAATCTGTGTGAGTATACACACCTTGGAGAAAATGGCTAGTCAGACACTATTCTACAAGACACCTGAATGAATAACAGAGGCACCCAAAATTCTTATTTGGATGTGTCTATATGATATAATTTAAATGTCATTTAAATATCTCCAAAACTTTGGATCTTGTATGATACTTCAAAAGCATTCAGATGTCTAATTCCCTTTAATATCACAGACTATGAGGCATATAAATGGCTTTGCAATTTGTGCATAAGGTCTCAAATTCATATCAGCTCTGAAAACAGAGCTTTAGCTTGTGATTTTGTTGTTGAAAACTTTTATTCACAGGTTGCTCATCTTTACCAAAAGTTTTTCTACCAGTTGCTAGCTTTTGTTATGTTAAAGCATTTTGAGTAGTTTTGTTTGTCCCAGTGTAACTGATCTTACAGATGGATTATTAGGCTTGCAGAATTTGTTTATATTTATAAATCTTTTTTCTCATGGCTGGAACAGTTTTTGCGGGGAGAGGGAAGTTTCTGCTGGAAAACTCCCTTTTTAATACAAAATGTACTTCTGTTTTGTTAGAAGGAAGCTATATGCTCTGGCTAGGCTGGCATGAATGAGTGTATGGCTGCACATAGAGTACATGCTGTACTTTTTTTGGTAATTTTCTTAATATCTCCCGATCTCTGCTCCTTTTATACCCACAAACTTTAATAAACTGAAAAAGAAATCTTGTGAAGGCTGGAACTTTCAAACCAAAAATGCAGTGCTTGAAATGAAACAGAATGATCTCATCCATCCCTAACTTTCAGTGTATTTTCTATGCCTAATAGACAGCTTTACTTTTAAAAAACTTGAGTCCTTGTCAGCCTTGAAATTACCGCTTATTGACTTTAAGTCACTTGTATTTACTTTAAGCAGTTGCCTCTTGTATATGTCTACACACAATAACTTTCCAAACAAAATGTCAAGTATTTTTTATGTTGATCAAGAGAACTATTTTCAATGTCAAGCTATTCTCCAACTGTGCACAAGTGAAGGAAAAGTTTTTCAATGTACTCTGTACAGTTTTAGACTCTTATACATCTGACATTAGAATAATGCACACTGGGCTTAATCCAACAGAGTGGCTTTTGTGACTGTTGATCCTGGACATTTCAAAGCCCTCCCACCCCCCAGGCTCTTGTCAAAAAGTCTACTTTTGATTGTGATGGGAGAGAAGTACTTCTTTCTATGGCAGCAGACTGCCAAATTATGCATCCCATGCTGGCTCTTTCCTGACTGGCACTGTATAATAGCTGTGGTAAAGATTTTGGTCTTAACCTCCAAAGCCAATTTGCTATGAAAGATTGATAAGCAGATAACTCAAAAGCAAATGTGTTTCTTAAAGAGAACATATGCAGGAAGACCTGCAGAGTGCTTTTCCCTGTTGCACAGTAAATGAACAAACTAGCTAAATGCATTGTTAGGTATCTCTTAAAGGGCTTTTGTTTTCCCATAAATAACCCCTGTAAGTTTTGAAAATGAAATCAGCCAGCACAAGAAGGATTTTGAAAATGTCAGTGGAGCTGAATGCAGCCAGTGCACTCAAGAAATCATTTGTCATGATTCAGTCTGTGGGTCAAAAGCAAAAATCGAAAGAAAGATTGTAATAGAATAAAACAACTTGAGGTTCCATGCATACCATCAGTTCAAAACATGATTAGCAACAATTATGTGTTTATTGTGCCCTGCACATTAAAGGAAAATATAATTACTAAAGTGGGAAAAATATTATATTTATGAAAACAAGCAAAGCATATTTGCAGACAGAGAAGAAGGCAGAAACAGGAAATTGTTGGCCTACCTGTGTAGATACCTTCCAGTGCTGTGGATCGAAAGCTGGAATGGGTCCCTGATTCGTTGAAGTACGTAAGCATGTGTCTCATTACTGGTGAGTTCAAAGAGACTCAATTTTGTTCTTAAAGTAAGCATCTGCTTAAATGTTTAGCTGAATGAAAGTTTACTGCCTTGATCCCATTTTTATTGGAAACGTCCACTGACTTCCATGGCCATAGAGTTAGCTTGTAACTAGGAGGTGCAGAACTGTGGATCTGGGCCTTAGGTGTTCACTTCTTTTGCTTTAAGGATCTTTCTGAGCAGAGGATCTCCTGTCCATCAGAAATACATATTGAATATTTATCCAACTTTGGGATAATTAATGGATCAAGGAATACCCTTACTACAAATCTTCTCAGCTGAGTAGGGTGATAGAGCCTACTCAGCAGAGTACTTGAGCATGACTCCACAGGCTGGATAATAAAATGTGGTTGGTGTGGGTCTAGGAATGCTCTGAATAAGTAACATAGTTCCCAGTAACTCCCAGTCTGTTTCACCACATCCAAGATACAGGTACCAGAATACGATCAGGTGACCCAAGATCATGAGGCTCATGGGGCTGCAGAGCAAGACAGGCTGTCACATTTTGCAAAGTTTCAGACCAAAGACCAAGTAGCGAGTGAGGTGAAAGCAGTTGTGAAAGTATCACGCGCAGCACGCAAGATTTGACAGGTCTATGAGTAGCCCCATTAAAGTCAATGAGAACGAAACACACGCTTTGCTCTGCAGAGATGGGATTACTCATGCGCCTAAAATTAAACATGTGGTTAAGTGCTTTGCTGAATCAGGGCCAGAGAGATGGAAAATGAGTACTGCCAGTACTGATTCTTCCCCATCCTCTTTTCCACACAGCTGCCTGCTGACGCCTGCTGATTTTTTTGTAAATAAGTACTGTTGCTATAATACTTTATTAATTACCAAAAGAAACTGGGCTATATCCAAAGTCCTAGCCTCACTGAAGTTAACTGCAATTAACACCAACTTCAGATTTGACTCTATGATCATAAAAATATCCATTCCTCATACAATAGATGGAGATAATGTTTTCTATGGCAGAATCAAATTAGTGGGGAAGTATAACTTGCAGACATTTCCAAAAGAAAGCCAAATTTTCTGTTGGGAAATATGCAATAGAGACTCTTACTGCACTTTTCTATTGTGTGCACTTAATCAGTAAACTTATCTAATCTTTTAGCAGGAATTGCCTTTCATTTTACCATAAATAGCCCTACAATATCTAAGACAATAACATACATTTGTGCACAGCAGATTTATTATCAACACATTTACTCATTTAACAGGTCTGGTAACAATTATTAATTGGATCCATCATACAAAAGATCTGTGGTCACATCAAATTGTTTCTTTCATCAAATTTAAAAACAAAAATACAAGCTAAAGTGCAGAACTTCTAGGTGAATCAGGGAAAATGTCATGTCTGCATTCAACATAGAAGACTGTTCATGTGACAAGATATGGAATTTATGTTACATAGATTTGGTAAATCACCATATTCTTACACTTCCTCACTACTTTAAGAATGATATTTCAAGAATTACATTCAGTCTTTTTTAGAGTAGGCTATATTTCCTCTGGCCATGAAAACATTCCATGTGAAAACAATTGACATAAAGGATATCAGGTAACAATATAAATGGTACTACAGATACTATAGCTTAATAAACCGGGGGGGGTGTGGTGGTGGTGTAAATTATAAATATAGATGGTAGGGCTTTAATGTCCATGTTATCAACTTTGGAAATGTGGGCAATTGATCTTCTTAATTGCAAAAGGAAGTACAAAACAGACAAGATCTTTTAGAGTGTTGTCTTCCACTTTCAACATTCAAATAAGCTTAAAAGATTTTAATACTGCATAGCATGTGGTTTGTTCTGTTAAGTTAAAAAAATATTAGACCTTAGAGTAAGTAATTCTGAGATTTTTTCACAAGTCATTTAAGTTATCTGTTTCTCCACTTGTCAGTCTATAAACCAGTGTATTACTAATCACTGCCTTTGAACCAACGCAGTAAAATGGAGTGAGGATTACAAAAAGCTTGAAAATATCACTTGAAAAGTAATATGTAACTACAAACTATGATATATTATGTATAAAATATAATATATAGTAAGTAATATATAAATTGTTGTTATTGTTAATAATAATAATAATAAACAACCAACACAATTCTTGGAAAACATAGTGTCTTTCATTATTGCCAGTAGATCTGGGTGTACAAAAGGAGATATTCCAGCTACTTGCTTTTTAACAGAGAAAGGGAGTTGCTGGCCTGGACACTTATCAGTAAAGTTTTGCCAGGTACAGACTAACCCTAGGAAATGCAGAACTGGGCACATAATTCTGCCATGCTTCAAAGGTTTATAAAGATTCCACAACCATACTCCAATGTTCAGCTCGTCCTTTCTTGCGTTTGTCATGGAAAGAGCAACACTAGACAGATTTCTGTCAAACCTCACAGATATTAAGTCTGTGGTGGTTTAGGTGTAAGGGAGATGTCCATATGCCATGCATATCAGAAATGAATGGCCCTGCCAAAATCCAAGGAGAGCTCAGCTCCCACAATGTCCGCATGTCACAAGAGCCACTTTTAATTTTGCCCATGCTTATATTACACAGTGCTGTCCAGTTGAAATTTGAACGTGGAGAGAAGCAGATCTGTGTTAGACTTTTTGCCTCCACCTATTAGCTGAACAACTTGGTGGCTAAAACTCAAAAAGGCTGCTGTCTATCAGACCCCCTGTGGAAGAGCAGACCTGGGAGCTGGTGTTTGCTTTTTTTTGGCTGTCAAAAATCAGCTTAAGCTGAGCTCAAGTAAAATGCACTTAAAAAAAAAATATTGTATTTTTTTCTGCATTACTGTTTATGGGTGAATGAAGAGTGTTCAGGGAATTCACTCCAGGAGAGATGGCAGAGGCTTTCGTGTGAGTGTATGTGACTAAATCAATATTAAAGTGGCTATAACTTTTATATGACTAGTTTACTCTGGAAGACAGTGATATTTGGATGGATCAGGTAAAAGGCCTGGAAGGATATAAAAAGAACAATGCCGCACTGTGCCAAGCAGCAAGGGATGCCCAGGCACATCCCGGCCAAAGCACTGAGCTGTGAAAGTTTACATCTGGCATTGGAGCATGTAATTTTTTTCTACATCACCATCTTCTCCTCCACTTCCTCTAACCATTTTACAGAGCTAGCGTGATGATCTGAGAACAGTTCTTGCAGTCCTGAGCAAGGATGCCCCAAACTGGGTAGGACAGGACTGATGTGTAGTGGGAGGTGAGATGTCACAGTAGGTGAAAATCTGCTGTACAGGTGCCAGGAGGGAGAAGTCTGTATGCTTTACCTATTATAGCAGGGAAGACAGAGTAGCTCTGTCTATCAATATTTAGAGTGGATTTCAGGAAGATAAGGTCCCTCTAATCTAGCTGAAGAAGCCATTTATCTTGAAAGTCAGGCAGGATACAATTAAGAATGACTGAATTTCACTTGACTGTGTGAGGTTATAGATATTGTCTGAACTATGCTGGAAGGTAACTACAAGTCATAAGACTCTTCTTGGGAAAATTGCCCATGGAACGCTGAGATTAATTTTGGCCTGAAAATGAAGTTCTGACAGTTTGGATTTCTATCTCACAGAGATGACCTAGCCTGTGCCTGTGGTACCCTCAGCCTACCCAACAGACGGTGCTGACCTAAGGGGTCACAAAGCTGGATTAATATAATAGAAATAAAGATATCTTCGTGGCTGGTCATTTTAGCTTCCGGATGAAGGCAGAGCAAAATAAGAGCAAGAAGCATAAGGTAAAAAACGTGAACAAAGCCTGGGGGGATGGTTTGGTACAGTTTAGAATCATATGACAAGACTTGAAAGAGTGTCAACAAAATCTGGGTGTGGTAAAACTGCATCAAAAGTCTTAAAACAGGCAACAAAACAATAGCAAGAGTTCATGTGGTCTAGAGCAATGGCCAAATTTAGGAAACCACAACGTTTACTGGCTCAAGGAGAAGTTGGCAGAGAGGAAGAAGTGTCTGAGACTGGAAACGCTCTGTGACTGCCAAGCAATGTCCAGGAGGGACCCAGACGCTTCCTCATATAGCATCAGGAATTGTGTGGGCGACCCTGGCTCTGTGTGCTCAAGGGTGGATCAGAAAAGATGCCTGCAGTGAAACCAGCATACTGTGAAAGTATATGTTGGGTGGAAAAGCAGAGTGGCAAAAAGGAAGGTCAGAGTGAGATAAAACCCCATTCTGTAGCTCCCATTACACAGAACGGTCTGCAAGAACAATTGGGGACTGAAAACAGCTTGTCCTGCAAATGACCTTATAAGGGAGAGCAGTTGTCAAAGGGTTTTCTGTCATTTAAGGAAAATGGGAGTTCTTGGGATTATGACAGAAAGGGATTGGAATCTGTAGGTGCTCACCCCTAGAGCACCCTTACCCAGTGTTGAACAGATAAATCTGAAAGTCATGCTACCCATGGTCCAGAATGGTCCAACTGCACATGAATTTGAGTGAGTCTAATGACCCCACACCTGAGGAAAGAGCAGCCCTTCCCTGACATTTCCACGGACAGGAGCAGTTCAACACCTGTATGGGACTGAATGGAAAGAATCAGTAGGTGGACCAGCACAAGCTAAACTTATAGTACATATAAACATAGTATAGGTGCACACTTCATTGGTAAAATCTGTCACACTGCAGAATTAAGGAAAACACAAACATTAGCTTGTCATATAAGTCATCACTAATTCCACTGTTCTTGGTATATGTAGCTGATCTAATAGTATGACTTCTAGTCACCCTCTTTGAGTGACTTGAGTAGCTGGAAGGCTGTGATGTGGGATCTGTTAGAAAAACCCTACTGAAAAGTATTGCCTTCTTTGATTGCCCCTAGCAACTTAGTCTTTCCTGAAACCATGTGCAGCAGAAGCACTTGATATTTTGCTGAACCAAAAAGGAACGGGTGTTATACCCAAACTGCTTGGACAAATTTACCTCTCTTTGTGTGTCATGCATACTTCTCCAGTGTACCCGGAGTGCCATGGAAGCAAAAGCAAAATCTGCATGCGAGTCGGGGAGGAGACTGACACTGAAAAGTGGTGCAAGCTATAATAGCTGGATTTGGCTGAAAAACAGGGTGAAATGGAG
This sequence comes from Phaenicophaeus curvirostris, assembly GCF_032191515.1. Classification (NCBI taxonomy): domain Eukaryota; kingdom Metazoa; phylum Chordata; class Aves; order Cuculiformes; family Cuculidae; genus Phaenicophaeus; species Phaenicophaeus curvirostris. The sequence goes on from NC_091392.1 coordinate 53,023,698, forward strand.
ACAGGCACTAGTATCCAGTCCAGAGCCAGCCAGCAGTGATAAGGAAGGAGTGACCACCAAGGGGCAGCATTTTCCTAACAGTTCTGCTATCTTTCTAAGAACTGCTGTCCCACCATCCCTACATCACTGTTCAGATACCCGAAAGTAATGTGATAGTTGTGAAAATGGCCCTGAGAGCTTTTAGATGTCAGTCAACAAGAGAGTGCTCAGTACTGGCCTCTTCTTTAGGGGCAGAACACAGTGGAGAGGTCACAGAGTCTGGAGAAGATATGTAAAGTGCCTCAAGTAACACTGTAAAGCTTGAGCAATGGAGAGTACCATTGATCAATACTTCATAGTTGAATGTGATAAAGTGTAAATGTGTGATTAATGGGCAATTAAATTCCTTTGCTTCCAGCAAAGACTTGAATCTGCACTTTGGCTTTTTTTTTTTAGTACCATGATGTTTAGATGGTTAAAGGTAGTTAATTTCATCTTTAGCTTTCATCCCAAGTTACAGAGTTACAGTCAAAAATTATGTCGAATTGTCAGCAAAAACTATTAGATTAAGATCCTTTAATGACTAATATTGGGCATTACAGCCCTGATCCAGCAATGCATTTAAGTGTGCGCTGAATTCTAATTATTTGCAAAGACCATTGTTACTCAGAAATGTGTTTAGATGTGTGCTTATATGCTTTGCTGAACTGAAGCTTGCAAGCAACAAGAAGGCATCTGGCACTTACCTAGGAGCAATCAAGGGTGAGTCATAGCAGTGAAGTTGAAGTTGTGACCACAGAGAGTTATTACATACACCAGTCTCCCAACCCTGCACTTTAATAATCAGGTAAGTGGAAGAACTGCTTACCCCACTGTTCAGACTTCGCAAGTGTCTCTTTTGCAGGTGGAAACTGTGTTATTTGACCAAGGTCTTTTCATTTCTTGTCATTCCAGAATGCTGAATATGGGAACATCTTTTTCATTGCACTTTTCACCAGACAAATAATTCGCAGCATACGATGGTGACTGTTGAACAAACGCCTGCTGTAAAACCAATTGAAAGGCTCCCATTGACTCCAAAGAAATCTGGATCAGGCCTTGAGTGAGTCACTGTTTGGGCAGCTCTGCTCACAGCACTTCTTGTCTTGCCTCTGTAATGCAGCAGCAGATCCAAGGTCTCCCAGCCAGTGTCTGACAAATGCTTAGATCAGAGAAACATATCTTGACCCCATAGTCTGCTGACAGCAGGCTGTTGCCTCTTTCTAGCTGTTTCTTTCTTCCTAGATGTTTAATATCTTCATCAATTATATAGACAGAGAGATCGAGTGCACCCTCAGCAAGTCTGCAGATGACACCAAGCTGAGTGGTGCAATTGCCACACTGGAAGGATGGGATGTCATCCAGAGGGACCTGGACAGGCTGGAGAAGTGGGGCTGTGAGAACTTCATGAGGTTCAACAAGGCCAAGTGCAAGGTCCTACACCTGCGTTGGGGCAATCCCTGTTTTCAGTACACGATGGGGGATGATGTGATTGAGAGCTGCCCTGCAGAGAAGGACTTGGGGTGCTGGTCAATGAGAAGCTTGACATGAGCTGGCAACATGCACTTGCAGCCCAGAAGGTCAACCGTATCCTGGGCTGCATCAAAAGAAGCATGGCCAGCAGGGCAAGGGAGGTGATTCTGCCCCTCTATTCCTCTCTTGTGACACCTCTGGAGTATTGTGTTCAGTTCTGGAATCCTCAATGTAAGAAGGATATGGAGCTGTTGGAATGGGTCCAGACGAGGGCTACAAAGATGATCAGAGGGCTGGAGCACCTTTGATACGAGGACAGGCTGAGAGAGTTGGGCTTCTTCAGCCTGAAGAAGAGAAGGCTCCGAGGAGATCTTATAGAGACCTTCCAATACCTGAAAGGGACTACAAGAAAGCTGGAGAGGGACTATTCATAAAGGCTTGTGGTGATAGGACAAGGGGGAACAGGTATAAACTGGAGAGGGGCAGATTTAGACTAGACATTAGGAAGAATTTCTTCACCGTGAGAGTGGCGAGACTCTGGAACAAGTTGTCAAGGGAAGTAGTGGATACCCCATCCCTGGAGGTGTTTAAGGCCAGGTTGGATGGGGCCTTGGGTAACCTGATCTAGTGAGAGGTGTCCCTGCCTATGACAGGGGGATTGGAATTAGATGATGTTTGAGGTCTCTTCCAACTCAAACCATTCCATGGTTCCATGATTCTATGATTCCATGTTTCAGTCATCAGTCTTAGCTACCCTAGGTACTGCCAGATTGGCAGAACTGTCTCTGGCATCAGCTGACACAGCCTCTGGCATGGACTTTGCTCTGTCAAGCACTGTTCCTGCATATGAGGCACCACTGCTCCGCTTGCCTTCGCTGTGATGCTAAGAGAAGAATTTAACTCCCTGTCAAATCAGAGTAATAAATGAGGTAACTCCCCAGCTGATTATTGGCTATTTTACCTGCAATACCCAGGACTGTTTAACTCTTACTATGACTGATTAAAAAACATAATGGAAAATTGATTTCTTTCTGCTTTATAGGGGGAAAATCAATGCAGATTAAGAACAAGATAAACAGCGAAAGGGAAGAAATATGACTGCAAATTCCATTGGACCCAAACCCAAGAGTATATATTCTAAACTGTAGGAAAACACACTTTCTAAAGCATCCTAAGTCTCTGCCCTGGTAAAATAATCTCAAACAAACTTGAAAGCAGATTGAAAATAGATGTGGTGTCTCTAAGTGAAGAGAAGCGATTATCCTCTGCACCTGCTAACAAACACAGTCCCTTTTTGTTATGAAATGTCTCTAACTTAAAATACCTCCTAAAAGTAAACTCCTTCATCAATTCATCATGAATTCTTCAAAGGCACTTTGGAAGTCTCTCTAAACCATTGGCTTTATTGTGGCTTTGTTTAGGATTTGAGGAAAGAGAATGCTTCAATCAGAAAGAAAGACAGACAGACAGAGGAAATGATTACCTTTCAATCCCTATGATTTAGAAAGAATAACATGATTCTTTCTTTATCTGTTTTATTATATAGGTACAGAATAAGATTTGAAAATGGGGTATTGAACTGTAACTCTCTACTGAAGAGATATCATCCAGCTGTTTCAACAATGGAACTATGAAAAAATTTCAAACCAGGGACTTCTGGACTTGGGACTTTTGTGTTCTTCTGAGAATGTCATCCTCCTACTGCTTTTGGATTAATCACTGTATGCTCCCATCAGTACCTTTCCAGCAGGAGTGATAAATGCAAAGGGTAGGCAGCCATGCACTCACATCTGTGTAGTTAGGTCTTTTCATTTAAGTGTTAGTTTCATACAGGTTAGTTTTGACAGCAACAGTATTTTTTTATTATTATTAATTTCCTGTGCTATTTTTAAGTTCCTCAAACTCTTTCAGACAAACCTAGATAAGCTCTGGTCCTTTCTCAAGTTGTACGGCCACACATAGTCATTCCTCATGGAGAAAAAGGTTTTTGCTGTAGTACAGCACTCTGAGCATTTAAGAAGTTCTCAAAATACAGCAGCCAGTAGCTACTTTTTCTGGTGGTGGTGAGTGCATATCTGTTTTAGGATGAACAGCTGAGCTTGCTGTTCAGCTTTGTTGGCCTTCTCAAACACTTCACCACTTCACCTCACAAGGAAAGCAGGCTGGGGAAAATGCTAGGCATTAGTTGTGGCAAAGATCTTCCTGGCACCATTTTTGACAATGGGACTGAGAAAACATGATTTCTAATACCTACATAGCACATTAGTGATAGTTGTAATCTATTTCTGTAATTCTGAGCTCCCTAAGCGCTCTCAAAAATGTCCAGAAGCACTGGGGTCTGCGATAGTAACGTCAGAAGAAGTACCCCAAGAGGAATATAACTGGGAAACCAGGTACTGGGTATAATGGGTAATGGCCCAAGCCACAGCTGCCTATAGCCAGAGGATCTGGAGTTCAGTGCCTCAGAAAGCCTGCTCCAGCACTGTCTTCCCTCTTTTCTCCATCACGTCCTCTGCACTGTGTGTGTTTTTGTCTACCCATTGCCAAACTTTAAACACCAGAAAACTTATAAACTCAATCATTTGGCTTGAAAAGATGTAATAAAAGTGATCATCGGAGAATACAAATCAGATAAATGTGGGGTTTTTGACAAGAGTTTATTTTTTTCAACTGAAAAATCATTTACCATTCTGTATGTTTTGCCTCTGAAGGTTTGATTTTAGAATGCACACTATAAAGACTAGCAGAAATCTACTCCAAAGCCTAGTTCAAATATATGCAACAATAAAACATTTCTCTTTTTGTTGTAAATAGCATTACAGCTGTTTCTCCAATAGGGTGTACCGCAAGGTTGGAAAGTGATACATTTATAAACACTCTGTGAGAGACGTTCAGCCAGCCTAATTACTGTGCCTTTATACCAAAGCAAGGCTGACTTGAGTGAAGTAAGGATTTGACCCCATATTCACAAAATCAGGATCATGACTCAGTTGCCTTTTGCTGATAAAGATCTTGGGTTGCTATCAACATTTTTGAAGACTTTTGCCTGGCTGGTGCTATTCTGTAGGCCTGGAGCAAGGCTTCTGTGACAGCATTCCTGACTAAATTTTGTCAGGGCTCTCTCAAAGTTAGAGAAAGCTTTTTACATCAGGAGGGCTGGAATTACAAATAAAGAAACTTTCTCTCATCTAATCTCTGCTGAGACCAAGTGGGGAAAAAAGAACTTTGCAGGTTGTGTGCGAGTTATTTATAAACACAGAGTATTGTGTCATATTTCAGCCAACTACTATCTGCTAATGGAAACTATCCAAATCAGCCCAAACTAGGCAAGTCACTGAGACCAAAGCAGATAGGAATGAAGAATTTGCAGTCACAGAAATGTTCAAATGGCATTCTAAAATGAGTGGTTTTCTCAAAAGCTCACCTCTGAGGGGAGACCTCATTGCGCTCTACAACTACCTGAAAGGAGGTTGTAGAGAGGAGGGTGCTGGCCTCTTCTCCCAAGTGACAGGGGACAGGACAAGAGGGAATGGCCTCAAGCTCCGCCAGGGGAGGTTTAGGCTGGACATTAGGAAAAAATTCTTCACAGAAAGGGTCATTGGGCACTGGAACAGGCTGCCCAGGGAGGTGGTTGATTCACCTTCCCTGGAGGTGTTTAAGGCACGGGTGGACGAGGTGCTAAGGGGAATGGTTTAGTGTTTGATAGGGATGGTTGGACTCAATGATCCAGTGGGTCTCTTCCAACCCGGTTATTCTATGATTCTATGATTCTAAAATATGCCACAACATACAATGGTACAGTGCTGTGGGTGATCCCATGGAAGGAGGTATAACTCCCAGGTAATGAAAAAGCCAGTTTCCTGGAAAAAGCTGGAATATGTTCCACACTTTGGATAAATCTATATGTTATGGGTGCTGGGAACAGAGGGGAGAGCCAGGAGTTGCCCAGGGATATGTATTTCAGTGATGGACTGGTGAGAAATACAAGGCCAGAACAAGGGTATTGGAGCTTTTAATAACACGAGACAACAAAGTAAACATGGTAACCCACCCCTTGCAAACAGCGCTTCCCACGTGCATGTGATTAATAGCTGTGGTGAAGGGTTAGTGAACAACAGCCTGACACCAAATGGATATCAATGGGATCAAACCATGCATTTGGCAGATATAGGAAGGAGCATTCACAGAATAAAGGAGAGTGCACAGCAACTCAATGAACCCCTGGTAGAGCTCTGGCACATGGACAAGAATCTGGCTGTAACCCTGTACAACAAGGACCGCGCATGTACACATGTGCACACAATTACATGGCATGAACATAACAAGAGAAAATTGAATATAAAATATTACAGAAAGCCAATAACTCTGGTTTATATCTTTCTTTCTCCTTGAGGCAGAAAAGAACCTGGCTATTTTAAAATCTGGGATCTATTTACATAGCCAAATGTAGTACTTTGTCTTGTGCAAAATAGGGTGGGAAGGAATTTAAAATGTCAACATTCCCTAGACCCATTTATCTCTTTTCATGACTCGCTCTCTATTAAGTATTAAGGAATAGACACTAGATGATAGAAACTGTCACAGTTCTGCTGAAGATATGACAAGTTATACCAGCTGCAAATATGATCCAAAATCTCTTTACCCATGCTAGAGAAGATCGTTTTAACCACATGGCAGCTAGCATATTGGAAAACCATTTTGTTGACAGAGCAGGTTGCATCTTTCCTTTGTTAGCAGATTCAAGAAACCAAGTGAAAGCTTTAACACAGAAAGTTGGTATTTTCCATGAGATGCACCCTGTAGGTTATCTTTGTTTTCCAAAAATTCCTAATGTAAATGGAAAATACAACATTCTTTTTTACCAACTTTATCTATAAATTATAATGAAAAACAACCTCACAATCCTAAATTCTCTTAAAGGTTGCTAGGGACTGATCAAAGTCCAAATTTGCTGTTACCAGTGCAAAAAGACCTTGGTATAAATGATCCAATTTGGTGTTGGTAAAGTTTATAGGAGCTAGAGCTAGTTATATTTTCCCAAGCAAGCACAGGAAGCAAATGTTACTAGGAAAAAAAAAATAAGGTAAGATTAAATACATAAGAGTAGTTGGCAAAACACAGGGAATTCTCTCCCCTGAACCAACGTACATGGGAAAAATCGTGGCTGGTAAGTGTCTCCAAAGAATTTTAGGTTTTGATGTGTACACTGGAGATTCTAACCTGACTGCGTTGCATCCTATGGCACACACCAATCTAAATGGAATCCAGCATCTATATGCAAAAGCCTGTAACTAACTGACTCACCGATCACAGAAAGTATACAGTTCTGTGTTTATGTGAAATCTGGGTCACCTGCATGTCCTGTGTCACTGCAGTCACTTGAAAGCTGTGAATGCTCCATTGAACTGATTAAACTTCTGCTACAAACCTTTTGTACAAAAAACTCCTCAAACACTTCATGTTTTGTATTTTTCCATCTTTGCAAATAAAAGAAGCAATTGTCTTAGCTCTAAATCAAAGTAGTAATGTCTTTAATACATTTTAAAAAAGTACTAATATCTTTAATCCACTAAAATTTAATTTAATGTGACTTTATTTCTGGCATGTGTTAATTATATTTGAAAGCATGGAGGCAAAGGTCACCTGAGAGATCAATTCAGTATTTCATGTACACACAGAAGATATGAGCAAGCAAAGGAGAAAAAACAATTTAGTTCCTGCTAATTTAGTTTCTGTTTCTGCTTTAGTATTCATTAGGAACCTAGAACTCTTTGATTATCCTCTCTGGACTTGTCTACATTACAGTACAAACCGTCATTTGGTTCCAACATTATTATGAAAAATCAAACTGAGTCTGTTTAGAGGGATTCAAAAGTTTACTCCCTATAATAATTTTCCCTTGTTTATCTAACTCTTGAGAATTGTGCTTGTGCTGGTGTTAGATATGTTTCAGTAATGTTGACACGTTCTCTTGAAAACAAGAGTAATTATGGTTTTCCTGGCTTTACTTCACGCTTGTACAGCAGGAAGCCAAGATTGTACTGAAGTAAAGAAGTAAATTAGGTTATTCTGTGGAAAATCTACAGGGATTGAGGTGGAAATTACACTTGCATCTTTGCCTGGTTTTGTTCTGCCTTGGGACGAAGGTCTGATGTTGCAGCCACAGAGACATATCATTTCTTGTCCAATTTTCACAGCCTATATCCCAGGTTGTACATCTGAAGGACAAATGAAGTAGAAGTAGACAGATCTAGACTAAAATTAAACTGTCTTTCAACATCTGCATCACAGGGGAAATGTCGGCATCCTGAAAAGTTGAGGACTGATGGACAGTACGATGACTCACTTCTTTCTAAGGGAAGGAAGATGACAAGAAACAGATTTTCAGCTGTTGATGAAGCTTTTCCATCTACTGGGCAATACATCTGCCAAAAAAAGATGAGAGGCAGGATATGATATACCACTTGTACTCCCTTTCCTCCACCTGCATAAAATCCAGGCTATTTACCACAGATTTCTTGGTAATATTGCAAGCACCCATCTGTCAAGTAGGACTTTTCTTAGAATTAATGTCTTAGGCCAAATTAATCCCTGGGATAATTTCATTGTGTTTCACCTAAGGAAATATCAGTTACTGTGAATGGAAGGATGATCTCATGATGAAAGCAAATGAATGACTGGGAATCATGGCTGGGACCTCAAGTATGTTCCTCTTGTGCTACAAAATTCCCATACAATCTGGATAAACCAACATAAATGCCAATGTCCTTGATTTCCACCGGTGTAAAATGAGGTTAATTCAAATTTACTTCAGAGCCACTTTTAAAGGATGTGAATTTCTTTGAGCTGTTTTGATAAAAGGATCTACAAAAAAAGAAAACTGGTATTTGCTATTTTTATAAAGTTTGAAAAGACAAACAATAAAGAGGCTCATGTTCTGGGAGATGACAAATTGACATATCTGCAATTAGTAAGTTTACACTGTCAACTTACTCTGAACAAGAAGGATTAAAAACTCTTTTTGATCTCACTTTGAGCTGTCTCAAAGGACAAGGGACATAAATATGTAAAGTAGACTAGGATTAGTCTAGAATGGATTAACATTAAGAAAATAATCCTCGAAATTTCAGAAGACACTGAAAACTACCTTTAGCTGTGCCATTGCTGTTTTACTTTGAGCAGTAATGAGCATACTACCAGAAACCAGTAAATGACTCAAAAGCATCCTGCAGGAAAACAATTTACAAAGGCTAAAGTATAGAAAACTGGAGCATCCTTCTGAGATCTGAGATGCATCATTATTTCCTGCTGAACATGAGTGAAGAGGACACAAATAGTCAGTTTTATAGATATTCCTCAATGGCAAGGCTCAGCCCTTCCCTGATGATGGAATTTGCAGAGGACAGCAAGACTATTATGGAGACAACTGAAGTCCTGTTTAGGAAAAAAATTCCAATTTTCCAATTAAATATCTGGAGTTTTTTAATAACAGGGGAGTAGAACCTAATCCGAACATTTTATTCTTGACTACAAAAGAACATTAAACCACAGCTTGCAAAAATGGTGTAAATACATGTCAGATTTCATTCAAGAATTTATTTACAAGGAATTACTGCCTTTTCCTTAAAATTTTTTATCTGTGATCATGTTTTGAAGGTTGGTGACTATATAAATTAATTTGCCTTCATAAAAGTAATAAGCTAGGCAGGAGCTCCCTTAGCCTTCATTACAAATGATCTATGAGTTCAAGTTCTTTATCAGAGCCATCAAGGTTCACAATCTGCCCTTTTTTTCCTGATTTGGAGTAGTCATCTGATTCCAAATTGCACGAATGTTACCTGAATATCCTGATTGCCAGCGTAGAAATAATTACTCTTGTGTACAATCAATAAATGAATATTATATTAAAATGGAATAGTTTGGATGGGAAAGCATCCTGTCACAGTCTGCCCGATATTGGTGCATTAACTTCAGAGTTATGACATTTCAGCTCAAAACTATTCTCCAGACTAGTTCTATATCTTGTATCCTTGCTTCAGGCTCCAGTTGAAAGGGAATCATCTGTGTGTTGTTTTGCATACTCTTGTCACAGGTCTCAGAGGCACTGAGAGGCAAGAAAAGGCTTGTTTTGGTAACAATGATAGGGCTTCAGGATGTGCTAAAGCTTTAAGCAACAAACACATAATGTCTTTTTTCGGGTAGTTCTGAAAACATCAAGTGACAATCTACATGCATAGGGACTTCAACTGTGTAAAATTAGGTACTTTGAAACTTTAGGTTGTCTGATGTCAGCTGAACACAAAAACCACACTGGCACCTAGATCTAAGGCATAGAAGAATTCCCTGAAGAATGAGATAGCCAACTCCCTTCAAGGATTTATATTTTAGTCCTAAAAGTTTCCATAAAAAAATGTAATAATTCTTAATCACTGTGATTTGGAATAATCACCTTCCTTGAGATATGCTCACCTGTGAGTTACACAAATGCTCCTGCATGTTACATGCATACAAGAAACTTCCCTATCTTTTTTCTTCCTAGACAGAGTCTGCATTATTAGATTAGGTCAAGCTAAAAATGCATTAGTTTTCTCTTTTTCTCTCTCCAGCTCTGCAGCAATACTCTAGCTCCACTGACTGATCTAAAGTAGGAACTGGTGCCTCCTGGAAATGTACTTCCTTTGGAAATGCGTTCAGTTAAAATCTCTTCCAAGTACTGATGCAAGTCCTGCGTGTGCTTGGTTATTCTGTGTGTGTTTACTTTTTGCTGTCCTATGTCATGCAGATTTCCATAAGATCTTACTGTTTTGCAGTTGCAACTCAGTTTTACTTTGGTTGTCATTGCTGATGTTATTATTATCATAGCACTAGCAAAGTAAAAATGAAAGAAAAAACAATTTCTTAGAGAAAGCAGAAGTGCTGGTCTCTTCTGAGAATTAATATGATCTTGTCAGCATGACAGAAAAACAACAGCTTAGATCCTTGTCCACAAAATCAAACAACTTTACCTATATGAATCAGTGTGTAATTCTGAAAGATGCACTTGGCTACAACATTTCTCTCTATCCCACTTTCTCCAGTTTTGATAAAGTAAGGTCACTTGTTTACGTATGTATGCAACTAAACTGATTTCCTTCGTCAGATAACACCAGCTTATGCTTGACTGCTAACAACAGCAGCTGTGGGGGAGTTTTGAAATGCTCCAAAGTTTACATTTCTGAGGCTCATTAAGTCACATCTTTGGATTTAATTTAGGCTGCTCAAAATTATGCATAATATGTTATGACATTTATTTGATGGTATCTGAGCATAAGAACTGACAAAAAAAAATCCCACTTGATTATTCCTAGTAATACTTAATATCCAGTTTCCTCATTCTAATAAAAAAAAATCCCAGCAGTTTTCAGGGGGTTAGCCTTTCTTTTCTCAGATGCTTTGAGGAAGTTGGCACAAATATTTTCTACAAGCTCCAGCAAATGAACCTGGTGTAGTGAAATTGAAGTGTCTAATCTAATCTGTTGAGGGATCTGTACCACATGCATTACGCTGACATTTAAGGTCTCATAGTCAGTGACCAGTTAACCAAATCTGTCACTGTGACAGGCAAGTATTTCTACATGCTGTGCCACAACTTAATCTTTCAGGCACAGTTTAGGTGAAGCATATTGTAGCACAGTAAATCAGAGTCTATAATGTTTTTAATGAAGAAATCCCAGGTGGGTATTAAAACAGATAGCTTTAGATTGCCATATTTGCAAAAAAGCATATGAATGGCTACTAAGCTATACCTAATAGCTTAGGCTACTAAGCTATACCTAATGTATCAGCTATTGGTCTGTGTAATGCTAGTTATCTTTACAATTACTGTTATTATTTGTTGCTACAACCTTCCACTTCTTCCCTTTTCCCTGATACCAGCCTGTGACAATGACTTTCTGGAAGTGAAGGTTATTTTGGAAATAGCTGCTAAGTGACATATCTGAACTTCCAAATTACGTCTTTTGATACCTTGTGATTACTGTACGTCACAGTGTAAATCCGGTATGAGTCAGAATGTTATCTGACATCTCTTGATGATATAGTAAAACATAATGGTGTTCACAGCTTCAGTGCATTTATTACTTTTAACTAGCTGAAGGACAGAAGGAATTCCCCTAACAGACTTGATTTCTTCCCTCTTGTTTTCTTCTGCAGTGCTTTTTGCTAAAGAAAGACAATAATTTTTACATTTAACTTGTCTCCAGGTTTCTGCAGTGACTCTTCAGCTGCTCCCCCCAGCTTGGCCTGGCATGCGGGGCCCCGGAGCTGACAGGTGGAGTTGTATGTGCACACATTGCCACCTGTTTTTCCTACAAGACAGGTTTTTTTTCCATCAGAGAAAGCTCTTTCCATTGGGAAGACACATCCTTTGTCTACACACAGAAACATTTCTGCAAGATTCGCAAAAGTTTACAGACTCCTGTAAGCACAGCTAAATCGACTTGGACAGGCTAGTGGAGCCCTAATGCTACCTCCAGCCACCCCAGAGCACTGGGAATGTTCAGAGGAGCAGGCACGTTCTGCACTGTCTACACATTTCATCCCACTCTTTCTCGAAATTTGGTTTTATTAGCCAGTGTCCAACTGTGTTAAACTTTTTCCCTGGAGGATTTGTTTTATTTCTAAAGCTTTTCTGCCAGTTCTTATCTACCCTAGCCAGTAGTCCTGCCTCTCTGAAGAAAATGCACTTATGGTTTTGATGGAGAGCAAGAGACTATTGCCACTGTGACTCAGCAGCAATTATACTGCTTTTTATGCAGTTTATTAGGATGTTCCAGAGCAGGAGATGTGCAAACCTAGTGAGTAAGCTCAGCAATCCCACTCCAGCAAGGACTAAGTCACGATGATTGGGATCTTGGCAGCAAGTACAGAAACACATTGAGAACTAGTGTTCAAAAGTAAGGATTAGAGTTCTTCTGACAAAGCAAACCAAATCTTTAAAATCTAGGTTACTACTGCTTCAGGCTGAAAAGTTTAATGCCAGATCAATGTGATCCACTAATGGGTTCAATAAGGTGTCTCAAAGCTTCAATATTCTGAACAAAATGCACCCTCCCCCATGTCTGCAATTACTGCCATTGGTGGTGATAATACACACCCTGAATCTAAGTACAAACAGCTGAGATGTTTGTGACACTTGGGGCAGACTTCGCAGGAGCATTTTAAGCATTGCTTGAAAGAGGTCTTAATGCACTTAGTATATTTTGAGGTTGCAAAGAACAGCATTAAATAATCACACAGGAGAGAAAGAAAACTTGTTAAAAGCTCCCCGATTTATTAGACACAGCTTGATATACAGAATCCCATTCTTCTGGGAGAGCATGATGTGCCACTTGATGGAAATCATGAGGAAACAGTTATAGAAATGGCTGGCTAGCAGAAAAAGGAGGCAACATTAAAAATGCTCTCTTAAAAATGGAAACTATCAGCTTGATGGAACTAAACTCTTGCCATAACTTCATGCTTCTGTATCCCATGAACTCATGAAGATGGTTTCAGTGCACTGAAATCTCTCACAGCTGGGTTTCCTACCCCAAGCCATTTATTTGTCTCATCCAAACTGCACAGCTCAGGCAATGCCCACCTCACCGCTCCTGGCAGCCCCTTGCCCTGAGGGAGCCCCGGTTTGCAGCACTCCCTGCCTCGGGGAGTGTGTGGAGTTGTTTCCAGTTCCTTCTCTGCCAGTTTTCAGTGTTTTACTTTGGTTTTGCTTAACTGCTGAGCTGAGTGAGGAGCTCCCTGTGATGTCCACTTTGACAGTGAGGGGAATACCAGGCTCAGGGCAAGTGGGAGCACATACCCCCTACTTTGGCATTCTAACCCAAACTGTACGAGCCTTCTCTTTCCTACTACTGAGTTTCCATCCGAACTATGCTGGGAAAAATGTAAAAAGAAGGAAAGTGGCGGGGAGGTGGGGGGGTGGGTGTAGGTGAATGGGATATGAGGGGAAAGATGGGAAAGGGAAGAAGAAGGGGAAGAAAACAAAGGGTATGTGAAAAAGATAGAAAAAGGAAAAAAGAGAGAAGGAAGGGGAGAAGGAAGGGAGGAGAGAAGGGAGAAGGAGAGTAAGGAGGAAGGAGAGAAAGAAGGAGAGAAGGAAGGAGGGAGAGAAAGAAGGAAGGAGGGAAAAGAGGGAAGGAAGGAGCGAAGGAGAGGAACAATGAAGGAGAGAAAGAAGGAAGAAGGAAGGAGAGAAGGAGAGGACGGAGAAAGGAGAGAAAGGAAGGAGAGAAAGAAGGAAGGAGAGAAGGAGAGGACGGAGGAAGGAGAGAAAGAAGGAGAGAAAGGAGGAGGGAGAGAAAGAAGGAAGGAGGGAAAAGAGGGAAGGAAGGAGTGAAGGAGAGGAAGAATGAAGGAGAGAAAGAAGGAAGAAGGAAGGAGAGAAGGAGAGGACGGAGAAAGGAGAGAAAGGAAGGAGAGAAAGAAGGAAGGAGAGAAGGAGAGGACGGAGGAAGGAGAGAAAGAAGGAGAGAAAGGAGGAGGGAGAGAAAGAAGGAAGGAGGGAAAAGAGGGAAGGAAGGAGTGAAGGAGAGGAAGAATGAAGGAGAGGAAGAAGGAAGGAAGGAGAGAAGGAGAGGACGGAGGAAGGAAAGAAAGGAAGGAGACAAAGAAGGAAGGAGAGAAAGAAGGAAGGAGGGAAAAGAGGGAAGGAAGGAGTGAAGGAAGGAGAGGAAGAATGAAGGAATGAAGGAAAGAAGGAAGAAGGAGAGAAGGAGAGGACGGAGGAAGGAGAGAAAGTAAAGAGAGAAAGAAGGAAGGAAGGTGAGAGGGAAGGAAAGAGAGGAGTCAGAAAGACTAAAGGCAAACGCAAGACGAAGGCAAACGCAACCCCCTGGCTCCGCCGAGCTGCTCCGGGGCAGCGGCCGCCGCGGCGCGAGCCCGGGGCGGGGCGGGGCGGGGCGGTGCCGCGCGCAGGCGCGCTGGGAGCCGGGGCGCCCCACGCGGGTGCTCGCAGAGCCTCGGCGCGGGGCCGGGAGGGAGGCGGGCGCCGCAGCGGCCGCGCCGCGCGAGGAGGGCGGGAGGCGCCGCTCGCCCCGCGGCCATGGGGTAGCGGGCGGCGGAGCGGCGAGCGGGGAGCCGCCGGGCGGGGTGTGGGGGCGCTGCCCCGGTGCGAGCGGCGGCGGGCGGCGGAGAGATGATCGCGGAGTCGTTGAGCGGCGCCCTGGGGCTCGCCCTGTATCTCAACACCCTGGGCGCCGACTTCTGCTACGATGACAGGTAGGGGCGGCGGGTTCGGCGGGGGCTGCCCGCCTCCGCCCCGGCTGCGCTTCCCCGCTCGGGGCGGCGGCGGCGGCTCCCGGCGCTTCGACAGCCCTTCCCCGCTGTAGCTCGCGTGTCCCGGGCTGGGGGTGGGCTCGGGGTTCGCGGCCGGGATGCTCCCAGCCTGCTCCCAAAGTACCTGCCGGGAGCGCTCAGGGGAAGATCCCGGTTTGCGCCTTTCCCCGGAGCCTCAATCCCATCGTAGTTAAAGCGGATGCGTAATTAAAAGGTGTCGGGGAGAGCGGCGCGCCTGGCTAAACTTATTACCCGTCCTGGGGTGTTTCACGCTCCGCTGGAATGAAACCATCCGGAAAGCGAGCGCGGATTGACTTGAGCAGCTTTTCTTCTCCTCGGTGGCGAGGAACCGTGTCCCCTGGGTGCGGGTGGCGTGCGGGGACAGCCCGGGTCAGAGAATCCGAACAGTTTGGGTCGGAAGGGACCTTAAAGATCGCCCAGTTCCAACCCCTCTGCCGTGGGCAGGGACATCCCGCTGGATCAGGCTGCCGAGAGTCCCTCCGGGTGCGGGTCCCTGCTGCGTGGCTCCGGTTCGCAGCCGGTTCTCCGAGCAGGGTTAGCGCCTCGGAGCTTTTTGTTGGAGGAGGAACGCGAGGAAACACGGTGAGGTGGGATAGGGGATGCGCCCGAGCGCATCGAGGAGGTGTCCCAGGATGAGCTGTATCTGGCGCTGTGATGGGGTGTGAAAGGGTCCATTGTGTCTTTGCTAAGGCGTTTGCCTTGGGAAATAACCTGCCTGTCCCGGAGTCAGTTACTAAACTTGGAATTTTCTCCCCACTTATGCCGTATTAAGGTGCACCTGCCGTGTTTAAGGATCTGTCGCGACTTCCAGACTAAAACACCTCCCTCTCTCCCTCCCTTTTTCAAGGGTTTGTACTATTAAACATATTAGACTCGAAGTAAATGCCAAGTGCTAGTCCCGGTCCAGGTCTCCGGCTGGGAACAGTCTCGGCTGCAGAATGTGGCGATTCAGGCTTCGGTCCTTCAGGTCATTTATATGCACTAGAAGCCCTGGGAAGCAATTAAGTGTTTTTAGCTTTCTGTGAGCCTTCCAATGATTTTTTTTTTTTAAATTCTGTTTTAACATTTCAAAACTTCATTCACAAGCAGTAAAGGGAAAAAAAATATGCTGTTATCCTGCAATGCAAGCGCTGAATTGGATCAATAGCAAACAGTGAATGTTTTGACACACTGACAGTATTTTAAACCCGCTTGTTATAGTCAGGAACTGCTGGAGTTGTGGAGTATTTATGTAATCCTAAGTAACATATGTTGCAATATTTAGGCAAACCCGGGTTGCCTGAGGACATGCTAATAAGCCTGTCCTGCAGACCAGTTCAAATTGACTGGGCATAGAAAGCAGTTTGAAGTACTACCTGGTGGTTTTGGTCTGGAGGTCAAGGTTACTCATGATCTTGCCCGAGTGTACTTTAATGCAGTTAAAAAATAGTGATATTTGAGTGTCATCTTGGAAAGGGTGGAAAAGATAATCGTGCTCTTGCTTTGCTAGTGTTAATCCCAGACTATTTAAAAGGTGTTCTAAAGCACTGCTTTGTTTATGTCTTTATCTTCTCACTGAAGGACTTCTCATTCTAACTGAGATTTAGGCATTCACTGAAAGCCAGTCAATGGCATTTCTGTACGCAAGGTCATCTAATTAGGATGTTTTTCAACTGCAGCACTGGAAGAGGCAAGGCAGAAATGGCTGTTGCGTGCTAGTAATTGTTGAACTAGAAAGGGTTATCTATTCAAAGAGGCAGGCTTTCAGACCCAAAGTATTCTTTTAACAGTAATCACAGAATCTTGCTGCCCGGCAGGAGCTGGCTTGAAACATAACACTAGAAAAGGAGGTCGATGCTGGAGCTGCAGGACATAGCCCTCCATGTGGGAGATGGATCATGCTACTAACTTTAAGTGAATCAAGATTGTGCATTTAAGCTGTGAACCTGCAATGTTTTGTTTCAGGAGGACAGCATATTGCCATAGCTTTTTCTGCTCCCTTTGTCATTATACTGAAATTACATCAGACTGTTCGCTTTTTAATATAGTGATCAAGCTTACTGTATAAAGGGTGTCTGTAATTGCTTTCTGTATTTTTTTTTTATGTGGGTTGGTTAAGATTAAGTGGCATCGTAAAAACTTCTTATAGCAAAATCAATTTCCCAATGGTAAAGCTTAATATTTTAGTGGCTGCACGGCACCAAACCAAAGACTGTATGGACAGTAATGTAACAAACTTGCTTGTAGTCTGGGCTTTATGACTCTGTATCAAAGGGTTCAATATTTTATTTCCCACCATTCACCCAATTAAACTGAAATTGAATGAATTTACAGCCTGAGGAAGTTGAGTAAGCAAATGTATAAGTTCTTACTTTTTGTTATTAGTCTGCCCAACTTGTTTCTTTCAGGCTGGACCAATATGTGGCATGTACATAGTCAGTGCAAATGTGATCTTTTTGATCAATTGACTTATTGATTACTCCAAATGAAAATGACAGCCTCTAAACCCCAAGGCCAGTGTAAAGAAGAAACATTGCTTTTTTTTTTTTCTGTAGTCCTAGAAAACATGAGCTTTTGTCACCCTGCTATTGCAATTCTCACGAATAGCTGGCATGTTTCTTAGTTACATGTGTAGATTGTTAGGGGGAGAATTTTTTTCTCTGACTCAAACCCTCCTTGTTCATGTACAAACAAATATAGTTTTTTTTTTCATTCTTCTAGCTTTTGTTTTATTTCAGGCTGGATGCAGCATGCAATAACCTGAAAGAAGATATGAATGTGCAAAGAAAGGGGGAAATATTTAGATGTTGCTCAAATGCTACAGAGAATTCACAGTCCTTGTTTATAAAGGTTTATTTTTTGCTGATCAGTATTGTCTTGGAACTAATAACAAGGGGTAGGGAGAAATGCAGTTGCCATTTCTGCAGATGTATTGAAGGTCTTGCTTGTTGCACTGTGTTAAATCCAGCTTCTTGCCTGATTAAGAGGGGCTAATCTCTGCACATGCAGTTCTTGTTTCATGCTAATATCTACCAGTGTTACAGGAGGGAAACCCATTGCTGCAATTAGGCTTACACACCCGTGTAATTATTTTTCCCTCCTATTTAAGCCCCTCTGAAAGTCAGCAATTTGACCTGTGGGTGCCTTCCATTGAAGTTGTAGTCCTTCATGTGACCTGTGCTAAATAAAACAGGTCACTGTTGGTTTATAGCTGGAGTGTGGAAGAGTTAGTGCTCTGCATATCCAAGATCATGCATTGCTACAGGGAACACATCAAATTGAACTTATCCATTGAGGTGTTCCTTCCTTCTACCAAATGTCAAAAGAAAGTCAGATTTTAAGGAGAGTATTAGTAGGAATCTTTAACCTTGAGTGATGTATTTTCTCTGTGGCACATTGACAAAAATTGATGCTCTAGAAAATGCATACAGATTTGTTTGTTTGTGTAGCACTCTAATATGAGATTTAGTAGCACTGATGAACTTTAGCTTGTGCTGCATTTTATTTAGCAGGCTTGAATGAGGCAGCCTTGCTGATGGTGGAAAATATCCAACAGCTTTGTTTCAATGTTGCAGAGCAAGATTGCAAATTGCTTTGAAGAAATCCTGGTAAATGCCTTCACCCTGTAGTGTCAGACTTGCATCATTTAAAAATAAACTGAGCCTTTACACATTCGACAGTACCTCTTTTGGGCCTGCCACATGAGATTTAATCTAGCAAGTGACCCAAATACATGCACTAGAAGAACAAGTGTAAGTACACTGGGGAAAATTACTTGCCATCTGTCTCCTTGTTGTGTGTGTATATATTTGATTATTAATTTACATCTGTGATTTTTATGGCCCCTTTTTGTCATCTACTCTCAAATTTTCAGCTCCAAATGCACCTTTCCAGTAGCTTTTGGTATATCCAGTTTGCAGGTTGCTGCAGTCTTCTGAATTCCAGCAGTGAAGCTGGTGGTGGGGACACGTATGGAGAAGGGGACTTGTATATGTTCTTCCAAGTGTTTTTCCTTTGCGCCTCCTGTTGCGTCTTGTGTGTGCGCTAATTTCAAACCACCATAAAGAGCATTTGTGTATGAAACAGGGACCTTAACATGTTGATAAAGACCGACATAACCTGCAGAAGGTACCTCAATAACTAAGGCTACGTAGTAGTGGGTTATTGACCAAACAAGCCATTAAGTGATTATCTAATACAATCCTGGCATGATAATGTTTTATTAATGTGATAGCCTTTCCCTTTTAGAATGCTGAATATCATCTAAAAATGTATTTGGCTTTTGACTTAAAAAGCATTTCTGCATTAAAAATTTCTGTTGAATGAAACACTTTGATCAGAATGTAAAATCTTAGTTTCATGAAAATAGTGTGGTTTTTTTTTTCCCCCCTGTTGCAGTGGAGATGCTGTAGTGTGGAGTTTTTTGGAAGCAAAAAAGAAATTATGTCCCCGCAGGCTTTATTTTAAGATTCTTGTTGCATGCATAACACCAACATAAACCAAGTTACTTTTGGTAGCTGGTACAGAGAATAAATTTATGACTGTTAGCAAGTGGAGAGTCTCCCTGAGTCACTGACGGGATGCGCCTCAGCTGCAGGAAGTTCTTCCAGCATACAATGGAGTTACAAATTCAAATGATCTACTTTCTCCAGCATCTCCCATATGTATTCCAGCTGCACTTCTGAATCCTTTGTTTGCCAGAGTGAAAGTCACTCAAAAGTCTCAGAAGTCTCTCAACTCAATTTGTTAACCATCTGATAGCTGCAGGAGTACTGAATTGGAGCTCCTTTGCTTCCCTCATCTGGAAGTTTGCGCTTCCCTCATTGTTGGCTACTAGGATTTTTTCTTTTTTTCTTTCTTTTTTTTTTCTTCTTTCTGTAAAGCTGACTGAAGTGATCTTTGCTGTTTGCTTAAGGAATTTCTTTCTTAAGCGGAAATATTCTATGCTGAAGCTGTAGATGCAAGCCTGCTGGCAACTTGTGGTGAAAGTTGCTCCAAATATACAGTTGGAGAAACAGACACAATCTGAAGACAGAGATGCTTATTCTTACTTATGTAAAAGCGAATCTGTTCTTTGGGCCAATGTTTATGGTTAGATTTTCTCATTTTTATTTCTAAATATTTTATGGGCTTTACACAACTTTTGGGTTAACTTTTGGTTTTTGAAAAAGAAACCTTTTTGAAAAAGAAACCTTTTTAAACTATCCATTTCCTTGAATGCTTTTTTTTTTCATCCTTAGTTTTTGTTCCAAATGGTTGTTTCAAAGCTGGAAGCTTTTATCTGGAGAACTGAATGTTATGCTGGAAGTTCTTTGTTCTATGACACTTCAGCCTTCAGGTTTTTAAATTAATTTTGGAATTTCTTAATTGTGGAATCCTATTGGTGGCCTTTGAACTCCCTGTGCTTTCCCACTTGGGGTGACTGATCTTACAAACATTCCTTATCTTCCAGGTTATTTAAGTCAGGGTAGCAGCAGGATTTCATTTCACTTCTTCTAGATCAGGTGCTTAGGTTGTATTCCCACAGTCTCAGGATAGTCCTGTAGATTTGAGATATTTCTGTTGTTGTTGATGTTTGCACAGATGGTCCCTCCCCAATAAGGAGAGGGTGTAAATCCTATAATTTCTTCCCTGGTTTCACTCTCTGCAGAATTCCATACCAAACCATTTTTCCGTGAAGGTCAGCCTGCTGCTGAATGAAACTGAAAGAGACAGAGGAAATTTGTTTTGGAGTCACACCCTAAATATTACTTAATATGTTGACTTTACTACTCAGTTTGCTACTTCAAGACAGTTGAAATGTCTTGCAGATCTGCGAGTGGCTCTTAATAGGCATCTCCAAAGGCAGCGAGCTCTTTGGCTTTATCTTTGGAGGATGTTTCTGCCTAGCACAGATTGCTGCTGTTCTTGTATGACGACATACTGTGAAAAAAAGAAACATGCTGAATCACTGGGGTGACAGGTAGGGATCACGTAATCTGTAAGTTTCTTTTTCACTTTGAGGAATAAGAAAGGCAGTAAATCAAACCATTTGAAGCTGATGAAACTTGGCCACTCACTCTCTGTGACTGAGAATGGCTAGTTGATGTGCTCTGATGCTTTGCCACCTCAGATGTTCCTGTCCTTGTTAAGCTTCATGAGGAAGAAAAAGTGCCTCCCTTGAATACTAATCCTTGCATTCCCTAGGACACTGTGAATTACTCTCTTAGTCTTCATTGTCCTGTTGTCTTTAGGAGGAGATTTTTCAAGAATAGTGGGAGGTTTCAAGTGGAGGCAAGTAATACTCATTTACTATCTTCATATCCCTTCTTTCCATAATCTCTTCCTCTTTTTTAATTACTGTTTATTGTATTGGAAATACTGTTCTTTCAGCATAAGGTGTTTTGTCTTTTATGTATTAATTATTAGATTTTTTTCAGTGGTTTATTCAAATGGCCCACATTCATACTTCAAAAACTGTTAAAAATCAGGGTAACCTCTAAAACACATGTAGGTGTATATGCCATCACTGCAGTAAACAGATTTTTTTGTTGTTGTTGTATGCCTAGAGCTTGAGACTGAGTCTTTTCTGGCATCTTGTCTTCCAGTATAGTGCTGAACAGGCTTGCCATTATTTTTTCACAAAGGCTTCTTAATTTATTTGCAGAGCTGACTGTGAACTCCCTCTGCGTACTTCCTTCTCTCCAGGAGTTAAGCACATTGGCCTTAGTAGTGCTCCCAGTCCCAGCTGGCCCAGGAAGCCAGAGACTGACAGGTAATTGAATGAGGATTTTCCACATGATGGTACAGACCATTACTGCTAGATTACTGGACTGGTCTCTGGCATCCCCTATTATTCACTGACCTGTCAGTAGACCAAAAAACCCCTGTTCTGACCTCTGACCCATGGTTCAAGGGAGGACAATTTTTTTCTGAATTTAGCATCCTGTTTCCAAGATGGGTTTTTCTGAACTTAGCACTACTCTGGGCTATTTTGCTAATGAGAGGATTGTTTGAGTTTTTAACTCCTATGTGTTTTATTCAGCTAGTCCAGTATTAGTTGAGAGGAACAACAGAGTAATTGGTAGCAGAACTATTGCTATAAATTTTCTGCCAGTGCCTGGATGGTGTTTTCATGCAGCTTGGTAATTTGCGTACTTAAATCCTAAAAAAGGACTTGAACTCTTGAAACAGGGTCACGATTCAGTGACCAAAATTGTCATGGAAACAAACTCACTCAGCAGCAGCTTAACCCATTCCTAGATCTTTGTTCTGCCTCCCCTTTGCACCCCTGTGGCTTTTTGCATATAACAGTTAATAACTGATGCTGGGCCCAGGACCCTGGCTCCAGCATTCCACTTATCCATCCTTGCTGCAGAATGACCTGCACCCTCTGTGTAGGACACGCTCCTGGTAGGAGACTAATTTTTGAACCATCTCAAAGACCTAAATAAAAGGTAGATATGTGCAAGTGTTTGTCTGCAGTCCCACCTTAGGGGTAGCATTTGATTTCCATTTGTAGCGTTTCCACTTACTTGGTTATCTGCTCTGAATGAGTGTGAGTTTGTTTTTTAATTGCTTTTCTGAGACTTTACTTTCCCTTTGGTCCAGGGGAATATAACTCTGAGTTGAATGTCTCTCTCCCTTAATCAGATATTTTTCTTTAGGAGGCAGTGGCTGACTAAGTGTGTAGGCTCCCAGCATCTTGGTGCATCAGGAGTGGCTTTATAGGATCCAGCCTCCAACTTCTATGTGGTAATGTGTCTCAGTGGCTGCTGTTTAAAATAGCTCTTAGCTTTTCCTCAGTAAGCTGTTGAAGCTGGTAATGATTATTTACTTTTGTTTTAAAAACCCCAGCATGTACAAGTTCTGTTATAATGAGTAAAGCACTAAGAAATGCTCTTCAACTGAAAATAATCTCCTTAAGTTGATGTTGTCAGAGGTTTTAAGGTGGCAGAATTACATAGTAGGGGAACTCCCCCTCCCCGCCCCCCCAAAAAAAAAAGCAGTAGATGATATGCATTATAAAGATTTTTAAGAGTTAGCACTGGTACCCAGAAGATAACCTGTCTGTACACAGGAGTTGGCCAAGCACCGCATTGTGGAGTATTACAGTTCAAATCAAGCTCCAAAATCCCCCACCCAGTACCAAACTGTTTTTATCAAAGAGCCCCTTGATGTTCATCCATATTCCAGTTGGAGGTGAAAGACTTAACAAGGAGCAAAGCTCCTGTGTAAAATCGATCAGTGTGCTGAAGTGGCCTCTAGTAGGTAGGCAGAGGTGGTCTGCACCTGCCATCATTTAGGGTCTAACTATTCACAGTGTATCTGGTCTCTATTTTTGACAATGAGTTGTGAGGTGATTCCTGTCCCTGCCTTCCAGCTCAGGGTGTTTGCCTGAAGTGTAGCTTAGCATACTCAGCATTCAAGCCACTGTAAGTGAGGATGCAAGCTGTTCAATTTAAATTCTTAATATATTCATGCCTGTATATTTGACAGGCTTTTAGTAGTCGTTTTGAAATGAAAGGTGCAGTTTGGTGGATTATAAAGTAATAGGTCAGTGTCTTGGAGGCAGCATTAGGAGAGCTAGAACTCCTAATCCAGAATAACTTTTTTTTCTGCAAATGATTAATTTGTTCCAGGTCTCTAACATGAAACCTTCAAGTGGGAGTTAATTTTGAAAATCAGCCTTTTGTAGGGCTTTTGACTTTGGTGTCTTGTGTGGATTGGTTCCATTGTTTTCAGAGTGTTTTTGATGGTGGGCTGTTGAGAGGGCACAGGAGGGTCTTGCTGCCCAATGTGCCAGGGAGCACATCAAGTAACGCACTGAAAAGTCTGTTTTTTAAAGCACACGGTGCCTGTGCCTGTATAGGCTATTTAGTACTGTGTGGTTTCTCTTCTGCAGACTGCTCCTGTCAGTGCTTCTAGCCTTTGTGCAGTACTGTAGCACTACGGTGATAAAGGAATGTTCCTTTTTTTTTATAGCCTGACAACATTCCTGAGTTGGCATCAATTATGTTTGGCTAGCTTCTCTAAGTGGACTTGTACTGGATTACTTTGAGATAAGGATAAAGTCCAGATAGAAATTCAGATGAGATGCTTGCAGTTACTTCTGGCCACTAGAGTAGCTTTTCTAACCAGAATAACACTGGAGATTTTTCTTACTGAAGTGGAAGAAGCCCATGCTGCCTTGAGTGTGACTCTGGGTGTAAAAATGCTCTTGTAGCTTTTATTCTGTAGGTTATGAGCCTTCTGGTATATACTCTTTTTTCATGCTTCATACACTTTTTAAAATAGGTTTTTTTCTTTTCAAATATGTTTGAAGGAATGTAGTGCCTTACCATTTCCTCTTATTTCCAACAGTTATGTGGAGATGAAGGTGCTGTCATGCATTCTGTTATATTTAATACTGTATCTATTTGATTGGACTGTTTAGTGCGGCAACAGAATTGATTGTTTTCATTATTTTAATAACAAGATAAAGAAGAAATTACTCTCAGAAGTGAAGCAGTATCTTAAGAAGCCTTATTTTGTGTGTTGTACGTCAGCCTTCTGGATACCACTAAAACAAGAAAAAGATTTATGCCTTGGATTAAGCCTCTCTGTTGGCTTGGCTGTCCTTGTTGGTGCCAGAATTTCTTTGATGAATCACCTTAGGTGACTCTGTGAAATAATTAGTGAAATTTCATTTAGAAGTTTGATTTGTGGTTCCCTAGCAAGGTCACTCTTGTTCTGCCATCCTTTCTTTGGCCTTACATGCCTCTTCCCAACTCCTGTGCCAAAAAGAAACACTGTACAGTTCCTGGGAAGATATTTCTAGGTATGGTATGCATCTAGCTAGATATTCATTTCAGTAAATCTTAGATTATAACAAGAATTTCCTTGTAATAAATTGAATTAAGCTTCACTCTGTATGCTAAATTTTCTTCAATTTCACTTATACCTGAGGTAACTTTTCAATGTAGTTTGTTTATTTTCAGGAGGAAAAGGTGGTTTGGTCTTGTGAAATTAATGCTAGTTGCAGAAGAAAGGTGTCTCTTTTAATTAGTTATTTGTAATTAATCTTCTGATCCTTTACATTTTTATGATTAAAGCAGAGGAAAACTTAGGCTTTTTAAAAACACTTTGATCTGAATTAAGGTTCCAGTGCCAAAAAAAATAATTTAAATGCTGCATGGCTGTATAAATGAAGCTTGCTGGAAGAAAAAGTGCTAAGAGAATAATGAAAAAGTAATCAAATTAAAAGAAGAGACAAACATTTTGGTGTGTAGCAGCTTTCACTTTGTATCACAAACAGGTCTTTATAGCTTCTTTGTAACACCATTTTACTTGAATAAATTTTCTATTTGTGTGAAAAGACATAGCTGTATGTTCTATTCCATTTCACAGTACATTACTCATGTCTTGTATGTAAATGACTTGGCTTGTTAAAAATGTTAGTTTTTCTCTTTAATAAACATCATGCTTCTGGAGAGTCCTCAAGATGCACTTTTTTTAGAAGACAAAAGACTTAAGTATGGGGAAAGTTCACAAAGAAAATGGTTCCTCACGTTATTTGCCTCATGCTAAAAAAGCAAAATCCGCGCTGCATCATCCCAGAGTATGGTCTACACCGCTGTTCGCTGCCAGACACGTTCATGCTCTTCCTGGGCTTTGAAATGATAGCAGAAATCAGCTCTGCATAGCTTCAGCTAGTGTTATGGAGATGGTTGTGGTGATGTGGCTTGTGGATTATCACTGGCAGGTGGAGCCTGAGATGAAAGCCTCTCCACACGAATGAATGGCTGTGTCTGGATGTGCCCCGAGCTACCGTGCAAGTCATTACATCTCGTACTGCTTCTGCATCCTCTTTCCCGGTTCCTGCTCTTAATGTGATTGCGAGATTTTGGCAGCTGAAATCACATCTTTAGTAGGTCTGTTGCGCTGCTTGGTTCAGCATGACTCGAGCCTTGATAAGGGCATCTGGCTATTTTAAAATGGTACCTCAGGCTTAAAGAAGTTTAGTGGAAATTTATATGCTTTCCGCTTCCCATAGAATTGCTAGATGCTGTTTATCCAGAGCAGGTTGGCCATGGTTTCTCTTGAGTGTGATCTGCTGTTTTGTTTTGTTTTTTTTTTTTTAATTAAAAGTCTCACTAACTGTGTTTTGTTGAATGAGTGGGTTCGTATGCATTCAAAAGAGAACCTTGAATTGCTCTGATTTGTGATGGGTTTGGGTATCGGGAGATGCCTGACTGATACAGCATTAAAACCAAAAGGAAGGGTTAAACATCCAGGGAGCAGGATGTCATTTGGTCCTCTGGAATTTAGAGCCTGCTTTGAGCACTTGACAAAGAAAATAATGTAAGAGTATTATTAAAAAAGGTGATGTTCATAACCAAACAAAACTGATTTGCTGAGGTAAAGTAAACCTGTGAGAGATTTTGTAGGAAACTGTTTTCCTCTAGGGGACAGTCAGCTCTTTTTTTTTATTTCCTAAATGTTCCAGTTTCAATCTATGTGTACGTTCCTTTCTGAAAACAATTAAAGGCCTCCTTATTTGGGGCTGGGATCATGTCTGGTGAAGTGAGGAAAGGATCCTGCAAAGAAGAAAGGCTTTAAACAATAATGGCTTTCACCTGGTTGTGTACTGCACACCTAATCTGCTGGTTTGTAATACTGTTAAGTATTAATATGTGGTACTTGACTCTTGAAAAATGATAAAAATATTGACTGTGTAAGAATACCTGTAGTAATTTCTCCATCTGACACTAAGATATGGGTTCAACCTACTGTAATTCTGAGCTGTTGACTTGATATGTATGAAAATCAGCTGGTTTTACAGGAGGAGAAATGGTTTGTTGCTCTGTATGCAGCTGTAGATCCCTGTGCTCCTTGGGGATAGTACTGGAGAAAGGGTCTTGTCTAAGCAGGAAAATGGGATAGTACAGGTCTGCAGATACCACGGTAATAAGTATGATATGGATATCTTGAAAGGCTCTCATGTAGTGGCTTAAAGCATGGTACCACCCTGTTGTGCAGTTTCCAGAAATCACATGCCATGTGTGATATTTTAATCTACCAAATTGGATGAGTGTTTGCCTTGTTCTGAACATCTTGCAGGCTGAAATTTGTAGATTTTGTTGAGACTCCCTGTATAGTAAGTTATTACAGGCAAGGAGTTTCAGTTTATGCTTGCTTTATGTTAATGATGTTAATGCTAATTGTTAATGATGTGAAAAAGGGTGTGAGCTTATTTTACTGCAAAGTGGTTTAAATTTCAATTTCCCACTGTTGAATCCTAATGTTATCAATAAGTAGAATTATTGTAAAGCTTGAAAACAAACAACTGACACACAGGTAAATGTAATTATGGAAAAGATTGCAGGATTCCAGGATAAAGGATATCTTGTTAATGCCTATGCTTTATTCTTTCTGTAAATATTTAACAAAAAATCTAAATGACATGGATGAGAAATCTCAGTAATGGATGGGATTAAAATCAGTTTACTGAAATTTTATTTCCTTTTAGTCTAATGTAGTTTAAACAATTCTGCCTAAAATTATAAATTTGACTGGGGAAGGGTGTAAGGGCATCTGTTCTTTGTGTAGAACAGTGGGAATGATCGCTGAATGTTTTTGCTTGAATGAGGTCACTGAGAGCATTTTATTTTGCACACCTCTTTCAGGCTAAGAAATCGTGGGGAAATGTGTGTAGAGTATGGAAATGCAGATTTATAGCAGAATATGAAGTATTACGTAAGTGACTGAAAACATACTAGTGAATGGGGAATATTTGTTTTCCATCCTTATTTTTCATGGACTGAAATCTTGTAGGGATGTGAGATGGCAGAGCACAGTCCTGTTAAGGAAGAGCAGTTATAGTGATAATTCTTAGCTTCAATCTGAAATCGTACCACTTAGTCCTTCAGCACGAGTAAGTGAGCACACTTGTAGAATAATCTACTGAAAGACAACTCATCGTAAGGCTTTGTTTTGTATTGTAAAATGCAAAAGAACCCTGTTCTCAACAGGATAGTTGTGTTTGGTAGGCATATTTAATTGCACATGTGATAACAGACATAATTTTTCATTTTATCTGTACTTGCAGTGCTATCTTATGTTTGCACCGGCAATGCAGGTCATGGGGGGAGTGCAGGGATGGACCCTGCAATCAGTGAATCTTCCAACAGAGTGATTAAATTAGTATCAAATTATGCCCTCAGGAATTTATAACCTTGTAAGTATTGTAAGCAGTATGGTAATCATAGAAAGCAAGTTGTTTTTTGTATTCAAAGAGTGTTTTTTTAGTCATTGTTCTGAATTTCAGCAGGAACTCTTTGTGCAGTGATAACTTATACAATTATACTTTCTGCAGCAAAGAATCTCTGACTTTGCAACTTCTGGGTTTCCTTCTTTTTTTCTGCTGAAGGTTAGAAGTTAGGTACTTGGGTCACCTTAAACTACCCATGCTGAATAAAACTAAGTGATGAAACAAGTGCAGAGATTGTTTCAGCTGTTGCTTCAGGAACTGAATAAAACTTGATTTAACTGAATTCAGTTTAGATTGGTTGAATATTGCTACAATTGTAATTAAAGGAAGAAAACTGCGGCTAACTAATCTGTTTTTCTGTATGTTTCTTGTACCTGCCTGAAATTTATTCTTTTTTGAAGTACAAATGAACAAGTGAACTCTTCAGCTAAGCAAAGTCAGTGTTTGTGCTGAGATGATTATGCATTAACCGTTTCATGCTTATTGGAATGTAAAAAATGAGCAGATCAGAGAGGATGAATAGCCTGCTTAGTAATAGCCAAGAAGGAGGACAAATAAGATCTAATAATCTGCATTAGTGCTGATCTGTTTATTGTGTTCTAACTTAGCTAAGGTCAAAATAGAAGCAAATGATTTTGTAGATTCTACATGCCAGTAAGAGATAAAATAGCAATGTGTGCCTTGGCTTTGCAGCTAAGCCATCAATTTTACAAACACTTGGGCATGTGCTGAGCTTTTCAAATGTAAATAGACCCATTAGATAAAATGTGGTCCAACTGGAGTCAGTGGTGAAACCAGTGGCAATTTAAATAAGGCTTGAGTTTCATAAATGAGTTCAGTGAGACAACTTGTATACATAAAGTTAAACGCATGGTTAAGTGTTTGCAGGATAGAGGGCCTGCAAGGATATGAGAATAAGGGCCTGGTGATGCAGTTTGAAGTCTAACCCGACTTGCTGTTTCAAGAGGAAGAGCCACAGTGAGGAAGTAGATGAACCTTTTGGGCATAAACAAACACGAAGTATATAAAATATCATAAATAGCTACAATTCACAAAATGCTTGATTGGTCCCAAATAATGAAGCAGTGAAAATGTCTGTGGGATGTGCTTGTTCTTTTAATATATTTTTATTTTATATTTTTTGGCACAAATGCACATAAGAAATTACTATCATTATCATGGTTCGTTATTCAGAAGAACTTAGGAGTGGTAGATGCCATCTTTTGGAAGGAGTATTTGAGATAGAAGTTACAGGCCAGCCTCTCGGCCTCCACAATCTACTACTCAATCATAGAAGTCGTGCAATATTTGATAATTCTGTCAACTCTTGTAATCATCATGTATATTGACTACTTAATTTTCTATCACATTTGGTAAAGAAACACTGTGGGTATTCCCATAATTGTGATGTGTCTCACCATCTGAGGATCTCCCCTCCAGATGTTTCACTGATTTGCAAATTTGATTTGGAGCTGCTTGTGCAGCATAACACCTGTCACATACACTAGCAGATCTCTGTTCCTCTCTTTGTGCAGAATGTCTTTGCAGAGCCTAGTTTCATGTTTCTTGGCGTGAAATATTATTTGAACGACTGTCCCCTTAATCCTTTGAGATTTAGATAAGTGCAATTTCCCATTTTTTTTGAGGGAATCCTAATTTACATTTCAGAACACATACACGCAACCAAGCAATTAGCATGAAGCCCTATGGCAGCCTGACAGTGCTTTGTGCCTATGGAAACAGTTACACAATCGTGCATGTGCAGATAATGTTATCAGGTGCCCTTTGTGCATGCTCACTGGCTCTACCTGGAGCATACTAAAAAGCTGCAGCCTAATTCTTATTTAAAGTCAACCTGCTCTATTGTACAATGAGCTTGCATAAAGGAAGAAACATTGAGGCTTTAAGAAAATAATAGCTACTATTCATTCTTTTAAATTACTTCATTTGAGGATGCTGTTGCAGCATTTTTTGCCTCCGCGCATGGCTTTAAATGCTGATGATGGGAGGAACATGATCAACCCCAGTGAGGTCAGATTGAGACTGCAACCTTTCCTTTGTCTTTGTCTTCTCTCCATACAGGGGGATGCAGAACCTTGTCTCCTCTCAGTATTGGAGAGTAATATTGTCTATGTTTCTGGAGAATGGAGAAGAACATATCAGCTTTATTATTCTCTTAATTGTGCAGTCCAATTGTTGTTGGAGAGTAAACAGGGAAGACTTGGTGTAGTGAGCAAGTAGGAAAAGAAGTAAAGCAGCAAGACAATAGGAGGCTCAGCAGTGGTACAGAGCTCTTCAGGTACTGTTTGCGTTGGTGTCTGGGGCAAATACTTCCTCACTTCTCACTCAGTGTTTGTAGTTATTAAGGTCTGAGGTGTTTTTGTTTCCGTCTGGTAAGATGCTGATGCAGTTCACTCACTTCAGTTATATTATCGCACTGTAGGGAGTGGTACCTTAGGGTGCTTTTGGGAGCACTTGATATTTTCTGCCCCAAGTAGCATTGTATGACAAGCAGTGTATGGAAAAGTGGCAGCAGTGTATGCAAACGGTCCTGTATTTTGGACTGTGTTGTGTTTGCAGGTATGAGAGCCATCTAAATGTTACAGTGGTAGTGAGGGAAAGTCTGGAGGAATGAGAAGGCAAACCAAGAAAGCATAACAGATAAAGGGTGAAACGAGATATAATCCTTGGTGGCTGTTACGCATGGAGGGTGCAGAAGGTCCAAACCTAGTACACAAACTGGGAGAAAAATTGCTCTAATTGTGTTAATGCTGTTACTGCACTTGCTGAAAGAGGCATTAGTCCTAGATTTTGGTAGTCTCAACTGTTTCTGTTGTAGCAAGCCAAGCTGGGTTAAACTGCTTAAGCCAAGGATGCTTGGCTTGTGGAAGGGAATCTGAGATTGACCACACTATCAGCTTGACCAATAGGTCTGAAGAAGATAACTACTAGCAGAGGAAATGGGGATGCGCAATCAATGATGATAGTCTGGTCAGAGTGTACCAGGGAAGCTTGTCCAGAAAGGGTGCCTCTCTGTGGATTTCACTTTTGCCTTTCGGGAGTTTTCAGCCTGCTTTTCTAACCTGTTCTCTCCCCATCTCTCTGGGTGGTTTTATTCTGTTTCCTACAATGGAAAGCTAGTAAGACACATGCAGAATACAGATGTTGCAAACAAAGTAGGAAAAATGAACAATGGCTTAGTTAATAGTCAGGCCCATTGAAGGAGCAAGGCACAATGTGGACTGAAAAAAAGAGAAACTGAGAAAGGAAGATGGATAAAACAATGTGGCTGAAGACAGAGGCTTAGCTGTTGCTGTGCAAAAACTAGATGGTTGCAGAAGCTATGATTTTGACTGCCTTGTTTGGCTATTCCTTATGCTAAGTCCTAGTTTGGGACAGACTGTGACAGTGTGAAACACTGTTGCTTTCAGGTTGGTCCTTGCCAAGGCCGCAGTGTGGCTAATGAAGCACTAGATTTTAACCTAGTCTTGGCAACAGCAGTTTGGATGGAGAGCCAAACTGAACTGTCAGCAGAGACAATACTATTTTTAGGGCTATGTACATGAAGAAATAGTTGATGATAAAAATCTATAGGAACTCTTGGAAAGTGGCACTGTGCCTTGTGCTTTGAATGCTTTGAAGCAGTTTTCAAATCCCTCTCTGCATGAGAATTGACTGAATTTCAAACATAGCATTGCACAGCATGTGGCATTCATTTATTATCCCATTATTAGATTAAATGTTATGAATTAAACAAGTATTCTTTTCCCTGTGTTTGCTTAGGTTATTGTTATAGAACAAATATACAACTTTAATACTAGGTAAATAGGCTCTTCACTTTCTTTTTGAACTCCATCTTCTTTCATACTATGTCTATCTTAAAGGACAAAGGAAAACTTAATTTTTGCATTAAAGAAGTGATTTGTAAAGACACATTATACTCCCAGGCTTCCAAGACTTGTGGTTTGAAACTGGAAATGTAGCCACAACTAATGTATTCTGAGATCAGCTCAATGTGGAGTTTCACTGAAATGTTCAGTGTATGCTCTCAAGAACGTTGAATGAAGCTTTAAAAGATTTCCTGCATTTCCTTACATATTGCCTGACTTTTGATGCTGGCACTAGCTCGATAGAAATGCACTGCGTAATTAGACTGCTATCAATTTATCATGAAAGGTAGAGTAGCGTTAGTTCCCCGTGCCCCCACTTGATGGTTCATCTATCTCCCTCTCTGATCCTAAACCAGAAAGAAAATGCTCTGAGACTTTCATGTTAATATTTTTTTTTTATATATATACCACTTTCTTAGGCAGGAAGAATGCTTCAGAAGTGCTAATGGCTATGGCTTGTGTTCACCTTTAGCTAATAGGGCATTTCTTATAGCACATTTGTACTCTGTGCATGGTGAGATCCAGGCTTTGCATATAGTAGCAAAACTGTTCTGCAGCAGCGTAGGAATAGCCTGCCCCACACTGATGAGCCACTAATGTTGACAGAGAAAATTGCTTCATGCGTTGGCAGTACTTTTCTCATCACAGCCATTGGTCAAGGTGGTATTATGAAGCATATTCAAATAGTAGGCACGTAAAAGCAATATTCAAAAGGCAATAAGAACTCCTCTTACATATGAAAGTGAAAGTATTATGGGCATTCAGGAACGCTAATGCTTTTTGTAGCGTGACTACATCACTTGCTTGGATGTATAGTTAAATGTCTTAAGTCCATGTGGCAATAATATTCTGGTTTAAGGGGATTTAATTGGAGTTTTGGAAACCCTTCAAATCTGAGGGACAACTGAAATCTCTCTCCCACCTTACAGAGTATTAAAAGAGGAAATTGTCCAGGGTAAGGGCTGACATATGAGCAGCACATACTTTTGAGTTCCTCTGAAGTCTAAATATATGCAGTCTGAGCTGAAGTGTCATTGTACTTTTGCCTCAATGTTGATCTGAGTTACTTGGATTTAGGTATTTCTGGCCAATACTAGAGTTATGATTGTCTTCAGGACTGATGTAGTCAGAAAGCTGAGATGGAGACCAGTACCAAATGTAGTCAGTAAATTGCTTAGCTACAAAATAGGTGGTTCAAAAGTATAAACTAGACTTGTCCTATTTTATTATTGTAACATGAGTTTTGAGCAATCAGATCTTTATCTAGAGTTAGGTACTTTACTGTCTGAGAGACTATACAATTATCAACTGTCCTGGTCCTAAAGTGCTTGTTGTTCAGACCCTTATTCTGGAACAAAAAGTGCCACCTTAAATCAACATACTTATCTACCCTTGCCCAGTTTTTATTTTACCTAGTGGGATTGCTTGTATAAACCTAAACATTGGTATGGCTGTCTTATTTTTTTAAAAGCATAAAAATGTTAGAGATTTTGCTCATGTTTTATTTCTGATTGCTTCATGCTGTGGGTATTGATGAGGTAATGGAAATCTGTATCTGGAACACTTGTGAGGGGGAAACAAATTACATGTAATGTTTTTCATCAACTGTAATTAAAGAAATGACTATTACAATCAAAATTAATTGCAGTTAATAAAGCATTGCTTTTTTTTTTTTGTAGCGTATCTGAATCACACTGTGCTAATTTTCCCTTTGCCTTTCATAAAGCTGTTGAAAAAATGTATTTTGCCTCTTCAGTGTACATATTTCTAGGAGAAAAAGGGATTCAGTACTTTGTGAAGGTAGCTATATTTCTTTTTAACAACTACCTTTTTGTTCAGTGATTTATGTTAATAAATATTTACTTTGTTTTGAAGCTTAGCATAATTAGTGCCATGAATGTGGATTTGCCTCAAGTGGTGGTGTGAGTCTTCAGAGTGATACATTTGAAGTTGTGCTTATCTACTGATTTACTGAATAAAATCTACACCTTTAACAAAGACCTACCTTTAGCTTTAGCTAGATAGATATTTTCTCTATATTCTTGAAGAGGTATTTTACACAATCTTCTCCCCTTTTAATTGCTTTAACATTATTTTATTCTTTGTGATTGAATTCACTTTTTTTTTTCTTTTAGTCCTAATTGTCTAGTATTAGGAAAACTGTTGTTTTTAATATCAAAAAAACCCTAAACCTTACTAGAAAAAAAAAAAAGTTGGGAACAAAAGCAGTTTCATATCATCATAAACCGTGAACTGTGAAAGGAATGCAAACTTAACTAGTCTTGTGTGCTGGTGTTAAATTTGTTCTGTCTCCTGTTGTTTTGTTGTTTGCTTTGTCCTTATCTGTTTGTTCTTTCTTACTTCGCCCTTGGATCACACCTCCTGTGGGCTGAGGGCTAACCTGCTTGGGGCTTGTACAGTATCTTGCAGAAAGATATCTTCAATGATGGATTGGATTCTTTACGTGCTGTTACTCCTTTCTCTGAATCTGGTCTTTGTTTTGTTTCTTATGATGCATGTAATCTGCTGCCTCTTGGTTATACAAGTATTTGGTAAGGGTGAGTATCAGAATTTTCCATTGTTGAACACCAGTGATGATCGCTTCCTTATTACATGAAGTTCTTTAACACTGAGGGGAGGTAAAATGGAAAAGTAGCAGGAAATAATGGTGCTAAATGGTGAACGTGTAACATACACTCATGAGCTCCAGTACGCCCTCTGGTGCAGTTTTGCAAGAGGGGCAAATCTGTGGTAATCTTCATCTTGTCAGGGGTCAGGGACACGTTTAGATCTGGAGCATAGTCATGGCAGTCCCAAGGTTACGCAGGTTTTTTAAGAGCAGTTGCTGCAGGATGGACACAACAGCCTTGATTATAGCCCCTGCTTTTTCTCCCCTGCCTGCTTTGCTGGATAATACTGGAGCAGCTGTTACAGTTCCCTTTTGATTCCTCTGGCTTCAGCAAAGCTGGAGGGGCACTAGAAACCTGGCTCTGACCCCTGCTGAGCTGATATGATAGATATAAGAGCAACATCATTCCCAATGAGACCTATGTGCCATTGACCTGTTTGAATTAAATGAATACTAGGGATTTGTTTTGCAAGGATGAGCAATAGGCACTCCTCCTCCCCATCACTGGTTCCAGTGATGCCAGCTGTGTGTATGCTGTTCCTGGTGCCCCTAAAGGTGGGGTGTGGATTAGTGATGCACTGTCAGCAGTTCCTTGTGATTGCAGTCCTGCCTGGGAGAATTGGAAGGAGAAAGTGGGTATTCATAGATCTGATTATGCTCAGATTTTATTTGGACCTGCTGTCTGTGCTGTTGTAATCTACTG
Source organism: Phaenicophaeus curvirostris (assembly GCF_032191515.1). NCBI lineage: Eukaryota > Metazoa > Chordata > Aves > Cuculiformes > Cuculidae > Phaenicophaeus > Phaenicophaeus curvirostris. Next base: position 53,058,953 of record NC_091392.1, read on the forward strand.
TGAAAAGTGTCATCAGTTGATGTCTGTAGGGGAAGTGGGAGCTAGTCAGCAATGAGATCAAAAATACAGAGCTCCCAAGTTTGTCCTCTGTTATTTGGGACTGTTTACCAGGCTCACTGGAAGAAACATCCATTATTTTGGATGATATCTCACCATGCCTGAAGTAAACAAGTCTCTTAAAAGTTTTCCTCTTATTCGTTTTAGGTTCAGCATGGATTTGTGAACTGTTGATGTTTAGGAAGGGAGGTCTGCAGTTGATTCAGTTTTTTTCGTACAAAGTACCCCAGTGAACTGTTTTGGAAATGGCTTAATTGTATAATCTGCAGTGTCAGGAGGCTAGGCTGGCAGTGAGAAGGGTAGGGGTTGTTTCAGGTGATTAAATCTGTCCCTAAATACTAATAGACAGTTTAGACACGTACTCCTGGATTAACTGCCTCCACTATATAAACATACCTGGTTAACTGTTAAAATAATTTGTTTTCCTGCAGGTAAAAAAAAAGTTCTAATTCTAAATTAACCTGGATTAACTTATATCAGCATGTTCTACTTTCTTTTGTTGTTTTGACATCATGTTCAGTTCTGCTGGGTAGACTCAGTAATTTCATCATTTGAACCTGGAATGTGAGGTCTTTTGAAGTGTGTTGATGTTGCTGGTTTGCCTTTTCTAGAGCTTCTGTGTCATTCTGTTTAAAAGTGTTTTTTAATGCCTAGATATGTAGATGGATGATGAAAAGGTTATACCTTATTTCAACCTACGATTGCTCTTCTTTGAGGAGCTGAACTTTGCAATTACCCACCCACCTTGCAGCACCCCCCAAACCTGCTAACATGCAATATTAATCCCAGCATAATTCATAAAGGGTATGTGTAAAAGACTTAACAAATGTGTTTCCACATGGGCTTGTGGTGTCATGAGGTTAAAAATGTATATTCCTCCCTTGGTTTTTGCTGTGACCTCAATGTCAAGATTGTGGCTTTGTTACCATGTGGGCAATGCAAATTTGGCTTCAACCTTTCTGCAAGGTGTCACGAGTTCCTTTCTGAAAACATTTTGAGATCTGAAGTCGCTTAGTCTTATAGCGTTTCTCTTTGTCCTGATGCTGGTGGCGCTGATCTGACAAGCTGCGGGTGAAAGCAACGGCCAGAGGGTCCCTGTTGGCAGCGCAGCTGGTGATATTGGCCAGCCCTGATCTCTTCTGGCTGCTTGAGAGCTTATCCATAACCCAGGTGTGGGAACCTGCTTAGAGGTGCCTGAACTGATGGTGCACCTTGTAAGAGTTACTAGGTAAGTGCTATTTGCATGAAGTGTTATGAATAGCATCATATCAGTGCTTAAAAAGCAGAGTGGAACAGAGCCCTTTGTGATTATTTGCTCCTTTGTGTGTCTCCTGGTTTCCTAATTAAAAAAAAAAAAAAATCAACCTTATTTAGTCTGTTCTTCTCTCTTTTTGTAAAGGAGTCAGAAATGTGGATTTATGTATTGGATAGGCAAGTCCATGTTTCATCTCTTTCCCTTTTCATCTCTAAAAAGTGGTAGGAAAGAAGAAAATACAAATGTAGTGTTTGAATTCATGTTCCTCGGTTTTTGAAAAGGGCTTTTCTCATGTACTGACTCCAGTTTGGGCATTGAAAAATTGTATTTAACTCCCAGTGTGCCTTACAGTGACTGTGGGAGTGCTGGATGGGGGCTAAAATCAAATCCTCCTTTGACCATTTAGCCTGATCAAGCTTCACTTTGCTGTGCTAATGGGTCTCGACAGGTCTTCCGGATTTACAGCCCCTTATAGCAGGAAAGAAAGTATTTTTAGCCTTATTAAAAAAACCAGTTTCGCAAAAACTTTACTTTCTGGTTCCAGTTTGATATTTCATGATTTTTTTTTTTTTTGGTGCCTTCCTCAGATTTTTCTCCTTTGCTGTGGAAGAACTTACTGGTAATTCGCCCTTTTCTGTGATAGTTTTGAAAATGACACTGGGACAAATGATCCGAATAATACAAAGTCCTTTTGGTCAGATGGCTTTGCCTGAGTCTTTGTGCTGGTGTCTGGGCTCTGCTGGCTGCAATGGAGGCAAATCTCCTGGGCAGTACATTTTTTTTGGTGTTCTGCAGGTATTTTCTGCTTTTGATATTTACTCAGATTTTAGTCAGATACTTATTGTAGTGGTTTTAATTTTGGATTGCTGAGCAGTATTACTGACAATGAAGTGCCTGCAGAGATCTGCTTAGTTTTTGAGATATTTTTGATAAAAGTTGACCGAATACTTGCAACATCAGCCTTTTGTAGAGCATTCCTATTTATTTATTTATTTATTTATTTATTTAACCTACCAAGACAACAGGCTAAGCACACTGTCAGCTTTAAACCAGTGCCAGTCCAATGCACAGATGGAGAAGACCTATTGTGTGCGTGTGCTTCAGGGTGGGTGTTCCCCCAGTACAGGGTGTGTAAGCCTAAGTCACATTTGCATTTGTTTACTTTGAGCTTTGTCACTGTTCTTCTTCCGTTTAAGGACCTTCTCTCTAGCTCTGCCATATTTCTCTCCTAAATAGATGTGTAGAAGAACCAGGAAATGAACTCTTGATTTCAGAGTAATGTACTTTTAACTGAGTGGTCTTATAAGCTTTTAAACTGTGTATGATCTGTTTGGTCTTTCACATCCCTCCTAGAAGAGATATTCAGCTGATGTATTGTAAGTAGGCTTTTATTGGAAAAGGTTACAGCCCGGAGAGGGTTGTCCACTCTGTACTTTAAAACTCTTCAAAGTTTTCTCTGTTGCCAAGGAAATAAAGCAATGGTTATTTTATAGAGCTGACAGTTTTGCTAATGATCCATATTCCCAAAACAAGGCTAACCCTGTTAAACTGTTGAAGATGATGTAAAATTCAAGGACTCTTATTAAAGTGTTTGATGGGACTAAAATATAAATCTAGCCTCCATCCCCCTTCTCAAGGGGATAGAGGGAAGGACCTTATTTTTTTTGTTAATTTTGGTAATTGTAGCAAGTACTTAGGCTCTCTTTTCCCCTCTGGTGTAAAGAGCTCCACAGACTCTCTAAGCCCAGTTGCCTCTACTGAGAAGGATTAAGCATGTTTGGGTTCTCCCTACTGCATTTCCTACTGCTACTTCTTACTGCTTCTTCAGTGTTGTAGGTCTTTGCTGGGAGGAGAAGGAGCTGTTAACTGTGCTTCATTCGTAACTGACTTGTTCCTACCTTGTCTCTTCATAGTGAGAGGTGGTGTTTTCACCTCTTTTTTTTTCCTTTGGTCCATATACTTAGGAAATAAGATATACACCATAGTTGCTCTCCTTTTGCAGTAAGTGATGCTTATTTAAAGGCACTGGGCTTAGAGTTTTACTGTGTGTACTGGAAAGGAGGAGGAGGCAAAGGGAGATCTGCACTCTTGGAAAAAATTGAGTTAACTTAAATATTGGTCACTTTTCCTCCCTCTTAATTCAGAATATCATCATAAGACTTGAGAAAGAGCAGTCTCCAGTAAGACCATGATGCTACGTCTTCATCCTCTTCCTACAGCAACTTCTGAGAAAAAGTGAGGAAGTGGTAGTTTTCCTTACTTTTGAAGGTGGCAAACTTGATGATGGCTGTTTCATTTAATAAAGAGGAATCCCAAATGGAGGCAGTCTGAATTCTATTATTTTTCCTGCGATGCTTGTTCTTGAGGCAGGTGGTCCTAAGTGGTATCAAATAACAGCAGCCTTTGATATTAGGAGCCTTTGATATTGGTGGCAAACATTCAAATGTATGAAGCTGTCTCGATAGAGCCTGTTACTTGTGGCTGTGTGAGGCAAGAGGGAACTTGCCTTTTGTTATGAATGATGCCAAGCTACACCACAATGCTGCTTTCAAAGCTATCAGCAACGTAGCCCGTTTTGTATTTAAAAACTTCAGCCTGAATGACATACTAGCAGTGGAAGCAAGATTTATTTTGCCTAACATTGTCTTCTTAAATATTTGGGTCTAGTTGAAGATATGGGGGCAAAAATATTGCTCTGAGGGAACAAAGATGGTCATTCTGGGGGCTGAGTGAATTCCCTTACAAGAGAGACTTCTCCATCCTCCATTCTTTATGGTTAATTATTTTAAATCAAATGTCTAAAACATTTCCATCTTCTACATGTGTGCTAGGAATCTCTCCTTTAACTTGGGTGTAGTTGTTATTAATAACCTTTGGAAACAATAATCTTGTGGTAAGGTATGAATACTGACTTCTTGGTTTAGATGACCAAGATATCAAAAATGACTGAATGGTGTGGCTAAAACATCCAGAATCTGTCAAGTTAACCTTTTGTTTTCAGAAATTCTTCCTTTGCCTCTAGCATTTGATTGGAAGACTGTCATGTAGAATGCTAAGGTAGAGAGAGTAGCATTATTGCCAATCTATTGTATATACAAATATCAGTCTTTTTTGAGCAGTATTACTAGGAAAAATAACATTACAAAATCAGTGGCACATATTTTATCCACCTTCCCTTCCCCTGTTTATGTTAAAAAACAAAACCAAAATAACATCCCCCAGTGCTATTAGCTCTGAGCTACAGTTTCAGCTGATGTAAGTTAATATATTGCAAGTTAAAAAAATTAGGCTGGCTCAAGGCAAAGAAAATTCTTTATTTCAGCTTTCAGATGCAGGAAGAAGGCAGATTAATTTTAAAAACAGCTACAATAATGAGAAGTTAAGAGAAATCAAAATATTCTGTCAAAACATGGAGAAGTCATGGGGTTGTCTTGTCATAAGCATGCAGGTAGAGAGAGACATGATGCAAGTGATGTGGTTAAATTAGGTCATGGCATGGTCTTTGGTGGGGATTGCTAGTAAATAATTCGCACAGTGGAGGAGAGCTTCCTTCCTTAATTGTTTCCACCTGGCAGCAGGCTATTGTCAAACCGAGGACCTCTTGCCCCTTCGAGCAGCACTTTTAATGGGAAATATACAGCACATTGCAAGTAAGTAGTGTTTGGATAATAGCTAATTGTGTCTAGCTTCGTTTTACAAAGCTGTTTGGAAATGTGATAGAGCAGAATTCTCCCATTAGGAAAACACGCTTTCACATTGAGGTCTCACTTGGAAGACCCTTTTCCTGGGTTTTTGTTTTTGTGTTGCTACTTCTGCTACTGCAAAAATCATGTTGTATTTTAAAAGATCAGTATACAGAGGTGAAGTGCTATATCAACCTTTTCAAGCACTGTGACTTTGTTTTAGAAAAAAATGCACCTAAGAGTTTCTGTTTAGGAGTGTTCTGTCGTAGTAGAAGACAAAGAAAGTCAAAAGTGCTTTCTTACACTCTTAATTGAGCTATGAGGAAGGAGATGAATATGGGAATTTTATGTATTTGCCTTGCCTAAAACAAAAAAAGAGGGAAGAGAGGACATGAATTTGAAGTGATATCACTACCCTATCTTGAAAACAATCATAATGAATTCTAACGCTAGCACTCACTCTTTGGAAATTGGCTCTTCTCATCTAATGCAGCTGTGGAATTGCTCAGAAATTCAGCCCAGTTTTAGTAGCTGAAGGCTAGAATATGAAAGTCCCTCCTCTTTAATCTATGCCTTTTTAAAAGTGTACTTGATTTCTGCCTTCAAAGTCTGAAGGACTTGGAAGAAGTGAAATAGGGATAAGCTTTCATCAGGAATCAGTTGAAATCTAGTGTTTTGAGGCAAGTATATGTTGCATAGAATTACTGTGGACTGATGTTTTACACCTACTGTAGTTTCAGAGTTATTTAATTTCTTTGAAATGACGGAACTGTAGCCTAACTAATAGTTTGTTATATTTGTTGATGGGTTTGGGAATCAAAAATTCAAAATTACAGTGATTAAAAATGTACCAGCAACCATGTTTTCAGCTATCTAGATATATTAATAAATGCAATCACATTGGTTACTGACAGCCCCTTGCTTGTGTTGGACAGATAGCTTTGTCACAACTGAACAGGCACTTTTGCTTGTATGCCTACCATCCCTGGCATGAAGCAGGAGGAAGACAAGTGCGTGCTGCTGAAGAAGCATCATCTGCCTTGGGCTTCCAGGAGCTGCTTGGTATTAGTTGCTTATAAGTTGTTGAGGGGCAAATCTTCTCAGCATGTCGGAATGAGATTGCATGTTTTATTAAAGCCTAATTGGGGAAATACCAGAGGCTTTGGCAGTTATTATACTTGTAACATTGGGGGAAAGATGCTTGGATGAAATTTACCAAACAAGGCTGTCGGTGCTTACTTGGTTAACTCCTTTGTGAGCAATTTTGGACTGAATTGCTCATTTTGGAATGATTGTAGTGGACCCAGAAACCCTTTTTCAGCAATCATCCAGTGATGCCACTATATAATCAGCTGTATAATCACTATATAATCATAATGGGTAGGCTTTTTGCAAACCTTTATTTCATGGCTATTTCTGGCCTGCCTCTGCCTCTTTGGGGGCGTTCTGAGACAATTAGGGGTGCCCCAGAAATGGATATTTTAAGGATCAGTGGGTAGGGAGGAGGAAGGATGCCAGCCTTCTGACAGAAGTTTAAGATTCTGATTTTTCAGATTTGACCCTGCATTTCTTGAAATCAACAAGCTTTGAGGACCACCGTCTTGCAGAGTACATAAATTCCTCATATTGAAGCCTGGATTGAAAGTGTTCCGTACATCTCAGGTTTGTGATCTAATCTAGGAATTGAATTGAGCCCATGTAACTGGCATGCTAAATTTTGAAATGCTTGCGAGATTAAAAAAAAGGACATTGGAGAGTAAGTAGTGCCAGCTGAGCTCTAAGGTTGCAGAGCTTTTCTCCGTTTTTCAAGTAGTGGAGTAGGAAGCTGAGTCTTGAGCTGTAATAAAAAGGGATTTTGTGCCATACAGTTAATGTTATTGGGGAAGTTACGGATTTGTAAATGACAGAGTTCAAGACTGACATAAAAAAATACTTTAAATCTGAAATAGCAATCCAGGCATTTTCAGTTGGAGGGAGGTAAGGAAAAAAGTATATGGGGAGCTCTGTGCGACAATGTAATTTCTGTTTCCAGCTTATGGAAGTGGTTAACAGCTGCTTATTGCCCTTAACAGTTTGTTCTTAGTTGACAAGGTTCTCATCTTGAGAGCTTTCGATCATATGCTCGTATCTTATTTGGCTTGGCTTTTTCTGTTCAATGTAAGAAGCCTGGCATATCTGTTCATCCACAGCAGCAAAAAATCATATTACAACAGAACAATTAGACATTGTGAAGTGAGTTGTTACTGAAGTCTCTTTGCCCAAGACACAGCTGTTTCTCAAGCATATGTTATCACAGCAGTTACAAGCCTCAGTAATGCTGCATGGGAAAATTATCACTGAGTTACTATTCAAGAGGAATAAAATCTAAGTGAACACCCATCTTCAAAGAAGCTGAAGTACAGCTTGCCTTGTGCTTGTTGCCTTTTCGGTGTCTTCTTTTTTTTCATTCTACAACATAGATGGCCTGAGGGGAAAAAAACCTTAAATACACAAAGACCACTTTCAAAGATGGTGTTACTGGACTAGACAGGCTTCTGTGCAGATGTAGTTCCAGTACGCCTTTGCACGTGCTTATACTCTTGCATATATAAAACTAACTTCAGAAGTTTAATCTAGTTCTTAGTCCGTAGTTGCTATAGTAATCATTTGATTTGATATTTGGTAGCAAAGCTGAAATTAGTTTTGTCAAAGGGCTTATAACTAAAACACCCCTCGTAACATTTTTTTTTTTTTAAATTCAGAGGTAATTTAATGATTTTTAAAGATATTATCATTGCTATTTAAAAAATCTGTTGGCTAAGCTCAAAGATAAGGAAAACATTAAAAATGCTTTAGAAAAATATGTTTGAGCACTATCTAAAATGTTCAATTTGAAATTATGATAGCACTTCATCTGCAGTACACCAGTTTCTTGAATTTCAATAGCATTTGGTTTGATCCCTCCATGAACAACTGAGCCCTGCCAGCAGCAGAGAAGCCTTTTCAAACGCATTGCCATGCTGTGATTGCATTTCTGTATTGTGATAGTATTGCCTCCAGTAAATTTTTTAAAACCGTACTTCAGTATCTAATATTCTTGGTTAGTAATTTAACCAATCCTCTATAAAGGTGGTATTTTTGTTTCCACTTCATTGCTATTGTATGTAGCTGTGCAGTTGCGTGGCCTACTTAGTTTTATGGCTTATGGACAATCTCTCCAAAAGATTTGGGAATCCCTCTACCAATTGGATAACATCTGTTTTGCCATTACTCTCATATAATTGTGTCTGATAACATAAAACTGAGACTTCTAAAGCAATTTGATTATTCATTCAGATAAGAAGTCTTACCATAATTCCTTCTTGACAGTGGAATGTAAACAGAGTGGTTTTAGCAGCTGAGGTGGGTGTACAGCTGCTCCAGCATTCTCAAAGTGCTAAAAAGTGGTTTCCTAGAAGGGAATTCCTGCAGGTATTGCCATAGTCTTTGACCTTTTTTTTCTGGAAACAGTTTCTTTTAAAGATGATAGCCTTGTATCTCTTCAGTAAAAGCATAGTTATCCTCTTCTGGAAAGCAAAGATATAATGAGAGAATGGGTTTTACAGCGAGGCTTCTGCCTTTATGCTGTGGGAAGATGTGGTGAGGGTGTGTGCTGCAGAGGAGATAGGGATAGGCAAGGTCCTTTAAATATTTGTGTTCTGTAGTGAAGGAAAAGAAAGATTGCAGTGTACGGCATGAGGAAATGCACTTGACCTTAATGATGCTTGTGTTGTTACTGTGTAAGACAAAGATGCCCTTTTTGATGTAAAAATCTTTCCCTTGAACATTTAAGTTTCACAGTTGGTGGGAAGCAGGGGAAGCTGCACGTGGCTGCTTAATTAATTAGCAAAGAATGTAATTGTGACTTGTATATTTAATTTATCATTGAGTGCTAACAGTGAGTGACAGCCTGAAGGATGCTGTTAGAAACACAGCCTGTCTGAAACTTCTTGGCTAGGCTTCAACTTATCTTTAGGATCTGTATTACTTGCGTTGGGTAGATGCCCAGGTTGTCAGAGATGTTGGTAATGCTGCTCTCTGCATGTTCATTGCAATGTCAGGAAGCCAAACTGGAGATCAGGAGGTCAGCCTGACTTTCTGGCTTCTCTTCCTGCCTTGCCTCTGCTTTTGGTGACTGAAGGCATCCTGATTACAGCTGCAATCTGTGCTGTCAGAAGAGGTGTGCTTGAGTAGCTGGAAAGGCACCAACTTAATTCCTGCTTGCTGCCTCCTAGAGGTAAGGTGGGACAGAAGAGAATCAATTCAGAGATGAAAAGTGCTTTTTAAAATAAAGTGAGTAGATAAAACTCCCCAAAGAATGAAGCTATTTGCAGGACATGATGAAAGTTTCAACATTTGCATAATTACATTAACATGTGTAAATCAAATGCATTTCTTGCCTCACAGTGAGAGAGGCTGGTTTTAATATTCTATGAAATTTTTGTTTAATATTTGATAGTGGAATAATTTTTTTTTTTAGAGCATGTAATTGGCTTGGATTCGTGGATAAACAGGTTAAAAGTGATTTCCATCTGTGTTCCTTGTTCCACGTAAATCCCCGATTTGCTATGCTCTCTTGATTACTCTTAGCACTTCTGACATCAGAATTGCTTTCCTAGTGAAAGCAGTATTTAGTAGTAAAAAGTAATTTCTTCTTCAGTAGGAATATTTTTTAATTGAAAATCCTGTTTGTACTTACTACTTTAAACTTCCATATGACATCCAGGTATGCTTCTAATCTTCTTTTCAACATAGAAGAGTTCTTAAAGACCAAAGACAAAGGAAACATTTCTAGAAGGACTGTCTTCCCAGCTTAGTTACCTGGAGATAATGTCTTCTGTACCAGTTAAGACTTGATGTAGTTAATACACGATAGTAGTATTTTTGTCCAATTTAATTGGTCCACTTGTGCTTTGTGAGATGCTAGGCACAGGTCTGTTGCATATTATGTTTTTATAGGCTTTTACTATTTTGACAGTATTGTTGCCACCAGTAATGTAAGATTGATTTGAAATTGCATCTGTACTATGCCAGTGGGTAGTACATCCAATTTGAACATGAGGAGATAATCCACATTTGTCTGAACTCAGGGAAAATATAGCCTTTTCTGAAAGAAGACCTGATGTCCTAGACTGTTAATTACTGTTAAAATATCTTTCAGAGCTGCATGAACACAGCTTAATAATTATGCAGATTTAATCAGGAAAAAATGTGTTAACCTCCTTGGAATAGGAAGCCTTGCATAGTTCTTAAGGAAGGAGATGTATATCACAGTGTCCATCAAGCTAGGCTTCTGTGGATTGTTCTGAACTGCAAGCACAACGATCAGTTTTGGAAATGGACAGTTTCATTATTACTTGAAAGGTTGCTTGCAAATGAAGTGGTAAATCTTAGTTAAGGAAGGTACATCAAAGGTTTGCGTGCTTGAAGGAATCGTGGAATTGTGAAACTCTGATGTTTGGAGATAGTCTTTGGAAGAGATTAAAAAGTTAACCCATATGAGCATTTTGCATTGATAGGCAAGTCAAATCCTTGCTGGTGTTTCTATATGGATGTATTGAAAAAGGCCTTACTGGGAATTAGTTGGTATGGTGTAGCATCTCGGTCGTCCTTTGGAAATTGTGCTTACTAAGTACAATAATGTTCTTGATGAGGAGAAATAACATTCTATCAGGAAATAACTGAAGAAAAGTGTATAGTATGCCATAGGCAAATTGTAGGGGGAGGCAAATTCTTGGCAAGAAATTTAGGAATGTTTCAGTGTAAGACTGTAAAGGTCCAAGCAACTTCTCTCTCTCTCTCTCTCTCTTTTTTTTTTAACTCCAATTCAGAAAAGCTCTTGCTTCTCAAAAATTTTTAAATGTTTTGTCTCATTTTGTAAAATAAAGACTATTGCTGTTGACTGTCAACTGGTTAATGTAAGATATCACCTCTTGTGGGTATGGTACTTTAGATACTATGTACTCTACATGTTAGTCACAGTTAAAAGTTCCTATCAAGGAAGCCAGCAAATGAGGAGATAAGGCTCTGCTTAAAAATGTACAAAAATGATTGTAGACTCATTTATCTGACTGCTCTGATACATACTGCATTAAAGTACATAATGAATAACTGCATCATGGTTCATGCAGGGTTTAACATTCTTAGGTTAGGCTTTTATCAAAGGCATTAAAAGAATGAATAGCTATCACATGTATAAATCATATGGATAAGCAGAATGTAAAGCAGAAGAGAAGTATGCTGCACTCCTGAGTGGCTAGGATAACTGCAAAGGATAACAACATACTTCCCCTGGAGGATTATATAGCTGCCCTTAGAGTTTGCCTGTGCACTGTGCTGAATCTTAACGCTTCAAATCCTGTTTATTTATATTATCTTATTTATTGTACAAGTTAGGAATTATTATACAAGAATAATGTGGAGTTTCTGTCTTAATGGCCAGTACCTAATAATTGTTAGGAAGAGTAGAGTACAGTGCTCTTTCTATATTGATATTTCACACCACCCCCCTCCTTTTCTTTCCTTTTTTTTTTTCCTTCTAATTTTGTACTGAGTAAGGAAATATCTGATTAACTTGTCTGGTGTATGCTTGGAACATAATCCTTTAAAACACTTCTGTGGTAGAGTTTGGAAATGAAAGGTATGAATGATGCACATTAAAGATACAGATGGATGGTTAACTGATTTCCAAGACATTCTGAGAATAATGAAGAGAAGCAGCTGTAGTAATGTATATTTATCTCCTTTACTTTGGATTAGGGACCTGTGACCTTTATTTATTTATTTTTTTCCTGGTGACCTTTCAGCTGTGTTCCATGTTTTGGTCATCAAGTTTAATTAAAATCTAGATTTTGGTTTTGATTTCTGTGTTACTGTACTGTCATACTGAGTCATTCCTTAAATCTTTTGAAAGAATAAAGGTAACTACAAGGATATAGTGATTTATTTGTTAATGGTATTCTTTACCATTGTTAGGTGGTCCCTACTACTATGTATGAGTGCAAAAGATAGTTTGTGTTTGTCTGCAGAGTCTTGAAGATAATCTACAAATTGGTTCTCAAGAAGCAAGCGTCTTCTGCTAGCTGTTACATTAAATCTGTCTTCAGGAGAAGCACCCAGACAGTCTGCATGGAAGGGGACTGAGCTGTTTTATTCTTAGGTTTTCTTCCCTTTGGACTTTACTTAGTTTCTTTTTCCCTTTGTCTGCTCTGAAATAGTCCATAAGAGGATTAGCTCTGAAGCAGGCTGTGAAGTCCTGTTTTCCCAGGGTTTAGGAAGAGACGGTTATGTTGACTTTACTCTCCTTCTCATCCATGGTCAGTGTATTCTGTGGGTTTCTGGCAAGCAGCACACTTTATGGAAGAGAATGTATTTAACCAGTAACCTTTTCTATGAAACACTGAGGCTCTGGCTATGTATAAGTATATATTCCCCATATTTTATCAAACCTGGGACAATGTCTATCTGAAAATTACAGGGGGTAGGGGGGTAAAGGGATGTCTTACTACTCACTGAATCTAGTTTTGATGATAATAGAATGTGTATTATATTGAAGCAAAAAGAATGTAGAACTTTAAACTGTCAAATTAAATTAAAAATTAATCAAGAGGAGTGGTATTCTTCCAGCATTTGCCTTTTGCCTCTGATTTTAAGATCTAAGAATTAGCATGATACAGTGCTACGGGTTGTATAAAGGCTTGAACCATTTCCTCTTGTACCATCATTTTTTCCTGTTTCAGTTAAATAAGTGAAATGAAGACTTGATCAAGTCTTTAATACTCCCTTTGTAATCGGGTTTTATATTTGAATTATTACAAACTTGTTTAAGAGGTGTCTGTGACTGCACTTATGTTTTGATAATATGGAGGTGCTTACAATCTGATTAATGCTGCTGCATTTTTCTTCTCTCCTGCTGGGAGTAAAAGTCTGGGGCTAATAAAATGTTTCCTGACCTTAAATAGGAGGGAGTAGTGTTTTCTTGCTTGATAAAGACACAAGTTTGAGTGCTGATTTTATTTTGCAATAAAATTTGAGAGGCATAGTAAACAATACAATTTGTGAGAAAATAAGCATAATAAATTTGAGCTGATCTGCTCTCTTTTGCTTTACAATTGGCCATGAAAGAGTAAATGTAAGAAAAAAAAAGTTTTCCTTTTCTACAGTATGTAGCTAAGAAAATTAAAAGCTTATTTTGCTTTAAAGAAGTCTTCTATTCAAAACTTGTTCTTAAAATAGTGAATGAAATAAAAACTTGGGATAATTGTAGGGTTTTTTCTGTATACAATATCTGAGAAGTCTACTTTGCGGCATCTTAGCACAGGTAGTAAATAAAAAACAGAAGGAAATTGAACATGCCTGACTTTAAAAATCCACTAAAAATTTATCTGAAAAAATGTATGGAAATTGCTTTTTATTATTTTTCATTATGACTTCCCAAATGCTTTTTAATTTAGTGACACTTTTAGCTCTTCTGGAGCTTTTTGAGTTAAACCGCTTTCTGTTGGATCTTACATGATGAGGGTCTGCCTACAACCGAGGTTGCATTAGGAAGTGTTGAATCACTTTACAGTGTCAGGAGAAGTGCCCAGCTGAAAGCCTTTGAACTAGGAGGTGTTTGTTTTTTATTCTCTTAAGCTCTTACAAAAAGCTAAATGTCATGGCATGTTCTTCCCTCCTGGTTATGCAGCTCAGATTCCTTAATAGCAAAGGTTTTCCTGGTGTAGCTAAGGTCCCCTCCTAAAGCAGCAGTCTCTTCTCAGCTGCAGGTATTAATGGATCAGGGTGGATGGGGGTGAAGATGCACCTTGAGCTGGGAAGCTGTTGGCCAATCACTCTAGGTTTTTTCCCTCCTCATGGGCATCTACTTTGTAGAAGGGGTCACTCCAGATTTTGTGACCTCTGTTCAAATCTGATCAAATAAAGATGAGAGAGAAATTCATGCCTTTGTTATACCAGACAATCTCTTTCTTGCATGTATTTGTTTTTAGTGGTCGGTACACCATATTTGTCAGGAAACTGTCTTTAAAATGGTATTTATGCTGAGGGTTTGACATCTAGCGCAACATAACCTTAGGCTTCTCCAGTGTTCTTTGAATTCCTGCATGGGAGGTCAGGGCATCTTCCATGACTTCCAAGTCCTCCTTAGCCCCCCAAAAAAGGGGTTAGTGCCACAGTCACTGTTTAAGAACGGAAAAAAAATATTAGCTAGCACAGCCTTATGGCAATTCTAGAAGTGACAAAGTGGTGATCACTGAAGGAGGAGACTTGAAGGGTATCTGTTTTTGTTCTGTTGTGTAGGAAATGATGACTTATGGCTACCTCAACGATGTTTACTGTCTGTGGGTTAAGGAGGGCAGGATGAGAAGAGTAGCTCCGGAAGGAGCCCTTTGTTCCTGGAGTCCTCTGGCATTTAAGGTTATGGAGAGCACATTTATACCGGAGATGATACTGAGCAGGAACTATGACTGCTTTGTTGCTATGTTGTTTTTAGAGCTGGTGGAGGAAGAGAGGAGGAACACTAGTAAAAGGTGCTTTCCTCCTAAGGGGATGATGTTTTTCCTGTCTAAACCTGTGACAACAACAGGAGGCTGTAGAGCTTGCAAGAGCTGTGTTTCTCCAGTAGAAAGAACAGATTTGTAGGTTCTGATAGTTATGCTAAAATGCAGCTATCGGCTGCTATCTCCAAAAATTCTGTGATTCCTCCTCAATCACTCCTTGTTCCCAGCTGTCAGCAGTATGGCTGTCAGCTTCTGTCTATAGGTAATTCTAAGTAGCTTGGTTCCACTTTCCTGGGATGAGTGCGAGATGCAGACATAGCTACAGCAGTGTCTTGTTCATGTTTAAGTGAACAGTTGAGTTTCTGATAAGGGAGCACAACATTTACCAAAAAGTTCAGAAAGATGTTGCTAAATGTTATTAGCTGCCTTTTCCCGGAAAGTAGAGTGAGGGATTATAGAATTTGCTATGGGTGATGCAAATCTCAACTCCTGGCTGGTTTTGCTAGGATGAGGGTAAAAGGCTGTTTCTGGATACATTTTGGGGCCTTTGAAGTGGTGACAGGACTTGAATTAGTGAGTATTGCTTATGTAAAGGTTATGAGTGTCAGTCATGTCACACAAGACTGTGTGAATGGAGTAGACGTTATTTTATATAATAATGTTTTGCCTGGCCCACTCCTGCTCTACTCATTGCGAAACCTTTGGTGGAGATGTCACAGCCTGGGTGCCTGTCAAAACCAAACCTGATTGTTCAAGGGCTGGCACAGTTTATCTGCTTTTTAGCTTGCTATTATTGTATAAAAACCTCCAAGTTAGTCTGAAAACAGATTTATAATCATTATGCAGGTCATTGTTTATGGCTTTAAGTTCTAATGTGTTGTGTTTTAGAAAAAAAATTAATAGTTTGGCTCTTTTTCAAGATAGACGCACTCGTATTTGTTTTGTGCTTTTCAAAGGCAGTTTCCAGCAGATTGGTAGTTCTTGAAAACAGTTTCCCTGATCTCTTGAATGAGATTACCCCATGCTCACCTACCACCTGACTTGCTACCAAAATAAGTGGTGTTGAGGTGGAAGTCACTCTCTGCAAATGTAGTATTTCTTGTAAAGATCTCTGAAGTGGTTAAGTGGTTTAGAACATTGTGTTAAGAAGGGGATTGTTTTTCTCATAAATACAAAAAGTAGAAGTAGCAGGTTTTTTTTCTGTAGTGTTCACAGAACAGTATCAAAGAATTTGATATATATTTAAACAAACATGTATCAAAGAATTTGATATGTATTTAAACAAACATGCAGAAAAACAAAAATATAAAAGGGGGCTTTGATGGGCCTTTTTTTTCCCCTGCTCTTATACTAACAGGCAGGAACAGGGTTTTGAGCCTTATCTTGTAAGGATTTATACCTGATAGGAAACCAGAGTGCATTTTGAGGGACAGAAGTACGTTGTTGTCTTTGGAATCTTTACTAAGCCTGGTAGCAGCGTGACTGTTTACAGGGCATAATGCCTTCAGGCTTTAGAAAAAGTGTGGAGGATGTGAGAATAACTGGCCCTGGGAGACAGCAGAGAAAGCTGGAGCCTGTCAGATAGGCTTCAGCTTCCCAAGGCATGTGATCCACAGTGAAATCCAGCAGAAATAATAGTACTTTAACTCAGGTAACAAGAATGTAGGATGCAGTGGTGCTGCTTATTTCTTTTCTGAAGTGGTCTGTTGACATTTATGTTATTTCTTTTGTGTGCAGGTGTGACTCTCGGGGGGAAGGCTTTGGTACTATTTACTGTGTCTTTGGCTCTGATATCTTGTGTTTATTGTATAACCCTTTTGAACTCTTTTAATTGGAATTTTTCATTTGAAAGATATATTTAATTTCAGAAATTCAGCTGTGATTGCATTAGCCTTATTAATGTTTGTGCAGTTGTAATGTAACATGATTTTAACAGTAACAGGATTTGCAGCTCTAGGCTGCAGGTTTTAGTCCTGCAGTACTACTTGGAAATAAAGCTACCTAAAATGACTAGCAGAATTATTTACATATTCACTAAGCATTAGGTCAGAGGCAAGGTTCTTGTCCTGTGGGTGAAAAACCTGTTTCTCAGGCTCAGGGCTCTCTCAGACATCCCTTCCAGCTCTTCCCTCTTTTTCTTCCTTTCCTCTAACTCTGCCTGTTTACTATGTTTTGGCAATAGTTTCAACAGGAAAGACTGTCGCCTGCTGACCTCTGGAAAGCTATGAAGCTGGTAGTTAGAGCACTTTGCTAAAAGGTAAGAGATTGTGTTTTGAATTTTGAAAAAAAGGGGGTTGAAGTCTAGCTGCAACCTGGGAAAGAAGCTCTGACAGCTCTGTGGTGCCACGTCCTGCCTTGCATCCTGCCTAGCGTCCTCACTTTTGTGTCTCAGCCTCCACGTCCTAGGCTCCCACTGGTGGTTCTCTGAAAGAATCACTTTTTGCATGAATTGAATGAGTGAGACACAGTATTTTAATTAGTCCCCAGTTTACGTTTATCGAAAGTGTGAAGGAGGAATCTGGTTTGTGCTGACCTAGAGTAAAATTGGAGGGGGAAAAAATAATCTGTTCTTCATTTTCATTATGACTCTGCCATTGAATTCAATGTATGATAAGGCTTCCATCCTGTCCTTTCAGCAAACCTGAGCTCCTCTGAAGTAACAAGCTTTTCACGTTGTTGATAGCAGTGGTATACTTGTAATTCTCTGTCTTCTGATAGCTTGAAGTCATCTGCACAGAATGGAAACAGGAAACAGGCCAGGTAGATAATTTGAATTAAATTGACTAACAAAGACCTTTTATTGAGAAAGCATTCTTCTTTGTTCAGGGCGGTGTGCAAGGTGATTCTACTTCCACCCTATATTTCACATAGTTTTGTGTGTTCGCATATGTTGGTTCGTCTGCTTCTTCCTCTTCAATTTTGAATAAGCCAAAGTGATATTTCATTAATTTATCTGCACAGGTAACACAATACTCCTGGTAGGCACGATGATTAACACTTAAAATACATTCTTTCATACAAAAATGACACTAATATGAGAGTAATATTAATAATCAAAGACTTTCTGAAACACTGTTTTGAAATTGATTTGAACCCACACTCAGTTAAGACAACTGTGCTGAGAAACTCTACAGTTTGATACACAGCTTTGAAGTAGTTCATATACACGGTCTTCAAAAATACCTGCGCTGTTGTTTCCTTAAAAGTAAACAAAAAATCTCGTCCTAACCTATATAGAAAGAAAGAGGTAGATGCTTCTGGAGCAATGTAAGTCAAATAAAGGAGAGTATAAGGCAGGCTGTGCTTTCAAAGTGGTATCAGTTCAGAGCTGCATAAAAAAGGGAGTGTGTGGGAGCAGACAGAAATTTGTATATTTTGGATGGAAGAGGCCACCTTTCCGCATTTGAGTGTGCAGGGATGCTGGCTACATTTAAGCATGGAGTTGTTAGTTAGCTGCTGATAGAGGGTTTGATTCTGGTATTGAATTCTGCTGCTGTAAATGAAATTTATTTTGAGGGTGACAGGTTTGAATTTTCACTTGTGTTAGTGAAGGGAACTTCTGGCTCATTATTTGCTTTTCAGTGCCAAAATCTAACCCACAGGGGTAAAAGCTTCTGTCATTTTCCAAGTCCCCAGATGCTGTGTTCTGGAAGGAGGTAATGTACAGATGCAAGAGAACTGTTCCCGGAGAACCAGCTGAAAAAGGTTTTATGTTAAAAAATATGTTATGAATATCTAGTGTATAAAGAAAAGGGGAGGCAAGTATGCTATTGCAAGCATTTTCTGCTAGAAAATACTAAACTAAACTGCTTTCAGAGCCAAGACGGACTTTCTGAGTAAAATCGGAATAAAAATGTATTTTCATATAAATTCACACTGTAAGGCCAGAAAACAATGTTAAGACGTCCTATTACCCGAAGTATATTAGACACTATAAATTTTCACTCAATTATCCCTTTTTGTAAGACATTCAATTACTGGACAAAATTATAATGTATGTTTGTACAGCATTGCTGCTTGAGTGCTTAGATGTTTTTTTCAGTTGTTACATTTATCAAGACTTGCAGTCCCTGCATCTGTGACTCCTAAAAAGCTGAAGACAGGTATATTCGCTACCTCACCTAATGCATAATTTCTGTGATTCTGATCATGCCCACCAATCTCACTTTTCATCTTTCTTCCTATGGAGTGTAAAAGAAATGAGTTAGTTTCTTGAATGTTTTTCTGTTAAAATCTAGTTTTGGGGTTTTGGATGAGCTCTGCATCCGTGCTGGGAGACATTGGTGGTTAGGAAGGTGTCAGGATAGGGCATGAAATGAGTTTAGGAGGTGGGTTGTGCTTAGGAGGTCTCTCCCTGCCATTCTCTCCTCCAGAGGAAGATAAGATTTTGTTCCAGATTTTGTTTCAGAGAGGAGGACCAGCTTGTGCATTGGGAAGAGTTTATGAGCCCAGTTGTGTGTCTTCCACTTCTCTTGAAGTGTTCCTCAGTGTTCACTTCATCAGCATACTCAGGGGAGAGGGAGCAAGGGAGTTAGATTGCCTTATAAGTATAGCAAATTTCAATTTAGCTGACGTTAGAGTTGCAGTGCCTATAGCACAAGTAATTAACAATAATTGAAACAAAACAATACATTTGGAGGGCAAGATTTCACAATCTGACTCTGTAGGGGAGGAGTAGTACATTGGGAAATAAACAAATCACACACAGCATCAGGTTCTAAAAAGCCCTAATGATATTTAATGTTTATTTGTGGCAAAAAATAAATCCAACTGTAAGTCAAATTTCTATAGAAGAGTGTGAGACTCTCAAAATGGTTCTTGCATAGTTTTGTTGCCTCTGCACCTGTGCAGTGTCTTGGTATCCCAGGAGTTTTTGACTTCAGACTATTTCCAGACTTCTGTGGTGATGCAAAATGCAATAATCCTAGTGAATGCTGAGAAGGAAAAATGCAATATTTTATTTGCATTTACTTCCTATTTTTTTTGTTTTGTCAACATACAGCCGTAGAGCCAGAGTGGGAAGCTTAGAGGCCTTTGTCAGTGCTACTCCAAAGGATGCTTCTAGGTCAGCTATAGAGAACAGCATATGTCACCTCCTGCCTGGGTTCCTGTCAGCTTTTGCTGCTGAAGGGCAAAGCAGTGAGTATGTGCCCTTGGCACTCTGGGTATGTAGGCTTGATGGACCTGCAGGATGTGTCCTTGCTGTGTCAAGACATGTGGGCACCTGGTGGGTGAGTCGTGTCAGGAGACATACAGTCAGCTTCCTCACTAGGGTGTTTCTTGGGAATAAGGGTAAGAGGAGCCTTTGAAGGACTTGAAAGTGGATATGGCTTGAACGATGCAAATTCATGGAGGAAATCAAAGGCAGGTGTTATCAGCTGAACTGATTACTAGCTCTCTCTCTCTTTTTTTTTTTTATTCTTTTATCTGGGTTTTAAGATCAGTACATCTTTTTAGAAGATGAAAGGAATCTCTTAGTGATGAGATTCATCTTTGCTGCATAAGCAGGCACTGTAGTGGGGTTTTTTTGGCTTGTTTTTATGAATAAACTATATTTCACTGTGGTTACTGGCTAACCTTCAGTTTTAATCACACAGGAATAAGGGCATATCAAATGCTATGCAATAGAAAAGGGAAAATAAAATGGAAGAACTAATGTCGAAGACACGATATATGTGAAGGAGGGAGCTTCCTATACTGTTTTACCATATAATTCTGTGTAGTGCTTTTTATTACAAGATAATTTTTTGGTTTTGACAATATGTGTTGTCAAAGACACTCAGCTGATATTGCCTTTCATCTCTCTATTCTGAAAAAAGAGTCTGTTTAAAATCACTTGTAATTTTAGGGAAGAACTAGAATATCTATCTTAGCAGGGCTTTCAGCCACAGAGCAGTATCAGTGCTTGATACATCATATTTAATTAAATAAAATCTGAGGAATATTAGAAACACAGAATGACTTGCGTTGGAAGGCACCTTAAAGATTATCTAGTTGCAGTCCCCCTGCCATGGGCAGGGACACCTTCCATGAGACCAGGTTACTCAAAGCCCCATCCAACCTGGCCTTGAACATCTTCAGGCTTGGAGCACTCATGACTTCACAGGGCAGCCTGTTCTAGAACTTCACCATCCTCATAGTGAAGAATCTCTTCCTGATCTGAATTGTCTGTCTTTCAGTTTAAACCCATTACACCTTGTCCTATCATCATGCCCTTGTGAAAGGTCCCTCACCAGCTTTCTTGTAGGCCCCCTTTAGGAACTGAAAGGCCGCTATAAAGTCTCTCTGGAGCCTTCTCTCCTCCAGGCTGAACATGCCCAACTTTCACAGCCT
Source organism: Phaenicophaeus curvirostris (assembly GCF_032191515.1). Classification (NCBI taxonomy): domain Eukaryota; kingdom Metazoa; phylum Chordata; class Aves; order Cuculiformes; family Cuculidae; genus Phaenicophaeus; species Phaenicophaeus curvirostris. Next base: position 53,079,796 of record NC_091392.1, read on the forward strand.
GTCTTCGTAAGAAAGGTGCTCCAGCTCTCTGATCATTTTTGTGACCCTCCTCTGGACTCGCTCTAACATGTCCATGTCCTTCTTATGTTGGAGCCCCCAGAGCTCGATGCAGTATTCCAGGTGGGGTCTCATGAGAGCAGAGTAGAGGGGCAGAATCACCTCCCTTGACCTGCTGGTCACACTTCTTTTGATGCAGCCCAGGATATGGTTGGCCTTCTGGCCTGCAGGCACGCTTTGTCGGGTCATGTTGAGCTTCTCATCAACCAGCGCTCCCAAGTCCTTCTCCTCAGGGTTGCTCTCAACCCATTCTCAACTGAATGAGAGAATACAGATCTTTCAAAATGTTGAAGATAGCACTTGCAGCTGTCATGTAGTCCATCTTATCCTTCCTCTCAAATGTCCAACATAATTTCTGTCTAACAAAAATGTTTGTTTTTTTTTTTTTGTACAATGAGCTAAACCAAAAATTGGCAGGAAACATTTGTTGTCAGAAAGACATGGTGAATCTTTTTTATTGTAAGTTATTGAATAAATGTTGCTGCAAGATTTTACAACACTTAAACTTTACTGATAATGTTTAGGATATCAGCTTTATCATGGATAAACATATTTGTTGTGATGTACTGAAATTCCAGAAAATCACTGATGTGTTGCAGTGTCTCTATAAAACCTCAAGTTAGTCCACTGGTACATACTCTGCCTTCTTATCTTGCCAGATACTCATTTTCTGTAAAACTGGCAGAAATGCTTTCCATCACCTGCTAAAAATCATCTTTAAAGGATTTTTCTACTTCTCCTGTTCATCGTCTTTTTCTCCTGGGATGGTACTCTATATGATGATCTCTGCTCCTTATTGATGGTGATAAATTCATAGTTTTTTATAGTGAGTCCCTTAGCTCACTATGTTTGGACACCTAAGTGCTATTTTAATGATCTCATGCAATGCTATCCTGTTGCATGGGTCTTATATTTTGACTAAGGAGATGGCGTAGTCTTCTCTAAGTGTCCATAAGGAAACGCCTTGCCAGAAATACTTTAAGTTTTAAGTTGTTTGCTGTGATCTGGGGGTTTGTAGGAGTATATTCAGCTTGTTTGTGATGTTTGTCAGGAGGGCTTCATTACTAATCCACTGATTCAGAGACCACAATTCTGTTGCTGGATGCCTTTCAGAGCAAAGCTGGTTTGGCTGATGGGACGCTGGTTCTGTGGGTGCTGTTGCTAAGGCTGACCAGGCAGTCTCTTCGAAAGCTTAATCCTCTGTTTTGAGCATATTAGATATATCTAGTGTAGCTAGGATGAACTGAAGAAAAATAGCACCAAAAGGCAACCTAGATTAGCAATATGTTTTTTTTTTCCACACAATGGATTAATCTTAATAGAATGAGTCCAAGATTGCCCAAATCATTACTTTAAAAAAATCATGAAATGTTAACTGTAAATAATGTTTCATTCTTTTTGACCTATAACTATTATGATATATTGGATAGTGACTAAGTATATAAGTATTGAACATTTTATTAAGTATGATGGTAATTTCTCCAGTGTTTACTCATTTACAGTCTTAATTTTTCCTTTCTCACAAAACAGTGAATAAACTTGTAAGTTCAATATTTTCCTATTTGTTTTTTTCAGCTTGTCTTTTATCGGGCTGCTTTTGGTTAAATGTTGTTGTGTTTCAGTATCTTGGATTTATCGTGTTCTTGAGACAATGAAGGCCAACTGTATTCTGTTCTGTATTAGCAAAAGTGCAGCCCCAAGGTCAAATGGAGCAATGTTTTCCTTCTATTCAACACCTGGGATCCTGCATCTGGGGATCTGCGTCCGGTTTGGGGTTTCCCAGTGCGAGAGAAGGATTTATGAAGAGGAACAAGTACAGCAGAGGAACATTGATATGGTTTGGAGGCAAGGGCATAAGTGCAGGGGGAGACTGGGGAAGCTGGGTTTGTTCAGTTGGAAGATGAGAGGACTAAGGGGGAATCTGATTGCTGAGTTGAGCTGTCTAAAAGGGGGCATTTAGAGGAGGTAGATCTTCTGGGAGGTGTATAGTAAAAACAAAAGACAGCAATCACATTTTCTAGCAGGGAAGTTCTGATTAGGTAAAATGTTAAAATATGTCTGCAGTATGAGTGGTTAAACACTGGAAGATGTTTCCCTGTTTTTGGAACCCTTAATAACTAGATTGATCAAGGTATGGAGCAAACTGATCTTTCTTTGAAATTATCTCTGCCTGGTGCAAGGACTTGGACAAGAAGAACTCTGAAGGTCTTTTCCAAACAGAAGTTCTTGATTTGATGAATACACTTATGAATGATGAATTTTTATTTTTTTCTTTTTGAGTTCCAGTTGCCTTGCATATATTAAATAGCTGAGAAGAATTACATTTGTAAGAACTTTCTCCCTAAAGTCTGCTTAGCAAAGGAGGTATTTGTAGTGAAGGGACTAGATCTAATTGATTTTGCTTACCCATGTCCCTCCAGATTTGTTTGTGGAACTAGAAGAGATCACACTTTCATTTTACTGATGGGCTGGAAAATAAGCTCTCCTGTTTCTGCAGCTCCCTGTGGGTTCATCAGTTTTGAATAAATTAGTATCTGAATGAAGCTATTTGCATGAGCTAAGATGAAAAAAAAAATATACAGCTATATACATATGTAGCCTTGCTGTATTCACAAAACATGCTATAGCTGTCATAACTAGTTTATCTCTTTAATGAAAGACATGTGGTTAGACAAACACAGTATGTGAGGTTTTTTAAGAGTTCACTATAAAATTTACACTCTTGCATCACCGATAATGTTGTTCTTGAGAGTGTTAGTACATTTTTCCATGCCTAAAAGTTTATCTATCTTTGTCTTTTCTTTTTGCCAGGCAGACCAGGTGTATTATGTATGTAGAGTTCTAGTGTAAAGAATGTGTATAAAGAATAAAAAGGATGAAAAGGACTCTTTAGAAGAAAAGGAGCTTAAAAGACAGGATATCTTTTTTTTTTTCTGAAAATTTCTGACTATACCGACTGCTAGGCCTTTAAACTATTCAATGTGGGCTGTATTGCTGGATTTTGTTATGTTTTCCCTCTGTGTAGCTCTTTGCTTTTGGATTGAGTGTTTGCTGGACCTTGTAAACATAGTTCCATGGGTGAAGTTGCCTGAGCAAAGTTGTGCCTCAGCAATACAGCCGTTCCGTTTTTCCGTTGGTTGTGAACTAAATGTAGGGAAACAAAGCTGGGAAATGTCCTTGGACAGCATTTGTACATCACTCTGGAAAACTGATAGGGCTGATCATCAGCTCAAATTTACTGTTTGTAATTGGTGTTGTATTGTTTTCATCTGTCCCAAATCTTGCCTTGTCACAGTGACTGGCAGAACTACAGAGTAGTAAGGAGAGAAATAATACTTTTGTGTGTGTGTGTGGAGGAGAGTGAGGGCTAGGATTGGAGGTAAAAAAAGCTCATGAATAGTATTGTTTTATCTGTTCCCCAATTTGTTTCTGTTTTGTCTCTTACCTGGCAGCCCTGTTGGTCTCTGACCCAGAGAAGGGCTTAGATCCTTTGATTTCCATCTTCCACCTTCTTCCTACTTCCTCTGAATCTGAGTCAAAATACGAATCGGAGACAATATATGTCGCTCAAACTATATACTATCACTCAAACAGCTTTTCCTCATTACATGCAGTTTCTACGGGTGGTGGAAATCCAGGGCCATGTATCATGAGTAATAATTGCTCAGAAATAAGTATTCGTTACTTTGTTTCTTCCTTATTCTAGTTGCACCTTGTGTGCTCTGGGGACCAAATATGGGGAGAGCTGGTGAAACAGCATTCCTTACTGTGCTGGCTTCTTACATGTACTGTGACATGGGTCTTAAAAAGCATTGGTGTGTACCTAGCAATGTAATAATGATAGAATCACTCCTTTCTGTATTAACATGGATAGAAAACACTAGACAGTATCATAAAGCCCCATCACATTTATTTCTAGTTAGGTTAATTCCATATATACTCTTCAGCTACTGTACTTTATCGAGGAAGAAAACTCAAACCAGCCCCCCAAAACAAAAGCATAGACAAACAAATCCCACCAGGTTCTCTAGAAACCCCAAACATAAAGCCCAACACCAAATCTCTGAGTAGACATACTGTGAGAGTCTTGAGGGTTCACAGTCTGTGGAGAGGAGTGTATAGAAAGGAGGGTTTGCTTATATGTCGATGTGTGTGGTCACACTCCTCCCAGCTATTCATGTGTATTGTGGACTGTTTCAGCAGCACGTTTGGCCCTCTGGTCCTGCTCAATGATTCATTCAGTGCTGTTAGTCATAAATGCTCTTGACTATTAAAAAGTAAAGCTCAGCTGTGGATGAAGCGTCTCGAGAAGAGGACAGACCAGCCTTTTCACTCAGCACTGCTTTAGCAAGATCTTATATAATTTTTTTTTCTTTTCCCTGTCCTTTCTGTTTCCTCTTGATATAATTAGGAATGCAGTTCTGTTTTGTTTTATATGCTTTTGAAATACATCCATGGTACTATTTTTTTTTTTCTAACTTGTAGAGAAAAATAAACTGCATTTCCAGGAACAGATCAGATTATAAGCTTAGAAGCAATGCAGTTTAGATTATAAAGTATATAGCCAATTTAATGCGTTAGCAACACCCGTATTTTTCCAGTATATAGCTTCACAACAAAATGGGAATAATCACAACTACAATTACGTATTTCAGATGTTTCAATGTATGTCTTTTACAAGTGAAATCAAGCAGATGCTATTATGTAGCAAGAATTGTGTTAGACAGAAGCAAGATAAGTATTTTTGTCTTTGCAGGTGTCTGCGGGATATATGGTTAAACTCAGTGGCTTGAATTCTGGCTTGCAGGGGTCAGCAGTGGTGGCAGGCATGGCAGTGATGCTGTGAGATTTGTCTCTGGCTCCACTGTTAGTCTTTATGTAGCAGTGGTGATGGGGGTGGGAAGGTAATGTTGTAGCTGAAGGTCAGCTGAAAAAGATGCAATCTGCTGGAAACATTAGCTTATTCAAAAAAGCAGTTTTATCCCATAACGGCTAAAGTGTTGGCACCAGATGCAGAGTAGTAGTTTTGAGATTATTTGTATTGATCATCTTTGCCGGTCTCCTATTTTACTGCCAAATAAGTACTGCTGAGCTTTTTATCCTAAACTGATGGTAATATATAAGGGTTTTCAGTAGTTTTCATTATTGCTATTTTGAATTTGCATATTAACACACACACATATCGTGATTATCCTGATCGTTGTGGCTGTTTGTGGTAAGTATAAGGAGAGATGGAATAAAAAAATCTGCATTTTTCATTGTGGTCTGTAAATGTGGACAATAGTCTTGATGCAGTAGTATATAATCATTAGGAGGGGCTATAGATAGCAGTTTTAGAAACTTCTTTTGTTTGTTTGTTTTGTTGCAGCATGTGACCTATTCATATCTTTGATCCCTTAAGCTGTGGACTGAATAACTGTGGATTAGTAGAAACAAGAAATGCTGTGCACCATCTAATGACATATTTCTTCTGGCTACATCAGAGAAGTTTAGATAAGATCTGTTGTAGGAAATCTTCTGCATAGTCTACAGGAGCAAAGGTTGTAGCCAAGGATACTGTGATTTCCTTTTGCAAAGGATAAAACTGAAATGGACTGCCATGCTGATTTATCTTAAAATGCTTAGGGAAACTGTAAACATAGCAGAAATAATCTTGACAGTGCAAGAGCAGGTCTTCTTCCTTTCCTACATGCTGACATTGGGAATAGTAGTAAGAACCTATTGACTATCTATACGACCTATACCTAAACAGCAGCTTCTCAATAACCTAAAATTAGTGCACTTGTTTTTGATACAGTAGTGTTCAAAATTCTCCTCAAGCAAAGGTGAAGAATGATATTTTTGTCTTCTCTGAAACTGAAATAGTGATAATGTTACTTTTCAATATGTGCTGCTGCTCTTTAGCCTGGCGTTTAAATATGTTTCATTATAACCTGTAATATCAATGGATGGCAAATTTGGCTTCATTTTAGCCTTATCTGTAATATAGGAGTAATGTTTTTATGGTTTGAAGATGGTCACAAATTGGCAAAATAAATTCAAAGATGCAGTCATTTTCTTCAACCATACATGGTGCTCTTCATCTTTAGATAACATTACTTCCTCTTTTGAAAGCTTAAAAATGATTACGTTTTCTGCTGTAACCTTGCAGAAAAGTAATGTGTAGGCATTGTGCAGAAACATTTTGGAAGTAATGAATTCTTTAAAAATAGTATATACAGAGGGAGAAAGGCCAGTCATGTTTTATGTAGAATTTTCAAAGTGGTTGTAGTTGATTTGAATTACTGCGTGTAGATACAGCGCAGGCAATAGCTGGCTTTGATGTCAGACTGTATCTTCTGTTCTCTCTTATCCCTGGTAAAGGGAAGAGCAACAATTGTGTTGTGCAGCCATCCCAAGGCTTTAATTCATGCAGTATGACAAACAGCCCCCCAGTGAAATGCTTCTCCAGTGGCATTTTGTAGCAGTTATTCATCAGTCAGTATTACTGGGGGCAGCAAATCTATGCTGATGTTCGGTCAATATTGTTGGAAGCAAGAAATTTATGGTAATGTTCACGTTTAATTAATGGCTATTAAGAAACCCGTGCAGTTCATTTTTCAGCTACACGATGTTGTGAATGATGTTCATGGACATGTTCGGTTGTCTCAGTTAAAATGTAGGCTTGATGAAATACAGAGGAGGTACTAAGCTAATAAAGTATTTAATATTGGCCAATCAAATGGATGATTATTGACTATTTTCCATGATAGTGGCTGAAAATAACAGTTGTCTTCTTTCTCTTATAAGAGAATGTGTAGTGATTGTCATGAGTAATAATGAGATGATGTTATGAATGTTAAACATCTTGTGTGTAAAATGTTTGAGAGCTGACCTGGCCAGCATTTTCCTTTAATGTCTTAAAGTGTACTAAAGGGATTCTGCTCCCTTCCACCCCCTCCCATTCCCAATGACTAAATGTCTTATCAGAGATCAGTCTTTGCATCTATTAGGAAGAAAAATAACCAGTGTGGGAAGGAAGTGGTTTTCCTATAGCTGTGTTAATTTGGGCCCTTAGGATAGGAAGAGACCTTTTAGATGAGAGAGGTGTATCCTTCAGGATGTAGAAGAGAAAGAAAAATTGACCTGGAAAAATGAAATCACGCAGACAAGAATTTTTTGTAATTAGTATTTCCAGAGGTAAACGAGATAGGTTAGCAGTTAAAGAATTCAGTTTGAAAGTTTTTTTTGTAAAGCTTCTTGTGGGAGAAATGAGGATGATCTGCTGGTTTTGCTCTGGCATTTTAGGACAGCAAGTACAAATCTTTAAGTTTGGCATTTCTCATTTTGAAAATCTATTCTTATTTTAAACCTAAATAACAAAACTCAGCTGAAGTATTGGTTGTATTTGACAGCTAGAGTATAAAAATGCCTACAATAGCAAAGGATTTAAAATAAATAAAATACTTCAGGATCTTTTTCTTGGCATTAGAAGTTCTGTTACCTCAGAGCAATACCTTTTCATCTCTTTTCATGGTAGATGAAACTGCTTCTGATTCTTTGCAGTTCAGTTCTGAAGGGGAAGTTCTCAGTAGTCAACCTGCAATCCAGATATCTGCCATGTGAGACCAGAATTTTTAACAAAGATTTTGATGGACTCGAAGCTTTAAGTTGTAAAGATGATGTGGTAGTTCTTCAACATTTGGTCTTTCACACAATTCCATGTCAAACTGTATCCTGAAGGCCTTTCAGAGTCCAGAATACACTATTCAGTAAGTTTATGCATAAGCTAATCACACTATGAAGTACTTCTGAACACTTAAGATATTTGGTTTCTTGGTTGTAAACATAAGTAGTATGCTTAATCTCCAAGCTTCACCATGAAGAACATTAAAGTTAAATGAAGACTGTCTGTATTTAATGCATTTTCCACTGATTGTGGTTGAAATGGTACAAATAGTTGCAGTTGATGCATGTCCATTGTATTACTTTAGAGCAAGTTCTTCATCTGTTTTGCCTGGTCAAGGAACTTAGAGCTGCTCAATGAATCTGACTTCAGTATTATGATTTAGTACAGAGTGGAATGAAAAATATTTCATTACAATACATATACCAAGAAAGGAATTCAAGACAGCTAGCAGCAACCAATCTCTGAAAAGATTTCTGTAAAAAGTAAAGAAAAAACAAAGACTTAAGAATGGGTTTCCTGGATATTTGTGAAGTCATTTAGACAAGCTTTGTCTACTGCCCTGAGAAATATTTTTGGCACTTCCTAGTTCACGAAGTTTTTACCTGTGAGACACTTCACGATATGAACACAGTAAAAGCTTTGGTATAAAATATTTTTTTATCAGAAAACTCTTTTTACAGTGCATTAAGCTTTTTCTTCTTCCACTCCCTTTTTTTTTTTCAGCCTAAGCTCTCTCTGTAGCACTGTGAAAGCCTTTCCTCCTTCAAATTAGCATGGAATTGCAATATGATCGCTTCCGTTCTAAGATTCTGCTGTTTGTTTAAGCAGATGAAAAAAAACCAGAAAGCAAATATAGCTCGTTGCAGAAGATGACTCCAGTTGATATATTTAGGGAGGCTTTAGTTACTGGAGAACTGGTGTGGCTGATGTTTCTCATCATGGAGAATGCCTACCCGGAACTACTTTAGGATCTTTGCTGAAAAGTGTGGTGTAGAAGTACTCATCTTGCACGCTGTGTCCCTCTGAAGAACAGCACTTAAAGGATGATAAGATAAAGCCTGGCAATCATGCTATATTGCTTTTAAACTTGATACTGTAATCTGGGTATGAAAATGTTCTTCAATGACTGAGATGAATAGGAGACATTTCATTATTCTGTAAAATAAGTTGTGGCAAAACTTTCGAGATCCTCTGTAATTTTCTTAATTTCAGAGATTTTCAAAGTGATAACAAACATTGCAGAGGACTTTTATAAGTCATAGCAATGGAATAGGTTGTTACCACTTACTCTGTGGTTTGCTGGCAGGGTTGGGTAAGATGGCATTAAAGTATGAAGCATAATTTTCAAAATAGGCAGTGTTACTGAAAGCATTTTGACCATTTTGCTGTCCTAAACAGTCTATCACATAATTTATATGTCTGTCTTTGGACACCACAAGCATTGGAAAATACAATAAAAATAGTGTAAGATTTCTAAGTAGCACTCTGAAAAATGAAGTTCTAAAATGAGTTTCCATTTTTAATTATTAATTAAGAAAATGTGCTTAAATCATCCTGTGATTTAATGTTCTTTTTGTATGCTTTAGGTATGTTTAATTTTTTAGTTGACTACTAGTAATGATAAAACTTCTTCCCAACTCAGACTGGCAGAGAGCCACTGAGATTTATAGGTACATATTTTTCCATGTCCTTATTTAACGTGGTATATATGCTTACTAAGCAAAACCTTTTGATGAAAGAGACCATTGCAGAGATATTTCCCCCACCTCCATCTCAGTTTATGCCTTGAGGTTCTAATGTGGCATGGATATGCTCTGATTCAATATGCACTGGATGACAAATTCTCCAAAAGAGTTGGAAACAGAGCTGAGTAAAGCCTGCATAGTCCAGAGCTGCTGAGTCTTAGAAGCTGAGAGATTCAATTTGTAGTTGCAGGGAAATGACCTCCACCATCCGTGGCTCTTCTTTCTTGCTGGAAATGTTTGGCTACGACAGTGTGTGGTATGTGGCTAGTCTGTTGGGATTCATCTGTTTCGCATACCAGTATGCAACCACAAACTCGTAGCTGTTCAGTAGACCTCTTAGGGGTTTGGAAAGGAATCTTAGCCTTAAAAAACGAGATGGAGGTGGGTGAAATATCTCTGTAACGGTCTGTTTCATTGAGGGGTTTTGCTTAGTAAGCATACATACCATGTTAAATAAGGATATGGAAAAATATGAACCTACAAATCTCAGTAGCTCTCTGCCAGTCTGACTTGGGAAAGAGTTTTATCATGACTCAACTGTGGTGATTTCATCAGATATGAAGCATTTGAGCAGGGCACATGAACCTGAAAATTTAATATAAATAGAAACATGAAGGCATCTTGTTTGTAGTTTTGATAGATTGCTGGTGCTTTGGAGGAAGGTGAAATCTCCCTCCTTTGCGTTAATCTAAATTAATTACTCTTCCTGGCCTGCTGATAAGAGGAAGTAGTGGAGCATGGAGAGTTGCCACCTTCCTTTGATGACTTTGTTACTAGTTTTTGTTGCCTTTGAACTGATTTGCCGTGTCTCTAATTCTCCCATCTCTTCTATGCCATCTGCCTGAGGCTCATAATGCTGTGTATACCTGAAAATCCTCCACCATTACCATTATTAAACCTGTAAATCAGTCTGGGACAGATAAGTTGCACTTCTCTTTCCTGTACAGCTTAGGAAAAGCAAAAAGGACACCATATAGCAAGAGATACCTTTCAGAAGTGCTCTGAGCCTCTCTAAATAAGCTCCTTTGTCTTCCTGGTGATCAGCAGAGTAGCTTGGTCTGTGTGGAAGAGGTAAAAATTGATGGAACTTTATGCATTTAGGTATTTTTGGATGTAATGGGTAGTTCTTGGTGTAGTAAGGCTTAGATAAAAGATTGTATTCTTTAATTGCACTAATTTTTTTACTGTGTAATTTTAGTCAGTACATGGTACGTGCTCCAGTGTGCACGTGAATTTGGAATCAAAGGTGCTCAGAAAAGCACTGGAGTATCTCCACATTTGAGATTTTTTTTTTTTAAAGTATGATTTACGGGCAGAATTGTACCTCAAGGTCAGCTGTCAGACAAAGCAAATGGTAAATATGAAGCATTGACTGGAGGCAGAGAAGTGAAAAGCTTGTCTTCATTGCATCAGGTTGTTGTCTGCCTTGTGGCGAATGAAGCTGCTGTCACTGAATTGGTTTTGTTGTACCTAACTGTTCCTGGCCTAAGCTCTTCCTGGCATGTTAATTTTGCAGATTCGCTGTTAGCATGGACAGAAGGAAGAGTGATTAGAGGCTGCTTTTTTTTTTCCTCTTTAACAGAATGTGAAGGGCTTATAGCATACATAATTTGATAACATGAAATATAGATGGAACAAAAACATTGTGCTTGTACTCCACCAGCCTTTTCCTGTTACTGTACAAAACCAGAATGTTTAACTCCTCCTTTTGTACCTTTATCAAATGCTTACAGTATACGTTACTGGTTACCCAGGGCCAGGACTTAATAATCTTTGTATTTGTGTGAGAATACCTGTTCTTGAATTTTGACTTCCAACTCCATCTTCTATGTAGAATGTAGTGCCACTATGATTGTCACGCTGTGTCAATATGATTGCAGATATATGTCAAGACTTGTAAATGACTTTGTCAGATAAATCCAGGAAAAAACTCCTGAGTGGAATAACTGCAGAAAACTAATATTAGAAGTATTTAATATTGCCATCTGATATCCATAGCAAGCTAAGGCTATTAGTTCTTGGCATTCTGTACCTCAGCAGTAAAACAGGCATTTGACCAAAAGCTGACAATGGAAAATAGCAGCTCATGTGAATGCTGGTCAGTACTACTCCTTGGGCTAGAAGTTTCACAGGCCATCTTGTGAAAATAGCTCTTAAAATGAAGAGAATTCTCCTTGTAAGGAAAATAAAAGGTGGGAGAGATGAGCTAAAAGTTTGTTGAAGCAATAAAAAACTTCGACTCCTCAAATTACATTTATTGGATGCTTCAATCGCAGCTGAATGTTTAAATTTTGAAGAACTGAAAGCACACTGAAGAGCATCATATCTGTATGTAACCAGGTGCTGATAGCTGTTGTCTCCCAAGTAATAATTTGTAACTGTTTTGGAATTGATCACTGCTTTTTAATGTGTTTTCTAGAAGCTGGGAAGGAATGTGTTTCTGCATCATCTCAACTGAAAGTAACCATGAAAGCTGGGGGATTGCTGGGGTTGGGTAGGTGCTGAAGAGCTGTGCAGGCTTTGGTTGAATGCGGGTTCTATGAGATAATAGCACAACAGACCATAAAAATGACAATTTCCAGTTGTGCATTTTATAGATTAATCTTTTATACTACCAGATATTAAATCAGAATAAGTGGGCTAGGAACAAACTCTTATTTATGAAGGTGCTTGAAGATGAAAACATTTCAGAATAGAAGCATTGAGCTTTAGTGTATTGAAGCTTGGCAAGTATTAGGCAACTTTGATAATCTGCCTTACTAAAATGCTACTGTTTTGAATGCAGATCTTACTAAGGAGGTGCGTTTTGTTGTGGAATATAATTTATTTTTAATTAGGTAAGAAGTACATTTTATTAGATACTTTTCAGTTAAAACCTCTTGTAATTTATCAGAGGATAAGGACATAAAGCAAGTCTGGCATTGCTGCCATGACAATCAATTCCTATCTTACAGATGCTTCCATTTTCTCCCTTATTTTGCTTGCTATCTTAGTTTAGGATTTTTTTAATTACGGGCACAAACATAGAATTTGCCTAGTATGTACTTTGCCTTCTGAAATTTGGGAATATACATTTTTATTTACCTTAGAATATTAAAGGATATTTTTATGCTGGAGGTGACTTGCAGTATTTAAAAGAACTGCCATACCCATAGAATGTGGTTTGGTTTTTTTTTCCAATAAGATGACGGTAATTTGGTTACACATTAATGTAATTTTCTTCCCAAGTAACTGACTTATTTAGTAGAAATTGTGCAAGATTTGCTGACTTCCTAATTCAGTAACCTTTCATTTTTCATATGCTCAAGTAAGCAGACTAACAGATGATCTCTGCTTGGAAAAAAAAAATCAAATGCCCTATCTCAGATTTCTGGAGTTCACAGAATCTGTTTAATAATCTCCTAGAAAGCGAGTAATCGTGATATGCCTCCTGATGGACCAACAGCTGCTGTTCCTCCACATCAAGCTGATATACTTTGCTGTGACTTCTTATAGCAGACTTATCTGGTGACATACCTGTAGTATTTTGGGGGTTTAATACCAAACATAGAAGCAAATAATTGATTCTGGCACTTCTTAGCTTCTTAGAAGTTTCTGTTTTATTATCATGTAATATACTCAAATAATGTTCTGAACTAAGCAGAGGTCTGAGCTTTCTGCAGAGTTCCTCTTAGTTTTGCATGATTTGCACAAACAGCTTTGCTAAGTAATTACTTGAAAAAGTTGTGTATACTAATTATTCCTGAAAATATTGATTGAAATATTAATTGGATTGTTTCACTTTGACACATCTTGAATCACATGCGTTGAGCTTTTGTGAGTATAAGCAGGTTTCCTTTGCCTGCAACAGCTTGCTCACAGTTTGCATGAACTCATGTAGGTTTTGGAGACTGCAGGAGTATTTGCCTATAGGGTTTCAAATGAAATTAGTTTTCTACAGATGTTGGCCTGCTAATGCCAAGAGTCCACAGATTAAAGTCTTCCTCTCTGTTGTAAAGAAAGATCTGCAAGAATGCTTGTAATTCACTACCCCTCCCCTATGCTCCTTCCTCCCCTCAAACCGCCTGCCCTTGGTAATGGCTATATACGAGAATGACAGAAAAATCTCTTAAATTAATTATACTCTAGAAATGTATGATCTTCTTGAAGTTAAGTATTGCTGTTGAATTTGTAGATCTCATTCCTATCAGCTGTCTATATTAAATCATGTAGCAGTTCTAGCGTTGTATTTAGGATGGGAAAGAATAGTTCTGTTGTAACAGCATCGGGATTTTTTTATGCAAATATCCAATAAGCAGATGCTGAGCATTTGAGTCTTAAAATTAGTTTGATCAGCTTCTAGTCTGCATTGTGTGCACAAGCTCTCAACAGTATTTTAGGATTCTGCAGTAAGAGGCTGGGAAAAAATTAATCATTCCTACAGGCATCGCTGGAACATATATGTGCAGGTGTTTTAAGTGTGTAGTTTATGCACAACCTTTACAAACCTTAGGCGCCTTTATGCTCCTCTCTTTCAAACTATACGTGTGCAAATTAGGGCAGGATAATTAAAATGCATATACACACGTATGAGCGCACACACATTCACTGTTTCCTCTGTGTACATTTACAAAGACTTTTTGGCAACTAAAACCTATGTATTGTTTGCTGCAATTTTAATTTTATTGCTGTGTCAGGTATACAAACCTGCCTTATTAGCAGCTAGGCAGCTAAGAAAGGTGATGCTAAATTAATGTGTTGCAAAAGGAGACTCAAGTTGTCTGGTGTCTGATTCCTGCTCCTTTCTCTCTACCTATGGATTATTTTAATACTCTTCATTTAGCAAGTGGGCAAAGCAGAAATACTTAATACAGCTCACCCACACTAATGAAGTTGGCAGCCAAAGAATTTGCATGATATAATGAGGTGTTTGTGTACAGTAGGTTTTAAAAGAAGAATATATAATCAATTGTAATGGGAAAAAAGTATGGTGGGAACAGATAATGCAGTAAGGGTGCAGTCTGTAAAGACTGCAGAATGTTTTCTCCCTGAGGACAGTACAACTTCTTTAAAAAATTTAAACTTGCTTTTTTGTAATCTTTTTCAGACATGGAAGAGTTCTCGCTTCTTTACTTCTTGTTATGTGGTTAAATACTAATCTGAGTTGTATCACACTTTATTACAACATTCTGAACTCCCATGTAAGTCCAAGAAACAGGTTAAATGCCTTTTGACTTAATGAATTGCATCAAATGCCAGAAAAAGTGTGTTAAACTTTGAATTTGCTTCAGGAAAAAACCCAACTTTGCAGGGTTCAGAGGAAGGAAGCAAGTTTGCGAGGAAGATTACTCCAGCAGAGGTAACTTGTTCCGGGTTTAAGCCAGTTGCAGTAATGACCTGGAGTGCGTCCCAACTGCTATTCATTATAAATATAAACAATTAATTTATGATAGGATAAAATGAAGAATGATATCATATTGTCTGTGAGGATCTTTTCAGAGCTTGGGTGCAAGCCCAAAGGATTAAAGTCTTCATTATGTGCACTTTGCAGAGAGTGTTAAGTGGTGAATGGGCTTTCTAAGTGAGGGATATTCTCCAGGACAGGTTGAACCAGGCTGCCTGAAAGATTTTTGGATACTTATGTTGTTACTGCCTTGTGGCTTGAGTTTGAGTAAAGCAGGAGTTTCAGTGTCTTTTCAATATTACTAGACTAAGTGGTAACAAACAAAAGTGCCCTTGGCTATTGTTACCTGGCTGTATTCACCAGGTCACTTTTTTTTTTTTCTTTTCATTGGTCCATAAATTCCTCAGATCAACCTTGTTAGAGCTTGCAAGGTTAAAAGAAAATGTCAAACCTTAAAGAAGAGATAAGGCTTAGAAACGCTGGTAATGTCTGGAATATGAGAAGTTTATGACAATGATTTTGATGGTAGAGGAAGTAAAAATTTTAAAGCCTCATGTTAATGATGCAGAATTCCCTACCAGTTGGCACAGTCTTTCTTGTTTTGGAAATAAATATAATTTATGCTGATATTTAAATTTCAAAGCATATTGCATGTTACAGAGAATGCAAATGTTACACTTCTTGCTGTTACTAAATTAATAAGAAGGAATGAACATAGAAGCAGTTAGCATCCTCATGTCCCCCAGTCTAAATTCAGCTTTCCAGAGGAGCTGCTTTGCATAAAAAGTACAAATTGAAATTTCTTCCTGTGTGCAGAAGAGAAATGGTCACTTAAACCAAAACACCTAACGCTGAACATAGTAGTTCAGAGTTTTTTCCTCTCTTTGAGGATAATGTAATAAAATATGAACAACTGCGAAAACATTTAGGACTTAAGTGAAAGAAAACAAAATTCAGGAAGAAGGAACTCCTTCTGACTTACCTGGATAGAATCTATTTTTCATAATATCTTGGGAATTCTGGATATCCTCTGCAATCTGGTAGTACAAAAGTTTCTCGTCTTATAGCTTTATTATAGAACTGGTGTACCTGGATGTGCATGAAACTTGCCAATTAATTTTCCTACTCAGGGTTGCAATTGGTCTTTCAGAACTCCTTGTGGTCACACTCAGCTAGTCTGAATTGAATTTACAAGGACAAAGAATTGAAACTATTTACTTCCTCCCTAGAGACTTCCCATACAGTAAAGTTGATTTTGCTTAATCAAAATCAGACTTCATGAATTTAAGCAAATACTATGATTTCAGTAGTGGATGCTACGTTGTTCAGAAGAAAAGCATGAGTGAAACACTAGCTTGTATTCAGTCTCTTTGAGCCATACGATGCAAAATATGAGTTCAGGAAAGGGGGGTAGGGTGTGAGCAGTCACAATGTCAAGTTTGTTAACTAAATTAATTAAATTCCATTTATAGATGTTCTTTTGTAAGCTACTTTCTTTTAAGGAACGAATGTGTTGAGAGAGCTGTACCAACTTGCAAGCAAAATCGCTTGTCCTCTAAAGAAATACAGAAAAGCATTTCCTTGCAGGTAAGGCAGATGTACGGCTGAGTCATGTTGCATCTCCAATGAAAATCCCTCACCACTCAACAAATTATCCATCACAAGTCCTAGAACTCTGGAAAAAATGAACCGTACATTGTCTCCCATTAAATGGCTGAGTTGGACTGATAGTATTTGTACTGTGGAAAGGAAAGGCATTACCAAGCCTCTGGAGATAACTTCTTCAGCATGATATTCTGTGGTCCTAGGCAATAATCATGTCATATTGGAGATAATGTATAATCATACATAATAAAGTAAGACAACTTAAGGCTGAGGTAAAGACATAGTGCTATCTCACAATTGCTTTCTGTGTACGACTTCCAGTGTATAAATTATTTTGTTAGTATATGTGTAAAATACTTGAAAATTAAAAAGGGATTTTAGGATAACATGTTAATTGACCGGTTAATAGGATTTCGTACTTAAAGTCCAGCTGTAGCTTAACTTGAGTTCTTCAAGGAAGCAGTGAAATGTTTCAGCCTCTCAAACCATATAAATATGTATTTCCAACAAAATATACCATATTGTCCTTTTTTTTTTTCACTTAGAAGTGGTTTTGGTGGGTATTTTTTTCCCCACTTGTGATAGATGTGATGTGTATATTTGTTGCATGAATAGCTATAGGAACACATAGCAAATTCAGGCATACTTTGTTCTTAGGAGCTATTGGGGTAAAACAGGCAGAACTGCGTAATATTTAACAAGCTATTGGTAAGGCTTCAGTGTGTTGCAAGGTGTGCTTGCAGCTTGATGTGCTTTGAACTTGTGTGTGATAGCAGTGGAACTGTCTTATTTACTAGGGGTACTTGGAAGAGTAAGGGTAATACATAATGTAAAGTAATAAACTGTTCAAGGTAATGTTACACATCATGATCATCAGTATCCCTCATCTCTTGCCTTATTTATATGCTTTTACTGCACCTTTCCCTCCCAAAGTGATGGATAACCTTGATGTCCAATGGAGTGCCAGTGGCTTAACATTTGTCATCCATGTGATTCATACTGGTGGGTCTCGCATATTGCTGGCTTTCGCAGAAGTGTTTGGTGGTTTTGTGGTGTGGAACATGTTGTTTTATAGTTCCTGAACAGTGGCCAACAGATTTGTTTTAACTTTAACCAGAGCCTGATTCAAACCAATTACCCCAGAGAACGAATCCTGGCACCTTGCGTCAGTGCTGTTTCTGTGATAGACATCAAAACCAGATCCAAGCAGCTCTGCACCTTCAGATTTAATAGTGCTGCTTTTTTATGCAGTGCAGCTATTGCTGTAGACAGTCTTGTTCCTTGTGCCTGCTGCATGGAAGAAGGGTGAGGACTAGCTGCTTACCTGTGATTAGAGGAAACATTTTCAAGAGAAGCTCTCAAAATGTGATTCACCTCCAGCTTGTTTGCCTCTCATAATTTTGAGTACTCTTCATTAACTGAATGTTGTGTGCTGTTTTTCCTGTGTACACCTCTAGGGAAAATTTAACTTAACTAAGAGAAAGACATTAATACAAATTACTTTTTTTATTTGCCTAAATGACATGCTGTCTGCCAATTGCAAAGGTCTATTAAGTGTTTCCCAATTCTAACTGTGGATTTTTTTTCTCAGTGGCTTTTCAAACTCTTCTCAAAAATTGAGCCCTTGTGCTTTTTCCAGAGTAGTTTTTACAGTGGTGGCTTTAACTTTTGTTCAACAACGTTGTTCTTATTCTCTCCACCTCTAGTGCTTCAGCACTTGCAAGTTTTACAGTGTTTTGGCTGGACTTCACACACATATTAGTTCTGTGCGGTCAATAGTCTCATAGCTGTGTTAAATAACTTACAGTATTGCCAGCTTTCACAGTATTGCTAGGCATGTTCCTTGCTCTCTTCTGCTTGCTTGCTCTCCCTAGCTCAGGTGATGTGCAATGTAAAGAATTTGCTTGGAAAACATTAAACAAACTCCAGACTTTATCAAGAAATCCAGAAATCCGTATTCCAAGAATAAAACACCTGTAGTCTTATTATGTCTCTGTCTCATGATGTACTACTGAATACATTTATTGTTCTATTTTGATAGTTACATCTTAGTTCCACAGTGATATCACAAGCAACTCATATCCTGGTTTTTTTTTCTGGCATTCTGGGAAACATGAGCTAAGGAAATTGGTGCTAATGTACTACAGAACCCCGTAGAGACTTTTAAAATGTCGAAATGTTTACTGATTTTTCTGCTTCACTGGACTGATCCATAGAAACTACGGTTCTAAATATAAAAAGCAACATATTAGTGAAGCTATATGCGGCACTGTTGTTGGTATTGTGTGCCACGATTATGAGAGGAAGGTGAAAGTAGGGTTTGCCCAAGTTTACTGAACTTGTGCCTTCACTTAGAGAAAAGAAAATTTAAAACAATTCATTCTCATTTCTGTTCTTTATTGTGTTAAGCTGAAGGCCAAAACAGAGGTACCTGGGAGAAAACCAAGAAGTTTCTCTACTGAAGATATAGAGCAGGAAGAAAGTGAAATAATTTATTTCATCATGAAGAAGCTGAGCATTGAAATAATTTATTTGGTCATGAAGAAGCCGAGCAGTGGTCTCTCTGGTATACCTTGGCATCTGAGACTCAAAGTAAATTATTTTTGTAATTTGATTCCTCCTCAAAGTGGAACAAATTTATTTTTCTCAAGAGCCTCAACAAGAGTTTTGACTCATGTATTTATTTTCTCCTTAAACCAAACTGAAGCTGTTGAGCACTTAAGACAGTGGTTTTGTTGGAACTGCTCAGGAGCTTGAAGTAAAAAACATTGTGGGATCAGGATTGAAAAGGAGGGACGTAAGAGGCAGGTGAAAAGAGTGGGATGAAATATTTTCTGTGGAACACCTACTATTTCTTGGGGTGACAGATATGAAATACTGACAGCTGTTGGAGTGCCTGCTTGTTCCCCTAGTTATCATCGAAGAAACAGTTTTTTAGTATCCATAATCACACATGGCTCTGGGACTGGCCTGTAACCTTTTCTCTGAAGTATAGGGACTTTATTATTATTGTGTTCTCTTTGAAATGTAGATTTCTTGACTTTTAATTATACGTGGTTTAGATTCTTAGACACTTACTGGCCAGAAGCTGTTTTGGTAGTTTAAAAAAAAAAAAAAAAGCGTTGAGAAAGAGGGAAGTCCTTTCTACTCCTCATACTTTGTTTTCTCTCTGGCGTCTGGAACGGTGCAGAGGAGAAGGAAAAAAAGATTCTTGCTATTGTAGTTTTTAATATTGAACAGCTGCCTTTTAAATTATTACTATTTATTTATTATTATATATGCATTTTGGCATGGCTCATAAGTGAGATTGAGTTCATGGGATTTATTCTAGTCCCTCCCCTGAGGACTAGAATAAATCTGATGCATTTGTCTGCATCAGAGAAACATCACACATTGTGACAGCATTGGCAACCTGTCCTCTGCAGAGGCTCAGTGCTGGAACCTAAGAGTAATCATAGATCAGGAGTAAGGCATATTGGCCAAGCTTTCTAATGGTTATGCAGCACCTGCCTTTACTGTGTCTTGATCTGTCTTAGGCCTTTAGTCACAATAACATTATAAGAACGAAATTCACAATCTGCTTGGCATGCGAAGGAGAATTGAATAATTATTGCACTGTGCCTGTAAATTCCACTCCAGAACTCCACTGCTGACCTCCAGAGTTAAATGACTGTGCAATGTGAATGCCTCAATTAAGAATACTGTAAGGATAGCTTGAAAAGCACAGTCAAGCAAATATTCTTCTAAAATATATAAATGATGTCTAGGAATCCTGTTTCTCCTTACCTTAATATGTCGACATGCTAATGAAATAGCCTTGTAGAGGACAGTGTAGGTACCTATTACAGTATGTGACTTCTCTGAAAGAGAGGCTACCTTTGTAGTAAAAGGTCATTTGAATTATTATGTTTTGCGATCAGAGCTGCATTTCAGAAAAAAAATTCTGATGATGGAAGTCAGAAAAGTGGCAGGTTGGGGAGTGAAGAAGTGCTATGATTAGTATTCTGGTATTCAACTTGCTTGTGCAAAGCAGGCTTCTTTCCAGATTCATGAAGTCTTGGAAGAGAAGTCTCAAACTCGTGGAGGGTTTTTATGTCATTGAAAATACTAAGCCTGTTTTTCCTTTTTAGAGAATCTTGCTAAAGGCTGTCTTCACTCTGGTTTGCAACTTCATTGAATCACATTCTGTTTTTCCTCTTTTAAAGGTTTGGTTTCACTGCAGTATAACTTCCAGCATCTGTAAGAACTCTCTGTGGATCGCTGAACAATAGGGGGGAACAAAACCACTGCCAGCTCTGCACGAACTGAAGCCTGTACTTTAAAATCTTCTGGGCCTTCAAGCATCCATCTAACTTTGAGGTCCTGATTGATCAGTGCTGGGAGTAGCATCAAATTCCAGCTGGATGTGATGTGC
This sequence comes from Phaenicophaeus curvirostris, assembly GCF_032191515.1. NCBI lineage: Eukaryota > Metazoa > Chordata > Aves > Cuculiformes > Cuculidae > Phaenicophaeus > Phaenicophaeus curvirostris. The sequence goes on from NC_091392.1 coordinate 53,100,669, forward strand.
CAGGTCACGATTAAACTGTCTCGTTTGGGAAAGGGGAAGGAAAAGGAGATGAATAAATCCATATTTTGCAATTCCTTAAAAAGGCAGGAATCCTGTAACTTTACAGGTGTGGAATAATTTTGGCTGCTTATTCCTTAGTGCCTCAGAGCTTTTCTACACTGAAGTCAGTGAGGAATGGCCTTATGGGATCAAGCTGTTTTTAGAGAGAAGTTGGGTTATGATGTTGCCTATGATTTTTGTGTATTAAAGCCATAAGTGGTCAAAGTTGGTTTAGCAAAGTTCTAAACCCTTGTCCAAGCTGTGCCCTTGGAAACTGTGCAGTAATTTTACAAATAAAAGGTTTTGTATGTAACTTAAAATGCTTTCTTTTTGCTTCCTGTTTCATGTTATTAGATGAGGAATCACTTAGCTGGAAGAAAGGCCTGACCTAAATGATTCCCTCTCAAGTAAATGTACTGCATTAAGGTCTTGGGTATGTTACCTCAAAAATGTTTCTTCAGAAAATTCCTTTTTTCTACAATACTGAAATTTGGAGTTATTAAGTATGTTAAATGCAGGTGCTGTGCAGTAGAACTTTAGCTCAGCGTAAAATAATGCAGTTGTTTGAATTTGTCCAAATACCTAAAACTGCTAAGGATGGGACTGCAGGTCAGAATTTCAATGTACTGCAATGTTTTGCTATGGAGGTGTGGTGTTAGTGACTGAATTCACAAATAAAAATAGAACAACTTTTTAGGTTTCTAAATAATGCTTAATTATGAAGATGGTCACCTCTTGTGTCAAGTAATAGAAAACAGGAAAAGCTGCTAAAAAGAAAATGAAGAAAAGTTCCTTTATATTGATAGACTCATTTCTGAAGTTATTTAAAAAAAAATTATGGTCTGCCTTTTCAATCAGTCCCAAAGTTTTGAAAGGTGCTGATGAATTGCTGATCTGCAGAGTGGATATTCTGCTATTACAACTTCTGCTCCTTCATTTCTTTGATTTGAATATTAACACAACTGGCTACCTGCTTGTCAACCATAATGTTACAATTAATTGCCATCTCTGTTCTCCATCTTTCTTCCCCCCTTTGGTCTAAAGATTAATGAAAATAAATCTTTTCTGAACTTTCAAAATAATTAGTTTTGACTTTAATGGCAGACCTTGAGAAAGGAACTTAGATGGGCTTTCCCTGAAGCTTAAATTCTTTTTCATCCTTTGCAGCAGAATAGATGAGGTTTCCCCTAAGCAACCAGAAAAAACACATCATCTTGCCCCATTTAATACAAAACTGCTCCTTAAGGAGACACTATTAAAAAAAAAATGCATTTAAAACCCCAACTTTGGTTTTCAAGAGAGAAGAATGTGCTCCAAAATCTGAACTTTTGACATTTTTTTTTCCTAATTCTTATCTATGACTGATATGAGGACTGAATGCATGTTTGGCATATTATGCATATGGCATGTATTAGGCATATATAGTACTGTGAAAGTAAGCTATTTTTTTTTTTCTCCTTGGGAGAAAATTTACTGAAAGATTCAGCATGCTATGTTTGTAATCGCTCTTAGGCATGGTATGAGGTATTGCTTGAATTCTTAACTTGAACCAACAGGAATATAGATCTGCATTTAAATGTTACAATCTCTGGAGCATTCATTGTAGTCAAGTTAAACTAAGTAATATATGAAATACACCAGTAAATGAACAGTTAATATACAGGTGTTTTAGAAGAGGCTCTATTGCATTATTCTGTTCGGCTAGGTTATTCCCCTTCCAATTCATCTGTCTGTAAACAACACTCAAATATGAAGACCGATTTATTTTAACACACTGAACTGCTGTTCCTGACCTATATTTTTCTGCAACATCTGTTGCCCTAAATTTCTAGGTTTTGAAGTAGTCTAAAGTCTGCAATATTTAGCCACATCTTATATTGACTTTGTCTAAAATTCCTTTGTTAATTTTGCTTGAATGACGACTTCAAATTTTGACCTTAAAAAAAGGTCTGTCTATGATTATCTGAAGGGTTCGATCCATTTCCCCTTTCCCTTGTGAATTTAGAGATAGAATTATCTCAGCATTTTGGATGGTTACTCTGAGTCACTCAGCTGTGGCTCCATTTCTGTGATCTTTCTATTGTCTTTGGGACACTGACCACCTGTTTACACTTACTAGTGTGCTTATTATGTTTTTAGGAGTCTCCTCTTCTGGTCACTTCAATACTTGGAAAAACTTACTGAGTGATACTTCCTGAAGTCTCCAAAAATGTGGAAATATTTTTTTAAAAATCATCCTTTTAATCTTTTTAACATAAAATCATATTTTCCCATTGACTTACAAAATGTGTGGCTGTCAAGATTAGTAATGCAACGTATGCCTCCTTAAGTGATTAAGTGATGTTTTGCTATTTAGTCACTAAATTTCAACCAAGTCCTTATATGATTAGGAAGATTTGGATCCTAGGAAGTATCTTCTCTCTCCATTTTCTACATGAATGATTGTTTTTATTTTGATATATTTTATAATAATCAAGATAAAACACTAAATGTGGCAGGACTTCTAATCCCTTTTGTGTCCTTTGGCTTCCCATTCAGTGTTATTTTTTGGTTCCCTGTGCTCTTCTGCACTTGGCTCATCCAGCTCTTCCCTGCGCTTCCCTGCCTGTGCTATGTATTATATTGACGTTTGGCCCGTTGGGCTTAAAGTAGTTTGACTTGATGCTAGGAGAGCCAATGAGAAGGAGTATTCTCGCAGGCTGCTGACGCCTCAATCTAACTAAAGCAGGTGCAGGTTAATCTGGTTCTTTGATAGGAGCGATCCCTTTTTTTCTCTTTTTTTTCACTGGGAAATCTGATCTTTTTAAAAAGGACAAATATCTCATCAAAGTTTAAGGGAGATGTGAAGTTTATGCAATGCTCTGATTGTAACAGCTTAGCAAAACCAGATAGTGGCCTGTTTACCCCAGTCTTGGGTAAAGTTTGAAAAGGAAGAAGAAATCCAACAACAACAGAGCTCCAATATGTAAGTTAATTTCTAAGGTGATGTTCTGGGCTCCCTTCAAAGCCAGAGGAGGAAAATAGGCACTTTGGGCATGACTCACTTAAAGACTTAAAGTCTTTCTCAAAGATAGACATCTGAAGTTTGGACTGTGTAATCCCTTCAGGGATATGGAGCGGTTACTCAGGAGCAATGTTCAAAGTATCAATCTTTGTAATAAAATAAATCAGAGTGGCTGACTAGATGTAATTGATTCTGTTCCAGAAGTGTTTATGTATATTTTCTATCTTCTGTATGATGGGAAGTGTGAAATTTTGTGAGGGGATGTTTGTGCTTTCTTAATGCTTGGCTAATTTCACCCTTAGATACGATATAAACATTTTTGGCCAGAAGTGATGTGGACTTGGCCTCTGTTTATTTGTGTTTATTCAGAAAATTGTAACTACTAATTAGTGATCGTGTCACACTGACAAAAGAGCCATTTAATTTTGTTCTTCCCCTTTGGAAGAGGGAAGGAGTGAGATGGAGGAGGAGGATTTAGAGATTTTAGCATAGCTTATTGTAGACACAGATGAGAAGCTTTGCTGTCCTGTAACTTATGTATTGTCCCATAGAGTTTTGGTAGCTTGACCCACTCTTCAGTCTGTTGACCCTTGTCTTTCTGCTCAAGCTTGTGCCTGTCTGATGCTAATTAGAAAGCTGTTTTCAGCTGTACCGTCCTGAAAGCAGGATCTGGTCCAAAGACTGCATTGGTGGTCCCAAACAGGGTGATAGAACACATTTTCCCAGTTGCCCTCACTGTCTGCACTCATGAGCATTTACCATATGAGATGCATTATGTAGTTATTAAGCAGTGAGGTTAAGATACTAAGTGCTCAAACACTGTAGCACTGGCATGCTATCAGACTAGCTAGATAACACGTTCGTAAAGGAGTGCGCTGGTGTCATGCCTGTCTGTGGTCAAATTCTATTTCTTTTAAATGTGACTGTTGATTCAAAACACTGAGGGTGCTAGATAAAAGACTATTATACTGGAGATTCAAATAGTGTGAGGCTTTTTGTCTGCTGGGCTGCCATTGCATTCCTCCTAAAAGTGGTACAGAGGAAGTAATAGGCATTTGGTGTCAGGGCTGCACAGAATAAAACTTGGATATTTTGCAGCAGCTGGATGAATAGAGCCAAAACCAATATATAAATTAATCAAATGAATAATTCCAGAAGATTTATACTGAAAATGAGCTCAAATGGAGTTGTATATGCATGTTTACAGGTATGTGAAGTTTACTTGATCAAAAAAATACAGTCTACAGAAATTTGAAAAATGTTACAAGTTTTACTTCCAGAACTTGAGGCTAGTGAGACTTCTGCTTTTTTTTGAGTGAAGGTTATAAGCAAGGAGGATGGTGCACAGTCCTTTTTTAATTGGGAGCTGTGGCCCTTATTATTTGGAACTGATTAGTCAATGCTAAAAGATTCAGTCAGCTAAGATGGGAAACTTAGTTTCTTGCTGAATGTTTTTAAAAATTGCAAATAGCAACCTAAAATGCAGACAGCTAAAGGGGATTATTATTGTGTTAAAAGCTTGTTAGTACATTTGAATATTTAGGCAGTATTGGAGTAAGTAGATTGCCAACAGAGTGGAAAAAAAGTATCTCCCAGTCTAGAATCATCTTGTTGGTTCAATGGATTGAAAAATTGCTACACAGAAGTTATAGGAGTAAAAGCTTTTTAGCATACGTATCTGTGGTTTTTAATGTAGGAATGTGTATTTCATATGTGTGTGCATTTTGTTTTGATTGTCTTCACTGTGATGACTATTGAGATTTCTGTGATCCTATCACAGCCCCAAATTGCTCTTAAACAGGAAACTGTCCGATTGTTTTTAAAATAGGAGTGCTTTGGCTGATGTATTTGGCATGTACCATGTCTGTAACTATAGCTATAAGATACTGTATTATTAAGTGAACAAGAGGAAAAACTATGATAGAGAAAAATATCATGACACACAAGGTCTCTTCAGGTGTTTTTAATCACACTGCTGCTTTCCTCTTCCTAAAGCAGCATGGAGCTTTTCACCCTTTCATCACTCTCTGGCTTACAGATTTCTTCCTGAATGCTTCTTTGCTTCCAAAGAGATTTGGTTTTACTCTGTTAAAGAGAAAGCAGAGCTAAACTCCTCTCTGCTTAGAACCCATTGCTCTCTGAGCTTGATTTTGTTTTCTAGTACGTGAACATTTTTATTATAGATAAAATACTTTTCAGTGTTGATTTGAAAACTTGTATGCTGATGCCACTTGATATAGGGGCTACCTTAGTAGTTTGTTTTAAAAGCTGATGATTCTACTTATGCAGAAAACATACTCAATTATTTTTCCTCTAAAAGTGAGCAAAACATTGTAAAGACTGGTTTGAAAATATCTGGTTTTTTTGAGCTAAAAATAAAGTTAGTCTAGAGGTTGTTTAAAAAGACCTGGAAATTGAGTACTGATAGCCTGCAGGTTTTACTGCAACTGGATGTTATCTATGTTGCTGATGTTTTATAGTCTTAATAAACTATTTGAGTCTGTATTATCCAAGAGTTAATTCCACCTACTCCATGTTGTTGCTTCTACTATGAAAACCCTTTTTCTTTTCTTCTAAATTAGAGAACTCTCTTCCACGACTAGTTTTGTGTAAGAGCATTGTTTCATTATTCCTACTGCATTCTGAATGTTTTATTTATTTATGTATTTCTGCAGTGGAGTGGGGTTGGAAAAGGTCATTAAATAATTGGGCATTTCCCATCCCCATTTTCTCAGAGTAAATCAGGTCTTAATGCTCAATTACTCTGCAGCTATTTAGGCTATTGCAGAGTAGGTATAAACCACTACATTCTAATTTGGCAGTATTTTAGAATTTCTCTGTTGGCTTTTCTACCAACACTCCTGCTATTGGGATAAATGACTGCATGTTGCAAGGCAAAGAAGAGTCAAACTTGATGTGTAACAGAAGCTTTTGTTTAATACTAAATTCCTAGGCATGCACCTTTTGCTGCAGTGCCTGTACCTTCCAAGTTGTCATTTGCAATGCCTTTTCTATGGCTATGTTTAAAATCATAAATAAGCTTTTTAAATTAAGGAGAGTAAGTTCTGTGATAATAATTTTCAACAACATTAGACCTTTAAGCACTTCTCATGTTGAGACTGATTTTCATATTATAGCACTTAAAACCAGAAGGGCCATAGTTTGTGACAATTTGTCATTTTTAGTGCTAGCTTTTGTATAAATTCTAACCCCCAAGCTGAAACTTCTTTAATAATTTTCCCAGTGTTCTTTGATCATAGCCTTTTTTTTTTTTCCTCTATTATAAGAATGTATGAATGGTCATCCTTGGTCAGATTGCATACCAATCTAGCGTAAAATTTTGTGCACAGGTGAGAACAGCAGGTGAGTAGAGATGTGTATGAGAGCAGAGGAAAACGGCGATCCTTACCTAGAACCTTAATACCAAAAACCTACGTTTTGGATCTGCACCAAATGTCTGTTAGAACATGTGTTAAACAGAAATGCAAAAACCTCACTTAATATTTCACTTCCTATATACTGTTCATTGTTTACATATTTTTATCCTGTGACTTTTCTGTGGTCTTTTTTCCTGTTGGGAGAATTTCAGTCTGTTTAGTTGTTCCTTGAATGTAAAATCTTCATCTTTTCCTATCTGAATGATTTCTAATTCCCTTATCTTCCACTTTTTTAGGAACAGGGAAACAAAACTGTGGGGCTTTTAAATAATAAAACCCAGTAATTTGGTGCACCCATAAGTATATAGCATGACATAATAATGTAAAAAGATAATCTTTATATCCTACTTGAATATTAGAATAGTTCTTGAGTTTAGATTTAAGAGAGTTTTATAACTCCTGAGATCTTTTTCTTCATGGGCAATAGTTAGGTCCAAGTTCATTACTCTGTGTGTAGGTATACTCAGGATATGTTATACTCGGCTACGTGTACATCTGTAGAATATATGAGGGCTTACTAATAGTGAGTTTTGTCATGTATTTCCTTGTATCATTGCAATATATCAGAGGGTTTCTGCAACTCTTCAAAGCTGGCATTAATTTTTGTTATTGAATTGACAAAAACAAATTTCATTTTTCATTGTTACTCCTTTGTTTCCCTACTCCCATTTTCCCCAGAACTTACTAATAGGAGGAACAGCTGAGGTACTTTCTGGATCTGTCTAGAGACCTTGCAGTCAGTATTAAGAATTTATGCTGAGATTTTCATATAGTTTATGTGTTTGTTCTAGCTGCCATGTTTTAAATGTTTTTACCCTTTTCTTTCTAGTACATGTTAGCATTGAGTTTTTTGTTAAAACCAGTGAAAGACAGTGGAAATTCACTGTTGTCTTAGAAGCTGAATCTGTTAGGATGAAAGCAAACCTTTGATTTATTTAGGAGCAGTATTATGCATTTAATTTTCTAGTTTAATCTTTAGTCTATTTCATTTAGCTCTATTTGAAAGTATTAGGAAATGTGAATCTCCTTTTTTTGAATTTTTATATCAGAATTTTCGCCAAAAAATGGTTACTCCCACTTTATACAATTTAAAATCACGAGACTCCCTGTCTTACTTGCACCATGCGCAGTAGTCAACAGGTCTTTCTGAGAGCAACTGTAAGCTCAGGAACACACAAGCCGTTTGTCCTTCATGAGTGTATATATGCTTTAATATGTAGGAAGATTTGCCTCCAACTTAGTTTTGCTAGGTTGCTTGAGAAAATCTTAAAATGCTGTTTCATCTTGACTAACCTACAAAATTTCCTGCCTTCAGCATTTTTTTCCATCCCTTTTAGGTCATTTATAAATACATGGAACAGAGTAAGTCTCAGCACAGCTCCCTAAGGCACACCACTCAACTTCTTTCTCTGCTGAGAGTTGACCATTTATTAATAGTCCTTTGCTTCCTACCTGTTGGTCAGGTTTCAGGCCTTGACAGGACTTTACTGCTCACTCTGTGGTTTCCAAGGTTGTGTTATGTGTGGGTTTTTTTTGTTGTTTTTCTTCTTTTTTTTTTAAACAGCCCCTGATGTAGGACATGTAACCTACATTAAGTACTTCTTCCGTATCTGCTGTTTTCTTAACTCTCCCAAAGAGTTCTAACAGCAAAGAGGCAATATTTCACTTGTATGGGCTGTATTTCTTTTCAGCCCTGTAATGCTCATCAAAATGCTTTATATCTCCATGTAGAGTGAACCTCATGGTCCTCAACATCCAGTTATTTTTGACTTTTAAGTCTGCTACATCTTACCCTTCAATAAAGGAGGGTAAGCAGAAGATCATAACTCAAGATGATGTTGTGTGGTAATGAATGATGCAGCTAGACATTTTCCAGTGAATGTGTAGCACTGGTATTCCTTTATTCTGGTGCCTACTAGTAAAAAACATGAAATAATGTCTGTGGAGATTAAGGTGGTTTTTTTTAATTTACCTTTTTTTGTAAAGCAGATACATTTGATGCCTTGAAATAAGACTGAAATTGGACCCTAAAAGTAATTTATAGCATATACATTTGTACTGAATAAAAGACCTTCCTTCTTCCTATATGCTGTAAATTGTTCAGCATATTAGAAACTATAAGATAGTTTATTTTTTAATTTGGTGTTATTATAGTGTTTTGTTTAGGTAGTATTTCTCTTTTATGGTATCATCCATTTGGCTTTCGATTTACCTCCTCTGCTTCTCGCTTCTTTCAACAGTTAACATTGTTGCTATTTTTTATTTTGGGTTCATTGCCCCATTTCACACTTGCTCCTGATTCTCTCAAGTGTGAGAGCTAAGTAGGCTGTTTACTTGTTTTAGCTGAGTTGCAGTTTATGATAAGAAGAGCTTTTTCTTTAGTGGCAAACATAGATGTAATAAAGCTATCTTTGTCAAAAACATCTTGGGGCACTGCTACTTACTTTAAATTAAAACCTGTCAAAATTCTGTCTTCAGATTATTCTAATGTGATGTAACCTTTGTTTATAGAAAAAAATAGTGTGAATGAAAGCAAGGTTAGGTGCAACAAGATCATGCACTGGTATACTTGAATATATCCCTGTGTTTCAGTGTTTAAGTACTGTGTTATTGCAATAAATACGTGAATATACTTGAGGATACAAATGTATTGGTTACTCAAAGCTTTCTTTTATTTAGAAAAGTAGTTTAAAACCAGAGAAGTATGATTGTATAGTAAATATTATGATGGGTTCTTCCGTAAAGAGTTTTGGGGGAAAATAGCTTTGAAGAGGGAGGTCTCCAGTTCTCTTAATAACCTGATAATAAATGTCAATGTCAGGAAGCTGAAGACCTTGTCTCTTAATTTAATTTGCTGACTTCTTCATGGAGAATATTTTGGTAAATACTTATTTAATATCATTTATTTTGAGTGTTGAGCATAAGAAAGTAAGAAATTTGTAGCAGACTACTCTACCGATAAAGAGCGCTGCTCCTTTTTATCTTGGTCTGCTACTTGAACAGTGAGATCACTAGAGATACATAGCTGTTCTTTTACACAAAGCCTAGTTTCTGACAGCTTGAAGCTATTCCTTGTTGCCCTCCTTTGCCTCCTCCTGGGTTAGGTACCGTCTTCCAGCTGAAAACATCCAACCGTCTCACTAATAAGAAGAACACAGAGGGATGGTGTTTCTCCTGCCACTTGTACTCATTCTGAAGTAGTGAGGGGTGCCAGCTGAGAGCAGGCTTCGTTGTGCAGCATCTAATGTGATCATACGGGAGAAAGTCCTTGCACTGAAGAGATTTGTCTAAATAGGCAAAAGGATTAATTAGTGCAAGCCTAATTGCTCCTTGTTTTTCTGGAACATAATGCTCCTCAGAATTCAGAGATAGCAGACTGCTGTCTTTATCTTGTGAGGGCAGGAGCTCGTCTGCTAAGAGAGCTAGTGCTTGAGTGAGTTTTTCAATTAGATATATGTACATGGCAGGTGTGAATGTTAGGTGGAAGCATCAATGCTCTCAAATATTCCTTCAGAAGGTCCGTGAGATATGCTAGGGGAGAGCGATGAGAGATTTTTCTTTCCTGTTCTGATGAGAGCCTAACAAGAATGGAGTGTCTCTGTGGGCCCGTGCACACTGAGCTGCAAAACATGAATGATCAGCCTGGGTCACCATGTCCTCCTAGACAGGGGCATTTGCAGCACTTAAGACCTGAAAGCAATTTTAGCTCTTCTACTTCCTTCATCACAATTCCAAAACAATCAATTTCTCTTGATTTCTCACTTTATTTAAGACTTCATTTATGGTTCCTGCTGCTTTCCCTCCCTTCCCCTACCTCACCTTTTGTGTCTTCATGGTAGCAAGGAAAGGTGTCCATCCAGGTCTTCCCAGTTGTCTGGGAAGTCCTTGTTGAAGGAAGATAATTGGGCACATGTGGCTCCAACTAAGTGGTGACTTATCTTGAGGGGGGGTGTGTGTGTTGGGGGATGGCATGGTGCTTCATTATTTCAGCTGTTAAAAGCTTCCAGGACAGGCAAGCTTTCTGCAAAGCCCTTGTCTCCTATTGTTCACTTGCTGTTGCTGTAAAATTTGCTTCCTACTTCAATTTCTTCTGAATGCTTTCAACAGGATATGCTCATTCACACCTAAATCAACCCATCTTCCCAGCCAACAAGTAATTCTACATTCTTATAATAAAATTTTAAAAAAGCGTGTACTTGTCTGGGTCATCTGTTAAGAGGATGACATCTTACAGGTCAGGGCAGGAAAACTGCTGCTGCTATAATGATTTGGAATGCCACAGAGTATTTCTTGAAGGCTGGAAGTCATTATCATTACTTTTACAGACCTGTTGTGTCTTATGTGCTCAGCATAAGCTTACTCTTTTGGCCCTTGCTCTGTGCTCTCCAGCTGTGGTCCAAATTTTTCATACGCTGGCTACACAGCCTTGCTTCCGTGGAGTATCAAACACAGCTGATTCACAGATCTGTGACCTTTCACTGATCTGCGGGTGTATAGTCCAGTAATGTGGGAGGGACAGAGGAGCTCTGTTATGCTTTCGAAAATGTGTTATAAGAAACAGATTCTCAGTACTAGCTTTATAAAATAGGCATTCCCTTTCATAGGGTCTAATTTGCTGTTGGCAGAATAGCCTCACAACTCTCTCCATGGGTTGTGTTGTGAACCCATGCATAAGTGCGTGTTTGTTGTGTGAATAGATGCCTTTTTCCCTCTGTAGTGCTTCCATGGAATGATGTGTTAGACTTTTATGTTAGGCTTCTAACAACTGGAGACACTTGCTTTTGTATAAAATCATTTGGGTAAAAGTCCTTTACAGCTAATCTAGGAAGAAATTGAACAGAGATGTCTCTGCTGCTTATTAAGGAAGTACTGAGCTGCAACTTGTTTCACAGTCTGAACAGAGACGTATGGAATAAACTGCAGAGAACTTTAAGGAAAACAAAGCAGGATTTTTCAGAAGAGTTACAGGCATAATTCAAGCTCAGAAAATTGTGAGAAATTAAGGGAAGTAGTACTGATAACTTCTGCTTACAAATGCAGTTCATTAGGATAGGTCATTATCTGCACACACTGTGTATTGCTTTCAGTACATTTAATTTTGATGACTGGAAAGCCTTTGCATTCACCCTTTTTACGGGCAGTCTTTAAACATGAAAAATGCAGGCATCTTGTTTCACGCTTAGAAAGATTTTCATGTGCCATCTCACTTGGGCTGCCATAAAATGTTAGTGGCTTGAAGTCTGCAATTATCAAGTTACTTCAAGTAAGCAATGAAACGTGAACATTTCAGATAGTTGGCATGGAAAGGGGCAAACAAGATCTGTTTTGTAACAACAAAGGTTACATTTTGGCATTTGAAGTAAGGTGTATATAATAAGGTGTAGATAATTCTTCTGTACATACATATATACAAGCAGGCACTGGACATCATTGCTTGGTAGCAACCACTTCCAAACGTCTATCAATTAAAACAGTTTAAAGAAATTCATGGGTAACATACTGACTGATAATTTAGTTATTGGATTGGTCATAATCATAAGCACAGAGCAGCAACTGTTGCATTATATATGGTAGCTTTAAAGCCTATAACCTACTTCATGCGCTATGAGGACACAAGGAGTCTTTGAAAGGAGAATTTGGCATGAAACGTGATTGTTTGCAAAGCTAAATGATTCATTGCTGATCTTTCATTTTTCATACTGCTAGACTATTCAGATAAATCCAGATCTTTCTGAAGCTAATTAATTGTCAAAATCCCATTTCTGTCAGTAAGGCAAGATCCAAATATGCATTTCTACTTAAATCTTAAAAGCTTTTTTACATACTTTCAATTTTTCTGCCCTGAAATATTATGCAATGAAAATATTAACATCTAATATTTTTCTTCAAGGACTATCATGTTTGCTTAGGTAATAAGTAGAATTTTATTCTCCTCCACCCACAACAAAAGAAAGAAAATTTCCAAATGGGATACTCTGCCGTGATGAGTGTCTTCAATTCAGAACTCAAGTGGAGGCCCAAACACTGAGCTGCTATTTTTCTTTTTGAATGGAGAAAAATGTATAATGTCTTAGTGATATTACTTGTACACTTCCCACTGGTGATGTAATCCCACTCCATTCCATCAAACTAATGTCTTCCAAAATAAATATTTTAAGGAAAAGGGAGGAGGTGGAATTATTTCCAATTATTTTCATTTTTCAGGCAAGTTAGTGCCTGTTCTGCCTTTATTTTACTTGTGCTTGAAATAGAGTTCTGCATTAACAGCGTATGCGTACCCACATCATGATAGTATTTGAGCTCCTCACAGTCTTTTTAATATTCATACTTACAGCAAGGTGGATCTCTAAAGAATTTATCTGTGTATGTCAGCAATTTCAGTAGGCAGTAAAACTCTGGTAATCCAAGTTACGTGACACCACCAAACCTAGCGCTGTATCCCATTTGCTTCAGCATGGCAATAATACTGATGGGTACTGATCCTCTGAGCTGTGTTTCATTTGACTTCAGAGATAATATGTTTGGCAAAGCCAGCTTCAGAAGCTCCTTGAATTTATGCTGCTAGTGTTGGTCTTTGGGACATGGGGGCATAATTTCCTGCTTCTCCAGATCGTTCAATGTGACCCAGAGCTGCAGCAATCAGCTGATGTTAAGAGACAACCTTATTACCCATCTCTCTAACAAAATGTACAGCATACATTGTTTAAGCAGTGAACCGGCAACAAATTAAATAGTTGTACCGTTCATCACAACCTTAATTAATAAAATCTGACTCAAAGTGAGCAAGTCTGCCCCGAGGCACATCTTTGTGATTAGCTATTTGAAAGAATCGTCGTAACTTTTGTCATATGTTGTTATTATAATTATTATATTTTTGGTCATGGGATTTCATTCTTCTTTTCAAGAATCCTGAAAGTCTGAGTAAGGAAGGAATTCTGTACTGTTGTGTGGTAAAATATTGCCACATTGTTTTTTCTGTCTGTAACTTATAGGAGTTTTATTTATCCCCTGTGGTTGCTTGCTGCTTTGTTCCATGCCTGTTGATATTTTTAAAAGTAGAGTGAGGGTGAAGTAAGCATTGACTGAGGATTGATGAACTGCTTCAATAAAAGGGTCTGAAGCTTTTTGGCCTCCTTGGGGCAAGCCTTGCAGAAAGCCTGGGGCAGGTGCACTAAAGTGTTACCAATGTCAGAAGAATAGTGTTGCTCAATCAACTTTAACTATAATAAAATATTTGCATTAAAATGCAGAGATTTTAAATTATGTGATTTTTTTGAAATAACATTGTGAAATAAACTTATTTTTAGCTTAATAACATAAAAATTTAGTGAAAATCTAGCTTTTTGGTTTGGGATATCTTCAAATTTTACATTTTTTTCAAATTTTATGCTTGTGGAATGGCAGTGGAAAGCAAGCAAATAATTTCGTATTGTGGGGAGTGTTCTTGCTGTAGTATTCTAGGAGCAGCCTAATTGCTGTTGGATTATGGTAATCACTCCGTATTCTCAGATTGCTTAGATTGCAATCTACTTTACTCATCCTTTTTTAAGGGAAATTTTACCCTGAAAATTAATGTGGCTATATTCAGCACCGTTACTTGCCATTTTTGGCCCTCTAACATGGTTATAGGCAACAGTGTTCCTTTTGATAGAGTTATTTGGACATAAATGTGAGAAGACCTTGGAGACTTGAACGTGCCAATAAAATGGGACTCTTCAGAAACAGCGGACTTAATTGGGTTGTAGAAATCAGGTACATAAATAGCATTGCTATTGGGAACAGGTAGCAGGATTCTACTGTGTATTCAGATATCTTTTTAGGTATGGACAACTCACCGTTGTTGCCTCTTATGAATATAAAACTCACTAGTGGTGAAGGTCGCTACTACAGTTACAAATGATGTTCTGAAATGAAGTCACGAATCCTTTAATGTTGATATTGAAGCCAAGCATCTGGAACTAGAGACTTAAGTGAGATGTGAATGCCAGTAACCATTTTTCTGTGCATATTGCATCAGACTTTGGCACTGCTGTAGTACTACCAGACATTTGAACTCTGAAATGTTTAAACTTCTGCAGAGTGTAAAAGGACTTAGTTGTGTAGTCTGGAAGTGGTAGCAAACAGAATTGTGCTGATTTCCTACTGATCTTATGAATTCATGTTCAAGGTAGGATTTTTCTTTTTTACTGCTGATAGGAAAATGTGAACCGTTTAGTGTGGCGGAGTAGTTCACATAGTTTTAGTAGGCTATGTAAATTTTAATGAAAACTATTTAGTGATGGAATGGAATTAACTATCCTGCTAGGAGGGTAAGAAACCACTTGTGTTGATAGTGTGGAGTGGAATGGTGTTTTTTAAGCTGTCTCTATTGGGAAGCATGGCCGGGTGGAGGACTACTGACAAGAAGACAGGACAATGTATGTAGCACTCAGCTCGGTCCTTTTGGCCAGAACCGTTTTTTCCCTGTTGAAGAATTGACAGTGCTGTCAAAAGTGGTGATATTCTCTAACTGTACTGTTTAAAGGAAGGCTGATAAACTGATTTCTGTTCTTGATTTGAATATGGATGAAGGAATCTATTTCTCATGTTGGCAATGGTTATGTAGGTTCCATATAGCAGGGTAGGCGCAACCACACATGTGCTTATTCCAGCTGGCCTTTCACAATTTAAGAACCTAGATTTTTTTTACAGCACACTATAAAGACAAAAAAAATAATCATGCTGTACTGAGACTGGGGATAGGAAGGAAGAAGATATTAAGGAGCTGTTAGAGGAACTTCGTTTTATATATGCCTTTTTAACAGCCATGAATTTTTTTTGGGTAATTAAGATGCAAACTTCTTTTGTTACTCAGCTAATTATTGTTGACCTTTACAATGTGATTCAAAGTTCACATTAGTTAAAGCAATCTCATTGCCCTCTATAGCTTTTGGGGTCATGGCAGCAGAAAAGGTACTTAGACCCCTTGCTTTTTCTTTTGGGAACTGTGATTTCATGTGGGGTTCCTGTTCCTGTGAGGTGATTGCTCTGAGTTGACTTCATTCAAAATCGATTACAGAAATTACAAGTTGAGGCTGTCTGTGCTTTTAGTGTGCTATTCAGTGTTTGTAAAGTGTGTGCCAGGCTCTTTATAGACAGTCTGTAAACTTTAAAAGTATAAAATGCTTACATTCAGTATGGTGAATGGGGATTTAGCTAAACTACTCTTATTAACAGTAACTGAATTCCTTTAGTATTTACATAATATTTTACACTTCTGAAGTGCTGTACTAACATTAATTAATTTTGAAAACACCCCTGTACAGTACTGTAGGTGATAAACTTGGTGGCTAAATACCCATCCACAGTGCTGAGAACACCCCACATGGGTATAACAAAATGACTGAACAAGGACATTCTAAATTAAAAACCAGTTTAATTTAGTTTAACCTAATTTTCTAGCTCTAACTTTTGTTCATACAGAACAGTAGATGACTGTGCTTACTCTTAAAGCTCCTGGTCCTCCAGGGCATAATAGGACAGTAGTATGAATGAAACAATTCTATGTATCTTTGCTTCCTTCCCAGCACCCCTAAATAATGCTGACTGTTTTTTGCATAAATATATTTAATGGGTTTGTGGTGCCTAGAAGCCAATACTGGAAGGTATGGAGTTGATAAGTATGTTAGAAAAACATAAAACAACAGCGTACTTGATGACAGATGTGTTGATGTAATTGGAGAACAATAAAGGGGTGCAAGTTTGCAACAGCTCGCAGTCAGATTTGAGAGATTTCTGATTTGTGTTTAGGACCAGGATTTCAGAACTTGACATGAAGAAATTCTTAGCCAGACAATTAAAAGGTCATTATTTGAAATTTTGATCACTTGCTAAAAAGAGTGTTTATGTTCCTAAGAGCCAAAACTGCATTGTAAATCAATACTTGATGAGAGAGGTCAGCACCTCTATCATTCACTCCAGCTATCAACAAGGAAAAAAACATTATTTTCCTGTAAACTGATTAACTTCTAGATTATTGTAGCATCTGTTAAAAACTAACCAACTCTTACCTCACATTCATTTATCCATAAATCCACCACTAGCACGAAGTAGGGTAAAAGAAAAAAAAGACATTGTAAAAAAAAAATTACTATTTCTTTTAATTATAGAAAAACTTTTTATGCTATTAAGGAAACTATTGGGGGAAAAAAATCCCCGTTTTAGTAATGGAAGAAAAGAATCTGTCCAACATTTTGTTTCAAGTAGTCAGGCCCTTCCTTTTTCTTCTTTAAACTATATTCTTTCTAAAATGAAGACTTTTTCTATAAATATTAAGAAAGTTACCATACCTGGTAACTCTCTGCAGAGCAAGGTGATAATAGCAGTGAAGATCAAAGGCAGTTATGTACTGGTATTTTTTTGTTTAGGTTTATTTCGGACCACTTGGGCTGAGGAAGTCACTGTGTAATTTATCAGGGAAAGGTTTTCTGACACATAATTTCTTTTCCTTCCGAGCTTGTCTGTGACTCTTGCAGCCACTTCCTTCTTTTTTTCTAGAAGTACACAGGAAAGCTATGAAGTGCAGCATCATTTTCGTGACTAAAAGGAAGTTTATCCATAGTTATTTCTGAATGATTTTGCAAGGGAGGAAAATAGCGTAAAAGTAAGTTTTAGCTTCATGGGAGCCATCAGAACCTAAGTGCTTATGCAGAATGTCTAAATTGGGAAATCTTGCTCAGCGGAAGAAATATATGTGTGTGGCTGTGTCCATGTGTTGTAGCTGTTCTTTTAGACCAGCTAATTTCACTCAGTGGCACAATCAAAATTGAAAAAGGAAGGTGGAAACTTTCCTTTAAAAGAAAGTAATGTATGTAAAAATAATTAAAAAATACCATGGATGCAGTTGATGTTTCTGACAAGAACTGTCATCTATTTGGGCAACTTAATGGATTTGTATTGAAATTTAATTTCTTCAGTGGAGCGGAGTAACTGTATGAATTACTGTGATTTTTGTTTTTCCCCAGTATAGTGTAAGTAATCCTGCATTCTTACATGGAAATGAGAGAACATAATAGCCAAGAAAAAAAGCAGGAGAGGAAAAATGTCTTCTAATCTGATGTAGAACTGGAGAAATGTTAAAAGCTTTGGCAACTTAGAGCAGAACAAATCTGAAATCTTACAGCAGCAAAATACTTAAGGCTCTGAAACTCTAATTCTCAAAATTACAGTGCTGAAAGCCAATTTGTGCCATTAATAGTATTGAATGTTGTACATGAAAGCATCACTTTAACATATAGTAACATTTTTCTATTATGATTCCTGCTGCTGCTGCAATTATCTTCCTTTAGATTATCTTTCATTAGATGACTGTTAAAAAAATCAGCCAATAAAGCATCATTCATATATAACAAATTCTTTATAGGGATATTTGTCTTGGAATGCCTGAATTTTTATTTATACTTACCACTTTATCCCATGAGTTAAAGATCTTCCAGAAGAGTAATCAGTTGGAGTTTTTCTCCTGAACACTAGTTTCTAGCGGCTGTTAAGTTATTGTACCTTTCCCTAGAAATCAGAACTAGGGTCTTGGTGAATGTTTTAGTTGTTTAGATTAAAAAAATAAAAGTCCCTAACAGATGCATTGACGTTATCTTTCTGTAAGACAGGATCTTTTTTACTTTTAGAAAGAAGTTGACAGATTAGATTTTGCTAATGGCAAAACAAGGAGATGTGAATCTGCATCACAACGTTCCCTTGGCAGTGAAGCCTTCTTCCTCCAGCTACAGAAGGCTTCATGCTCGCAAGTTCTCGTCCTATTGGGGCACTTCAACCAACCCGACATATTCTGAAAAAGTAGCAGGGCGAGCTGGTGGCCGTCCAGGAGAATCTTATAGTGCATTGAAGATCATTTCTTAACCCAGGTAATAGACTCCCCTACCTGAGGGTATGTAATACTGGACCTGATGGTCACCAGTGCAAGTGAGCTCATCAGTAACATCAAGGTCAGAGGCAGACTGAGCTGCAGTGGTCGCACAGTGGTGGAGTTCAAGGGCCTGATGTAGTGGGAGGTGTCCCTGCCCATAGCAGGTGGGTTGGAACTAGTTGACCTTTAATGTCTCTTCCAACCCAAACCATTCTATGATTCTAGTATTGAAGTCCAGAAGATGATTTCTGTCATCAGACTGTAACCATTCTTCTAAAAGGGCTAAGTGAATGCTCAAAAAAATGAACCATGTCACTTTACTGAGGATGTTGAAAAGTGATGTTTTCTGTCTTTATGATTCTAGTTATTATGTCAGTTTTACCACTGCTAGCCCTGCAGAAGAGGTACAGTCATGGGAGGCTGAACTGGTTCATACATCACCTAGGGAATTGCTAATATAGTTCCAGCTGCCAAATTCTGCCTGCGAATTAGAAGCATAGCATGATTTCACCTTGTTTATGTGGCTATTTAATATTCTACTTTGCCTTTTTATTTACAATCAATCTGCTTGGTGCTCCAAAGCCTTACTGTTGTCTTCATGTTCAGCTGCAGATGGTTGTCCTGCACGTTAATTTTGAGTTTTACTTTTCTGGGTACAGTAGATGGACTCATATGCATATTTTGGTGAGATGTTCAGTGTCTAGCACTGCATTATATAAAATGTTACTGCAGTTGGAATTAGCCCAACAAACTTTTCCTAAGTCGTGGCAATATAAGCTTCAAAGGGGAAGATCTTGATTTGCAGATCACTGGTTGATTTTTGTGGAGCTAACAGTGGGAGAACAGTAAGCCGATTTGATCTGGATTAGAAGACTGGATTAGAACCTAGAGCCATACAGTCATTTTCACATTTTGCTTTTCCAAGAGAACTGCTCTTTCATTCCTGGTTAAATGGCATGTTATTAAACAACTGTGACAGATGAGGGAATGTATCTTATGTCCAATTAGGAATTCCTCTGTTTTATGAATAGCATCTATGATGGCAGCCATCCATGTGGATTAGAAATTCCATTTTGTAGCAGAAAACAGGCCATGCCCGAGGATTGTAAAAATGGCATAATAGAGAATTGTCACCAATGGGTAGCTGTAAGTTTGTAAAACATTAATTGCTCGAGGCAGTCATTCATTTTTTTCACCTGATTTCTACCCTGTTGGGCTGCAGCATGGGAAACCCTAACGAAAGGACAAGAACAACAAAAGATATGTTAGACTGCTTTTAAAGAGAAATGCTGTCATCACACAGGTATTCTAGGACTAGAATCCAGAAGTAGGGATGGACAGAAACTGGCTTCCCTGAATTGTAGTTCTTCGTAAGAAACTCACAGTCCCTTCTCAGCTTGTATTTCCTTCTCCTTCCAAATAATGCTGAGTTTGGTGAAGGGAATGGATGAAGTTTGAGTGATGCAGAATTAATTCTGGAATCAGGGATGAGATTTCACAGTTCAAGGAAGAGAATGGGAGCTAAGCAGTGGCTGGATTCTGCCCCAGTCCAGCATGATGGGAACGTGCAAAATTCACTGCAATTGTGCTGTTCTCCAAAATTAAGATTCTTCAGAAAGACTGTAATGAGAATAATCTGCTATTACTCTCCCTGGCCTGAGCTGATAAAGTGGTACCGAAGTGGTGTTAGGTAGCTCTTTGTTCAGGAGAGCTAAAAGAGCACCTTGTTTTAGGATAGCAGTTGCAATACAATACAGGCTTCACTTTTATATGAGAGGCTGCTTAACAGATGATCTAATTAATCATAATAACCTCTGACTTCTCTATCTCTACAATATAGAGGTTTGCACCATATTCTTCACTGTAAATCTATACCTGTAAAAGTAGTTCAGATATTCAAAGAACAGTTTAGCCATTTCAGCAAGGATTTTATATCAGTGCTAAGTAGAAATTTCACTGAAATGCTCACAAAACATATTGAAAGAATACTTGTACAGTATTATGTTTAGAGAGACATCTTTATATATTTCTGAG
The DNA here is from genome assembly GCF_032191515.1 of Phaenicophaeus curvirostris. Lineage (NCBI taxonomy): Eukaryota > Metazoa > Chordata > Aves > Cuculiformes > Cuculidae > Phaenicophaeus > Phaenicophaeus curvirostris. Next base: position 53,121,085 of record NC_091392.1, read on the forward strand.
AGTTTCAGAAGTGTTGCACGGGGGGGATGGGACGGGACACATGGGACTTGAATACTCTGTTTACTTTTCATGTAAAATCACTCTCCTAAAGACAAGGAGTATTTTATGTGTATATCAACACCAATGACCAACTCACAGATCTCTGGGATTATATACTTGAACTTGATCTGCATGGCAGGGATGAGAAGAGCTCTGTACTTGCAAGTCCAGTGGTACAGGAGTTTGTATATCACACCAGTGAGATTCTTCATATCCCAGAATTGAATAAAAAAATAATCCATGCTTATGATTTCTAGCAGAAAAAAACTAGAAGCCTAATTAACTAAAAGGCCTAATTATAATTAATTGAATAGGTTTTCTGCAGAAGTTAGTGGCAGTGATTTGCATAAATTCTCATTAAGGTGAATAATATATTTTCTTCAAGATCCATTAAACAAGCTTTAATCAGTTGAGCTTGAAAAACATCACCATGAATCTTCAGTTTAAAAGTCATTACGTGGCATCTAAAATAAGTTCTGAAAAATTACAAAAATGTATCCTAGAGATGTCAGCATCCTTTAGACAGTAAGAAGCCATGTAATAACTACCAAGAGGAAGGGTGGATTGTTGTTCTTGTTTTTAAGTTAATTCCACAAAGACAAAACACACCTGGTGGGAAGGAAGTCATGTGTCGCCAGCACAATGGGTTGTCTTACTGGAGTGAGGAATCTGCAAAAAACTTTCTGCAGGTTTCAAGAAGAGAACATGATGAGCTGTCAGGTATGGTAGTTGCTGCAGTACCTACCACCTTTGCCTTATGTAGAGGTTACCTTATTGCAAGTTTAGTTTTTATTCTTTCTTTAAACAGTTAAGCATTAAAATACTTCTTTATGTACGCAACCTAAACAATTTATAATAATTTTGTATATTTCCATCCACTTTTCAGGCTTAATTTAGAGGCAATCTTTGAAATCACAGATCCTAACTGGTTGGATGTGTTGCTGTTATTCTGTGTTTAATGAACAGCTTCCCTTTCAGGGTTGGTCCATTTGGTGACAGCAGCTGTGTGAAATTCAGTTTAGAGGAGCTGTTATTTTCTTTTAGTAATCTTTTGGGTGCCAGAAAAGGTGGAGTGGCTCTCAGGAACTCATTTTTTCCTGTTCTTGGCAATACTTTTCTCTCTGTTTAAAACCAAAAAGGAATGAGCACTTAAAAAGATATTCTACAAATAAATATTAATTCTTGATTATTAAATTGATTTTTTATCATTGCTGAGAGGTTTCCTGAATTCCTTCCTTGGAGTTTAGTGAGCAGGCATGCTTTTGTATCCTTTTCTGTTGCAGAAGCCTAAATTTAAAGCTCTAGATGTTAGCACTGAATTAACTTTCTAAAGCAGCAGTGTACGTATAGACACGCTTGTAGAATTGATGACTGTTCACAGTGACAATAGGCTGGGCTGGAACTGGTACCTGCCACCCTTCATTATGGTGCCTGGTTGAGGGAAAAATCTTCCCAGTTTGGTCCCTATTCTAGAATACTTTGCTTGCTACTTCCTTCTGTTCAGTGTTTGTATTTTAAAATACAAAGATGGGACCATGAATTTCAGGATGGCTACTGTTAGCAAGTCCTGAAATCTTTGTTCTCTTTATCTGTATCAGTTTAATGCTTGCTGTCTTTGAGAGAAAAAAATAACAGTAAAAAGCAGTATCATTAGCAAGAAAAAGTACGGCTTTTGTGTATTCATTCTGTGCTAGCAAGTTTACTCATATTTTCCCTGCTCTATTACAGATAGCATTTTCTCCTTGTGAAAGTGTCTTATTCGAGAGAGCTCAGCTCTAGAAATAGGATATACTGATGTTTTCTTGTACTATGGAAACCTCCCTCAATTTAAATTAAAACAATTTGAAGATTCTGAATGAAAATGTAATACGTGATTACTTTTGCAGCTCTGGACCCTTGATTGAGAAACTGATGGTTTATTTAGTAGCAGGGGGTCCTTAAGACCAGTTATTGCCAGTTAATTTGAATGTTCAAGTTGGAATTTGTTTCTAGCATGCCTGCATTATTGTGCTATTCCTGATTGTATGAGTTAGCTGTTACAACTTCTTTTTGTGACCCTAGAGAAGAAGTGGAAAAAGAGATTATTTTATTTATTTATTTATGTATTTAAAAAATATTTTACAGTATGTTGGCCTGAAGTACTTTCTTTGTTTTCCGGTAACTGTCAACACTATTTCTTATTTTATTATATTGGACAGTTTGTGTTTTACTGTGTATTTACTTTGGCTTTCTAATGGCATTTAAGTTCTTTGGGTGCAGTTTAATTATAATAATAACATAAATTATTGTGTGACTCCTCTGTAAAGGAAAATACACATTAAAATATCTCCAGATAAGCTCTGTTTTGATGGTTTTTTTCCCTGTTGCTTCAATTTTTTATACTTTTACATCTTGTTTAAAAAGCTAGCATCCTAAAACTAACTGATGAATGCTAAGATTCTACTGAACAGTTCCTTTAAATATTATGGGAGGTCTAGAAGTAATGGGTGGCCCAAAACCCAAAGTCACCATTCTATTCAAATAAACATAAAGAAAGTATGTGCAAGACCTTTAACTCTTACAGGAGCTTGGCTGTGTGCCATGCTTCTGACTTAATGGAATAGCTGATTTCAGGGTTGCCTGGGGCCACAACCACAAATAAGCATATATATCTCTGAGGTCATTGAAACCAATTTTATTATTTTTATAGCTATTGGAAATAAGTCACCTGGCTTGATTTATACATAAAATTACAGAATATCGGCCCACAGAAGTGACCTTTAATTTAAAACATCCATCAGTTTTGTTAGCCTCTAACATTGGCCCATAGCAGTAAAAAATAGTAGCTTGTGTCTCTAGAAATACTATTTTATCCTTCTCAGTAGTTGATAGTTAAGCGTTTGCTGTTGTGATTCAAGCTGAATGTCTTCATGGGATATGATCCTTGTAGTCAACATTTAGATCAGTTTCCAGGGGTGGGGCATCAAACTCCCAGTGAGTTTGAGAAGGTGATGGTGAGTTTTTGGGTTTCCTGTGAGCTCCCAGTGCCTCTCATAAGGCAGGAGCTTCCTCTATTCCACACTGATTTCTACAGGTTTTTATCCTGCAAGGCTAGAATTGAGAAGGAACTAGAGGAGGGTGAAGAAGTTGACTTGAATGAGGTACAGGTGGCTGATTGCATACAACATCTGGAGAGTTTTTTTCTTAAATAGTTGATAGCAATATCTTACTATCTGAGCATTTCTTCTAGTTTCATCAAAAAAACATTGCGGTCTACACTGAGGTCTTCATATGCCTTTAGTGCTACGTTGGATGGGATGTGTGGGTTGGATAGCTGTATTATTTATTGCCTACATGTCGTAATTCATTTCATAGTGTCTTTCTGCATACTGTAGCATGTTAGGAACCTGGGAAATATATTGTGCGCATTCAACATTGTATATTCCAAATAACTGATTTCCTTTGGCAAGAAGTAAGTCCTGAATTCATGATTACTTTGTTGCAAGATCAATGTACAACCCTAGAAAAAGAAGCAAGTCTCATAGAGCAGAAACTGCTTGTTCCTTATGTTACTTTAGGGTGGTTTCATTATGCAGAAATAAATACATGCTGCTGTTTCATATGGTTTGGCAAACTATAATTTTCTTCATTAAACCTTCGGTGACTCATAATGCCGTGGGAGACAGCAAAGAGGGCGCCTGAACTCTGAAGAAGTAACCTTCCCCAGATAGTAAGTATTAGGTATGTGCTGTAGTTTATGTAGAAATATAGATGGACTGTTGTTTTTGGAAAAAAAAAATAGGGCATTACAGTACTCAGATTATATATATATATAAATATATATATATGTAGGTACATAGATCCCTAGTAGAAAGCAGACTTGGTTCAAGCTCAGGCACGTGAAGTTGAAGCTTCTTCTCTCCAAGGTGAAATTCTGTACTGACCTCCCCAAGCAGTTTCTTCACTGGTTCTTTTTTGTCACTGTTATTGCACTGAGTTGCATGAGTTTCTGTTAAGCTACCTGTGTTTCCCCCAGCCCCTCCATGCTTGAAGTTTCTTCTTACTGTTGTCTCAACTGGCCCTTCTCCTTTGAAGAGAGATGGCAAAACTACCACTATCTGTTAGCAGTGCTGGAATATTGAGATATAACTTACAATTTGTCATGCACACATTAATTGTTTTCTCACAAACCATTTCTGTGTTTGATGTAGACTAGTGAGAGGAGCAAACTGTTCACTTTTTAAAGGTTTTCGTAAAGCGTTGTGTTTGATTGTGTTTCTTCTTTAGGTTTCTTTAGGAAGAACTTATAGCTGTCATTGTCTAAAGGCCAGAGTTATAAAATACCATAACCTTTTGTTGCACTTGGGTTTCTCAGCTACCAGGAAAAAAGCAGTTCTCCATTGTGATGCTGTCAGGGATGATTGGACTTAAATGTTACACTAGGGAAGTCTAGCAGTTAAATATTAGTTTGATCTTCCAGTAGATTTTCAAACCTTCACTTTGTAGGATACTTCTTAGGAAGGGTAAAGCTGTTTAAAAAAATAAAAATAAGTGAAATAAAATGGTACACAAATCACTAGTGGAGAAAAGTGCAAGCAGTTGGCTAGTGTAGAATTGGAGAGACTTGAAAATCTATTTCAGTTCAACAGTAGCTACTTTTTGTAGTACAGCTTGACTTGACTTAGCTGTAATGGTCCTGTCAGGAAGGTTGATCCACATATGTGATTCTGGTAATGGCTTCAGTTTACCCATATTGCCATCTGAGATCCTTTTTACTTACTGCCTGCCTCCCAACAGCTGCTGTAAAACAAAGAAAGGAACGGCTTCTGGTTGTTTTGGTTTTATGCTTGGAAATCTAAAAGGTCTGCTGAAGGGCTATAAAATCTTATGCCAATTGCAGTTAATTATAAAATTCTACTGGTTTCAGTGACTTAAATTAGAGGTTATTCCAATACTAAAGTAGGTTAACATTAACGTACCAGAAATCAGAATTTTATCCTGTGTGTTCTGATAACATGATTCAACTCATTTGTCATTTCCTGGCTATTTAGCTCAATCTTTCACAGCATCCGCTAAAATCCTTGAGAGTATTCTTGGTGCAGACTAGCATATAATGGCAACTATAAACACCTTATTTTCTTTTACAAAATAATTCTGATTAGACCTTTTGATGTCACTCCCAAAACATTGCATGCTACCTGGATGCTCTTAAGCAAAGAAAATAAAATTCATTTTAAACACTGCTATGCTTTCAATTTCCCATGTTTCACAATTACTGTAGCATGCCACTAAACTTGATTTATTCTAGTGGGTCGCTGCATCTGGATAAGTTCGTGAGGCACAAAAGTGGAACAAATCATCAAAACTCATTTCAGCCTTATTCAGTAGCATCCACTCCATCCAAATGCATGGCTGCCAGTCTATTCTGTTAAGGTACATTCATGAAGGGCATCCCTCAGTGCTCCTGTTAGAAAGCTGGAGAGCTGGGAAGAGCATTCATCCAGGACTATGATGAACAGTCAGTCTAGTCACTGGAAATCGTTACACATCTTCATGGGAGCAAATATTGGTTTTAATTATCTGGATTGTTTTACTTGTAGAATTTAATTTTCATAAAAAAAGTATTTGACATAAGTCTTTATAAAGTTCCTTTTGTTTTTTTCTGGAAAAAAAAAGACATTGTAAAAATGCTCCCAGGAATTTGTCTGATGTGCCCATCCTCAAAGCCTGAGGATAAAGTCTAACTCCATGCACCACAAATGTTCTCTAGACAGATTTTAGCCCCTCTATATATCCTGTAGAAATTTTGCTGAAGAGAAATCTGAGAAAGGAAAGTGCTGCACTGTTTTTTAATTTGGAATCCTCTGAGAAGGTACTTTAGATATTTTGGCTGATTCATTGAAGAGCAAAGTATCATCACAGAGAAATGTAAGCCTTAGGTTTTATCTCTAGTATATATTAATGTTACTTGCTGCTTTTCCCATCAAGTTAAACTTGCTTTGTTTTGTGTGTTTCCTCAAGACTGTTTCACTGAAATGGCAGCACGTCATCTTTGGTTCATGATTATGGAGCTGGGCTTTGGAACTGACTCGCAATAAATTAGATGGTTTTTAATACTTAGGGTGGATTTTCTTGCCCTCCTAATAAGGAGTATCTGGCTAAAAATAGGTCTGTGACTGCAATCACCTGTGACTGCATATCAAGAGGAATTGGTAAACTAAACTTGGAATATAGTAAAGGTTTTGGAGACCAGCAGCATCTGGTTGATTCCTTAGACCAGACTGATTTCAGGGAAGAAAAATTTTAGGCACTGTGTTTTCACTTGCCTCTTTATTTGGAAGTTGCTGTCTAAACATGGTCCCTTTTCTAATGTGTTAATATATTTATGGGAAATCTTTCATGTACATAATTGGGCAAGTTTTAAGGGCAGTTCTACTAAAACTGGGCAATATTACAAGAAAAATATATGGAGGAGTTTCAGTGTTTTTTCCATACAAAAATGTTTTCTAAGGCTTCAGCATAAATATTTCTAAGACACCAAAATGTGCTTGACCTAGATGGAAATTGCTTATTCTGTACAATGTTATTTTTTAATTATCTGCTAGCGTGATATTCTTTGGGTAGGAAATGTCATGTGAGGTGTGCAGTTTTTGTGTATCAAAACGTGAGTTTTATACATTTATGCATCTTGTGATGAGGCTGAAGGGAGAGGAGACTTCTTGGAGACTGAAGAATTTTGGGTGTGCACAAATTCCACATCTCATAGTTTGTAGCGTAGTGGGGTCTGTGCTTGGCAGTTCTGTGTATAATGAAAGACAGGGTGGGGCTGCGTCCTCTCTGAATCACTTCATTCTTATAGTGAAAAACATGAACCTGCTCAATGATAGCTGGATCTGGGATTGTTTGATTTTGTTTTCCATCCCTCCCAATAAGGACACTTTTTCAATGTGAGTTCTAAAGCCAGTATAAAGGCTAAATTGATCTCTGGATATGCAGATGCCAAAGTGTTTTCTCTAAATTATTTTGAATCACAACTTTTGGTTAAAAGAGTAAAACTTTTAAGTTTAGGCCTTGAGTAATTAAGGTTGATTTTGGTACTTAAATAAAAGTCTTGGAGAAAGTAACTTTAGAGAATATCTTGATGCTTTCTTTATCCTCCACCATCCTCTCCAGCCTCATATATAAAAAGGAGAGTGTCTGCATGTTATGTTATGGTTCAGAAATTTCTTCTCTATTCATTATTTCTATATATGTATGTGTACATGTTCCTGGGTATTCTCTTCAGTACTTCACTAAAAATAAGAGTGCCACCAAAAAGTTCTTTAAGGCTTTAAATTTAGAGTGCACAAGAGGCATGTGTTTAGGCGTAATTATGTACAATCTCCGTTAACTTTCTGAAACTGCTGTGTCAAAAATAGATTGAATGAAAAAAATGAAAGGTAGATTTTCAAAAATTAAATTACTGAGCTTTTTTTTCTCAGTATAGTCTGCCACATACTGAAAAGAACTTAGGATCAGATGTATGACTGATAAGCTGTTCTGTAGTGGTTCCTCCATAGTATGCTTTCATTTACAGGTAATGGCTTAAAATGTGTGTCTTGGAAATGTTTATATGTGTATATATATATATTCAGAAGGTGGCTTATCAAAAAAGTAGTTTAATATCCATATTATGAATCTAGTTGAGAAACTCAACATGTTTCCTTTAAGTATTGTACTCTTAAGCCTTAAAATGTCTGTCCTTGTGCTATTGCGAGTTGCTGTGTGGAGAAATGGTAAAAATTATTTATGTTTTATTTTTTCAAGGGAAAGTGGGGAAGAGAAATAGTATAGTGCCATATTGTACTGCAGAACAGTAAATCTAGTACGGCCAGTTGGGCCCACTTTTATAATCTAAAATAGATTTGAAAAGGGCAGCAGAGGTTCCAGCTGTGAATTCTGACCATGCTTCAGAAGCTGGTATTACGCATATATATAAAATAAACAAATCATGAGTTATTGCCAGGCAGTAGTTTGGTACTGAAAAATATTTTGAAGAATAACTTTAAATTTGTATTTAAAAGAATATGTTGTCAGGTAAATACTAAGTATCATGAAATCTTAAAGGAACAGAATCAGCAATTTTGTGTCATATGGTGTAGCTGAGAAAGAAGGTAGCTTATGGAACAGCTGTGAGAACAGCAAAAAGAATATTCTGGTATAGGAATTAAAGTATTTTTTTCAGGAAAGGTTTTTTTTACAGACCTGCTGTACATGCTGTGGTGAAGAAACTCAGGGTGCAGACACAAGGACAAGAGCCCTTCTTCTCTGTTTTTATCTGCTACCTTCTATTAGAAGACTGATGGTATACCATTGTTCAGCATCAGAAAATATTAATTACTTCTCTCACTTCCCTCCAGCGTGTGGTTTTTTTGCCTGCGCGTGAATAATCAAGTACTACTATGCCAGGCATTCGGTGTTAATTAGGGTTTCAGATTTCGCATAGTTGATCTTTTAGTGTTTGTTATGTTAGGCTAAAAACTTAAAATGATAGGGACTGTGGTATCCTGAAGGGTAATATTAAAGCCAGATTCTTTCAGCATATAAAGACACACTTAGAAATGAAAAGGCTTGTGCTATGGAGAAGGATACAGTTTAAAGCCTTTATAGTTAGGTTTTGAAATATTTATTTTCTAGGTAGAAAAGATTTTTCAGGCCATCTCAACTGTCTTGTAACCCAAATGTTTTGAACCTGTAGTTGCTTAAAGTTTTCAAAGCTCTGTTTGTCAATATGAAAATCAATACATGCAGCTTACTTCAGTGTAGTTACGGCAGTGCCCAACAGCGTTCAGTGACCATTGTATGTAGCCACTGCTGCAGCTTCCTTTTTCCAGATAACAAGGTGCATCTTCAGTTGCAGAGGTATAAAGTCTAGAAGCCTGCAGCTAATGGGCTGCTGAATTGTAGCCTACTGATGGCAGAAGTGAAACTACAGCAGATGGAAATGTTCATGTAAATAAACAAGAAGAAATTTACTTTATTTGGATGTATTTTTTTCATTATATTCTGCAAATCAATGTTGTTTATTTTAAAAGATCAATTCCTTTAAAAAACATTGTGCAGCTTAGAAAACCTGTATGTCTTTATACTGTGGTACAAGACCATAACCTTCCTCTGTGATGATGTTTGTTTTCTGGGGGGTTTTTTTAGTTGATTTCTCTGTATTCATTTTTGGCAGCATTTTTGGCAATCACATGGGTATATAGTTGTAGTTATGTCACTTGTGCATCTTTCCCTTCTACTTACACCTAAATCAGGGAAGTCTCACTAAAGGAATTTTTTTGTGAGTAAAACTCCATTTTCAGTCCTGTTACTTGTAGTTTCTGTTTGTTCTAGTACTGAACTGAAGTTTGACTATGAAATTACTACTATAAGAAAGCAATAATCCAGACTCTATAAATAACGTTATCATTTATTAATATATTCTCCTGAGGCCGTATACTAACTACATATTCAGTTCACACCTTTCACTAGCAGTTACATGAGATAGGAATATTATATTAAAAATATGTATCGTCTTCAGTGTTTAACCTCTGAGTTTGATGCATTCAGGAATTTCTGTATAGAAAAGGACCATGCTATTGGTAGAAATTAACTAGGTACTAGTTTACTAGAACTTTATTTCTCTTTTGTGATGTTAGGTTTTCTGTTAATTAGTTTAAAATATGATTTGAATCTAGATGGTTTCCTTCAATTTGTTTGGTACGGAGAGTCCTATTTTCAGAGCCTGGCCAGCAACTCAGAATCCTATATATCACCTAGCTAGTTGTTACCCAGTTTTTCCTGTCTGAAAACAGCTGAGTTATTAGCTGTTAGTTTGAGATTCAAATAAAAAGAAAATTATTCTTAAGAGAAACAGAAAGCTGCAACTTGAAATATAGAGGATGCACAGAATTTTGGTCCCCAGTTGATGTACAATATAGAGATCTTTTTTTTGAAAAGTGGCATGGGTAAAACTTTACTGCCTGCTGGAACTGTAGATAAATTCCACTTTCACAACTGTTGAGAATGAATGAACTTTAATACAGAACGTGTAAGACATAATTGCCACCGGAAATCTACCAGAATGGCAAATAGTTCCCTTGAGTCTATAATTAAACATTTAAGGGAATGAGTTTTCATTTACTTATGCTTATTACTTTCTTAAGACATCTCTATGTACTAGATAGTATTCTATCAATACAGGCTACATGTATATTGTCTGCAGGCAAGTATGAGAATTGGCCAAAGTATGACAAACACTATTTGCCTGCTTTCTGACCACGCACCTGCCTAACAGATAGCCTGTAAGTAGTTTTGAGTGGTAGACTCGGCTGCTGTATATTCTGAGGGTGTGAAGCTGTTTGTACTCCAAAAAAAAAAGGCTCTGGCTGTATTTTCAGGCTTGTCGTCTGTGCAAGTAACATAAAATCTTCAAAGCATCCTTAGGGTGACTTGTTATGATCCACTGTAAAAATACTGTAGGGCTCTCTCCCATTGCTATTATGAAAAAGGAATAAATGAAAAACATTCTAAGGTGATCTTGAGGAAAAACAACAAAGAACCTCCAAGCAGAAACTTGCCAGTCCATCACTGCCTGTCTATTTTCTGTAAGAGAGGGCTGGTCAATGGCTTCCTGTATGCATGTTTGGAAGTTCTCCTTTTTCTTTATAATGTGTTCTCTACTTCAAATGCTGATGTTCATTTTCAGCATATGGGGACCATTAGCAATATTGAAGCTGGACATATGGCTTAACGCGATAAATCGCTTCAGAATGTCGCATCTGTTTTTTTACCCTGGTGTTAACACCTGGATCAGTTTAGCACTAGTGCAGAAGTTTAGGATGTATATAGCTGTTAATTTTAAAAACATCTGGGTTTTTTTTTTTTTGTATACTTGTGCATGTGTGAACTGCTGGATCTCCAGCATTTTGAAGTTTGATGAAAAAATTCTTACTGAATTGTACTCAAGGTGTGTACCAACCTAGGAAAATAAGAGATTTATGGCAAGAGGCAGAAGGGCTGTTTTGAGTGGATTAGAAATTACGATTTTGCCTTTACAGCTTTTGTCTTTCTTCAGACTTCCATTTCTGAAGAATTGATAGCAGACACTGATTCCTTTTTTCCCCATTCTCAAACCCATCCATTTGTTGTACACTGAATAAGATATCCCACTCTCCTGGGATGCGTGAAATGGTCAGGCATTAAAAATTGAAGAAAGCAAGTTCCCTGACTGAGTCTGCGAACCTTATCTGAAGCTGCTTGAAAGTAAAAATGCCAGTTGTGTTGGAGCTTTGAAAAATGACTTTCCCTGGTGACCTGCTGCCTTTTAGCGAGAGCAGAGTTTATGGCTCTGTTTAAGAGTGATGAGTGCAGTTGGAGAGTTTCTCTTGTTATGCCCATTAGCAAGATTGGACTAATCTGCAGGATGTAACCTGAAGGTAAACTGTGAGTGAAGGAGAAGACAAGGCTAATAAGGCATTTTGTAGTTTCCTTTATCCCAGCGACTTTCCCGGAGCCAGCAATTAATATTATTTTCTACCTATCTGTGGAGAGCCCAGGTTGCTGCCAGCACGGCAGGCATCAAGGAGAGGTCAGTGCTACCTGCCCGGCTATGGAAAAGGACTGCTTTCAAAATTGCCAATGAAATTGGTGACTGAGCATCAGTACTGTAGCAGAGTTAGCAGATTGTTAATTTAGTAATTAAACAAAAGCAGGGCCTTAGTCTCGCCAGGAGCAGGCACCTCCCTGGAGACAGGGGCAGGCTGGGATGTGGGGCTCATGGCCAGGTAGGGCTGTGGGGAGATGGGGACTGTCCCTGTTCTGCTGTTTCTGGGGCAGGGGCTGATGGTCCAGTCCATATGGGGTGATGTGGGGTCCTGGGGCAAGGGCAGAGTGGGGGGAGCCCATAAAAGCTGTCAGTGCTGTCGAGGCTTCTTAATGCCCTCAAGGTCCTGATACGAGCAATTTAGTATCACTTACTTTTATTCTTCTATTTTATTAGATATGAGGCTTGTATTTTTCTCCCCTTCACCAAGGTAAACATTCCATGTCATGTTTTTCTTGTCACTGTGGTTACACAGCTAGGCTGGGGATACAGATGGGCACAGCCTGGCTGGTTCTGCGTGGGCAGACTCAGCCCACCAGCCGTTTCCATCTGACCCACAGTAATGGTGTCCAGGCTGTTGTCCTTGCTGTTTGAGAACTGCTTCACTTAGACTTTGGAGGGCAAAGTGATGCCGAGCGACCTGGTGCCAGTATCAGAGATGCTCATATTCATGCATCCTCCTGTGCAGTCAAGTATAATGTTGGCCAAGTGTGTTTTTTATTACATGTTACAATGTGAATCAGAGTAGTTGAACGTTAACAAGCAGCCTATGCATAACTTAATTATTTGCTGTAGGACATCTAACTTTGCTCTTGTATTAGACTTTTCTAATATCCCAAAGCATTAGCTAGATGTTTTTCTTTCCTTTTTTAAAAATACATTCAGCAAAAAAAATAACCATATGGAAATAACTTTAACCTTTATTTCAAATATTGACTCCTAAAGAATACAACATTTGACCTGACTGAGCCACAGGATAAGCTGAAACTGGCAGCTTCTGTGTTTTTCATGCTGACTGGCAGGTACTAGAATCTGTTGCCTTTACATACATGAGCAACTAGGAGTATTTCAGAACTGGCTGCTGAAATCTGTACCCAAATACATGGTGATCAGTACTGTATCTACGTATGTTTGCTTGTTTGTTTTAATTTTTAATAGGAACAGGACTGAACAGGAAATATCAAGGTTGCATCAAATTTGTTGCTAATGCAGTAAATAAAATAAAATGTGAATTAATGCCTTCAGTGTGTACAACAGATTTCTTTATAATTTGGAAAAAACCAGTTTATTTTTGTTGAGGGTAGTCCAGGATGAGTATGTGCTGTGTGAAAATTACAAGCCTAACAGCTGTTTGCTTAGAGAAAAGGGTCTTTTCTTAATAAGTTGTGGAGAGGAGGGTGCTGGCCTCTTCTCCCAAGTGACAGGGGACAGGACAAGAGGAAATGGCCTCAAGCTCCGCCAGGGGAGGTTTAGGCTGGACATTAGGAAAAAATTCTTCACAGAAAGGGTCATTGGGCACTGGAACAGGCTGCCCAGGGAGGTGGTTGATTCACCTTCCCTGGAGGTGTTTAAGGCACGGGTGGATGAGGTGCTAAGGGGGATGGTTTAGTGTTTGATAGGAATGGTTGGACTCAATGATCTGGTGGGTCTCTTCCAACCTGGTTATTCTATGATTCTAAGTATGGCAGTGTAATGTGGAGTTGGTGTATACGTATGTACTGAGAGCTGCAGTTCTGTGTGTGTTTGTGTTTAAAGTGGTTACATGGCTTCAGGTATTGGAAATGGCCACATTGGCATAAGAGATATTACAATGTACCATTTCCGAGTGCACCATCGAAGCTTTTTATAGCAGAATGCTCTGTTTCGGGGGGGTGGGGGGAGCAGTTCTATTTCCTTAATATTTCCCAAGACAAAAAAATACTTCTGCAGTACAAGGTTTCTGCTCCAAGTCCTGACATCTGATAGCCACTCTTAGCTATGCTTATGGTTTGGGAGTCTGTTGTCTGGCATGTTACATTGTTCTCAGAGAAAGGACTCTTTCTAGCCTAACACCTGCTTTATTCTTGTTGATTCCTAGTTTCCCTATGGTGAGTCTGAGAGTGATACTACAAACTGAAATCACAGAGGAATTAGATTTCAGGAAAGGACTACACCAAAGGACAAGATAGATAATGTGAAAGCAAAGATCTTGTTTTGATCTAATGTTCTTTTGTGGCTGGACTGAAATGAGAAAAATGTGTATGGGGTTGGGAAAACAAATACAAGCAACTCAGTCTACTGCATAAGCAGAAGTCAAAATGAAAGTTTTCAGGTATTCTAGGAAGTATCATCAGATCTTAAAGGATTTAAGCTGACCTCTTCATAACCTCCATATACAAAGACAAAAGGACATACTGAGAGGAAGCATGTCTGAAAGCATTACAGCAATGTGCTCTGGACAATGGAAATGCTGAGCTGCGTGTTATTTAGAGTATTTACATGGAGATTCTGTGGCATAGTGTATCAGCATTTGAGCATTTTTCTTAACAGAACGAGACAGCATTCCTGAAACTAATACCATTAAAAAAATAAAATGGGATTTAGATACAGGTTCCAAGGGACTTGTTTTACTGGGGGTGAGAATGTCAGGGGATCCTTGAAGGATGAATTAGACTAGTGCGTTTCAAACATGGGCCTTAGTTTTACGCTAGAATTTTCTTTCTTCATCTGAAATGAAAAATTGTTGACTGTGGAAAGATATTTATTGGAAAGGCAGAAAGAGGGTATGAGTAAATAATTAGATATTAATAGTCTCTCTTGCTTAATATTTTTAGCAGAAGAGTCCTGAGCTGGCTGGATTCTTAATTACACTGGTAGAGGAAATGCTAAATGAGTTAAGCTCAGTAGTAAAAACACTGCATTTTTAAAGAATTGTTTAAATAAAACTTTGGTTATGAAGGCAAGTAATTAATTAAATTCTAGTCATCTTTTTGCGCTAAGCAGGTCTCACACCTTCTTCCACAGCATAAATTTTAAATGCAAATGATTGGATTAGCACAAACTTGATAGCAGACAGATTTTGACAGTACCGCATTAGACGTGGTTACTCCTAATGGCTGACACCAGTCCTTGACAGGGTAGTTGGAAACATAAATGCTGAAAGCTGCAGCTTTTTTTTTTTCTTTTAATCAAGCTGATGCAGACTCCGAATTCATAAGCTAATACCACCTAAAAATGTTTTTTCCTCAATTGTAAAAATAAGAAATTTAAAAAGACAGTATATTTTCATCAGTAAAATGTTCTGCTGTCTTCCTCCAGCAAGGTGCTACCTGAAAATGTTGCAGTCAAAATATGTACGAGACAGTTGTAGGAGTGCCTGTACAGTAATAGAGGTTTGCATGCTCCGACAGACTTTTGTATTTATTGTTCATCCATGTCAGTGAGATCCATTCCAACATCTAAATTAAAATTTCAGTATAAAAGGCCAGTTGGGGTTTTAGTTCTGAATTACTGGAGGAGCTGTTGTTTCAACAATAATGTTTGTCAGTTTTTCATATTTCTTTTACATTTTAATTATAACTCATCAAATCTTAACTGATTACTCCTGGGTTAGACTCATACTCATGTCACTGAAGGGTGTTTTAATTTAATGGAGGCAGCATAACATCTGTTTCTAATGTTTTAAAAGCCAATTTATATGGAAATTTTGCTTTAGCGGGAAGTCAATAGATACTAGTTTTTTTAACACCTCCTGTAAAAATTCAAAACTTGAATTAAAGCAGCACTAAAGCCATGCCATTCTTACTTGTAGCAGAAGTGTGACTGCATTTTCACAGCCTTTCATTGATACCCTTTTACTTCTGTTGAAATGAAGTTTTTATTTGTCTTTTGTAGTCGAGCTATCAAGACAAACCAGGACCTTCTGCCTGAGACGCCGTGGACCCATATCTTCTACAATGACTTTTGGGGGACACTGCTCACTCACAGTGGGAGCCACAAATCCTACAGACCTCTCTGCACACTCTCCTTCCGCATCAACCACGCTGTTGGAGGGATGGACCCCTGGGGCTACCACCTTGTAAACATCCTGTTACACGCTACAGTCACAGGCCTTTTCACAAACTTCTCCAGGATCCTGTTTGGGGATGGGTACTGGACCTTGATAGCAGGCCTCCTGTTTGCTTCGCATCCGATCCATACAGAAGCTGTAGCAGGGATTGTAGGGAGGGCAGACATTGGAGCCTGCCTCTTCTTTCTGCTTTCCTTGATGTGTTACGTGAAGCACTGCTCTACCAGAGGTTCCTCACCGAGTACCTGGGGCTGGATCTTGGGAGCAGGACTGTGCGCAGGATGCAGCATGCTGTGGAAGGAGCAAGGAGTGACTGTTCTGGCCATTTCAGCGGTGTACGATATCTTTGTATTCCATCGACTGAGAATGCATCAGATCATTCCTACTTTATGCAAGGTAAGTCTTTTTTCTCCTAAGCTATTTGTGAGGCACCAGTTGCTGTTAAACAGGTGCTAAATGGGTTTTCAAGTACGCTGTAATTCTTAATAGTTTAGTTAACTCCCCAAAATAAGCACAGATGTCTAATGCTGAAAGAGCATTTAAAGAAGTTTAGTATGGGTTTTTTACATTTTGTTTAAACAGTGTGTTATTTATCCATTGCTATTACTCGACACTAGGGATGTATTTTTTTCAATTACTTTCCTTGCTTCCAGCAGCTTGCTCCTCATTCTGTTTACCATCAAGAACTGGATATGTGCCTGCCTTTTGCAGAGAATTCATTCGTGCTCTTATCCTCTTGCATCTTGCAAACTCAGCTTAGTTTGGTGGGATGTGCAAGTGTGGCAGCTGATATCATCTACAGGCTCCCTGAGGCAAAGACAGAGCTCTTATTGTTCGAGTTTAACAGAGATGTGTAAGATCTGGGTGCATTCCTTTGGCATGTATTTTTTCTTTCCCTAGCAGGAGCTATGAGTCAAATGTATTATTTCTGTAACAAAACAAATATATTTCATTTTTTAAACTTCTTGCCCAAGAACAAACAAGTAAAATAAGAAAACAAGCAAGCCCACCAAACCACCTTAACTTCCATCTTCCAAAACTGCATGTATTTCAGTGGTACCCACAAACTCCAGCTGAAGTCAAGACTGATATACATCACTTGCTGTACAAATGAGTAAGCTCAGTATGCATAATTTTATTTTTAATAAAACTGCTTGCTTTTAGAAAAATACTGGTTTAACAAAAGGAAGTCTTTTCACAGGGACATGTGTTGTTACATTTTTCAGTGAGAGAGAACCAAGAAAAGGAATAAAAGTATGACACTTCAGTCTATCTCGAACACAGTGATTTTAGAATTTTGATTTAATTCTCAAATGAATTGAAAAGAAATTGTAAATGTAGAGAAAGGTGATAAGGAATTGATGATTTGTGCTTGTACAGAATATGTATCTGTAGCATACCAGGAAAACAGTAGAGTCAAAAAAGCAAGTAGTCTCACCTGCTGTGATACATTGACTTAGTTATCATGCTCTTTTCTGACAAAACTGAAGAGGAAAGAATAATTTCTTTTTTTTTTCTTATGTATGTTGGACTATATAAGACTTCTGTTGAATGTCAGTATACTGTATATTACATTGTGCACCTAGCACTGAGCAAAAACAAATATTAAATTAATTATTTTTTTTAAAGGGTATCTGTAACATCAAGCTTTATTCTGAAAGATACAGCATAAGGTTTTGTGAAGTGTTGTAAGGAATTTGGTTCATAACTTATCCTGGTGAATTAAATAGTGTTAAAAATATTAATATGGCCTACAAAATTCTGAACACCTTGTGCGTGACTTTGCACTAAATCTAAACTAGTGAGACACTGGAACAGGTTGCCCAGGGAAGTTGTGGATGCACCCTCCCTGGAAGTCTTCAAGACCAGGCTGAATGGGGCCTTGAGCAGCCTTGTCTAGTGGGAGTTGTCCCTGCTGATGGCAAGGGGTTGGAACTAGATGATCTCCAGGGTCTCTTCCAACACAAACCATTCTGTGGTTCCTCACAGCCTCTCCTTGTTGCAGCCTGCAATGACCAAGATACAGTCATGGAACTAGGAAGTTTTTTATTACAGAACACTCATTGCTCTAAAACAAAACCTTCACAAATGTTTCTGATGGGACATTTCATGGAGAAAAGCTTTTTCTTCCCCTTTTCTCCCTTTTCTGCTTCAGAGACAGAGAAAAATTGGTCCAGAAGGGAACTAAGTGACACAGGTGAAATTCAAGTTTCCACATCCTAACCCTGTGAACATAAGGCCTTTCTTACTAACTGTGGGCCTCTATATTTGGACTTGGCTTGTGTTTCTTGTTTTTCACCCAGCCTCAGACTTGTCTTGGACAGCAAACTAATGTCAATGCCTCATTTTTTTCCATCTGTACTGATAGAAATAATAATTATGTGCTTTGTAGATTACAAAGCTTTATGGCAATTGGATTATATTTTAGCTGGAGTGAATTTTATGGGGAGAGACCACACTGAACAAAAATAAGACTATTTTGCTTGATCTGCCTGAAATACATTTCCTAATTTGCTGAGGTACTAGGTTACCCTTTCCTTGTACATCTGTTCAGGTTGAGTGCTGCTGACCAAGTCTTATCTTGTACTAGGGAAACATCTGTTGATTCACTTACAGTGATAATGAGCTGAGCAGCGAGCCTCAGTGACAAAATATCTTAAGTAAGGCTTCTTTTTATTATTCTTTTACAAAAATCATTCACAAATTACATAAATTTTGTAAGAATGTACTATCTTGCAGGGCTTGTGATACCAGGAATATCTTCATTGACCTAGGGTGCTATGAGAAGTGTTTCTTTGAGTACTTGTCTGTATACTCTTTTGTACTCCAACTTTGCATGGCATCACAATTTCCTGTTCCCAAGCACTCCATGGGAAGTAAAGGAGTGAAATATGAGCCTTTTGTAAGGGTAATCATTGTAAAATCAGAATAAATCAAGACAGGTGTCTCAAAGAGGAACAAGGGTAGCATATAAAAAGCAAAGTGAAGCAAATGCTTCAGGGCTGTGGAGATCTTCACATTGTATGATAAAGACATTTTAAGGCAATAAAAACATTACGATTTACCTAAAAAAGATACTGAAAATAATTGTTCTAGTGCATTGCCTTCTTTTCAGTCTGTATTTTTGGAAGCGCTTTCTCACTGTGTTTGTTTCCTTTGGGCTTTGAGTTTTACTCCTTCACATAAAAAACTGTTTAAGGAGTGTTCACGTTAGTCAGACTGTCTCTAATCTGCTCCATCCAAAGACTGGAAATTGTTTTTGGAGGAGTCTTTAGTTGAAATCAATGGATAAATTGAGAATGGCCAATGTATTTAGAGTTGAGAAATTTGGATTTTGATTATAGCACATCTGACCATGTTTGTTTGACAAATCAAGTTTGACAAAGGCCAGTTTGATGCTGTTCTGTTGTTTCAAAATATATTTTTAGATTTATTCTCAAATAATTTAAAGATAATGAAGCTGTAAGATGGACATTTTGAAGTGATAACCTTGATGCTGCTTTGGCCTTAAATAAAATATGTCCCTAGTAAGAACTGACAAATTCTTTCTTCCTGGAACAAAATGTAAAATCTCCTTAAGGAAACAAAATCAGCTTTTGGATTAAGGGTTTTATTTTTTTCTTTAGTGTTGTTGCCTACACTTTCTTGCTTGAAAAGACATTCCTGCATTCAAATTGCATGAGACCAAAGTAGGTAGACATCTACAGGTGACTCATGCTGTATTATCTAACTGGCTTGAGCATTTAAAAAATGGAGCTCATTTTAAGCTCATTTTAAACCAAAACAAAAAAAACCCCAAACCTCCCTGCAAACAAAACTCTATCTCTGTTAGAGGACTCTTTATTGGAATGTCAATATGAATGGGCAGTTAGAAAGAATTGCGTCCATTTACTTGTTCTGGAATTTGTGCTTTGTGTTTTCCCACTGTAAATACTGGGGGAGGGCAACTGCAGGAGAACGGGTGAAAAAGAGATCAGAAAGGGCAGTCTAGGGAAAAGTTATGGTATCTTGTTGTGCGTTGGAGGGGAAAAGTGTCAAATGGAGCCAGGGAAGAAAGGAAAATAATTTTACAAGGGTAGTTAGCTCAAATCTATGCTAAATACATACATGAAACCAAATGCTTTGTACTGGAATGGTAGAAAGGAGCTACCCCTTTCAGTCTACCTAACCTTAAGCTAAACCATGCCCAGCTATGCAGACACAGCTTTTTCCTAGGCTCTGCTGCAAACTAGAACTGAGAAGAAATGCAGGTAAAACACAACCCTTACTCCCACTGCCCTCAATATCAAAAATATGTCTTT
Source organism: Phaenicophaeus curvirostris (assembly GCF_032191515.1). Taxonomy (NCBI): domain Eukaryota; kingdom Metazoa; phylum Chordata; class Aves; order Cuculiformes; family Cuculidae; genus Phaenicophaeus; species Phaenicophaeus curvirostris. The sequence continues at coordinate 53,141,078 of NC_091392.1, forward strand.
AGGAGTTATTTTAAATCAGAATCAATTCAGTTATATCCACTCCTCATCATTGCCCTGCAGAGAGTTGTAATGGCAAATACTGAGAGGAAAACTGAGGTTCAGAGGCAGAAACGAGGAACAGAAAGTTGGGGATTTGGGAGGGAGGGTGTGTTTGAGGACTTGGACTGACTTGCTGCTGGGCTGTTGGCTTTCAGCTTTTAGTAGGTTTTTCAGAATATATCACTGGGGAAACTGACACACTGTTAATTATATTTAAAGAATAGTAAATCTGCTGACCATCTTTTGAATGGTCGCTAAAGGATGAGCTGGTAAAAAAGGCTTTAAAAATGCTCCAGCAGATAGTAGGAGATGGTGCTGGGTGACAAGCCTGTTTTTTTGCATTTTGTTCTTATCTTTGGGATCAGTGTCTAATGAATACAAAATGGTTGCTGCAACACAAGACCAGTAGCTGTTTGCTGGGCTCACAGCCGTTATCATATGTGTCCTGATTTGTCACATCAAGTACATGACAGCATCCCAGTGTGATCTGAGCAGACTGGCAGGGCCTCTGAATAAGGCAGCTGCAGAGCAGGACCACCAGCAGAGCAGATTAATATTACCCCTTATTTAGAAGCTGTTCTTAATGCACTTTAAAAATATATATCGTAGCTACTTATTAAACTATCCAGCTTTTTTTCCCCTGTCATTTATGTATTGGTTATTCAGTAGAGCTTGGCTCTTGATTTTTTTCCTTTTGCCAAGTCTTGTATTCCCGTCTGCCTGTGAGGCTCTCACACTGGCTGGCAAAGTTGTCAGTCTGGACCCCATTTCACTTGGTTAGCTCTATTTTATACTGTCTGACTGGCTGACAAAAATGTGTTCGCTGTCTTTAAGTCAGTAGATTTTGATGGAAGAATATTTATTGTGGTCATAAATGAGTTGCCTGAAAATAGAGCAATTTAATACTAATAATAATAATAATAAAAAAAAATGGTGTCCTACTGGGGCAAAGCATTCTTTATGGAAGAAAGTTAGGTCTATATTTGATTTTCAGCCTTTTAGACCTTGAGTCATTTCGAGTGTAAGTTGCGTAGCAGGTATGCAGGTTGATTGAGTTGTCATGTATCATAGCGATCAGATGATTGTGCCTGTCAGCATCTAGACTTGAACAAATCAAAGCACTGGGAGTGCAGGGGTGGGAGGGGGAACTTGAATATGGGAGGGAGCTGTGATCAAGTGTATAATTATGGAGACTATGCAAATTCAGAGCCTTAATTCTTTTGTACATGCAATCTCCAGCTTGAGAGCTGAACTGTTAATCAACATTGCAGTACACAGTCTTCTGTCCAATTAGTAGTACAATGCTAATAAAAACTGTATTGTGCTGTCAGTTTTTTTTCTCTTTTTTTTTTTTTAAGTGGGAATAGAGCTGTGAGCTGGACAACATTAGCAGTTAAGAAGATGGGGCAAATGCATTTAAAGCTTGTTTTTAATACAATGGTAATGATAAAATATTGCTCCATGGTTTATGTGTACAAACTGCCTTGCAGGAATAACTAAACCAGATGTATGTTCTACTAATGTTCCACTGCTACACTATGGTAACGTTTTACCAGATCAGCATAATGTCGGTACAGGGGGGTTGTTATACTAAAAAAAGGAAACCTCTCTTTTTCCCATCACTTATTTAATTAAAATCTCCCTCTGGGAGGCCTGTCTCACATGTGGAATTAGTTATTGGTATTTATAGCTTAACACGAACCACAAATTGGATTGCAGGATGCATTATCTAACCTTCTGTGCTATCATAACAATATTGGTTTTGTAAAAAACAATTTTATTGGAGGCCTATGTTTCATTTAAGGTAATGATGTAAACCTGGGGCCTACATGGATGACATGTTCAACCACCAAAACAAGTTTTATAAAACGCTACTTTCTTTTATGGTCTTAGAATAGCCTTAGTTGTGGGTGATACATATGATCCTGCTCAAAATAGGACCTGCTGGGTATTAGATAAAGCTGTTGATTTCTGAGAACACTCTAAAGTTGAAATAAGCCACTTTCAGCATTCTTTACTCTTTGAAGTCTCTAAGTTTGTAACTATCAAGCTTTGGAAAGCAATTTCAAAATAAAATGCTGCTCTTGATTTAAAATGCTGCTCTTGATTTAAATTTGCAGTTTTATCCTTTTCTTCTGAGGAGCTCTATACCCCTAGCGATGCAGTAGTGGCTCTTGCTGTTCTTCCTTCTTTTCTCCATCTACAAGTTGCGTGATTTCGCAGCAGTATTTTATTACTATTTAAAATATAGCTAGATAAATTATTTTCTGCTTATTTTCTGCAAACTAAGAAATTTTATTATGCTTTAACTCAGCCACAGACCTGGATATTTTGGCAGGTCTGATTGGTAAGCTATTATTTTATAAGGTAGTTCTCTTGAACATTTGCATGGGTATGGTCCAGCCGTAGCCTTGTGTCTTTGAAATGCAGTGTTTAGACTGTTAGGGAACTATCTGCTCCTCTGCAGGACAGACTTCATTGAGTCAAATATTTAATAAACATGCTTTTCCTTGAGACTATTTTTGTCACAGTTAAAAATAATAAATAACTTACAGCTTCAAAACATGACCTGACCTCTTGCAGGTTCATTTTGTCTAACAAAAGCTGCATATTCAAGCACACTAGGCTATTTAAATGGTGCATTTGTGCTGCCTAACCTTTTGCATTTCAAGAGCTGAGGAAAAGATTGGGTGCTCTGTTGCCAGCTGAGGCCCAGTTTGTTCCCTCTCTCATCTGCAGTGGTCAGCTGGAGGTTAATTTTCCTGGCAGCTTTAAACCTGGACAAAATTGTGGAAATGCTGAGATGAATGTGCCTGCACATACATTGCTCATATTTGTGGTTCAGCCAGCCTGATGCTTTTCGCTCTGCTGGATGGCAGCAGCATGAGTCCTGTATAGTCTTGACCATTGCTCCCCCTCCCCCCAGCAGATATTTCCTAGACAAAAGAAGCTTTTTGCAATTTACTTCTTTCTGGACAATTTCAAGGAGCTAATGCTTCTCTTTCCTGTAGTTCCCACAGCTCCTTGCTGCTTTTCCTTTTGATCCTGACATAAGAAAAGCAAGATTGGCCTCACTATCTTTCTTCTCAGAGATACTGATCCCCTGCAGGTCCCTGTGATGTCAGTGGAGTAACGGTGAATTGGATGTCAATACGTATAAATAGCTGTTGTTTCCTGAAAATATTTTTGTGAGGTTATTGAAACCACTGAAACAGATCCCATGTGACAGAAATACAACATCCAAAGGCAAATTTAGCAAATGTTGTGTTTTGTTTTTTTTTTTTAAATGAGGGATCATAAGAAGTCTCGCTGAAGTCACTGGCTAAAAATGGAGTATTTTTTAATATTAAATCTGTAATGTCTTTATTGGAATTGCTTCAAAAATCTGCATTAATTTGTCTACTCACTTGAAGTTTATGGTAATATTTTGTACACTATATTAGAGAATTGCTTTCTGGAAAGATGGAAAAGGCTAAGACTTCTTTATTAAATGTCTAAGTAAATAATAAAATAAGAAGGCTTTTCATATTTACATAGACTGTGAAGACGTGAAAAACCTTCAGTTTAATAGTGAGGTTAGTTCGCTAGAGAAAGGTTGTCACTGTCTTCAGTCTTGAGTGAGATTTACAGTGCATGGTAGAATGCAAAGTATGCTGTGTTCTTCCATTCTCCCCCAGTTTAAAAAGGAATTCTTTTGAGGCACAGGGTGAAAAAGCTTCCAGGGTCTTTGCACAGTTGGTATTAGCACTTATTTTTCGTTCAGAGGTTACATGCCAATTAGTAACATCAAAGGGAGTGTGAATTTTTCATGGTGTTATTTAATGACACGATATTGGTGGGCCTGCTACTTCCCAGTTTACGAAACCTTTGCAAACAATATCAAGCTGACAATGTTACTCTCCTAGCTTTTATTGTTTTCAAAATATTTAGCAAATCAAGTGAAAGCACCAAACTTACCACAGTGTGCAACAACTGTTGTTTAGAACATTAGGAATATTTGCAAGTGTTGTTTTTTATTAATCTTATTGAATACTTTAACACTCTAATTGAAGAAGCTTTGTAAAACTGTGTTTTTTCCTAACAGCTGGCTTTTTACCTGTTTAAAATAGCCATATCCAAGAACAGTTAAATATCATGCTTTTTGGTAGGGATTGGTAACGTATTAAGTATTTTATGCTGAGGTAAGGGGACTTTGGTACCTGTGAACTTTGAGGGATAAGAAATATAAGCAGGTCTGACCCATCATCAGTTTTCTGTTTGTTCACAAGCTTGAAAGCTGTGTCCCTTCTCCCTCTAGCTCTGCTTCTACTATGGGTCAGCTGTCTAATGGAAAAAACAATGTAACGATTCTAAAGCTAAGTGGTATCTTAAGGGGTTAAATGTCTCCTGGTGTAGTGTGGATTTGCTTCAGGAGTTAAGCCTTTCTGCTTAAACTTATTTTGGTGTCTTGGTTAAAATGCATGCATTCGTGATTTTATTCATCACTTATGTATCCCTTGTGTATGTTAAGTGCCAGAGAGATAGTTTATGCCTGCATCTTGCATATTATTCTTCAATCATGAGTACTTTACATTAGCCTCCATATGTCATGTTTAGGCACCTAAATGCCCTGATTTGATGAAGTGCTGAATGTTTTTAGCTCCTGGTGTTCTTTACTCAAAGAACCCATTGCACTTAGTTGGTCACAGCTAAACAGCAAACTGAACTGCCTGCTCCCAGCAGTCAGGGCATGTGCTGATAAGTGGCAGAAGAGAAAAACCTGTATGTATGTTTCCCTTAAGAGTCAAATAGATTAGAGAACAGGTGCAGCTTCTGGATCCTTCCAAGTTCTGACTCCCTGAAGTGTATCACAGCACCATCGGGGAAGATAACTCTGCTGCAAGTACATGAAGATCAGGCTTCTGATTTTTTTGAGCATTATAACTGTATTCACCTAGATTGCAGAACTGTTGTGCTTGGAAAGCATTGCCTGAGTCTACTAGATAGAACTGTGTTCTCCAAGACAGTGGTCTTCCTAGAATCCTACTCAAGAGAGAGCCATTCAAAGTACATGAGAATGAGCTCTGATTCCAGACCTGGGATAATATGTTTTGAAGGAACAAGAACATACACAAACCCTGAGCCATGAGGGAGACTGTTCTCTTGGTATTAGGTTTGAGTTGTAATGATTTAATGACTGTGTGCATGGTTTTTCCAAGCTGTGTAATTCTAAACACTGACCTATGTTGGCAGTTAAAATATTAAAAAGAGGGAAAATACAAGTGTATGAGATTTACAGTGGAAACAACCAGTTGTGGTAGAAGACAGCAAACATTTTTTGGCATATTTACTGGAGGAACTGAATGATATTTTGTACGCATGCCTGTATATCTTTTTCTAGCTGTGATGTGGTTAGGTATCGTGAGGGAAGGAACCCATACTTGCAGTCCTGTAGCTGACTTTATGGGTCAGTTGTTAGGAGGTAAATTTCTAACCTCACTAAGGTTGAATGTCTTTTAGAAAAGAGAAGAAACCCTTGATGCTGAGAATAGTCCACATCAGGAGGAGAGGGAAACCAAAATATTTTTTGTTTCTAAATGTCTAGGAAACTAATTGGAAATGCACATGAGGAAATTATGTTGAAATTATCTAGAAGCATTTAGAGGAAGGGAAAGAGAATTTGTGTACCTGGCTTTTAAATGCCAGGTAGAACATATGTACCTTTTTACGATCAGAATGGTAAGATCCTCAGACACAGAGACAGATTACTTCCAAGGCTGTAGATTTGATTGGGTTATGCAAAAGTCAGAGCTTCTGTGACATTTAATCACCAAAATCTTGTTTACATCTCCTTGACAATAAAATATGGAAATAAATTCCCATAGCAACGAAGTCTTTAAAGTGAGTGTGGAAGCATGTTGAGTTAATAAAGGAAGGAGAGAGCAGGAGACAAGAGAGGGTAGAATTGTATGGAGTCTCTGTAAATTCTTTCTCTCCCAGAAAGTAGGACTTAGGGGGTTATGGATAAATGTTTTTGTATGTTTTAGTGTCCTTGTTTTAAAAGTATCTTGGGCAGCTTGTACTGTTGTAGAGCACAGTGAAGCTTGCATTGACAGCAGTGTTTATTTAGCAGGGATTGTGAGATTGCAGTTTATTTTTAAAATATGTTTATTGTAGTTCTATCTCTTACTTGGAGATTTTCTTCTTAAAAGATGTTATTAGAAGTGGCAAAACACTGCCACAAAATAGTTCTCATGAGTTTTAAAATAAAAGCAGTGCCATTTTTTTAACTTTAGTTCTTGCTTCTTCGGACTGTTTTATATATAGCATTTTTGACTCTTTGTAATTCGAATCTGTGGAAAGTCAGCATGAGCAATTTTGTAGAGGGATTTTTTTGTTGTTGCTTTTGGGTTTGTGGTTTTTGGTTAGGGGTTTTTTTTTTTATTTAAACCATTATATATTTTTACTTCTTCTGACCTGAGCTGTTAACCAAGATCTTGACTTTGTGGGGGCAATTCTGGTTGACAATATGGATTAAAAAATACCCGTTTATTTACTCAGAAAATCCCAAGTATAATTTCTTCCAGAACAAAAAAACATCAAACTATGTATTTCTATCCCAGTTCTAAATCCCTTTCAACTAGCATTGCAGAGCTCCCTCTTGCATTTGGACAGAAGTTACCTGCTTAATGTATTTTTTTTACCTTTCTTCGTTTGTACCTTGTCTGATCTCTTAATGACTCGCATACATACATATCTTGTGGGGAAAAGTTCCATGAACCCCTTCCTGAACAAGCTAAACAAAAACCTTCCCCCCAGTGCAAACAAACAAAAAAAAACAAACAAAACCAAACATCCAAAACAGAAATAAACTCAGACCACTCCCTTAAAAGCAAAAAACCTACCTTCTGTCCATGAATCTTTGATCTGTCTGTGACATCTTTCCTTGGAAGAAGAAATCAACTTATTCAGTCAACTTCTGTGAAAGGTCTTAGTGGCAAGAAGCTCTTATTTCAGGATGGGTCTGTACTACAGTTAGTGATAATGGTATAATGTAAAAGTATCCAAGGTAGCTAACTCAAGGGGCCTTGGTACAGACTGCAAAAACGGATCTCCAGGCAAGGTAAGTAGATGGGTTCCTTGGCCGTCTAATACTAGATTGTTATCAGTGCGCAAAGTTTGAAGCTGGACAAGTAAATATATATACACTAGTCATGATTGGACCTGACTATTTATGAGTCCTTTTTTTATCAGGACACCCTGCAGTCAAAGTAACTTAGCACTGTCATTGTCTCAGGCCTTCCAAAATCAGAAGGAACTGTTCATAATCAAGGTAAATATTAACTTTGGAAAATTTTAATTTTCTTTCTGTTTTGCAAATCTATAGACTAAATCTTTTCAGGATTTCTTTTGTAATCCTGAAGTTTGAAAATGAGGAAGAAAAATTCTTTACATAATGAAAACTGGGCTTCTTACTTTATACTGGGGTACTGTAAGAGAAAACTCTGAGCTGGCTGCAGTTGTGGCAGATTACTTGATTTCTAAACAGTCCAACCTTTTACGTGCAGCTGCACTTTAGGTATTACCTGTAACAAAAATTCAGAAACAAAACAACAAAAAGGAACAATTCAACTATGTTCATATTTTAATTATTGTTTTGGCAGCTGTGTTGATGTATTATATTTTTGAGTTGTGTAGTTTCTAAATGCAATTTTAAAAAACACTCCTCTCTTACATCCATCAGTTTTCAGACTAGAAAATTGGTTTTGCTTTCTCATATCTTATACATATTGACTCTAGGTCCTTGCAACTAACCATTTCTACCTTGGCACTGCCCTGCTTGTGATACGGTGTGTTGTCAGCAATCTGTGACTGTACAGTGGCAAAAAGGTTGATGTGTCCTTGGTCTCTCAGGTTGGTCTCAAGACTCTGCAGTACCCAGATGGTTCCTCTGTGCTCTGGTAATCTGATAATAACCCCTACCATTGTCAGGAGAAATAATGAAGATACAGGTGTCGGTATAGCTTCTTCACTAGCATCTGCCTTGTTTGTGTTCGTGACTGTACTTTCAGTAAGGAAGCAATATATTTGTATTGTAGTGAGGTGGCATAGATCTCTCTTTCAGTTATAGCCTGATTTCCTACTAGAAATAAGTTCAGTCTGAAATGATAACTTTATTCTGAAGCAGCAGTGATTTAGTAGGTTTATTCATGAAGACAGTACTCTTTGACGTAGTCCTTAATGCTTAGTGATTTTAGCTTCAGGTCTATACCAATCCCAATTAAAGCCTTTTTTTTTGTCTATATATATTCAAGTGAAAGAATTTCAATGCCTGCTTAAGTCCAGCCCTTTGGACTAGCTGCCTAAAGTGTAAGGAAGAAAGGGAGAAAAGAGTAATAATGAGAAAAAAAGTGGAGAACTGTTTGAGAAGCTGAGTTCATGATAGGGAAGACAAAATTTGGGTATCTATACATGCTAACCATTCCTATATTAATCAGCAGAGCTGTTCTTATCAGCCAGAGGATGCAGCAGATGTCCTCTATCCTTATTGTAGGCAATGTTTGCATGTTTTTTTATAAGCTTTGGCAGACTAATGAAAAGGGAAATTTTATAAAAGCTTATTTGATGTGTGACCTTGCATTCTGTGGTACTTGATAGTTAGCAACAAACTCGCTGCCTCATTGGAGTAATAAATTCATGTTTTAATACAGTTATTTGTTTTACTTGTAGTGTAGCAGACAGCTTCAAATCCTCAGGGGGGAGCTTTTTAGGTTTTTTGTCTGTTACATGGCCTGCCTTGCTGTTTCATCCTTTGGACTTGGTTACAGTATTTTGATTAAATGTTATATTAGTGAGATACACAAGCTACTTGAAATATTCAGATCTTTTTTTTTTTTAGAAAGTATTTCAAAATAAGAAAGAAAACCCAACCATAAAACAACATATGTGTCCAAAAGCTTACCGCAGACTTAATCTTTTTGTGTGTCCCAAAGCCATGCTGCTCAGCATCAACAGTCTTCTTCCAAGCCTGTTAACCTGAAACAGTGCAGCAAAACCGCTGAGGAATTTTTGCACTAAAAATGCTAGACATGCTTTTTTAAAATAGCATGGATAATGTAGCTTAAATTTGTCTTGCATCCCTCCAAGAAGTTCACGTTTTTGTGCAGTACAGCAAATAAGGAAATTGTTTAAATTTTTTTCTTTTTTTTTTTCTGTTGGTAATATGCAATATCAGTAATGGTTGTGGAAGGAAATTCAAGTACATCATGTTTTCTATACCTAGTTTTTCAGTAATCTGATATATTCTGCCACTAACTGATACAGGCAATTGTGACTTACATAGTCACCTTAATTAAATGTATATGTCCAGTTAACATTATCACAATTTCTGCAGTTCTGTAATTGAATGTTAGAACCTTGTTCTGTGTGCTGTCCTTTACATATTAACTTTATATGTCCTATACATGTTTATATATATGTCCATTACATATTACCAACAGAAAAGAATGAAACTCACATGGAACTGTAGTTTTTCTGGGTGCAGTGTCCTGTGAAGGTTTTGCTGAACTCTGAAGTAGAGCTTTATGTTCAGAAGTTGTTGTTTTTCTTTTGTTTTCTTTTTTTTCCCCCTCTTTTTTTTCCCTTAACTTATGCTTAAGCCATTATAGGTGCAATTCTATTTGAATGTGGGAAAATTACATTCTTCCTGGCTGTGAAAATAGTTTTAAAAGTAGTTCTCATGTGGCTAATGCTAAACTTGTTGGCGGAGGGGGTGGTGGGGGAGGGGGTTGGAACTAGATGATCTTTAAGGTCCCTTCCAACCCAAACTATTCTATGATTCTAAGTTCTTAATCAAGATTTGCTTCACAAATTTTATTTGGTCGCTATTTGACCATATTTTCTTGGAGCATAGGCTACAGATGACTGGGCCTGTAGATGGAATATCTAGAGATAGTTCCCCACCTCCGAAACAGGAGGCTGGTTTGGTTCAACAAGTTCTAAGCTGTCAAAGCATTGATAAAAAGGTTTTTTGTTTTCTGGTAACATAATGCATGGTTTTCAAATTCCATCTTGATATTTCTCAAATTATTGGAGAAACAGCAGGAAAGGGAAAGATGACTTCTTTCAGTAGCTTGTCCCTATTGTACAGAGAGAAAATATTTCATTTATTAGAAACTTCTGTGTTCTTTGGATGGTAAAAAAATTAAGCGGTGCACAATATGGGCAAATAAATCCTAAATGCACACTCAGTGCTACTTCAGATAGCAAATGTTAATGCAGCTATAGTTGCCACTCCAGTCTGATTAATCAATTTCCACATTAATCATACTGATCAGCCTCACACTAGATGCTAGGGGCATCTCTGATACCAAGTGTGGGGTTACTGTACATATGCCTTAATCCAGGGGTTTAGATTTGTTTTTTAAGGTTTGTCCCCATCTCTAAAAAGTTGTGTTATTTTTCAAAGCGTGCACAAAAAATTATTTGGTTGAAGAACACATTGAAATGCTTGATGCAAAGTCAAAATTCCTGTTGCTGACTCACAGTTAATCTGCTTTAGCCTATTTGAAGTGCGTGTCAGGGACGTTCAGATTTGATATGTTACAGAAAACGATATAAGATTGTTATGGGGCTGCTGAAATATGAGAGAAAGTTGTTAGTATGTGATTGGAAATACCAGTATAATGAGATATGGTTTTGTGCCCAAGTAACATTTTTTCTCATGAATTAACAAACACATCTAATAACAACCAACCTTACCTTTGTATAAGGGAAATAAAAGACAGATAAGTCTTCAGAGGATAGTTAAGTGCAGTGAAAACCAGAATGATTTAATGGTTACCGGAGGGAGTTGAGCAAGTTGGATTACTGTTGGAAACAGAGAAAGGAATGAACTTCATTAGAGACAATGAAGAGGGGCTGACAAAAACAAACTTGGTCCCCCAGAACCTGAACACCACACAAACCCAGGATGTAGACTTTGACAGTAAAATAAGTATCTAAGAATAACAATGCAATTAGAGCAGCTGGGAAACAAGGAAGAACCTACATGAATTTAATTGTATTTTTTAGTTTAGAAAGACTGTAAAGTAAAACAAAATAATGAAAAGAATGGAATGTAGTAAGAAAAATATGAATACATGATATCATTGAATCTTGAGTTCATACTTTAGATTACAGATCAAGCTTTAATATTTTAGTTCTCCTCTAAGTAGAAGTGATAGTATACTGAAAAGAATGTGTATGCATTTATGTTTTGATATACATTCATATAGCATGCAGATCATACACTGTGCTAGTAGTATATTTCTGAAGGAAGCTCATCTTACTTAGAAATTCTGAATTTTTAAATGTAAAATTTTCCATTGAAAACACATAAATTCTTATTATTAGTTTCAAAATTTTTTTTTTGAAATTAGAATCCTGCACTTCTAGTATATTTCTTACTCATCTCAATTTTGCTTTAAGAAATAGTTCATATTGCCTTTTTTTAAGGACCGTTGCCACCTGTGTAGCTGGCAGACAAGCCAGAAGGATAAATACTTTGTCACAAATAACTATGATGTTAGGGGCTTATATTCTATGGGCTATATATGAGTCTATGTCTTTGTAGATATTTTATAAGAGTCACTTAAAATGCACTAAAGAAATTTGTCGGAGATTTTGAAATTAAAGGGTTCAAGTATGCCACAAGTGAAAGGAGATAACACAAATGACAGCTCTCAAACTAACAGAGGTAATCTTTTGCAGTCATTTGCAACACTTCCAGATGACTAAGAAATATCTGGTTTATGTATGTTTTCCTTTTATTACAACAGGGGATCTGAAAAGCATGCTTTTTTTTGGTTTTGGCCTGCTAAATTCAGCCCCTGTGCCTCTTTGCACCTTGCCCATCTGCTCTGATTTTTCTGTTGCCAAGTGTTTCTTTCATAGGCACTCTGTTGTGCTCAAGTATGCATTTGGAACTGGAAGAGGGGAACTAAGCTTAATGATGTGAAATTTCAAAGTTGTTTAAGAGATTAGAGTGAATTTACTTGGAAGAAATGATAATCTAAAGCTAATGATCAGACATATTCAGTTAGGTAAAAGAAATAATTACCAACCTTAAGTTGTGATACAGCTTTGCCCTACCCGTCTTCCACTTACAATTTCAAAGTATTGCTAAATTATGATTTAACTGTTATTTAACAAGAGTGCCATTGGGATTGAATTAGACAGGGGTTAGAGTCCCATATTTTATCAGTGTTAGGGACTACTACCAAAAATGGATTAGAAATGTGGATGTCAAAATTTGTTTGGAGAAATACTAGTTAATGCAGTGGATTGACAAAAGGCCAACTGTATAAAGAAATTTTGTGTGTTAGTTTTTCAAAATACAAACAGTATTCAGAGAGGAATAATCTGAAGGTGCTAATTGTGAAGGAGCCCCTGACCATGTCTTCCTAAAGATGGATCAGTGAATTCAACCTGAATGTCTGTGTGCGGTGGTAGGAGAGAAACCATAATTAAAATAGATTCTGTAGCTATGTCATTTTTCCACAATGCAAGAATGAAGTTATTCCTTGTTATATAACATCTTAATATTTGAAAGCCAATACTTTTTAGGAATTTTCTCCACATGAGAGAATTATGAGCGAAAAAGTTAGAAATCAGACAAAGAACAGTGGAAAGTCAGGAACTGTATCCTTTGATATTGTTATTTGTTTTCTAAGGGAAGCTGTAAAAGAAAATATGCAAGTTCAGCATAATGATGACTGAGAGTTGAGTGTTATTTTACAAATAGTTGAATAATAAAAATATAATGCTTGAAGGGACTTCTTCCGTGTCCACTAGCAAAGAGCGAGCCTCTTATACCAGATGGTGGGAATATTCCTTGAAGTTAATTGGAAGCCCGCTATTTGGTGTGAATAGAGTCAAATTCAAAAAGTTTATAATTGTGAGGAAAAATGAAAAAAAGTAAAAAAATATTATTGAAGTAGAATGATTTATTAATTGATAATGAATTGTCCAGTACCTTTAGATCTTGCCTTTACCTTCATGCTTTGTCTGAAGAAACACATCCTATAAAAATGTAAATTTTAAGAAGACAGAGGAGGAAATACAAGTTGCTCATTGGCAAGATTCTGTCATAGGCATTCAACAGATTGGGCCAAGACCTGAAGAAGACTTTTCTTCAACTAGTTTCTGTGAAATGGTCCTTTGCTTTTTGCTGTGTAATACACACCGAATGTAGACACAATTAATTTATACATACTATGACAGTAAATTTACCCTAGAAGGCTTTCTTTTAGTGAAATCAAACCAATTGCTTTCATGTAAGCTCTGTAGTGTCCCAAGGACACAAGTTTGTTGTTGTTTTAGTGTGACAAATGATAACCTAAAGGTGAAAACTTCAGTATTATCTAAATGTATAATCTTTAATATTCCAGCAAGAAAATGATGTAGCAAAAAATCAGTGAACCTGAAACACCTGCTGATTGTAATGCATTTCTATCAGCCGCGTTGGAGAGATGCTTTGTCAGTGAGATTGAGTGCTGTGCATGTCTTTCTCTAGGGCTAGTAGAAATTTTTATTATGGAGAGGGATTTTAGAATGCATTTGACCAATCTTTATTGTTGATTATTGTTTAGATAAGTGTTAAACCGCAACTGGTTAGAAAGCCTATTTGAGTGACAGCAGGTATTTTGAATTCACGGGGTAAGCTGAAGAGCTTTTAGCATATTTAAACACTTTATTGTGTAACTCTGAAAAATACCAGCCTCTCAGGAAGTTATGTTGTCATATCTGTCCCCTATCAAGTAAATGGTCATAAAAATATTTGTGTGAAGCACCAGGTTTCCTCACTTCCTCCACCCATCAAAACTGAAAGGGAAAGTATGATTCTTCCAGATTAGTGAATGTTATGATATGTTTTTACAAAAAAACCCTTTACCTTCTGTTTTATGAACTACTTTATGTATGATGCCACTTAAAACCAAACTTGTCACTCTGAATGTAACGTCAGTAATGAAAGCTGATCAGCTAGTATATTTATAACCAAGGCTTTAGATACCAGGGTGAATCTCAGTTATTAAGCAAGAGTAAAGCTTGTTGTAATTCGCATCACTGAGGTGGCTTAGGATAAAACCAGTGGGAAAAGATAAGTCTTAAGATGACAGCTTTGGCATTTAGTCCGTAACTGCACGGATGATGGCTGGTACATTCCAGGCTTGAACTAGAGAAGTACAGTCTTGTCAGCCCAGCGCTTTAGGTGGCACCAGTCTCTCATAACCATGGCATAAGGGGATTGCAGGAACCAAGGTAATAGGCTGGTTCAGTAGCGTTCTCCCTTGTGCAGAAGGGTAAGGAAGAAACGTATTTTGGAGCTTGCTTCACCCAAATAAGAAACAAAGACCTGATGCCAAGTACTAGAAGTAGGTAATTTGTTATGAATCAGAGAAATAGAAATACATTAAAACCAATTTGTTCCAGTTACAGGTGATTACTGCAACTGTTTTTCCTTCTGCGTATGTTCCGTTTTTAGTTCTTCAGGTTCTGTTTTGTACTCCACAGGGAATTTAATTTCAGAACTCTTCCTAACAATTCTTGAACCTCAGTGCTTTTAGCCATCTCAGTATTAACTTCTCCCCACCCTTTCAACGGAATAATGTTGTTTATACTTTCCTCCTAGTATCCTCCTATGACTTCAATAAGCACATGCTACTTCTGAACTTCTAGAATTTACAACCTAGCTATAAAAGTTGTCTAGGTCAAAATTTATAACAGAGCATAAAACATGATTCTTTGGATAGTGACAAAACCCCCAAGTGTGGTATTCTTGAACTGGAGGTATAAAATTATCAAGTTTTATCTCACGAAAGGTTTTTAACAAGATGGTGTTCTGGGAGATAACCAGTGGTGGTGTTTTAGTGCAGGTTTATTTTAAAGGACATGCAGCTTACATTTCTATGTTTGATATTTCTGTCCCCCTTTCTACTTATTTACTTCAATGTCCATCATTCAAGGGGAAGGGAATTTGACAGAGGAACAATGTTCTCAAAGGTGGAGTGCTTGCAAGCTTCATTAAAATTGGACTTATAATAGAGAAGAGGCATCAAGTTGCCCTGAGAGAGAAATAACTTAGGAGCACCTTGTTAAGAAACAAAATCCAAGCAGCAGCTGCATGTTCTAAGTTCTGAAAAACTGCACCATATGAGGCACAAAGAGACTGGTCATGAGGTGTGTATTCACTGGAAGGCTGGCTTCATTAGCGCTAATGCTTGCAAGGTAATGTGTGTAAATGGCTTAAATTTTTTGTTGTTGTTGTTTTGTTCTTTCTTTCTCACTCCTCCAGGAATACACAAGCTTTTCATTTTATGTAATATTGGTATGTATTCCTACTCCCCAGGTGTATCGGGCAGAAGCAGGATGGTATTTTGTAGTAACATCTGAATTCAGAACAAAATTTTCTTACTATCCTTATTGCTTACATAGGAGCTGTTCTTACACAGCACAGTATCAGCTGATAGGAAAACTCTCCCTCATTCAAAATATTCAGAAACAAAATATGATAGGATTTGTCAATACGTTTGTTTTCAATCTTTTTTTTTTTTTTTGACGTTATTATGGAAAAAGATTGCTACTACACTATTCATAGACCTGTGTACACTGTGGCCCATGTCATGTTACTTTCTCTAGACATTTCACTTTCCCTTGTTTTTGCAGTGGGAATTCCATTTTAATACTCTGTACAGCTTTTAGGAGAGTCTGGGTGGTATGCAATTACAAAAAAAATAATTTTTATTCATTATGAATAGAAATGCTCATCAATTAGCTGAAAGATTCTACAGTTCTTGCCAGAGTTTTAAGTGTTTACAGTAGCTATTCAAAATGTTCTTCAGGTTTTCTAGTCTTTATTAATCACTGTCAAGGACTGATATTTCATCTTTTGTTTGGCACTGAATCACTTAGGCTAACTGGCAAATACAAAAGATTAAATGCTACCAAGAAGAGAACTGGTGACTGTTTTTTTTTACCTCTTTTTCTTCCCTCCTTCCTAGTATTTAAGATATGATATAGTCTTTGGCTACTTTATAAATATTCTTAATCCTTTCAGAGCTTTCAAAGAATATTTGTATATTTTTGTTGCTTTAAAAATAAATCAGTGCTTGAAAATGGTTCTTGAATGTCATCTGCCACAGTATCAATGCTTTAATATTTAAAAAACTAAAAAAAACCAAACCCAACCCCAAATGTCTTGTTTTCTTCCCTCAATAGTTATAGAAAGTTTTGTCTCACCTAGGAAACATGGCTAGGAAAGGACAACATAATGTGATTACTATTCTTGAAACTGGTTATCTCAGAAATGTATTGGAATAAGAAATAAAATGTTCATGTCACAGGGCAGTGCATAAAAGACTAGATTTTGTCCCCAGAAATCTGATATCTTCCCTTTTTTGCCTCCTCTATTAATTAGTATTCTTTACTAAAATAGTTCCCATGTCCTATGTTTACCAACACGTATTTAACTCTTGGTGTAGCAAGATGAGTAGAAGTTTTAGGTATCCTGGGGACTTGGCAGGGTCTAACACTGGGCCAGTATTACCACAGAGAAGTTCATTATTCTTGCTGTCTAGATTTGTTTTCTGTTGATTAGGAATAATAGCAGTAGGCTATTTCCATGATTTCCACGTGCAGCTATCCTCTAAAAGGCTTCGTTTCTGTAGGCTGGCTTGCTGTAATTTATTAATAAATTTTTGGAAGCAGTACAATTCCACAGCTCGGAGTGTGTCATTTTTTAACCAGAAAAAAGATATATGGACTATCTAGTCTTAAAATTTTGAAGATTAATTTGTGTCTAGAAAAGGCCTGGTGTCAGAAGAATTTAATATGATCCTTTGGTCTGGTGGTAAAATGACAGCTTTTCAGTTTGTAGTTTTACATCCTGGAATGAACTTTCATCAGTAGAGATGTTTAGTAACTTTTCTCATCTACCACTTTAACGGACTACATTAAGCCTTCTTGGCTGTAAGAGGAATGCCAGTTAAATTAAGTAGTGAATCTTCCCCTTCTTTTTTATGTATGTTAACTTTATCAGACTCTAATCAGTTCTGCCAAGTTGTATGATTTACAACGGATGTGAATATAACATTGTAAAGATTGGGAAAAAACTTAGTCTGTAGAGAAATGTAATTTGCATATAGATATCATAGTTTATGGAGGTGATATATACCCTATTAAGTGGTAAGTGTCTTCATTTCTGCTTTATCTGCTGCACTGGATACTGTAGCAGTGTGGAAATCTGCTCTTTGTTTCTCTTAGCAGATGTTGCAGTTACTCATCAACAGTTCAGTGTTCACTGTAGCTCTGTTGGTTTGGCACAGTGGAGGTGTTCTTTTAATGAGGTGATTGTTTCCCACCTGTACAGGTTTCCTTGCTGGCCTGCGGATTTGTGGCCTCACATGGGTTTTGTTTGCCCTTAATGCCAGATGTGCAATCCATTAGGAACTTGCACTGAACACCTCACACTTACTTAACAAAAGATTTCTATAAAATAGCGTGACTATTGGCCACCTGGGGCAAGGCCAAAATCTAAGGAGATGCCCAAAGTGAAAGATCAGATTCCACAGGTTTACCCAGGGCCTCCCTTGTTGCTTTCCTCCTCCTCTCTGTACAAATGCTGCACCTGATAAAGCACCACTCAGCATTTCCCAGCAGGGTCATGAGCATTGAAAGCCTGTCAGGTGATGATTGACAACTTGATGGAAGTGCCTCAGCTGGACTATGATGGCCAAACCAGGCAGAATTCCCACTAGACATATTTGGCTAAGAATTAATACAATTACTCTAATCCATTGGACAAGTTGTGTACTCTTACGGGTTTGCAAGGCAGAGAGGAAGATGTCTGTAAGCGTTTCAGTGTAATTAACAGGCTCCAATGATTTTCAGTCATTGTGGAAAAATTATATGGGGGCAGGAGATCACTTTCTAAATAATTGCTGAAAATTATGTGTTAACCTTTTTTTTTAGGCTTTCCACAGGACCTTGTTTAGCATGCATAAAGTGCTTGTTACATGATGTAGACACGAAGATGTATACCATTGCTTTAAATTATTCATGAAAGTATGTCCCTGATAGCAGACTATTATGATACATTTTTGGAGGGTAGCAACTTTTTCTGCTATTTCTAGGTGTCCAAATGGCTGTACAAACCAGCATCTGAGACAGACATGAGATGTTAAGAAAAACTGAGCTAACTCCTAAAACAGACTTTACGTTCCTGGAGATGTATTTATTAGTCTTTCCAGGCTCATATTCCTATTTGAACTTTGTTTCCAAGGTAAAGCACTGAATGAATTGTCTGTGAGCATTGCTCCATGACCAAGCACAGTGTGCCTGTCTCTGTCTAGGTATAAAGGTGGACACATCGCTGTTCCCAGAGATCTTGGCCTGTAAGAACAGTTGACTGGTCACAGAGAGAAGAGATGCTGCCTTACAAAGTACAACTCTTGTAGACATTTCATAACTTTCAATGTCTGTGTATCCAACAAGCTCTACCCAGTTTGCTCTTTGAATTCTTCGCTGTCTGGTTTCTTATATATGCAGTTCAGGAAAGTAGAAGGAATTTGAGATAAGTTACATGTTTGGGTGAATGACTGGAACTGCTCTGATTTTACCCTTGCTCACATCCTCTGCTTTTTTATGGGTGAGACTGTTGAAAAGACATGCGATTATGGCTGTTAAAACAGCAGTTATGTGTATTAACTAATAATTTTGTTTATCAGTCTGTTTCCAGTTCAGACACACAAACAAGAGAAGGCTTAGGGGAAACTTTTGACTTCGGATAACAGAAAGGCTATTAGCTGACTAAAAATATCTCCAAATAGAGGTCTTCATTCTTCATTTGTTTATCCACCTCAGAAGCTAAGCTTGGATGTCTCAAAGCTGTTTTAACCCTGTTTATACTCTGCTGGAAACTTTCAGGCTTATCCTTAAGCAGTTAATGTTAATGAAACAATGAAGACAGTTAATACACTAAATGAGATCAATTTGTGTAAGTTGACAGTTATTGTCAGTTGGAAACTATTATGTTCTCATGAAGAACAGTTGATTTATTCCGCCAAATATATTTACCATTGTAATGGTTTAAAAAACCCCACACACATACTCCAAAAATAAAAAAAACAAAACCAAAATTCCTAAACCAAACCAAAAACAACCCCCAAAAGAGCCAAACAAAACAATGAAAAACACTGACACCCCCCCTGCCCCCCAATCTATGAAAAATCATGCAGTGTCTTTGTGCGTTGTGGAACTTGTCTGTATGTAGGCGAAGATCTCCTTGTGCATTGCAGGGGGAGATGGAGTAGGTGACCTTTAAAGGTCCCTTCCAATCCAAACTGTTCTATGATTCTGTATGTCTAGCAGGACGGGAGAGTGCTTAAATAGTTATTTTAGCAGTGCATCTGGTTGAGTACCTGCCAATTCATTGTATGAGTGTGCTAGCTCTGCCTTCAGTATCTGAAAGTTTTCTCTAGTCTGGAAAAGGGTAGCCTATCAAAAAACTTCACTGCTCTAAACACTTCATCTTTAGTCCACTTATTGGCTTATTTTGCTTCAGGTTCCCTTGAGGCAATGTTGTTTCACTGTCCTACAGGTGCCTTGCAAAGCTCCTTCTTCCCTCTCTTAGAATCATAGAATAGTTTGGGTTGGAAGGGACCTTTAAAGGTCCCTTTAAAACTTCCCTGGGCAACTTGTGCCAGTGCTTCACCACTCCCATAGTGAAGAAATTCCTCCTTATGTCTAGTCTAAATCTGCCCCTCTCGAGTTTATAGCCACTCCCCCTAGTCCTATCACTACAAGTCTTTGTAAGCAGTCCCTCTCCAGATTTCTTGTAGGCCCCCTTTTGGTATTGGAAGGTCACTATAACATATCCTCTGAGCTTTCTTTTCTCCAGGCTGAACAACCTCAACTCTTTCAGCCTATCCTCATATGGGAGGTGCTCTAGTCCTCTGATCATCCTTGTAGCCCTACTCTGGACCCGTTCCATATCCTTCTTACGTTGAGGATTCCAGAACTGGACACAATACTCCAGATGACGTCTCACAAGAGAGGAATAGAGGGGCAGAATAACCTCCCTCCCCTTGCTGGACACGCTTTTGATGCAGCCCAGGTTATGTTTGGCCTTCTGGGCTGCAAGCTCACATTGCTGGCTCATGTCGAGATTCTCATCGACCAGCACCCCCAAGTCCTTCTCTGCAGGGCAGCTCTCAATCACATCATCCCCTCATCCTGTACTGAAAACGGGGATTGCCCTGACTCAGGTTCAGGACCTTGCACTTGGCCTTGTTGAACCTCATGAGGTTCTCACAGGCCCACTTCTCCAGCCTGTCCAGGTCCCTCTGAATGACATCCTATCCTTCCAGTGTGGAAACTGCACCACTCTGCTTGGTGTCATCTGCAAACTTGCTGAGGGTGCACTCGATCTTGCTGTCTGTATCACTGATGAAGATATTAAACAGCACTGGTCCCAGTACGGACCCCTGAGGGCCACCACTAGTCACGGATATCCATCTGGTCTTCAAGCCATTAACCGCTACTCTTTGAGTACGATCATCCAACCAGTTTCTTGTCCTCCAAACCATCCACCCATCAAATCCATCTCTTTCAAATTTAGAGAGAAGGATGTTGTGGGGGACCATGTCAAAGGCTTTACAGAAGTCTAGATAGATCATATCCGTCGGTTTACCCGTGTCTACTGTTGTGGTTACCCCATCGTAGAAAGCCACTAACTTGGTCATACAGGATTTGCCCCTGCTGAAGCCATGCTGGCTGCCATTGACCACCTCTATGTCCTCCATGTGCTTTAGCATGTCTTCTAGGAGGATCTGTTCCATGATATTCCAAGGCACAGAGGTGAGGCTGAGAGGTCGGTAGTTCCCAGGGTTGTCTTTTCTACCGGTTTTAAAAATGGGCACAATGTTACCCTTCTTCCAGTCAGCAGGGACTTCCGATTGCCATGGCTTTTCAAATATTGTGGAGAGTGGCTTGGCAACCATATTGGCCAATTTCCTCAGGAGTCTGGGATGCTTCTCATCAGGTCCCATAGGCTTATATATGTTCATGTTTCTCCAGTGGTCATGAACCTGATCCTCCTCTACAGTGGGAGGGGCTTTTGTACTCCTGCCCTGCTCCACACTTCCCTTACTCCCTACCAATCTATAACCAACAGCGGTGTCTCAGCCGGCTGCCAAAGAGGTAGTTGTCAGTTGGGACAGCTGGTGGGAAGGGGAAGGAGAGGAATCTGTATCTAGCTGAGAGTCAAGGTGGGCAGGGGAGGAAGAGCTGGATCTGATGTGGGAGGGCAGGGAAGGAAGGCAGGGTTTGATGGAGCAAGCTTGTAGCCACTGCTTCTGCTCGGGTAGAGCAAACACATCAGGTCTCATGAGCAAGGTCATATACCATATCTTAAACTAATGGTACAAAGTATTACAAGGTACTTGGAGGGGACTTGGTTAAATGTTACACAAAAAAAAAAGGAGGTGGGGACAAGGGGATTAAGTAATGGAAGATTATGTAATAGGACAAGTAAGGACTAAATTTGTTGGATAATTGTCTAGTCGCGATATTTGGCCTTGGTACAGTGTTACAGGACCTTCCACTTTGCGCTTTTGTAACTACTTGAGTTTTCTTTCAGTAGACTAGCTGAGTTGTGGGATTGTTTTTTGGCTGAGGGTATTCATTTTGCTCTCACAATCTGCCATCCAAAATGCAGTTACTGTGTAGAGGAGAACAAGCATGATTTCGTTTATGTATTTGTTCTTTTCTGAGATTTTTCAGTGGTGTGACTTAGCAGGTATATATTAGCTATTTATGTAGTTCTGAAGAGGTTTGAATGCTTCACTTTCAAGCCAGAAGAATTTAAAGCTGGGCCATTATGATTAATTTCTGTTTTTTAGAGGCTATAAAATCACATTGCTGAGTCAAAACCCCTCCTTTTCCCTCTCAGATTTGTTTTGGAGGGAGAAGTGTTAGACTGACAAATTATTTTAATTGGGAAATTTTTAATTAAGGTTCAGAAAGAGCTTGCATGTTTTTAGTTGCTGTTAACACAGTCAAAATGTCTTACTATCTGGAAACCCGTTCTATGGAGGAGGCATAATGAAGTTTCAGAGGTTTTGAAGCATAGTGTTCCAGTCTTCAAAATATATTCTTCACTTGCTCTCACAAATTTCTTTTCTTTAGACATCAATACTCTTTCCATTTATTAAAACAAGCTGAAAATTATTTTCTTTTTTGTCTTCCTTTTTTTCATTTGTCTAAACTGTTCCATTAATGTATAGCACAAAAGAATTGAACAGAATGGTTGCATAATGATGCCTAATATGTTTATACTTGAAAGAACAGTATTTAAAGTACTCATTCATGTGGATCTGTCCAGATCAAGAGCTCAGTCACAGCATAAAGGGGTTTGGGGTTATGTTTTTAACATTCCTCACATAAATGCATCAAAGCTCAAGTATTTAAAGAGCAACCCAAGTTTTTCATGCTTCAGCACACTGATGGATCTGAAGCAAAAACAATATGTCATGTCTCCATTTGTTTTTGTTTGAAGAAAGGATATTTGCAGAACAAAATCTCTGTGTTGTGATGCAAGTTACCTTGAGCATTAGCTAGATGGCACTGAAACATGCTTGTGCTGCTGTATTAAAGTGACTTGTTTGGAGCATAGTCTTTGTTAAATGAAATTTCAGAAATAAGGTATCTTTTAGCTGCTGCTTCTCCTTTTCTAACAATACATATTATATATCTATATATATACCTGTAGGTCTTCATCTGTATGTATTTTTCTTTAAAGCATACTCCTGATTTCACAAGCATTTTTGTATCAACTGATTATGTTGTCACAGAAAGACAGCATGTTATAATAAAAGGAAAACATACAGAAGAAAGGCTGGAATTTTTGCAAGCCATATTACATTTTTTGATTTTTATTTCTTTTCAGAATTTCAAAGTCTATATTTTAATATATAAATGATACCCTTTTCTTTTTCACTGATCTGTAAAATAATCTATTCGAGGCTACAGCTATAGGACAGCATGCTTAGTATTAATGACATTTTAAAATACAAATTCTGCATGAATTGCAGTTGTGGGATAAAAGAGAAAAAATACTCTAAGAAGTTGGCAAATGTTTCAGCAATAGTAGCTGCATCATCAGAAAAGGTTAGATACTACTCTGCTGGGGGTCTTCTGTCTGGCTTTGTGGATGGTTAGGAACTACTCTAAAGACAGGTAAATTAGCATAAAGTACTATTTTCTGGTAGCTCCAGGGTAAAAATGAACAACTTGTGGCATTTGAAAAGCAAAGCTCAAGCACTTTTTCTCATCTGTGTTTCTCTCCAGGAAAGAACTTTGTTCCTGCAAAATCCTCAGACATCTACATTATTCTATACTCATCCACAGTGATTTAAAGTACCTTAATTGACATTTCTGCTCTCTGCACCTACCTCCTCATCAAGTTGCCACTGTTGTTACTTGCATTTTTAGAACTGATCCTCTGGTATGCTGAACTACTTGTGAACAGACGTTTACTTAAAGATTTTTTGAGGTGTATTATTTTTTTTGATGGGGTGGGGGTATGGGCGAGTTGGATTCTACAAAGCCAAATTGGTTAAATCTAGTGAGGAAGTGATAGGTCACGAGCAATGTGCTTAACATCCTATACATTTACGTTTCAGCCCTGGGCTGAAAGAAACTGCTCCATGACTGTACCCTAGCTTAGGTCCCAGGCAAAGACAGCCCAGCTTCTTGGGCCCTCTTTTTAATCTCTTCCCAATAAGGTGCCAGATTTCCTCCTAAACTGGTTTTTCTCCTTAGAGAAATGCTAGATTTTTGCTGTGGGTTGAAACATGCTGTATGTTGGTTGATCTGTTCCATTTGGAAAATCAAAGTTAATGCAAAGAGAAGTTGCTCTTTTATTCAAGAAGGTTTTTTTTTCTGTCAGGATGAGTGACATTTTTTTAAAGCAAAGATGAATCTCTTTATGCAAAGAATTCTTTATTGACACTTCATGCAGTTGCAATTGGTGTGTCAGTTTTCTCAGCATTTTAAGCCTTATGTCTTAGCCTGGTGAGGCGATCTCTGATAGCACTCTGAGGTTATCTGCTGTCAGGACTTTTTCCTTAAAGAGAATATGCCAAGAATCTTTAAAGCTTTTATAGGTTATTTTGGAATACAAATATTAAAATAAAGCAGAATCTTATGAAAGAAAGAGAGAACAGATTTGCTGGGTTATGTATAATCAAACAATCATGTTTGAAAGCAGGTTTTGTCCTTGCCTGCTTTTGTCCTTGCAAGGGCAAGAGTTCTTATTTCTCCCTTGTTTAGATGGATCTTTATGGTCTTATGTAAATCTCCAGAGAAGTGTGCCTATTGTCTCTGAGATCTGGTTCCCTACTTTTCTCCAGTCTCTTGTTTTCATCCTCATGGATCATCACTTTCCACTGCTTTCCCTGTTGTCCCCTGCAGCGGAGCAGCATTTCCCAGCTCTATCAGAGAGAGCTCCCTTCTCTTTCACAGCATCCCATGAGAATCAATGAGTAGCTGCCTGGTAAGACAGGGGGTCAGCCCAATGCTTGGCTGACAAGCCACAGCCCTTTAGCAAAACTTACGGGTACTTTAAACTAAAAATTTCAGACAAATACTTGGGCCAAGGTGCAAAGGAGGATGTAGGGGCACGGTTGATTCTAAATTATCACACCTGCCCAAGTCCAAAAGGTGAATCTTCAAGTCTTGTTCATCTGTCACTTGCAGACCCCCATCCTTAAGGTCTTAAGCAGCTGCTTTTAGGCATGCACTGACAATTTTATGTGCAGAGCCCTTGTAAAGCCTATCTAGGTCTGCATGTACCACCCACCTTAACTTGTGTGCTGTCAGGATTTCAGAGTGCTTCGTTCCGCTGGTACTTTAGTATGCTAGGGCTACTGTATGCACTATGAGCTCTGAGCAATGAGTATGTGCTCAAATTATACTGAATGAATTCCTTTTTCAATGAAATACTAGACTCAAATCTCCTCCAGGACAAAGGACTCAAGTCATGCTTACTCATGCTTGTTGCTGTCAACTGGGAAACTAATCATTACATTGCACGCACATGCTGTCGACCCTGAGAAAAGAAAATGACAGTCTTAGGAAGGCAATATCTGTATAGACTGGGGTCTGTTGTAATAAATATAAATAACAAATATAGTTTGAAATGTGGTAATTCAAATTTTGTCTTGGAAAGAAGAGCATCTTCATGATTCTAGAAAGTCAGTGAGCAAAAAGAAGAAAAATACATTGTTTTTGAAGGAAAGTTCCAACTTCCCAATTCTTCCATTTGTGAATTCGAGACTGGAGTAAGGTCTCTAAGAACCTGTATTTTTCAATTTTTTAGAGACTACTCTAGATATAACTTTGCCCAGAGTCTTGGTGTCTGTGGAGTCCATGCTTAAGGCTCTCAAACATTTAAGATGATGATGCTTCCAGGCTGGTAGGCTATTAAAAATGGAGTCACTGGATTTTTCATAATTGTGATTTTTTTTTTTTAATCATTTTCATAAATTCCTCATTTAAATATTAGAAACATTACTCTCAGTAATCACCTCAGATAAACAACCCAGTAATACTGAAACAGTTTCATTCAGAGAAGTACAAATACCATTGCGGGTTAGTTTTTACAGTTTACTTTCTATGTAGATGTGTGAATTGTGGTAGTTGTAATTTTTAATAACTGGAAAAATGTCAAGGTCTCTTTAGAGGGACTCCTGAAAAGTTTAGCAGTTGTCATTTCTGTCCCTGCATGTACTTTGGTTAATGATTTTTATGCTCCTGTGCAGACTGAAGGAATTTTAATGAAACTTGGAGGTAGGCAATTTAGAAATGTTAGCCTTTTCAGTCAAATTTTTCATCTCTACAATGAATATTGCAAGCCAGATAAATCCATAATGTGTGACTACTCCTAGTTTTTAAAGGTTATCCTCATTTTTTCTCTAAGCAAGGTCAAGAAATTTATTTGCTGCATTGATTGGCAGAGTTGAGAAGTGTGTGAATGATTAACAACTACTGACTTTTTTCAGGCTAGTTGCCGTCTTGAAAATCAATTGAGCATGGTCAGTCCCTTTCTGTGGCATCTCAAGATGCATAATGCAAAAAAATCACAGGTAGTGTGCCATACTGGTTCTTCCTGAGCCAAAATTAGATCTGGTAAAGCAAGTTTGGAATTTATTACATGAAAATTAGTCATGTCCTCATGAGTCAATGGGGAAAAAAAGGGGCAGAATACATACCCTTCATGTGCCACAGGATCTGCCCCACTCAGAGAGTGAGGTATATAACAAATAGATAAATAGCAGTCTTGGCACTTTAGTGCAAGCTGTAGTAGTCTTCCTCTCTCCCTCCCTCACCCCCACCAACTAGATCTTCTATAGTCTCGCCTGGAAACGTTTTTTTTTAGTGACTGCACAGGTTTTTAGATTAGCAAGGAACAGCAGGACATACTTATCATGTTAAGAGCTGTGGTTATTTATGTTGTTTTCTGGCTACTTTAAAAGACTGAGACCTACCCCAACGGGAGTTTCTTGCAGCCACTCTGATAACAGATATTTGCAAGTTTAAAGACAAGGAAAAAGGAGAAAACAGAAAACAGAAGAAAGAGGAGGTCACATTACAAATTCCTCCTTGTTTTCAAAATAAAACATCTGAATTTAGAGGCAGTAGGGAAGAATTAGAGCAAAAGGAGATGGAAGCTGGTTAAGCGATGGTTAAGCTGGTTAATACTTTGTATAATTCAGTATATCTGTGTCAGAACTGGTATCAGGTGCATTTTGTCATAGTACTTGTAGCAAATCTTTGGAAGTATCTCCACTGTTTGGAACTATTTGAGGATACCTAGTCCATCCATGAGGGAGAACTGGAAAAGGTGTAAGAGAGATTTTAAAGGTGCTTTTCACGGGAGAATGATGAGCTGATGGTGGATCTGTAAGTGGGGCAGATGGTTTGAAGCACAGACAGAACACTAGAAGTGAAGTTCATCTTAACTATCTGAAGATTATCAAAGAGCTGAAGATGTGCATGCTTCCGAAAGGAAAGTGCAAGACTAAAGAGTTTGGACTTTTACTAGCACAATATCTGGGTAACTAATGTACTGACTTTGAAAACAAGAAGCTTGTGTAGAATGAGTGTTTTTAGGACTGCCAGGCAGGAAGGAGTTTTGTGTCCATGTAATCCTTCTTTGTCCATGGTGGCTCAAGGATTTCTTGTTTTAATGTAGGTTATGTATCTTATGTTTAGTGGAACTTCTTTATTTCAAGACTTAGAAAAATGAAAATACTTGATGTATAATAGTTGTAACTTCTCTCATGTAAGTATTACCATTACAAATCTCAGTTTGCTGAAGAAGCAGGGATATGTGTGTGTTTGGCTACAATGCATGTCAAGAGTGCAGCTGTCCTTGTGATATTCGTGGAAGTCATGGTTTTATGGGCGTCTTTGGTAGCAGGAACAGATTAATGAAATTGCACTGCTCTCTTCAGCATTCTACCCCCATATTTGGTTCCTTCCACTGGGCTGACACAATGTGGCTTTGTGTAAGGAACTGATCACCGTAAAAACCATAAGTAAACAAATAAAAAGAACTTCCTAAAGTAGTATTGCTGTCTAAATTCTCATATTGTGAAGAAGCCACAGTCTAAATTTACTAGACAGGAAATGTGATTTCACTGTTAGTCCAGTTATGCCCGTCTTTTGGTTTTAAGAAGTCTGGCATATTCCGCTCCATTGTTTTCTCCTTTGCACTGCCATCCTTCATCAGCAAACCCAATAATGTAATGAAAGCCAGGTGATTAATCTCTAACATACAAAGCCCTTACGTACCCAATTTATACATACAGGTTACAGCAATTGATTTTCTGAAATTCATTATTTAAAAAGAAAATAAAAATTTGAAGCTGGAGGTGGCTTTCATTTGGACTGGATTAAGTGCAGGTTTCAGGTTTGTGTGCAATTGAATTTGGGTCAGTGGCATGCTTAGTGACCACCTGAAGAGTCCTGAAAGGAGGCAGATTATTGCCACAGCCTTCTGCTGAATTTGTTGAGGAAAGTTACCTTTCTGCTCTTTTGTTGCTGCTTTGCCAGCCAGTGTCTTGCTTCAGGGCACAATTTTTTCCCGTTTGGAGTATGAAATGCCTGATCTCAGGCAAGCTAGTTCAGTTCACTAACTGTTGCCAATTTTTTTATAATGAATTATATCTGTTTGGTAATCTCTACAAGTGTTTTACACTTGAAAGCACTTATTAAAAACTAGCTGAAAGCTCAAAATAGGAATAACTTTAAGGATCTTTATTTTGATGGTTTCGGTGTAGCAGAAATGTTCAGTGATGTGGATGTCTGCATAATGTAACACATCCCCTTCCAAACCTTGCCTTTTTTTAATTCTTGAAGAAATCCCACGTCTTTAAATATCTTGCCTTTTTTAATTCTTGAAGAAATTCCACACTCTTTAAATAGCTGTTACGATAACTTGGAGGGAGAACTGCTGAACATTGGCCTTGAAGTCTCAATGTAAATCATCATTCTGTGGCTCCAAAATGCTGAGCTTCTGAACTGCACTCATTAACGAGACTGGAATGAATTTTGTGATGGCTGGCTCTTTGCACCATGAGCCATGCCCAGGAAAGACCGTTGTGTTTACTTCCTCAATGCCTGAAACATGTTTGCAATGCAGCAGGCCTACAAACCAGGAATTAAAAAGGAGGCTCTTTGTGTCTGTGTGTGAATATGGATGAGTATGTGCAGGCAAAATGATTTCCATTTGCACTGGTTTTATTTCTTCCTGCTTTGTTTTATCCACAAAGCCAAGATACTTACTTAAAACAAGTGGTTCATACTGAATGTACTTAACAGAAAATACATTGCTTAGTTCCTTCTCAAAGAATGTCTATTTTATAATTTCCTTCAGAGGAGCTGGATTCTTTCACAGCTAAACTGATTTGACTACAGATCGATGCCTAACAAGAATTACTGAAGATCTTTAAGCTAAACAAGGGAATTGTGTAAGCTTTCAAGTAAGTTTAATATGATCCGTTAAGGGGCTCCAGCACACCTCTTACAGTACCAGTAATTGACCTCTTTTAAGTACTTCAACCCTTAATAGTTTGGTTGAGAAATATCTTGGTATAGGTTCACAGGAGATTGCTAACTGCCTAATTTCTTCACATTAGTTTAATGGAGAGTAAATGAGTCACCATGTCAATTACAGTCCCATGATATGGAGTAAGCTTTGTCATCCATATTCTACTAAACCATTTTTAGTCTCTCTTTATTTAGATTATTAAAGATTTGGTTTTGCCTTACTGAGGTCAGTAATTGCTCTAACTATAACTGTGTCTCTGAACCAGACCCTTGTAATGTAGTTTGTGTTTTCAAAAGAACTATACTTAGAAAACCCTTTTAAATATCCTTAAAAAAGGTATCTAGACTAAGGGCAGAAACAAATTAAACCTAGTATTTTTCTAAAACAAAATTTTCTTCATATTTTATGTGTAGGGAAACAAGGCAAAGGACATCCTTTCAAGGTATTTTATTATTTTTGTCGAATGTCCTTTGGAGGAGATTTTCTGTTGAAGTGTTCGCAGGTTTTATTATTGGCTAAAATTTCTTATATTTGTGCATTTTTATTGCTGCATGTCTCTGCAACACAATGCTATCACTGGGTGGTGATTACTTATGTAGCTAGTCAGTGCTATTTGCCGCTAAAAGTATAATTTATTTTCTCTCTTCAGTTTCTTATAGGTATTCATTACCATTTCTATTTAGTATATTCAATAGGGAATGAATACAAAAAACTTCCCCAGTAATTAGCATAGTGCATAGCAAGCTCTCTTTTCTTCAGATTAGTTTTTGAGCATAAGCAATTCTGTAAGAGACTAACTTGATCCAATGAAAAAGAGGAACAAATAAAATTGTTATTAAAATGTTAATTCTCCCACTCTTGCTTCTCTGAGATTGCAGCACTTACTGGTCAGTTCTTACAAAGGTTGTTAATTTAATTTCTTTTATAAGTTAATTTTTTCCCCATCCTACAATGTAAATATTATTCAAATGTCCAGTCATGTATCTCCAGATCATAGCCACCTGGTTAGGTGAGGAGATAGGATGTGGTTAGATGACAAAGGAGGAATGTAGTTGTGCTTCAGATTATTTGTTGTCCCTAGGAGTGCGAGAGGAATTCCTGTCTATATGCTTGGAAACCCAGTTTTTCATCAGTGGTGATGACTTGCTGTTTGTCTGCATTCTCTTTGAGTTACCTTTCATCTTCTGTTGCTAGTGACTTTGAATCTTGGAGATGTGTATTTCTCACTGCAAGTCACTTTTTCTGAAGGCTTTCCAAAACCAATTGTCATTGCTGTGTTTCCTTTAGCTTCTCCAATTATTTGTGGTTCCCATTGTTTGAAACATGATGCTTTTGTAGCACAGAATAACTAGAAATTATGCAGAGATTTCAGTCAGACCATAGGAGATATCCTTCGGCTGTTATTTATAATAAGCACTGCGTCTAAAATACTTGACTAGTAAGTGGCTGATACTGTGAAATTTATTCCTATTTCTAAAGATACTGACTTCAAGCATAACAATTGCATTATATATGAGTGTCTTTTGGCCATGCTTTTGTACCACCTCATAAATATATGTATTTTTATGTGTGGGTGGATGTAGAACGGGGGGTGTGTGTTTTTTTTTAAAATAATTTTTTTTAGTCACAATGCAGGCTTGTATTCAGTTTGTCATGCAAATGGGTTTTAAGTCACTTAACAGTTTTTTCCCCGTATCTTGCTGAGCCAGTACATCTGAAAATAAAGCATCTTCACCAGAACTGGCTTTAAGTATTCATTTCTTTAAAGGAAATAAGTGACTACTTGTATGATCGTAAATGAATATTGATAATATGAAGCACCTTCTGAATAGATAAACGGGTTCTCCATTTCACGTGGACTTTCAATATGATCTGTTTACCTTTGAAACTATTGTAGGTGTTTAAGCTTTACTTTACTAGAGAAATTGAAATTAAGTGTCCAAATTTGTGAAATATTTTCTTTATTGTGAATATAGTTTCAAGATAACTTTGCTGCTTATTCTTTTGCTATGTTTTAAGGGCGCAATAGAAAGAAACAAAACAGCTCAATTTTTTTAGCTGGCAAAGGGAAAAAAAAAACCCACATAAGATGCGGCTTCCTATCCACTGTAGGAACTGACTTTTGTAACTTGATGAGTTTTCAGCTGATGGATTTCTATTACAACTAGATAAATTGTTCTGTCAAAACTAGAGCAAGCTTGATATTTATGACATGTACAGAAATTTGGTATTGATGACTTCCTTCTCCTGTATTGATAACGTTGCTTAGTCATTGCCTGAGGCTTAATCTGGGATTAAATGACACTTTTGCTCATAAAATTAGTTTCTATTTGCATTTGTCAGTTAAAAACAGTGTATCTACTTACATTCTTACAGTAAATGTTTTCCCCCCACTGCTATTAAACCAGTTCTTAGGCTTTAGTTTTCCTTTATTGCCATCCTGTTAGTGTAGGAAACAAATTAAATGTGCCATAATATTTTTTGGCAGTATATTTGTTGGTAGGATTGCAGTATGTGCTCTTAAGAGCCTTTTTATACTTTGCTTCCTTTTATCTTAATCATGCCTGTAAGTTGTTAAAAGGAGAACAGATTTTCTGTCCTGCTTTCAGCCAGGATAGAATTAATTTTCTTCCCAGTAGCTGCTGGGTTTTTGATTTAGTATGAGAATAATGTTGATAACAGATATTGGTTTAGTTGTTGCCAGGTGAAGTTTATGCTTGGCTGGGACAGGGTTAATTTTCTTCATAGCAGCCACTATGTTTTGGAGTTAGTATTAAAAGAGTATTGATAATACAGTGATTTTTTTTTACTTGTTGCTAAGAAATCAAGGAATTTTTTAGTTTTCCATTCTCTGATAGTGAGCAGAAGTACAAGAAGCTAGGAGAGACCATAGCCAGGCATCTGACCCAAGCTGGCCAAAAAGATATTTGATACCATATAACATCCTGCTCACTATATAAATGGGAAGGTGACTCGGGGCCAGGTTTCCCTGCGTGGGGATTGTGGCTTGGGGATGGGCTGGGTATTGGTCATTGGTCAGTAAGAAATTCATTGTGCATCACTTGTATATTCTGTTATTATCCTTACCCTTATTCTCTCTTCCATTGTTGTCCTATTAAATTGTCTTTATCTCAGCCCATGAGTTTCCCTTCCCCTCCTCCCCCAACATTCCTAGTGTAAATTACTGACTTTGATGGCTCTATTCTACTGACCAGAAAGCTTGATTTTTTTTTATTATTATTGTACCAAACAGAAACCAATATTTACATTGTTTGATGTTGCACTAAAGCTTTCAACACAAAATAACTGTCTTTCTGTGTTTTATTTTTACAACATAATGTATGCACATATCTGTGTGTAGAAGGATGCTTATGCAGAAGACAAGGAGGGCAGAAGAGGAAGCGTAGCAAGAAAAAAAATATAGTTTTTATAATATGGTTTCCAGGTTAGAAATAATTCATTGACTCTCCTGGATTTTTTTTTTAACAACTTTTTCTCAGCATTTTTCTTTTACTTTGCAGAAGTATTTATGCAAAGTAATTTTTAAGAAATATATTCTACAATAAGAGAATGTCTCATGGACAGAAGTGGACAGCAATCACCTTTAAACTAATGGATGCATGAAGACTGCAAACCATTATTATAGAAGATGGAATTTTTGGTGTTTGTTTTTTTGTTAGTGAAAATGACATGGATTTACACATTTGCACAACTGGGGGTAAAAAAAAAGAACGTTAGTTCACCAGAGGCGGTTTTTGGAAGTGGAAGTGTTTCATAGAATCATAGAATAACCAGGTTGGAAGAGACCCACGGGATCATCGAGTCCAACCATTCCTATCAAACACAAAGATTGGAAGATGCTAATGTGACTTGGGGAACAAAACATGAGGGTCATATTAACTAACACTTTTTCTGCATTGGAGGGAAGTGAAATTAATGCAAAGACAAAGTAGGATTGCAGAAAACTAGTTCTTAATGCAGAAATTAACAGAGCATGGATGGCTTATACTTTAAAAGGTCACAAGGAGAGAAATATGCTTGTTTTCAGTTGAAAGGTTGATGATACTGTTACGGTAATCAGAGAAGGTTATGGAAAAAATTGTTTCAAGAGGCCATACAGTGCATTATTCTGTCCGTAAGACAAGGCTGACAATATTTCTGTCCTTCTGTCAAGTTACATGTTTAATCTAGTCTTAAAGGCAGCATAAAGCCACAGAGCCAAACTCCATGGCAGATTTTTCCAGCACATCTGTATATTGAGCAGTGGAAAGCATCTCTTGATAGCTGACCCGATTCTTTCTTTCTTGAACTGAAGCTTATTATTCTTATCTTTTGGACATGGATATAGATAACAGAATATTCCTTTCCTATTTGCAGCAGTCATATATGTACTAGAAGGCAGCTGTCATGTCTAAACAGCTTGTATTAATTTTTTCCTTGTGGGATGTGTTTTCCTTGATCTTTAGTCAGTTTCATTCCCCTCCTCTGACCTCTCTCCAGTTTCTCCATTTATTTCTGAAAGTTCTATGCTGGAATCAGACACTTTCAGGATTTACTAATATTGAGAAGAGTGGACGGATTACTTTGTATGTCTTATAGAAAGTGCTTTCTTCTCTAGTCTCAAAATGATGTTTATCTTTTTAGCCGTGGTTTAAGAGAGTTGCTTGTGTTCTGTGATAACCTGATACTTCTCAGAAGAAGAGCTGACTACTTGCTTCACATCTCATACTTGCATAGCTTTAAGCAGGCTTGCCCCTTGCCTTTTGTACAAGATTATGTTATATTATATACAGGATCATTTCTCTGGTTTTTGGAAGATAATTTTCAATTCCAGTTCTGCCTTCCAACATACCTGAATGTTCAGTAAGCTCTCAGCATTTTGACTACTGCAGAAAGTGCAGCAAGCTTCCTGCACTGCAGAACTTCTCAAACGACACAATGCTTGTTAAATGAAATGCAGATATGACTGCTGGACTACCTATCTACCTATGTGCTGGTAACAGCAGTGTTGAGCAGCATTCCTGAGCAGTCTGGCAGTTCAGGAATGTCTTTAGGTCCCAGTGGGCTTCTACCCTCCTGTGTTAAGTTCTTGCTCTTGCAGATGGGTGAATTAGCCTTGGGTAGATACCATAGCATCACCATTGTCGTGCTGCATCTGGCTATGTATACTTCTCCTCAGAGAGCCTTCTCTGTTACACTGATCATGCTCACAGATTTATCAAGTTAAGGTAGACTCTTCTGCTCCTCTGCTACCTCCAATCATTCATACACTTTCTGCTCTTAGTGCAATTCATCTTTTCCCTTGTAGTCGTAACTTTTTTTTTAGCTAAGAGGTTGGGGGTTGTGGTGTTGTTTTCTTTAACTTAAAGTTTTGTATGTAAGACTTAAAGATTGTAGAGAAAGACTTTGGGCAATTTTTAATACCTTAATTTATGACTCAGTATAAGTTTTAGTAAGGCAAGACAACAGCAATACGGAATGCTTAGCTTGTGCTTCTTACTAATTGCAATAAAAATAAGTACAGGAGAAGCTCTTCAGCTGTTTCATGAATGCAGTGACTTCCTTGATAAAGAAAAATTGTGTGGGCTCGTAACACTATAAATGAATGGCATTTAACATGTACAGTTGGTCACAATATTGGATAAGCTATAGACAGAGTTCCAGGTCAGAGGAAAACCAGACATTGAGGCCAGCTGTTGTTATATCACTAATATAAATGAGTGAAGTGGGTCATGCAAGCAGGAACAAACTGGGCAGGTGGGGAGGAAGTGGTAAAGGCAACTTCCAGTTCAGTACTGTGACCTAGCAAGGATTGTGGCGAATAGCTTTGTTCCTGGTGTGGATATGTTTTGAACTCTAGTTCAGATCAAACTTGGCTGAGCAGTGATCCAGGAGCTTCTTACCTATCACGGAAACAAGATACTGTCAGTCTAGTAATTTGGCAGCGTTTTTCTGCACTGGGAAACCCCGGTTCTCAACATATTTTCAAGGAACTCTTAAGTAGGAAAAGAAACTTCTGTGAGTAATACCTAGTGACTTAACTGATCTCTATTCTGCATTTCCTACCTTCTAAAAATAACACTTAGTGTGTGCTCAGCCCTGGTAATTTTGATATCTGGACTGTCTTGACTAAGTGCCGTATTTAATGCTGCTTTGTGAAATGGACATGTTTAAAAGAAAAGCGTCTTTTGAAAATGCTTTGGATACAGCTTAGGTGATGACTGAGCCTTTGCAGGGACTGCCCAATCAAGAGATCTGCTGCAGTGCCTTATTTAAGAGCACTATAATAAAGTGAGGAATTAGGATTTAATGCAAGGGAAATGTGCAGTGTGGGTGGGTCATGCAGATGGAGTTTGGTAGGGAGATGAAAAAGGTTTCTGTAGTCACAAACACTGAAATTGCAGTGGTGGTGCTGTACTGTTAGCAGGCAGGAGAGATGTTAAATCTGATCTAAATCAGTGCTCATTTTTTCCCCAGATGAAAATGACTACTTATGAAAGGTTAGAGGATTTATGGGGGTGTCAAAACATATGGCAGATGGGCTGGATTAGGGCTCATGAGTACAGTAATCCAAATCCTTTCTGCCAAGCATTACAGAGGATCTCTTCCTGCTGCTGGGCTACACTAAATGTATGTGGTCAGAGGAGCACAGGCTGTTAGGAGGCTCAGAGGAAGAGTCACTAGTGAAAGTGCTTATCAGAGTACATATTGAAAGTACTTTCTTTGCAGGAAAAATTCTACCACAAAACTGATTATGCTATTTAATTTTAATAAATTGCTGTAACTACATTTGGATTTTTTTTTAATATTTTTTCCTTTGGTTTGCAAAGCCTGGAAGAAAATAAAGCCTACATGTGAGCTAAACCTTTCTAATTATCTGACTATCTTAGTACAGAGGGATAAAACTGTGCAAGAGTCAGGAGTGGTGAAAGGGGGTGTGTGTGTGAAAAGAGGAATGAATTTGTCATTCCCCTTCTGAGGCAGTGCTATCTATGTGTGATTTTTTTTTAAAAAAAAGGAAAAAGGAAGGTATCCTACTTGAAATTTTTGTGATGTAAGTTTAAGTGTTAGTCTTAATTTTAGTCTTGGTTTTGGACTGAGTCCAGATGTCCTCTGCAATCTGAACATTCAAAATGGCATGTCACTGTTAGGCAGGTTATTGGTAGCTGTAGTTAAATTGCAGCTATTTTTGAAAAGATGTAAAGCTACTGGCTTTTGAGAAGATCCATGTCTCAAATAGTTTCTGGGGAAGGATGCAAAATGTTTGTCTGAGGCAGCAAGAGGATATTTGCACTCCACTCTTTCAGTCAGTTAATTAAGCTGAAGAATCCTCCAGAGCTTCTGCTCTAGTTAACCAGTATTTTACAGCATGAGAAATAGATATGCTGCTGTGGAAAACCTCCTATTCGGATATCTCTGAGCTGCACAAGTAGATGATTAGGTATTTCATCTGACATTGGTGTAAAATGGTTAAAAAAAATTAAAATATATAAAAAATAAAAAATATAAAAAATATAAAAAAGAAAATAGAGTTTTGTTAAAGCATGAAGCACAATACTGCATATAGATGTGTTCTTCGTAGAACCAGGAAGTGTAATGATCTGGACCTTACAGATCTTAGATTTAAGCCTAAAAAGTAGGCTGCAGATAGTTACTCCAGCAGTGCAGATGGATTAGCTCTGAAGTACAGATTGTTTGCATTCTAGGGCTAGGAGCCAGAGGCAAACTTTTCATTGTTACCATTTTATGATGTATGATGGTCTGAAAGTTTTTAGCAGTTTTCTCCATTAACCATGAGGAATGGCAGTATGTGTTCTAGCAATGTTTAATTGGAAAGTGCAATTATTATATCTTTAGGAAAGGAAGATTTTCTTCCAGTTGCTAAGTATTAACAAAATAACACAACAGACTAAGTAATCCCTGAAAGCTCACTTCTCATCTCTTAATAAATTTTCACTTGCTTAATATTTGGAATGTCTTACTGTTTCAAGTGGTATATAGTCTTCCAGTAAAGACCTGGTCGGAATTTCTAGTTTCAACAAACAAACAAATTAGCCAAGCAATGAAACTCTGTCTTCTACGTCCCAGCCACTTACTCTCTAAGCAGCCTCCTCTTAAAAGACTGTAGAAGGGTGTATAAAAAGAGCAAAAAAGGTCACATTTAACATCTGAGCATTCTTTATATGCATGTTAGAAGGAAAGGAGTCTGAAAATAATTGGGCTAGAGGGGTGGGCATAAAAATTTTCATGTAGCAAAATATGACAGGAATAGAAAGACAAGATGAAGAGGGACATAAGGTTCTGCTGTGAGGGTGTACATGCAAATCCATAAAATCTGAATAATCTTTTTATTCCAAATATAAACTTAGTTGGGAGTTTTGGTGATGACCATTTTACATCAGTTTATAGCATTTAAAGCATTTAAACAGACCTGGCAGGCAGGGATGCAACAATATCTGCGATGAGTTGCTAAGTACTACTCAGCTTACAAATAAAAGTAGGTTGTTACAGTAGGCTTTCCAGGAAATATTTTCATCATAAAGTCTAGATGTTGGGTTTGATTGATTTATTACCCCAAAATCGTTGAATTTCCAGGATACAGAAACATACAAAAGCTAATAAATCAAACTGGAATTAATAGAACAAACAAAATATGTGTACTCCGGCTTTGCTTCATGTATAAAAATTTGCTCATGTATAAAAAGTGCTAACATTTTTTCAGTGCTTTGGATATAAGTACATAAATGTTCTCATTTAAATTTGTTTGTTCTGTACTAATGCCTCCATTGATTTCTTCTATGTTACCTCCAAATTGAGTGAATTAATCTAACCACTACTAAGTATTTTAAACTTCACAAGGAGAAACTATAGAGATATGAAAAGGAAAAACTTCTTACATAAGTAGATAAATTATGATGACTAGGCAATGTTGTATTACTGGAACATCATAACCTGATGGTAGAAAGCTCTTAATAACTGAGCAGGCACAATCATCTGTATTTCATGATATCATGGGGACAGTCCCCCCACAAAGGAGAAAAATGAACTGTTTGAAAGAAATATGATAAAGCATTCCACTGTGAGGTCCTGCTTCTGAATAACTGAGGAAACATTGAATAACCGTCCCAGGAATGTGTAGTGCGAGATGGAGAAAACAGAAACCTAATAAAATGAGAAATGATTGACAAATGATTCTTTGTAATAATGGGGCAAAATATTATCAAAATGCTTACATTGCATCTGGAGCTACTTGGCAAATAGTTTTTCTTTTCTTACAGAGGGGATCCAAGGAATTGAAATATAAAAATACACATATTTTAGCTTTTACAGATTATTCTACAAAGAAGGAATAATCTAAGCCAGCTTTCATTTAGGGTGCACATGTAATTGAGAGCAGAACTTACACTCATCAGTTCTAGAAATAGGTGAGAAAATCTTGCTTCCTGATTCATATTTAGACAGAAATGATGTGTTTCTGCAAGCATTTGAATAAGAAAGCAGTTTCAGATGCAGCAGGGGGGAACCCAACAAGCATCTCCAGCTGATACATGTTGACTTATTCCATAAATAGTGGAGGTTCTTCTGAGTTGCTAGCACGATGGTAGAAGTAGGTGGAGGCAGCTGCACACTTCACATAATATTATTTCGAAGATTATCAAGATGTGAAAGGTTTTAGAGCACTTAATACCTTGTGCTTGAGGAAAAAATAGTGATATATTGTTTTGATGTAAGATGAAAAATGAAGTGAGACTTTCACTAGTAGGCAGATCTGAAGGCTCCAAATGATCACTATATTTAATATGCCGTGTCTTCCAGCTCCTGTCTGGAATCTGTGTCTGTTTTACTCTCTTGCCTTCTTGGAAAGCTTGTTTGGCTCTCAGGTGAAACACCTTAGGAGAGACATTAGCCAGGGAAAATACAACTGGAACATCCTTTAAACTTCAAAAATAGTTAAAGCAAACTGGTGTTCTGACCAGCACCAGAAGCAAAGAAAGGGTTTGGGAGGTTATGTAGGAACCATTGTAAGGTTTCATAAATTCCTATTCAAAAGTTCCTATAAAGAGTTTTTGAAGTGTTACACAACTAAATCTTAAGCAAGGACTGAAAGCCCTAAGATCTGTAATGACTCGAGCCTGACTGGGGCTTGATACAGGCTAAATGAAAGAGCGTGTTCTTTTAGTCTGTGACCAACATCATAGCCCAACACTTTGTGATCCAAATGATTTTTCCATTGCAAAAAAAAAAAAAAAAAAAAAGTAAAATTATATCAGATATTCCTCACTTCCTTTGGCTTACAAGTCTTAGAATTAAACACCTGGTGCTGATTTATACTAATGATGATTTATTTTTTTTTTCCCCCAGAGAAAGAATTTGACTCTCTTCCTCAGCATCGGTTTGTTGACCTTCTGGGGGACTGCACTGCTGGGTGTCCGCTTATACTGGATGGGCAACAAACCCCCAAGTTTTTCTAATTCTGACAACCCAGCAGCTGACTCAGATAGTTTTCTCACACGTACGCTGACGTTCTTTTACCTGCCAACCAAGAACCTTTGGCTGTTGCTGTGCCCAGATACCCTCAGCTTTGACTGGTCTATGGATGCCGTGCCTCTTCTGAAAGCAGTCAGTGACTGGAGGAATTTACACACTGTGGCCTTCTATGCCGGACTCCTCCTTCTTGCCTACATTAGCTTGAAGGGCTGCAGCAATGAGAGAGAATGCAATGGAAGAATTGTAATGAACGGCAAGCAGAACGCTAATGGGCATAGCTGCCACTCGGAGATGGAGTATAAGACACTGGAGGTGAAGTCGAGCTTTGTATCAAAAGAAGAGAACGGTATAAAAAAGCATGAAATGCAGAAACTGCAGCTTCCTTCAACTGAGAACATTGTCATTCTGTCCCTGTCTTTGTTAATAGTGCCCTTTATTCCTGCCACAAACCTATTTTTCTATGTTGGCTTTGTAATAGCAGAGCGTGTGCTGTATGTTCCCAGTATGGGCTTCTGCCTGCTGGTTACAGTAGGTATCAGGGCCCTTTATGTGAAAGCCCAAAAGCGCTTTCTGAAGAACTTGGTTTTTTGTTCCACTGCTGCATTAATTGTTTTCTATGGACTCAAGACTGTTGTCAGGAATGGGGACTGGCAGAATGAGGAGATGCTCTATAGGTCAGGGATAAAAGTAAACCCTGCTAAAGGTAATTTTTGCTTTTTTATGGTTAATGTTTTTTTATTCTTATCTGTCTTTGTCTTTGAATTATCTGATTTTATTAGCTGTATCTAAAGAGGATGCTTCAAGAAACATTCTTTTAAGTTGCAGTAGTATGTACATTAGTAAAAAGTGAGGAAAAGCAGGAATGTATTTTTATTAAGTGTTACAGGTTTGGCATTAACATGGAGAAAATGAAACCCTAAGGTAAGATGACACTGTTTTTTGTTGATCTTAGTTCTGTATTTTAGAATTAAAGATGTATTATTAGTATTACAGACCCCACCCTAGTAACTTTTCATTTGGAGTGTATCTAAAACACTAATTAAGGTTTTTCATATGTTCGTCAAATGTTCTGTTCTCTATGACTAGAAAGTATAAGGAATGGTAAAGGACAGCATCAGGGAGGTGCTGGGTTTTTATTTCATTTGATGCAAATACTGTCAATACTACATAATAAAAAGGAGGAAATGAGGTCATGTTATTCAGTCTGGGAAATGTCTGTAGTTTCTCCAGCATACAAGTACTGTAAAGAGGTATTGTCAAATACTTATGTCTTCATGTTAATGTATAAATGTCAGGTATTCGTAACAATGCCCAGCTACCTCTCAAAGGGTATATCTGTGCTGTAATGAAATGTGACTACAGCTAGTGTAAACACATCCAAACAGGGAGTAAACTAGTTTAGGGATCAGTAACAATGTTTAGCTGTGGCTCTGTGGTTTCAGCATATACGTCAGATCCAGCTGGGATGCTAAACTCCATGCTGCCTGGCTGTACTGCTCTTGGCACATGAGCAAGTTTATATGAGAATGATCAAAATGCCACCTGTGAGTGCAATGTAGGCATTGACTAAGCCTTTGTTATTCACAATTCATGAGAAGTGAGAAGGGATAACTTGATTGCTTTGCCTTTCTGTGAAATAAAATTTTGACAGCTCTTGAACATATTGCACTTGAGTTTTTCCAGTTCTCTGCTCAGAAGCCCATTATATGATGCAAAGTAGTCTGCTGTCAGAGGTGTGCTTCTCGCTTAGACAGTTATCATGCACAGTCTAAAAGCTGTGATAGTAAGAGGCAAATGCAGGTGTTACTGTGAGCTGATAGGGAGTGAAAAAGTAGATTTGGCAGATAAGAAGCCTTGCAAAGCGGCATTATAGTAGCTTGTCTATTTCTAGTCTGATTTTGTAACTCTTCTTCATACGCTTCCTCATCCTGGTTAAAATTATTAAGCTTGTTGCTGCAGTAAGTGACTTTTTGTTAACTGTGAACAAGCACATCCTATTTCTTTTACTTATTTTCAAAACTAGAGCGGGGGGGGCAAGAAATGAAGAGAAATAACTGAGCAGCAATACAGTGCACCACAGTGGTTATATGGTGCTGTGAGGCTTACCAGTTCAGTGATGATAGAAAGCTTGCGTTAAAACACTGGCATTCCTTGTAAGAAAAAAAAAAAATGTATGTGCATTTGAGTAGTTAATGTATGTTCCATTTTTGTCCTTGGAGATCCCCACATATCCTAAACTGTATTAATAGTTGTCTGCTTGCTTTGTGACAGTTTTTGTGATTTAAAAAAATAAATTCTAATTTTTGTTCAATAGTAGGATTGACTGCAGTGTTGTCTGGAAATTAGGCTCCTGGGTATTGTGCTTCCATAAGACAAGGCAAGCTATTTTCATCATACACATCTCCGTATTCACAGACTTATGTATATATGATTGTCTGGTTTCCTGACATATAACCTGACACTGAGTTTCTTTTAAGGTATGCAAAAGCAAAGACAGCAGGTCAGTGTGTTGATATAGACATGACTGAGCTGGGTGTAGATCTCCTTAAAATATCCTGTTAAATTTTGCTGAATATTTACTAGCCCACACACATTGTCACAAGGCTGGGTATCACAAACTCCCAGCTAAAGTGACCTGTCACCTAACTCTATTCATTATTGTGAATACTTCCTAGATAATCTCTGGCTTTGACTATGCTAATTTTATTTTCTATTTCTCATACAATCAGGCAAGCCTGACTGAACTAGACTGGCTGCCAATCCCTCCAAAGCATTAGGAGATCAACAATTCAAACCACTTTTCAGTAATTAAATGAGGTTGACGTAGGAAAAACAATTTATTTTTGTTTGCCTTTTTTTTTTTAATTTTATGAATACTAGTGATAAATAGGCTATTCAGACAGTGAGACAATGGACTGCTCAGTCAAATAGTAGAGTGGAGTGTTTTCCTTCCTTTTAGACTGTTAAGAAGAGGCTATTCCTCATTTCTCTTTTCTGGGACTCGCAGCCATTCTTCCTCATGAGTATTTTCTTACTTCTGATAATTTTTGAACAGTGGGATCGTTTTCCCTGATGGTTCTGCTTAAAAATATAACCTCTGCTGCCGTGGGACTTTCAGGAAAAGTTGTTCAGTGGCTTCTTCATCAGTGCCTTGCTAGCACTTCGTTCTGGCTCCCTCATGGGTACCTTGCAGGCAGAGAAATAGCATTCTGCCTCAGGTGAGAAAGGTTCTACCCCCCTTAGGCAGCCACAGGCTTTCTGCAATTTACGTTTCTCTGGGCTGCTCTTGTAAGTCACTGACAGTGCAGAAAAAAATGCTCATCTCTCAAGAAAACCTGAAATACACCACGTGAGAGTCAAGTGAGTAGAAGGTGATAATGCCACCCATGAGGCCTCATGCACACGCTGGCTTTCCTGGCTGCCTCTCTGTGCAGCAGGCAGCTGCTGACCCTTAGCTGGTGGAGTTGTAATGATGACTTGGGATGCCTTAGCTGCATCTGTTATTGGGTCTTTTCATTTGCTGTTTTGATTATGACTAGTATTTCAAATGTCTTTAAAGTGATCTGAGGCTTGCCTTGTTCCACTTTGTCAGCACATGAAGGAAAACCAGGCAAGATTGATTAGTGTAGTTTATGGACCCTGAAGCAGCTGTATACATGTTTTGACACTGGGGAGGAAAAGTTGCAAGTGTTTCTCTGTGCTGTCTTCAACTTAATGAGCAGCCCAACTGATATAAAACAGCTCACATTATTTGAGTGGTTTTATATAGTGAAGGAAGTCTCTCAAAATACGAAAACAAACAGAGTTAAAAAGGGGTGGTAGCTGTCATATCTTTATTTCAGTTAGACTGAGAATCATTCTGTGGCGATGATTACTTAGTGTTTAATATAAAATTATAATGACACACAAAATAATTGTTCTCATAACATCTTGTTATCTCTAGTTCTCTCTGTAGTACCAAAAGTAGGCTTCAAAAAGCATGACCTTTTTTCTTCAGGCCATTTTGTACCTTGCAGTCCACATCATTATGATCTTTGATGTTCAGATAAATTTGCTGTACTGTTACAGACAGTGATTAAAGAACTAGAAAATAAGAGACAGACTTAGCTTGTTCAACTGCTGCAGAGGTATTAGTTGCTTTGTCACATTTGCTGAAGAAATTTTAGTCTCTTGGTGTTGCTGTGGCATTTGTAAGTAAGCTTTGAAGATCCTTCCTGGACACAGTTGACCTGG
Source organism: Phaenicophaeus curvirostris (assembly GCF_032191515.1). Classification (NCBI taxonomy): domain Eukaryota; kingdom Metazoa; phylum Chordata; class Aves; order Cuculiformes; family Cuculidae; genus Phaenicophaeus; species Phaenicophaeus curvirostris. Next base: position 53,184,969 of record NC_091392.1, read on the forward strand.
TACAACACCTAGGTGCTTATTTTTTACCACTCAGTCAAGTTTTTCTAAATTCATATATGTGACCTCTGTTTTTGCAATGGAACATGCAGCAAGAAACAGATACTAGGCTGCTTCCGAAAGCAGTATTGCCACATTATTGTGGTAATAGACCTGGTATAGACCTGTGTGCCCTGCCTTGCACATGGCTCTGGTTTTAGTCGGCGTTGCAGCTTGTGGCTTCAGAACCAGATGCTTAGATATTTGTTGTTGTTCTGTCACATATTAGTGGTAATGAAATGTTGTATATTCACATCTTGGGCAGGTTAGTGTGACTTAAGTATGTGCTTCAGTCCTTTCCTGAGTCAGTTCTGCAGGGGAAAAAAAAAAAAAAAGATTAATCTGTAGTATCTCCTACATTAAGACAAATTTGAGATGAGAGGGTTGAGTTTCTTCATTTAAATAAGCTTTTCTGTTGGAATCAAATTACTTAGGTAGTTGTGATAGGTGGTTGACAAAAAGACTAAAAATAAATAAATATCGATTATTGTTTATTGTGAAATCATTCAGATCATCTGTGATTTACAGTTAATATTACCTCTTATAGTCCTACTTTGAGTTAATTTAGCTTCTGTAATGTCATTGATGTAGCGTAATACCTACCTTTTGATCTAAACTTGAAAAACCCAAACCAAACACCTCTTGGTTTTTAATACTTTTTAAAACACCAGATTTTTTTTATCTATGTTGACTAGTTTGTAGTGTTAATTTCCTCTTTATTTTTCCATTACTAATGCAGCAAGCCACTGCTCTACAAACTGTTTCAAGCGTTTATTGTAGACGGGGAGGAAAAAGGATCATATGAGTTATTTTTATTCCGTTTAAATTCATTGCTCTTATAAATGCACGCAAATTTGTTCTCACTCGAGAGTCTCTCCTCCAATTAAAAACAAAAAAAAAATCCATAGCTGTCATGTAAAGATTGTATGCTCTAGGTTTGTGTGCTTGGGTATAAGTAAATACTGGAAGCTAATTCCATCTGATTTGACAGCTTGCTGCTGTTATCCTTATCTACTCTTAGAAAATGATTTCTTGCTAACGGTAGCTGTCAGTAAGAGGTCCCTTCTTCAACAGACAATGAAATTACCAGCTAATACTGTGTCAAGAAAAACTAGTTATAATACCTTATAGCAAACTAGCTAAAGAAACTGAATTTCCCTCAAACAAAAAGTATGCAATAAACCAGTATTTTCCATGATTATCAATATTTTTCCTGGAGGCAAAAGGAGAAGAAATATTTTAAGGTATGTTATTCTTCGAATATGCTTAGTATTAAGAGCTTACACTGTGCTGACAGGCTGGATTCTCTTGCAATACCTTTATAGCTTCATTTTCAATAGCTCTGGTACACAGCTGGTTCTTCACACTTTATTATTCCTCCTAACCAGAGTATTTTGACAAACACCACATTGAGCATTTCAAAATATTTTGAGCATTTGGGATTACATTTCCATGTTTCAATGCATTTATTCATTTTTAGATGGAACTCTCAGTAAATCTCAAAATTATCTTAGGGCCAGCAGCCCAAAATATAACTCTTTATTGTTCCTTTGGTTCATTTGACTTCAATAATAATAAAAGCACTCTAAAAGTGGTAAAGATCTGACTCAACATTGCAGTGAGTGGAAAATGCTGATTTTGAAACAAAATTTAGGAGAGGAAGTAATTTTGTGGCACAGATTGATGCGAATGGGTAGATTTGAAAAATGTAAAACCTGCTAATAATTATGCATAAAATTTTTACATATTACCATTGCTTAAAAATATCAGTGATATGAGCATGCCATCTGGAACTAGGTATTTACCAGTTCATTATGATTTTGTTAGTGAGCTCTTTAGCTTATGCACAAACCACTTTAATTTCAGTTTTTCCCTCTATAAAAGAACTTGTACTGCCTATTTTTATTAGACCATAGCATCAACTAATTTTCTGCCTTCCCAAAACCTTCAACATAAGTCTCCAATAATTAACCTTTTGACTAAATGTAGGGATATTTTCCTTGACTTCTATTATTAATTTCAGCTCAGGTCAGAAACTTAAGGTTGGCTGTTTTTTAAAGAAGAAATTACTTTAAAGTTAGTATACCTTCTGTCAGTATTGTAAAATGTTTCCAACCATCAGTAATAACCCTTATAACAGCTACTGTATGGGGAAATGCACTCGATAATGAAATGATCTTATGTAAGTAAAAAAATCAGAGGTTATAGTTCATATTACCAACTATATTTTTAAATATATTAAATCTATATGGCTATGTAAGTATTATTACCTTTTACAAACTATGTAGGGATATACTGTGGTGAATTTGGTGTCTTTGTTCATAATAAAAATGGAATTTGAAGGATAAGTGTTGTACAGGATGCTTCAGAGTTCTTGAAATAAATAGGAAATACTTTTTCTGTCTTCCACTTGCAATAGCTTCAAAAAGAAAGCTCAACTAGTAACTGAAAACTAAATGAAAAGACTACTCTCTGGAAATAGTGTAGGCCTCTCTAAATGGGTGGTACTGCCGCTCTGGGTGATGAGAAAGTGTAATGGCCATTAGTAAGTTGTTAGGGAAACAGCCAGAGTTATTTAGAGCATTTCAGCATCCCACAATCAGCCCAGCCTCAGCAGAACAGCCTGGTTGTGCTAAATATGTTGGAGAGCTGAAAGTAAGTAGTTTATACTTCAGCTGAAAGTCTGAATTTATCCTCCGGTGACAGTGTTTTTTCTTTCAGTTCTTAAATAGTACTGTAATTTCCTCTGAAACCCAAGTCACTATGGGATATCTTCTCCTTCAGCAGGATACCGAAAGCTCAATATTCTTCCTTTATATATAGAGAGAACTGGAAACAAGGTTACTAACCTTTTTTTTTTTTTTTTTCCCCTTGAATGCAGTCCAACAGCATCTCTAATCTGTGAATCTTAAATAGCAAAGGTATAGGAAGGGAATCTGCTATGATTCTAGCTGTGAATCTAGCTAGCCTGTTTTTCCCTTTGTGTATACTAAGAATTTAAAGAAATAAAAAATTTTGAGGCATAGACTCCATTACCCTGTTTTGAAACATGGACTCATCAGACTGTTATTTCTTCCCTCACCTTCCCTGAGGTGCTCTGCAAATGCATTCAACAAACTCATCTGTGCTAAAAACAACAATGAAAAAAAACACCATCCCTGGTTGAGGGGGGATTAGCTATGGCCAGATGGGGTTTTTATTTAGCATATCAACTGAAAAGGATTAAGTTTGGTGCTTTCTTTGCTAGAAAATGATAGATTTTATTTTGTAGTTTGATCGAAAATCAGACCTTCAGTCCATATCCATGTGTTTAATGGACGTAGCGTGATTTTTTTTTTTTTTTTGGTTGGCAAGAGTTACTATTAGAGGAAAACAAGATTATCTATATTGGTTCTGAAGTTTAAAGAATCACATAGTCCTTTGGTTGGAAAAGACCTTTGAGATCATCAAGTCCAACTGTACCTGTCCACTACTAAACCATATCCGTTAGTACTTCATCTGCCTGTCTTTTAAATACCTCCAGGGATGGTGACTCAACCACCTTCCTGGGCAGCCTGTTCCAGTGTCTGATAACACTTTGGGTGAAGAAATTTTTCCTGATGTCTAATTTGTACCTCCTCTGGTACAATGTGAGGCCATTTCCTCTTGTCCTATTGGTTGTCACTTGGGAGAAGATACCAACACCCACCTTGCTACAATGTCCTTCCAGATGTTTGTAGACAGTGATAAGGTCTCGCTTGAGCCTCTGTTTCTCCAGGCTAATCAACCCCAGTTCTCTCAGCTGCCTCACATAAGTCTTGTCATCCAGCCTCTTAACCAGCTTTGCTGATTGTTTCTGAATGTGCTCCAGCACCTCAGTGACCCTCTTGTGGAGAGGGGCCCAAAACTGAACACAGTATTTGAGGTGCAACCTCACCAGTGCAGAGTAAAGGGGCACAACATCTTCCCTGGTCCTGCTGGTCACACCGTTTCTGATACAAGCCAAGATGCCATTGGCCTTCTTGGCCACCTGGGCACACTACTGACTCATATTCACTCAGCTGTCAATCGACACCCCCTTGTTCTTCACTGCCAGGCAGATTTCTAGCTACTCTTCCCTAAGCCTGTAGCACTGCATGGGGTTGTTGTGTCCCAAATGCAGGACGCTGCACTTGGCCTACTTAAACCTCGTACCGTTGGTCTCAGCTCATCGGTCCAGCATGTTCAGATACCTTTTTGGAGTGTGTTTGTTTAATTGTGTTAGATAGTCATCTACTTGGTTCATTATTTTACCTTTTTTCAAGATGTGTCAGCTGTGAGAAATTTTTCTTTACTTGCTGATTTTCACCATGGGTTACATGTCTTTATTTTCCTATCTGTAACATATTTCATACCAGTACACACTGAGGTCCCATTACATAAGTCTAGTAGAGAAAAAAACCTCTAACGTGGGCAGGACAGTAATTTCCACACATGCCTTTTTATACCTCTTATGGCAGTAAAAAGTCCCAGCGTAGATAGATAAATACAAAATCTTTCATTAAGATTTCCAATACCCTTCCTTTGAAATAGGGAGTTTTATTAACACTCAGGCTTGGACTCATCATTGCCAGCGCTCACACATGAAGAAGTTAAGTGATGTTTGATGCAGTTAGAGTATGCACAAAAGGCTTGCACAGAGTTTTGTTTGAAATTACAGAAAAGATAACGGAATAGAGGGACTGAGTGCTCAATGTCCTTTCTTCTCTTTGCTTGGATGCTCTAGCACTGAACTTTTCTTTCAGTTCTTAGAACACAGTAGATATAGAAGATAGTAGATAGATGACACTACTTAATCATATTAGTGTCTTCAGTTCCACTGCTGCAAAAGATGGATTAAGCCATTTTAGGACCTATCTTCTTCACTGCCACCTGTATTTCCATACCAGTTTGAATATGAATCGGCTGACAAAAGTTTCACAGGCTCTGTCTTGCCTTAGTGAGTAATTTAAAACAAAACAAACAAAACCATACAACTTGAAGTATCATGAAAAGCCTGCTTTCTGGATGCACTAATTTGCCTTTTTGAAGTCTGACATATGTAGTTTGAGAACTCTTTTTGAATCTCTTAGTTTGACAAACTCTAGCACTGATTTCCCCTCCTGTGGCTCCTCTGGCACATTTCCAAGACACTGTTCTCTCCGTTCCCTTTTCCTGGAAAGAAGCCAGTGTGATCCATCTACTTTTAGGTTTGAGGACCAGGGCTGTCATTTCAGTTGGTTAAGTGTGCCCTTCCATTTCCTCACCACTTAAGACATGTGATGCTTTTGAAATATAGCATAGATAATTTTTTTTTAGAACGATGCCTGTTTTTTAGAAGATATATAATTTGACTGATTTAGTACTTGGTCACCTCCTTGACTGAGTCTTTTTTGTGCTCTAAAGAGTTTCTCAGAGTTAATCCTGTGGTGTCTGAGGTGCCTGGAGTTCTTCTCTTCCACCTGTATTTTTCTTCTGCTTAGCTCTCCTCTCACTTTCTTGAATGACTTGAATCTACCACCTCTACAAAATACAATTCCTTATGAGACTTCTGGGTCAGCTTTGGTTCCCTGCTTAGTTCCTGACCCTTGTGAAGTTTCATGGTATGGGAACTATTGTCAGTAATGACTTACAGTGTTTACACAGTTGCAGTGCACGCATAGCTGATGAAGCTGCTAATTTTGAATGGGTTAGACTCTCTTGTGTCTCAGAACAGTGACTAGATTAGATGTTGAAAGTACTATTTATTTTTTTATAAAGAATGCCTACAATGTTGCAGTGGGGTGGTGATTTCTGGTTTGAATCTTAGAGGTTTTGCAGTGTAAGCAGTGGCTTTCTGGGCTGAATCTGTGTCTAGAGTATTGTGTTTCTTTTGTTGGAGAAGTGGCAGGGCTGTCCATGCAGGATGCCACTGAGGCAACTCCTGAGACACTTGAGATGCCATCTCCATGTGAGAAATGAGTAGTTGGGAAGCATGATTCTTCCTGAAGTTATATCTGTTGAGTAATATTGAGTGAGGGATATGCTATTTCTATAATGTTGCTCTGAAAATATTTTACATTGTTGATATATAACTAAAACTAATAAGGAAGATCATAGACTCATAGAATCATAGAATAACCAGGTTGGAAGAGACCCACTGGATCATCGAGTCTGACCATTCCTGTCAAACACTAAACCATGCCCCTCAGCACCTCGTCCACCCGTGCCTTAAACACCTCCAGGGGAGGTGACTCGACCACCTCCCTGGGCAGCCTGTTCCAGTGCCCAATGACCCTTTCTGTGAAAAACTTTTTCCTAATGTCCAGCCTAAACCTCCCCTGGCGGAGCTTGAGCAGCTCAAACAAAGGTACTGCTGAGAATTTCTTCATCTAGTGGTCTGTCACATGTAGTAAGTCAGGTTGTCTAGGAGAAGTAGGAGTATGTGAGTATACCCATCATTTTTCTCTGATAGCTTATTTTATTCTTGGCTCTCACTAAAGACTCTGTTAATTTGATATTTACTATTCAGTCAGATTATGGAGCCCTTAAATACTTGAGATTAGGTTCATTATGCTTATTGGATTACTGAAATCTGCTAATATGTCCTAGGCAGAAGAAGAAGTCCATCCTCTAGACTAAAGAAAGTAAATAGTGAAGCTTAAGAACACTTTGCCAGCTGCTCAGTCTCATCTCTCAAGTTCATTGAGCAGACAGAGCCACCATGCTATCCTTTGAGGAGTAAATGTGGAGCAAGTGGAGAGAATATATCAGGCAGCAATGCTGAGCATACTAGAAAGCGTCTTGCATTCATATCCATTTGCATCAGGGTTTCAAAACTAAGAAATAAAAGTGGAGCACTGCCTGCCATAAGTCAGTTGCTTCAGTACCCATGCTGACATGGTGTTGGATAGCTTTCAGAACTCTGTATAGTTTTCAATTATGTTTTTCTTTCACCTGCTGTCATTCCAAAAGCCCTGGAATTGATCAACAAATGAAGTGTTGAACAAATAACATAAATAACATTCTTAATAAAAGGAAGAATAATATATAAAAGTTAGGAAGTGGTAAATCTCTAATACAGTCTGTTTCAACATTACCACATACCCCCAGATTAAAAAAAAAAAAAAGTCAATGTGTAAAGTAGATTGAACTCATAAATTATGTGTATATAAACCATTTATCCCTCAGGGAACAAGAGACAGGGCACTTTTGCCGTTAAGTTAGCAAAATGAGGTAACATGATCAAAATGTGTCTATTAACAAGTAAATTTTTGGAGGAAAATTGTTGCAAATTTTATGAATGAAAATATTACATATTTTGAAAAAAAAACCCCACATTATTTCCTTGGAGTCATAGGAAAAATGTAAATACCTTGTACAGACCATAATGCAGAACTTAAGCAAAATCTGTTCCACTTTTGAAGTAGAAAGTGTTCCACTTCAGCATTCATATGACCTTTTCTGTTCTCAAAGCACTTAGCAAACATTATCTAATTGATCTTTTGAATATCTTTTTGAGGGATACTTAGTCTGTATCGTAGAAAAAATATTTAAAATGTTGAGCTCTCTTCATTGCCTTTTTTTTGAGGGTGCAAATGAGCTTTCAGAATTTTTGTTGGAGAAACCTATAGTGCCTCTATTCATGAAACTCTTTCCTCCTCTAGAACAAAGTGATTGCTTGATGAAATGCGTATGCGAAAGGCTGGAGGACCACTCTTCCTTATCAAGTAGTACCCTTGAAAGAAAAAGCCATAAGCTGCTGATGAATCTAACCTTTCTACAAGGAGGAAAAAGTTTGGTTCTTTATAGCATAGTTATAGTATTTCAAATGTGAATGATACAAATAGTGCTGTGCTCTTTCTTCATGTGTTACTCAGCAAAGGTAATTCGGAATACTTGGATACTGGAAACTTGTTGACCTCTGTTACAAATTTTTTTTTTTTTTCAGTAAGATGGATTTTCCATTTACAGACATTGGTCTTAATGTGGTAGCTTTTTTCTCATGAATAGAGCATGTTGAGAGCTTTTTTTTAAATTATTAATTTACCCAAACAGGAAATGTGTGTTTTAGGAAGAAGACCCTGTAACAAAAGTTAAGAATATATATCAAAATATAAAATGCATACACAAATATCAATGTAACCACAATGTTTAAACTGTATGTAACTTCATTTTCTTGGCCCTCATTTTATGACAATAATAGTTATATATGAGAAAATGTTCCTTATGTCTCTCTTCTGTATTGCAAGAACACTTCCTCTTCTACCGTTACTTCACTCTTCCAGATGTTATTGTCCATTTCTATTTCATTAGTGTCTAACTGCATTGTTAAGTAGGCACAGTGTAAACCCATAGTAGATACAATCCTTGCAGAAAAAAACTTGCAATTAATGGATAAGTAACAAATGGCAAGAATAAAAATAGAAAGGCATCAGGAGGTGAACAGACCTGAACAACAGACCTGGGAACAGCCGTTTAGCACCTGCAATTTCAGCAGGAGAGAGCTGAATCTAATGACAGGAATCTATCTGTTTTAAAGTTATACACTTGAAGAACCTAAGAAATTGTTTTTCTATGCAAGCCACATATTGTATTTAGTGTATTTTTACTGAGACATCCACTGCTGACAGCAGTGTTGCAGAGCTCTCTGTTTTTTGAATAACAGTGATCCAATGCTGTATGTAGGATAATGCATGTCTTTCAGCTCTAATGTGGAGCTTCAGATAGATGATAGAACTAACTGTTTGGTTAATGAAATATCCGATGTAGAAATACTCAACATAGGAGCTAAGAATGAATAGAAAAACATTCTTATTTAAAGTTCCAAGAACATTCAGTATTCTGTTTGCTCCTCTTTACCACAGAGCTGAGAGGTTCACAAGATGCTGCTGCACTTGATTCTGCCTACATTGCAGTGATATTGCCACAGGGTGAAGTGGCAATGTGAATACTTGTAATTCGTGACTTTCACACTAATAGCTGTAAAGAAGCTATTATAGGGCAAAATGAAGAAGTGTTAAGAACAGTGGTAAAAAGAAAACAAAACTAAAACCAAAATATACTCTAAGTGGGAAACCTCGATTGTCATGCTCCAGGAATTAAGTCCACGTGAAAATTAATAGCAGAAGAAGTGTTTCTGTTTGGTTTTGGTTTTATTTTTATTTTATGCTCCAAACTTTTAAAAGTTAAGGTAGCGTTCATCGAACTTTCTCAATGACAGCACAATATAAACTGACACCCTTTAATGCACGCGGTGTGGTAAAGGCCACAGACATCTTCCCAATGATATTTTAGTCACTTTATCAGAAGCATTACCTAGAAAGTAGTAAAAACTCCTAGTTTTCTATAAAGTTATTTTAGTTCTTTCAGATTTGATTCCATTTCATTCCTAACTACTTAAGTAACAAATTTCAAGAAAAATACCTGAAATTAAGTCATACTGTGATGTAATTAATGAAAGGCTTCATGGCATTTCAAAGTAGGAAGTGTAATTAGTACTATTTCTTCCTTGTAATGTTTTAAATTTTGTCACACTGTTCTACTCTGTTTACCTCTGTTTTTCTTATTCAACAAATTTGTAACAAAACATAGAAGTGCACTAACTGAAATGCAAACGTTGATTCTGTACCAAGAAGAAATTATTAGTGTACTGTACTGAAGAACAGATTTATGTTAAAAGTGCATATCTAGTATTAACTGACTTGTAAGCCGTGGAAAGGAAGAGAAGGAAATGGAAAATCCTTTTAGACAGTACTGGAAACAGAAGAAAGAGAAATGAAATTAGAATTCTCACCCTTCAGTTTTTCATCCAAATAAATATCTTGATAATGGCTATGAATTCCAACAGGTTTTGAGAAGGGTGCTCCTTTGTAGCTTTGCAGCATCTGTTGCCCCATGTGCTAGTCATCTTGGATGAGCTTTGAAATCTAATGTCTGCAAAAGTAAACAGGAGAATAGAAATAACTTTGTCATGAAGTTTTGTCATGAAGTTCAGATTGCTGATGGCATAGGTTTGAAATAGCAGGGGAATATGCAGGAGCTTCACTGTTCATGAGCCTGATGTGGCATGTTCTGATACTAATCAACATTATAATGTAAAAGTAAACACACCTCTAAGTGTTGGTAACTGTGTTGATAATCACCTCTTTCCACTCAATTTTTGTCAGGAGTACAATGTTATCTCCCTCCTCCAATTTTATTATTAGGAATGGAGGAAATAAAAAATATTCTTCAATAGCTTGTCAGATAAAAGCCAATATATTTTATTTAACTCCTTTAGGGGTTGGTTGGTTGTTAAGTTCTTTGCCATACTTCTTTCTCTTCTCTCTTGTCCTTTGCTATATGTGGGAGCTAGGCTTTCTTTTAAATAGGGAAGAAAGATCAGTACTACTCAGAATTAACAAAAAAGGCAAATACTGTTTATCTAGTGAAGCTGAACATTAAAAGAATTTCTTTGAATTAGGACAGATACTTTTTTTTTTAATTACTTATCCTGCCCCGCTCTGTAGTGGCATCATGCAAATATTTATGTTGCTAAAGAAATTGTTACAGTTCTGAAATGACTGGCTGTTCAGATATCAGATTTGGATTTTCTGCCATGCTAGTGTTTTTTTTCCAATCAAGGATTCAATACTCCCACTGTATTGAGATTCGTGTGTTAGTTTCCCTTCTCGTATATATGTTGCCTGGGAGCATCTTTTTCATAGGAGCATAACAACAGACCCCTTGCAGAACTTTCAAAAAACAGATGTCATTGCAATAAAAAAAAAAAATTGAAAAGGGTTGTTTTTTTTCTGGACTAGCATCTCTTTATCTCCAAACTCTGTTTATGAAAAATATACAAGATAATTTTTATGTATTCACTTTTTTTCATAGATCAGTTCAGAGAAATGCAGAAGGATTATGAAGAAAGGGAATGCAACCTGGAACAACTCTTATAAATTTCATATGCTAAAAATAGTAAATAACGCACAAATATCTAAAGCTATGTAGAAATTTTCTTTGCTTGATGTGCATTTTTCTGTGAATTAAGGTTGCTAGTTTGGAACTTGCTGACAGTTTGGTTGTGGATGATTTGATACTTCAGTCTTTGTGCAAGTAGTTTGTTTCCCTGAAGTAATAATCTAGTTCAGATTTTTTGATGCATTGATCAATTTGGTTTTCAAGTTTTATTCTGTGAATGTCTGCTAGTTTAAGGTGAGAAAAGTAGTACAAAATTTCAATAATTTATTGATGTGAATTGTGTCATTTTTTTTGAACTTAGAGTATTATTTAGTTCATTAGTTTTCAAGTATGTTTGCTCCTAGTTAGGTTTAGAAGTGGTATTGCTTGGCCCCAGCATAACACCCTGGGAAAGATAGTGTTTTCCTTTATTTGCCCTTTCTTTGCCATATTATTTTTAAGAGTTTACCATGTTGCATTTCAGTGATTTTATAGGGAATTTTGTTAGGATTTTTTTCCTTCCTGTTTCAGCAAAGATATTTGGGCAACAGGTATGCTTAATAGATTGTGAAATTCCAAATAGATTGTATTATCTCATTTTGCATGGATTCATATAGGGGTGATGGGGAGGAAGGAGAATCCTCCTTTAATACTTCAGTTTATCTTTGTTACTGATGTATGGGGGCTTTTTTGTTATTTTTTTAAAGCAAACTGTTGGATTAAGTAATCTACATATATACTTTTACACCAGCCAAGAGCTTTTCTCTGAAACTTTACTTTGCTGTTTTATTATTTCTGTTTCACTCAATAGCATGACATAATCCTTGATTCAGTAGGAGGAGGAAGATTTATTTAAATGGAAGATATTTGCACACAGTCATTTCAGTTCTCATTTATTTTCCTAATTCAATTGCAAGATGAAAGTTCGACTATTCTCTGTAGTAGGATGTGCTCATTAAATCCAGGCAGATTAGCTTGGACAACATTGCTCCTGCTTTAGTGTTGTTTGTCGTGCTCTGTTCCAGAATAAAGGGGTTTAGAGAAGGTTTAAAATGCCAGCATGGTATTTTGTAAGCTTGATAAATATTAATCCTTAGTTTCTATGAGATTGTTCTGATATGTATAATGTCAAATTTGAAGCTGAAATTTGTGATACTAATTTTCATTTTGAAAACAATTAAATGCCTAAGAATTTGACCTACTGTCTCTGCAAGGTGGTATAAAAGTAATCTTTAAAGTCTAATAAAAACCTAGCCTGATATGGCCAAAATAACACTTAAACAGTTATTTATCTGCTGATTTGGTACTACATACTTTTTCCTGCTATTTATTTAAAAGCAACCACCAACAAAACTTTAAATTGTTACATTTTGCTGCAAAGAGATCTAGCTAGTATAGGAAGTCTCAAGCATTGGAATATTTTTTTAGTTCACCAGTGGCTTGGCATACAAGGTGATGAAATCAAGTTTTAAATTTTAATATGTCCATTTGTATTGAGTACAATCTCTGGAAAAGTATGTGAAGAAGAAAAATTTGAATAGGCTGGCTGCTTCATAGATGTATGAGATGTGAATCTTACCTTTGTTCCTGATGTATGATGGAGTATTATTTCTTAAAGACTAGGGACTAGTTTGGTCTTCTAGTTGGTGTGCAGGGAATTAAGCAGCAGGCAAAAAGTAAATAGTATAAAACTGTTTCACAACTTGCTTTTTCTCTCGTGCTGAATAGAATCCCCAGTAGAGGAAAACCTGAAGATTAAATTGTGATATATATACTTTAGCATCTTCTGATTTTTAAATATTTCCTTTTGCAATTTCAGGTATGTACTGATTTTATATGAAAAAATATATAAAATAAATGGAATAAAAATCCATTCTGAATTCTAGAATTGCTGACCTAGTTTCTTTTTCCTTTGAAAATATTAATTTTTAATTTCTCACCATGTACAGATGAAAATCCGTTGAGTGTTGAACTTTAGTTGAAGCCATACAGTAGGTTTTTAATAGGAGTGTGGCTTCATGACCAGGTAAAATTTTGATTTCTGTTGTTGAATGTGCATGTGGTTGAACTAATGTTATTACAGTTTTGCAGGAGAAATTTGTCTTGAGATATGGATTGAGAAGTTGGATGCCAAAGATGTAGTTAATAATTGAAATTCTTTGTTTTTCCTAAGGTTAGTTGCACTACTTAAGACAAAAAAGATAAGTGAGGTTCCTTGAGTAACTGATGTAGTCTCTTTTCCATGTACAGCATCCTCTCTTTCTCTCTCTCTCATATACAAGCAACCAAGATGATGTAGTCGTTGCAAATGGTAGATGTTAGAAACTTCTAGGGCTATGAGTGTGATCTCTACAAATAAGCATTTAGTCTACAAAACGTTCCATGTGCTTTCATCTCCAGCCAGAGCTAAGTCATTCATCTAACTAATTCTGTATTTAAATAGATGTGAAGATTTATATTAAGCTTTTATAGTTTGGGGATGTAAAAAGACCTTCGTTTTCATGTTTCTTTTAATGACAAATTGTGAGATTATCATGGTTTATGTTTGCTATTTTCTGCTACTATCACTTCTTCTAGTCTATCACCTTAAATTAAATTAATCATTCATAATTTTACAAGTTTAGATAAAAGTCCAAATGGAATAATTTTCAAATTAAATGGCGCAGGTTAAATATTGATTAATATTAAAAGCTTGACACATTATTTTGCAGAATGTAAAATGAGGTATTGCCCTAAAAATTTTATTAACTCAGTTAAATAGTCAGGCATACAGGATGAAATGAAGTCTAGAAGAGAAACTTACATCTGACAGTGTTAATAGTGTTTTTTCCAGTCTAACAGACAAAAAGATGAACCAACTGTATAGCAGGAAATTGTTATCAGTAGTCCAAATGGTCATTTGGGGTAATCCTCTGTTGTGGGAGACTAGAGTGAAGATAAAAGTATTATAGCTAGAGATTGTATGGTTCATACAACTGTGGGAAACTGGATGGTCATGTACTGCCAAAACAACATCAGAGTGTGTTTTCTTACAAATGTAATTCTTACAAGCTGACTAGTCACCTTAGTTAGTGCTTCCAAAATGTTTTATACATGTAAAAAAAGTAATAGCAGTAATGGGGAAATAAATTCAAAATTCTGCATGTATGCTAGCAAAGATTGTAAAAATTGAGTGAGTTGGAGAATATTTTTAGCATCTTTATTTCATTAAGCAAGAGAATGATGCAACATTTTTGTGACTTCTGCCAATTCAGTTATAAATAACTTTTTAATTCATTCTGATCTTATAAAATATTAGGCTAAAATGTAAGTGATTGGAAGTGATAGCTATTTTCTCATAGAATTTCTGTTTTTTTCCTTTGTTTTTACAAAATGCGTTGTGCACAGTCAGATAACTTAATTTTTGTGAATCCAGCAAGGATTTCTTGACAATGATTAGTTTATTCTGCTCAGAAGAAAAGCTGGTTTTGCTGCTGTTTCCACCTCCGTGGCAGGATGCTTCTGCAGCAAACCACAACAGATCGAAAGCAGTGCACTTCCTAAGGATGAAATATGTAACTGAAATAATTGTCCACCTCTTTAATTGTGTTATGTTAAAACTACATTGAAAGTTTGCATTACCTGAGACTGATACAAATTCCTGTTAAAAAAGGGCTTGAGTAACTGAAGAAGCAGAATTTAACTACTGCTTGAGATAATGTGTATGGTTAGTGCATCTGGAAAAAAGAATACTTTGCCATGTATTGCGTCTTTTGTGGAAAGGGCATGCATCATCTTTCCATTAGTCTCACTCATAAAAAAAAAATACTTGTGAATGCAGAACTGTTTTATGAAATGCATTTGATGTATTTATAAGCATCATGTGTTTTTTCCATGTATGCACATAGACTACAATTATGTCAGTTAAGTTAGCTTCTGAAATTGTGAATAACATGGGCTGTGTTTCGTATAAAATGTTAGTTTCAGTTTCTTTTGCAAGTACAGTTTTTGTGCCACTCAACAAAACTGCAAAGGGAACACATGTGGAGCCTTAAATATTTTTTACCTCAAGTCCTTTATAGATGGGATATAAAAGCACATTGAATAACACAATAAATTGTATGGAAAGGAACCACATGTTTTCCAAGTAGAAAAATGCATACTAGTGATCTGTGTAATATGTTTATATCCATATGGTATGCTTTTAATCATGGTTACTTACCTAACCATTCTTTTGAATCCTGCATCATTTGTCAATTTTCATACTTCAGTGAGAGCTGTGTCTACTCTGGGAAAATTTCTTGTTGTTTAGAGTAGAAAGCCTTAAAGAAAAGATGCCCCAGTTCCACATTCCACTCTGGAGACTTTTACTTAAAGACAATATAAAATAAAATGGTCCTTCCCCTTTCCTATAGTGGTTTCTAAAGCATAGAGACATATTTTGTTCTTAAAGATCCTTTTCCCACCCAAAAACTGTAAGTATGCAGAATGCATGCAGATCACTGCTCTGAAATGTGAGTCTCACAGTAAGATGGAGAGCTACAGAGCTGGCAGAAAGAAAGCAACCAACCTCTCCCCTTTCCTTACATAAAAATTGTTTCTTTGTGGGGTTTGTCTCCCTGAGGAACTTCCTGATACTCAGATACTCTGTCATGTGTAATTGGATTGTAGCTCTTTCTGAATACTGTTTTCTCCTCTTGACAGCATGGGGTAACCTTGGAAATGTTCTCAAGAGCCAGAGCAAGATTTCTGAAGCTGAAAGCGCCTATAGAAATGCCTTGTACTACCGCAGCAACATGGCTGATATGCTTTATAATTTGTAAGTATGTGTGGCTTTCCTGGAGTGGGATCATCTGTGAAAACTATTGTGAATGGAGCTATTGATTTACTTGCTGGAAATGAAGATTATGTTAGCTGTTGCTTTGCAATAGTCATTTCATTCTTCATGCTTCTTAAACTATGGGGAGAACAGGACCTTTTCTTCATCAACATGATCCCGTATTTGTGTATTGGGTATGGAGAAGGTAAACTTAGAAATCTGTTTGCTTCAAAAGAATCAAAAAACCCCCACGCTTGAACAAAGTATGGATAGATGGGGAGACAACAGTAGCACTCCATCTGTTTCTGACTCAGGTAAAATATAGAGGTGTTATTTAGACTTTTTAAAAAATCTGAATAACACTTGGTGGGGGGGGATTGGGTGTAAGCAATTCCTAGCATAAGCCAATAACTCTCAGTTAACTCCAGAGATCTGAAAAGTCAAAATAGCAAAATACTTTTCTCCTGTGACTGATTTCAGAGCAGCACAGGTTCAAGGAAATTTAATTACTAGAATCCTGTTGTAAATGAGTAAAAGAATAAATACCAAGAACATCAAAATAATGATACAGCAAGGAAAAGATTTCCCAACTCATTAACAGAGCAAATCATGAAGACAGAAGCTAGTGTCATGCTAAGTTTCTCACTGAAGCATAATTGTATTACCCATCCCAGTGGGGATGGGACTGATTCTCCAGGTAACCTGGCTGGGCCTCTTGCCTGCTCCCTGCTCAGCATTGCTCGTTGTGCTGCTGCTCACCCTTCCTTCCCCTCCTGCCATCACCCACTCAATCTGAGCAGGACACTGCTGCGAGACAGGCACCTTCAGCAGCCATGCGTTATTGTTTCATGTTATATATGAAGAACAAAATCCAGGCGACTACTGTTCATTAGGTAGTAGTATGAAAAACAAGTCCTGAGTGCAGTAGAAAAATATGTATGAGAGAGAAACAATGGGTGCAAGAACCTAAATGCGAGTAGTAAACTTTAATAAATAAATAAACACGTAATGTAAGTCTACTTTAAAATGGTCATTTATATTATCTGAAAATTAAGTTTACTGTAATAGAGGTTTTTCATCTTTTTTCCTTGTTTAGCAAGGAATAAGTTGCCTATTTTATTGATTTGCCTTATGGGTAGGCATACTGGAAACTTGAAATAATTTAATGATCAAATTTCTATTCCAAAATCAAATTCATATCTCAAAATATATATCTTTTTAATAATCATGCAATTCCACACATACGTGTATGCACATAATTTTTTGTCTGTTAGACAATAGAGAGTGTGGAAAGCATATTTTTAAGTAGAAACTCCTCCTTACATTTAAAAAAAGAACTACTGAACTCAGCTGAAGGCTATAGGACAAAAAGTGACAAGATTGATACGCCTATTTTTCTCATATACCATTCATTTTGGGGATGAAAATTATAACTATTACATTTTTTTTGTATGCTTATACAGTACTTTTGTGTCTTACTATATCATAAAAGGAAACTGAAGTTAATACCAGAGTAATAAGAGGAAAGGTGGTTGGGTGATAAAGATATAAAGCTAGAAAAGAAATCAGATTTCAGTAGTTTTGCTGTTCTCAGAACAAGCTGAGAATCTTCCAGCTTTCCATTGATATATAAATACATGCCTACAATTTCTGTTGAATAGAAAATTTCTTGAAATTCTACTGAATTTGTGTAAACGGAATTTAACTGAAATGCTATGTGGAATATATAAGGCATGAAGTTACCTTATGAATACCTGTGAAAGTTAAGAAAGTATATTCAGAGGGAAGTGTTTGCTATGTAGCATGTGTATATCTATGCATATGCAAAAAAGGATCTTGCATAAGTTTTTTTGGTTTTATAGTCTTTCCCTGTATTGGATACTTCCATATTCAGCATGAAAACTGGGTGATGAACAGAGTGGGCTTTGATATTATGAGACCAGAAATGAATCAATTATTTTAAGTGTAAGCTCTGAGGAGTTCCCGTGCAAATTCAGCCCATCCATGGTGTGAAGTTCTGCTAGAGTCTTTCACAAAAAATACTGCAATGGAAAAATACATCTTGTGTGTGCCTACAAGAGGTGAGTTAGGTTTGTTGTTTCAGGTTTTTAGTACAAACCTTTGAAACCGAAATGGTCATTTAGTAGAACTTTAGAAAAAAAAAACCCTGTTACATCCTTTCTAATTACTGTATTTTAGCCATAATATATCATAAGTATACTGTAGTCTCACATCCTCTTTATTTGTTCTTATCACATATGCCTCAGTAGTTGATAGAAATTAATTGGCACGTGCAGCCCAGTATTCACTCACAGCAATAGCAAATCAAATGGCTATCTGATCAAGGAACAAATTATTGATTCACAATTTTCAATGGGTAGCAGTCAAAGAGAGAAGCTACATAAACAGAAGCATTTGATGATCTCTTTCCTTCTTTTTTGAGACACTAAAATTTTGCCATTTAGGACAATTTAAACTGAATTCATTTAGATTACTTAATTACATGATCTCCATTTGAAGCTTTTTCTGACTCTGTACATGTAATTTCCCGTAGTGGCCAAATGTGTCAATTCTGTAACCTTAAGTAAATTCCTAAACTTTCAGAGACCAGCAGAAATTTTGTTATTATTATTTGTATTTTTTTAAAAGAAAAAGAGGAGGAAAAAAAAAAAAAGCTCTTGCTAACATTAACATTGGGTTGGAGGTTTATGACTACTTCAGATATGAGTTTAAATGGGTTTGTTCTGTTGATATTTCTTAGGTCCAAATAAATATAAGTGTGACTTGTGCATCGCTTATGCCTCAGGATAGCTTGTGACCTAGTGTGTCTTGAAGATAGGATCTGGATCTGTGGCCTCGAATTTAGGAAACCAGAGTTTAGGCCAGGGGCTTGAATTCTTGTTTGGAAGCTTGTTTTCTGAAACGTGCATGGAAACCTCAAAGGGCAAATTCCTGGCAACTCTGAAATAATTTATGATTTTCATAGCAATTTCAGTGCAGAAAGGATTTCAGTTGTCTTATGCTGTAGATAGAAAATGTATTACAATATGACTTTAATAAGGCTGTTTGTACTTAAAAAATACATATAAAATGGCGTCTTATAAATAACTTCTCTGATGTCTTGAGACAGCTCTGCAGGTAATTTTTACAAATAAATCTGAAAGCCGACTTCTCAAAGCTATGTAACACTGCTGATTTCAGCTATATTTCAGAGGATAGTAAATCAGCATAAACCTAGATCGTTTTCCATGCCTTTTCTTTAAACATTAGAATCCAGGTATTTTAATACCGTAAGGTATCTAGGACAGAGCTGTAGAAAACCAGTAATTTGTTCTTCTGTACTAGGCAATGTTCAGTAGATTACAACCAAGCTATTTTTAGGATTTCTCTTTTCAATCTTTGTTGCCTTATGATTGTTACCTAAAGCTCATGGGTTTTTTTTGTAGTTTCATATTGCTTCTAATTATTGCCTAAAGTAAAATTGCTTATCAGTCAAAAAACCAGTTTTGCATTTATTTATATTTAGGCTCAGCTCTGCTTGGAGTGTTCTTTTGTCATCAGTATCAGTAATCTATATTACCTTGAGTTTTTCAGCCAATTTTAAGGATGTTCACAATCTTATGTAAATATTGAATAATCCTTTAAAATTATACTAATTACTTTCAATGTTGTATTTTTGGAACATAAAATGCCCTATAAATGTTAAAGGTCATTCAAACAGCTGTCCTTTTGCTTCTTTCCCAAAATATCTCGTTCTGCCTTTTGTGATACAGGGCTGTGTACAAGTTTATTATTTAAATAATTAGATTTCTTTGAATAAGTTCAAAGTTTGAATTTCCATAAACTTTACTTTGGGTAAAAAGCTTAGTGTATTGTGTCAATAAATGTGGACTTCTTAGATTTCTCTTAGGGTGCAGTCTTAAATGCTAACTGAAATTTTAGTTCTGTGAAGTGTGGGATTGCAGAAATTTGTTATATGCAAAGCTTAACTCCACATCGTTGGGTAAAAGCAACATTAGTGAAGTTCTTCCTTGTCTGTTGTTGTTAGACTATGTAGCATCTGAAATCGTGTTTCCTCTGCTTCTGCCTTTTAAGGATGCTGGCATAAAAACGTCCTTTGCTGAACTATCAGAGACAAAAAGCACTAAAAGCAGACTTGCCTACTAACCCATGTTGAACTGTATTTGAATCTGCCTGAGACAAATTTGCTGCCCCACTTTGCATAGTAGGAAACAAGTCAGGGTTATGATTCCTCTTCTTTGATAGCCTACACGTTTTTACAATGCAGGATGCTGAGTTAAATAGCAAAGAGGACGTGTAATCTGTTGTCTAAATACTTGAAAGTTTTTTCTCAGCTGTGAATGCAAACTTGTTACAAACCTGTTTGGAATTATTCTCTGCTTTGCCAGCTGCTTCTTCTGCTGTTGAAGACAATGGCTGAAATTTGTGTCTTAGTGTAACAAAAGTTGTCTTGATAAAATCTTGCTGTATTGTGAGATCTCCTCTTGAGGTACTACCCAAAGGTCACTTTGGTGAGTGGTGGTGTCCTGCAGTGCAGAACTCTGCTCCAGGGCTCTTTGTAGGGCCTGCATGAAGTAGATACTTTTGTTGGTAATATTGAGAGCTGAAATACATACAGTGACCTAGCTATTCAATTACGTGCTTCAATATTTGAAATTGTGGTGTTTCATAGTCTTTATGTAACCTTTGTCCATTTATAAAATTAGAAAAATAATTATGGGACTCCAAGACTGAATGGGAGACATTTTGTAAAAGGTTCTTCTCGTAAGAAATTCTCTGCAGCTCTTAACCTGTGTTGCCTGCTAGGGCACATGAAAGGGAATAGATGTCTTGTTTGAGCACTGCTGGCACAGCACACCACTGCCCAGTGTTCAGAGGAGGGAGAAAGTCAGGACTAACACTACTCTTCCTGCCTACGGCAGCCCTCTCTCTATCAAGGAAACGGAGGTTGTGAGAATTTGAGAATTCATGCAATGCTGAAATGGCGCTAGTCCCAACTGAACTGCCCCAGTAACAAAGAAAAGAACTCTATTTGCTGACCAGTTTGCTTGCACTTGGAAAGCTCTTCCCTAGAACTGGAAGAACAGACAGGGTTTTGACTGCACTGTCTGAAAGACAAGAGGTTATTCTGGGGGTGATTATTTTGCTTCGATTTTTTATGTCTGTGTTTAGTGAGTTCTGCAAAGGGAATGATCATTCTGTCTTAATGCCTGCTGGCTGTATGTGGTTTCTTATTGATTGCAAAAGTAGGAATTATGTTCCATTTACATATTTGCCAACAGGATGTTATTGGAAAACATTGAACATCCCTATTCCTACTGTTCCTTAATGAGTGGCTTTCTTGTTGATGAGACGTAGTTGTAGACTGACAAAAGTTTAGGTCTCATTTAGTGAAGTAGTTAAATGGCTTAATTACTTAAAAAAAACAAACAAACAAACAAACAAAAAACTTCCCCCCAAAACACCGAACCAAAAAAGACTTAATTAAAGACCAGTTTCATGTACAGGGCTGCTGTAGCATCCACGCCTGTCTTTCTACTGACTAGTTTTGCAAATGAGAGTGAGACAGTTGCCTTAGGCAAAGCACATCCTCTGTTGCTCCGTGGCTGGAGACACATCCGTGTAGGGAATAAAAGAGGATTTTCTGCCATTTGCTTCTTTGTTCGCCAGTGTACCATTTAGGTAAATATAGTTCTTTGTTGATAATCCCACCTGAAATCAGTGGGATGAATGTAGCTTGAGGCATGGATATAGTGCAGTCGTGGTAAAATACTAGTAAACAGGCTCTGTATTAACTGTTGTTAACCAGTAAAACAAAATTGATTAAACTACTTCAATGTTGTACCTTGTTTGAAAACTGTATAGCTGTTTCTCTAACACACATGTTGACCTTGATGACAGTTAGCGGTTCCTGTGTGTTGTAAGTGGTCACTTTATGCCAGTTTTAGTCACTGAGGAGTTTGCTTTCTAAGCAGACCCTCTGGCTTTAAAAAGACTACACTGGGAAGAGATGAACATGTTATCTGAGAAAAACTATAGACTGTCTACCGACTATACTTTGTTACTGCTTTTCAGTCCCTGAGAACAGTTTTATGCCGTTATGGTTCAGTGACTTTAGGTCAAAACCAAGGCAGAGAAAGAAGACAGTAAGATTTTTTGAGTTGTTGGTTGAGCAAGATACATAGAAGTTTACAGCTTAGAGAATTCAAGGTGCAAAGAACTCATCAGGGGAAAATGTTTTCCTGCATTTATTTAAATGCCCAATTCTATAGAAGCAATGTGTGTAGTCTCTAGAGGGTCAGGACTTCCTTATCTTTTTCTCTTTTTTCCTTTTTCCTTTCCCTTTTCCTTGTATTAGACAAACAGAATTATGAGAAATTCCTAAGTCACTGGTTGAAGTCTGCTACTCTTGTGAGCAGTCAGCACATTTCCTGCATTTCCTAAATGATTCACACCCCATTGTAATATTTGCTAGAAGCAATGCAGGCAAAAGAAATCCTGTTGAAAAGTAATTCTTTTGCCACTGTGATAGTTAGAACTTGTCTCCTACTTAATCCTATATTAATTCGTGGTCAATTTATAACTGTTTGCTTTGTGTCCGATGGTTTAAGTAGCTTTTTCTTTTCCAAGTAATTTCATCCTCATATATTTCTAGACGGGAACTTCTTTCTTCCACGGTACTTGTCTTACTAAGCTAAAGGAGCCATTGACTTCTTCCTCACTTTCCCTCCATCTGATAGACTTCACATTTTCCCAATTATGTCAGTAAAGTTTCTTTGAACAGAAGTTGCATGTTTAAATTAACGTTTTAATTTATCTGCCTTACAACTGGAAGGTAGACTGGAAAAGACAAAAGTTTTGGAACTGCAAACGTGAAGCAACTGCTCCTGTGTTTGGGTTGTTGTTTTGTTTTTTTTCTTCGGGGACGGGGGGGAGGGAGGCTTTTTTATTTATTTAGCTTGGTATTCTTACCAAGTGTAGGGATTTTATTGAAAAGTGCTAAAAGACTTTGAGCTCTTTATCACTTGAGCTTACTTTTCTGTATCAAGCATCCTTATTTCAAGGATATACTTCCTTTTGTTCCTCCTTTGTGTCTCTATAACCACTAAAAATACGTACATACTCAATGCGTGCCAATTGCTTTGCTGCACCACTGGCTTGCATTCAATGCTTTGCACTGTATCACTACTTTTGTATTCTTTCTATCTGCCTCTTCTCTCCTCTGTTAGCAATATCCAAAGAGCAGTTATCATTTCAAAGTATGAACTAAGAAGAGGAAAGGCATGTCAAGGACAGATCCACTGCTGGCTATAGAAGGAACTTCCTTGACAGAATCAACTGTCTCCTTTGAAAGGAAATGGAGTAGAACTCGATATTTCAGCATTACAAATACACCCTGAATTTTTTAAAGATGCCTTCAGTGTAATAAAGCATAGTATAAAGCATGAAAAACAAACTTTAAATTGTTTGATTGTGCAATTACATAAATTTACTAGCCAAATTGAAAAGTTTTGGCTAATTTAGTCTTTTTTTCCCCCCACAAAATAGGAGGAAATATGCAGGCACCAAACCTTTTTTTAGAAAGCGTTTACCATTTTTTTACATTGCAAATAATCCCTGAATTGCTCGTTTCCAGGTGAGGAGAAAAGAACTAATTTTGTCTAAAAGTTGTGAGAGCCAGTAGGTGAGGAAGAACAGACTCCATCTGTCATTGCCAGTTTCTGACTTCAACTCTAGTGCAATCAGCTGGAGGGAAATTAGTTGTCTAAGGAAGGAAAATTGGGACTATCAAAATGAGGCTGAGCAAACAGATGGTGGGAACTTCAAGGAGTGTCATATTAAGCAGGTGAGATTCTTACAGGTGGCTAAGGAGGTCCTCCTGTATAGAGTCCCAGGGTTAAAAATCTCAGACTTGGCTGATGGTTTATGACTTAAGGGTATGTGTGTGTGCTTATATGTGTTTTTGCTACGAGTCAGAATCCAGTTACCTGCTAGACCCTCCTTAGAGACTGTTACTCACAGAGTTAATACTTATGGTTCAGCCCAAACGGGGTTGCAGTCAAAGAGACGATTTTGCAGTGCTAGAGGCAGTAAGTAGTAATTCAAGTGACAGATTAAAACAAATGCAGAATTGCCTTGATAAATTCACTGCTGCATTAGTGCTTAAACACTTATAACTGGTTAACGAGTAGATATAAAGCAAGTAAAAGGGTTTTCAGGTACCAATTTTATACCTTTTGAAAACTTTTTGGTGCCTCTTGGTGGGGACTAAGTCCAGTTACTCTGTGTTGATTGGCCCTTGGCAGGGTCACTTGTATCTTCAGAAGTGGGGAGTCTGCTCTTCGCCACGTCTGTGAGGCAGGGAGCTCAGTACATGCTTCTGGGGGTGTCTTTTTTTTTTATCTTAAGCAACATCAGGTTGTGAGGCCTCTGACTCACCCCAGGTGCCACTTAGTTGACAGACCACCACCCAATTTATCTGTTTTATCAGATGCAGTTGTTTGCTGCTGGCCACTCCTTTTGCCAGCTGCTTTCTTTTGCAAAAAACAAACTTATTTTGCTGTTCCTCAAGCTCCACTAGGGGAGGTTTAGGCTGGATATTAGGAAAAAATTTTTCACAGAAAGGGTCATTGGGCACTGGAACAGGCTGCCCAGGGAGGTGGTTGAGTCACCTTCCCTGGAGGCGTTTAAGGGACAGGTGGACGAGATGCTAAGGGGCATGATTTAGTGTTTGATAGGAATGGTTGGACTCAGTGATCCGGTGGGTGTCTCCCAACCTGGTTATTCTATGATTCTATGATTCTATAATAAATGTATTATACCACAGGAAGTCATAGACTTCTGTTTTTATAGCCTGTGAGTCCCATTTCATCTGCCTCTGCTGATGCTTCTCTGTTCTGCAGCTATTCAGCTCATTTCTTGCAAGCTTAGCTTACTATGGTAATTACGCAGCTATTAGTTCACAGTTTATGACACCACATCTACTTTCAGTACAGGCATGGTCAGTTTGCTTGAAGGGCATTCTGCAATTCTCTAGTTGAATTGGCATTTATTTCAGATTTTGCCCTTGATATATGTTTATAAAGTCACCTCAGGTTTACTTTTAATGATTTTAAACCAATTTTGAGTGTCTTGGATGAAAATTCTCTACCTTAAAGATGGTAAATGCTGATACATGTGAAAATACGGCATAGGAGACATATTGAACTTTCTTCTCATGGCTTTGGCCTCTCTCCTGAAGTGAAAGAAACTCCAAATTCAACTTCAATGATGGAAAAGCAAGTGTTTCTGTGACAAAATAATCCATATTTCACCTATTTCTGAAAGAGAAGGAAAGACTATATAATCAAAATCCCACTTGAAGCTTGTTGAAGAGTTGTTAATGTAACTTAGCAGACTACAAAGATAATTGAGTTCAAATTCTCAGCTTCTTTGGAAAGCTTTAAGTGCTGAACAGACCCTTTTGGTAACATTTCTTCTGATGTTCTCTTTGCAGCCATGTAGTGAAGGACATACTCCCTTTGGTAATTACTCATTTGAGCCTGTATCTTCATTTCATGTTTTCCCTGATCATGGTGAGCAATCTTCAGGGCAAGCTACTTTCAAAGGCAGCTCTGGGACTTGCTAACTGAACTCAGTGTTGCTGAAAGCAAACAGAAAGCATCAAGAATGAGATCCCTGCTCCTCTCCCAGGGCCCTTGCTTTGGAGTGCTGTTCCTTCACTAGCCCTGCAGTCTTTGCTGACCAGTGACTAAGTCATGTGGCAGCAAGGCTGAACTGCCCTGTTTCTCAGAACCTTGGGTGTGCCTCTCAGATGTAATGCTTAGCTGAAAATCACAACTATTTTTGTCTTAGGAATGGCTTAGATGCTGTGAAGTGCAGCAGTGGAAAGAATACAGGACCTGAAGACCTACAGATTTTCTTTAATTTTGATATAAACAGTAGTTTGGCATTTGATCCTGGAGCTAACTTCTTTGTATCTTGCTCAAAAGGTAAATATTTACAAGAATGCGGTGTTTCATTTTCAGAAAGGTAGAGGCAGAAGCAAATATTGAACTATTGCTCATTTGTATTCCTTCCAGGTGGTGAATGAGACAATAGACCTGTGGAAGTAATAGCGAGCAATAATGTAGTCAGAGACGAGAATTATAATACACGCTTTAAAAAGAGAAGCATGACATTTCACAGGCAGTATTAATTTTGGCAGTCTCTAAATCTGAAGTGTTTGGGTTTAGTCTTAGTTGCGTGTTGTGAATAATTAGATAGAAGTTGGTGAGTATATTTGTATGCCTGCATTTTATTTGATCTTGCATCTAGAGGGAATCTGATTTTTTCACCTTTGAAGTAAAATATATCTGCTTTTAAAACTCTCCTAATATTTTAGTTTAATGCAACTTTCATAATTTTAACTTTTTATCTATATAAATAACTATTTATCCCTTCATCAGTGAACATCAAGACAGTTACTTCTCAGAAGCGTAACACCCTCAAGTATTAATTTTATTGAACTAAAAATAATATTTTTTAGTTCTCCTTTGAACCTTTTAATGACTTTTAATGACTTTTTAACATCTGAAACTAGAACTAGAGACTCACAAATCTAGTCATTTTCATACTGTCAGAAGCCAAAGGGAAAACTAGCAGTCAATCAGGACCAGTTCCACAAGGAGAAGAGGCAATTCTGTGCCTTGTCAAAGTTTTTTAGATTACATACTTTTAGTTCCTTCCTCATAGTAAATAGAGATAAAACACTAAGTATTTGCTGGAATTCAGCACTCATTCTTGTATCTGAGTAGCTTGGTTTTGCATATGTATAGACAAAATGAGAATGTCTATTAATGGAACAAGGTTTAAAAGAAATAAAGTCTTCCAGAAGAGGAGTAGGAAAAAACCCCAGACACCTAAAGGATCAAGTAATAAATCAAGAATTCCAGTATTAGAGCATGTACTGTACAGGAAGGTTAATTCGGTAATAATTACAAATAAAAGTTGTTTCAATCCAAAAGGCAGAAATGTCATACAGTTACCAAAGTAATTTACTTTGTTGACCAGTTACTGTATTACTTCTCTTAATGTATGAATGGAATTTCTGTGATAAATTTATCCTAAAATTGTGTGTAAGAATGTGGTTTTTTTAAAAAAAAGTAAGAAGCAGCTTAAATGTCAGACCATACAACTAATTTATTTTTAGGTTGTTATGTATTTATTTTTTATTATATCTCCTGCTGTCAGTAGAAAACTTGATCAAAATACCACCATAATAATAATTTTCCTTGGAATAATTGCAGTCGATAAAGATTTTTACAACAAACAAAATTCAGGTTCTAGAAAATTTAGAAAATGTTGTTACTATCCTCACAATTGTACCTCTTGCTCCTTGCAAGACATTTACCAATAGTTAAAAACATTGTTGCCATGCCAAAAATATCCTGAATGTTATTCACTCATTGCTAAAATTTCTGCAAGTACCAGCTAAGTGTAAGTTCTGCAATATCAGTGTATCTCACAGTACATCTCAGCCTAGAATAATATTTATTAATGAAATTAACAACCATTAGGATCTAGGCATTTTTGCCAACAAGTCAATTTATTTAAGTAGCATATAATTCTAGAGTCCTGGAACTGATGAATTCTTCAAATCAAAGGTGTTTTGAACTTCTCCATGAACTTCCCTTGAAGGAAGTTGTCAAGATGCTTGAAAATGTGGTAATCATTGGGAGAGAGGTCTGGTGAGTCATCTGGGTGAGTTAGAGTTTTGTAGCCCAGTTTGTGTAGCTTCTGAGGGACATGCAGTTGGGCTTTGTCATGCAGAAGGATTAGTTCTGTGCGGTTGACTAATGTTGTACTTAAAAATTGCATTTCTTGGTGTGTTTTTTGGGTTTCTTGGCAATACTTCTCTGCTGTGATGGTTTTACCAGGATTCAGAAAGCTGTATTGGATGATTCCACTTACTGACCACCAAGCAGTGACTGCAACCACTTCAGTTCAGGGAAGTGTTTCAATACTTCACCTTGATCCACCCACTGCGCAGAATGCCACCAGTTGTCATAAAGAATGCATTTTTTATCACTTGTCACTATGCAATCAAGAAACTGATCATTTTTGTTGTGATTTATATAGTTCAAAAACTATTGGCTTTCAAGTGCAGAGCAGAATTTGTAATGATGACTTTTTAAATTTTTTGTTCAGCTCACGCGGCACCTGTCTGTCGAGCTTTTTTGATTTTCCAATTTGGTGCAACTGTCAAAAAATGTTCAGTGATCATTTAGTTCTGCAAGCTCTTGAGTTGTTGCACAGGTCTGCTCCAATAATGTCCCTCAACTGGTTGTCATCTGTCGCAGAAGGACATTCACAACTCTCCTCATCTTCAAGACTTTTGTTTCCATTACAAAATTTTTGGAACCAATTCCAAGCTACATGTAGGTTGACAGTCCCTATGACAAGTGCTTGGTTGATATTGCTAGCAGTTTCTGCTGCTTTACAGCCCCTTTTCAACTTGGACGACAAAATTGCTCAAATTTGCTCATTTCCCATGTTTAATTTGACAGCATAATGCTAACAAGAATAAACAGTGAAAACAAAACCACTAGCTTAAATAAGTAGAACAAATTCTACATTTTAAAATGGTATACTACCTGAACACAGTTAAATAAATGTTTATACAAGAATAAGCATCATAGTTTCCAGTGACAAAAATGACAGTTATTTTTGCACTAATCAGATGTTAAAAGTGATTTACTACCTAATCCCAAGGTAGTTGAGAGAGAGTTTCAAAAGCAAGGCCACATGGTGCTGATAGATATTATAGAAAAAACAAGATATATTCATCCATTCTGTTAAATCCTAACGCAACAATAGGATGCAAACAATGGTGGTTACTCCTTTAACTAACTGCCCTACTCTTTCCTTCCACCAAACTCTACTGGTTTAATACAAGCAGTTTTCTGAGGTTTTTGGAGGGGAATAAAATATCTCTGATTAGAGACTGGAGATGGAAAAAGTCAAAGCACTTTGCAGTTTGAAAAGCTATCAGCAGATAAAAGCATAGGGGAAGAAATCAAAATTGGTGTAGGTTAGGGAAACTACAGAGAGATATGATAACCCTCCCACCTAAAAGAAGTAGCTACATTTGTTTTTTCCTGGATACTTTGAGATATATAAAGATGGACATCCACTCCTGCATAATAAAGTCTGAGTGCACTCTGAAATGTTAATTTTTAAGGATTTTAAAATCCCTGTGATTTTAATTCATTTATCTATGCATTTTTTTCAGCTGAAACTATAGGAACTCTATAATGTATATATGTGTGTGTGTGTATATATATATAATGTATATATAATTGGCTTGTATCAGAAACGGCATGACCAGCAGGTCCAGGGAGGTTATTCTCCCTCTGTACTCGGCACTGGTGAGACTGTACCTCGAATCCTGTGTTCAGTTCTGAGCCCCTCACCACAAGAAGGATGTTGAGGCTCTGGAGTGAGTCCAGAGAAGAGCAACAAAGCTGGTGAAGGGGCTGGAGAACAGGCCTTATGAGGAGCGGCTGAGAGAGCTGGGGTTGTTTAGCCTGGAGAAGAGGAGGCTGAGGGGAGACCTCGTTGCTCTCTACAACTACCTGAAAGGAGGTTGTAGAGAGGAGGGTGTTGGCCTCTTCTCCCCAGTGACAGGGGACAGGACAAGAGGGAATGGCCTCAAGCTCCGCCAGGGGAGATTTAGGCTGGACATTAGGAAAAAATTTTTCACGGAAAGGGTCATTGGGCCCTGGAACAGGCTGCCCAGGGAGGTGGTTGATTCACCTTCCCTGGAGGTGTTTAAGGCACGGGTGGACGAAGCGCTGAGGGGCATGGTTTAGTGATTGACAGGAATGGTTGGACTCGATGATCCGGTGGGTCTTTTCCAACCTGGTTATTCTATGATTCTATGATTCTATGCTTTGAACCTTCATTTAAGCATACAATTGTGAATTCATGTTAATGATGTCCAGGCCATTTATTTCTCATGAATTTGTGGTTAGCTGGTGCAAATTATAAATTACAAGGATACTTGTCTTAAAAGCTTTGATTAAAGCCCATGCAGTATAAAACTAGCCAAGAACTGGAAGTATTCGTTATCATTTTTTATACCTCTTTAGTTATTAAATTTGTTTGGGGCGGAAAGAAGACAGGAAAAAATTGAACTGATGTAAGTGTTTGGCTGTGCAGTGGATAATCTGGTGAAATTGCTCAGCAAGGACTGGTTAAGGTAATACATGCAAAGTGTTAGGTGTTTAACTTTATTGTGCATCTGAGGAAGATTTGCTTATTTCAAGTAAAAAAAAAGATAACAGGCTAAACATGAATGACTTTTTTACAAATACCTCCATCATACACCGTCCACTTTAAGAAGTCTCACACCTACCATTTTCTCAACTAAGTAAATGAATCTTCTGGTTTCCATGAAAACCAAAACTATTGCATTTAACATCTGTTTTGTTAAAGCCATATGGATGGTTGTATCTCTGAAATACCAGTAAACGTATTTTTCTTCATTACCCTTGTTTTGTTTTCAGTATTTATTTTGAAATTAGTCTTTGCAGTAATCTCCCTCTCTTCTCTTTTTTCTTTCTTTTTTTCTTTTTTGTCCTTATGCAGAGGATTACTACTTCAAGAAAATAGCAGGTTTTCGGAGGCATTGCATTACTATAAACTGGCAATTGGTAGCAGACCCACACTTGCTTGTAAGTACTTCAACTATACAAGCCTTACTTACCAATACTTACTTTTTTTTTTTTAAGGAAATCTTCCTACTCTTTATAACAATTTCTTTCTTTTTTCAGAACTTTATCATTTAGAAAGGAAAAGGTGAGACTGTGCACTTTTCAGTTGGAGGCAAATGTTTATTAGTCAACAAGTACATTTAATGAGCTGCAGGGAAGAACCAGATAATGAGTTAGCACTGGGCAGCACTGTTAGAACCTAAAACGCTTTTGACCTGGGGTGATGACCCATAGATGCTACTGCTCAAATTTTTCAGGCTCCTCTTTTCTGTTTCTTACAGCCAGTCCCTGATTTTCATGGTATGTGGTGTGAGTGAATAATACAAATATTTTTGAAGTCCTTTCATTTTTCTTTCCTTGCCTGTGAGTAATGGGAAATAATCAGTTCCAAAATTAAGCGTGCGCTTTTTGAGATTGCTGACTTTTTTGTAGCTTAAATCTTAAATTTTCTATATATGTATATATACACATACAGGTATGTCTTTATGTATAAACATTCATATATTTTTGTAGCATTTCAAACAATGGCGTTATATGCTTGATACAGTACTAATAGGAGGAAAAAAATTAAGTGCCCTGCCTAGGTAGTGTTCCTTTGCCTCCTTCCTCAGTCTTTAGAGCCACTTTCTCCTTTCCCCGTCTCTGAACTTTTACCTCTTGTATGTTCCTCTTACACTATTGACTGATCTATATTATAATGAAGCCAAACTGAATAACTGTGGGATCTCTTTCAGGTATTACTTTGAAGTAACACAAAGATTAGATAAAACATAATGGAACCTCATTAAACATAAGATTTTTCCATTCTCCACAGCTGCCTATTTAAATACTGGGATTATCCTGATGAACCAAGGGAAGACAGAGGAAGCCAGGAGGACTTTCCTGAAGTGTTCAGAGATCCCTGATGAAAATTTGAAAGATCCGCATGCTCATAAAAGCTCTGTTACTAGCTGTCTTTATAACTTAGGAAAACTTTTTCATGAACAAGGACACTATGAGGTAAGACTCCAGATTTGTCTACAATATGATAAAACCTTCATACATAAATAATACCTATTGCTTCCATCCAGACTTTCAAAATACATGGCAGGCACAAACTGCTTGAATTTCACCAAATCAAGATAAGTGTTCTCTACAGAGAATATTTATTCTTTACAGCCACAGGTGTGACAGTGTTGATTTTATGTTCTGATGTCAGAATCAACATTAACAATGGTCACATCTGATGTGTGTTAATTCATTCTTCTTGGGTTTGTGACCATGGCTGGTACGCAAAGGACATAGGCTGACTACAGACCAGCTGACCTAAAGTGTACTGGCTTTTTAATTCAAGATGCAGTAAGTTCATCTTTAGTTTAAAAAATGCAATTATGTTTACTTTTGAGTCTCTAAAAATAAGACCGAGTTGGAATAATTAAAAACATCCTATTATGTGCTATTTTCAGATAACTTGACTTATGTGCAAAAGTGGATTGGATATTTTTTATGTGGCCATACTTGCACCCAACCCATACCATCTCATTTACCTGTGCAAATCACAGAAAGTGTGATGCTTGTGATTCCTCTCCACATTCTCCCTCATGAAATTACTAACACTGGACATCTGCTTGAGTTTTGGCCTCTAGCGGTATTTGAAAGAAAGCCATTCTCTCTTTGCATTGCGAGGCATACTTCAGAACAGGAGTTGCACATGGTTTTGATCCATATAACTCTCTCTGACTGCAACTGTTACGTCAGCTGTTTAAGATTAGGCATGCACAATCTTTATGGATTTTCTGTCATTCAGCTCTGTCACATGACAGTTACTAATTGGGTAAAACACAGACATAGACAACTAATACATCCATAAAAGTAAGAGAAAAGCAGCGTATTGTCTGCAGGGCAATAGAGTGTGGAGTTGGAGTGCAATACCTGGAAGGTGCAAGGGATTTTAAGAAAATAAACCATCAGATTTCTGTCTGGTGGTCATTGCATTCTGACTCAAGCTTGATTTGATCATACACTTAGGTATTTTTCAAGCATATTTCAGCCTTCACAAACTGCAAGTATTTGATGGGATAATATAGAAAATGATGCAGAGCTAACAGACTCACCAGTAAGCATCCTAAGTGCTGAACGGATCATAAATGTGTGATCAAGTAATTCAAGGTATAACACATTTGTGAAGGGAATCCAATTTTGGCATTCTTGACACTATAATCCATCTCATTCTTTCTGTGGAGCAGACTTCAGTTGTGAGAATTATGTGAGGGTTATGATTCCTTTCTTTTTAGGTCACTTACTGTAGCTTAGTCATTAGAAAATCTTTTGTCTGCAGTTTGATATTATTCCATACTCTCTGTAAGCCGATAGAATGTTGTATAGATTTATAAATTCATGAATCAATCAGGGGTTTAAAAAAAAAGTTCCTTTTATTTCCACCTGGGAAGAGTTGCAGTATTTGAACTAATCTGATCTCTTGCAATAAGCTTCACTGAATTTGGTAAAATTTTTGTAAATGAGGAATGTGAAATCTTTCTGGTATTTGTGACACTGATTGTGTTTTCTTTCTCTTTGCACCTTTCATTTGGGGAAGGAAGATAGTTTGATTTTACCAATTTGAAATTGGTGCTTTATTGATGATTTGTCCCACTTGTGTCTCTTTTTTCAGGATGCCCTTATGGTATACAAAGAAGCAATACAGAAAATGCCAAGACAGTTTGCACCACAGAGCTTATACAACATGATGGGTAGGTGCATTGCTAGTGCTTCTGAAAGGTACTTGAAGAGTCAGGCAGGGCAAAATAAAAAAGCTGAGTCAGGCAACTGGTGCTCAAATAAACAGAAAAATAATTGCCATCAGTAGATATGAGCCAAATCGAGTTCAGAGCTTAAATGCCAGCAACTGTAATGTTGGAGAAGACAAAAAAAATGATGAGACTGTTAGTTACTGGATGTACTTAAGAGTGTCCATGCAGCACTTCTACATTTAGAATGAATGGATTAGGGTTTTTTCTCTGCCTCCAGAATCTCTCATCTGGCATCTTGGAGACACCATGTGCAGTTCATACAGGTTCGTTTGTTTTTTTTTTAATCTCCCATTTAGTTATCTTTGAAATTAAGAAGTAATTGTATTTACTTAGTAGAAAATGGAGTGAGATTGATTATAACATAAAATTTAATGTGAGTGTTGGAATTTAAATTTCCTTGTAAGCCAATCAGATGTCCTAACAAGTCCGCAGAGATAGTTGGGGTCTTTTGCAGGTTGTGCCAAAATCTTATTTTCCAACTGATGTACTGTTAGTTAGTTATCTACAGTAAGGGAATTCTTTCTGGACCAGCCTATCTGTCCTTCAGAATTTCAGCAGAGTCCCTTGGCTACTGCAAGAAACATTAATTTAGCTGAGATTTGGGAGTGGTTTGTTTGTTTGTTTGTTTTTCTTTGCTTGTTAAACTCTTAACTTCTGCTCCTCATATTCGTCATCGCATCTTTATACAGGATACATTAAACAGATAAAGAAGATAATATGAATTATGATTTATAATATTCAGATCTGTAAACAGGAGGACAGGTTATTAATTGTTCCAGAGATCCTTTTAAGTAGATTTCACTCTGAAAGGGCAGCTTCAATGTCTGGCCCAGTAGACCCTGTGAGCTCCTTGCTGGGACAGAAAAGGATTTAAGGTGCCTTTCAAGTAGTTCAAAGTAGAGCAATCAAAAATAAATGTAGAAACCACTAGGATCAAGAGGAATCATGGTTCTTCTGTGGCTTCTTTTCTCCCTCCCAATGCCTAAAATGCAAGGGCATGTGCCACTGTTTTTCTTTTCCCATGCTGCCTTTAGAACCGCTATGACCTATAAGATTCTTTAGTTTTTTACTTTTTTTGCACATTGGTTACTTTTTTAGGTTCAGAAGACCTTTCTCAGCTTCCTTTATAAGCATAGTCCATGATATCCAAGTTCACTCTATTGCTGGGATTTGCATTTATTAACTCACAAAACAGTAGTGAACACAAAGACCAGCTCAGTCCTTTGCTGGGTTTGGCTGCTGCTACACTTCCTCCCTCCACTGCTTAGCCCATGCTCTGGTTTCAATTCCCTTTAGGCAGCCACCAGCACTTCACAGATGTCCTAGCAGCATAACAAGTTAGGGTCGACTAAGCTTACCTTAGCCCCTTTCAGCCTATTGGAAAAAGCAACAGGCTATTATTGAGGTCTATAAAGCGCAGCTTATGCTAAACATAGAATATATTTTATTTGTGTTTTGGTTGCTGTTGTGACAGCAGCTTTTGCAGGGAAGCCAGAACTTGCTCCACGCTAGTTGCTGGGTTGTTGGCTGTGCTGCAAAGACAATCCGAGAGGCTACATGCAGAGTACAGCAATGGCTGGAACTGAACGTAGTGCAGTGTTATTAACAGCAGGACCCAGGCTGTTTTGTTTAAAGCTGTCCTGGATGCACATGTCCATGACTGTATGTGACTGCAGTTAGACGCAGAATTTGGTTAGTCTCTCCTACTTGTAATAATGTAAAGTTTAGATGACAAGACAGAGCTAGTTAGGTGTAGCTCACTTTATAGTGTGGGAGGAAAAAGAAACCTCTGAGTAGTAATTAAGCCCATCTGATTTTGACATCTATTTTAGACTATACAAGTAATCCCCTGCAAGTGTACTTCTCCTGTGAAAGGAGCTCATATAACTAACTTGGCCTTGCTAGCTCAAGCTGGGTGGGGTAAATCCTAAACATTGATTCAGTTATCTCTTTACATTGGATGTGACAAGAGAACAGGAATGCATCCGCTCTACAGCTCATACCATATCATATCATTGGGCAGCAAGAGGCCAACCAGATTGTTTTTGTTTTGATGTTCAAGATAAAATCATAAACACTTCCATGATAACACTTTCTTTGATAAACAGCATTACATAAACTTGTCTGCCTACTTCTTGCCTTTAAAAGGGAGACTAGAAGAACTGAAATAGGGTAGTCCTGTCTCATGTGCTTGGAACTGCATGAACCTGAATCTGAGCTGTGCCCACTCACCTTATGTTCATTGCTGAGGAGGAAGGGGGGTAAGCGGGGGAGTGCTCCCCATCTGCTTGGGAAGGAAGAGACCTTCCCTGTCTCTTTACTTGTGGAAAAAGTCTTCGCAGCTTATCATGAAATTCAAGAATAAGTTCAAGGATTATCTGCTGCAGTTGTCATTGTGATTGATCCATTCTGAGATTCTGGCAGTTGCCTTGCTTGATTCAGTGTTCGACACTGGCATGTGATGTAAGAACACAGAGCTTCCTCTAATTTTTAATAATTATTCAGTAATTGCATTGAAGCTTTTCTGGAAACCGTTTTCCCTGTACGATGTACATGACATACTCAAAAAAAGAAAAAAAAATGAGACACAAACAGTTTTAACTGATTTAGGGTTTGAACTCCAGCACTTGGAGTGCAGTAGCATTAACACTCCAGCAGCGTTAAGCCTTTACACCACCTGCTTCCGTTTGTGTTGCACTTTACCTATGCTTGCTTCTATGGATCTTTTGCTCTGACAGGCCCAGAGACTCATTCCTCCAGGGTGTCAGCCTGTCCGACTGACTGTCATCCTTTAAAACTCTTAAGTCGTTCACCTCATAAAGGAAAAAGAAGTATTGGGCCTCCAGAAACAAGCCATGCATTTGACTTTGCAGTTCGGTCATGGCACGAAAGGCAGGACCAGAAGACCTGCATCTTAGATGTTCTAAGTTTGTGCGTATGAAAACTTGCAGGGTAGATTTTAGTCTTCCATTGCCATGATTTATTTTGCCAGGTGTGCAACAGCTCAGCTAAGAAAACCATATGTTTCTCTGGCTTTGTACCAAGAAGTAAAATCTTCTCTTTTTTTTAAAAAAAAAGAACCCGAAACAGCTAAAAATTAAAACTCTAAAACTAGAATCAAAACAATTATTCAACAAGCTGTATAGGGTTGGCTCGGTATATATTTTCTCTATGTCATATTTCTTTGATGTAAATTAAAAAGTACACGCTAAGGTTACACAGATTAATTTGCTTGGCATGGCAACATGCACTACAAAGGCCAGAGTCCAGCTCAGCTGCATTAAAGAGGTAATATATTTTGTTTAAAGTTTCAATTAAAACCTAGGGTCAAAAGATAAAATGGTCCCTGTGGGATCTTGAACACTTTAATGCCAATATTAGGCTTGCTTAAGGATCAGCCTCTGCTGTAGATGTCTTTTGCGTTCCTTGAAATCTGATATTGTACAGTTGATTGTATTACATTGCTTTTAAAACCACATTGGCCCACCTGCTACAGTAATTCATGCTCCTGGCAGTTAAGTGGTGTGAGGTGGACCATGCAGGCTTTATTTTAATGCTGTACAGTAACAAGAAAGTTGTTGGGGTGGCATCGTCCAGGTTTTGATTAGCAAGATACTGTTGTAAAGACAAATGCCTTGATCACATTTAATCTGCCCTTGACAACTAACATATGAATGTCTATTTTTAAATGCATTTTAAGCAGGATCTTAAAAAAGTTTTTTATAAGAAATGCAAGTTACAAAAGAAGGTAACAGTGCAAGAGTGAATAGTGTTCATGATGCAGAGATTAGAGTTTAGATTTCTACACATGGACAGAAGACAAATCATATGCAAGTGGCAGCCAGGTACAGAATGGGAAAGGGGAGCCAGATTTTACATCTGGTGCAGAGGTTTGCACCATAGTACAAAGACTTAGCATGCAAAGAGACTTTCTGTGTTGATGATTATAACATAACTATCACTTTATTTGATTGTGCTTTTGGGTGGATGTGGCTGTTTGTACAAACCTGTTAATATTGTTAAGGCTCCTATCCCATTTGCCTCTTGCTCCCATTAAGTCCTTTTTTATTGAATTACTTTTAAATGTTGTTTAGAACTCCAAGAAACACTTTTGCTGGCATAGTTTTACTGTTCATGCTATGTAAGACTGACTTTTTAAAAGCCAAAGATGATTAAACTGTGAAATACATATCTCACGTTGTAAGTTATGTGGAGCGTGGTACCTGCACTCGTCTGAACTTCAGTCACCAGTGTACTTGCTATGTGTCTCATGACAGTTTGCTGGTAGTTTCTTACTAAATGTACATTGCAAACTTTTTTTGCTTTTGGTTGAAAAAAAATATTTTCTTTCCTATGTATATTTTATTTTATAATCTGGGGAAATATGAGTGGAGTCCACTCCATTAGCGATGGGAGTAAAAGACTGTGCTTCTTTCTCTCCCCCTCCCTGCTCTCATCCTGCTACTTTAACTCTCCCCCTGTGAGACTTTGCAGACTATGGTAGTTTATATCCGCTGTCCAAAGCTGAGTATAAATCTCCAGGCTGACTGCAACGTCTCCTGTTTTTTCACTTTGTTTTGCTGGAGGGATTCAAGCTGGGTATGAAGGTTATAGCAGTGGATTGCTGAGGGCATAGTGGATGAAATGTTTGAGACCAGTTTTGTTTGGGTTTTTACTTCCAAGTTTTAAGATTTTCTTAGTTTTATCTCCTTATACTCTTGATCTGTAATTTCATGTGAAATGCTTGAGTTTTCTTAGGCAATATTCTGAAAAAGCTGAGTCTAAGCTTGAAATGCATTTGTAGTGTAAACATAGGAGGTTTTACATGAAAATAAGTGTAATTGTAACATTTGGTTCAGTACTGAATTTAGAAGTTAGGGATCTCAGATAGGCATGATTTTAATAGAATGTGCTTCTTTTAGGAGTGTTTTAAACAAAATTTTACTGGCATAATGTCTATGTTTTACTGACTAAAAATAATCTTTAAAATGTATGTAAGTAAAGTAAAAGACAAGAAAAGGGTGAGATCACGTGTTAAGTTATGAACTGTTAAGAGTCGTGCATATGATCTACTACTTGTGCATCTGTTGGAAAATGAAAATGAAGCTATCTCAGATGAACACAATGCTTCTATTTGTATCAATATACTTCTTTCACTGGAAATCTTTGTACAACAGGAAACAGCTGTGAAAAGTCCATGCTGTTCCATGCTGCAACTGATTTTATTTTGTCCTTCGTTTAGATCTGTTTTCCACTCTAAGTATTTTCCTTCAATAATAGCTTAGTGGTCTAGTTAGGTCAAAGGCTTTGCTTTGGCTAATTGAGACCTATAAGAATCTGCCCAAAGTAAATGTGGATTGACTCCCATCCATCAAAAGCATTCTTAAAATACAATACCTTCCATGAAATTCAAGATTATTCTGTGAGGGGAAAAAAACCAAACAGAATATGCTTAGTCTATGCAGAACTTAAAGCTCATTAGGTTCACATGCTTCAACTGTTTCAGAGATGTGCAAGCGCTGCATGTTTAAAACCAAGACTGTTAATCTTTTGCAATAGGTCATAAGTATCAATATAGGATCGCATCAAACTATGCTTCTAGTTTTATTATCTCACTATATGCACTGGCACCTAAGGGAAAAAAAGAAGGAAGTTACATATCTAAGGAGGTGCGTTTACAGTAAACCTATCTGCAGCCTTGATTTGCACTTGGAGGCTGCACAGCTGCATTATCAAAGACACAAACCCCTTATAGTACTGTGGTACACAGGGATGCAGACCTGACCATCATTTCCTAAGGCATTGTTTATGTTCCCAATTCCAAGAAATGATGGAAAAATGAAATTTAAATCCTGGCTGAATTTATATCTCAGAGTTTTTCCTTTTCAAAGTGCATCTCCATCACTCTTTCTGATTTGACCTCTGCTCTGGTGAATACCAAATTCTTTATTTTCTGTATTACATTTTTACCGTCCATCAGTTTGGATGGCAGGTAGTTAACATATACAAGGATGATGCAAGACAGATTTACATTGTATTGGTTCCTTTAGGGACACAAATTTTCAGTTGTCTGTTCAGCAGTATCTTTTGGAGTCCTAAGAAGAGGACCACAGAAGGCACAGTGCTACTACATAGATAGTTCTATTGTACTTGGTTAACAGTACATCTAATGTGCTCCCTGGAAGGACACAGCCTTTAATTGGTATGACAATGTGCATATGAAACAGAGCAGATGTGAAAACAGCAGCTGAGAGATTAATTTAGAACCAGGTAACATATGTTTATGTAAGTGATGCCTAATTCTGCATTTTTAACAATGCATGATATGTATAAGAAAATCTACTGTCGTTTTTTTTAAGGGTTTATATTAAGATCACATTCCACCTAATTATTGAGGGTAAAGTTAGCCCTTCAGAGGAAATAAATGCTAGCAAGCCGACCCTTTGTTAGTAATATTATTTAATATAAATATTTAATGTTTAATATGATTATTGTGTATCAATTACACTTAATTAATTTGTCCTGGAATCATGGTCTGGATGGTTTTGTTGGGGCTATTTTAGTTTGTTGGGGGAGGAGGTTTTTGTTTATTTTGAATTCTGGAATTCTAGAGAACTATGGGGAAGTATTGCTTTGGAGAATGGTAGTCTTGCAGTCGATCTACTTCTATGGCAAATGCACTTGGGTACTAGGATTTAAGAGTGGTGTAAGTCTCATTAAAAGGTAGTCCATTAATCATTCTTCTGTCATAAAGTATTAACAGACATGTTAATGAACTATGTATACACTGCTTTAAGTAGTGTTTCAGTTGCATATTAATGTGTTTCCTTGTACTACATTAGCAAATGAGAGTTACAATTAAATGATTTAGATTCCTTCTTTTGGAATAGGCTAAGAAAAGGTTGCATAAATAACAGAAAACAGTAGCTGAATTGTGAAAGTTGAAAAGTTTTTGAATGACTGATTTGTCTCTTTCTACTTAAGTTAGCTTTTGAATTTCTTGCCACCATTCATTGCTCAGGCAATGTTGCACGTGGCTGCATATTGATAAAAACTGACAAACTGAACTGTCAATTTATGTTTTAGGGTTTCCATTGTGATGAATTTTTTTCTTTGCTGTTGTTACCTTTAATTGAAAATTGGAATGTAACTCTCTTGAACTTTATAGATCAGACAAGTTTCAGTAGTAAGTGTGTGTGTGTGTGACCTTTCAGATTTTTACATGAGTTTTAAAAGATTTTACAAATTAGGTAATTGTTAAAGTAAGTTTTGAAAACTACTCACATGGGCCATCATTTTGCATATTTTCTGCCAATAGACACTTGTTTTCCTAATGAGTAAGTCACTCATGTTGCAGGTTTGTAGACAATTGTAAATAACAAATTATTTTTTTTCTTATTTTAATCTCAGACACGTAAATGCATCCTAAATGACAAAAGTCAATCCATTCATGTTTTCTTTGTAATTTTATTGGAAAACTGTCTGAAGCTTGAACAGCTTTTAATAAAATTGCATCAGTCTAACACATAATATCACTTGATTAAATTAATGCTTCAATTAACAATTGCTTGATTTTATTACTGACTTTGAGTATCGTGGTGGCAGATTCTCTGTTAGTTTTCAACTTGGATTTTTTTTTAGATAGGAGTGTAATTGTAAATCATTGAGAAGAGGAAATTAATAACAGCCCTTAACAGTAATCTTCTGTAGTAATGACATGCTCTAATTGCTTATAGTATAGCAATTCTTGATGATATGGGGCTTATGGGGAGAAAGCACATTCTCCAGAAGAAAATTGTTCAGATAGAGAGAAGTCTCTGTGAAGTCATCAGGGGAATAAAATTCCTCTTTTTACATTTTGACATTTAGATTGACATACTGTAACTTCATTTCTAGCTGTGCCACTCAGAAATATCCTCTAAGTTTTAGGAGCTTAACTTGTAAAGGAGTTGATCTCTTAAAACCTATTAAAAATTGAATTTGCCCGTACTCTGAAGATGTTAATCTCTTCTTATATCAGAATCCATCATGGAAAAATAGATGAGAACCTTGGATATTTTTGAAATTTGGCAGTGCCTTCAGCATATACTACCAGCAGATAATAGCTCCATCTCTTATGGCTGCTTAGATTACTTTTTAAAGGATCTTATTGTTAATTGCTTGAATCTTTTCCAAGCTATAACAGGTTGAGATGGAATTTTCCACTTTAGAAAAGGGCAATGTGGATTCCTCATTTCCTGTATGCTAAATGAAGCAGGGGCTGTGGGAAAAATAGTATTCAATCAAACAATTAAACATTCTGCTATAAAGCATACAGCTAGGGAGAGGACTCTTGCTTGTCTTCTGGCTTCTCCTATCCTTTCAACACGTGACTTGATGACTTTTTGTTCATAAAAAGGTATAATGTTAGCCACTGATTTATGAATGCTGACATTGAAGAAAAACATATGTGATGTTGATATCCCTATATTTGATCAAGGTTTTTGGAGGGTGTTGGTGATCTTTTGGGGTTTCTTTTCTGTTTGGATTTTTTTTTTTTAATTTGGCTTGGCTTTTTTGAAATTGTTCTTTTAGTTTGGCCCTAACTAGCAATAGAATAACTGGAGTATTTCTGGGACTGAAACATCAGCTACTTCTGTGTATGTAATCAGGTATCGAAGACCAGTGCATGAGTACAGAATGCTCTGTGGATCCTTGAAGTAGAAATCCTGGTCCGCTAGATTTACAGGCTGGCATCCCTTTTTGGAAAAACTATGTTTGCTCATAAAAAATCGTGATGGCATCCCTTAGCCTTGGCTCAGTGTGGCTTCTAACTCTACATCACACTTATTTTATCTGCAGACTGTGGTTTGGTCATTTTGTAT
Source organism: Phaenicophaeus curvirostris (assembly GCF_032191515.1). Taxonomy (NCBI): domain Eukaryota; kingdom Metazoa; phylum Chordata; class Aves; order Cuculiformes; family Cuculidae; genus Phaenicophaeus; species Phaenicophaeus curvirostris. Next base: position 53,227,153 of record NC_091392.1, read on the forward strand.
ACACTGTACTGTAACTTCTGAAACTCAAATGTAAATGCCACATTTTGCCTGGAATCCCTATCCTCTTGGAATATCCCCTATCCAGCATCTAACTGGACCTGGTCAGATTTTCTCTCATAAAGAATATCCTCCATAGCCCCAGTAAATACTTAGGGTAACTCCCATTGTAAGAGTTCCTTCTAATTTACTACTTTGAGCATGTAGGTGGCACCTTTTTCTTTGAGTTTTGGGATGTGGTAGTTGGCTTTAATCTTGAATAAAAAGCATTGACCCTTTTCTCTTCCTCTAATGTCCTCACAGCTGTTAATTTCCATGTAATGCAGAACTGGGGGCAGTGACACACCTGGAGACAGCTTTCGCTGACTTCTACTTGGGTCCGCTCCAGTCGTCTCTTGATCCGTTAGTGGTGGCACTGTATAAAATATGGCTTAGCAGTTTTGAGAAGATATTTAGCAATTTATTTGGAATTAATCAGATGGTGAGATGATGAAATCTTGACTCTTCTGTAGGCATTTTCAGTCTCTCATAGGCTTGAGCAAGGGCATATTTATATCTAGAGACCTTGTGAAACAGCTGTGTAAGTACAGGTATTAATTAGAAGGCTGCTGTTCTTCACCATAACATACTTGTTTTGTATTGCTTATTTCCAGTCTTTGAGAAATTTGGTTGTTTGCTTCTTGAAGAAAGAGCCTGACTTTCTCTGTATGCTTAATTCTTTCTCAGAAATTTCAGGAATACAATTATCTATACCACAGTAAATGGCTTTCTGACATCCCATTCATCTGTTGTTCTTCAACATTGCCTGCCTCAGCCTCTCACAATAAAGGATTTCACTTTAAAAGATTTCCAATTTTGATAATTTCATATGTGATTTCTTAAGACACTATATTCTAATTTAAACTAATTGGGACGGATGGCCTAATTTAACTACATTCATAGATTAGGGTTTTTTGGTCTTGCCTCTCCCTCCAATACAGTTTCAGGATTGTTTTCTTAACCTTACTTAGTTTTAAAAAAATCTGGGGTTTTGATGTATTATGATTAAATGCAAACATTTCCCATATTCTTCCTACAACTCCATGCTGTGCGATGTAGCCTGATGAAAAAGAAATAACTTATCTACAGCAGATGTGATAAAATTTCTGTTAATTGAGACTGTTGACTTCAACTTAACAGCTGGAGCTGTCTTGCAATTCTATTCCTAGACTTTCATCTCAACTGTGCTCTTTGAACCATGATAAGACCATAACTCAGTCTTCTCACTCAAGTGTCTGTAAGGATTTTTTTTGTGTGTGTCATTGCAGGTGTTCAAAACACTTCACCGTTTTCAAGATCTCTGCCCACTTAATACATAGCAAATTATAAACAAAGTAGTAGACTATGGAACTCTTGAGAAATTTTAGGCATTCTCATTAGAATTTGTTTTGCCCTATAGGAGAAGCCTACATGAGAATGAACCGGCTGCCAGAAGCAGAGCAGTGGTACGTGGAGTCACTGCGTTCCAAGAGTGATCACATCCCAGCCCATCTTACGTACGGAAAACTGCTTGCTCTGACGGTAAGTTAGTCAGCAACTCCTGGGAGCTGGTCCCAGGCCCTTTGAGTAGGTAAAGTGACATGAAGACTTTGTCTTGCAAATTGCTTATTGCCCTATTTGTGACACTATTTCAGTCATGCCTTCTATTTAAGGATTTTGACAGTGTCTTTGTGAAACATTGCATCCATTCCTGAAATATCACCACCTCTGTGCTGCAAAAAGGCAGTTATAATAATGTAGGAAATCATAATAGATAGTTCTCTGGTTGAAAAAAAAGGCCTTTACTATAAGCAGTTGGGGTCACAAGTAATGATATTCATACAAAATATATTTAGTGTTTGACCCAGGGTTGTTGTACCAGCATACGGCAGAGCTAGGGGTGTTATGTATTCTTTATATGTCTCATGCTTTGAGTCTGCAATTGTTTGGGAATAAGTCTTTGAGCTTGTGAAAAGAAATACTTAACTACTAAGAGGTAATTGTAAAAAAGAAAATCAGAAGACTTAAACCTTTTTCCTTCTTCAAAATTTACTTTGCCTTTTGAGTATAGATGAGCTTGTAGCTCCAGCTAAACTAGCCCCATATCACAGTTAAAACAGGGTGCCATTCCTTGGTTTTCACATATTTTGAAGATGAATATGGATTTCTATTTTATCAACTAAAATAATTCTGTTTTAAAACTGGCTTTCAATTGATTTCCATTTCTCATTTACCTGACCATATTCTCTTTCTTGTTTCTTTCTTGTACAGCTGCTTTTGTTGTTCACTCCAATGATTTTGTATTTCCTTTCTATGCTCTACTGATACGCCTTTGTATGGCTCTTCAATCCTTGTGCATCAGTTTGAGTATCTTTTCCAACTTTCCACCAGCTGTAAGATTTTACTCTGACTTTGTTTATGCCCTGTCCAATCTTCAAGCAAAAAATGTCCTTGGACATGGGGTAGAGATCCCGTGAAGAAAAATAGCTCATAATTAGTTTCAGGACATCCATTGCTGCCAAAAGCATCTGAATTATGAAAAGGGGGAGAAATTATAAGAATTTTCTTTGAGTAAAAAATGACAACATAATTAGCATTAAAATTTGTTCAGTGTTATCATGTGATATCAAATACAGTTTGATTTTAAAACTACCTGAATTGGAACTTTTAGCTTGTAAGTGAAGTAAAGATGGTAGTTGCCAGTTCCAGGCACTAGAGGACACATTTTTTCTTCAGTTTCCCGTTACAATTAAAATTTCTTGGATATTGACAAACACATGTGCTCACTGATTACCTTCCTCTGGGATAGAACTGCAAGTAGGTTATACAGCAAATTTCCTAGTTTACATTGATTTCTGGTAGATATCTTCATATCTTGCACCTAAGAATGATAGGAAAAAATCAGCATTATTGGTTTTTCAGCAGATCTTTGACACCAAAGGTCTACTTTAGCCCCCTCTCCAATCTCATTTTTGCACATTCTCTGAACTGCTGAGTATAAAAAATATGAGATGTACTAGGAAAAGTCTCCCAGTTGTTCTGGGAAACAAGGTCTCACAGTTTTCTTCAAAAGAGCAAGATCCAGAAATCCCGTAACTCTGTACAAATATTGTGAACTGCTAAAAAGTACTTTTTAATTTCATCCCCTCATTATGAAAATTCAGATATAGGATTAAATATTAGTGGCATACCCCAACTTTGGGAAGGAAGTAGTGACAAATGTACGTGAATCCTTATATTAGAATTGAACTTTTTTTTTTGCCTTTTTATTCCAGGGCTGTAGATGTAAGATACATGTGAGCTGGATTTTGCTTTGAGGATCTGATCTATGTTTGTGGAAGAGTGTGTCTTATTAGCAAATAGGGCAGGAACTGTGTGCAACTTTGAACACTGAATATTGATAAGCAATGAAATACTCTGGTTGTCCTTTCTCACCACACAGTTCCTTACATGTACTTGCTCTGTGCCATAACTGTAGTCTGTTTGTTATCACTTCTTGAGACTTTTATTACTATTGCTTCTTCTTGTATTCATGGAAATGTGTACAGGAAGGGTTCACGTCCATTCTATTAACAGCAAAGCAAGCTGGAAAAATGGTGCTGCTGTCCTGTTGGCTCGTAGTGACATAGGACTTCATAAATGTATAACAAGGCAACATGTTGATGACAAAGTAATTAGACATGGCAGAAACTTTTTCAGGTGTTTATTTCATTTATGAAAATAAAAGTTTATTTATCTTCATTATTGAAATTTGGCATTTGATTCTCTCAGCTACAAAGTCTGAAAAGACATTTGCCAGGAAAATAGATGATGAAGAGGTTTGGCAGTAGAATGTGGATTTTTGTATCTATGTTGGTCTTTTAGCCTTAATCAGTTTTGCAGTGTACCATCTGCTGAGTGATTCACATTAAATGAATTTTTTTCTGGTTTCTAGAATACTGTACTAAAATTCCCATCACAAATATATGATTACTGTAACTGACATGCTTCCTGGAAGTCTGCATAGGCTTCCCTGGGATTCAGTAATGTTAGAGCTGCTTCCTTTGGCCTAATTGTTTCAGTCCATCCCTAACTTGAGGTACCCCCATGATCTGTTCTTCTGTTAAACTTTACTATCTAGGCTTATGATTGTTTTCTCACAACCTTTGTGTTTAGGAGAGAGAAAAGACTACTTAATTTTCAGATGTTAGAGGAGAGCCGTTTTAGAGGCTTCTTAGCCCTCATGTGTTAAAACCAAACCTTCAGAATTTTTGCAATCCTGTTTCAGCATATAAGTGCTGAGTCAAAACTATTGTTAATGATTCTCTTGTCTGTTTTCCAGGAGAGGAATATGAAACGGCTGATGAAGTGAAGGGTGGAAATGGGTGCTAATATAGATAGAAAGCTTTTCTGTCAGTGAAATTGGGGTGAGGGAGGAGAAGAGGAAAGTTTCAGGCAAGTTCCTAAGTTCCAGCCAAAAGCAATTCTGATTAAACCCCCCTAGCAGTGAAGTCAAACATGTAAAGTTCACAAATTCAGCTTTATTTTACTTCCTGACTTAAATTCTAATTAAGCTGCTTAATTTTAACTCCAGCCTTTCTTCCTCCTCATGTCTGTTGCCAGTATTACTGCATACTAAAAGCAGCATGACATAGAATCATTTAGATTGGAAAAGACCTTTAAGGTCATTGAGTCCTACTGTAAACCTCACACCGCTCAGTCCACTGCTAAACCATGTCCCTAAGCTCCACATCTACACATCTCTTTAATTCCCTCCAGGGATAGTGACTCAACCACTTCCCTAGGCAGCCTGTTCCAGTGCTTGATAACCCTTCTGGTGGAGAAATTTTTCCTTGCATCCATTCTAAACCTTTCCTGATGGAACTTGAAATCGTTTCCTCTTGGCCAATCACTTGTTACTTCGGAAAAGAGACCAACCACAGTAAGATCTTCCCTCAGCCTCCTCTTCCCCAGACTTAATAGCCCCATTCTCTCAGCTGATCCTCATAAGACTTGTGCTCTAGACCATTCACCAGCTTCATTTCCCTTATTTGCACACACTTTAGCACCTCCATGTCTTTCTTGTAGTGAGGCATCCAAAACTGAACACAGTAGTCAAGCTGCAGCCTCACCAGCGCTGAGTACAGGGGGACAATCCCTTCCCTAGTGTTGCTGGCCATGCTGTTTCTGATACAGGCCAAGATGCCAATAGCCTTCTTAGTCACTTGGACACGACTGACTCACATTCAGCCAGCTGTCAACCAACACCCCCATGTCCTTCTCCAGCAGGCAGATTTCCAACCACACTTCCGCAAGCCGGTGGCGCTGCATGGAGTTGTTGTGACCTAAGTGTGGGATCTGACCCTTAGCCTCGTTGAACCTCATATATTTGGCCTTGACCCATTGATTCAGCCTGTCCAGATCCCTCTGTAGGGCCGTCCTACCCTCAGAAAAGGGTAGGAAGTCATGCCTAACTTTGTGTCATCTGCAAACTTTCTGAGGGTGCGCTCAAGCCTCTCATTCAGATCATTGCGAAAGATTTTAAACAGCACCTGGACCAAATGCTGTGCCCTGGGGAACACCACTTGGGACTGGCCACCAACTGGATTAATCTCCAATCACCACAAGCTCTATCTAATTCCACATGTTAAACCACATGATTAATTTAATCCTATGGTGCCAATATGGATACCTGGACCACCTTCTTGTACCCTCTTTTTTCCTTACCTTTCTGTAAGGCATAGTGAGAGTGATCTAGGCCCAGTGTTTAGACTAGAGGTTTGCAAAATTGCTTGCTTGCTACAGCAGGCTATCCTTTCCCAACCTTCAGGAAAAGCTATTCAGAATTTCATTAGCAGGGACATAGAGACAAGTGAGCATTCTGGAGTGTAAACTGTTTGTTTTGTTCATGCTGTCTGGCCTTGCTTCTTTCAAACACAAACTAGGAACTCTGAAAGTTTTCTAAATGCACAATGACCTGTGATTGTGTTTTCTTTTTCTTTTTTTATTTTAATACTCAATCCTACAGCACACTTAAATAAAGGTACCGTATACTACATGGTTTTATTATCTTAGCAATGAAAAGTACATCTGTTTTTAATTATTGTATTTCCAACTTGAACAATAACTGCATGAAAAATTTTATCTAAATAAAATGTTAGCATTTTAGCAGGAGATTTGACAGGGTGATATATCAAGGTCCCCTCCAACGTGAGTCTTTCTATGATTCTGTATGACTTTATTTTCATGCTGAAGTTAGTTTCAGTTTTCTAAAATGCAGTGTTTTTAATCAAAGCCAAGATACAGGCGTATTTTTGCTATTAATAGCCATTATCCTCTCTTACTAAAAAGCGATTTTAGAGGAAGATTGGCTTCTATGGAAATGGGTTATGTTTTGCAAGGTCTTGAGTGATATGTAAAACTGTAAAGAAGGTAAATTAAAGTTCATCTACTGTGATAAACTTACATCATGTTTACAGTAATTTTAAGTGACAGATACTAATGCGTGTTATCATCTCAGGTTGATTTTACCTGTTCCTCAAATTTCTCCACATTTCCCCTCCTCATGAAGCTCTAGAGAGCAAGGAGGTTGCTCCTCAGCCTCCTTGCGTCTGACCTAGGCAAACCCGAAGTCCTTAGCCTCTCCTCAGAGGAACATTCGCTCCTGCCCTTTCACCAGCTTTTTTGCTCTCCTCTGGACATATTCATGGACTTTCACATCCTTAATATCCTTCTTAAATTGTAAGGCCCAGAAGTGTACTCAGTACTTGAGGTGAGGCCGCACCAACGTTGAATAAAATATGCCTAGTAAAAACATATATAATTTGTAAAAAAATTTACAATTTTCATGATTGTCCCTATATTCTAGACAAAGTCTTCAAAAAACAACACAATGTTTGTTATTTCTGTGCAACATTCTCTTTCAGAATTAACATCTCTGCCAACCCTTGAGTGGGTAATAAATAGTTTGTTTTATTATTTCTAAAAATGTTTTTATGAAAAGTGAAAAATATATCTGTTCAAGAAGAGGAGGTTAGATAACCCTGAAGAAATAATATTTTCTTTTCCAAAGCCTACACAAATTTTTACATGGAAATATGAAAAGGTGCAAAATCAATATATTGTGGTAATGTGAAAACTGAAATAAAATCCAAGTGAAAAAAACTTCCCTTCCCTACACCTGAAAATGTTCTGCTGACAAAGTCTTGTCCATCAACAATAACTCTAATTATTAAATGGCATTTCTGCACAAAATTATTCTCAGTAAAGTTTTATTCCTGACGAGCTTTAAAGGTACATTTGTAAAACTGAGAATATGCTTTTCAGCTTGTAATAACTTTCATTGACAGAAAACAAACTAGCAAAAACCAAACCAAAAATAGCTGTTAATTTGTCATTGATTCTTGAAAGACAGAGTGGTATAGTTCTAATTTGCATGCAATAAAACTTTTAGAGTTAATAATGATTCGTTAGTAGTAAAACAATTATTTCTGGTTTTATTTTAGTGCAGATATTTGTCTTGAGGCTTGTTAGCTCTTTTGGTGTACAGGAAATGCCAAGTGGACTTGGACAGTCTGCTGTACAGGCGAAGAAAAACATACTAACTTAAGAGCTCCAAAGGACTAGCTAATAAATTTACAGTCTTCTTACCTAGGAACATAAGTCACAAATATTTCATAATATATTCAATAATGTTATATGTTTATATCTAAAAATTACAGCTCACTAAGCTACAATTTTCCTGAATATATATTAGAAAAGCATAAATGATTGAAAAGTATGATTAGTAGCTCAGCTAGAAGGATAATTAGAAAATAGCTAGTTGTCTGGGGATTAAGTTTGTGCTTTTCTTTTTTTTTTATTACTTATTTTTCAGAAACAACATATAGCTTTTTAATACTGCAGTGCTTTAGCTTGATGTACTTTCCATTTCTTTAACTTGTTAAGGTGAATAAATTACTTGAGAAATTTGCTTGGCCATGGGACATATTTGTTGACTTTAGCCAGTCTCCTCGTAGCATAGGAGTTTGGTATGACAGCATCTGAGCCTCATCCCGCTCTTAGGTAATTTATTTCTATATCACAAAGAAAAGCATAATTTTTGTAAAAGGTTTTAAAATTGCAAGGCTCTCAGTTCTAAGATAAAAATCTGTCAAAAATGACAGTGCCAGGTGGGGCCTTGAGCATGTGTTGTAATTAATTTTCCATTTTATGAGGAGACCTTCTAGAATAGAAAGGGTTGGCTATCATGCTAAAAAAAATAATTTATAAGTAAGGCTTATAATTTTTTTTTCCCTCTCCTCTCTCTTTAGTCTTCTTAAAGGGAAGACTAAGAAGCCCTCTCTTCTGACTGTCCTCTCTACCATCCAGCAGTGGATGGTTGTTATTGTTACATGCTAGTCTGAGAAGCTTTATTTCAGTTACAAATAAATCTGGTTTGAGGTTTTGTTTTATCTGTTTTTGAGTGAACTTGAGCCCACAAACCACCTCTCATAGCTTGCAGTATTGCCTGTAATTGCTAAAGCACTTAGAGACGGCCCCATATTGTAACATTTAGTGTGTTGCATCTAGGAATTACAGGCTTTGCTATATTTATTTGGAAAAAATTGCACGGTGTTTCTTGCATTTTACATGGAACCACACAGTGCTGTTAATCTGCTATTTTTTATTGGTGTGGAAAATCACTCAAAAGTACTGTAAGAAAAAATTACTTTACCTTGTAAAATTTCTGTGTTATGGCTCCAAACCATATTAAATTCAGTAATAATCACCCTAGATTTTTTTCTTTTTATTTTAAAATGTTTTCTCCAAAGAGGGATGGGGAGAGAGCAGACATAGATATGACAGAGATTATTTTGGATTAAAATAAAAGAAACAGGATTGTGACATTTAAGTATCAACACAGGAATTGAATACTGCAAGTTTCAAAATACTCCCTCCTCAGTGAGTGGTCATGTTTTTGCCTGTGGTTGTTTTTTCGCTTGTGTTCCTGACAAACAGGAATCCAGAGAGGTATCCTGCCATTTTTGGTTAGTTATGAAATTATTCAGAGTGCCACTATCAAATACCCCACTGTATTCAGCAACTGCAGTAGTTCTTGAGAGTCATCTCAAAATAAATATAAATAAATGACAACACAGAAATAAATGAAAGGTAGTAGGAAAGAAATGGGACAGCAGAGGGAAAGGGGAACGTAGTGCAATAGTGAGTAGACTAATTCAGTATCTACTACTTCTATAGTTACTTGCTGCTGGTGTTCTGGCACAGAAAGGAAGTTTTTGTTCTGTTGGACAGCTCTGTCATATTTTTTTATGTCACTGGTCAGTTGCTGCTCTTTCTCTGTCTCTCTGGATTTACACAAATTGGAAGAAAGCAGGGATGGAGTAGAAAAGTCATGATGTCAAAAGAATCAGGACTTGTTTTAAGACATAGCAATTGAAATGCTATATGTTAAATCTATATATGATTTTCTAGGAAGTGTTTATCCCTTTAAAAAACTGAAAAAAACTTTTAGTAATACTTCTTTTGGGAATGATAAATAAATGCCTACACGTATAGAAATCTTTAATCTATGAAGAGACTGTTTCTGAAAGGGTCGATTTAATTAGATGAGCAAAGCACATTTCATTTTGAGAGGATAAATCCCTTGGCTGTTAATACTGTTTCTAGGAAGAATTTTTTAATGAAAATTGGATATTTCAGTTAAACTCCGGTTATAACAAAGTATAAATGTCTTTGAATCTCCTAGAAGACCCACTCTAGGAAGTCAAGGTAAGCCAAGCAGGAGCCACTGCTACTTTTCTGTATTCAGTTTGTCTTTGGAGTCTGACACACTGCAATTTTTCTTGCCATTTGAAAGGCCTTGAGGGTTAAAACTGATCCAAGCATAAAGTTTGGATTTAGTTCTGAAATTTTCAAAATGTCAGAAGCTGTTTTCATTTTTGTTTTCGGTTTGCAAGCAATTTGCTTGTTGGGAATGGAAGGAATGAGTTTCCTTCTTCAACATGGAAAGTCATGTTTATTGACTTCAGAACCAGAAGTTAATTTTTATTTTTATTTTTTTTTAAGATTTAGTTATCTGGTGTATCTGAAACATTAACACCTACAGATTGACTGTCAGAATTTCCAAACCACAGAAATTTCATTAACTGACATCTATGGACCTTGTATTTCTTCTGATGTTGGCTGCCTGTCATAAGTATTGCATCTGTAGATACACTAAGGGGACTGAGCTATGTTTGGCTGCATGCCAAATGTAACAGAATTAATTGTAAAACAGAGCATTTTCATTTAAATATAACATATCCATCTAACTAGTTGGTAAATTACTCTTGAGCAGGTATTTAGGCACATAACCCCTCACTAACCTCCTTTAGGGAGCCTATCTTCTATATCTTGTTTCTAACTTCCTGTAGACAGGAAAAGGGGAGCCCTAAACTTCTCACTTTACTCAACATAAATTTAAAGTGTATTATAGACATAGGATGAACTGCTTTTGTGAAAGAGATCTTTTTGTTGTGCTAGATGGTTGAGTGTAGCCACCAGTCACTTGTTATTACTCTGTGTAGTGATTTTGTCAGTAATCATAGAAAAATGCATGATATAGGCCAAATTTAGCTTAGAAAAAAATCATAGGACTCAGTGAAAACAGTATATGGAGATAGTGAATTTATATTCTACTGACTGGCCAGTGAAATATGAGTATATCTTAATACACTACTTTATCGGAACATAAAAAATGTGGCTCAAGACTGAATGGAAAACACAAAGTGCCTAACATAAATTTACTTAACATTTCATTATGTATTCTTGATATAAAATAATCTAAAGCTTAATGACTGAGGTGAACATTTCAATGTGGATCTAGACAGTAAATGAATCACAAGATCTGGAACAAACTCTGTTCTTCAGAAGTTTACTTAAGACTGTGCATGATCTTTCTTGGCTTTAACAGTGATGTAATGAGGTAAATTCCTTTTAAGCTTTAGGTTGCTTCCCCACCAAAAAAAGACTTAAAAATGGGTATATACTTAAAAGAAACAAACAAAAAACCCCAACAAACGTAACAACCAAAAAAAGTTCAAAGGAAAAGAATCCTATGCTTCTGTTTCTTTCCTATGTTATTTTGAATGCTTTAATAAAACATGAATGCTCTTTTTTTGTGATATGAGTCCAATAAAACAACAAAATGGATGTCAAATTGCTCTAACATGTTATTGCTTAATCAGATACATACTGCTTTATGTGAAGAAAATATCACCTTAATAGGCTCTGAATCATACCTCAAGCCAGTGATGCTGTCAGCTGTGCCTTAGATTCCTATATCTATGTTTATAAGCAATAGTGTTGCATTCAAAAATGCTTAAGCTCTGATGGTTTCCCATCAAAGTCAATGGGCAATGCTTAAATCTCAGCTTTCTGATTATCATGCCATTAATTGTCGTAGATGTAGACTCAAGAACTCAGTTTATGTTATTACTCACTAAATTAACCTTGGCTTATAGAAAAATTACACTGACTTCAGTAGAATCTCAGTCAGGCTAGATGATGGATTTTTAGTCAACAAAGATCCATCCATGGTTGAAGAAGGACTAATATGACCTATTTAGAGGAAAGTGAACCACGTAATGTGCAAATAGAGTTTTAAACTAAAACAAGGCAACTTTTGCGAGGCGAGAGGAACTGGTTATGAAACAGATATGAAGGTCTGCAGTAACTTAGAGAAACATGAAATGAACTTGCAAGTTCAGTTCAGACCTTTTTACTATCCTTGTATGATAAAGTCATTATCTTTGACTTTAAAATGTCCTAGAAAGGAAAAAGGAATTATGTAAGGTAATCATTTTTTCTGTATTCAGTGCCTGTAGTTTAATCAATCTTCCATTAAGAAATCTTCTCATAATACAATTCCTTTTATTAAAAATTTGAATGCTTGTCAGAAAAAAAAAGAGCAAATGTGGGGAATGACAGTCAACTGTATTTGTGATGTGAATTGAGTTCCTTGTGCAATCACATTATTACCCTATAAAGCTGATAAAACTGTATTGAAGAGTGAAGTCTGTGCTTCACTAGTTAAAGGCCTGCACACTTTGAAGAGTGATGAATATTTACAAAATATAAAGTTCATTTAAATTGCAGAGACCACCTAATTTGTTGAACAACCTCACTGGTGGCCACTGTGTCATCATAGTTTCCACAAAGGGGTTGTTGAAAGCTGCTCAACTGTATTAATCTTTTCAAATTTTACTAGCATCTTAAGATCCTTGGGCCTCCAGCAGCCATAAGTACAACAGCTGCCTCAACATGAATTTGGCAGAGCTTTCCAGCAGAGTGAGTTAAAAAATGAGGTGGATGTAAAAATAGTACTTTCGTCCCCAGTTTTTAATATTTTAAGGATAAATACAGGGTTTTCTGCTAATGCATCAACTGCCCTTAGCTCGCTCTCTTTTGTTTCTCATGGTGATCATAATTGTCTTTTGTAGGAAAAGCCCCATTGAGAAATATGTGTGACCATATCAGCGAGGTCAGATACATCATCCTGGTCTCTGGGGAAGAAACAAACAACAACAAAAAACCTTGCAGTCAACTTATACAGAGAACTGCGTTCTTAAAAATGAAGCTCTTGATTTCATATGTAAATACTTATAACTATTTGGCTACCAAAACTGCAAGCAACCAGCAATTCTGATATGAACTCTGGTTAGTGGAGAGTGGAGTATTTCTGAAACCAGGGGCAACTGGTATGCTAGTTTATAGGAGCCATGTTAGTTACATTCATTTTTTTCTTTTTAAATTTGCTAGTGTTGCTGGAAGGTGGTACTCGTGGGCAATTAATCTTGATTTTTTCCTCCCCATGCCTAAATAAAGTTTTCATTATCAATAGAAAACTGTTGAAAGTTTATCCTTATGACAGGCATTAGAGTAAGGTTCAGGTCCAATAAGGAGAGTATCAGCACAGTCTTCCAAATTGATTGCTGAACTGTCTTCATTATGTTTTTTCCCCACACTGGCAATGAGATTGCTATTCAATTTTTTTATTTCTGTCCTGTTGGTCTTTGACTAAAAAGCCATAAATATGCCAGTGAGTCTGCACAGAGGATCTCCATTAGGGCTTGGGCTAGGACCACTTGCTCATTTCTCCTGAGCAAACTAGTAGCTGTCAGATAGCACCTTTTCATTAGCTACTGACCTGGAGTGGATGTGAACTGGTGACCAACAGGTGAACGGTATTTTGTATCCCATTATTAATCCTTAGAGCCATCGAGTCCTTCCATTAAAATCTTATTAATGACTTTTTTTATCCTTCAAATAAGCCTGCTAGCCTGCAGTTGTAAACTTACATATTTTGCTTTGTAAAATTGCCAAGGCATGTGGTTGTGCATATACAACTGCAGACCCTGCTACTAGAAATTGGGATGCTTCCAATGACTCTCAATGCCTGCATTTGTATGGGTCAGTACACATAATGGTGAATATGCACACAGAATGCTTTCCTGCACCAAGTCATTATTATGTTAATAATTAAATGCTAAATTTTAATTGTGAAATAGCGTGATTCTGTCAAGTGATTAGATTTTCTATAATTTGACACAAATATAATGTGTATGAAATCTATGCTGAGGTATTCACATTTTAGCAGCAGACAGATGGCACCAAAAAGGATGTTTTATCTGGTGTGATGCAAGGTTCCTCAGAATGCTGATTCACAGGAAAATGCTTTTATTCTTTTTTTTTTTAAATTGACAAATGTGGATGTATTAAAACAATGGCCAACATGAACAAATGGAACTGTGCTGATCATTTGTAGTCAGATCATTTTATGTCTTGGGTGAGATAGTGAAAGATTTTCCTCTGCTTTATCTGTCGATAAGTATTTGCGCACGTTAATAGCACAGTCATTCCTCTGCTGTGTGTGCTGGCACCTGTCATCATTATGTACTCCAGGTCTCCTCACTGGCCTGAACTTGAGTGCAATATGGCATTTGGAAAGTGCCAAAAAGAGAAGAGCAGTCATGTATTTTTCATGATCCCAGTAAATGAAAATTAATCATGTTTGACAAACATTTGTGGCCTTATAGCCATAGTTCTGTAGGCAGAAGCTATATATTTTTGACTACATTCAATGAACTGTCCTTTTACATTCTAGAAATAGACACAGAGTGCAATCAGCTAAAACTAATGATGTTAGTCTGTTAAAAAAAAGCAATGATGCAAAATTTGTAGTTGTTAATTCTGTCAGTAGTAGTGATACATATGCCTGATGCTTGTCATTTTGAAGTCTCAAGGCTGGACTTACATATGTCATGTCATCATTTGCCAGACTAAGAATTCTGACCTTGAAGTTAAATGTGCAAAATTTAGTGTTTAATTATTGCCCTTGCTCCCCTGCAATACCCTGATTATTTTAATTTGAATGATTTTATACTAACCCAAATTTATGTTGTGTGTTCAATTGGAGATTATCTTCATTTTTTTTTTATTTCAACTGTGGTTGTATGCTATTTAAAAATAAAGAAGTTGCATTTAAGCTATAGATGTGCCTTTACTGCGCCAGTAGATGAGGAAAAATCAGTTTGGGCTACATGTCATGTGATTGTTAGAGGACTTTGGTTTTTTTTCTGAAAAATCATGGATGAGAGGCACTGCAGTGTAAGATAGAATAGTCTATCATGTAGTTGCACCATTTGGGTGACAGGAGCCTTGTGCCATGTGGATACGGTTTATGGATTTACCAAAGAAAGTTTATTAAATAATAAGGCAAAACTCTTGCATCCGATGGACATTCATTTTGTGAAACTGGAGTATTGTAAATGATAAGCCTGCTTGTATCTCTGCCAGAATGATCTCTTGGAAATATGGCCTCTATGTTAGTTTTGATGTAACCTGGTCTTGATATAGTTCTTGGTGTGCTGCATAACTTCTTTCTCTCTCTTTTTTTTTATTGTTTTTAAGGCCCTTGAGGGAAATACTGAGAATCTGGAACAGCTGTAATCATGAACAGACCTTGTTATTATTCCAGTGTTAACTTGGGGGATAGTGCAGGATGTATGCAATGTCTGTTTCCAGACCACAAAACTTGAGAATGCCCATATGCTTATATCTGTGAAATAACACTCAAGGCAACCTTGAGAGGTGCAGACCACAATGCCTTTCTTCCACTGTGGTTAAGCTTAGCTGTTCTTTGTTTTGAAGGCCTCCTTTTTTGTAACACAAACCGCAGAAACTAATTTCATGGGGATAAGGATAAGCAGGTCACAGATGTCTTATTGAATAGCTGGTGGTGACTGGTGTTTGAGTGTCAGACTAGGCTAATCCATTATTGCTGTTTCCTTCATGAAAAGAGTAACGACCACTAATGGATCTGCTCTGGCACTTGCATACCATAATGCAACTTTAGTGGCTTAGTGATTTCAGTGATAAGACAATCTGTGGTTTAGAACATGTCTGTTCTTTCTACCAACATTTATATTGTTTGGTTGGGGTTTTTTTCCTGACCGTTTTGTCATACCATGATTAATAGTCTTAAAAAATTACCTTTTCTTTCAGTTACGTTTTAGGGTTGACACAGTTCTCTCTGATGAAATTTTACTTCCCATATTAAAATTCAAAATGTTTTCTGTTTATATACTTTTGTTTTGTAGTGACTTTCCTGTGTATATAGTGTTATTTAGGACGTGAGGAAATGGAATGAAGCTGAGTCAGGGAAAGTTTATATTGGACACTAGGAAAAGGTTCATCACTGAGAGCATGGCCGGTTGCTGGAATAGGCTCCCTAGAGAAGTGGTACCAGCACCAAACCTGTCAGAGTTCAAGGACCGTCTGGATCATGATTTAGTTTTAGGTAGTCCTGCGAGGAACAGGGATTTGGATTCAGTTATCCTTAGGAGTCCCTTCCAACTTGAGATATTCTATGATTCTATGATTTCATACAACCAAAACATGTTTTTTCTTTTCCTCCTCCCCCTACCTTTTTTTTTTTTTAAGACAATGATAAAAGCTCCCCCCTACCTTCCCTTCTCATTTTGTCTTGGGTCTGTGTAATACTCATCCTGATGCCTGTCCAGAAAAGTGGTGTGGAGCTTCATGTTCACTCAAAGCCTGCAACAGTATTTTTTGCAATACATTTCTACTACTTCCTTATTACTTGGACATTGATAATGTTGGACACATTTATTCCTCAGTCTGGAGATCTGCAGCATGAAGTAGCTGACCACAAAACTTACTGTAACAGTTAAACATTCATATTTATTTAGGTTAAGTTTAGTGATAATAGTAATTGTTTTTTTTGTAGTGCCCGGAATTTGGAAATTGTAACTCTACATGGTCAATGAGACACTGTTAAAATAATCCCTCTCCCCTCCCCCACTTTTTTTCCAAGGGGCGGAAGAGTGAGGCAGAAAAGTACTTCGTGAAGGCTATTCAGCTGGATCCTACCAAAGGAAACTGCTACATGCATTATGGTACGTTTCGGATAGATAGAGTTTCCACATGTATTCCAGGCTTGCTGTTAATCTCTCCAAGTGATTAAGGATTCGAAAAGTGCTACTGGCAAAATATCTTCTTTAAAGGGAAAGAAACTAATCTACCATGTACAACTTCATCTCCATTTCAATTTGTTAATCATTGCAGAGGGAGAGGTGAAGATTTTCATATTCTGCATAGCTTTCCTCCCGTGAGGGGAATTTCAGTATTGCTACCTCTCTGGGAAAGAAGAAATTTGACTATTGCCATATGTCAAAATTTCATGGCCTGGAATATTATTATATAGAGTTTTGGGCTAACTCTACTGGCTGCCAGTGGGTGGGCAACTAGAAGTTATACTTTAATGTGCATGAGTTCTTTGTATCAAAGTGTCTGCTTTTTGTTGAAGATTTATGGGCCTTGCATCCACCTCCTTCCCAGCATCTTTATGGATTGAAATGGATAAATATTACAAAAGGTTTTGACAAGTTGGCTATACCTTTGTCATACTTAGTGCTCATGTGCATAAAGCACAGCTAATTTGAAGGTATCTTTATCATTTTGGATTGTTTTTGCTAGATGTGCAAAAACTATTACCAGATGTGATTAATCTCAAGGAACTGAAAATATTTAACTTTATGGTCTAATTCTTAGTGCATTTTAAAGCTGATAATAGACAAATCTAACAGTGCAAGCTATGTGGTCCCAATTGGAAAATTTAGAAAGATGTAATAAATTTCATTTTATTTAAGGAAGAAGGTAAGGAACCAGAGGCATACTATATATGTCTTTGTATATAGTTTTATTCTCCTCTTCTGATTCTAACTGGTAAATGTAAAATAAATTAAAGGGAAAATTAATTTCACATAATAACCATTTTTTTTACTTTGCATTGTCTTTCTGTTTGTTCTTATGCAGTATAAAATTCTGTATGTTAGGCTCCCAGAATCGATACATACATTGTTACTTAGAACATTTCATGGTATTTAAATGAGTGTAGCCCAGTGCTATATTGTTTTGCGTTATGGATCATTGCAGTTAGCAACTTCTTCTATTTATGACTGTACAGGTAAACCTGATAGGGGTATTTGTGCACATAAGCTCTATTACTTCAGTTGGATATAAGTATAGTTGAAATCTCAGGATAATAAGGGAAAGTTGCAGAATATTGTTTCTTGAAATCCTACTCAAGCCCCTTCCAGCCTTTGTTATTAAAAAAAATTCTGTCCTTAGTTATTAGGAAATGTATTTGCGTATAAATTCAAAGGTAGGTCTCAACAATCCATCCTGGCAATTCAAGTTATGATTGTGTATATTTTATGACAGGTATAGACCTTTTCTGTTTCGCTTTCATTGCTTCATTGGCTTGCCTGTCTTTTCATGCAATATTCTGTGTCATTTTCAAGTGGTCTATAAACTAAAAGCAAGGTTATTCAAGTCATCATTCATCTCTGATGTATTGACTACTTCATTACCAGACTACAATATTAAAATGGTGTATTGTTTCCTAATTAAGATTATTCCCTAAAAAGTTCAGCAGTTTTTTCCTTTATTGTGTCACAGTTATAAGAAGTGGTTTCTGTGTTCTTATTCAGAGGTCATTATGGCAACGTAAGTCAGATTCTACTCTGCAAATTAGGAACGAAAGACAAAATTTAGTGTTTGGAATACCATTGTAGTAAAATGTGATGCTGAAGGGCTGAGACACAAGAAGGTTCTCAGGCTCTCTGCCATGGGGAGCAGAGAGCTCTACTGAATGCAGATGAAAACTCTTTCTTCTGATTGTATAACTTCTGATCATACCACCAAATTCAGTCTCATTACTCCATGTTTATATGAGAGTAGCTGTGATAAAGCTACAGCTTACTTCTGCTTGGCTTATGTGTCTATGTAGCACAGGTGATCTCGAAGACTTTCACTTTGGGCACAGGACTTTGGAAAATTTGAAATAAATTTTCTTTGCATTTCTTTCTTTCTTTCACTTTCCCTTCCTTTTTTTTTTCCCCTCTTTCTTTCCATTTCCCTTTCCACCATGATGTTGTGTTGATCAGGAATCTGTGGTGTATGTTACCAGGAACATTCCAAACATTGCACAGGAAGCCCTGGTTTAACACTTGAAGCTTTATTTCTCCATCTCATCCATTTATTTTAGCACCTTGTCACAGGTATAGCCCATATCCTGTATGACAAGCATTAAACTATGAGGAAACACCCCTGTATTTCACATGTAAATCTCAGAGATTACTTTTTTCTCAGCATGAAGATGTTGGAACAGAAAATAAAATAGTTGGCATCAGCCCTAAAAAAACACATACCTCACAGAACAGCTAAGTGAAAAGAGTGGTCAGTTGGGACACAACAGTGTGTTGGTGGAGTATCAGGAATAAATAGACTGAGGACTTTCATCGTAGTGCATGTACATGCACACATTTATACTTTGTGCTCCCAGGATATGCAGGTGATCTTTCTGACTTCTAACCTTTTGGACTTTTTTTTGAGCTATCAGGAAAAAATATCAATACTCTGTATCATTTTAGAGGCTTACACGTCTATTATAATGCACTTTAATTCAGGCTGTAAGCCAGAGAAACCTATTCTTAGATGTCATTTAATGCAGGAGTCAGCTTATTTGATCACATGAAAATTTGGAGAGAGGTGAACAGCTTTTGTGGTTGTTTCTTGGGATAATACTGCCACAGTAGATTCCTCTAATTGAACTAGTGCTATAATTAGTTTTGTATAGCTGATTTACTGGTTTTGGATTTCAGTGGACTTAGGTGTAAAGCAGTGTTTCTCAAACTTAATATGCTTAGAGATGTTGGAATAGGGAACTAGTGGAAAAGCTGAAGAGAGATAAATCCCTGCGCAGCGGAGACATGATGCCACTTTATTGAACATAATGAGAAGTGACTTTTGCTCTAGTGACCAGAGAGAGTAGCAGTCCCCTCAAAGGCTGAAATGCAGGCAGCTGCTCACCTGTCCATTTTTTCTCTTCTTTTCCTGTTTTCCCCTTCTTTCCCCCCTCTCTTTCCTCTCTTCCCTCCTTCTTTCCCTATTTTCCCCTTTTTTTCCTTTCTTGTGTACCAGTCATCTGAACAGCTGAACTTTGTGCATGACTGTTGTATTAAGAAAATGTGAGTCTTGATAAGTGAACTGATACAAACTACTCAGCTACATGGTAGACTACCACAAACACCTAACAGATGGAAGAGAAAATGCATATGAATTTGGAAGAAGAGAATATGGCAGAAGGAAGAGTGCAGAAGCACCGGTTTTAATTATCTGTCAATGGAAATATTGTATTTGGCAGAACCTACAAGTTTTTCAAACTAAAACACTGGAGGAGATTATTTCAGATACTAGATTTGAATGTTGCTATAAAGTATGAGGCTTTTAATTGGATGTTTTTAATACACATTTTTAAGGAAGACTTAAAGTGAACAGCTTTAACTAAACCAAGTTGAACTTAGTAAATGCTTATTTATTTTTTTAATTCCCATCTTTGATTTCTCTGGGAAAGTTTTCTTCAAAACACCTTAACCACATCTGTTCTATATTGGCTCTCTTACATCCCACTTTACCTTGAACATTTAACTCAGGTATGCTGTTTTGGATATTTGAGGACCTCGGTAGCTTCTGTCATCAACAGATGGATGACATAATTGAAATGGTGTTCACTGACAATTGGATTGATTAGATTCCTGTGGTCAGGTGGGGTGGATCCAAGTATCAGTCTAGCCAGGTCAGACCAGTGACGTTACGGCCCAGAGATTTTTTAGTTTCAGATACAATATTGACCACTCACAAAAGAAATACAGATCTCCCATTTCTGTCTGCACTGAGCCTATTTCAAGAGAAGTTGGAGAAAGATGCTGTATAAAATTTGCAATGCAGAGAGATGAGATGTATTTTACAGTTAAATACTTAAGTGCTTGTCTATTTGAAAAGAAACAAAAGTTCTTCAATATCTTTTTGCTGAGGTGGCTAGTAGGATGCAGTGCAGTTGGGGAGTTTGAAGGCTTTCTGTATTAGCTTTCACTTAAATAAACAGGCAACCAACCAACCAACCGAAAAAAGCTGCATGGAAGTTTAAGTTCAAACATTTTACCTGCAATATTGTCTTATTTCCTTCATAATTTGCCATAAAGAAAAATAAAAAACAAACCCAGAACAAAACAAAAAAAACCAAACAAAAAAACCCAAAACCCAAAAATCAACCACTCCCCCCAACCCAAACCAACAAAGACCACTAAAACAGGTCTCATTTTATTTACTTGCTAAAAATAGGTTTTGCTACTATACCTCCTGAAGTGCATATAGTGGCCTCTCTCCAACATAATGAAAATGTAGTGGGGGAAAAAAAGAGAGAAAGAAAGAAGGAGTGAGGTTTCAGGATGAATGTGTGTGCAGACGTCCCTCCTCCCTTACATTTGTAATGGCTTAATGGTGGATTCTAGAACCCAACAGGGTTTTCAAATTAACTCTGATTTATTTATCACCATTGAGACCTCATTTTAAAATAATTTCCTTTGAATAATACATTCTTTCTAATAACTCTGAATTGTTTAATGATTCCTTTTTCATTATAAAAATGGATTATTCTCATTAAATTAATTATGCATTCACTTAATTAGGAAACTCACATTGATCATCTGCCATTTTCAGTGCATTCCCAGTTACAGATATAAAACAAAATGAAAACCATGCTGTCTGGTTAGGCAAAACTGAAGCGTATTAGCTATAGTCACATTGGAGGTTGAACCCATTAACATGTTTCCAAACATTCTAGCTTTTGATTTTACGTTCTCTTTCGCTTTTGAATGTGTGATAATTTAGGAGTTGTTTTAATGGTTTTTATCGTATTATCTGGGTTTTTAAAAACAAGTTTAACGTTTTAACTGCTGTTTCTATTTTTTTTTCACTTTCATCCTAAGTCTTTCTAAGCATTATTTCAGCACAGAACTTTTAGTCCTTTTTGATACCTAAATTTCTACCTGGATCTGCAAGCACTTTCTATCTGTCTTGCCTCCAAAGATGACTGCTTTACCACTCCTAAGTCCCAGCCTTAAAATGGATTACAGCTGCCATGGTTTAAGCTTCAAAATAAATTTCATTGTAATATGATAGCAGTGGGTTTTCAGGCACCATTTTTTTCAGTCTTTAAGTCATACACTTACATGTGTTAGTGAGTGTGAGAATTTACATATGTTTACAGATGTGCATTCGGTTTTCTTCTTAGCTATGATATACTTCCATTTAGTCACATAGTTCACAGTTCTGGAGTTTTGAGTCTTTGTTCTTCAGTGCCTGAAGAGCAGCCTGGGAGAGCTTGATTTTTCTAACATATACTTAAGCAAAAGATCTTATGACAAAAAAAGTGTAATAATGAAAAATAAAATGTCAAATTTATGTTGATAAGAAAGAGAAATATTGGCCATGACCTAGTAACAAAGTCTTACTCATTTCTTCAAATAGTTTTATGCCTGTGGAAGAAATGTCACTCTAGTATATAGGAAGGGCAGTTTTTATCTTTGTCAATGAAATGCATAAAACTCATTTCATAATCCGTAATTCCAGTGAATGAGTTGTCCATTTCTGACTGACAGGCTAGATAAATGAGGTATATGCAGAATAATAAATAAAATAGAGTGCATGGATCTGCTCCACTGGGAGCACCAGATGCTACATGGTGATTATGTATTGAGAAATTAAATTCCTTGATTAGATGAGGTCAAAGCCAAACAGATGTACTATGTCCATCACTAAGCCATTTTACCAGCCTTCCCAATATGCGCTCAGGAACCTTTCAACAAGTGAAAGGTTTCTTACCATTTTAAATCTTTTGGGAACCCTAACATTAAATGTACAGTGATTTTGTAGGGGAACTATAAAACAAATTTATGGTACTCAAATAACACATGTTCATAGAACATATGCACTTTTTGGAGGAAGAGTCTGTCGTGAGCATATGATGCGATCAAGTTTAAATCCTGTCGTTGGGCTGCAGCTTATACCTCCTCCTACAGTATCAATGAATGTCATTCCAGGAAGCTGGGATTCCTAGACCCAAAACAGGAAAAGAGATGTAACTGAAAAGGTTCATTAGACGTTCAAGCTTTTTGGTCCTAGGACTCTTTCCAGTAACTTCAAATTAAGAAAATCGTCATTTACTAGTAACACAGGGAGCATTTCTTACTCCCAAACTGAAACTGAACAAGAATATGCCAAAGCCTGATCTATTCAGAAGACTATACCAGTGTGAAGTCTTTCAGTTTTTCTTGGCAGCTGTGGAAAAATAAGCATATAAAGGCACAGGTACATAAGTTGTCAAGTTCTTTTTGTTGCTCTCCAGGCTGTTGCTATCACACAACATTAAAAGATTATTGTTACAAGCCACTATAATAACTATTTACTCCAAACTCCCTTTAGAACAAATCACTTAAGTGGAATGCAGTGGAGTATTTCTAAACAAACTAGGTCACCGATCCTAAACACTGTGGAATTTTCATGTTTCTAACTGTTCCCTGGAGTTTATTCTTAAATCTAATGATTCTGACATCCCAAATATATGGTTGACTTTGCTTCCTCAGCGCAATATACTTGTCTGCTTGAGAGATATGGTATAGAAACTGCAGATCACATACAGGGCTAGAAATGTGGCTTAATGCTTCTGTCATGCTGCCAAAATGTGGGATTTCTGCAGGAACTGTAACAGCCTGTGGCACAAACAACCCTGGACACTTCTTTGTTAATCATTGTATGTTTTAACTGATGAGAACCATCTCATTATGAAGACTTTTTAAGAGATAGCATGCAGCTGCTACAGAAGTGCAACTGAATTTCCTGTCCAGATTTCAGTTTTCCAAACCTTATACATCACTAGGTGTCTGGGGAATGACATAGGATTCAGAATCTTGCTTAGTATTTGTAAAACATGAGGTCCTCTGTCTTATATGTTTTCATCATTAATCTTAGAGTTTAGTGAGAGCTTCCAGTGATCCAGATGTGGTCACAAGTTCAGTCATCAAATCCCGAAGGCATGCAACTTAATTTTTTTCTCTCTTATCTCTGGTTGCGCTCTGGATGACATCCAATGGTATATTTAGCACAACTGCAACAGAGAAGTTTCTCAGATGAAGAAAAACACTAATAAAATGGATTTTTCTGAGCCAGTTCATATGCTGATGTTGCAGCACCCACTGGCTTGCATAGTCTTTAAATATATTTTATTTATATGCAATAATCTTCTCAATGGGAATCAATTCATAAGATAAAGTCCCCAGAAGCCTTTCCACTGTGAAGGCCAGAGAACAGCTTTAGATAAAGCTGAAATGGGATATAAAGAACAGTAAAAAAACCTAGAATGCTGCTACCATCTAGGTGATTCTGATCTAAGTTCTTTTGCTTCCCCTGTCACATCCTAGGCAAACAATTGTCTTAACAGGCCTGGAAAGCAGGATCTTTAAGCTAATATTCCCTTGCTGTGGGAACTGCTCATTCACAGCCAATTAATCTCTTTTGAAACTCTTAAAGTAAATTAGATTGTGTCTGTTGACTTGGCATCTTGCAACATTGATCCATCACCTGAAAAGCTTTGGAAATCAACTTAGGGACAAGGTTTCTCCTCTCATTTCTTCCACAGAATGCTATCAAAATTTTCCAGTCAGAAATCTCTGGTTACGTCTGCACTTTTGCTCTGCATTGCCACAGCAGAGCTAAAGTTGATGTGGTGGTTCTGCTTATTCTAATGATAGTGTCATTCAATGCTCAAGATAATGATCTTGTAGCCTTGCAGTGCTTCAAAAGACAGACACAGTGCATTGGGCCAGCCAGAACATGATCCCAAGTCTGATTTCTGTTAAAACTGTAAAAGCTTTGAAAGTACCAACTAACATTAGGCTTCAGATCCTCAGTGTTGAATGTACTGAAGGAGCTTCTAGTGGAGTTTCTTATAAACAGATTTGACAGTTGAGTCTATGATCATGATATATTCACTTTTCATGTTAATATAGTTGTTTAGGTTGCTGCTGTGGAAGTAGAAAATTCTTCCAAAGAAGATAAGACATAGAAGGCTTGGTAACAAATATATATTAAAAAAATCAAATGCTAGCTATTCCCTGTTATGGTGGGATTAGAAGTTTTTTTCTTCTTATTCAGAAGGTAGTTTGTTCGGTTTTGCCTGGATTACTGAAGATATCGTGACAAGAGTGTAAGTTGTTGAAGTCTAAGTAAGTGCAGAACCAACAGCATTCTGAGAACATGAAAAGTGGTTCTTTTTAAAAGCAGCGGTAGCAAGTTGAGCTCTTTCAGAAGCTACTCTGTTCTGGTACAAAGTACCTTTGAATGTTTGCCAGCAAGCAAAAGAGAGAACATTTCAATTAAAAAAAGATTGGTGCAACTTGCACTTTTATCTAGTAAAATAAAAGCTAACTGTGCCTATAGGGAATAGTTAAGCCCATAATAGAGGAAGGCAGTAATGTCTTTGTGCTCTGAACATAAAAGATGGTTACACACAGGCATATCCCAACCAATTAGTACCTTTCATATTACAATAATGCAGTAGAACTACCAATTTTAAACTGGTGTTGTTACACGTCTTAAAATGCTTTACAAGTGTTCATGATTATTTCAGAGACAATTATACAGGATAGAAAGCTGTATGTTTTCATCTCTGTGGATGAATATTGGTCAAAAATTTGGACAGAAGATGAAAATACATTGATTTTTTTGAGCTCCTAGGAACTGGATTTTTTTTTGTTCTTTAAATTACATATATACTTTTATCTTATTTTTCATTATTTTGCATATATTGCCTCAATATTTGTGGTCAAAGATAGACTCAAAACCACTTGACAATTTGCAAGAAAACAGTAAGTTTGAACAACTCTATAGGTACAGAATTCTTCACCTTTTATGCTATTTCTGATGCTTAGATATCTCTGCATAGAGAAAAATCTCTAAAAGGATAGTGAAGTACTGAATCAGTTTTCTGCTGTCCAAGGTCTTTAAGAACTCTAGGCTACACATTTACACTCAGCTCTGTGCTCTCTACCAAGAAAGGTGGGAACATCTGTTAAAAAAAATTAACATTGTTCCAGGAAAAGAACAATGTTGTTGAAGATCACACCTGAATCTTCTAGATTTCTAGAACTCCCAATCTAAAAGAACAGTAATGAGAAATAAGCTTTCCCTGAAGAAGGAAAACCTGGGATTGAGAGCATTTAGAAAGCTGTTTTCTCAAAAGCTTGTTCTGATTCAAAAAATCAGGCTACCATTATTTACGTTGTTGGCAAGAACCAGAGTTGTAACACCTGCAATAAGAAATCTCTGTATGTGATATTGGGCAGTGTCTCACAAATCATGCCGTTTGCCAGCTACCTGTCAGAGGAAAAAATCCTGCACGTAAATTTAGACCCACACAAGTGTTTCCTGGATCAAGGGGCTTGTGGATCAGACCTTCCAATCCGCCTTCAACGCCTTGCCAATATCCTGCTCTACTAGTGTTCTTCTCTTGGGAAAACACATCTTTATGGCTTTGACAGGAAATGTTTAGAAGTCTTGTTTTCAATGAGGAGAGTACAGCAGTAAACTGCCAATCCAGTTCATTTGTGTATGGATTTAAAATATCATAATAGAAGGAACGGTGGCTAATGTTTTCAAAATAGCATATCACTACTTAGATGCTTTAAAGTAAGTATTGACATGTGAATAATATTAATCTGCCTTTCAGGAGAACTTGGCAAATCAATTCTCAACTGAAAGTTTCCACTTTGTAGTTGATCTGTCTGGGCAAGAGTTAATGTTCTTCATAGCAGCCTGGATGGTGTTGTGTTTTGGAATTGTGGCTAAAAAAGCCACAATTGTTAAGACACCAATGTTTTGGCTGTTGCTAAACGGGGCTTGAACAGCATCACATCTTTCTCTTTTTCCCAACTCTGCTCCCTCGGTGAGTAAGTTGGGGATGGGCAGGTAACTGAGAGGGGGCACAACATGAAAAGCTGGTCTGAACAGGCCAAAGGGATGTGCCATACTGTATAACATCATGTTTGGCAATAAGAAATGGGATCGAAGAAAAAGAGAGATTTTTGGCTTCTGAGGTAGCTTTTGTTTGGAGGCTGGCTGGGCATCAGTATACATGTGAGAAGTTTTAAGCAATTTTCTTCTCTTTGCTGTTTTTGTTGTTTGGGGTTTTTTTTCTTCCTTTTTCTTTCCTTCATCTATTAATCTGTTTTTATCTGACTAAGTTTTCTTGCTTTTGTTCTTTCTGATTTCTCCCCTCACCCTGGTACAGTGGGGGTGAGTGAGCATCTATTTGAGTACTTGGGTGCTGGTAGGGGACAACCTACCTCTAGACACAGGTATTGACTTTTCCGCTAGATAAGAAGGTAGCAGTTAATTATAGTCCATCCAATTAAGAAAATGCTTAATCAGCAGCCTCTAATTAAATTGCCTCTACTCAGGCAATGAGCAAGACAGTTACAGGATATTCCCCTCTCTTGTCTGCACTCAATATCCTGGAAGGACTTGAGTGTGAAGAATGCTGTAGTAGTTTTAGGAGGGTCCTTTGAAGCATCTGCTACCTACCTACTCAGTATGAGTTACTGCCACTGTTACTACTACATCTAGTACAGAGGGGAGACTTGTTTATGGTAATGTATAGCCCTAGAATTTGCTTTTACTCATACTTGGCTGGTGTTGTACAATACTTGCAGTTGTTTTCAGTTAACTTTGGTAATCCTGTAATAACGATAATCCTTTACTATGTCATATAAAAGGATAATCCTCTTATAGTGACACTTCTAAAAAACCTAGTAGTAAATGGAGAGTGAATTCTTGTTTTAACAATTTTAAATATTAGTTTAGAGTTGTTGCTGACATTTTTTATTTGTCTGTGTAGACTAATAGAATGTATACAGCCAAATTCCTAGAAAAAGCTAATAAAAGCAAGCTTTTAACTAAAGCATCTAGCACTATTCTTGTGTTTCAGTAAATAGATATAATGGTGTCCTGTTCTAAGTTAGACTTCTTGCAGGAATGTAAAGCATGTATGAATTTTGTAGTATCTTGAGTATACATTGATCTTATGGACCTTTAAAAAAGCTAAGAATTTACCTAGTGTGTTGCTAAAGAGCACCAGGAAACCATTAGCATTGTTTTGAAATTATTCCTGATAATGTTACATTTTTAGAAATTGCATGGATGAAGTGCATGCATTTCACTGTTTAATAAATTAAATCTAAAGTCAATAAATTTGTTGATTATGTCACATGAAGTAGGATATATCAATTACATTTTATTACTCTAGGGGTAGTTATACATAAGATCCCTGTTGGGCTTCAGTTTTAAATATTTCATGCAGAAAACTAGAAGTATGCTTCTAAAGATGTATCTCTGAAAACCCTTGGGGATTTTTTATTAAAGAAAATAATGAGAAGTTTTTTTCTCCTTGTGGAACTAATTAGCTTAATGACTAGTTGACAATATTTTAAAATTCAAAGCTGCAAAATACTTTTCCTGAATTAAATTAAATATATAATTTTTGGGAAAAGATCTTGCATGCTCACTGTGTCTTGAAATCTAAGAGGTTTTGTCTTCTTTCTTCTGCCTGGTTGTATATTTGAATTGTACATCCAGTTACTCATGTCTCATTCTGCTAATCCAATGCTTTTGTTTACAGAAGAACCTTAATGTTAACAGATTAAAGCTGGTTTGCTTTAGCATGGGCTTAAAGATTAGGGATACTGTTGGGTTTTTTCGTTGGAAAAGAATTGGAATACTAGTTGGTCAAGCATGTTTCAAAGATTTCTCTTTAAAGAAAACAGGAATTCAGCCCAAATCAAGAGATATGAACTGCTTATTGTATTGGGTGGATTTATTTGTCTAAGGATTTTTTGATTCAGATCTGAGTTAGTCTTGCTACATATAAGGCATATCCTAATGTGGTACCCAAAAGGAAAAAAAAAGGGAAGGGGGGAGATGGGAAGAGCAAAGCTGTAGATTTTGTGAGCATTTTTTCCCCTTCATTACAGATTTCCATTAATGCTTCAAGTGAAGATTTCTAATTCTGAAGACAAATTTTCTTAGGACACAAACAGTTCTAAGATGTTTGGGTTTTTTTTTGTGGTTTTCTCCCTTTTTTATTTATTTATTTACTTATTGTTCTATCTAAGAAAGCCTTTTTGAAAATTATCTGTTTCTGGAAAAAAACAAACACAAAAGCATCATTATGCATGAAAGGATGGTGCATATTAGAGTCTGAATGTAACTTAAACAAGCAAAGCTGATCCTGTGAATGCCAAGAGGCACCCAAATGTTTTTCCAAGACCTTTTTGCAGATCTGAATAACTAAGAGGTAGATAACTATCCAAATAAATAATTTTCCATCCCTTGCTAAATTGAAATGTATCCACAGAGAAAGGAAAAACCAAGAAAAGCTGCCCTTCATCATTTTTTGTATTGATATAATTCTTTCTGGAAACATGTTCTTTGCACCAAAGCATCACTCGATTCACTATGCCCCTACAGACCTTGCTATCTCAGATTAAGTGGATTTCCTATGTATGGATATAGTGAGCATGTAAGTAACAGGGTATGTATGAGGAAAGGAGGTAAGAAAGGAAATAAATCCATTGCATGAGAGGAAATCATTTGTTCATGGCATATTGTTCCTGAAGAGGCCTGTGGCCTGTGATGGCTTGGTGGATTTTTGGTTGAATTATCTTACTTTATAAAGAAAGATAAAAAAGGAAGGATAGGATGCTGGAAGGTATGATCACTGTACTTTAAGACAGCTTTTTTAAATACAAAGTTACATAGACACAGAGTCTAGAAGGCTGAAACCCTTTGAAAAGTTCTTCATCCAAAAATAACAGATTTTACAAATTAGGTGTGAAAAATAATTAAAAGGAGCAGAAATAAGGTGGTTTGAATACCTTCCAAAGTGTTTTTTTTTTTCTTTTCTTCAAAGAAAACTCATTTTTATGGAGTTCTGCCAGTTCTTATGTGGAGTTTTTTTTGTTTTGAAACTACTGTACGTTAGGTAAAGTTTGGTAGATGCTAAATTATTCGTTCCTTTCAGTCTTAACTAGATTTAATTATTGTGATAAAGTCATTTGTAAAAATTCAGTAACTGGATTTTAGCCATCTTCTATTTCTTTACATGAAAGGTAAGGTTCCTGTGAGAAACTTTTAGAAAGCTACCTGTTGTAATTCTCCTATTACCAAAATATGTGATAAAATACTAATTCTTTGAGGTATAAATATATATAATAATTTTAAAGCCAAGTGTCATTTATAAGCTGAAGAATTATGTTGGCATAAGTATATGTATCAAAATGTGGTTTTATGTGATTTTGAGATATGTTCTTAAAGTGGGAATAGGCAAGGTCTTCAATAGCAAGCTTCTTGGGGACTGGGAGTATTGTTTTTTGGTGACTGAGTTTTACTGTGTCATTCTCCCTATTCATAAATATGTTCTGCAAACATTGCAGTTAGTTATTACCTGTCATATTTATTGCACTTTTTCTATGTTTACTATGTTTTAAAGATATTGAGATTCAGAGCAGATCAACAAATGAATAGAAATTGAATGTGAGGCAGCTGATTATTTTTTTTAATTGTAATTGCTTTTCATACCTATACTGTCTTAAGCATTATCCATCAGTTGTTTCCTGTGAGTTCACATTCATGCACTCCACTGCAGGTCAGTTCCTCCTCGAAGAATCTCGCCTGATAGAAGCAGCTGAGATGGCAAAAAAAGCAGCTGAACTTGATAATACAGAATTTGATGTTGTTTTCAATGCAGCCCATATGCTCAGGTTGGTGCTTTTATGTCTACCTTATTTGATACTCCTCCCTTCTTTTGGAAAAAAAGAAGGTCTTTACAGCCTTTGCTTACATGGGGTCCTTTTTAAAGCCCAGAATTCTTTTGAATAATTCAATATTACTAATAAGATAAAAAAAATTGGAGTGAAACTGTTGCAGAATTTAGCATTTTCTATTTTTAGTTTTCTGTATCTCATAATTTCTTTTAATTCTGTTGTTCACAAGTAGGTAATTCTTTTTGCTTGCATACAAAAACAAGTGTTTCTTCTGTGAAAAACATTCTGTGGGATTTTCTTTCACTTAATTTTCAAAATTTAAGATGCAAAGCAACTGCAAATAATAGACCATATTTCTAATCTGTTTGTATTTAGACAATATTTAAATCATCACATTTTACATTAATATTAGTAGGGAACACTACAATAATTATAAATCTAAGTATTCCCAAGCTAAAGATGACTTTGAGACTTATAGGACCGGTTAATGATATTATCATAATCTATGACTTAAAATACAGTCTTATATCTAATACTGTTCTCCTACTTCAATAAAATAAAATTTTAGTCTTCTTTTTTTTTCCTTTTAAAGCTGTCAGACCTTGATATTCAGTAGCATTAAACTTCTGCCTGAACATTATCATTAAACTTACATTACTGTAATAGGTATCCTCCGTGCTTATTTCTAGGATAACTATCTAATTATTGTCTATTGTCCACTTAACAGCTATGAGGATACTTGATTTCATTTGTATTATATCTATGCTTAGAAAATGTGTGAAAGGGAAATAAAAAATATACTTCATTAGCATGGAACAGTTATTGAGATTATTTCTCTAATGAAGATGTCTCACCTTGCTATTTGTAATTGTAGCATTTAGAAAATGAAATGAAATGAAATGAAATGAAATGAAATGAAAGTGGTATTAAGGAGAAGGTAGAATTTGTGTCTGTTAAGTGACCTGTGTTTCAGATTGAAGATTTCTGTACTGGGATTTTGAAATAAACCCCAGAACCCTTTGCAAAGGGTAACTTTGAGAAATAACTCTCACAGTTTGGAGGTTAGTAAGGAAACCAAGTAGGTGGCACACAGATAGACAATAGTTTGACCTGCCACAAATGTATGAGGTATTTTCAAGATCCTTCTCTTCTCCTTGATTGTTTTCTAAACAGTATCTCAAGGTAGAATTCAGTAGTTTGAAACATTTATATGAATGAAATATATTCATAGATGGAAGTATAGCAAGTTAGGCATGAAAACTTAATCCAGAAGAGTGTAGAATGTGTCAGAGTTCTGATTTCAGTGAGTGTGTTGTGGAAGATGGTTTAATAGTGTGAAGTTTTGTGGATATTTTAGATTGTGGTGACATAGATCAATACTATTTTGGGAATAGTTTTAATAAATCTTTTACTTCCTCTGTAAGCACTGAGATAAGCATCTCAGATCTTTAAGGGTTATGAGTATTTTTGCAGTCTCAGAGTAAGAGCTATGCTGTTGTACGTCAGCCACGTTTACCTTACTTGATCTGGGTGGGGGAGTAGACACTTTTTGGGAGGTTTTGGCCAGCACTGAGCTCAGTGATTCTAAACTAAAAAAGAAAACCCACCAAACCAAAACTCCTACAAACAAATGAAAAAAAGGCCTGGTGGTTTAGTTTAGCTAGAATCCAAATGTGCTCCTTTGGGATACCCAGTTAGTCTAATTTATCATTTAAATACTCAGCTTTCTTTGTGGAAAATTGTAATGTCTTCCTAATATGCTCTGGGAGTCTAAAGAGTCTAAAGTGGTCTGGAGGATTTAGCAAGAGTCAGGGTGGCAAAGTTAAATTCAATACTGCCAAGTTTTTTTGCGTAAAACTGCATGTGTTACAATCTGACTGATTTTTGCTGAAAAGTTACAATTCTGTTGTTCACCCCTTATAGTTAGCAATTTATTCACTATATTGCTTACATAATAGTCATTGGACAAGGGAGGTATATATTCATACATTGGGATAGGGAAGATACAAATCCATCATGAGTCTATGAAACTTCAGAAGAAGCTGATTTATAGAACGGTGGGAGCTGAGATGATTCTGAGAGGAAAGCAGATAGCAAGGTATGAAGGAGGAAGGAAGAAGGGAGTACTTAGTCTGGCATAAGGTGACACAACTAGAAACTGTGGAGGATAAAGACAATCATAATGAAAGGCTGATATTGTTAATATTAAATACTACAGTTTCATGTAGGTGACTAGCTGCCATAGGAAGTTCTGACTGGTACGTAAGAATTTTGAATGGACTGCATAGCTGTGAGGTAGAAAGTACATCATAGAAGTTCACAGGACAGGTCATGGGAGAGAACTGACTGTTGTCAGGGAGAAGAGATAAGTTTTAAACATGTGTGGACTAAGAGACAGCAATTGATGTTAATGCTGATGATGTAAAGTGTCCAAAATGACTATGACTGGGAAGTAATAACACCAACTTAGATTTTAAATTGAAATTATGTAATTAAAATTATAGTGTAAATTATCAGGGTTTTTTTCAGACCAAATATTCTACCCAGTGATAAACTGTTGAGCTGGAAACAAATAACTTTCCCTCCTGTTATACTCTTGTTTCTATCACTAGCCCAGGGATTGTCATGAGATTCAGAAAAGTGTAGATATTTCTTCAGGATTGCAGGTGAATGCTTTCATGTTTGGGTTACAGCTGTTTTAGATGGAAAACAATCACAACATTCCCTCCAAGTCCAATATTTTTTTTCTACTCTACTCGTAAAATATTTTCCTTTTTTAAATCTCTCTACCCCCTGATAAAAAATGTTTGAATTAAAATGTCACCTAAGTAAAAATTAACAAGTTTTGAAAATTTTGAATTAAAATCCTGTGGGTTATTATTTTTATCTTAAATTTGCAATAGAATTGTTAACTGTGTCAAAATGCATTAGCTGTATTTATAGGTAGCCTGTTCTCAGTTTAGCAGTCACAGGAAAGACTTCTGCTCCTTCCGTCAGGTATTCCAACACTGTTTACTTCCTCTCTTTGTGATTAAATCAGCAGCTGAAGTCAAGGAAAAATTCTTAGTTAGTTTTGTTTGCATTATTGAAAGACCACTCCGTTCCTAATTACACAAACATAGTTATTAGCTTTTTGCCTTGATGACTTCTGTAGGATCCTGATAATGCAATGCCAGATGAATCAAGTCATCTGTAATGGGGGTAAGATGTGGGATGAATGTAATTAATTTCTCTACAACAGTCTGGTAACTTTTAACTTGCACAGTACTTGCCTGTAAAATTTGTTTTCTCAACAAATTCGTTTTCAAGAGAGTTTAATTCAAGGATCGTGTAGCTGTTTGGGTGGTTCTTTAAACAGTAAGTAGTCATGTGTTTTACTTTTGTAGTATTTGCTATGCTCTTGCTTATAGCTTCAGTTCGAAGCCTTTCAGCAAAGCTAGATAAATTTAAATGGAATGTAGTAGAACATATATTTGTAATGCTGTATGATAGCTGTAGCTTCAGTAACTGTAATGTATAAACAGTGGTAAGTTTCACTTTGTAGTTGTATACTGAGGTAAGCATAGATTTCCTCTGATCTAGGGGATGACTACTTTAAGAATGAGGAATGGCAGTGTGGTGACACCACCATGCTAATTAGAAACAGGAAAAGAGCTTCATGTTGTCTCCAAATGAAAACAAGCATGGGGAGAAGAGCTTTACTCAAAAGCATGATTTGTAGGAATGATTGGGGTTTTTTTCATGCTTCTATGAGACAGTGAATTGTTGTGGGAAACACTGCATGTTTATTGGCTATATGAAAACAGAAGTCTGAGTTAGAGCAATTCTACATGACATGGTCTTCGTTCTTCAGTTAATTACTATAAGAGTATTTTGTCTCTCCAAAGTACACTGACTGAACAGAGAGTGTAGCTGCTGGCACAGCCTTGTAGGCACAAGTTTACCTTATGTTATTGCTTAAACAAATTTTACTCATTCTTTAATTACTGTCCATGTGCTTAAATATAAATATATGTATGTATATATGGCTAAGCATATAGTCTATGTCATTTTTTTAATGTGGTAAAAGAAAAAGTCTGAATGAAGGGTTACATGTATGGAATCTGGTTATGATTTTGATGTGACACAAAATGGTCCATCGAGAATATCAAGTATCAACATGCAATATTTTAAAATAGGAGTCTCTTTGAAGAAAACTCCCTTGTAGCTGTGCTGATACTGATGATTTCACTTAAAGAAAATAAACAGTTTGAAGCTTTATGCCATTTTCCCATTCACACATTCATGTATCTAAACCAGTCAGCACTGGTGTTGTTTGTCTCTTAAAGCAATATTTTTTCCAATGATCAACATAAAGATTCAAAATAAATGCAAACTGAATAGAACTGGATGTCAGGAGAACCTAGGAGTGATGTATTGTCAAATGCATTTAAGAGGGTGTCACGTGCAGTCAGCTGGAACAAAACACAGGGACCTGGTAGGTCTGAAGGCTCAGGTTAAGAGATATGAGAGAATAAAAAGAGGAGACGTTTTTGTCCCTTAAAATAAGATTGAATGCTAAGTGTTAATGGAGGAAATCAAATATGCTTTCAAGGTGAGACCTCATGGGAAGATTTAGGATAGAGGTTGAAATATGGCTCATAACTTTGAAAACTACTCTATCTTCTAAGCTTCTCTTTGCTTCCTTTCCATCCTTTCTGTTTTATTAACAACATTTTATCTAATGTTTTACTGTAATGTGAATTATATTTCCTTTAGTAGTGTCCTTCTATTGTTT
This sequence comes from Phaenicophaeus curvirostris, assembly GCF_032191515.1. NCBI lineage: Eukaryota > Metazoa > Chordata > Aves > Cuculiformes > Cuculidae > Phaenicophaeus > Phaenicophaeus curvirostris. Next base: position 53,262,205 of record NC_091392.1, read on the forward strand.
GACATTGATCCAGAGCCCTTTATTGCTCAGTGGCATAGGATTACTGCAATTTCCTACCTCCATGCCTTTAATTTTTCTCAAGGGAAAGCCATTCAAGGGCTTAACATAATGAATTTCTAGTTTAGATTTCCAGTGAAAATGGGAACCAGAATTCTACTGTATCTTGACTGTTGCTGAATGCCCAGAAATGGAAGTGGCATTTTTGTGACCATGTTAGTGTGGTGTAGATTTATTTTTATAAACTGTTTTTAATGAAGAACTATAAATTCAAAATGATTTCAACTTAGGAATTAATGATCCATGTTTCAAGATGTACATGCGGCAGGAAATCAAGCCATGCATTTCCACTGGGATAAAAGGGGACACGATTTTAATCTGTTCCATGTTTACATGCCAACAACACTTTTTGGAGGCAAAGTGCACTGCCTGTATCTGCCTTCTGGGTAAAGCACCTTGTTTACTATATAGAATATCTCCATGTTCAGAAGTGCTTGGTTTCCTGACGGTTTTGTGCGATCAGGAAAAAAAAAGCTCTGTGACACGTTTCATTTTACATGCCTTGCAGTAAATCCTGGAATTCGGAAGTATGAGATTATTTCTTTCTCAGTAGCTTGAAGTGCTACTAATGCCCAGCAGGAGTGATTCAGAAGCAGATTAAATTAATATTTTTAGACATTCAATCGTTTCTAACCGCTACAACCACTGAGTCAATGATACATGTGCAAAGTAATTTAAAACAGTTAACAGGTATAAACCAGGTTCTACTTGGCAAGTTGTTAGTCAGGAAGTGGTTTCAGCTTCCACATGAATTATGTGAGAAACTTCAAAGGGATTATCCTTCCTCCTTTTCTCCTCGCAAGACCAATAACTGTTGAAATGTGCTGATTTGGATTAATTGCCTACCATGTATTATGTGGCTCATGTTTAAAATTTGATGGGAACATAAAATTAGAACACAATTTGATCACTGAAGAACAAAGAACGTAAAAGCTCATGTAATGAACAAGGTAAAATCTCCAGATACAACTGCTCTGATGACTGATACTTTTTGAACTTACAAGTGTTCTCAAAAGCAGAAGAAAAGAAAAGAAAACAAACAAACAAACAAAAAACCCACAACAAGCCAGCCATACTCATTATTATCCTTGTTTTCTAAGTTTTCCATTTTGTATCATAGAATTGCATCTGCAATTATATAACAAACACAAATATGCTGAGGATCTCCTGTCCTAAGTCTTCTATGAAGGAACCTAACTCTTCATAGAAAAATAAGTGAATAATTTTAGCAGACAATATGTACTTTGCCTGATAGTCCTTCTTGGTTGTTCTCACATATTTACCATCTTTCTCATTGCATGTATGTAATCAACTGATATTCATTGGGCCAGCAGTCAAAATGAATAGTTGAAGGGAAATTAAGAAGTTGGAGACAAAAGGAGAAAAAAGGAGTTTGAAAGAAAAGATTAAAAGGGCCTGTTGAGACAAAAATGCCTTTGGATTTCTTTGGCAACGTATTGCATTGTCGTTTGAAGGCATTAAACTGAAAAGCAAACTACTAGGGGAATGCATATGCCATCTATGTAAGTAAGAAAAAGAGGTGAGCTGGTAGTGCTTCAGGTACGCAGAAACTCATTCCCCTATGATGTGAGAGCTAAGTTTAAATCCCCTCTCAAACTGATAGGAGTAAATGTTGAAATCGGAACTCACTTTTCTGAATGAATTTCCTGAATTACTTATTTCTGAGAAACTTATTTCTGAGAAATCATTGTATTCTCTGATTATTTTTTTCCCCTGGCATGATAGTGATCTTGCAGAGGCACAAAGAAAGGAACCGTATTATTATATTATCTACAACTTCATACTTTACTGTTAAAGTATGGCTAATTACAGAAAACAAGCCAGGTTTTCCTCTGGTGAAGACTGGTTTGGCCTTCTGCATTTCTCTCTCATTTGTACTAATATAATTTCAGAGCTAAAAAGAAAATTAGGTAACAGAGAGAATTTGTGATAATAGATATTCTGAACTACAAAAATACCTTTTAGATTGACATACTTTATGTATTTTTCAGGGTTAAATTCTTAAACAGTGGATAGCAGTGGCTATATTTTGGTTTTAGCTGATGGGCCCTTCTACAGGTGTTACAGTAAATGTGTGAGATGTCACTCTAATTTCTTCTGAAATTGATTTCGAGTGACAGTCATTTCCCTACATGTAGGTCTATGGCAACTAAAAATCTCACGTTGCTCAATTTCTTTGAGGCACTGAGGGACATGGGTTAGTGAGTGATGGGAATGGTTGGACTCCATGATCCTGTGGGTCTTTTCCAACCTGGTGGTTCTGTGATTCTGTGATTCTTTAGGTATGGTTTCTTTGTAACCCATGGAAAATGAGATGTAACTATATTTTCTGTCCTGATAGACAAGCCAGTCTCAATGAAGAAGCTGAGAAGTATTATGAAATGGCAGCAGGATTAAGACCTAACGTAAGTACTTCCTTAATCATATCCATTACTTAAGTTGATGGACATGCTACACTGCTGAATCCTTTGTGTTGAGGAGAAACTTCTTGCTGGAGCATTTGGTTTCTATGCTTTTAAGTTCTTTTAATAGTTAACTGCTGGATAGTGAGATAAAGCTGTTTGTTTGTCAAAACATCCACTATATATTCAAGTTACTTCAGCAAAATGTTATAGCCATAAATCTCACTAAGCTAACAGACTTGGAAAAGATTTCTAGATTTAGATTTATTTACCTACCTTTAAATATAATATATATTTCTATAGAAATAGACTTGTGCCTAGCTCCTGAGAGATTTTCAACTAGTGCAACCTGAAACAAAACTGATTTCCGTTCTCTTGCATCCATTTCTTTACAAATATTACATATTCTTTAATACCTCTAATATCACTCCTATAAAATACCATCCAAGCAGCAATAAGGGATGTTAGTAATACTACAGACTCAGTCTTTTACTGATTGTTAGTGAATTTGTGTGCTCATTGAACTTTGTGACACGATTTTGTTCTTGGCATTCTATCATTGTCTTTCTTTTGCATCCTTTTCTTCCATTCCTCAACCATTCTTCTTGCTTTTTGAGGGAAGCAGTACTTCATACACAATACTTCCTCACCTTTTCCCCAGTGTATAAGCCCTCTGGATACAAAGGCTGTATTGCTGAGCTTTTTCACACCCAAGTGCCATTTAAATGGCCATCTAAGTTACGATTTTCAGAGCTACTTAGTTGGCTATTTGAGTGTTTTTTTCCAGACAGCAGTCTCCACGCTTGCATTTGTCTTGCATTTTATTTTGACGTCTCAAGATGGGGCACAACAGTGAGCAAACAGTATTCCTTCATGACTGAGTCACTTTCTCATTCAACTAATCCATTTTTATGAAAGTTGTGACTAAGGAGGCTAAAAACATACCCAGAAAATCAGTGTTCAGTTACAGGAGAAATGTAACTTCTCTGAAACATGCAAGCCGCTTGGTTTTAAGAAAACAAACATAAAAAAGATTTTCTAGGTAGTATTGGGGGTGATGCATTTATCATTGAACTTACTCTGAAAGGACTGGAAGATACTGAAAATATAGTTTATTTTTCCTGGGAACAGCTTTATTAGAGCAGATAAAGTACTTGCAAAAAAAAGTGTACCCGGTAAAGGAACAACTCAATGCAGCATAGGTATGTCAATACATACATCAACTTCCTGAACATCCCTTTCATTTTTGAATACACCTTGATTCTGCAGATTGTAAAATTATTTGAACACTTTGGTATGACTGCAGCACCAGCTGAGATGCAGCTTGTGTGCAAAGGGAAAAACAAATCTGCCTAGTATTATTATTCCAGATTTACACCTAACTGTTCTCTTAATAATGTACGTGACTGGCCTTTATGCAATAGGTGTGTATTTATCCTCTATGAGAGTTATTTCCAGTCAAATTTCAGCAGAGCAGTATTTTCTGTGTAATATAGTACTGCTGTGGAGATGGGAATCATTGGTCTTAAACTTCACTGAAGAAGCAAGCATTCTGAAGATTATGTCTATTTACAAATAGGTTTCTTATAGTTGACTTTTCCTGAGAGAGCCAGGGAGAAGAGAGGAATCCTGGAAGCAGTTTGGAAAAGGAATCTACTTTTATTTGCTGTGAATCATTTCTTACAGGACTTTCTTTTCATCCTTCAAATCCATAGGTAACCTACAGAGATCAGCTTCCCTTGCCCCTGGATCTTTTTGAATACTTTCCAAAAAATGCCATCTCACATTGTGTGTATACCACAATCAAAACAAAATCATTTTAGAGCCTTTTCAGTGAGAAGCACATATGTGTTTGTTCTAGTAACGTTGGCTTGGATGTGCATTAATCACATTAGTCTAATTTTAACAAATTCAGTTGCATGAAAAGAATGAACATGTAGGCTTCTTGTACAGCAAGACTTTTATACAGTAATTATTCTGAGTGGGAGTATTGCTGAGAAAAGTCTGTATTCAGAGATGGTTTCTAGGTGCCCTACATCTTGCAGTGTTCACAGACCAGGAAATTGTTTTAACAAATTGTTAGGCACTCTAAAATGTGAGCTTTAAGCTCACTTTGTTGTGGAAAAATCAGTCATCCAGAAACTCCCTTTAAATTGGCAATCTCTACAAGAATGTGGGATACTGGCTAAAGCGTCAGCATTTACTCAGCTTTTAAGACATTATTAGTGTAATAGAATTGCATTTCTAATTTTTTAAGTCTGAACTTGAGGCAGCCAATCTTTAAAAATCTGCTCTAGAACCCCCACATATGGCCAATGGCTCATGAGAAGAAAGGGCACTTTGAAGTGTGACCTCAAGAGTATTAAATGAAGGAGAGCTCACCAGACCCTTAAGTCTTTGAGCCACCACCTTAAGCTGATTGGCTTAGAAGCATTCCTCAAGGAGATGCCATGACCTGCAAGTCACTACCATCCCAACCACATATCAGTACTGCTTGCAGTCTGGAGCTCATGACAGCTTTAAGCCCTGTGTCATTGGCACATTGTCAGAAACAGCTGTTTCCACTCTACCACTTCAAAAGAGCTTGATTAAATGTCTTACTGCAACAACATACAGAAAGACACACACATAGAATGAGGGGGAAAGGAGAAATGTACCTATAAGCAAAATAAATACAAATTCCACTAGATGGTTTAATCATGATGTGGGAGACTAAACCATTTCTTGACTTGAAGGCTTTATGTAATCAGTTAACACAATATCATATTAGAAAGCAGTTTCTGCAAGTTCCTCTTTTATTTTTTTCTCCACTGCCAGAATACAGATTTCACGTCAAAGGGTCCAGGCTTTGAATAAGCTCTACCTCGAGCTGCCTAACATCTGAAAGGAGTCGTCTGCTGGTTTACAGATAATTGACTGTATTATTATAGCCACCTTATAGATAACATACTTTCAGTGCCTCCTCATGGAAAGCATTCATAATAGATGTGTTTTATTCATGGCAGTGCTTCTAAAAATGAATATACTTCTGATAGAACATTCATCTTTAGAAAATAAAGTAAATGTTGGATTTTGTCTTGAAATATATGTGACCATGATCTGCTTTATTATCTGTTTTTTCCTTAGGTGTTTCTGTGCCAAGTTTCTCTATTCAACTTTCTCTTGAATGTTCAGTAATTCTCTCATGCAGCTTTACTGGGCTAGGATTGAGGAAAATGGCTTTAATGCATTTTGCCAGCTTTGTTTAGGACGTGTCCTGTTATTTCCAGGGTGAATTTTCATAAAACTTTTAAAAGCTCCTGCTATGTTAGTTCTGCTGCTGATGGCAGTAATGGATGGTTTAACAGTGATTCTTAAATTGTCCACAGCTGATCCTCAATTGACAAAAAAATGGTACTGTTCCACACTTCACTGGACCAAATGTCATCCTCAAACTGCTCCAGGGATACTGCAGATCCCTCACCAGTGATGAATCTATTGCTCTTGCAAGTTCTTTTGAGACAGTCTACCTAGCCCCTGTTATCCAAACCCAACTGGAGTGTCTTGCTATCATACTCCTGGTTTCTGAAGGAAAGTACAGATAAAGCTGGCATAGTTCTTTAGCGAAGCAGTGCATTTATGATTTTTACACTGTATATTATTGCTAGTAAATGTTCAATGTCTTTATCTATGACCTGGATGAAGGCATTGAGTGCACCCTTAGCAAGTTGGCAGACGACACTAAGCTGAGTGGAAGTGTCAATCTGCTGGAGGGTAGGGAGGCTCTGCAAAGGGATCTGAACAGGCTGGACCACTGGGCTGAGTCCAATGGCATGAGGTTCAACAAGGCCAAATGCCGGGTCCTGCACTTGGGGCACAACAACCCTGTGTAGTGCTACAGACTAGGAGAAGTCTGTCTAGAAAGCTGCCTGGAGGAGAGGGACCTGGGGGTGTTGGTTGACAGCTGACTGAACATGAGCCAGCAGTGTGCCCAGGTGGCCAAGAAGGCCAATGGCATCTTGGCTTGTATCAGAAACGGTGTGACCAGCAGGTCCAGGGAGGTTATTCTCCCTCTGTACTCGGCACTGGTGAGACCACTCCTCCAATCCTGTGTTCAGTTCTGGGCCCCTCACCACAAGGAAGATGTTGAGGCTCTGGAGCGAGTCCAGAGAAGAGAAACGAAGCTGGTAAAGGGGCTGGAGAACAGGCCTTATGAGGAACAGCTGAGAGAGCTGGGGTTGTTTAGCCTGGAGAAGAGGAGGCTGAGGGGAGACCTCATTGCTCTCTACAACTATGTAAAAGGAAGTTGTGGAGAGGAGGGTGCTGGCCTCTTCTCCCAAGTGACAGGGGACAGGACAAGAGGGAATGGCCTCAAGCTCCGCCAGGGGAGGTTCAGGCTGAACATTAGGAAAAGATTTTTCACGGAAAGGGTCATTGGGCACTGGAACAGGCTACCCAGGGAGGTGGTTGATTCACCTTTGCTGGAGGTGTTTAAGGCATGGGTGAACGAAGCGCTGAGGGGCATGGTTTAGTGTTTGATAGGAATGGTTGGACTCGATGATCCGGTGGGTCTCTTCCAACCTGGTGATTCTATGATTCTAAAGCATGATGCCTTCCAGCTGAGAATCCTTGCCTTAAAATGCTCTTCTGTCTTCTCACTTCTTTATTCAAAATAATGAACATATGACAATCCTTTATCTTTATGTATCAGTGCCGTGGAATGACCACAGAACGGTATTTCTAGATAGGCAGCACACAGCAGCTTCATCTGTTCAATTATCTTCGATGGCTTTTGTCTGCCTTTTCAGAAAATGCAAAAGTGGGCCTTGTGGGGCAGGTGGAGTTTCTGCTGATTGCCTGCCTGCCCTCCAAGCTGCTTCCAGCTTCTCCTGCCCTGTGTCAGGGCTGCACAGCTTCCCACTGCCAGCACCTGCTGCTGCTAAGCCTTGTATTGCTTAAGGCTTCCTCTCAAGTGTGCCAGACTTTCTGCCTCAATGATACAAATGGTTGTGGATTCCTTTCAGGTATTCAACGCTATTGGCCTCCTGAAAATCCCTCCTTTCTTTTCTCTGGTGAAGGTATGAAATAAGAAAACTTTCCAGGATCCAATTCTTCCTCTCTTCCTGCTCTGTTGCTTCCTAAAGACTGAAGCAATTATTATAGGGCATGCAAGACCTCTAGGGACTAAAAAGCATACTGTAATTCCCTAATGTGAAGATAGATGTGACTGTATTTCCAGATAATCTACTTTTAATAGTTTAACTTCAGAGAGATGCAGGGGTGGGGGGCTTAGACATAGATTGGCTCCAGTGCGAGAGGAGGTAATGATACATTGAGAGAAAAAGGGACAGCACTCTGATCTCAAAAGTATGAAAGCATGCTTTCTTGGTTACTGTGAATTGGGTAGACTTGCCCTGTTGACAAGCCACGAAATACTGACTCTGAAATTTGATACCAGAATAGCTGTGACATTTCTAAGCCTGCCTAGCAGAAGGCTGACCTAGCCTAAAAGTTATGCAAAATGGAGAAATCAAGACAATTAATATTAACTGAATGCAAGCTGCCCTTCATTTCAGGTAGAAAGGCTCTTCAGTGTTTGCACAGAAATAGCAACAATTCTTCATGTAAAGAGTTTATCCATGCATGAACTCTCTCTGCCCCTCCTGAGCTGGAAAGCTTTTTAAATCCAATTTGAGCCCCAGCTCAATTCTCTTTTGTTGTTCCTTCACCCCTCCCAGGTTGTTGCACTCAGTTCATGCTTCTTGTCTGTTGCTAAGTTCAAGGCAGGTATGTTATCTCTGTCAAGCTGTTTGGAAAAAACTCTGTTTATTCTTTTGAACAAAATATTATCTTTCTATATTTGTAAATATATTTGTTTGTGGTCTCCCTAAGTATTTTAAAGACACATTTAGGATATTTGTTCTGCACAATTATCAGCTTCAAGACAGCTTTATGTACAGGCTGTTGTTCTGAATCTTAAAGTATTCCTACTTCAGAAGAAATTAGTGCCTCTTACCTTAAAAAAACAACAGATAAACCAAACAAAAACCCCCATATAGCATTTCCCATCCCTGTGATATCCATCAAGGGACAAAGAAAGAACATAAGGTATTGGAATGGGACTATTTACTTGTAATGCTGAAGCACAATATCAGGATGAGTTGTATAACTTGAAAACCAATTTACTCAACTGTGGAAAAACATTGAATTTCCTTTGGGAAATGTGTGAAACATTTTATAGCCTTACCCCAGAAAACTCTGTGTGTGTTTTCTCATGCATCTTGCAGCTCTGTGAAAGCAAAGATGGAATATACTTTTGGATGGTTATGGAATACATAAATCTGGTTCTCAATATTTTGACCCATAGTCATGTAAGTTTCATGGGAGAAAGCTGGAAATCATGTCATTAATATTCTCAACTTCAGTTTTGTGAGAGTGTAGATTGTGGGGATTTCATTTGTACTCTTTGCTTCTGCTTATCCAAGCAGTTAAATGTGCATATATCTGAGATCTATAGGCTCACTCAGTTTAATTTGTGAGCTTTGGAATTGAATTAAAATGCCTTTAAGTTGCTGTTTATTTCCTGCCTAGAATAATTTGTTATACATTGATATTCTAATCAATACATAAATTTTGTCTGCACAAGTTCTAATTTACTCAAATGAAAATCCATTTGAGTTTCTTCTGCTTACACAGATATTGCATTGCAGTAACACCATTAACTTATTTTAGAGTTGCTTCTGTGTCTCCTGCACATGAGAGGTAAATTGAGTTCTGTAGTTCTTCATTTCGTCGAGTGAAATTATGCAAGCAGCTATGAAGTCCTCATAACATAAAGTTTTTCAAGCAGTAAGTTCCATACCCGGAAACATTCTGCAAAGTAAGCCAGAAACTTGTTGTCATGGTAATTTGGAGTGCTTTTCATTTCACTTTTTAGCTTTGAAAATGTTTACAAATTTGCCATAAATATTAATCTTTCTACAGTCTATTAGAAAATGTACGTTCTGAGTCATTCATCTTCATGAACTGTAAAATATATGTACGTGCTTTGCTTTAGGAGGGGGGAATGTTGGAAATAAGCAACTATATACTAATCCTCTTTTCTAATTTAATTAACCTTTAGATCTTCATTTAATCATCAATTACTCTTACCAAGAACTGTTGAAACAGTAATTTGATGCTTAATGTGTAATTTGAGGAAAAGAAACTCTGATAATCCATGCACTATTTACACAGGACATAGATCATAGAATGTTTTCAGCATGTCTGGTGGTAATCTCTTGTGCTGCTTAATGCTGCTGGTAAAGTATTTTCTACACACACACACAAAAAAATTACCCCATAGTATTTTCCTTTACGCACCCGTTTTCCATTATAAGCTCCATTGTCCGTAGTCTTCAAAATGTTTGTGAGACTAAATCTCCAAAAAGTAAAAGGCCATGTTTTCACAAAAATCAGGCGTTTTTCTTATTAATTCAGTGATGTTTCCCAGGAAGTTAATCACCAAAATATTAAGGCATAGGTTCTGTTCGGTGTTGGAGTTGATGATCCTAGAGGTCTTTTACAACCTAAATGATTCTGTGATTCTGTGACTCCATGTTTTCTCTCCAGACACTGACCTAGTTAGAGAACGCAGTTCTTCGGATCCCACTGGTGACTGTAATTTTCCACAGATAGATCATAAGTTCTCCAAAGAGAAGAAATTCTCATACAAAGTAATGCATGAGGTATTTTATTGTCACAGCCTTGATTCAGAAACTTTGTAGGACTGCACCTTAATTAACATGAATGGAAATCATAGTGTCCTCACATTTATTTTTCTTTTTTTAATGCATATTTTATTATGCAAATCTGAAGTGTTTATCTGCTATTTATATGTTCAGTCCACCATTAAAATTATTTGAACAAAAAAGGATCTGAGGTCAGGTAGGCTCTTGAGGAGCAGTATCTTAGTGGACAGATAACTTTTTTTTTTCCTATGATTACTTTTCAGTATGAAAATAACCATGCAACAGTTGTGTTTGTGCTCAACTATGATGTTCATTTACTGAACAATTAAAAAAAACAGATTTGCAAAACTAATCAATAAAAAATCACAGCCCAGATTTGTACTACTGATTTAAATAAAAGAAATCAGCATGGTTTGATGTGATGGGGAGCAGTAGTTTTTAAAGATGCAGTTTCTTTGCTAAAATTGTGGAAGTGAAGATGATATATCATGGGTACACCTATGCACTTGATTCACAGTCCAAGAGTAACGTGGCAGGGGGTACTATGCTGCCTTGTCAGTTCCTGGACAAAGCAAGATTGGCTTTGCCTTGGAAATGTAGCCCTCGGCGTCAATCAAAAATAAAGTGCCATGAAATATAGAACTCACAGCAGTAGATGAACATTTCAGAAATTAAACCTTCTGTCTGAGCTCAATTAAAAGAGAATCCAGCAAGGCTTTTCCTAATAGAGAATTCTAGTGCTGATTCTGGAAACGATACAATGAATTTATTATGCAGTTAGAACTGATAAGGAAGTGTTTTTAATGCTGATTAAATAAACCCAGAAACAGCACATTCTCAGCAGGATGTTTTGCAATAAATTACTTACTAATTTTCTTCCTAATCAATAGTTCTGATGTATTTCACATCCTAGGAGTGATTTTTAGTTGTGGGATGGCATATCCTATTAGACTTTTTTTTCCCCCACAAGTTCTGGAGAACTTATGTTCTCTTTCACAAGATGATTTTGATGCAACCGGTATTCTCCTCCACCCTCCCACACTTCTGGAGGTATGTATGTGGTTGTATAGAGTAAAAATAGGAAAAATGCCTTATAAGAAGGCTGGCTTTGGTCTGAGAGCTGCTTGGGAGGAACGATATCTTTGCAAACTCCTAGGAAGAGAATGGATGGCAAATATCTAGCTAAAGTAATTTTCTTGGAATTTGTCTTTAAGAATAACTTTTCTACCATTTGGAATGTATTTTTCCCTGGGAAAGTTACAGTCCAGAGATGTCTGCTAACGTGAAGATGCAGTTAAGAGGGGTTGGATGACTTCTTATTTTCCCTCCAAGAACAGTCCCTTTTTCTTCAGGGATTCTGAACCACTGTATATTGGTCAGCTTTGCATGTTGCATTTACATGATTCTATTTACCGGAATCTTACTGAGAGCAAATATATATATTCAAGTGTACTACCCTTTTGAAATTTGTCTTTGTATGTAATGAACAACTCTGTTACCAAGCTGAGGACATTTTTACCAATTCTTCAGGTGTTCCAGTAAAGATTACCTTCCTATAACAGTAAGAAACTTTAATCTGACATTATGGTTTGTAACTGTGCCAGTTGCCTCAGCACCTGGCTGCCTCAAACTCACTGAAAACAATTACAGCATGAAAGACTAAAGAAACCTTTTCCAATATAATAGCAACAGTAAAAATGAAAATCCACAATAAAACCCGATATTAAATTTCACATGAAGGTTTGCTGTATTTTTCTTTGATTCCATGGGGTAAATGAATGGAGTTACTTGGTGGAGTTTTATTGTTATTCAGTAGTTCTACTTGATTTCATCACATTCTGACTGTATCTAAATAAACTTAAAATTATCAGACCTTTCTTTTTTAATCTTTCTTGAAAGATCAATAAATGATCCTTTATTAATTCTGTTAGAAAAGTTCTGTTCTGATAGTTTAATTGAGGGAGTTTACGCTGATGAGTTCACAACTTGGATGTTTTATCCATAATGGAGAAAATGCTTTCTGAACAGAGACTATGGAAGCTGCACAGAAGGCGAACCTTTTGATTTTGGAGGAGATAGGGGAAATTAGCTATAACAAAATGATCACTTATAGGATGGACCCAAAGCTGTATTCTGTAGGATCCTATGGTGTTCATATAGAATGGATGGCATGTGTAGTGAAAATATATAATAAGAAGGCAAATTAAACTGAGCCATTGACTGCAGAACAGCATAACGATTCTAGTGGCCCTGGATTATAGTTTATTCCAATCATGGAGGGCTTTTTCTGGGGCAGTTTGGAGCAAGCGTCTGGTTTCACTGAGTATTTTTTGACACTGAATTTCAAAGGCTTTGATTTCTTGGTGCTAGTCCTGCAAATATTAGTTGTCCTCTTGTGTCTTCAGAAATAATTAATTTAATCTTTTTAAAAAGGAAAATATTATTCATAGTGTTGCTTCATATGTCCATTTCTTAAAAATGTAGTTTGGAGAATACAGAGAGCTCCTGTTCGATAATCAGCAATTATCAGCACATACAGTATCAAATGCAGCCTATCAGATTAGGACGCATAGATTTACCACTGAACATGTCTTGCTCTTGTTTATATTAATTACTTATAAAAGACTGTAAACATATGTATCAATGATTGGATGTGGCAAATAAGACTGTCCTAGCAGAAAGTGATTTTATTTTTTCACAAGTCACAACCTTGTAAAAGCCCAGTGAGCAATTAGTGCCCAGTGCTCTTACTGTCAGTGAGAAAAAGACCAGATTTTAGAAACTACAACTTTAAGCTACAAGAATCAGTATTAATTCCTTGCTCTTACCCTGGAAGTTAATAATTCTAATATGTGCTGTAGATTTGCTAATGCTATATAGAGAACACGCACAGGTTCCTTGCTGCCAAAAAGTAAGGCATAAATTCTTATGAGTTACATGGAGTGCTGTAATTCAGTGTTTTGAAAAGGACTAATAGTTATATACCTCTCTTCTCACTTGCTCTCATAATTTTGTAGGTAAAACCAAAGTCAAGAAAGAGTGTGGGCATAGCTTTTTTGCACTGTGCGACAGGCATGAAAGTGATGGGAGCCAGATGAAAAAGGACAAAGGGGAAGGAAAAAGATTGATATGTAAATACTTTAAAGTTTTCCATGCAGGAATTTCAGGAAAGAAAATATTCATGAAAAAGGTTTTTTCCAAATGTTTCAGTTGTGTCTACTATGTAACAAAAATGTAGATCCTTGAACAATGCATCATCTTAAGAGCTTTGTTATTTATTTTCAAAGTTCATTGCAAAATTGCCTTGTTGACATTATCACATGCTGAAGTTGTGATTTGAAAGTACCTTCAGACACTGTTGATAAACACTGGTGTTACGGAAATTGTATCACTTTGTGTGATAGATATTAATTGTACTTTCTTGCCAGTGAAATTATTGCCAATAGAGGAATAATTATTGAATTTGTTGTCTAAGGAAAGTTAGCCAAAAGCCACTGTGTCTTTGAAATGGTGGAATGAAGGGTAAAAGTAATCCTAAAGATCTTACAATGCCTAATAATGGTAGAATCATAGAATCATTTGGGTTGGAAAAGACCTTTAAGATCATTGAATCCACCAGTAAACCTAACACTGCAAAGGGCACCACTAAACCATGTCCCTAAGTGCCTTGTCTACATGTCTTTCCTAGTCTTCTTTTTTTTCTGTAATGTTTCTTTAATGCTTTAATATCACACTTCTTCTGTTGGCTGTTTTAATAGTGACTATGCATGATGTAAGCCTTGAACAAATTAATCAGATTCTCATTTGTTGTGCTCAGATAAAGGATGTCAAGTTCCATAATGCTTTATGCAGTGTGCCTGAAAGCTGTACCTTATAACTGCTGATACCTAAGCAGTTTCGGAAAATATATAGAAATATTAACATTAATCTAGTTCTGAGGCATTTAACTGAGCTGCCTACATTTGTCAGCCAAACGTGCAAAGCCTTAACACTTAACACTCAACTAAACATCTTGAGTCAAAATACTGGAAATCTTGTAATTTTGAGATTTCCTTAATTAGAACTTAACTAAATTTTCAAGGTCAGAAATGAACACTTTTCTGAAATTTCAGTAGTTGGCTATTCTGCTTAAAAATAGAAGCTCTATTGCAGTACTTCATATGCCTATGAGTGGTATCTTGAACAGTTACACAGCTTTCTCTGGGTGCTGATGTATTTGATCAGTATCTGGTCAAAAATAGACAGATGATGCATTCATTCTCAGCAGTCATTTTTATTTTGCGATGACATTTTATTGAATTGAAAACAATAAGCTTTTTTTGATGCTAGTAGTATATACTGTGAGTATGATTGTGTTCATAACCTCAGATGATCTGTAAATTAGAGTGTTCTCCGAAGATCAGCTGATTTTGATTGTGTTAATATGGACAGCTATTTTAATCAGCCCTGCACATGTTCTGTTGGGTAGATTATATTCATTTTTCTTTTAACACTTCATATTTCTTTTAAATCAAAAGTGGAATTTATCTCTAGGCAGTAACACAAAGCCATCTATTTTTCTGATTTCCAAGGATTAGAGAACGTACATCCACCTTTATTTTTCTTAGAAGGACAAAAAGCTATTACTGAAAGATTTTAAGCTGCTTTTGTTTGTTAGTGTGGTAGTGCAGATGACATTGATGTTCAGAGAGTTTCTCGCTAGGAATAGAGACTTCCTAATTAGCACACAGTGTATTTGTGTCAGATATGGTAAAGAAGTTATTAAATATTTTATACTATAATCATAGCTATGTATTAAAATTCTCAGATTGCAGACATCAGAGCACAGATGGATTTTTATAAACAAAAATTAAATGATTTGAAGGTTTCTTGAAATGAAATCCTAAAGTGCTAGGAAAATTGGGTAAGATTATCATGTCCTATGCTGATGAAAACATTTGAACTAGAAAGCTAAGAATTTAATTAGAAACATTTTGAGGCCTCAAAAATGTTGTTTTTTTTTTATTACAGCTACAATATTAAATACTCATAACGTATGTTGCTGTTTAGCTTTTATTATGGGAATCCAAGTATGTTATCTAAAAATGTCCATCATGCTTTCTATATAAACTGAGAGTGATTACTAGAAGTTTTTTAAGCATAAATCAAAGCAATTGATGCATGGCTATTGGGGGAAAAAATGTAGATACACAGAAGTTACAAATGTAAGTACATTTCTGTGGGAGTTTTTCAGATGTTATGATTTGCAGCCTTTGCCATCTGTAACACAAGCTTTTGTTAGCTGATGTTATATAAAACAGTATACTCTGACTTTATATAAAGGTAAATGGCAGATAGCTTTGTAGCAGCAAGATGTAACATCTATATATGCTTGTTTAGTTTTGGGTAATATGTTTTCAAAACTCTGAGCAGTCTCTGAAAGTTATGATGGAAAAGAAGTTGAGGAAAACAAATCTCCACTGGCTGGAGGATGTTGATGCTAAAACGTCCCCGATTGATGTGATAATTTGAGAAACAAAGTAAACTGCTTGCTGCTTCCTTCCCATGCCAAGTCTAGAACTCTTCCCTGACTCACAGCTGTGGTTTTCCTTAATGATGCCAATGTCTAAATCTGCAAGCAAAGTGAATAATTTCACAGTGTGCTTGTGCATGAAAACTCCCACATTTGCCAGCCATAAATACAAAAAAGTGGTCAAACCCCCTTCCTTCACATTTTCATTTCTGGTTTTAGATGTGCACGTATGCTGTAGTTTGCAATTAGATGTTTACAATTTCCATGTCTATTCTTTCACCAGGCAGGTTAAATTGTCATGTACTTTGAATGTCCAAATGAGAATGTCCAAATATAAAATAAGGGGAAAAAATTATTTTTTATATGTACATGACCTAACATTTATGTAGTATCATCAGTTGTTAAGGTGACCAGATATTAAGGCATGCTGTTCTTCTGCCTTATTAACTTGATATGTTAACTCAATATATTATCCTAACCCAAGGCTATTACATGAATAGTATTCAACAGAAACTTATTTTTCCCTTTATCTACTTTATTTTTATTTGTTTTCTTTTTTGATGTCCTTTTTTTCTTTTTATCTGGAGAGTGTTAATTTTTCCTGGAGATTAATAATTTGTTACTTTGGTGAATAAAGTATGAGTAGATCGATAAATGAGTCCTTTTTCTGTTTAATGACATGTTAGAAGATAACAACTAAGGTAATCCTCTATCAGCATTTACAATGTAGTTGTCTTAAACATGATGACTGAATCCAAGGATTCACTCCCCTCTATACCCTAAGCTTGTTAATTAGATGTATATGGCTATGTATATTCATCGGTGTTAAGGTAATTTAGATTGCGATGCAGGCTCCAACAGAGATGTTCAAGTCCATTTCTGACTAATTCAGCTGTGGAAACTGTGTTCTTTGGAGTGTTTATTCAAATTAGTACTTATGGGGAGAATGTTTTTCTGTTTGTATCCCCTCTTCACTATTTAAGGTGAAAGCTGTTGTTGACACAAAAGCATACTTAACAAATATTGTTCATGAGCAGACTTGCAATTTAAATAATGTACTTAATTCTCATAGAGGAAAAGTTGCAGAGATTTCTTCCATTTTAAGTGTTTGCAAAGATGCTAATTTTTTTAATTTTCCAGCAACACTGAATGTTTTACTGTCTGGGCTGATGACACAGGAAATCCCTCTTGACTCTGAATTTTATGCCTTTTTATTCTCTCTGATCCATAACATTTTGCTGCACATCCTGTCATCTTGTTCCAGAATGCTTTTTGCACCAAGTTATCTGTTCCTAGACGATTTAGTCGTGTCATCTTAGCCAGCTTACTGGAGATCAGTGTCTTAGTTGTGATTTATGTGCTGTTTGGAACAAAGCACCAGACATAGCATATGCAAGCTGCAGTCCTTGAGAAGCCTTGTAGCATAGAGAATCAGGTAGAAGCATGAGGCTCTGGAAGGAATAACTGGCACTTGCCTTATCTGGCAACACTAGGTCACTCCTACAGAGAAGTCTACTTTCGTGCATCACTGCTGAATGTACAGTTTTATCAATGTGTTGTATCGGAGAGTAAGATCCAGTTGACAACAACCATCTTGCTGCATGCCCCTTCCCTATCTCACCTTTTACCTTCTCCACCCACCCCCCATGCTTTAAACTAGTAAGCTTACGTCTTGAGCCAACTCCTAGGTCATGGTTTTAGTCAAAAGTTGTGAGGTCTGTCATAAACAAGTGCCACTCCTGAAATGATACTGTTGTCCGGTTATCTTTAGTGATAAAAAAGGAACTGTTGATATTTTGATTGCTTTAGAAAATACAATGCTGTGCTTCAGTAATAACATCAGTAGTAAAAGTTCAAGTGGAAATTCTTGCCGTCACTGTAGGATTAAAAAGTCATGACAGCACATTATCCCATGGTCACTGATAAGATAAAGCATTCCACCACGCTTTGCTCACAGGCTTAGTGAGCCATTCTCCAACTAATATTCTGCTTCTTCACTACTCAATCATTGTACCTCCTATGCATCCTTAGTGAAGAGAAATATCTGAATTTTTCACCTGCGTTTAACTAGAAGTGCTGGGGTGAAATGTGAATGACATTTTGTGTCCTTTAAGTATGGACTTAACTCAAAAGGAACTCTTAAAAGAACAAGTGTCCTTAATTGCCCTGTTTTTAAACAAAACACTTGGCCTCTATGTTTCTGATGAGGTGGCCACCTGATTACAGTATTCATTAAATGGTGCTGGGGTTGTTTTGAAACATCTCCAAGATCACGCACTGCAGTAATTCATTAAGATCAAAATGATTATTGGCAACATCTTTTCAGTGACCTTTTAAAATGGCTAAGAGAGAAGTAGCTTGCACTTGTGATTCTACTGGAGTAAAAATTGGCGTGATTTCCACAGCAGCAAAAAAAAATGCACTTTCATCTCAGAATCTGCTGCACTGGCCTCTGTAGTGTTGAGCAGAGAAGGTCATCTGTAAGCCAGACTTTGGGAAGAACAATTGCTTGTGCTTGGGCTGTTGTTTATTCCTACTTGTCTAGCATGCAGAAGGTGGTTTTGAGCTAGGTTAATTGTTCTGTATTTGTTTCTCTCTTCAAAACTTCTTAGGCATATATAGGGATAAATTTGTCTTCTTCTGTTTGGGACTGTTCTTCTGATATGACATACCCTATATGTGGAGCCAGAGATGAACAAAGAAATAGTTCAACTTCTGTGTCATTAAGATTGGTTCTATTTGTGGGTCTGCTATTGTTCTTGGTTACATTAGTCTAATCCTGAAATACTGCTCAGAAGTATTTTGAACTATTTTGATTCCATAGTTCTCTAGTTTTAGAGAGTACTTCATTTTGCATTAGTATTTTTTCATGCCCTAAGGCTCTTCTTTTATTTTTGGTAATACAGAGAAATTTTTAAAGAATTGTCATCAATGTAAACCAAAAACACCTCAGGCATCTATATGTATGACTTCTGCTTTTTTTGTTATTCATTGACTACTTTGTCATTCCTCTCCCCTCCTCTCCAGGAGTACATCCCCCTACCCCTCTAAAAAAAAAAAAAGCAACTAAGGAAACAAGCACACCACAATAAAAATGCTAATAAAGGGGAAAATTCCCAATAGACTATAAAAGACAGCATTTATAACCCTGATAGAAATGTCAGTAAGCTTTTTCTGATGTAAAGCATCTGTCTCCAAAAGGAAATGAAGGCAGGCCTGTTTCTTCTTTTAAGTCTCTGAAGTAGTAGGTGGTGTCATTTGTTATACAGCACTACAAGTCCCATGTTATTGCACTGGTAGCTGCTGACTGCCTTTGCTATCATACTGAAAAGTTTTATCAGCTGTCTTTAATAAAAGACAATATATGTGAAGAAAAACTATAGCAAATGTTTCTTGCTTTCTTGTCCTTAGACTGTCACTTATAGCTGTCAGAGAGCAATGGCTCTGATGTAGAATCTTGCAGTCACCCAAAATTTTTGTGACTGTTGCAATAAACCGTAGATATTGGGGTGTCTGATACCATAGAAAGTCATGGAGAAGGCTCTCTGAAACCCTATATGCTTCCTCATTTAAAACATGAAGGAATTAGAATAAACTTTCTGCAGTACCTGAAATGAATTATTAGTTCACGTTTTCCATGGATGCATTTGTTTAGAGCATTGGTGGTTTAAAATTTGTTGGGTCTCTGGGAAATTAGGCATGATGAGTAGAAGCTGGAAAATTTCATTTCACTTAAAAGGCATGCAGTTTGTTCCTTTTCAAGATGTTTTTGTTGCTTCCTCTAGTGAAGTGATATATCAAATTAAATACATGATGGCAGAAGAGTTTTCTTAGGCGTATAGTCTTATATATATGATTTTCTGTAGAGTACTTGATTAATACCATACACATACCATATTTTCAGGAGAGTGTGAAGGAAATTGAGAGGAATTCTGGAAGCCATATGAGCCATGTGTTACTTCCCACACAATAAGTTTGTGAGTGCTGTAGAATTAGCCCTGAGTACATTTTAATGTGTGTCTTATTTAATGCGTGTTTTCTCTAGGTTTAAGGTTTCTTTAATCCTTATCCATTGTAAGCTTTGTCTAGATGCATACACATAGTTACATTTCAAGTGAGAAGACTGTGTATGTAATTGTGCTATTGGAAAAAAAGCTGTTTGATTCATAACCTCTCACTAGAAAAAGAAGGAGCATAAATAGTGTGA
The DNA here is from genome assembly GCF_032191515.1 of Phaenicophaeus curvirostris. Classification (NCBI taxonomy): domain Eukaryota; kingdom Metazoa; phylum Chordata; class Aves; order Cuculiformes; family Cuculidae; genus Phaenicophaeus; species Phaenicophaeus curvirostris. The sequence continues at coordinate 53,282,113 of NC_091392.1, forward strand.
ATGGGCTATCCTACTTACATTTTGAGAAAATTATCTCAATCAATCTTAAATCTAAAAATAAATGGATAAATAAAATATATGGATATTTAGATAGCTATCCATATGTACTGGAGCTGTTTTCTGACCATTCTTCAGTTGCATCACTTCAATTAGTACCCAGAACATCTGTAATTAAAGAGTGTTATTAGTCCATTATAAAATAACATGCAAGGCTTGCACTGCAAAGGTTGAGCTATGATAATATGGCTGCTGCTATGTGTTGTCCATAGCAAAGGTTCTATTTCAGGGGCTTAGTTTTCCTTCTCTGTACAGAATTTGACTAAGGAGGAAATTTTGGAGAGTATTCAACTGGGAAAACTTTATAAAATCCAGCTGGTTTTGTTTGTTTGTTTTGATTTTTAGTAGAACGAAGTAACTGACTTGAGGTGGGGGAAATAATCTGTCAGAGTAAAGCTAGAAAAATTAAATCTAAAAATAACATCTTCAGATTCGGCCTCATTAGCATGATGATGTTTACAACAGGGAGGGCTGAACTCATTTTGTTTTGCTTAATTTTGAAACTCTGGAAGCCAGTTGTTCTGAAAATTTTATGTATCAGCGTTCTTTGTGAGTTTTTTTGACGCGTATGTTAATACGTGAAAAGAAGCAGGATAATATCTGAAAAAATATGAAATATTTATAAGATATAAAATTAGAGAATTTCCTGAACAACATTTCCACCACAAAAATTAAGGGAGCTGGGAGGGGGGTAGTGCTTTGAAGCTTGATTCAGAAGCATAAGAATAATGAATTTAACTTGGTAGAGGTTTGGAACATAGGTAAGTCTTCCCCATCCTATTGATTTCCTATTACCACATGGGTCTGGGAGACCAACTCTAGTGCATATTTTATTATTCTGATACCAAAAATGCTAGCTAATAAAAGTCTCCAAGACTCATTTTGAAGTTTGAGAAATCAAGCATCCTTTATCAGGCCTGGGTAACACGCAGGAGTGATCTCTATCAATCGTGTGCAAAGAGACAAGAGCTGGTTACAGAAAATACATATATATATATGTGTATCGATATACATACACACTTACATGTTTATGGATAAATTTTCCCAGAAATCTTATACATATCCTGTTAATTCTCAAAGTCTAATTTTAAGGTTCTGAAATTTCAGAAAAGTCAAAAATCCTACTAATTTGGAGCTGGCTCCAGCTCTCTGCTTGACCTTGCCATTGAGATAAGATGAAAACTCCAAACAGAGGTGATTACAGAGGAAGAGACATCTGTTCAGCACATATTATACTTCACACAAAATGTTATAATTTTCAAAGGATGAACAGTGTCTGGGAAAGAAACTGGCTCAAAGAAAACATGCTATCAGAGAGGCATCCTGTGTAACTTTCAAAAACAAACAATTGCTTAGGTGAAGCTTCACTCTACTACTTTGGCTTAAATCAAAATATTTCACTTTTTGTAATAGTAACTACTTCTCGTGTCACTTCTACCTACCGTATTTTCCTGAAGCTGTTGTCACTGAAGGGCCTCTAAAGCATACCAGCACCCCATCTGAAGGTGATCTTCCATGTGATAGCATATTTTGAGTATTGCATTTTGATCAGAATGCTGATGGAGTGGTGTCTTGAAACACTTATCCTCTGAGGCCAAACTATGTGACTTCAAAAGTGGGTTTTCCTTAAGCTCATTGAAAATTATAGTGATCTGAGAGGGAGAACCATAGTGAACGTTAGCAGTTTATTCCCTTTTTCTTTGAAATACAAGGTACAGATTTGACAAATGCCTTTAACATTGTACAATCATGCCTTAGGTACTTGCAAAAAGGTGTTAGATGGTTCTCTTTAGCTTCAAAAATCTAATTTTCTGCCCATGTAATATTTAACTCCAGTAACCAGGTGTTTTTAATTATCTTGAACAACTTATTTCATAACGGAATAATCTACACATGAAAAATAAAAACAAGAAACATTTTGTCTTAGGTAAAGATGGAAAAATTGTTAGTAACATAAGAAGCTTCTTAATGGTTTTGTTATGAAATTTTCACATCTTTGTTATTAAAATAGCATGTGTTTCCACTGTTGTTAATCGTATTCAATAGTTCATTAAGAAATAATTGCCACAGCCTGAATCTAAATGGATATCCTAGCACCCCTGAACATTCTTAGAATCTGAGAAGATTGTATTTTCTAATAGTTATAATTAAGACAAAGAGAATAAAAGGATGAGTTCCAGTGTGTTAAATATTCCCAATGATTCTGAACTCTTTAGTGCAATGAGTTGAATTAAAATTAAATTACTGTCTTTAATAACTCTTGCATTACTTTAATTTTCTCTTGGAAACTGTGCTATGCCAACATTACCACATGTGAAGTTTTACGAGTTCTGTGTTTTCTCATTAAAGAGAGAAGTCCATGTCCATAGACACCAGAGCTTGCCCTATTCAAAGCACAAAGTGTACAGCAGATGTTCAAAACTTTTTTGTTATCTCTATCTGTTTAAATTGCTTCCATAAAGAGTCTGCAAACATAAGGGAACAATTTGTTTAAGTGGAAGAAGAATGGCTGAAAAGAAAAATTGAAAATATTCCTAATATTTCTCCTTCCTTTTTTAATACCAGTATCCAGCTGCCCTGATGAATCTTGGAGCCATTCTCCATCTGAATGGTAAACTGAAAGAGGCTGAAGAAAACTACCTCCTTGCTCTTCAACTTAAACCTGATGATGTCATTACTCAATCCAATCTTCGCAAATTGTGGAATATCATGGAGAAACAAGGTTTGAAGACATCCAAAACATGATGATGAAAACTCTGAACTTTTTTTTCTTACATTCATTAAAATCATGAACTAGAACTTCCACACATTTGCGTGGTCAGAGAACTCATTGGACTTGACTGCAAGGATCAGAGGTCTTAAGTGCTGCTACAAGAAGCTCTTCTGCTTTTTTTGGCATATGATTTTTGCTAGATAAATAGCTAAATGAAGACTTTGAGATATTAATGAAGGACTTGCTACCCCACAAAAATATTTAGCACTTGAGAGATGATGTTTGGCATATTTGATAAATCATTGCAAATCCTGTATTGCTCACTTCTGGGTGGGTATTTAAAATGTATACTGTCGTAGAAATACTAAGGAAAAATTGTACAGTATACACTAAGCCAAATGACAGTAAAAGTGAAAATAATAGGCTCAAGTATTTTGCTGATAATGTAACTCATTAAAACATATACTAAATCCAGCATGTTTGCCATTTGTCTTAATGCTGCTGAATCTCACCTTAAGACCACTTGCTTACCAATTTCACAGCTTAGATGGCCAATTTTTTTCAAACCTGTCATTTGTAATTAGATGACAGTATTCAAAATTGTTTACAATTCCAAATCTTATATTATTTCAACTTGTTAAGTTTTAATGAATTTTTCTTGAGATACCCAGTGGAATGGCTGTGAGCTAGACAGAATGAGCGAGGAGCTGCCTGTATTCTGCATCAGATGTGTACGCAGTGGTAAAAAAATACCCCAAAGCTCAGAGGTGTGATCTAGCAATACAAGACTGATGTTTGCCCTGATATCAAATAGGTGTGATCAGACTGTTATCTTAAGAAAAAAAATATTTGTAATATAGAACATTGTGTCTGATACTCTTTACATTGCTGTCAGATCATACCAACTTTAAACTGGACTCTGCATACAGTATTTTTGCAATAAGTTAGCTGAGTGAGATTATGGATGTCTTACAAATGAGACTCCATGACCAACTCATAGAAAAGGGAATGTTACGCATTGGTGAGGCTAGCAAATAACTAAGGGGACTGGATTAGTTCACGCTTAAAACAGTGCAGATCAAGAGAAATCTGCAAAGGTGGTTGCCAGTTAGTTTTCACAGCTGGGGCGTTTTAAAAAAAAATATTACCTGTTCAGATTCTAACCAAATATTAGCATTCGGTTTGTATTCTGATATGTGTGCCAGCAGCAGAGCTATCGGATGTCTAAATACGCTTTTGATGAGGTTCAATTTATTTCTATTTCATAATGATTTGGCTGAGTTGCTGTTTTAGTTTTCAGTTTTTAAATGTAAAAATAATTTATTTTAAATTGCAGTGTATTGAAGCTTTAGTCAGTTTTTTTCCAGGCCATTTGCTAACTGCTTTTTTCCTTTGGAATAAGTATTGCTTGTAAGAAAATTTTCTATTTCATTTAATGATCTGTTGGTATTTGCTTGAGTGTTCTTCTCATAATGGTAGATTTAATGTTAAAGTGGTAGAGCACCTTGAACTGAAGTTTCTTCAGGATCTTCTGTTAAAAACTCTTTATTACTGAGAAAGGGTTGGGGTTTTTTTGCTTTTTATTTGTTGAGCACCATTCCAACAAAACTATAGAGAAGTATACTTTGCTGTATTTATTTATTTATTACTTGACTGCAGCAATGTTACCTGCCATTAACACAATAGTCGTTAAGTGTTGCTATTTCTTTTATTTGGTTTTCCTTGCATTTTTGTGGCTAGTGTGTGTACCTAATGGGGAAGGGGTCACTTCAGTTGTAATCAACCTTCTTAGTCATTTTCCTCTTACACTTGGATTTAAATCGGTATGGAAATAGATTGGAGAGTAGCTGTTTCAAGGTCAGTTTAGTAAAAAACTGTATTAGTGTGTGTTTCCTATTCTGTCCACTGGCTGACTAAAATATTATAAGTTGCTAAGTTTACAACTGGCCTACCGGAAGGGCCAGAGGGGCAAGGTTGTTTGGTGTGTGTCAAGTTTTTCTCAAATAACGTTATGGCTGGAAAAGCAAAATTGAAAGGTCAAAAGTTGAATTTCTAGTTTATCATTGAAACCAGTATTAGAGTACAGTGGTAGCTTGAACTTATTGTACTTTTCTGACTTTCTGGAAAAAGCATAGAAATAAATTAGATAGTTCCTATAACCGAGCTCAATATAAAACTGTGGTATCCTGCAGCTGTATTTGCTCAACAGCCATCAAACTTTGATGGCTTCTTGGTCTTAACCATTCACTATGTTATTTGTCTCCTTCAACTTGTACTCATTCTTATTTACTAATTTTTATTCATTGCACAAAAGAAGGGAAGGGGGAGCACTCCTGTGATTCAGTGTCTTGCTTGCATTGATAACTGATTTTGTTTGTTTCTTTAAAAAGAAGGGAAAGAATGAAAAATGGATTAGCATAAATTTAACAGAATGTCCCTGAATACATTTTTTTAATATAGGTCTGGGCTTGATAACTTTTTTCTTTTGGGATAAATTTAAAACATGTTTAAAATATGCCTCTCTGCTCAGGGATTTATGGTGGATAATTGCAGACAGTGCTAAAAAAAAAAAAGAGCACAGGACAAGTTTACTAAATTAAAATTTTATTTTTTGAAAAACTGTTATTTGTATAAATTATCAGATTTGTAGGCTTTCCTTTTTGTAGAAATAATTGTTTATGTGCCAGATAAGAGAATTTCAATTTTGTTTTCAATAATAAAGCATTGATAACTAATACACTGTGCGTTCCTTTATCTGTTGCTGTAACAACACTGTTTTAAAAAAAAATTCTAATTTAATAGGTTATATTGACTGTTTTGCATATGGGAGAACTACATAGTGTACGTAGAGTACAGCCTATCACAGCTGGCTTTCTTCTATGCTCTGTTGTAATTATACTTCAGCTGATATTTTCCAAAAAGTTCTTTGGAAGCATTTTTATTATTTCTACTCACTTACTCTAGCCAAAGGGGTATAACTATTACATTTGATTGTTGTTTCCAAACTCCTTGAGAATAAAAGCTGATGAATAAGATATATTTATAAATTATTTCTGTATTGATGCACAAACATAATGCCAGTAAAAATGCTTCTAATGAATAATTAACTACAAAAGCTGGGAAGAAGACTTCTTACATACATGGTCTTTTAGTGTCTGAGATCATCTTTCCTCATGCTGCTGTATTACATGATCAGATTCAAATCTGCTGCATTCCTGTGCAGGAGACATTATGAAGATACGTGATTCTTTGACCTTTTGATTTTCTCCTAATCTTATATAGATTTATGGACCTCGCAGTAATATTCTCATACCTTCCTAATTCTGTTTCATTCAAGTCCTATGCATTGACAGAGTTGCTCTACAATTGAGAAAACTTTGATGACAGAAAAAACTTTGAGCAGAGCACTAGAGAGGCTTTGGGTCACTAGACTTCCAAACTCAACTGCCGTGCCTTAATTTTATCAAAGGCAATGCTTCACCTTCAGACAAGGTCATTCCTTGTTTAAGAATCCCTAGGTTGGAAAAGACCTTAGAGATCATTAAGTCTGACTGTACCTGTCCACTACTAAATCATATCCCTGAGAACTTCATCTACCCGTCTTCTAAACATCTCCAGTAGGTTTAGATGAAGTGGCAGATGATGAATATGAAGTATACAAAGAATAATCTGATCTGTGCCACTTCTTTCTCATGGAGACAGATTCTAAACATATGCTTAAATGCCTGCACTGCCACCTTATCCCTAAACCTTTCTCTGTGAGCTGCTGTTCTGTCTGCCTTGTGCTGTGCTCCCAATGTTCCTGTTCTTCAAACATCGCACCTCTGGGGCAGCAGGTACCCCATACATTCCATTTTCAATAGAGGCACTCAGTTACTTTCTGTGATGGCTTTTTAGTCCTGCTATCTGAGGCAGGACCATCTGAACTTGCTCTCTGTAGATGGCTGCATTAATTCTGGCGTTTGAACTAATATAATGGTAAGGTACTAAATTATTCTATATAAATATACCAGATGATTTGGATCTAGCTTGGGACTCTTTAACACAGCTCTCTGTTGAGGGCATTCTGATAACATCTTCACCTGACAGGAGTGAATGCAGGTAGCATGAGACAGTCTTTGCTTCCAGTTCAAGTATGAGAACAGTCACTGACAGCTGAATTACTGTGTTTATTTTGCTGCATCCCTAATGACTGAGAAGAGAGATTTTAGTGAGAAAAATTGGAGACATAGAAATAAATTATGGGAAATCTAAAGAGAATCCCATATAACCATTTACCTTTTTGAATCTTTCTGACCCTTTGAAGTAAAATAGAGAACCCACTCATATCTTATACAGGTGCCCTCAATTACACTGATTCTGCAATTTGAAAAATACCAGCCTTCCTTCACACTGACGCTGAATGTTTAATCTCTCCGAGAATCAGTAGTGGGACACTGGACTAATGTGTTTTGAGGAACAGAATATATCCTGTGTTATGCTGGGGAAGGGAGGAAGTGCTGAGGTGAAGCAGGTGTTTTTGTGGAAATGATTAAGAATTTTAGGGAGACAGGCTTTATTCCAACAATAAAGAAGGAATGCCAAGATCAAGTTATGCTAGGATAAACTACAGGAAAGGCTATGAATCAGTGATTTTTTTTTATGGGAAAAAAAAATACAGACTTGAAAGAGTTCTTTTGGTATAATAATAAATCAAAACCAAATATTAACAACCAGAAGTGCTGGCTTGGTTTAGCAGAGCTGAGGCCATAACAATATACTTCCCATGAAAGACTAAATGCACATCTCAAGATATGCCACTTGATTAGAAAACCTTTATGGCTGTGTTTGTTTACGAATTTCAAATGGATGTTTCTCCCTCTCCCTTAAATTCTTTATTTTATCATATTTACCCTGTTGTGCTTCACTGGCTCTGTGGTGGTGACACAGTTCTAGAGTCGGACAGCTGTGAATGTTATATATGAGGAAGCATTTCAGAAGGACAGAAATTCAGAGTGGATCTTCTGGAAAAGTATAAAATACAATAGATTAAATCGTGCATGCTTTCTGAATATTCATTTATTTTGAAATAGTTTCAGTGACAGAGTGTAATTACATTTACTTACTGAAATTATTGACCTTACAGTTATTTCTGTGCAAGGCTTGCAGATTAAATTGTTGTGTATATTTACTAACCTGTGTCAGGTTTTGTGTATTTGAACACAAATTTATGTTTTAGAATCCTTAAGATTTCCTTTTGAAGAAACAGGTGTGAGAGCCTTGTGCAATGAGAGCAGTTGTGGGCTTTTTTTTGTTTGGTAGAACTTGTGTATTTGCCTGTTTCCTTGCAACACTCAACTCTTGGGTGCAGACATTCCATTTTTACATGCAGCAGCGTTCCTGCAGAGTTGGAATAGTTTAAGCCACAGTACTGTTTTGAGCTAAGCAAAAGTGAAATTTGGCTTTGCTGGTTAAACTTGGCTTCAGTTCTGATTTCAGGAATGTTTTAGTCCAGGTGAACAGATTTTGCAACCCAATCATGCAGTGGTTTGTGGTGCTGTACAAGGTAGTCACAGAAAGTAGAGATTATTTGAGGGGCTTTTTTTTTTTTCCTCTACAGATTTTTTTTTCCTTTCAGCAAAGGCTTTTTTTGTCCTTTTCTGGAGAGATATCTTTTAATTTGTCTCTTAATTTTCTTGAAAACCAATCGCAGACCCATGATTTTTTTTAATATAATGAGAAATGAAATTTACACAGAAATGTTTATTGTTTTGGCATGTTTGTTGCAGTCACAACCGTAAGTTTCTCTACACCACAAAAGAGTATAATACAGTGTCTTATTCCTTACATTACATAATTACCTCTTGTGGTTTTGATCCAGTATGCGAAGCCAATCATTGCAACAAAGAGTCACTTTTGCACACCCATGATTTCTGGAATCCAGCGTTGTGCTTACTAAATATGTTTTTATATGACAACAGGAAAATTTAGGATGCTAGGAAATGTCTTATTCTTGCTGTAGAATTGGATCTGGTTTTATTAGGGTTTTTTTTCCCTTAGCCACCATCGTTTCATAGCATTTTTTTATTCTTTGCTATTCCTAAATGAAAAAAAGTCTTTAACAGTTTTGTTTGTTTGTTTGTTTTTAAACAAATAGACCATTAGTAACAACAGAGCTCTGCGAATGGCACTTGTGCATTAAAATTCACATAGGGCATAGTGACTTTGTCATTAAAAATCTGTTATTTTAATTTCTGTTCCTTCCTCTGAAATGCAGTTTCTCTATAAGGTTTTGAGGAGCAATTAATTTTTTAGTAATATAACTGTAAATCTGTTTGTGTTTCTGGCTATTATGGGTTTTTTGTTTTATTTTTTTTTTAGGTTTCTTTGTGGAGTAAGTCTCCTGATTGTTGTTTTTATCAGCTGAAAGAGCCTTTAGGATATTCTTGCATAGAATAATTGTTTCCCCTCTCTCTTCTCCTTTCTTAATTTTATGAATTATTTAGAGACTAGAAAAGGAACTGATTTCCCTGAAGATAAGGGCAGAGCACAGTTTTGGGTGTGAGTTGAGCTTCTCCGTCAGTTTTGTGCCTTTTAGTCAAAAGAAATAAAACATCTAATCTAAATCTTCCTTCTTTCAGCTTACTCCTTATCCTATCACTGCACTCCCTGATAAAGAGCCCTTCCCTGTCTTTCCTGTAGGCCCCGTTTATGTACTGGTGGACTCCTATTAGGCTTGACGGAAAGATTCAGGAATTGAACATCTTGTCCACTTTTTCTGACTGTATCAGCTTGTCTAATAAGAGAGCACCTTTCTGTCTAAATCTCTCTGCCTTTGCTGCCTGTCATCATTCAAGTACAGATGGGTCAAATTCTTTAGATTTTCCAGCATCAGGAGCTTAAAAACCCAAGTCACACTATTTAAATGAAAAGCCACAAAATAGTATAAACTATTTTATGTCCCTTGAAGGTTTTCATTGTTTATCCTGTGAGATTAGGGATAACTTAGAATTGACTTGGAACTGACTTCATCATTCTAAGAATAACTCAATATTGTAAACTGGTTTTGTATTTAGTCATGCTAAAGACATATTTTATACACGTGTGTGCACATGTATGTCCCATTGGCACCTGCGCAGCTATTTTGATAATTTTCCTTGTCAGGACTGCACGAATTTCCCAAGTGATTTGAATAAGTTATTTACTATAAGTTTTCTTCTGATCAATATGAACACTTTACTGTCTTTGCCATGGGAAGAATAAAAGAGGTCAAGCCGAAATCAGGTGTGTACTCTTTAAGACTTTTTTGGTTTCTCAGTAGTGATACATAAATATCAATTAGAGGTGGTAATATAAAAGCACATTTTTGTTTAACTCTGCGAAACTAGTGATTTTGAAAAGAGAAGGAAGCCAACGTCTGTAATAGAATTGTTAATATTCAGAACAGAATCCTCTGCAGATACAATTGTTACTATTTAGATTTACAGACAGATTAGCTTACTCAAATACTTTTTAGATTGACCATTTCTACTGCAAACATCTTTAGAAACTGAGCAAGTCTTAATGGACCATAGGGAGAAGCAGAGCTGGCAGATGCAGGCTGGACCTTGATAGTTCCCCAGTGAATGGTCAGTGAGAAAGGATGGAGAAGCAAACACAACTCGGCAACCCTGTGTGGATTTCATGCAACTTATTTAAAAAATATAATATGAAAACCACCGCCCATCTTGGTTATGTAATTTTTCTCCTTTTCGGAGGTGTAATGCCAGTTACTTCGTTAGGTTTGAGGGACACAATGATAGCAAATAATGATAGCAAAACTGGGCCAAAGCACCCTGAAGGCATTTATACACAAAGTACGATAAATATAAAAGGCGTCAGATTTTATGTTGTAGATTATTACCTATGCAGCAAATCAGACACTTACCTGAACCTACTGTCCTCATTCGCTGGAGGGTTCAAAGACACGTTTCTTGTTTTTTCACCAGCCAAATTAAAAAGTTGCTGTAACAACTCACTAACAGCTAAACAAAAATACAAGGGGAGTGAAGAGCAACAAGAAAATTGCCATTTCAGTCCTACCTCTAAGAGAGACAAAATACATATTTTTGAAAGCAAATCTATGAAATTTGATGTAAGAACAGAAGTCACTTTCGTTCAATTTTTGATAAGAAATTGCTTTAACTAGGGAAAGTGTCATTGTGGAGAAATGTGGGCTTTTCAAGCTGGAGTTCAACACAAACTACAGAAAAGAAGCCATTCAATGGCAGAAAAAAAGGGAAGAGCAGAAAAACATCCTTTTTATAAAATAGACAAGATTTTCTTTATTAAAACAGGATTCCTGGGGACAAGTCTTACTATTTTAGGGGGGGAAAAAAGTCAGACAAACAATGTGGGAAGCTTCACTGCAACTGATTGCTTTGTCCATTTTTATTTCCTATTGTAAAAAAATATGAAGTGTTACTTGGGGTCTTCAAAGTTTGAGTTGAATAAGACTACATTACATTTTGTAGCAAACCTTGAATTGTCACACCCGTCTTGACTGTTTCCTGCTTAGCATCTCTGGAAATGTCCAGATGAAGAGATCATTTCTCAAACTTCCTTAAGTCTAGTCTTCCCATAGCCTCACTCCTGCCTTTGGCTCTCGTCCTGCTATATTCATTGCAGATGGCACTGTCTTGAGAGCAGTGATCTTTTTTTTCTAGCTGGTTGTAAAGTCTTCTGCTCTAATGGGACCATATAAATAAAAGTAATTATTTTTTCTGCCTCATTCAGGGAACTATAAGTAAGAATAATAGGATATGCAACGTTTTTATAAATTACTTATTTGCAGGGTTAATAGATTTTTAATACACTCCTCTCTTTTTGCCTCCTAAATGACAGGAAAAATCAATAATACTTAAAACGTAAAAATGCCTCATGCATTTCAGATCAGAGAGACTCAGAAAACTGTAGAAATGATAGGTTGACTTATACTGGATAAGCAGCATCATTTGGTGTTGGATTTCTAGTTTTAGTTCAACATTGGGAATGATATAACCATGCCCTATACCTCTTAAGAGGAATTGTACACATTCCAACCATCTGTTAAATTAAACATTGGTGATTTCTATAAGCATGTAAAGCAGACCTACTACAAGGGGGACTCTGTGTATGGCTAAGCCTTAGGAACCTAATTGATTCACAATGTTGGATACCTAATTAAAAGAAATTAAGGTTTTTTTTTAGTGCAGTCTCACTCACTGTAAAGTTCAATAGCGAAGTTTAGCTACTATCCTTCTGGTTTAGATGCAGTATATCCTGTGTCTGAAATACTGAAATGATGGAAAAGATCCAGATAGTTATGTGTCTTACATAAATGCTTTAATATATTGGTACTTTTCTGGTAATAATTTCCCCTGCCAGCCATTTCTGTCTTGCTGGTACTTTGAAAATCAGGGGTGTGGGTTTGTGTGTGCGTGCTTGCAATAAATCAGACTCTCTTGAAGAGAGAAGTTTTGATTACTAACAAAATCCAAACAGAACAAGACAAAGCACTATATGTGACAAACCTGGAAAAAATAAACAGTCACACTGTTTGAAACAGGAAACTCCTCAAGGGTCCTTCTGCTTGAGAACAAACAACAGATCTTACTGTGTTACAGTTTCTGCTGCTTTTCAGGCAATGTGCCCCTACTTTTCCCGAACTTAGCTTGTAAAGAAAAAGTCCTGCCCCAACTGAAGATGCTAACAGTTTTGTCATTGACCCAAATGGCTAAATTCACTGTAGAAAACTGTTTAGGACATGGACTTGTTTACGTTTATATGCTGGTTCTTCTGATGATTTTTCTGCTCTCCTAGCACATTAAAAGTGATTCTTACACATACTCCGTTCAGGGACTTTTAAACAAGAAACACCTCAAGTATTCATTATTTTTCTGCCTCACTTGGACAAGGTGAAGCTGTGTTATTAAAAGAATTAAGACAGAAGCTGCTTTAAAGCATCGGTGCTGGAGCCAAGAAAGTACTTCTCCCTAACAGAGAGCTGTTTTACCATTTGGCAAAAGGAGTTTTTTTCTTGTACATTTAGGAAAATACAATTTATAGAAAGATATATTCCCTCCAAATGCCTGGAGGCCTTCTGTTATTATGGCAACCAGAGTATCCAACTGAGAACTAATTCATGTTTCAGTTAGTCAAATGCACAATGATAATTATTTCAGTGCTGTTCTGAATGAATATTAAAGACTGATAAGAAAATGATCTCTTTCCTGTGGATAACCCCTTCTCCCAGTCTGCAAAAAGCACTGTTTCTGGTTATTTTCAGTATGCCCTCTCTTATGATGGACTTCAACTGCACTTCACAGTCCACTGAGCAATGTTGCTTGAAAACAGGTTAAAAACTGTAATCATTGTTGCAGGAACACAGTCATGGCTGATAAGACAAAGCTAAATAATCAGGGTGGGGGGTAATCTCTGCCTAAAATTTATTTTTGCTTTAGCAAAACATAAATGAAATAAACTGCTATGATTTCTGAAAGCTATGTGAGCTTTTTACTGGTATTTTACATTAAAAAATGGATAAAAATAAAAATGTGACATGCACTCCTAGTGTGTCCCAAACATCTTGAAATTATGTGGGTTTCTGTTATCTTGACTTCATATTAAAAGAAGCGAATTCTAGTTGGTTTAAACCAAAGAATCTAGTTATTCAAATGCTATCTCAGGAGGATAAGGACAAAATGTGCACTTCATCATTGTTATTTTCTTTTGTAAACGCCAGTTATAGTAACTCCTGTATGTTACTAATTAGTTTTCTCTGTCAAAGACTTGGTGAATAACTTTTCCCTCTGAATTGCTAGTGCTTTTGATGTTAACATCTTTAAAAGTCAACTTTCAATTAAAAAATTTATCTCAAATTATTTACCAAAAAAACCTCAAAACTTCAGTAATGGACACCTTTTTTTCCTCCTAATTTCCTCCTAATTTTTCTCAGTGACTGTATTCTCAAAGTTGCATTAGGCTTTACTTTCCATATCACAGTTGCAATTTATTGCATGGTCACTTGATTTTCCTAAAAACATCATCTCCTTCCATGATTTTTCTAACAACCTCATGTCCCTCCTCTCAGGTAGGTTCAGGATTGTTTGCTAAGCACTTTTTGCTGCTATACTAACGATCCAACTGTCAGATTCTACTTTTACAGGCTAAAAGAAAGCAAACAATTAGTTAGTTCAGTTGAAAGACTCAGTTGAGGAATGTCTGAAGTATGAAACCTGCTTTTATAAATTAATAAGTCCTATTGCTTATTAGGTAGAGGTTTTTTAAAATAGAAAATGCGATCTTTTAATCTTATCTAATCTTCAGTATTAATATTGCTTATACATTGATGAAGTCTACTTCCTCAAAGAAGTGTTGGAAGGGTTAATCATTGTTTTTCATGTAAAGTGCCTCTCAGGTTCTCAGGGGTTTAACTTGCACCTGACTCTCACAGCTCCACAGATTTCCTTCCTTCCTTCAGCCCGGGACTGTGTAATGGCAAGAGTGGGCTTTTATTGTGCTTAAAGCATCAGAGCTTCATGTTGTTCATAGCATCACAGAATCACTAGGTGGGAAAGGACCCACTGGATCATCGAGTCCAACCATTCCTGTCAATCACTAAACGATGCCCCTCAGCACTTCATCCACCCATCCTCCAGGGAAGGTGACTCAACCACCTCCCTGGGCAGCCTGTTCCAGTGCCCAGGGAGCCTTTCCATGAAAAATCTTTTCCTGATGTCAAGTCTGAACCTCCCTTGGCAGAGCTTGAGGCCATTCCCTCTTGTCCTGTCCCCTGTCACTTGGGACAAGAGGCCAGCACCCTCCTCTCCACAGCCTCCTTTCAGGTAGTTGTAGAGACCAATAAGGTCTCCCCTCAGCCTCCTCTTCTCCAGGCTAAACAACCTCAGCTCTCCCAGCCGTTCCTCGTAAGACCTGCTCTCCAGCCACTTCACCAGCTTCGTTGCTCTTCTCTGGACTCGCTCCAGAGCCTCAACATCCTTCTTGTGGTGAGGGGCCCAGAACTGAACACAGTATTCGAGGAGCAGTCTCACCAGTGCCGAGTACAGAGGGAGAATAACCTCCCTGGACCTGCTGGTCACGCCGTTTCTGATACAAGCCAAGATGCCATTGGCCTTCTTGGCCACCTGGGCACACTGCTGGCTCATATTCAGTTGCTGTCAACCAACACCCCCAGGTCCCTCTCCTCCAGGCAGCTCTCCAGCCAGACTTCTCCTAGTCTGTAGCACTGCATAGGGTTGTCATGCCCCAAGTGCAGGACCCGGCACTTGACCTTGTTGAACCTCAAGGCCAAATTATACTGTTGTTGTAAGAGTATAAAAGATTAGGCAAGTATAACTAAAATGTAAAAGCTTCCCACTCCATATCTCAAAGCCATTAATGATGACAACATTTTTGATTACAAACTCGCTTGCTAGACTTAGAGTGGATGTTTTAGTGCTTGATGCTCATGGAAGGTCTTACTATTCAGGGCCACGTTACAAGGAAAACAATGTCTGGAATTTTTTGAGCTTCCTCTTATAAGAATACAAACAAACACACACAAACAAACACAAGACAGAAAAACCCTAAAAACTTTGCAGTTAATTGCTGGGTCTAAGCATGCCTTCAAACTGTTATGGCTGTTAAGGATATTTATCAGCTGAGGCTTAGTCATTGCCAGCAGTCACTGCAAACATGGGCTAATCTAATTTAATTTAACAAGAATGCAAGAAGCTTGATTTTAGGCTAGTCATGTTTTTCGTGGATGTTTACTGTATGTCAGCTGGTCTACAGTAATGTTTGTAATACTATCCACACTGAAAGCAAGAATCTACTTTTTGATGAAGAACAAATTAATATAAGGAGAAATTATACAGACTGGAAGCTAGGATGCCCTAGAAATATATTTGACAGAGTTAACAAAACAAATTGATAAATTCATTTTGTCTAAGCTGCTTCTATAGTTGTACTATACGATGTGTTTCATGCTTTCAGCACACAACTGACAACAGTTATTCCATCTGAGAAGCCAGAACGGTGGTATATATTGACAGGCCCTTCATGGTCCTTTGTGTAATTGATTGCAGTACTCACTTCAGAATCTGTAATCTCTAGTCCTTTAAAAGCAGAATATTTAGGAAAGTCACACTAATAATAATTTTGCATAAAGCAGAGAAGCAGGGAAACAATGTTAACATAAACTTACCCATTTTATGTGAACTTCACGAAACAGGACACTAAATGAAATACACAGATTATTTGGAAATGTTCAAAGATGCCTAATGCAATCCCTCATTAGTAGGAGGAATAGGATATGTCAAGGACAGAGAATGTCACATGAGACTATTAAAAAATCATGAGAAAAATTACCCCTCTACCATTCCTGGTGTTCATCCCAGAGCTGTAATAAAGGTTAGATGTGTAAGCTTTTTGACAGCTAGCTGTCTATTACAGGAAAGAATAACACCTACACCTATTGCATCCTATTAAAATACTCACATATTATTCTTTCATAACTGAAAAAATCATAGGGGCTCACTATAATCTCAGGCACATTGCTATAATACAAAAAAATTTCACCAAAGCAAAATGGAGCTGTGTAAGCATTTGTAAAAGAAGAATCGAACCCTAAGATACTCAGAGTTTTTATTTATCATATTTTTTATTCCTCAGGAAAAAATACATAAAAAGGACAGGAATTAATTTTTTGGTCACAGCAAGCTTGAGAAAGAAAGTGCACTAAAAAAGCTGTAGTTGTACATAGGCTCTGGTTTTATTTCCAAATAAGACCTTCACAAAAAAACATGCAAAGTTAACGGCATCTGTTGTTCATTATAGATGAATTGGTGGTGACAAACGTATTCCAAATTATTTGAAAAGCTACCAGCCCTGTGTCTGATTCTGTACTTGCTAATCTTTGTTTCATAATTCCTGCATAGAGATGAGAAAGGAAATTACTAGCTTTAATTACCTTCTTACAGTAGGTTAGAAATACTAATTTTAGTACTTTATTCATCCTGCAATACTCTAATGTTGCAAAAGGGTTCCTTTTTGCCTTGTATTTGGACTCAAGATCGTTTTGGCTGGAGCCAGACATTCAGACTACAGAGCTGGAGTACTCACATCTTTGGTGCATTCTAGAGGTGGAGCTTTATGACAAAGGTGAGCCTGTCAAAGTTGACCTTAAGGGAAAGCACTTCTTTCACTCTGCTTTCACCTACAAATCTACTCCTCTCATATGGTTTAATGGTACTTGACTTCAACTGTCTGTAAACAAATACAGCAACTCACAACTCAGAGGAGTAATATTATTTTGAAGTCTTTTCTAACACAGGTAGGTCTTCTTTTCAAAAGAATTGAATATTCTAGGGTTTTTTTGCTGATCCCAGTTGCTGAAGATGGTCTAGGTGTCTTGGCACACATGAGATTTTTTTTAAAGTGCTCTTGACTCTGACTGAATCATTCAATTGGCTGAGAGGCAATCCTTTTCTAAGATATTATGGTTTGAAAATATTCTCAATTTAAAGTTGCTCAATAAACAAGTTTCTGTAAGAAGTTCATGTTCTTTCTATTACTTTAAAGTACCGAGATTACTAATTATTATGCCGTTCCACTTCATTAAAGTTAATCGATTTCAAACATTTGAGAAAACCATTTACTCCTACAACTACTTCAGAAACCTCTACCAGCATAATCTAAATAATTATTTTGACAGAGTAGATTTTATTTTATCTTTGTGGTTAACCTGCCTTTGAGCCTCCACATTTAACAGTTTGATTACATCTTTCATTTTTTCTCCCTTGTTTTTAAAGTGATAGATAAATTTGCAAGAATTGTATTTCTGCAGAACAAGTGAACTTCCCTAAACAAAGACTATCAAATGCTGACAGAAATTAAAAGTGAAAAGAAGAGAGAAGGGGGGCGAAAAAACTCTAATGTTTAAGCATAAAAACAAACAAGAGAAATTGTCCACAAATTGCAGAAAACAAAATGTGTTATTTGAAGTTCAGTAGAAAAAAAACTTTATCAACTGTCATGCAAGCAGGTTAGCAATTTCTTTCTTATCTCATTAGTAATTTTTCATAAGCAAATATATCTAACTATTCAAGTGGGTGGTTTCTTGGACATATCTGAATTGCATACTACTGTGATTGGTGAGATAGAATCATAGAATCACCAGGTTGGAAGAGACCCACCGGATCATCGAGTCCAACCATTCCTATCAAACACTAAACCATGCCCCTTAGCACCTCGTCCACCCGCACCTTAAACACCTCCAGGGAAGGTGACTCAACCACCTCCCTGGGCAGCCTGTTCCAGTGCCCAATGACCCTTTCTGTGAAGAATTTTTTCCTAATGTCCAGCCTAAACCTCCCCTGGCGGAGCTTGAGGCCATTCCCTCTTGTCTTGTCCCCTGTCACTTGGGAGAAGAGGCCAGCTCCCTCCTCTCTACAACCTCCTTTCAGGTAGTTATAGAGAGCAATGAGGTCTCCCCTCAGCCTCCTCTTCTCCAGGCTAAACAACCCCAGCTCTCTCAGCTGCTCCTCATAAGACCTGCTCTCCAGCCCCCTCACCAGCTTTGTTGCTCTTCTCTGGACTCACTCCAGAGCCTCAACATCCTTCTTGTGGTGAGGGGCCCAGAACTGAACACAGTATTCGAGGAGAGGCCTCACCAGTGCCGAGTACAGAGGGAGAATAACCTCTCTGGACCTGCTGGTCACGCCGTTTCTGATACAAGCCAAGATGCCATTGGCCTTCTTGGCCACCTGGGCACACTGCTGGCTCATGTTCAGTTGGCTGTCAACCAACACGCCCAGGTCCCTCTCCTTCAGGCAGCTTTCCAGCCAGACTTCTCCCAGTCTGTAGCACTGCACAGGGTTGTTGCGTCCCAAGTGCAGGACCCGGCACTTGGCCTTGTTGAACCTCATGCCATTGGACTCTGCCCAGCGGTCCAACCTGTTCAGATCCCTTTGCAGAGCCTCCCGACCCTCCAGCAGATCCACACTCCCACCCAGCTTAGTGTCATCCGCAAACTTGCTAAGGGTGCACTCGATGCCTTCATCCAGGTCATTGGTAAAGACATTGAACAGGGCTGGACCCAGCACTGAGCTGTGGGGAACTCCACTTGTCACTGGCCTCCAGCTGGATTTCACACCATTTCCCACCACTCTCTGGGCCCGGCCATCCAACCAGTTTTCCACCCAGGAGAGTGTGCGCCTGTCCAGGCCAGAGGCTGACAGTTTCAGTGTTTAAGGCACGGGTGAACGAGGTGCTGAGGGGCATGGTTTGGTGTTTGATAGGAATGGTTGGACTCGATGATCCGGTGGGTCTCTTCCAACCTGATTATTCTATGATTCTATGAAATGTTGAAAGGAAATCCATATCTGAGAGTGAAAACTTCAATGTGGGAAAACAGGAGCTTGCATCCTTTTAGACATCAGGGAATCTGACCAGTCGGCATAACCCATAGAAAACCAGGTCTCATTAGTTCTGTGGCACACAGGACTGTTTTTCTAATGTAAAGAGGCTAAGCTGCGCCAGCAATATTTTTTCTGAGACTTTCAATGTGGATGCATAGTTTTGGGGTATATGACATTAGGTATTTTGAACATGATTTCTGGCAGTGAAGGAAAATTCCACTGAATAAAATTGTTGTTATTTCTAAAATTCCCATTCTTTGTATGACAAGCTGGGAAATACTGGCAGTCTGCTCATGCAGTATGTGTAACACAGATTTCAATGACACATTAGAAGCTCTGAGGTAAAGAGAGATTAAAAATACTACTGGTGTATTCCTTAATGCCTTTTCCTGTGTCAATCAGGATATTTTTATGTCCCATCATTCCTGCAACATACAGAAGGGTCATAGAGCGATAATTTTCCTATGACAGAAATGCCTTTGAGGCAAAGCAAAGCAGTATTTAACACCAGAGCAACTCTAAAAGGCATTTTATGACAGTCAGTGAGAAACACTACTAAACCCAATTGCACCTGTCAGAAGACTGTAAATTTGGAAGTTGCAATTATTAGTTGAAATTTTAAAAGATAATGAGTTTAGAACTCTATTCTTGTACCAAAAATCAACACATTTTTTGGAAAGCACAGCTGAGAAGACCCTCTGTCTTACTTCTTGATGATATTATATTCAAGGTTCTGTGCAGTATTTGCTTGTTCAGTGTTACTCACTTCCTATTGTAATAGAGGATTTCTGGAAATCAAGGGAGGTAATGAGATCAGTGCAAAGTACTATAACAAAAATCTTCAATTAATGAAACTATTTTGAAGCCAACATCAAGGAACAAAATGTCAAAAGCATTGCAGTAAGAACTGGCCACCCAGTAATACACCATCTTGACACTGTATCTTTCATCTTAATATGTCCCAGACTATTTAAAATCATAACAAATGGGGATCCCCTTATTTTATGCAGCTGCTTGGGAGGTGCAACGTTGTAGATGCAGTGGGAGCACACACCCTTGTTATTTGTTTATTATGTCTAGCTTTAAGCATTGGCAATACTACTTTGTTATCTGTCATTCTTTGTATGACTTTGTTCAGAATAGTGTCTGATTATATTCCAGTAGTTCATAAACTGCAGGCTGAAAAGATACCCTGTAGTTCATTTTCATTTTCTTTTCAGGACAGAAGATATTATGAAAATATGTGAATGACTTAGATTTATAGCTAAAATCTGCTTTACAGTCATTATTCTAATAGTTTTTTTTAAAAAATATAATTATTATTAACAAAGATATTTTGTTGTGTGCTTATGCTGGACATCTGTGGCATAAAAAGACCTCAAAAAACATCATATACTCAGGGTGGAAGCCAGTGAGGGCTCTGGACCTTAGTTCATAAGGAAATTTCAGGCCAGCCTATGGAAATTGGTATCTATTGGTTAGGTAAATTTTGTACTTACTTTCAAGTGTTCTGTTGTTCCAGAAGGGTAAAACTGTATACCATGATTTTTATCAAGAAAGAGGTTTATGTAAATACTTTGTATGCTAGCCATATGTATCTGAAAACTTTCAAATTTTAACTGCTTTGACCTGAAACTTGACTCTGTCCACTGAAAAGAATTTAGAAAGAGAAAGACAATTTTGATTTGCTTTTGTTACTCCATAGTTCTTCTTAGATGATGTATGTTTAATATTAGTAAACATTTCCATAAGAGATGGTGATTCCACAACAGAAGAACAAAGGAACATTATGTTGCTGTTAGATGTGGTATGATAGCAGCATGTGGCAATGAATCTTTTTGATAAAGTAAAGATCATTGACTTTTCCTGCAGTTTGGGAACTGGAAAAATGTACTGCTTTTATTAGATAGCTTGTCTAAATCATGAATGATATATGCAGATCTGGCTACAGCTTCCAGATCAAACCTGAGCTATGATAGTCTGTTTACATAGTGAGTTAAAAACTGTAGTTAATTCCATTTCTATGTAAAGTTCAGTAAGAGGAGCCAGTTTTCAGTAAAGCTAATATACAGTGTCAGTCACTGGTGTTTTTCTGCTTGTGTGTGCAGTGTACTAACATTAGCTTTCAGCTTATATTTGACTTACTTTGCAGAGCTTTTCCAACAAAAAAAAAGCAGTGGAGGCCCTGCTGACCACCAACACTTAGCTTTTGGGGCCTTAGGAGAGGATGCACAAATACTTTTAATGGCTTTAGTATGTTTTCATTTGGGAGCATCAAAACCAGTCTAAGCAGGATGAGTCAGAGAAAGCAGCTGAGGCTTTGTCTGCACAGACGGGTGCAGACAGTCATGCGTTTGATCTGCTTGCATGCTGAGCTGCCTGAATGGAAGCCAGCTCTGGCCTGGAAGCCATAAAGACATGTTAATACGTTGTGGTGCTAGAGCTAGTGTTAAGGTACTAGTGTTAGGACTACTTTTGTTTCAATAACCTCTCTATAACTGTTTTTTAGGTGAAGTTACTCCCACGTTTTTTTCCAGCTGCTATATAGAATACTCTAACAGGAACACAAATCAGTGGTTCTCAAAGAGACAATGCATGAAATATTTTACATGCTGCTGAACCTACAAAGTGACTAGCAATTATTACTATCTGGAAAGTTTTATCAACTTCAGGTTCTACTATATGAGGTCCTGGGTTCGATCCCCAGCATCTCCACCAGTCCTTGATGGGAATGGTTGGACTTGATGATCCAGTGGGTCCTTTCCAACCTAGTGTTTCTATGATTCTATGATTCTACAGGTGAAAAAAACCACATAAAATCTAATCCAAGATTCTGGTCTGATGTTAGCATACAAAAGTGAGATAAACCTAACACAGTTATGCCAGTAAACAGCTAGTAATAATAGTTAATTTTCAGTTTGATGTATCTGGAGTGATCATGGCACTGTATGATATGGCTGCAGGTTTTAATTAAGTGTTGTGGGTTAAAAGCAAGCATAACCTGACATTCAAAAATTTTGTATCTTGCTACAGCGATTCCTTTGCCTAGTCCTGTACCAAAGATAGGGATGGCAGGTAGGGATGGCAGGGAGGAGGAGACTGAACATAGGAGCTTGAGGTTTCTTTGTGAAGAGTCAATGTTAATTCAAAAAAACCAAACACAAAAGAAGGCAGAGAGTATGACTGTGAGTTATAAAAACAGAGGAAAAAAAAGAATAAAATGGAATAAAATGATATTGTCATAACACCCACAAGACTCCCTTCTGGAAAGGATAAGGAGAATTGTCGGGAGCTAAACTCAGTGTGTTGTGAACGCAGCCTCAAACTATCATTAATAATCTTGAGAAATGAGTCTAGAGGATAGAAATTAAACTGGCAGTATTTCAGAGGCAGAGTCGACATCGGCTGTCATCCCATTGAGAGACATACCCTGTTAGGGCCTGTTAATGTTGCAGTCCTGTCAGAGTGACATATAACATTACATGTTAAACAAGTGGCAGACGAGACAGCGTGAAGGCAAATTGTTCAGCAGATGGAACAGCCTACTTTACTTACCATCTGAATTAGAAAATAGAGCAAATGCCATTTTTTACATTCACTCTCTCATTCTTTCCAAATACTAGTCTGGGTACTGCTCAGCAACTTCCTTTGTTGTGGCTGTTGAAACAAGAGGAACTTCACAGTATGATTAGAATATGAGATATTTCAAGTAGAACACTAGTTGTGTGTGTTTACACATAACTATAAGCTGAGTTGAAATTGCACCAGCGTTGGATATAAGTTTTTGAGCCATAGTGAGTGTATACTTTGAGAGTATTATATCTCCAGATATGCAGTTTGAGCCATGAACCACCTGTGGCTCATTGTGTCTCCTTTCTTTTTAAAGCCTCACAATATGTAGACTTAGACCATCTGCCCACATTCTTAATCCTGGAAGGAAAAAGATCTGAAATTTCTTTTGGGAGTTGGGAAAAGAACAGCTAAGCAGCACGGTAATTGTTTTTGCTGTCAGAGTCCGATTCCCATCTTTCTGAAGATGGTATTCTCATTGACTTTGATGGTGTTGGACTGTACTCTTTCAAACCAATTAGATGACACCTTAGGGGGAAAAAAAAGTGTCACAGCCATCAGTTTTGGGCAGCCTGAATGGAGTAGCAATTTGAATCTAAACAGATCTTCATATTGATCATCTTCTAGATACTTGTGTTTCGCTTTCCCTGTTACATTGGCTTTCTTTATCTAGCCCAAGAAAGGGAGAGCAAAGGACAGACTATTGCTGTGCAAAGTGACAGACAAGGAAAAATGCTGTCCTTTTTTTCACTTAGTAAGGGTAGTATATCTGGTGCTCTTCACACACAGACAATATACAGTTTCTTCTCTAAGGAATTTACAGGCTAACTAGAAGAGACAGCAGTGTCGAAATTCCTCTCAGTCACCCACAAGAAATCCCAGTCAATGGTTTGAGAAGACTTAGTAAGGAAAAGTGGAACCAGTAGCAAATTCTAGCCTTGTATTTTACTTTCTGTACAAGGAGAAGATTAAAGGAAAACCTCACCTTCATAAGTAGAGTATTCAAAGTCACACTGGATAATCAAAAATTATCCTACCATACATGATTTACTTGGTTGGAGCTTATGAATTTATAGCTTTACTTTTTGGTAGGATTCAATTCTATATGTTACAAGACCCAGAAAATAAAAAAAAACCAACTGAACTACTTTATCAGATTTCCATAGCTCAAGTTATGCCTAACCAGAATTTCATAGATGATGCTCTATGTTTGATATTGTTTCAGAGGACTTAGTAATATACTGTCCTGGTTTCGTCTGGGGTAGAGTTAATTTTCCTCCCAGTACCTGCTGTGCTTTGGATTTAATATGAGGATAACATCATTTTTTTACTTGCTGCCAGGTAATGCTTGTGCTCAGCTGCGACAGAGTTAATTTTCTTCATAGTAGCCACTATGTTTTAGAGTTAGTGAGAAGAATGTTAATTATGCACTGATGTTTCCAGTTGTTGCTAAGAGATTAAGGATTTTTTCAGTTTCCCACACTCTGATAGCGAGCAGGTGTACAAGAAGCTGGAAGGGTGCATAGCCAGGCATCTGACCCAAGCTGGCTGAAGAGATATTCAATACCATATAAAATCATGCTCAGTATATAAATGGGAATTTGCTCAGAGGCCAGGATTCTCTGGGTGTGGATCATGGCTCAGGGATGAACTGGGTGTCAGTTGTCAGGTGGTAAGAAATTCATTGCGCATCCCTTGTTTTGTATATACTATTATCGTCCTTTTTTCCTGGTTTTCCTCCCTGCCCAACTTGGGAGGGGTGAATTGTTAGTGAGAGAGCAGCTGTGTGGTCTTAGTTGCTGGCTGAGGTTGAATCACAACATATACATATCAAAATCACAATTAAACAAGCACTGGCCTAATAAGCCTCAGTTTAGTGCTTTCTTCAAGGGCCATGCAATATTACTTTTTCATTGAAACTTTATAGAGTTGACCCTAAAATAAAATAATCTGTTGTCCAACATGGAAAAAAAGCTATTGAGAGATAATCATAATGTTTTCCCATCTTTGATGCCCAACAAAGATTCCTATTCTTGTGGTATACTGAATATTTTGTGATTCAGTGTGCATTTCCAGCTTATTGCCAACAGTGTCTCTTGGAAAAAAAATTATATGAAAACAATAATTGCTATTTGAGTTCATGTCATTTTTATAAATTTTTATATAGCATTTTTATAACTTTTCCTATTTGCTTGGCAGATGGATTCTGTTTGCCAGTGTGATCTGTTACATACTCCAACTGTCAGGTTCAGTGTATTTCAGATGTAAGTTTGTGTTTGTTACCTAAAATATGAACTGTAGTTGTGTAAAAATCTGAAGCTATTTTCTTAGCATCAACTGGCAGTTCATGGAGTTGCAAAATACTGATCCCATTGCTATTTTGTCGTGATTATAAGACTTGGTGGGCGGAGTGTCTGTGAGAAGAAGACACAATTGCGAAAATTTTTTTATGGTTGACATGGGCTTGGTTTTTGAAACACTTTTCAAATTATTTTTCTTTAAACTTGGGAATCTTCTTCTGTATCATTCATGGCTCATAAAGCATAGGTAGGAAATGACACATTTAATATTTGCAGGAATTTAGTATGCCATTAAATTTATAGGCCGATTTTCAGCAGTGACACAATGCATTTAATGTACAATAAATCTACTTAACAATGGTTTTATGTATTTCAGTTATTCTCAGCAGTCTACAAATTTCTTGGTTATTTCATATGGAGAAATGCAATTTGAAATATTATGATTTTTCTATTTTATTCACTGGTGATAATAATCAGAAATATAACTGAATGCAGACATATTTCACAGAAATTTTTAACATACTGGGCCAAATATTGCTCTAAGCTCAACAAATTACTTAATATGGATACTTATATTAAAATCTGGGGACACCTCAAAATGAGGAGCTTTCAATGTGTAGTCATAAATTCTATATTAATGTAAACAAAATTTCCATTTCCTTTTGCCACCAAGAAAATTCACTCACCAATCTGATAAATATGTTTTAATGCAAAGTTGTAATACAACTACTTCTACTTATGTGTGCTGTAATTTCTCTCCATTCGTTTTTACTAGTATTGACCTTGGTTTGTTATAACTCAGAACATTCCAACTCATTACAAATCTGTTTATTTGGCTCTGCAACATGTCTGTTAATAATCAACTGCTCTTTCACCGTTAATGTGTTTCTGAATAACATGAAATGTATGAAAAGAAAGCAAATGGCAGTTATAATTATTTTGTAGTTTACAGGAAACAGCCTAAAACAGTTGCAGTTAATTTTACATTGGAAATTCTGGAGGAAGATATTCACAAAGAATGCTATAAACCTCTTTGGATTTTTGCTACATTTTCATTGGAAAATATAGACCCGACGCAGATCTTCTAAATGACCCTCTGCCTTTTTTAATTGAATACAGAGGGAGAGATTAGCCATATTAGGCTTATGTAGTCTTTAAGAACAACCCTCACAGAGATTAATGGGGATGAAAGAGAAATGGAGCACTAATAAATGTGTAAGCTTCTTCAGAAAATACCTTAAGTAGGTCTTGTTTTTCTAATTTTTTTCTAACTATTACATCCAGCCCTTACATCCAGCAAGGCTAATTCAATGGCACATGCTCTGTTTCAAGAAATGAGGTCATACAGAATGTAACAGGGATGCTGTTGATCTCTGGGGGGGTTAAGTCATTCTGTGTGGATTTCCATTAATTAAGGCAATTGAAATAGTACTGTGAAGTTAAAGTTCACTTCAACTCAAATATCCGTAGCATGTTATGTCCTTTCTAAAATCTGCACCTACACTTGACATTAGCTATTTGGATATTTTCACACTCAATACTGAGACTACTGCATCTATGCAACAGACAGAGATCAAAATATAACCATTAACAGGAGCCTATCTAAGAGTTTAATACAAGGAAATCCCCATGTGGCTGATGTGGAACTGCTGCTTGCGTAAAACCCCTTAGTGAATGGCAGAAACAAGGTGAAAGGGTGCCCGACCTCTTGCTTTGAATTTTGGTGACAAAACCCATTGAAAACATGAGAACACACCTATAAATAAAACTGAGTCAAATACTCAAGCAGATGATGATGAAGGCAAATAATCTTAATAACTGTTTTCAGATAAGAGATCAAGGAAAGCAATTAAAAGGAAAGAAGATTAATTGTTTTATCTCAAGATTATCTCCAGTTGTTGATAGAATCACAAAAGGTGTTTCAAAGCTGTAGTTTAATTAAGAGATAATCCAGATTTATCACATTCAATTATTTTCTAAAGGTCATTATATCTTCGGTCTTTTACAAAAAAATTAAGCACAGTGAAGCAGGCTGTTAGAACAGAAGAAAAAGAACATGTTACTTCAGTGGGTAAAATGACACTGAGCAACAAATACCGATGTATGTGAACAGCTGAGGTTCTTCATTAGACAGACCATTTACAAACTAAACTGTCACATTCTTGAAGAGACAAAAGTAGAAGTAATTAAACTGGATGATTCTGGATTATTTTACATAATCTAGTGTTTAAGAACAGTCATTATGGCAGAATTACACTGATCTTCAATAATCTCTAGACTAGGCAATTAATCAACTTACCTTACATGTGTGATTGATGGCTACTTTTAAGCAGACTTATTTTCAGTACTACTTCTTTCCCACTCCCCTTTTCCGCCTGGGAGGTAATTTAGAGGTTTTCAAATAAAGTAATCAGGATATCTTGTAAACTAATTATGATGAGATTTGTTCTTTCTTTTTGTTCTTTCCAAATGTTAGCTTTCAGCATCTCTTGGAATGTCCCAAAGCACTTCTAATATTTATTTGCCCATTCTTTTCTTGATGTCTCTCAGTATTACAGCATATTTTTCTACTGAATATTAAAAAGCAACATTAATCAGTCAACATTAAGGAGAAGAGATTCAGCTGATATAAACAGACTTTATTGACTTCAACAGAACTCTGATAATTTATAACATAAGAAGATCATGCAGTAAATAGACTATTAAATCTAAATGAAATGTATAGTTATTTGCACATGGCATATGATTTATAGCACTATTTGTTCTAGGAATTTCTTGACATGATATCATTACTGTTTGGCAGAAGATCTGAAATTTGTTGTTGGAAATTCAGCTTCATTTTTACTGTAGCCAGTGAATGTCTAAATAGAGTAAATGGTAGCAGCAAATGTATTGGCTTTGTTGCTTAATCTGTATTAAATATAAAGTATTCGCTGTTGTATTGTTTTAATGCTAGATAACATTGAAGTACAATTTATTAAAAAATGCTCTTAAATTTCTTCTTAATTTAAATTTAATTGAATGAACCATTTATGTTTTTTCACCCATGCAATACTGTAGGCCTATTTCCTCAGAAAAGCAAGGCAAATACTAAGTAGAAACAACAGTTGCTTCAACTCTGATTTGCTTGTGTAATTACTCAAGTTGTATTGCAACATATTCCAGACGTTTGCATTGTTTGTTTTTTTAACTGGATGCCAATTCTAATTTTGCACCAGAATAACCATATTAAATGGAGATGTAGAAGTGGGATAGAAATATTTAGCTTTCAAAAATCAGGCCCATGGTACCGGGATGTAAAATAGAGTCATGAGAAACAAATTGCTATTTGCAAAGAAAGAAACAACAGCCAGATTGTTTCTTCTTCACTTACTGTGCACAGCGTGTGTTGGCACTACATTGCAGTGGCGCAGAAATCTCAGACTGTCAGGAAAAACAAACCATGCCCTACAGACAGAATAGAAGGGTCAAGAAAAAGCACAAAAGGGAAAACAAGAAATCATATTCATTTAACAGAAGCATACTTTATTTGCCAACAGGATGGTGGAATTCACTTCTTATTGATGAGCTGCACATTCTAAGTTTGTCCTTTTTATGCTGCTGTTGTCTCTTGTTTCAGTTTACAGTACTAACTTTGATATAATGGGCAGTGAAACCAAAAGGGAAGAGCATCATTCACATCGACACTCCTTAATTGTATTCTAATTTGTTTGTTTTAAAGATTCCCTTTCATATTAGGAAATGAAAAGATATTCTGATTATCTAACAATCCAGCATTGCTTCTTATTTAAATGTCTTTTCTGCATATTTTTAGGACAGTTTGGGTTTATAGAATGTCGTCTTCACTCTTAAGTTTAATGAGTTACCATTTGTTCATCATATTACTTCGATTTCTACAAAATTTACAACAAAATCAGTTCTGTTCTGAATATAATAAATCTGGCAGTCTGGATCAAACAAGGTAATAACTGACAAGCTTGCACCTCAGCATTATTCCGTCAGTTTATAAAGCCAGGCTAATTTTTCATTACTGTATTTCTTCTTCGTTGATTTTTGTGCTGTAGGTAAACCTGATTATTTTTTCCTCTCCTTTTTATGCTTGCATAAGATCTTGCATACTTGCAGCTATGCCTAGGTCTACCACGGGCAAAACCGTGTGCAAGGAAACTAACTTATAAAAGCAAAAGATTCCAGAACTGCATTTCATGGGCCCAGTATCCATAAAGAACATACAGGGAGAGTCAGGTTCCTCAGTGTGTCATCCAAACCCCTCAGTGTGGCCACTGAGAAGCTGCCAAATGCCTCGTGTGATATGAGGGAATGCAGACAGAAATGTATACCCAGAGCTTTGTGAATGAGCATCCATTCCATAGTGCTATGGGTAAGTCTTGGGAGAGTTATGTGGGCAGGGGCACTACTGGGCACTGCTCGACTACAGGCATTTAAGCAACACCAGATCCAAAATGAAGTTGCCAAGGAAGTATTGTTTTATTTTTTTGAGCAGAAGTCTGGACCTTTACAGTAATTTCAATATTTTCAGTCAGCAACATGGTTGATAAAAGACCCTGGCAAAGCTAACAAAGTAACATTTTCTGTTGTATATTCAAGACACACAGCTTGTCAACAGCTCTAGCGCTTCTATTTTTTTTTGTAAGTTTCCCTACCTACCCCCAGTACAGGTTGCTGCAACATCCAGACTGCTCTCCTGCACATCCCTGGCCATGCCAGGCTCAAAGCCAGCAGTCTGCCACCATACTTGGCACAGCAGTGAATTGATACTTAGAAAGATCCAGGGGTCTATAAAGTTCAGGTGACAATGGACCCCATCATGCCCTATCCCTGCTGAGAACTATCCCTAACACTCATTTAAGGACAAGTATGACATTCTTCCAAAGTAGTCTTGTAGACTTAGACAAATGTAATGTTTTCCAGAGGAGTACTGACACAGGCTTTAAATAAGCAAACAACAGAAGCACAAGTATAAGCCAAAAATTTAAACAAGAGTGGTTTGATTTCTGTCTGCTAAACTGTTTCTGCTCTTCTAGCTAATCACCACAGCCACACAACTGATCAGTAAATCTTTGTATTACATGTGGTTTCTATATACAATCTCTTTCGTAAGTGTAATGCACTCTATGAGAGGTCCTTGACTCTTGACTCTGCAAAAGCTGAGGGAAAAAATAAACAGATAAACAAATATTGCTAACAAATTTTTAGCTCAGCTTATTCTTGTATACATAATTAAGTTTTCCATCCACCGTCTCTGTGATCCATTAGTACTTAATTTAAAACTTTTCTTTCCGTGGGATGAAAACAATTTTCCTTTGAGGCAAATACCTTTATCACCCCCAGCTGGCTCCTTTATCCTTCTGTTCTCTCTCCATCTTGCTCTCAGGACAGCCACCTTCTTAACCCTTTGTTTATTTATTTTATTTCTAGGTTTGGGATGCTGGGATTGGTGGAGCTTCCCGCAGTGTGATGGGATGAACCATGGCTGGCAAAACTTTGCTGTTCATCCTTGCAGACCAAAAATCTTGCAGACCATTTCACTGTTCTGTTAAATCTTGAATCCCTCACACTTGTGCCATCATTTAAATGAATTATTTTCTAGATTATTATCAAAGAGACACAGCTTCTGGGTTTTCTAAATTATTGTTTCACAGTATGCCTACATGATTGCTGAGAGCAAATGCAAGTAATGGCACTGAAGGTTTGCGAAAAGGTTCTAAATGAACCACTTCATCATTTTTTGATCTGGATCAAGATCTGGAAAGTGGCAGATGGGCAACAATGACCATCAAGAGTATGAAATGGCTTCTGCATGAGGAACAATGAAGTTAGCAGTCATCAGTCAGGAAAAAATGTACTTGATGGAGAGGAAGTGAAATAATACAGATTTATAGACTCATTAGTGGCATGGAGGGGCTCAACTGATATTTCATTCTCTTTACCACAAGAAGAAAGGGTAAATCAATCAAGACTGATGAGAATGGGTTCAAAATAAGAGGACTTTTACCAAGCGTAATGTAGATGCTGAAAGTTTACCTTGTCCTCAGAGAAGGACTTAAATGAAGCTTAAACAAAACAATGCTGGGAGTTACTATGTACACAGAAAGCCCATCTGAATCAGTATGCCACCAGCTTGAAAATGACTGGTGTTTGTGAGCATTATGGGGAAGTGTTATTTACATTTGCTTTTATAATCATCTCTAGATAATTATATATGGCTACTGTTGAGAGGAGGGTACCAGCCTAGATGGCAGTTCAGTTTAACCTGGTATACTATTCTTACTTGCTTACTTTCTTATACTTTTCTATTTAAAGGACAACGTAGAAGAAAATACAGAAAAATGCCTAAACACTTGTTCACCATATATTAATTTTAAAAAGTACTCTTCCCTTAATAACTCCTGAATATTCGTTATGTTGTTGAGAATTTACATTTTAGAATGATTAAAACAGTCCAAAAACAGAAGGTAGAGAAAACTGTGCCTTCTTATAAAGCTCCCAGGTTCAGGAAGCCAGTCTGACTTCAGATGGCTTACGCGTTTTACAGTTTACAGTAATGAGATTAAATAAGAAATAACTTCAGTGTCAAGAGCAACCTGGAGTTTGAATAATGGTGTTACTGAAGCAGAAAAAAAGCATCTGTCTGGTACCAAAAAAAAAATATAATAATATGGCACATAGAATGGCAACATTGCTAGAATTAAATGGAGAAGAGAGGTTCTGGGTCATTTCTGTGTAAAAACTTATCCTTCTTTCATTTTTTTATTCTTGAAATATATCTGAGTTTCCTCCTGTTGTTCATTGTAATCTCTCTGAAGCAGGACCATCGTAGAGTAGGACAACAGTCTCTCTTCTGTAATGCCCCTGAACTAGATACAGAATTTACATAGAAGACATAATGTTTTATTTTCTGGACGTGCTTTTAATCTACTGGTTTTTGAATATGTAGTAAATAGTACTGCATAAGTGTTGTTTCCTCTCCCTGTACCAATAGTGGTGTAATTTTAATTTTATCTTTGAAGTCCTTTCCATGTACTTCTCACAATAACTTTTCATGCTTAAGAAGAGCTACCAAAGATTTAGAAAAAATGCAAGTACTTATCATAAATGTGACTAAACCACAAATGAATAAAAGCTGAGATAAATGTCAAATGTATTTTTAGTATTGTACTCTGCTTTCATAGATAATGAATGTTGGTTTTAATGAAAGTAAAATGAGTGAAACAGTCAATCACTGAATGAGACAACACTTTCCAGAGAAATTTTGGTCTAAAACCTTAAAATCATTAAATTAAATTAAATTCTACTGGGTGCCTAATATGATCACAGTTCACACTAAGAAACAAATACTCTGTGTGTTAAGGAGTGTAGTGATAGGACAAGAAGTAACAATTTTAAGCTGAAAGAAGGTAGATTTTGATTAGATATTAGGAATAAATGTTTTACTGTGAGGTTGGTGAGGCACTAGAGGTTGTGGATGCCCCATCTCTGGAGGTGTTCAAGGCCAGGTTGGATAAGGCTTCAAGCAACCTGATCTAGTGGAAGGCATCCCCAACCATGGCAAAAGGGTTGAAACTGGATGGGCCTTAAGGCCCCTTCCAACCCAAACCATTCTATGATTACATGATTCTATGATAATTGTATATCACATGTGAATAAGACAATGTAAGCTATTTTAAGGAGCAAGGCTAATACAGATTAGCTCCAGATGGGCCCCTTTATACTTACTGCCACATCCGTAACTCAGCTGCAGGCCAGAAAAAGCATTGCATAAATCCCATAATTGTTCGGGGTATACAATACGATGAAACAATTCAGACATTTAGGAAGTATTAATTCTTTCAGACTAAAATAAGGATGACCAATTACCTTCCTGTACTTGTCAGAAGGCTGTGAGGAAAGAGAAGTTCTGGCCAGGAATAAAGAATTTTTAAGTTTCTGTGTCGTTAATTGCTAAAGTGAGCATAAGCCAGTGTGAGGCATTGTGATTACAGTTTTGTCTCCACAAGCTAATTGTTAGGGCAAATGTCAGCCTTTGTATGTCTAACTGACATTGAAAATGTGAAAATGTAATTGGTATGTACAGTTATTGCAACTGCAGAATTGTGCTCGTTAAACTAGAGTTCTTAAAACACCTAGTTGAGCAAGAAATTTGTTATATGAAATGAAACAAAATAAAAAGCTCTAGAACACCTCATATCTTATTACAGAAGGCACCATTTAAGTGTTCCTAGCAGGTATTTCAGTGAAGTATTGATGTCAGGCCCTAAATGGTGCAGTGGAAGATGATCCGCATTTAGTGAAATTTAGAAGGTACAGCCATGTGAGATTTAAGAGAACACTTGTTTCTTTCAATAGGAAGAATTATCCATATTTTAAATTCAAATGACTTGGCTCTTTTATACTGTCAACAGTTTTGAGTAATATCTTCTTACAAAAATATATAAATCAAATAGTTATTGTATTTGCCCATGAACAGGTACTCTGCTATATTTGTGAATGACTAAGTAGATGTTGGACAAGGAGAAAACTTTAAGCATTTATGCTTAATCTCATGAATGATATTAGTAAGAAAAAACAGAACCCCCTGGAAAAATATCAATGTCTCATTTTGTCAATTTAAAAATTAGTTGTTCTGGGATTTGCTTCAGAATCAATTTTTAATTCAGAATGGTATTTCAAGAATAAATGATTCCATGTTTGTTTTACAACTAATAGGGAAAAGGAAAAGCCAGCAAACTTCCAGATCCAAATGAGTAAATGCTTAGGTAAAATAAAGAGTCCTGCTAAATCCAAACCAATGTGGTTTTCATCTACAGCCCCAAGTCTTCCCTGTGGGGCATTAAGGCAGATATTCTCAGGCTGGAGCTACCACTAGCGGAGGGTTCTGACCACACTGGTGGTCACTGGTCCCACAGTAGCATTTGGGACAGCACTTAGAGCTGAAAAGCAGCAAATAATGGATATTGAAGGAAGTCACCTTTCTGAAAGAAGCTGGTCAAAATATTTGAGCAAATATTTTCTCTCAAAAAATTATAATTTGTCAAGACCAGTATTTTTACTGGAATTGTATGTTTGAAGAAAAAAAAATCTGCCTGTTGGTTCTTTTCAAGGAAAATTCCTCAATAGTCCAGTGGTTAGGCAGAATCTGGGAGACCTAGATTAAAATTCTTGCTTTAGTCTTATTATTTGTAGTCCAAAGAAGATTTAATTACTTATAGAAAGTGAGACATTTTTAATGAATGAATGAGAGTTGCTGAATTAAGACCGAGGAATAGAGCCTGTTTTTCCTACAAGGCAAACTACCAACTATTTATAGGTGGGGGTAAAAAAATAAAAAAGGATTTAGTGCAGATCAAAAACTTCTGAAATCTTTCCTTGCCCTTATAAGAAGCAAATCCATTTTTGTTTTTCACCTGACTGAGGTCCAGGCCCAAGTGGAACTATGCTGGAATAAACATCTCAGAGGTTTTACTAGAATGAAAAATTTTTTACTAAGATGTAACAGGGCAGAAATGAGAGTTCTGTCAGGAAAGAGAGTTTGATCAGTAATTTATTTCAAAATTACTTTGCTTTGCAAGACATAACGTATTGTGGATCACAAAGAGTTAAAAATACTTCTGTAGACTTCAGTTGGGCAAGGAATACTTCTGTTAGCACAGCCAAATGGTATTTCTTGTTTCCAATATCATTGTAACTTATTTTAGCTTAAATCAATACTTCTCCAGGAAAATAAATGATCTCTTCCCACTATGGAAAGTTTATTTGTGCAGAGTAGAAAATAACATTTATTTGTATTTTGAAGGCCCTCATGGGGATTCTAAAGATATAATTCATATACCATGTTTATTATAATTTTTTTCTAGTTAAAAGAAAAAGAAAAAGACAAAGGGAGAGAGAGCAAGAGTGGTGGATAGTGGAGGGAGAGAGAGGGAGGCAGGAAGAAAGAAAGAGATAAAAAGATAAAAAGGAGAACTAGATCTTAATATATTTAAATGTGTAGGAAAATAATGAAAATTTAAATATATCAACAATCAGCACAATTTCCTGCTAGTCTTAGAAGATTTAACAATAGAAGAGAACCACAAGATAAATAACCCAGGAAAATAATGGAAGACAAAACTCTGGATTCAGCAGCTGAAGCTTTGTAAGTCCTGTTTGTAAGGCTTTCATTTACAGCCTTGGGATTGTAGTGGTGAAGTTTGCAGTAGTAACAGGAGAATCACTTTTTGTTTATTTTTAGAAGAAATAACTTGCAAAATGAGGATTAAATGTATTTAGAGAACACAGCCCTACAATCCCTCATAGGCAGGCCAAAAAAAGAGCAGGAGTAGTAAAAACAATTCTATGTGTGCATATCACACCAGGAGATATCAAGGGGGGTACATTTTTCCATGCCACTAAGCTGACGGTGGTTATGTTCAGCTGCACACTGATCATCTTTCCTGGCTGATCTTACAAGCTTTCCACAAAAGTGCTGAGTAAATAACTGAAACTTTAGATTTTCACCCAGCATAGAAAGCAGGTAGGTGTTTGATTGGAATTCTTCAGTCAATCCTCTCTACTATGACAAATCAGCTACGAGTCAAGTGAAACCACTGAAAGACATCATTGCGAGAATTTACCACTTAAGAGGAAAATTTTTGATTCAATGGAAAGCAATCTAGCATGAAGCAGCCTGTGTAGACAACACAGCTGTAACACCCCCTGATTTGACTTGATAGCCTTGGCCAAGGAGAAAATTTGAAGCACTAAGAGATGATGTTTTTTTCTTTACTAATATAGGCTCTTTTATAGCATTTTATGTTGATAATGTCTTGTCTGCTGGTTGCTCCATTGTAATGCCTTGGCCTGAGGAATACTAGTCAGGACTCTGAGTGCTTTAATTTGTGTAATGTACACTGCTTTATTTGTATTGCAAGAATTAGCATTGACATAGTCAATACTGTGACACGAGAAGTGACAACGGTACTTTTCAATTTGTTTTACTGTAAGGCTTCTAGAATTACATTTATCTGGACCTAGTAAGTGCTACTTCATCACATCACATCTCACATACTTTTAATTTATTCACCTTAACATTGTTGCTTCTATGCTGGGTGCAAGAAATTATTATTCATGCAAACTCCTGAAAAGCTTGTGGAGACCAGTATGTTCTCATACCTTGAGCACTGTCCCCTCTTCCTCTGTCTTTCTGCTAGTATTATTCTTGTCTCTTAACTGAATTATCTAACATACTGCATGTAATAATGCATGGATTTTTTTTTACAGAGAGGAAAGGTTATTTATTTCTGTTGTTTACATTCAGAATTTACATTACAGAAAGAGTCTGATTGATCAACATTTGTTTGTGGGTTTGTGTGCTGTTAAAAGTGTTTGAAACTTAATAATATTTCCAGAAACTGGTGAAAATTCAAGTTCTGCTATGCATTCATCACCTATTTCCTATTGTTTTGAAACCAGAACAGGTGCTAGAGGTGCAGCATGTACTCACATGCACAAAGATCTACATTTCTGTCAATCACAGCAATGATCTGATAGGCAGCTATTGTCAGTTAGGTCTACTGAACCTAACACTTAAAAATTTCTTACATCAGCATTCAGATTTTTCTCATTACTGATGTGAAATGTAACAGATTCTCTTGGTCTTCTCAATTTTCCGTGTAGAAACTGATTTTTATAAGTACCTTTAGGTGTTGGAAGTCAAGCAATATCAGGAGCTCTAGGGCATTCTTCTCATCAGGCAAAAAAATTGATCTGAAGATATTGACACCAAAACCCTTTTCCAATGAATGAAATAGTGATTTTTTTATACTGTTTAGTGTTGGTGGTTAGACACTGAAATAATCCTCAATGGACTTTGTGGAAGGGTAAAAGTCTGCTACAGGTTTCTCCATTGATCAAGTAGTGGGATGATCACCTTCTTTTTATTTACCATACAGGGATCTCAGTTACTTATCTTTGGTATATGATACGTATTTCAAATGAGACAGATACTTTTGAAAACAGACAAGTGGAAGAATTTCCATTTGGAGCAAATTCAGGACTGCTGAGCAACTAGTCTGCCACTTCAGTGAAGCACTCTGTTTTTCAATTCTTCTTATATCAGTTTTGGGTACCTCACTGTTGTGACTCTTCTACAGAGTACAAGCTAATGCTCATTTTTTAGCAATCCTTTGCTTCTGTTGCCACTCTGAAAGGACTGATTCCTATTCCAGAACAATATAAAGGGATACGTTATATGGACACTAGAACTATATCTTTGCTATGCCAACTGTTGGTCCTGGTTGCTGCCAAGACATCCTTTTCAGGCAATTTCAACCATTTTGGAAACAGATTATGCTGAGAGCATTGTCTGTCTATACTTCCATAAAATGCATGCAACAACCTATGTTTCCTTGATTATTTTTGCGTGCATTTACTTGGTTAAATTGGTTTGAAACCCCAATGGTCTCTTATTTTACATGTCGCAGACAACTTTAGTTTCATCATTTTCCAGAGATGTTTTCAGCATTTTGTATGAAATAGAAAACATCATTTGCCTTTCTACCTTTTTGCTTATTACTTTGTTCACCAGCGCTGTCAGACATGAGAACAAGTAACTTGCTTGTGCCTCATGCTGCATTTCTTGTGAATGCATATTTCTTTTTTGTTTAGCAAACAATTAGATGTGGTGTTGATATTCATAATCTATGATGTTTTCTTAGGAAATCAGAGTTAATACAGTCAAGCTATTTGCTTTGTCTCTTTAATAAAGGTGATTAATGAACGTGACATTTAGCTTGATTGTTATGCTCTTTAAAGATCTTCTCAATAATGCACTTAATTTTTTGAGACTCCAGCTGGAACTAGCAGTATTAGGGAGTAAATTAAGCAGACTCCAGTTTTCCTGAGAAGTTTCTGAACCACCGAGTCCTGTTGCTACTGATATTATCAAGGTCTCAACGATACTACAAACATTCTTTGAAGCACACTAGCTCCCTGAGTGCTGAGAGCTATATGACTATTTCTGAGTTCACTGAAGAGGCTAATGTTCTTACTGAAATTAAAGTAAAATTACTTCAAATGTTTTAGGAAGCTATTACTGGAGCAGATGCAGCACTTGAGTTGTGGCTGAAGTTAGACAAGATATGAATTGCTGAAGGCAAACAGACTCATCTTCCCCAGAAAGACGCCTACTATACAACTTTTTAAAAACATTATGCCGTACCTGGAAAGAGTGAAATTCCAGAGGAACTTGGCAACAGTCATTGTGATGTTGCTCTTGAGTCACTGTAAATCTTAAAGATGTCTAAGAAAATGATACTATGCTAACAGTTATAATTAGGTATCACATAATTCTGAGTTTCTCTTCAGCTGTCCACTAGTAGCAAAGTTTCTTTACTAATCCTTTGGGTCAGCAACAGGCTGATATGTTCATAAAGCCGTCACAATGCTTTCACTATGAGTTCACAATAGTGTGCTAAGTTAAAATCTTTCTACAGAAGAAAGGGTAACAGTCAAAGGTATAGCTCCTTCCCTGTTAATATTCAGATCAGATCAGGAAAAACTACTCAAATCAATTTAGTCAGCTGTCAGGTAAAACCAAAAACTCTTAGACTATAACAGAATATGTGTTCATGCTGCTGAGCCATGATTATGGGTGCTAGGTTACTTAGTCTGGTTGCTGGAGTTTTGTTTTATATTGCTAAAGCATTGTGAAAGAGACTGGTGAGTTGCCTCTAAAATTCCTTAACTGAAAAAAGTCTCCTCAAATATCCGTAACAGTTTTAGAATCTTAAATGTTTTGTTCAGTCTGTTTCCATGATTTGATAGTAATAAATGTGGGTTTCCAAAAATTATAGGT
Source organism: Phaenicophaeus curvirostris (assembly GCF_032191515.1). Taxonomy (NCBI): domain Eukaryota; kingdom Metazoa; phylum Chordata; class Aves; order Cuculiformes; family Cuculidae; genus Phaenicophaeus; species Phaenicophaeus curvirostris. Next base: position 53,321,026 of record NC_091392.1, read on the forward strand.
GCATGCAAGCTACTTACTCGTGATATATTAGCTAATTCACAAGAACAGAATTGAAATGACCTTTCTTAAAGCAAATAGGCATGAAAAAATTAGCACCAAGAAGAGGGATGAACACCTTGACTTCTAGGGTTTGTCTAATTACTAACAATTTATGTCTGGCAGATTTCAAACAGTGCTTGTGTATTGCTAAAGATGTAGGAAATCTTTCATACATACTATGTAGCTGGTGTAGAGCAGGGAACAGCTAGCAATTTGTTGTTGCTGATTATGTTTAGCAAAAAAGTCCTCTTGAATATGCTTTACTGACTGCAGCTGAAATAATAAGACATTTTATTCATAAAATATATTTTCTAAGTAGTTTAGATGTTAAAATATTACTGTATGTTTTACAGGAACGCACTCTTATTAACTTCTGTCCTCCAGCCACTTGAACGTTTTCTAGACTCTTCAACTAAGAATATGGCTTTTTTTTGAGGAGTTTGGAGACAGTGAAAAGCCTACTGCATAAGAATCTTTTAGTGTTTGTATTTCAGCTGTCTTCATTACTTAAATGAAAAAGAAATATCAACTCAGGTTGTTAAAATACATTAAAACATCTGTCAAGACCAGATGATAGATTTTTTTTCCTATTTAGTTGCTATTATCTTTTCCTATTAACAGGCAGTAAAACTGACAGACTGAATTTTAACTGTAAACCAATAAATGACTGTGTACAAATGTGGATCTTATTTTCCAAGCATTAAGTACACATGAATGAATATTTGCAGATGTCCTGAATATGACAGTACAGAATTCTGTTTATTCTATATATCTCATCACAGAAATAAAAAGAAAGATGAGACAAGAAAAAACATAGAAATAAAGGGAATACAGCTTTGGAGTAACTATGAAATTCCCATCCCAGCTATAAATATCCTCTTTACTTGTTTTAACTTGCAAAAGTAATAGCTTTTAAGGTAGTTTTAAGATGGTTAGAAAACATGGATTAGTAACTAAAACAGTTAAAAAGACATGCATTGTACGCTCTAGACATATATAAATGAAACAGTGTAAATGGATATAACAGAAGATGCTTTTTGATACAGTGGCATTTTGGTGTGTTTCTCAGCAGAGGATCTTCTTTCTGGTTTTATCGTCTCTTTAGTTGGTTTTGAGACAGAAAGATGTAAAAGAATATAAAAATGTTGTACAGCTGCAAAGTGACCCAATACATTTGGGGTAAAGAAAAGCTGCACACATTATTAGCTTTCAGATGCAAGAGCCAAAGTGGTGAAAGAATGTTTATTGTTCTGTAAGAGAAGACAACTTATTCCAGTGTAAACAGTCTGCACCCTTCTACTATTAGGAACAACCGCCTCTTTCAAGATTTCCCTGGAACATCATGTATCTGTATTAAGGACACTTATAATTTTGAAGACTTAATTTGCCTCCTGGAATTTTAGGAGTTTGCATGGCCCAAAAATATTTCCCTGACCATGGATAGTGAAGTTCGTATAATAAGTAGTACAACAGACACTATCTCAGCCTATTAAACTGCTGAAACTGCTAAACATTATGTCTTCTCATGTAATATGTTGTTTTGTTGCTGCTATTTATATTTTCCATGGACCACTGTGGAGAAGCTGTTTCTTAACTAAGAACTTTGTCACTAACTAGTGTTCATGATTCCTCAAATTTATGTCAATGCTGCTACCCATCTCACATTGCCCAATGTCCAGTAAAGAAAGAGATGCAAAAGCATTTGGGTATTCCTAAGCACAAAAATAAGATCCCTTTTAAGAAAAAACAACGAACAAACAAACCCACAAACCCGAACAGTTTTAAAGTGAATTTTAAGTGTGTAGAACTTTAATCTCTTTTCAAAAGGAAAATAGACAAGGCCATGATGTCTTTTAATATCAACAGCTTTTGGTCCTTGCTAAACTGCTTTCAGGAGTATTCATGAGTAAGATTTTCAGGTACTTCTGACTGAAAAACAGTTGCATAATCATCTATGGGAGGCCCCTCAATGAGGCAGTGTCTTTTAGATATTAGTATGAAGTGATAAGACTTAGAGAAAATTCTGTGCCTACTGGGGATGTAAAATGTTTCTACATCTCATTCTGGTTGTTAAAGGTACATTTTTGAAGGTACTTGGATTTCCTGAAAAAAAAAGCTTTAATTAGATCCATGAAAAGTCTTTCTCAGTGTTCTCATGTGTCTAAATGACAAAAACATTAAGTGTCTTAGAAGGGAATAGTTTTCAAGTGGAAGTAATATTGCTTAAAGCTTGATTTTTTTTTGTTGTTCCTTATAGGCTGTGTCCAATATAAATAAGATGAATCATTAGATGAAAAACCTTTCTCAAAGGGAGACATTTGGATACTTAAGGTGTTGATATTAAAAGGATATTGTGGAACGTTTCCTAACCGGCATAAAAAAAAGGAGAACGACTAGGGTGGTGATCAGAGGATCTAACCAAGCTAATCAAGCTTCTTCTGCTGAATTTGGTTGAAAATTGCATGGAAATTCTTGCCTGGGAATGGACAGATAAACAGATAAGTAAGCAGATACAGTTTGCTTTCCAAAGTCTTGCTTTAAAAAGAAATGATCTCAAAAAATAAACCTAATACTACTGTACATAATAGAAGAATCAGGTCTAGTACTTTCATAGGCATATGCAGTTTTCAGGAATACTCAGAATCTTTCAAATTATCCATAAAAATGTACTTCCAGATGCATATATTTTATTAGGTTTGTGCAAAAATAATTGCCATTTTGTCATTGTAAACTATGATCCTTATAAAACTTTTGTTTAACTGTGTTCATTTAATATACTATTTAAAAGCACAACATTTGCTCTACTTATTTATGCTATTTTCCCCCTCACTGTTTATTCTTTTTATATTATGCTGTCAAATTAAAGATGGAAAAAGAGGAAATTTGAGTGTTTTTGTTGTGTGAGTTTAAAAGGGAATGCAAAGCAACAGAAGATGTTGCAATATCAACCAAGCATTTGGCCAGAGGGCCATCAATGAATATATAGCTTGACATTGGTTCCAAATATTTCATAATGGAAAGAAGACCCTTCAAAATGAGAAGGGCAGTGGGATGTTCTTCTGTGATAAACACCAACAAATTGAGGGCCAGTATTGCAGTGGGCCCATGCAAAACAACTTGTGAAGTTGCAGAAGAACTAAACATTTACCATTCAACAGTTCTTTGACATTTGCACCAAACTGGAAAAGTAAAAATCTCAACAAATAAGTGCCACATAAGATGAATGAAAATAAACAAATTGCTGTTACAAAATCAGCTCTGCACCGACTGAGACGAGACATGAAAACTATTCCCCAAACCAAAGATGCATCAGAAGTATATGATAACTGTTTGGAATTCAGCAAGTAGAATCACCCAGTACAATTTCTTGAATCCTAGCAAAACCATCATAGCAGAGAAGTATTGCCAAGAAACTGACAAAATGCACCAAGAACTGCAATGTTTACATCCAACACTGGTCAGTTGAGAAGGGCCAACTCTTCTCTATGACAATGCCTGACCATATCTCACAAATGACTCTGCAGAAGCTGCACAAAATGGACTTTCAAACTCTATCTCATCCAGCTTACTCACCAGACCTCTCTCTCAACAATTACCATGTCTTCAAGCATCTTGATAACTTCCAACCGAGTAGCAGCTCAAAAGCCCTCTCAAGAATTCATCAGTTCTAGGACTCTAGAATTCTATGCTGCTGGAATGAATAGGTTTGTTTCTTGTTGGCAAAAATGTGTAGATTCTAATGGTTCTTATTGTGATTAGAAAATGTTATTCTAAGCTGATACTGCTTTAAAGTTGATGGTTAAAAATGCAGTATTTTATTTACACCTCTAGCATCGAATAATTCTGTTGTGGGTTGTTTTTATTTTTCATGTCCTCGCTTTCCTTGCTATGTTAGATGTATGTAAGGTCAAACAATCTGCATTCCTTGTAAACAGGTTGAAGTATCTCTCCAGGGGAAATGGACTCTGAAAAACACAGTAACTTGCCTGCTCAGAAGAATGGATTTGACAGGATGCTGGAGGAACGTTTCACAATGTGCATGCAAAGTGTTCAGATCTAGTTGTACGGGCACTTCAAAAGTGTTCTTTTAAAAATGGTGGTGTTTTAATTGTTTATTATAAAAGTGAACATTTATTGCTAAAGATTTAAGGTGGGGTTGGGTTTCTACTTCTCGTAATTACCATTGGGATACAGAAAGGTGGTTAGTTTCTCTGAGTTCTACTGTGCAAGCACTGTCTGTGATCTGACAAATATAAACTCTTAACTGATTGATATTGAAATCGTGGGATGTATTCTCTGGAATTAACAATTTATATTCTGTATGGCTGCTATGGAAGTCGCTGCATTTAAATTATTTATGCAAAGGAAGAATAGTGTTGTGTTCTTTATTACAAATCACACCAACTGCATGCTCAACAAGGGTAGAGATTTCCCTATGAAATTCTGCTCTGTTTTCAAGAGTATATCTTTATTTTGTAACTGGCTGTGTACTGTGATGAAGACAAATGAAGATCACACAGACTGCACCTTTCATTAACTCTAGCAAAGATAGGAGAATCTACCAGCAGTGGAGAATTCCCTTTCAGTCAGTCATTAGTATTTCTTGTAGACCACAGAAGCAAATCCTTCAGGGAATGAAATCAAGTTCAAAGCATGATGTGTCCCTGGCAATACAAATCTGCTTTTAAGAGGAAGATAAGTTCAGAAGGAGAATCCTTATGTTTTCCTATGAAAAAAAACAGAGAAAAAAATAAAAACACTAACAGCTATTTAAGAAGTTGATTAGAACTAGTGCTTGTGGTAGTATGCAAATAGCAGACAGACTCTCAGTTTTCTAGAAGGGTTACTCAGTTTGGCACGCTAAATTCTTCAAGCAGAGAAAATTCTCTGCCAACTGTAGATCAGTCACTCTCCCAGTTTCATACATATCCACTTACGATTCTATTTATTTTTAAAAGCTTTAAATACAAATCTTCCTGGATAAATAGCATCAATTATGTATAAATAGGAATATAATTTCTCACAAGAAAGTACAGCTTCTTTATACATTTTCCCACACCCTCTTTCTCTACATTGATCAGTTATAAATTCTCTGCTTTTTAGATCTTTTTTTTAGATCAAATGTAAGTAAAGTTCTGGCTTCCACAATTAGTTTCATTTTTCATATGTGGTCTGATATGAAATTAGCTTTTAAACTTCAGTAATTTGAAAACAGCACTTAAATTTGCACATGCTGACAGCTGTCTGTCACATTTTTTCTAGTCTCTTTAGAAATGCTTCCTTCCCCCTTATTTAAAAAAATGTGTGGTCTTTAAAAAATTACATTAGTCCTTGCTCTCCTTCTGTGGGATTTATTTTATGATAGGAACATCGGAAGAGGAAGTCTTCCTGGCCAAGCTTATGTTTCTCTACTCTGGTGTAGTCTTCTTGATTCAAAGAGCTTACGAAGGGCTGGTGAGGGGTCTGGATCACAAGTCTCATGAGGAGCAGCTAAGGGAACCGGGGTTGTTTAGTCTCTAGGAAAGAAGGCTGAGGGGAGACCTTACTGCTCTTTACGACTACCTGAAAAGATGTTGTAATGAGGTGGGTGTTGGTCTCTTTTCCCAAGTTACAAATTATAAGACAGAGGAAATGGTTTCAAGCTGTGCCAGGGGAGGTTTAGACTGGATATTAGGAAATATTACTTCACCAAAAGGGTGGTCAAAAATTGGAACAGGCTGTCCAAGGAAGAGATTGAGTGACCATCCCTGGAGATACTTAAAAGGACATGCAAATGTGGCACTTAGAGACATGATATAGTTGTGGACTTGTTAGTGTTAGGTTTACGATTGGGCTCACGGATCTTAAAGGTCTTTTCCAACCTAAATGATTCTATGCTTCTGTGTAAACCCTGCTTGAGCACTGATGAATGCCTGTTCAGCTGTAACAGCTGTAAACTATTTGTTACCTGACACTCCGCTACTGTTCCTGGTACTATGGGTCTAGTTACACTGTAAAATTTATCTGAGTCATATAAATCTCTTTCCTTAATATTTTTTCTTCCATTTTGTTTCCCTTACCTTATCAAAGTTTTATCTATATGACTAGAAATCCCAAGCTGTAATAGTCTGTGTCAGTATGACCTTATTACCAGCTTCTGGATCAAAATGAAAAAATAAGAAGTGGGGAGAGGGAAAAATTGAGTGCTCAAATATAACAAGACTAATAACAGGGAACTTCAGCTACCCTCTTGAACCATGTACAGTGTTTGTGAAAACTATTTCTTGACACTTCGGGTGTTTGCTGATTAGAATAGGTAGTTGCAGAGAATGGTTATAGAGGTTATTCTGGCTTAATCTGCAGTAATTCACCAAAAAGCTCGTTCAGGTAACAGCAGTAACCAAACACCATACTGAAGTTCAACATATAAATGACAGCTAGTGACACAAGCAGAAAATATGTTATAAAAGCAGATTTCAGTTAAAGAAGGAGTTTAGTAAAAACAAACAAACCCCATGTGTATAAGTAAATCAAGTAAAATCTTTAGAAGTTGCTATGATATTGTAAAGAACAATAATAATTGTTTATGGAGACATGTAAATAGCATTAATTACTGCTTGTGGCAACAACAGTCATGTCAAGGCTGTGCTTTGTCCAAGGTGAATAGTGGGGCTTACTGGTTCAATCGTAATATATCACCAGTGCAATTGCAGTTCTTCTGGAAGTGACCCGGTACCTCAGCACGGTGTTGAACTCTGCTGTGTTAGCATACCAGTCTGTGCAGGCTGAACTCAAGGGCTTTTGCACAAAGCACAATTTTAGACAGGCCATGAAAAGAAAGATATGTGTAGTCTTGGGTGTGTGGAGAGAAATTGAAAGGTGGGGATTATTTATCTTCAGGAGTAGGTAAATAAGATGGGATGTGACAACCTGCACAGATGTTCTATTTTACTTCCGTTTGAAGATAACAGCTAAGTGTCAATGACTAGGTTGAAATCTAATGAGGAGAATGGATCCTGAGATTATTTGACAGTGTTTCTGATGTATTCTTTTGCAGTCCTCTGTAAAAGCAGATGTGAAAGAGGTATAATATGCTTCTCATTAACAAGACCATATTTCTTGTATAGCCATTTCTATGTTCCTGTACCAATATTCTCTCTAACTAGGTAAACTTTTGGATGGCATAACAATGGTATTATTGGATGCAGGATACTTCCTGCTGGCCCTTTGATGTAGACGATTTGCCAGGTCATAAGGTAAAGAAACCCAAAATGTTCTGGGCTCTTGAACAGGGAGAATGTCCCAAAGGGACTATTCTGGCTGGTGCAAGAAAGAAAAAAAACCAAATCAGATGTAACTTAAGGGGGAAACAGCATCCTGACATAGTCAAGAAGCAAGGCAAAACTTTGGTTTTCTCTTGTTTTCTTCTTCTTACTGGAATTTTGGAGAGCTTGTCAAGAAAAATGGAAATACTAGAATCATAAAATCACCAGCTTGGAAAAGACCTCTTAGATCATCAAGTCCAACCATTCCTATCTGCCCCTAAACCATGTCCCTGAGCACCTCGTCTACCCATCTTTTAAATACTTCCAGGGAAGGTGACTTAACCACCTCCCTGGGCGGCCTGTTCCGGTGCCCAATGACCCTTTCTGTGAAAAATTTCTTTCTGAAATCTAGTCTGAACCTCCCCGATAGAATGTTTGTATCAGAAACAGATTTTTTTTAATTTTTGAAATATTGCCAAGAGGTAACTGAGCCAAAAAAGGAGCTAAAGTTTAGACAGATGTCTTGAAACACTTTTATATTCTCATCCTTAGGTGAAAACCTCACCAATGGAAACCAAAAGGAGAGATGTCATGGAATTCCTCAGGGCAAGGATTGCATAACTTGTCCTGTTCTAAACAAGTTTTATAAATATGCTGGTCAAACTCTGTCCTTAGGCATAAGGGGAAAATCTACTCTTAAGAGTGACTTGTATTCATGTTTTCAGAGGTGAAAGTTAGACCACTAATAGCTGGTGCTGAAGAGTACCTTCAACCCCTCATTTCCCCAAGGAAGGAAGATATATATTGAGTGGCTCCATTCACACGTTTTAATAGTCTTTACCATTCATATAATAACATAATTTTAAGTCAGAAATGAACAGCATCTTCATCTTCTCTGCAGAATGGTCTTCAAAGAATTCATTCCCACAGTATATGTGAATGACTTGCAGTTTGTGCAGATAGGGAAGTTCATGTTTGTTTGTATGTAGGTACTGCTACTTCACAATCGACAGATTCTTCATTCTATTCCCACATCCATTTTCTTTTCAGAAAGAAGAAATAAGCCTTAATGAGGCTTCTTTTCTCAAGGCCAAATTTTCAATTCCTTATTCATCCATCAAATCACATAATGATATAAGAAATCTCAATGAACATAGAAGGATTTTATTATACAAATTGCATTGGTTATTCAATGTTTTAAAGAATTTAAGGCTTAGCAGCTGGAGTTTTGCATGGCATCAGTGAAACTGCTGTAGTGTCCTCTGTGATGGAGTTATTGATCTTGCTCAAGTACACTATTTGTCACCCGAATAAAGAGGACATCCACATCTATATTTAGTTGCAAATAAAAGCAGAACAACAATTTTGTTATCAATGGATTTAAGAAATTTGTGTTAATTTTCTAAATTTAGAATTAAGAATTTGTTCAGTTATGAAAATATAATGAATGATAAATTGTTAATCCTAATGGGATGTTAGTCTGTAATAATATTTTGTTCTAATAATGTTATTTATTTAAAGTAAATCTCTTAGTTTATTCTATTATTTATTGACCTACATTAACTTCTAGTTTATAAGTGTGCTTTTATCTATTCAATATACTACTGCAGTATGATACATGGAAATTTTTTCTAACACTGTTTTTAATCATTTATGAATACTCTTGGTATGTCAATAAGATTAGCAAAAATTAAATATTGTTTTAAGGGAACAAGCATAGCTGAAAAACTATTCACCCTATAGCATGATTATGGCATGATTATTTTTTTTTCAAGCAGTAAGACTATGCAGCCACATATGTTAACAGACATTATTGGCTTGTTTTCTCAGAGGTGCTTATGGCTGGGATTGCTGGTTGAAATCGGAATCTTTATGATTTGTTGAATTTTCTGCTTATAAACAACAATTATTTAAATAGAAATCCGTCGCCAATATTTGGTAAGATTTATTTTGGTATAACCATATGAAAATTTTCTTCATATAGAAAATCTCTTAATTTCAACCGTATGATTTTGTTGTATGTTTCAGCATTTGCTAAAGACTATATTCCTATAAAGGAGAAAAGTTGGAGAGCTGATCACAAGTGTGTGTGCAAGAGTGTCTGGAGGTGTGGTTCAAGCCATGTCAGCGACTTTATTTTTCCTTGGCATTTTGTTTCAAATTCACCACCTGTGCAAAGGTGCTAATACTTCCTGCACCTTATGGGAGCTGACTTCATTTAGAGCTTGATAACACAAGAAATAAACTATTCCTGAATAATTCCACATGAAAACACTTTTGCAAATTACGTTGAAAGTGAAATGCATTTCAAAATGGAATAGCTATTGTGTTTAAAAAGACACTCTTCCTTAATTCAAATAAACTTTTGAGCCATCACATTTGTCATTAAGATTATTTTAAAGTGTTCGAAAACAAATATAGGAGTTTATAGAAGCACATCGTATTCCCTGCTCAAAAATGCCACACATGAAATCATTTAAGAATGCCCAGCTGATGCCTAAAGGATCTTCTAAGAGTGTGTACATGAATGTTGCCTTAAGTAGCGGTGTTCTGCTAAAGCAAGACATATATTTGGCAGGTACTGTTATTCAATTCTTAACAAAGAAGCTTTATGACAACTTTAAAAGAAATCTTGTCGTGTTAGCGAATATTCCTGTGACATTATCTTAGCAATTTTAAAACAATTCTCTAATAGCATTATGATGTGGTGTTGATGAAGCTTTTGATGGAGAAATAACTTCTTGTCAATTCTGTGGAGATAGTCTTGAGAAAAATGTAGATGTCACAAGCAGTTATACTGCAATAAAGTCAATGACATTATAAGTGGTTTATTTACATTGTAATTCTGATAAGCTTAAAAAAGCAAAGCTCTTTCCCAAAGAGGCTATTGAAGTCTCTGTTAATTCAAAGTGTTACCACCTTGGCATCACCACTTATTTGGCACTGCCTGGGCATATGTGAGAAGGTTACATAACCCTGAGCCAATAACATGTTGTAAGAAATGTTTTTAATAAATCAATGGAAGTTAAGCTTGCAGCTGAATAAAAATCTTTTCAATACCATCTATTTTCTATTTAAAAATAAGATTGACTCAATGCTACTCAGTAGCAAAACATCTCGTGTACAACATACCCAAAATCTTCCACAGATTAATTTCCAAATTTCTATTATTGCTTCAAGGCAACGTAGTTTTAGAGGGTCCTTAGCCATGGGGGTCTTCGCTGTATGGAAGTTCCTGTGAGTTTGGCTGGTACGGTTTTAAAGCCCAGTGGCTGTTCTAAGGTATTTACTTATGAACATCTTGAAATTAAAGCAGGAATCTTGGGAGAACTGCAGGGAGAAAATCAGACTGTCTAAAGCTCAACTAGCTCCAATTGGAGGCCAGTTACAAGTGGTGTTCCCCAGGGCTTAGTGTTGGGTCTGGTCCTATTCAATATCTTTATTAATGACTTGGATAAGTGGATTGAATGCACCCTCAGCAAGTTTGTGGATGGCACTAAACTGGGAGGAAGCGTGGATCTGCTTGAGGGTAGGGAGGCTTTCTAAAGGGATCTGAACAGGCTGGACCCTGGGCTGAGGCCGATGGCATGAGGTTTAACAAGGCCAAATGCTGAGTCCTGCACTTGGGACACAAAAACCCCATGCAGCGCTACAGGCTTGGGGAAGAATGGCTGTAAAGCTGTCTGGCAGAGAAAGACATTTCATTCAGAGATTCAGTGATGTGAAAGACTGAGTTCGAAGAACACGGATAAGAAATTATACCTGGCTGCTCGAGCATGTTCCTTGAAACAGAAGGCTCAGGATTCCACTTAATTTTAGGTGGCTCATATAAGTCTGTTAAGAAGCTTAGTGTGGAATGAGAAACATCAAGAAGAAATGGGAAAGGAGAAAAGGATTATTTGATTGACTGCTGATAGAGAAAACTGGGGAGACATGGCAGGGTGAGGAATTTTCAGCCCTGGAATTAGTTATAGGATGGGTATTTGGAGGGCTGAGGGTGTAGTGATCTTTGTTATGTCAGGGATTCTGTGGTATGGTGCTTTGAAGACACGGTAATTTTAGAGGAGATCTTCTAGAGTCATTCTGAAGCATTCAGGGGTAAGGAATCTTCTGGAGGAAAAACTTTGATCATTTGTATGAACTGAGAAACCAGGAACAGTGGATGGGAGAGGGGCCTCCTGGGAAAATTTGGGAGATATGAGGTAGAGGATAATCCCCATATTTTTGCAACCAGAGATGATCCCAAAGACCTTCAGGTTCCATCTATCCTTCCCTACTAGCCTTTATTATTTAGACTACTGCTAGAAAGAAATAGCAAGATCAAACTATGGAATGAAATTTTAATTGTGGGGAAAGTTCAGGATTAAGAGTTTCTGCAGGAGGGTTTTGGGATTTGAAGGCTGCCTGGTTTGCCCTCCCCTGACCAGGAACCCATACAGCATATAGTCTATGTGTGGACAGAGAAAGTGGGACTGTTGCCTTTTCCAATTCCTCTCTGCTTTCTGAAACACAGTAGCCTCAAACTATTTTGCAGAAAACTTGTTCCCCTTGCAGGCTTTAATTTAGAGCTTGAAAAGCAATCAGATGAAATACAAACCAAACATCCTCCAACATCCATCTGTTTCTCTAGGTCAATATTTAAACAAGGAAAGTCTTGAAATGTCACAGTTCTACTTTGATCTGTAATCTGTATCCCCTAGACTTAATGGGTCTTGGACTACGAGAGCTCAGAGGTCAGGCTGGACACACTGGACCTCCTGCTGCTGAATCTGGATACTGAAATGCTGCCTCAGAGGAAATTACTGCATTTGCTATTGTTTGTTTGAGATTAGGTATTCAGCAATTCAGCAAGTGGACTGTGCTGTAACTGTATTCAGCATCCTGTTCTACACTTTAGAGAAATGAGATGAGCAAGAGTTAAGGATGCAGCTCTTTCTTGCTAATATTTTTATTGGACTTCACCTTGACATTTTAAATATCAACACACAGACCGCAGAAATGATCCTCCTTCTGCCACACAACCACCCACACGTAGCTTCACTACTAAAATATTAGAAGGGCAGAATTCCAGTCAGAGGCCCTGACTCTGGAGACACTGAAGTTGCACAACCTGAGCAATTACAAGATAACATCGACAGAGTTGGTACTTGCAAAAAACACATCATGAAAGTTAAACTGCAATCGTATCTTTTACCACAGGCACTTTGGTAGTTTTTGCTGTTGTGCAGGAATTTTTTAAGGCGTTTATTACCTCAGTAAAATGGTTGGACAATGAGGTTCCAAAAACTAAAAAGCAGAATGTATATACAAGAAACTTGATTAGTATTCTTTGTGCACCATCCATCACACTCAATCTTATTGCAGAACTGTTGACAGGATGTGTTCCTGTGATCAGGCAGGTCTAAAGTGATTTTCTTTTTATTTTTCTTTGAAAGGAACAGCTTGTTTTGGAAACTGTTCTGCTTTGAGTGAAGTGAATCAACAGTAGCAGAAAAGAGTAAATTATTGGTTAGGGGAACAGTAGGATAGTATTCCTGGTCTGAATTAAAGGGTGTATATTAGATACTTTTTATTTTATGTGGGTGTGTAATGTTTTTTTTTTAATTTAGTTATGAGTGTTGGGGCAGAAACCATAAATTCTCCTTCAACAAAGGGCTTCAATTTTCTACAGGCATATAAAAAAAGAAGTCACAGAATAGAGCCCTTGAGGATCAGTTGCACAAAACACACAGGCCAAATAGGATATTTCCAGATTCTAAAACATGGGGTGGTGTCATTTTAATAGATTAGCTTTTTCAGTGTGAGTCAATATTAATTAAATTAATGTTCCTGTATAACAATCATGATGTTGGAGTTGAATTCTTTGGCGGAAGAATATAATCAAGATATTCATTAATTGTGGTGAGTAAAAATAGTCTTTTTATGATATTTTCAAGAGGATAGCTCCATTGTTCTATCCAAATTCCAGCTCTGCTAATTACATTGTGCTTATCTAAATCGCACCAACTGTGTATTCACATGAATTTGTAGATTGACTGTTTGCAACTGATATGTTCTGTCTTCCATATTTTCAGCTCTTGCCAAATAGATGTCTAAATGCTGAAGCATGTTCTTGGGCCCAGTCCACCCCATTCTTTTATTCAGGAAATGGCACCTGGCTTCACCCCTGCAGAGAGGATTTCTATGGCTAACAAGAGACAGAGCGAGATAAGATTTATTCCTCTGTTGCACACATTAAATGGCAGCAGTTACAAAAGGTAACTTGTAGTAGCAGAAAAAAACAAACCAAAAAACACTCTCAACCTTATAAATCACTCTAAGGAAGAAAAGTCTTTGATAAACAGATACAAAGACAGAAAAACATAAAGGTGAAGAAATATCAAAGGTAAAATGATACCTGTAACTTTCATTCCTTCATGTAAACAACTGCTTTTATTATAGTTCTTTGATACGTTTGTAGTGAAGAGTGAGAAGGTTGCTTGTATTTTCAACCCCAGCAAAAGTGATGAGTGCATTCTCAACACATGACACGTTTTCAGCCAAGCAGTTATGTCTTTTCAGTTAGTTGTGTTGGATAGGATTATTTTAGTAATTTCCCTTTCTATGTACAGGTTGGGACCTTTAATTCTCATTTCTTAAACTTTTAAAGCAGATTTTTCCTACTTTGATATACAACTTTAATATAACTTCATATATATATACTTGTAACAAAAAGTTTAATTTTCCTAGCTAAGTAAAAAGGGATCATGCTGACTACAACTACTACATCATTAGGAGAAACGTATTATATTGATGGATTCAGTCACCTGCATATCACATTGGTAATTGTATTTTATACTGAGAAACTTTTAATAGATACCTGAAACTAGCTAGACGGCTTTTATGGCATTGTCTCCTTCAGAAATAATAGCAAAACAATTTAAAGCTACTACTGTGATCAGGATGCCTTTGCAAAAAGTTTAAGCATTCAGGATACTTGACACAGATCTTTCCATACTTCTCTGTGTACCCCACAAAGAACACCAAAGCAAAACTGCAGAAGCTTCTAGTGAATGCACTTCAAATGCACAGCATGACCCAGGAGAAATATCTAGCTGTTTGCATACTTGGGAAAAAAAAAATCTCACTTTCTCCCTTTTATTCTTAGTTCATGAAGATAATTTGCAAATAATTAAACATAAACCAAAAGCAAGAATCTTACTGGTATTGAGAAAATGTGAGGAGATTATTTTAACTCCCTAAAGGTCTATAAGCAATTTTAAAGCCCTAAATAATTATAAGCAGAAATGAGTCTGATGTGGCTTCCAGACATTATTTTCCGAAACGATTAATTAAAATACAATAATCTGCATTTCCTTGAAAACTCACCCTTTTTACTATCAAACATAACATTAACATTACCTGATAAACATGATAAAAAAGGAGGCAGACTAGGTATAACACTGCAGTATAATTTTTCAAGAGGTGTGTTAACTTTCTAATAAACACTGTGTAGTTGCTAAATAATTTTATCACATTTTATGTTACTTTGTATAAAATCTTGTATTGCCTCTGAGTGCTTTTTGATAAGCACTAAACATGTCAAATAATTTAGGAAAGAACAATACATGCATGCATGTATACATGCTACCAACACTATAGTTGCCCAAGCCAAATTCTAATTATTTCATTGACTTTTTTAGCACCTGGCTATCAACTTCTTCATTTCCCTGACATTTCCTGTGTTATGTTCCTTGAGGAAAAAACAAAATCACAGAGAAGCTTCTTCCAATGTTTCTCACTTCCTAATCTTTGTGAAGCTCTGGCAAACAGAAGAAATTCCAGCTCAAGGTTTATGATGTTATATTCAAGATGACATCCTTTCTCTAGTGCAGATGCTACAAAAATATCACTAAGAGATTTTCTTCCTGTTCAAAAGAAAAAAATCTCTAAAAATTTGAAAAATTGTGACACTGAAGTTCATTGTTGGTCCCCTAATGTCTGCAAACCTTAATACCTTAACATTTTTTTCAAAATTGTAAGTGATCTGAAATTCCTGTCCTTTTCCCAGAAGTTTATTATTTTTAAGTAACCAAAGCTGAAATTTGGGGTATGTTTCTGCTGGGTTCCTTTTACCAGAGAAGTGAAAAGACCTGGACAGACCAATTGAAAAAGAGAGCGAAAAAAGTAACAAGGCCATTTCCACTGTAGTTAAGTCTTCCACTGGAAGACTCTCAGACTGGAGAGTAAACTATGTCTTCTAACTGGTGAGCTATTGTTTGATAACTGGTCATCCCTGAAGCAATGGTTTAACATAGGGGACTGTGTTAAAGTGTGCATAAATTGTTTTCTGCCCTCTTGCTCTGTTGCTGCCCATGCAGTGGGTAAAATGGTTATAGATTCTGGTCTATACATCTCAAAGTACATTTGTCCAGGCAGTAAATTGCAGTGCTTGGAAACAGCACATTTTTATGCTACTGGAATGGAAGTTTCATTATCATTAAGGTTGGAAAAGACATCTAAGATTATCAGTTCCAACTGTCAAAGTTAATAAGGTCCAGCACATGTCCAGATTTGCCACCATGTGCACACTCAGCCCTGCTTTGTGCCCCAGCCCAACTGACCCAGCCCTTAGAGCCAGTCCTTATCCTGAAGTTACAGATCTGGCTTACCAATCTCCATAACTTATACTCTTCCAACATGTCAGTTGCTGTTGGCCTTGAGATCTGCTGTGGATATGGATACAGCCTGATATGAGAATTATACTCTCTAACGCAGACTTTCATGGGGCACAGAGAGCTGAGCGGCAGTGAATTTGCATTTAAGTTGCAAATTCCTCCCTTTTTAATGCCCTCTTATTTTAAATTGTGTATATATTTTATGTAGTCTGTTTTTAAGAAAAAAACTTGTCATTAATTTGCAACGAGGGGAGAAACAGAAAAGAAATTGAGGACTTAACATTAGGATCTGGACAGTAGCTGTTTGTTACTTGATCTCCATGAAAGAAAAATTTGAACTCATTTAGTTAAAGTCATGTCTGTACAGACATAATTGGCGTATCTAACAGGGTCTTTTAGCTGTTTTCTTAGCTAAAGTATCAGTAGATCGGGTTATAAGACTTTTGTCCTAATGAACTAAAATTGAAAAACTACTCAGGACATCATGTTAAATCTACATCACAAAATTCAGCTTTGACTTGTATTTCCATTTCAGTATAACAGCCTATTATTTCTCTAGAATTATTCCTTTTCATAAAAACTCTCACCTCCTTAGCTTTTTCTTATCACAACCAAAACCACACTTCCATGTCTGCTAGTCTGTAGCACAGACATATTTTAAAGGCACGGATACATGGCTGAATTTAACTGAATTAGAGCTACTGAACAAATTAAACTACCTGTCCACTATAAGCTTTTCGCATGCCTCAATGCTGAGCTAGTGCATTTTATCTCACAACCAGAGCAGGACAAAAACATGCTTAACTGGTCAGTTATGTCAGGTCAGCTGTTAGCATGCCAATAGTTGAGGGTAAGAGAGTAACGTTGAGTCATGATTCTATGAACTTAGTCACGAAAATAAAGTAAGGCATAGACTGCTTTTAAAAAAGGGAAATAAACACAGACTAATACTTTAGAAGTCTTAAATCTGAAAGAGATTTTCCTAATACACATGCTAGCAACAACATTGCTCATTTGCCTGCCAATCAGAAACGTGGACTTCTTTAAGCCATGTCCCTATCCACATTCAAACCTTCTTTTTTTCAGTCTAAATGGGGAAGAGAGGGAACGTGCACTTTTCAGAAGTGTTGCTTGTCTTACCTCTAGCTTCCACAAACAGCTGTATTTATTAACTACTTTGAGAATAAAAATAACCTTTGCCTCAACGCTTGAGGTTCTGTTGTAAAGATTGAGATTTAGAAAATGAAAAAAACCAAACCCCTCCACTGCCTGAAATCTCCTTTGTGGGCCTGTGTTTGTTACTCAGCAGGTTTACTCTGCTGACGGTGATTTAAAGTCAGGCACCACAGTGCATTAAAATATGAACCTTTTGATGGAATAAATACAAATCAAATGCGAAAGCATAGCTGGCACCTCTGAGTATCAAACATGTTGCTGCTGAACTGGCTGTAGATATTAGAATAAAATAAGTTTGACAGTGAAAAAAGTCCTTAGTCCATCTTTCTGTTTCATATGGTTATTGATCACTGAGGCGAAATTTCTGTAAACAAAATACATTGGCTGTGTCAGCCTCTCCTGCCTTATCTTTTACAAGCAGGCCACTGACATCACTCAAGAGCATGTAGATTGGCACTTGATAGCTATGTAAGACTTCAAAGGAAATGTTGCACTGGAAAAGAGTCTTGGGAAGCAGTATTAGAAAAAAAATGGAAAAAAAAGTCAAAGTGTCCATTTTCAAGAGCAATAAGGCATATAATGCATAGATTTCACTTCAGTTTTGATGATTGAGGTGTTCTGGCATATTTTGAATTTAGATAAAATGCTCTGTGGGGTACACTTGAACAAAGATGCAAGTTTTAACTTTAAGCCTGACTTAAGAGTATGATTTTGCTGTCTCAAGAAGATAGTGAATATTGCCTGCTTGGTGCCCTGCTATAAAATGCTACTCTTTTATAGCATTTAATTATTATTTTATTAGATTTCTTACAATGCTTTTATAGTGTGTTAGAGTCAGAACTAATAATAAATACGTATGCAGCTTGCACAGAAAGCGTTAATGCATATTAAGAGATGTAATAGCCATGGAGAAAGGGGTACTGTGTGAGGAGATGGTGAGGGAAACTGAGTAGCAGTAGGTTTCCAGGTCAGGAGAAAGAGCAACTTGTTGGGACCAGAAAAGTACCTTCTTCCCCAAAGGGAATAAAATAAAAGAAAACAAAATCTCTGAAAGACAAATTCAAGGCCCTTAACTAAGGATGTGGCTTGAACATGTTTATTTTTAAATGTTCAGTTTTTAACAGGCTTCTGGAAGTCACACAGAGTTAAACCATGTTTCATCATCACACATACCACTGGAATTTTTGTGGTTAATTAGCAGGTGATATTACCAGAGGGAAGGTTTTAGAGGTCTTTTTTTATTATAAGCAAACCAGAGGTGTTGACATAAGGTATCTTTTATTCTTTTTCACCAGATACTCAAAAAAATTAATTAATGTATATGTTATTTAAAAAATAATTTAAAGCACATTCATTTTGTATTTGCTTTAAATAAATAAAACGCACAGTATAGTTCTAAGGTTAATACTGAAATAAAAATTCAGTGCTTCCTGTTTCCTAATTTTAATATACTCACCATTTGACCTGAAAAAAATTCAGTTTTCTTTACCTCTTCTGTACTGCTTCATGCACACATTTCAAATAACAAACCAATGTGTTTTCCATGTTGTTCATGACACTATTGTAAAAAACCTTCCAGGTTAAATCAATCATTAAGGAAAGGAAGAAGTTTAAGTAGCATTTTAACAACCATTGCCAGATTTACTTCTATTGAAATATCTTTCCCACAATTTAAATTATGCATATTAATAATTTGGTCATATTCCCCAAAAATAGTAACATTATATGAGTTAAATTTTTCAGAGAATACTTCTTACTTCACCTTTTATTTCTCTCTCTTCTTTTTCACTATGCAAAGAATACACAAAACCTCTGACTAACTTTCATTATGCAATTCTGTAAATAAGAACTAGATGACCTATTGGATTGGAATAACTTGAACAATATGACTTTCTATAAAGTAAAATGCATGTTGTCATAGAGACACTCACAAAACAAGACCACTGGTCACTGAAGAAATACGAGAATTCGCTTGTTCCCAGTACAGCAACATTTGCTTCTAAGCCTTTTGTCACTTTCTTAATTTTGTTGATCTGATCCTGAGGTAGCATTGACACATTCAGGATGTGGATGCAGTACTCATTTATCAACAGGTTTAAAATTCCACATATTCTTTTCTCTTTCGGGGTTTTCCATAACTTCCCCAGCAGCTGTTAATAATAAAGACAATCTGTGGTAAGTGTATGTCCCAGCTGGGGTGTGAGACACCAACATGTCTTTTAATCAGACCGCTGGTTTGTTGAACTGTACCATTAGCCTGAGGATAATATGGTGCATGGAACACCCAATTGATGCCTTCCTCTTGAGCCAAGCCTTGCACCACTGTGGGTATAAAATGTGACACATTATCAAATTGAATGCACTCATGAGTAGATAGAATACTAAACCATTTTCTCAGCACTTGAACGGTCTGATCTCTGATGACAATGCCGACAGGAGTAGCTATAGTCAGCCCTGACACCACATCTACTCCTATCAAAATATGCCTTTGCCCATCAGATGGTTGTAAAGGACCAATATCATCAATTTTCCAGGTCATCCAATGAGTCTTGTCTTGTTTGATATGCTGGGCTGAGGCATGATTTGGGTGGCTGGCCTTAAGACTTATCCAACTTTGTGGACAAGCTGTAAGAACTGATTCACATATTCTCATAGATACTGGCCATCCCTGAGACCAACACTCACAATATTAGTCTGTTTTCCCCGAGTGGCCTTGCTTAATGTGTAGCTGCCTAGCCAATCATTTCCCATCTTCCTCTTCACTATTTACTACCTTAATTTGGACTAGGTGATCTGCCTGTTGATTCCATTTTTGTGACAGGAGTTCCATTCCTTGCGTGTTTTTACCTATCAAAACTTTAGGGGTCATAATCTGCCTGTTTCTAAACATTGCTACTAGTACCCAGCTCTCCAGACTTTTGTATGGCCAGTTTACCACTGATTGGACTACCAGTTCTCCAGCCTGTGTGCTACTTTCCCCATTTTGTTAATCATTTTCCCAGTATCAATTTCCAATGCTGTCAATTTGTATTGCCATATGGATCCAACTAGATAGGCAGATGCATCTGTGAAGCGCACTTTTTGTGTATCTGAGTTTATACTTGGGACAACAGCATTTGGCAGTGGAGTAATGCTCTTCAATTTTCTATAATCAATTGTTAAATGCCACCATCCATCAGTATTACATACTACCTAGAATGGAGAACTAATAAAGGGAGTGAGTGTGGATTATTATTTGGCTTTTCTCTAGGTCATCAATCACTTCTGTAATGTCCTGTTTAGCTCTGGTTGACAGAGGGTATTGTGGTAGTTCAGGGGCAAGATGCAGGGCCTAATGTGAATAACTTCCACCCCATGGCTCCTGAAATTCCACACACTGCCAGGGGGCAGATACCACCACTTGCCTACTAATACATCAAATCCCAATATATTCCCCTCATAAGGGCATGGAGCGACCTCCACATCCATGATCCATCTTTCCCCAGGCAGCCAAAACTGCGTTCAGACTTCGGGGCACTTTTCTGCCGTACCTGTTTCCCCCTTTCTCATGGGTTTAATTCATAGCTCCTCAGCTTGCTGCTAATTGAGAATGCTAATTTGAGCTCATGTGTCAATTAACTACAAATTTATTTGCTTCAGGCTCATGGGGAACTCTGTCTTAGGGGGTTGAAATTGCTGATGATTCCTCTGCATTCCTTGTTTTCCTCTCCAGCAGTTCCACTAAATCTTTGTATATGCTCAGTGGACTGCCCGTGTAAGAACATTTATGGTACTCTCAGTGCTAATGTCTTTTGCTATTTGTTATTCTGCTCTGGACCATGACTTTGGTCCCACATACTGCAGCAGGGTTCAGGATCATGGGGAGGGGCTGGTTGAGGTGAGAATTCTGGCTAGTTTGCTACCCTTCTAGGCCTGTCTGTGCCACTGCCTGTATCCTTCCACTGCAACTCATGCTCATAATTCACTATAATGCGTAGCACCTCTGCCCAAGTTAGTACAGGCGTTGGACATGTACCTTTAAGGTATCCACTAACCCTCTGATGAGGTGGTCTGGGTTTATTGGCACAGCCATTGACATTCTTTGCTGCCTCCTCTCCTACATCACCTGAATGCACGTAGCTTTTTGTACTCCTTCCACTAACTCCAATAATTCTTTCAATTGTGTAGTGACAGGTTCCTCTTACTCTCTTGGGTCCATGTGCCCAGCCCAATAAGCCACTCAGGGTGTGACCAACGGGTTGCCTGCTGGCCAGTTGCCCAGAAATTCAGTTTCACCTGGCTTGTGTGAAAATCTGACTTGGAGTTCACAAAGCTTGGGTCCTGACCAGCACAGACAGTTGTTAGATATTTCTGCCATGTGTATGCCTCTTTGTTTTAATAAGGCATCACATATCTCTCCATTTCCTCTGTTTCCTCATAAGTATCTTCATCAGGGTGTATCCAGATGTCCCTATCCCAGTCCTTAGGATCTGCCCTCGTGACTAACTTCTGTGTTTGGATAATACCGGGGAGCTTTTTTTTTTCTTGTGCTAGGACCACTGTTTCTCTTTTTAGTTCTTTCTCCAGACAATCTGCTTTAAATTCTAAGAATCTGGAATGGTTGTGTGCCTGAATTACACAAGCACCTAGGATGACACACACAATTAACTCTTCCAACATAATAACTTCCTTAGCTTTGTTCCAGCCTTTCCACAAGCTCCACCAATTCAGACCACTTCTTTCTCAACCATTGTATATCTAGTAAGCAATAAGCACACTTGTGAGTTTGTAATAATTCCTCTACAGACATCCTGGTGACTACGCCAATAAATGTCGTGGAGGTACCCGCAAAACAGACAACCAATAACTAAATAAGCGAGGATTTTCTTAGCACTCTGACAAACCAAAATAAAGCACAAGTTCAGATATCAGGTGGGAATATTGCTACAAAACTGACTTAAAAATTCTTAAGTTTTGCGAACAATCCTTTAGAAGGATGACCCAAAATATGCACAATCACTCACCTCATAGATGAGTGATTCAGCCCTAGTGAAGTTACTGTGAGTGGCATTCCACTCGAGGGGGACAGTCCCTGACTGTAGATGGATTGCCCTGAGGAGGAACTAACTCAAATAGGCTCTCTGCCTGTATTCTGTGTATATCCAGTCTAGTCTGATCTGTGATCAGTTCTAATTGCTGGAGCCCTCATCATCTGGGGACTGCGTGCCTGGAAACAATTCTCTATATCCTTCTCCTGCAGCAGTGCATGGTGAGGAACAGGGAGTAAATGTTTTGGCCAGGTCATCACTGACCTTAGTGTTTTCTGCAGTGAAAGAAAACATTCCCATACTCCCCCTTCTTTGTGAAAAAACAGTCATCAGGTTTCAACAGCTGGGAAGCCTTGGTACTTGTTGGCTCTTTGGCAAGACCCTGGTACTTGTCGGGTCTTTGGCGGGGTGGTTGCATCTGTCACTCGTGCTCATGTACGTAAAGAATATATGTGCTTTAATTTATGGAATGTTTATTGTGAGCTATCAGCACAATGAAGCTTTGAAAATAGCAATAAAAGGCAGTGCAAAGAGAAGCATTCCCACTAGAGAAAGTAGTGCAAGATATTGTGTTCAGAGGAACAGTGTGTGCAGTTCTGCTTACCCATGTTTTAGAAGAAATTCAGGCTCTTGCAAGTATAGGAAAAAGCTCTTGGCTGATTACTAATTTAGAGAGCTAATTTTATTAGGGGAGGCTAGAACAGCTTTTGTTAATTCTGGCAGTTAGATGCAAGCTTAGAAAATATTTTTTTCTCTCTGTAAAAAGCTCAAGAATTTAAACACTAGGGAGTAAAAAGAGGACAATTTTAACTGAAAAGCAATGTTTGGTGCGTGAACAAAGGTAAGCAAAGTGGTCACGAATAAGTTTAGGGTGGAAACTAGCAGAAAGGCCTTAAACCATCAGATGAGTGAGGTTTGGATTCAACTCCTATCATGCAGCAAATGAAGCCAAGTATGCCTAAATAAATTTAAGGTGGAGCTTGAACATGTATTAAAAAAAAAACAAAGGACTGAATTTTGTGATATTTTCTTGAAAAGGAAGAAAAAGTATTTGATATACTGGGTGACTCCTCCAGGTTCTTATTATCAACATCTATAAGGAACTTAGTGTTTCTAGATTTGAGCATCCAAAATAATTACTCCCTCTCAAATTGCTTATGACTCCAGTAACCAAACACTGGTCTTCTAGGCAATAAATGATAGCATATTTTCCTGAAGTTAACAGAAAGTCAGCATGTTTTACAGTGTATCTAGATTCACAGTAGAACTTCAGCAATAAACCACTTACCTTATATCATACTTTGTTTGCAAATCATCAGCTTTAGGTTAGAACCATATTTGTATTTGTACCGTCTGTCAAATGGTGCCTTGATAACTTTATGTTCATCATTTAGTGAATTCTTCTTCAAAGTTAAGGCTTTGCTTGGGAAAGAATATGAAAATAGCACATAAACTGTATTTGTATATATGGATTATATATTTCGATTCTGTGCTTTGCTCAAGAAGCATAGTTTTCATATGCAAACAAAAATTTCTGCATAGGCAATATTAAAGAGGTTATCAAATACAAATTTGTGACTTTTTCTTAGATTCACGTCCAAATAAACATGTAACTTCTGTATAGATTTCTTTACTAAATTGACATACATCAAAATACTTGAGAGGATTAGAGGATTTATAATTGTACATGTTATCCAAAAGGAGATATGTGTACATAGTAATGCCTTTTGGGGCAAAAGAAGTTTTATCCAGCAAGGTGAAATTGATTTCATCATATAGAGAGCAGAAGGTTTACTTTAGATGATGTGCTTCATTAACACTGTAGAACTAGCTGTAGAATTTGCTTGAACTCTATGGGTATCTCTGTAACAAAAAGAAAGTTAAAAGACTAAAATTACTTCATCTTCACCTGCTTGAATACAGCCCAAAGCACACAGTACATTAGTGACTCTAGGACCTGTTCAATCAGCTGTTCTAGCTGATTCCGTACAGCGACAACCATAGTTCTCAAAAGCAGTCCATATTTTCTCTCATGAAGAAGTGTGCCATAAGACATCAACAGTCCACCTTAATTCACTTTTCATTTCAACTGTTTGGTATGAGACATTTATAGTATCTCTCCCTCTTCACTGCAGGCAGAAACAAATTGAAAAAATCAAGCAAAAAGTGAAAAAATGTTACCAAGACATTAGTGACCCTAATATTTAGTTTCTACCTTAAAAACAGATTGAAATTACAGCAACAGATCTTTTTAGAAGTATAACCTAGCTGTACTAAAACAAATAGTCTGAGCAAAAAGGAAACTATTGACAGATTCATGGTCAACACTAATGTTATCATTTCCTTAATCAGATTGCAGCTACTGTGGACCCCATGAAATCACACACTTACCTTCACGGGGTCAGGAGTCTTCAAAATCCATTTGTTATAAAAACATTGTGGTGTCAGAAGCACACTTATGTGTTCCTGAATATTATATTTTTATCAGGCTATGTACAGAGGCATCACAGATATTTATTGTCTTGGAACAATATGGCTAGCAGGGTGGGATGTGAAAACAAGGCACACTTCCTTGTTTGTGCTAAAACCAAAAGCAAGTCAAATTAATTGAATTTCAGTAGTTGACAGTATTTTCTAGCAAAATAATATAGGGTGAGTCTTGTAATAGAAATAACTTGGTGGTCTTGATGAGTCATAAAACTCCCTCTGAAAATGTGTAATATTAATTAGACAGGCATTAGTAATTCGATATTGTGTTTGTCAGAAGACTATAAACAAAAAACAAAGCCCAATGTCACCTAACTGCATAACACATTAGCAAAAATATGAAAATAGATTCCCAGTGTATCTTGTTACAAGGAATATGCAACTCTATATGCTGATTTATTCATATGAATTGACTTTTGATTGATGGAAGATCACAGAAAATACTAGACAGATATTCAGTTGTGAGGGTTTAATTTGTGCTAAAGTGGTTAGCATTACGAACCAAGTTTTGAACAAGGACACCATCTGATGGTATGAAATAGCTAATCTCCTCTGAACACCAGTGTATACTGAAGGTGTACCCAGGGAAGATGCTAGACCATCAGGCAAAGCCTCCCCAGAAACTTGAGCTAAATACAACAATCTGAACCCTCAGCTCTTTGAATTTCTTAGTCCATAACTGTGGTGAAATGATCTGTTGCATACAGGTGATACTGTAACACAAAAAATTGGAGAGTTGCATCAGAATATTTAGGGAAGCTTTTCTTTGTTGGTCGTCTTCAGCTGTGATTCTTTATCATCATTGCAAGTTTTTGCTTCTGCCCCTGTTTAGCCTTCCTTGAAAAAGGAAAGTACATGTTCTTTATGCCAGTCAAATTATTTAAGTAAGGCAGTCTGAGTCCAGATGTAAAAACTTAAGGAAAACAAATTGATAGTCCCCAACAGAAAACAGATATTGTAGCTGTTTTCTTTTCTATGAGACATTTTTGCTTAGGTCCTGGTTTGGCAGAATACTTATCCAATGCATTATTTTAAGCAAAGAAGGAGTTCTAATTGACTTCAGTGGGACTACTCCTGTACTAAGAAATCACATGGGTTTAAATATCTTATTGGATCAGACTTTCAAGTTTTGGAATTTTCACTGGCTGTATGGGGACTTGCTATTGGGTCATTGTTTTTACTACTATGGTAATAAAATGTGAAACTTCTCTGAATACACTGAGATGGGGAGTTTCAGACTAAAAATGGAAATGTGTGAGATTCAGTTATTGTTCGTACATTTTCCTGACGCTAGCAAGTGGTTATGCAGGCATTCACCCTAGACACAATTTTAACTGTGTATAAGCATTTATATAGAGGACCCCAAGTCATTAGCGTTTTAAGTCTATAAGCTAGGAATGAAAGCATTTTACCTAGAGAAAAAAAACATCTGGAAACTCTGGACAGGTTTTGGTGATGTGGTATGTTTTAAAGGGTCAGTAACTTTCTTAGTGTAGATTCTATTAGACATTTCTTCCAGCGGCAATGGATGGTGGACTTCCCTTGTCTATCTGCTATGGTTCAGACAAAACCAAAACTATATATGAACACACTACTCTAGGGTTAGATGAGCGTTTGTTATTAACTATGCAAGTATTCCAAATTGAACTATAGCAGCTTAGCTTAAGCCTCTTTCCTTGAGGTTCTTTTGATATGTTTGTCATTGTGTTGTGGCTATACAATTAACCACTGTTGTTTTGTTGAGGCAGATTGAATTCCAAAGGTGTAACAATGTGATTGTATGCAAAAGCCCTTTGTTTAAAACAGAAAATTGGTACTCTTCCTAATGAAATTTATCTGTAATGAAGTTCAAGTAGGATATGAAGGGACAAGAGTGCTTTGGTTTTTATCAGAATGTAATAGCTTAAGCGGAGCTGAAAACATGTGCCTATAACCATCTGACAAGCACCTTCACAATGGCCTCCTTCAGCAAGAATTTTTAATAGCGGGGAGTCCATTTTTTTGATTGTCTGTTGCAAAGAGCAAGCCCTTCATAGTAGCATTAAGTTTTTTTAATGTAACTGGTATTAGGAGAAGACATCATCTGCTGACTCTGCTTTGAGCAGAATGGTTGGACTGCACAATCTCCAGAGGTCTTAGAATCATAGAATCACAGAATCACTAGGTTGGAAAAGACCCACAGGATCATCAAGTCCAACCATTCCTATCAATCACTAAACCATGTCCCTCAGCACCTTATCTACCCATCCTTTAAACACCTCCAGGGAAGGTGACTCAATCACCTCCCTGGGCAGCCTGTTCTGGTGCCCAATGATCCTTTCCATGAAAAATTTTTTTCTGATGTCAAGCCTGAACCTTCCCTGGCAGAGCTTGAGGCCATTAAAAGCATTGAGCACAGGGTCTTTATAGGCCCTGTGCTCCAAGCTCAAGACTGTCATGATACACTCCACCAGATCTCCCACGGCTTTTTAAGAGTGCATTCTGAGTCATCTTCCATGTTGATGAAGACATTGGACAGCATCAGCCTTGTCCCTTGAGCATTCTGTTGCTGGATGCTGCCTTGAGCCATTGATTACTACCTTTTCAATCCGGTGACCTAGTCAGTTTTCAGTTCGTCTAGGAGTTCATTTGTCCAGCCCATACTTCTTCAGTTTCCAGACAAGAATGATAGAAGTCCACATTCACCACCCTCCCCACATCCATGCTGTCAGTCCTTTCACCACAGAAAGGAATCAGGTTTTCTGAACACAGAATCACAAAAATATTGGAGGTTTTCAGCTAGAAGAGAAGTCAAGGTCACATAGTCCAAACTCTTGCTCCCTTCCAACCTCAGCAGTTCTGTGAATCCATAAGTCAAAACTTATATTAAGTCACCTTGAATGTAGGGTTATGGGTCATCTTCAAGCATAGATTTCTCCTGAGAAGACTAAAGGTTGCCTTTACTGGATGATGACGACTAAAGCAATTGTTTTGCACTACGTTTTCTCTTACTGCTTTTAATTAGTGCAGTGTGTGTTCACTGATGCATAGCAAGGAAGCCACTGCTCATTCAACTCTGCCAGTAGCAAAGCACAGGCATATGCTAACAATCTCAATATCCAGGTCAATGTACATAGTTATAATAACAGAGTAGCACATAATCCATCACATTAGACTAAAGCACTACCTAGAAGAGAGTAACTCATTTTCATAAGCACTTGAAATAGCAGTTGGTTACTAAAACCATACAAAACTGAGGTTTTATAGTTATATAATATATTTGTATCTATTACATGGCTAATCATGCCTGAATTTGTTTTTAGCAGTCAGTTAGTATTTACTGTTTGTAGTGCCCAATAACTGCCTAGTAAAATCCATACCTGGAAGCCTAAATTTGAGGTGGCACTGTATGTTTCTTGTTCACATTTTCTTTCAATAAAAACCTAGAATAACCAAAAATACGAAATAGAAAGTGCAATATATACAAGATGTATATTGGTATACTGTAAAAAATAAGTCACTGAAGCATATTGATTGAATAAGATTTTTCAGTTTAATTCTGGGGATTATTCTCAGTGAGACAATCACAAAGCATTTCTTACCATTTAAGCAGGAGACACAATTTACAGACTGTCTATTTTGTTTCTACCTGTATGGCAAAGAGAGAAATGACATTGCAAAGAATGACTAGGTAATGTACTCAAACAAAACATCATGACTACAGTATCCCTTCCTACCACTTTCCTTTGCCAAAAGCTTTATGGTATTTGGATGGTGTACAGTACTGGGGAGAGGAAGGAGACATAAAGTTTCTACATAAAGTGTTTTTTTATGAGCTAAGTTAACTGCATGCAACTCAGCTGTGTATATATGCTATAGCTGAAAGGGGTGCAGAGAAAGTGTATTCTTGCAAAACCTGCACCTTTGTTTTCGGTGATCTTCAGTGGAACAAATTACATATTAGTAACTGCTAGTAGAATTGGTTTGGTATGTGATGCCAGAGATCAGGGCCTTTCTGCATCTCACATGGAAGTGTAGATCAGAGGGCTCCTGCAGTGTCCTGAATGAAATGGAAAGTTTCACATAATTTAGATTATGAATACAGATTATGATATAGTTAAATTGCCCTAAGTGGCTAATATTAAATATGTTTGGCTTTGTAAGGACTTAATCCAAGAACTGAGCAAAATACTTAAAACAAAGCAGAACTGAACTTTAATTTAGCTTACAGTTTTGGCTGTAGTCTAGATGTAGCAGTTCAGATACTGTTCAGGAACTGATTTCAGTTGAAGAAAGTCTGGAGAGCTGAGACATAAATGATCTTGACTGGCTATTTATCTTGTTTCTTTCACAAGAGCATGATGTTTCCAGTGTATAAAAATCTTTTCATTATGAGAATATTGCTTGATTGATAGAGGTGTAGTGGAGGGAAACAGTCACTTTATCAATGAAAAGAAACACAACTTGGCTGCCCAAATACATGTCCAAATATATATCCAGTCACCCAAATACTGAGTTTGAATTCAATACACTATCATATATATATAAAACAAATGCTTTCTATGTCATGTTTTATTGAATCCAATTGTTCCATTAAAAACTTTGAAGATAATATAGTTGTTAAAATAAACTATTTTCACTGTTTTTGCCTATTATTTAAAGTGTAATGGCTAATACAATTTTCTCATTATAGAGGACATGAGTAATACTCTGTGAGATTAAGAGAAGCCGCTTGGTCTTAATTTTTATATCTCTCTTCAGGCTCCAAAAGCAAAAGCCTAAAGCAAGTTCAATTAAACTTCCATGTTTTCAATTTTAAATAGATTTACTTGTACTTTAATGCTTTGTCTGGTGGCCCTATATTTCTGGAAGAATTAGATTTGGACATTTAAATGTTCAAGAAAAAATAAACTGGCAGAACACCTGTGGAGATAAATGGTATCTGGAAAAAAATATTCTCTTCTACAGTAAAGAGTTGTCATTAAAATGCACCTACATCTGAGTCAACGCTGCTCCAGAGATCAATTTTACACAACAAATTGCAGAAGTTTGTATGTTAATTGGACCTTGAGTGATCTAAATACTTTTCCTGAGTACCTAAAGTTAGACAGCTCTCATCTGTAATTATATTTTCTCTTTTTCATATATATATCGGATATACAAGGAACACTCCTAAGAGGCAGAAGAACATCTTAAGAGTAAAACCAAAAGAAGGTTAAATGGAAGAAAGTGTTCCAGCACTGATATAATTGTAAATCCTTAAGGAATAATGAAAAATAAAATCAGATAATACCACAAAGCAAAAGAAATAACTTATAGGTTGCAAATGATATCTCTGATTATATATTGGAGTGGAGCAAATGAAAATGATTTCCTGTCCTAGGAACTGGGAAAGGTTGAAAATAGTTTCTTTCTAAAATTAAGATTAAAAGTTGACATTCCAAAAATCAATGCACAACAATATAAAATGTACAACACAGAGCTACTGAAATACTTTGTTTTCATTTTGACCTGTATTTCAACGCTCTTTTATATATTAAGATGTACTAACATATGTCATATCTGAAGATAAAGTAAAGACATAAAGTTTCTACTTCAGAGCCCAAAATAGACTTAGGTAGAGCAGAGGCATGTAAATCAAGAAAAACAGCCCAGGACATTATGGTATAATGACTGCTTAGTCCTGTGTACATCTATAATAAGACACTGAGTACCTGCCTATGGGCTTATCTGCTCATATATATACAGAAAAATGCAGACCCCTGGAGGAACTTTTTAGGCTTACAGTTGATTTCATGAAGAAACTCGATATGTAAGTGAAATGCAGGAATTCCTAATTTAAAAGTCTTGCTATAACTATCTTTAAGTGGCCAATAAAGCAATATGAAACTTGTCTCCCTCTGGTTCTTTCCAATAAACTTTGCATTTTTATTGTAAAAACAAGATATTGCTGGCCATTTCTTTTTGTTCTGGACTGAAAGTTAACTCTCCTAGAGCAACACTGAACCAACTAAATATATGAGTACTATAGCTATAATGCATAATGTATAACTGACCACCAACCTTAATATTATTTTGGTTATTAACTGAAGTATTTAATTTCTACTCCATTTCTACTTTTTGCAGAAATTGTGCTCAAGTAGTACTCAAAAACGTTTCTCCATCAAGAAATACTTTTCTGAATATTAAAAATGTAAAAAAAATGTGCAGAACACTAGACAAGTGAGGTGGCAAGTTTAATAACCATTTCAAAATATAATCTTTACTTAACTGTTTTAAATGTAGGCCTGCCAATCAAGGTACTAAAAATATGCATAGCTGCTATCAAAGCCACTGCAGAAATTTTAACTTGATCTTTGTACAATATGAAATCAAATCTGAGATTTTAAGGCTAATATTAGTTTTCATAACCTTGCAACCATGACAAAAGGAAATGTGGGGAAAATATGGGAAGTGTTTGTAAGCAGATACTCTACCTACTCCACTTCTTTTCATGGCTATCAATGTAGGAGAGTCGGAGGCCTAGTGATGGGAAGTCCTACTAAAGACATGGGGTTTGAAATTTTTTTTTCAGTAAGACTTATTTAGTGGATCTTGTGATGAATTTATTATTCATTCATCCTTGACTATATTTTTTCTTTAAAGGAATCTTTTTAAGTTTGGCTTTCAGACAGCAAATGGAAGTAGATGGCAGAAACTGTGTTCATGATTATCTCTTAAAAAAACTTACATTCTCCTAGGAGTTAATGAAAAGTATGTGCCCT
The DNA here is from genome assembly GCF_032191515.1 of Phaenicophaeus curvirostris. Classification (NCBI taxonomy): domain Eukaryota; kingdom Metazoa; phylum Chordata; class Aves; order Cuculiformes; family Cuculidae; genus Phaenicophaeus; species Phaenicophaeus curvirostris. The sequence goes on from NC_091392.1 coordinate 53,352,399, forward strand.
CCAAAAGGAAGTCTTGATTCTTGTAACGTGGAAACATTAGCTTCTTTATTTATCCTTCTTGCAAAATGTTACTGTATTTTCACTTTTTCTTAAAATATTACCAGAATTCAAGGAAATTTACAGACCAAATATTCTTGTTATTCTTTTCTAGCACCCACCTATGTTTAAAATTTCAGTTTACATTTGAGATGAAAGTATTGAGGGATGCAAGAAAGAAGGTTTAGTAAATAAGTCAGTATTTCAGAGGTAAATCATACCTCAAACCTTAGAAATAAACACTTGCAACAATAGGAACTGAAGACACGAAAAAGTGAATTTTATTATGAATAGAAGAGGTGTTCACTTTTATTGCTACTTAAGAGGCTCATAAATGCTACATTTAAGCTTCTAATATCTTTTATTTATAGAGCTTACATATTTTTTTTTTCAGATGTGTTGCCGTATCACATTAACTTTTAGGGGCAGGAAAACATTTTGACAGTTTTTTATTTGCCTGAGATAAGATTTAAGAACACTTTTACAGCTGAACAGAACTCTGAACCATCTTAGTGTTAATTATAGAAAGAATAGGGATGAAAACTCTCAACCAATACTTTCATATTTATAAATAAGGCAATACAGGGATAGCTCTACTCTGATGATAAGTGTTCCCAGGACGATCTACTTTGATCATTGCCTCTTTTCAGGCAGGCACTTGCATTTGACTGTAGAAACTTACACATTGAATGTGTCATTCACTGGTGTAACTGAGCTAGGAATAAAAAGATCAGTTCTCTGCCAGAAAATTTACCTGATAATTGTACCTGGGATATGCTAATGTGAACTGTTAACAGCTGGAGTTTTGAATTGTTAAAGCATGTAGGGAAAAAAAACTACTTGTAAAAATAAAACCAGACTTTCTATATAAGTTAATCAAAGTTAGAATATAATTTCACTGTTTTAATAATTGAGAATATTTTATTTTATTGCTTTGCCCAAAATGAGTGTATAAAGCAATTCTTTACCATCTATCAGCGACGCATTAGTGGATACCTGCACTACAATGGTAACTTTAGCCAATAAGGACTTTTGTGACATCTATAATAACTATGTAAGGACAAAATATTACTCCCTGAACAAATCACTTGGCACTTCTTATCATCAAATTTTATAGACAGCTTCTTTTTAATTGCATTGTAGTTATCACTCATATCCTATAAATGGATAAAAAGGTGGACAAAAGATGTTCCAAGATCTGAAAAAAACTAAAAGACCCAGTGTATTCTTTTGTTCACATTTCTGAGGAGATGTAAGCCAGGAGACATTCAGATTGCTTGCTGAACACAAGCTCTTCACTGCTTTCTCTTGGAGTGACAGCAGTTAGTGATATTGTTACTTTGTAATAGCCTAGCATTTAGGGACTTCTGAAAGAATGTAAACTGTGGTATCTGGATATTTCTGCTCATTTTCCCCACCTTAATCTACCATCAAGAAGGTATCCTAGCCACCAGATTGTATGATAAGAGTCTTCATCTTTTCAACTGAAAATCGGTCAGCAAAGTGCATATATCTTGTTGGGAAGGAGATACAGCAAAAGACTAGAAGTGGCTGGCTCTGCAGTCACAGTAAGGAGTATCAGCTGAGAAGGGCATTACCTTTAGGGTTTTGCTGCTTCTTCCTTTAGTACAAAATATAAAAGCCAGAGATTAGAGTATGAGAACAGGCTTCAGAGTTCCTATACAAACACTCTATGTCACAAAGTAAAACTTTCTCTTAATCTTTCTCTATATCCACTGATGAATTCTTCATCTACTGTCTCTCATTTTTTCAGCAGTTTGGTATAACTTCAGCAAGGTCCTCCCTGACACTGCTGAAGCATTGTGGGGCCCACTGTGAGGCATTAGGTATGTCTTTATTTTAACCAGCTGGTGATTCACCATGCACCTTCAATTCTGAGACATTTTTCTGTGTCCACGGAGCGCCTGCTTCTTTCCATCAGTAAAAGTGTCCATCACATTTAGATGGTAGACCAGGCCTAGAAAATATGTAATTTCAGATTTCACAGTGGTTACTACTGTATGACAGCTCCCTCTGTTGCTTCTTTCCTATATGCAAATGAGCTTAAAACCAGCCAAGAAATACACTTTTGACATAATTGAAAACATAATCTCAATAAAGAGTTCAAGAGAGGGACCGGATTTAGACACAGAATCCAAAAGTTACTCATTTTCCTTTCTTAATTAGGAAAAATATTCCGTCCTCTTGAAAGGAGTGATATTCTTGCTTTTTTAATACAATGATAGCACATAAAATTTTTCCTCTTTCCATTTTTAAAGATAATTTAAAATTGTCATTTAAGTGACTTTAAAATAATTTCTGAAATTTAATTTGAATTAAGTCTAATACAGACATTTTTTAGTCTAAAGGAATTTTCAGTCTTTTGGTGGAACAGGTGATTTTAAGAAATATAAATTACTTGCATTAACGAGGCAAACCAGTTTAATGTGTTGAACTTTGAGAGGTCGCATACATATACACTTCAGTATACATCTGTGATTATGGTATGTTCAGTACTATTATTAATGAGTTGGATGCAGCCAATAAATAATCTGCTATAACTCTTTTCAGTTCTTCATTATGTCTTACTGCTTCTTATGCCTTATCACTTACAGCTATAAATGTCAACAAGCTCCTCATCTGACATTCTTTTCAAATGTAATAATTTTCTCTTAGAATTTGACCTTGAAAGAACAATTTAGCTTGATTCAGTAAAGCATTTCCTCACCTGCCTAAAAGAAAGCAATGTCACTGACTACTGTCTTGCTGCACTTGAACATTAAATCTTTATTTTTTTAAATTCATAACGATTTGGAACGATTACGAGTTTTTTAGTGAAATCAAACCCATTGCTTCCATGTGAGCTCTGCAGTGCCCCAAGGACACAAGTTTATTGTTTTTTTAGTGTGACAAATGATAACCTAAGAGTGAAAATTGCAGTCTTATCTAAATGTAAAACCTCTAATATTCCAGCAAGAAAATGAAGTAGCAAAAAATCAGTGAACCTGAAACACTTGCTAATTGTAATGCATCTCTATCAGCCACACTGAAGATACGCTTTGCCAGTGAGATTGAGTGCTGTGCATGTCTTTCTCTAGGGCTAGTAGAAATTTTTATTACAAAGAGGGATTTTAAAATGTATTTGACCAATCTTTATTGTCAATTATTGTTTAGATAAATTTTAAACAACAACTGGTTAGAAAGCTAATTTGTCTGAGTGACAGCAGGTATTTTGAATTCACGGGATAAGCTGAAGAGCTTTTAACATATTTAAACACTTTATTGTGTATCTCTGGAAAATGCCGGCCTCTCAGACAGTTATGTTGTCATATCTGTCCCCTATCAAGTAAATGGTCATAAAAATATTTGTGTGAAGCACCAGGCACCAGGCTTCCTTGCTTCCTCCAACCATCAAAGCTAAAAGGGAAAATATCATTATTCCAGGTTAGTGAATGTTATGACACGTTTTTACAAAAAGCTCTCTACCTTCCATTTTATGAACCACTTAAATGATGCCACTTAAAACCAAACTTGTCACTCTGAAGGTAACATCACTAAAAGGGATCTGAACAGGCTGGACTGCTGGGATGAGACCAATGGTATGAAGTTTAACTAAGCCAAATGCCAGGTCTTGCACTTGGTGCACAACAACCCTGTTCAGCGCTACAGACTAGGGGAAGAGTGGCTAGAAAGTTGCCTGGAGGAGAAGGACCTGGGGGTGTTGGTTGACAGCCAACTGAATATGAGCCAGCAGTGTGCCCAGGTGGCCAAGAAGGCCAATGGCATCTTGGCCTGTATCAGAAACGACGTGGCCAGCAGGTCCAGGGAGGTTATTCTCCCTCTGTACTCGGCACTGGTGAGACCGCTCCTCGAATCCTGTGTTCAGTTCTGGGCCCCTCACCACAAGGAGGATGTTGAGGCTCTGGAGCGAGTCCAGAGAAGAGCAACGAAGCTGGTGAAGGGGCTGGAGAACAGATCTTATGAGGAGTATCTGAGAGAGCTGGGGTTGTTTAGCCTTGAGAAGAGAAAGCTGACGGGAGACCTCATTGCTCTCTACCAATAACTACCTGAAAGGAAGTTGTGGAGAGGAGGGAGCTGGCCTCTTCTCCCAAGTGACAGGGGACAGAACAAGAGGGAATGGTCTCAAGCTCCACCAGGGGATGTTTAGGCTGGACATTAGGAAAAAATTCTTCACAGAAAGGGTCATTGGGCACTGGAACAGGCTGCCCAGGGAGGTGGTTGAGTCACCTTCCCTGGAGGTGTTTAAGGCATGGGTGGATGAGGTGCTGAGAGACATGATTTAGTGATTGATAGGAATGGTTGGACTTGATTATCCTGTGGGTCTTTTCCAACCTAATGATTCTGTGATTGTGTGATTCTGTGAAGGTATTTATACCAGAAATATTTTCTTAAATCATTATGTGCCTAAGCTTATCACATTACTAAAGTTAGTGTATTTCAGAATATTCAGACACATTTATTGAAACTAAATCAGACCATTCTGTACACTTTAAATTACAAATAGGTTTTCCTCTCTACTACAGACCTGTAGTTCATCAGATTTTTTCCAGCTTGCTTTCTACTCTCCAATGTTCAACATAATCCTTTCATTTTAATGTGTACTTTTTAATATCATGTGAATATCTATATCAGAAAATACATGATTTTATTAATGCATATACACGTATTTCCTTAAAAATAACATTTTTTCACTCATTGTTAGTCATATTTTCCGAATAATTCTTGAGAATATTGATTTTGAAGACATTATTTTTTCCAAAAGTTAGGTGATTTTAATATTTGAGTACTCTTTGTTTTTTCATGGAAAAGAAGTGTTCTAGTTGCTATTTTTCCTATACATGAGACGTTTATACTATTCTTGAAAATGTTTTGCCATTATTATCTTGTATTGTACAAAACCAGAATATACTACAGATATTTTACTGCTCTGGTTTCATCACCTAATTTATTATAATAACTTGGACATTAGAACAACAAAGCAGTAATACTTCTGAGACTCCTCTGTGATAAAATTTACATTGTTAGTGCTGCAGAAACAGTGCTGTGAGCTGATGCTGATATACGTTCCTAGAAACATTTATAGTAATACAGCTTCAGCAGATACAGTAATGGTATAAACAGGGCAAAAGAAATACCAGAAATGCATCAGATGCTATTGATTATATGCCTTGGAGAATATTCCACTTATGTATTTTAAGTGCTGTCAATGCAAATCAAAAGGAAATGATGTTGTCAGTAAGATATATCCCAGTCAAAATAATGTGCAGAGAAAGCCAGCTCACCATGCTGATGGAGCAGATCATGATTTTGGAAATGGAGAAGATATCTATAGTACACAGCTGAGGTATTACAAACTAGAGCAAAATAATCTGATTTGAAGATGTGAATAATTGTGGGCTGTGATCAAATTCATGCTGAAAGGTCATATGGCTGATCAGGCCATATCAACTTTTTGTTCAGATGACAGGGCTGATTCATGTTGAATTGACAATTGTGTTTGAACTTGATATAAGTCATATTCCTACCCTAAATATTTGCTACTTTCATTATTTCTCAGCCATGTAAATCTGGAAGCAATAGCACTATTGTTTAGGAACTGGAATGAATGACCAGCAAAGGCAAGCACAGAAGTCTTGATTCGGAAGACAACTCTTAGTGGCTCTGTGAAGGTTAAGTAGACTGAAAGGAAAGCTTTTCTTGTTTTTGTGGAATCAGGTCTACAAAGAGCTACATTATCACTTTTGGAACTAACATTTTAAACACACAAGTAAAATATCTGGTTATGAATGCTTTTTCACTCTTCATCATGAATAAATTTAGGAATAAATGCTAATATTAATAATAAATTATTTGTGATCAGTCAAACTGCTGCCACACAATCTGCTGCAAAATTGATGTATTTTTAACTTTGACAAATGGATATTGATAAGGTTGACTTTCCACTTGTTGCCTTTTTTATTTATCTTGTAGTGCAGTTAAATGAGACCTCTGCTGCTTGTCACCTAACTCTGAAAACACAAAGATTAGTAAGAAAACATGCTTGTGGCCAGATATGAGTGGAGATGGATGTGCAGTCCTCTTTACTACCTGATGGAAAATGCCATAGACTCTAGGTTTTGAGTGGGCTGTGTAGTTTTGAGCTGACATGACACTAATGCGTAGATCAGTAATTAATGGACTGTTTGTGACTTATCTACAGTGACTTATTCAGTGAGTTTTCTTTAGGTAATTTCAATGGTTTTAAAAGGATATGATGAATGGAATGTAAAAGAACATGAACACAACAGAAAATGCCATTTTTACAAATCGTAAGAAGAAAGTGCACTTTCTGATTCAGAATAAAATCTTTCTTGGAAAAAGAGGCAAATAGAGGTGTTAAGAGGTAGAGAGCTTTCCTATCTGATCATGCATATTTTGTGAATCTGGGCCAAATTCTGATGTCAATTATATCACAATTATGTCACAATTATATCTATTGAGTAGTTTTATGGGCCTTGCCACATAATTTCTTTTCCCATTAACAGACTGTAGGATACTTGCAGCACTTACTGTAGCATGCACAAAATTTGATTTACAGAGAATTTTCAGGATTTTTAACCAGTCATGCCTCCTTTTTCCAAAAAAATTGCTTACACTTTGTGCAAAGCACTGAAGGAACATCCTAATTATATCACACATTTGCTACCAGGAATGGAACAAATACAGATTCACATAATTAACAAAGGAGGGAGCCAGTTCTGTTTTTGCAGGTTTTCTGTAGTGGTTTGGTTTCAGTATGAAAACTAACCTTACTTAAAAATCCAATCTTGATCTTATTATTGAATGATGAGATTGATCTCCAAAGATCTACAAATCTCTCAGCTAAACCATGTCCAAATAATCCTTCATACCTTTATTTTATTCCCCCTGAGCACCTTGAAATGCAGTTCCCAGGTATGTTCTCATCATGGAATAGTTCATCAGGCTTCAGAATGAAGTCATACTGCAGGTGTTGATTTACATGGAGTTGTTTCAGGTTACTTCAGCATTTGCAAAGTAACCATATGCAACAATTTCTTAGTGTATAACAAATTCAGCATGGTCGCTGTTTTTCGTACCAGCACTAGATGTGTCCCCAGTTATGTAGCTAGCAGATTTCCCTCTATTACTGCACATTTTTCTCTAATACGTAGCTGACATATTAATTTCTTGCTTAACAATGACACTGACCAGAAAGGTCTGCAGCAGTTGATTTACCAATTCCACTTCTGCTGAACTCAGCTAATATAATACTTGGGTCTTCCTGCTTCTGACAGTTGTTTCTGTCTGGTTACTTTGCAGACACGTTACTCTCCCGACAAAGGAAATGTCATAACAGCTCATGCTTAGCAATATAAGATTTAAATCTAATTTTTTTCTGATCTTCCCAAAATTCCAGGCTATGAAAGTATTGTTTTGAATGAACACAGTTTTTTTGTATGGATTAGACTCTTAGCCTATAGTGATAACCAAACTCAAATGTAAAGTAGCCATTCTCTGCCTAAATATTAGAATGATGCTTTCTTTTATGAATTTAAAATCTCACAGCTATCATTGATTTTCTATAGACTCATTTTTGCCAGTCTATAATTGTTAAACTTTATTATGCTACCTAAGGATGTACCTGCTTTTTATAATATACACTAGATGATGATTCTGTTTTAGGTGTGAAATCTGTTGTTCTCACACATCTACTGAGGAAACTGGAAGAATGAACTGAGTTTCCTTTTTATGGCATTGCACTAGAGGATATGTTCCAGATGTGCACTATTTTAGCAACTTAGTTTCTTCAGTTAAGGGACCACCTCTAATCCTACAAAGTAAAATCCCTGAAATATTTACAAATCTCATTATTAAATATTTCAATGTACAGGTCTCTCTCTCTCTCAATCTTCATCTTGTTAGTTTTAGTATAATCTAATCCCGTGATCCCTCAGTGGATGGATGGATAGATGGATGGATGGATGGATGGATGGATGGATGGATGGACGGACAGATATGAACTCTACTTTTAGCAATAAAAGATCAATTTGAGTCTTGAAAGAAAAGGTTCATTAGCCCCAGTTCACTACACTGCTAACTCTTTGCTAATTATGATTCTTTTGGGGACTGATAGTCATATAATATCAGTGGAAGTCCATTTTTCTTACACAAGAAAATAAAATGCTTTTTCCCCATCTTTAAGTTGGGGGTCATATTTTCAAATCTTATTAACATCTGGGAATTAATCAAACAAGTTTTTAACGTGCTTTGAAGCATGACGTTCATTTCTAGGCTCTGTTTTTTTTGAAGCATGTGGCACTGTATGCATTCCATTTGAACTTGTAGCACTTGAAGGTGGCTGTGAGCAATTTGGACATTTTTTTTTGACCCAAGGATCACTCTCTAGTGATCTAGTTTCTTTGCAGAAGTTACAACCAGCCTGATTCTAGTGCTGCTGGGATACACAACCCTTCTCCATGACATGAGCGGAAAGGTATGAGCAGGAATCATGTGCAGTCAGACTGTGTTGGAGTCATCATTGCACAACGGGCTCAGTGGACTTGAGAGTAACAGCAGTGAAATGTTTCTTAATGAGAAACGTCAGTATTCTCTTTCTTATAAGGAAAGATTTTTAATAAGAGCTACATGCCTGTTTGCTAATAAGGACATATAATTACATAAGGTATATTCAAGATGCTTACGCATAATTGATCTGTCTACATGGACAGATTATGATATGAAATTACAGTGTTTAAGGTCATTTGTAATAACCTTAACTAGTCTACTGGTAATATTACAGAATTACAGCAGAAAATATAGGGAGGATCTTTAGATACAGGACACCATCAATATGGATTGGCAAAAAAGGCTTAATTAGGTTTTCCCATAGCACATCTATTCTTCAATAATTAAAAAAATGTACAGAAAGAGAACTGCATATTGCACTTAAATCTCGATAAACTGAAAAGTCAAAAGAGAAAAAATTGTAGATATCTATAAAAAGTACACATTTGAAAGCATCAAGGATTGAAACATGATGCATAATGTCTGCTAATTCTTACACTTCTCTTTTCTTACTCTATGCTTTCTTCAAGTGATGCATTCAAATCAAAGGTGAATTTGATCCTCTGAATTACAGTAAATATTATTCTTTTCTTCCTAGAAGTCAAACAGAATTTTGGTAAGGGTACTTAACATAAAATTTTAAGTACCTTCATAGGAATTTTCTTCCAAGACCTTTTGAAATTGATAGTGTGTTTCTTCCTCATATTACAAATAAAAATTCTTTGGTTGCTTAACTTTAAATTATATAAATTACAAAACATTAAAGATATGAAATTAATTCACAAATGCTGTTAGATTATTCAAACTCTAAATATTCAAAGAAAAAACAGATTATTCAAACTCTAAACATTCAAAGAAAAATATGTATTATTGATGTTACATTTTAATAAATATTAGTAAAAACATAATGTAAATTCTCATAGTAGTGTTGAAATCTAAAAAATATTGGCACGTCAAACCACTATGATACTGCCATATATCCACCCAAATGCTCGTAAAAGATTCAAGACCAACAGAAACTAAGAGTCTTCTATACACAAAGCAAAGTGTTACTAATGTGTCCCACATGGAAAATATGGGGTTTTTTTGACCTGAAAAGATCATGTTTGGGATATTGAAAAGCTGCTGTTTTCTTTGGTCCTCTTTCATGAGAGTTCTTTGAGTAGTTGGGGTTTAAAGAAATGCTGGAAACCAAGCTACTGAAAAAACTCAGTAAAGAGTCTCAGAATCGGATATTCCAAGAAAAGTGATACGTACTCATAGATTCTTGCTCCTGTGAATTTATTCTCAGTCAAGCATTTGAAGTAACAGAGTTGAGGGATTATCTTATTATCAGTCTTCCAAGACAAACATATTGCTATGTTTTTCAGAAGTTGAATTCACCAGCTTCATGTTATATACTGCAGATTGTAATTGCATAAAAGATACATCAGCTGCTGGTTCTTGCAATATTAAAAAAATAGGTAGGTCTGAACTTTTTAAATTATAAATGCTTCTGGAAAGTACAATTCCTGGCATCTTGTAAGTGACAAAGTGAATTAAAAATCCAAGAGCCTCATGAAGGAAATTAAAATATTTTATTATGTGTTGAAAAATTGAATTCTGCATTACAAAGGACTGCTTTTGTTGAAGGTTAAAAATCAGTTCGGTAATCTCTTTCAGAATAAATCTTAACTCTTACCGTCACTGTTTATAATGGCTGTAAGAGACCTGGGTTAAGATTATCTGATCCACCAGTAAAGGGCTAAGGCAAGGCTTCATTCTAATACACTGTAAGCAGAATAATACATATAGAATCATGAAATGCAACTTTGAATGATGTAAGGCATTTAGTTGTGTTACTTATTTTTTTTTCATATTTTCAGATTTCTTAATGCTAGTAATGAAATTGGAGTCATGCATTTCCTGGCAGATGTGGCAGAGGGAGAAACCCGTATCTTCCACATGGCTGGAAATGGCTTATATCTCTGCCATTACTGTTTCATGTCCCAGTTAATAAGGGGCAATAAGTTAAGAAGGAATTCAGTTTCATACTCTTAACGTGAAGATTTAGAACTGTAACTACCAGAAATTTTGGAAAAAAACCCCAACAAGGTAGTATGAGAATGTTATTAGCTATGGATTCTAAACAGGTAAAAGAAGTACTGAAGTTCATTACAGTCCTGATCCTTATTCTGAAGATCTGGTGGGATGTAACATTCACTAGTGGGAAAAAAAAATAAAAATTATGTGATGAGTTGAAAAGTATTCCAGTGTTGTAAAGAAACACAGAAAGTGGACAGGCTATGCTAAATATTCATGAGAGCTGTCTATGGTAAGAGGCTATGGAATCTATTTCTCTAGATAAATACAAGACAAAGACATGGGACATGTGCGACTCTATTCAAGAATTTCTTAACAACAAGTTTTCCTGCTTTGTTGTAGGTTTATCATAAATTTTGGACTACAGGAAAATTTATAATATACAATTTAAAATATAAGATGTAAATTATATAATATAAAAGATAAAAAAAGCTGTTAGTCATTCCTATGTTTGTTTTCACGCACAATTTTAGAACAAACATTTGGAGCAATTTTGCGTATTATGGTTTGGAAAACTAATAATTAATGTAGGTAATTACTGAATCTGATTTCTGAAGTGTTGCCTGTAGTATGTAAAGGCAAATGCATCATGAATGTGCTGTCTGCAATGGAAGTATTTATGAAACTGAATAAATAAGGATGTTTCATCAAGGCTGTGACAGCAGAAGGGAATTCCATAAAACTTTGATAGCTTATTGGAAATTAGGATTTATCACTGATTTACATTTTATTGCATGTTTTCAAGACGCACGTATGGAATTCTAAATGCATATGCAGAAAGTGTGAGATGGTTTGGGAATTATACTGATTTGCATGAAATTCAGTGTATTATTTGGTATTTTGATATTTGAGAAGTACCTTTTCAAGAAAAGAAGGACTGAAATTTACCAGATCAGAGGTCTTTCTGTCCTGAGTGTTTTATGCTTTACTGTAAGAAACTGATTAGCTAATAAGCAATGGCTGCCTTTTCTGCTTTCCTTTCCTCTTTTCCCCAGAAGTTTAGCCATAAATCCTTTATAGAAACAAAGTTGTCTGATTGTACTTTCAATAATTATGTTATTTTTTTATTCCTCATTTTTTGGGCCATAACCCTTATTCCCATGTATGTGTTTGATCCATTATCAGAATCCATCTCAGTGTGCTTTTTCTCTGCTATAACTGAACAACCAATTTACAATCCTGACCTTTACTCCACTTCTTGGATACAATTGTTACTCAATTTTTTTTATTCTTATAATTAGAAAGCATACACCTATATTAAAATAACGACATAAACATAGATGACTCAATTTACTTTTTGGATTATTTGTTCGGACTGGGTATCTCTAGAAGCAAATTACTGGTTGTCCCAGCTTTGTGCTTTTTGTAAAGCTGATGGGAAGCTTTTGGATTAGATGAGTTGTTTAAAACTTTTTCTTCTCACATCCAGTTTTTGAGTTTGCTCTACTTCAGCTAGTTATACATAGATTTCTTATTCCATTTGTCTGGTAAGGATGAATTTCTCAGGGAAAAAAAGGGAATGTGGGCTAATATTTTAAAGATTTATTGTTGGATAATTGAAAATGAAAAAAAAAAGAAAGAAAGAAAACTCAGTATCAAGATCATAAGAGATTGGCAATGATGCAGTGCCATCACAATGAGCTATCAACTGTCAGATTGATTTCCCACATCCAGAAACCCAGACAAAACTTCAAGTCAATGCTTTTGACCCAACACTGCTCGTGAGTCAAAGAGAATAGAATAGTTTTAGTTTTAGTTGGAAGGGACCTACAATTATAATCTAATCCACTGCCTGACCAGTTCAGGGCTGACCAAGTTAAAACATGTTATCAACGGCATCATCCCAATGCTTCTTAAACATTGACAGGCTTGGGGCATTGATGATGTCTCTAGGAAGCCTGTTCCAGTGGCTGACCACCCTCTCAGTAAAGAAATGCTTTCTGATGTCTAGTCTTAACCTTGCTTAGTGCAGCTCTGAATCATTTCCACACATCCTATCACTGGACACCAGGGGGAAGAGATCAGCACCTCCTTCACTTCCCCTCTTCAGGAAGATGTAGACAGCAATGAGGACACCCCTCAGCCTCTTTTTCTCTGAACTAGGTAAGCCTAAAGTCCTTAGCTGCCCCTCATAGGACATTCATTCCAACCCTTTCACCAGCTTTGTTGCCATTCTCTGGACACAGTCAAGGACCAGACCTGTGGGGATCAGAAACATACACTATACCCAGGGTGAGGCTACACCAACGCTGAATATTGTGGGGAAACCACCTCCTTTGACCAGCTGGTCGTGCTGTTTTTGACGCACCTCGGAACGCAGTTTACCCTCTTGACAGCCAGGGCACACCACTGAACATCTCCAAGGATTAAATTAGTACTTTCTTAATTACCTGGATATTGTGATAGACTTTCTTAGCTTTAAGACAGTGTGGAGATAAATACTTTCAAGGTCCTTTCTCTGAAAGCATATATTAACTGGGATATTTTTCACAAAAGACAAAAAGTAAGGAAAATGTGTATAATAAATGTATGGAAGCTTTGTTAAATTGAAAACTTAGAATAAACAGTTTTATAACTGATCTTATTTTAAGGTTGGGCACTGTGACTGAAAGATCAAAGGTCAAATAATTTTTTTTCTCTCCTAAACATACCTTGATATGTTTAGGAGTATTATGTTTGTTATTATTATGTTTATTATTATGTTTGGTATTGAAACCAAAAATCATCTGTAGTTTTTAACAAAACTAGGCATTAGAAAAATAGTAAATAAGGGCTAAATAATCTCAGAGAGGTTTTCAAATAATTTTAACTTCCTTAAATGTCATCTTTATGAATAAACTGTAATTAAAATATCATACAACTTCAAGCTGTTATTTGGTCTGAAACACTAACTGAAAAAGTTCTGAGACCTTTGACGGAAGATAAACTTAACCAGCTCCATTTTTTTTCTGAAATAATGCTTGCAGATAGGCTAAGGTAAACATTAGGGACATGGTAAAATAGCATCTTTTGGCTATAGATTAAGGCTTGATTCTCATGCTGTCTTTCACTTTGTGCAGCAATATCTATGCAATGTATATCAAGTGGCACTTTTGGAAAACTGGGTTTCAAGTAATTTTACCCCTTAGAACATTAGGCTCACTGAGAATTTTTGTGGTTTATGTATAAAATCATTAAACAACTTTTCTTTCGGAATTCATAAGAGATCTGTAAAGTATTTCTAATATCTTTGAGCCCAAAGTCAGAACAAACTGGTTTTGGCTTTGCATGGACACAGCTTAACATAGAGTTACTTGAACTTAGACCTGTCTTAGTATTGTCACACACTGTTCTATGGTTCTTTACTCCTTCCAGGGAGAGCCATGCTCCACTAAGGCATCTTTGGGTGTTAGCATTTCCCAGGCACTCCCATTTGTTCTTCTGAACTTCTCCGTGTGAGGTCTGTTCCCAGCTTATGCAGCTCAGAGCATCCTTCACTGTCTGAATATGGCAAGTGTTTGGTATTTTTCTGCTTCTGCCTCAGTTTCCCTCAGCCCTGCAATGGTATAAATGTGAGTGGAACTCACATATGAGGTGATGCTGAGCGAGATGGGACTGTCCTGCATGGAGAGTACAAGGCTCAAGGGGATCTCGTGAATGTCTGTAAATACTCAAGGGATTGACTGAAGAAGAGAGAGTTGGACTCCTCTCAGTAGTGCCCACTGACAGAACAGGAAGTAATGGCCAGAAACTGGAACACTGAAGGTTCCACTTGATCATAGCAAAACCCTTATTTCCTGTGAGGGCTGTCAAACAGGTTGCCCAGAGAGGTTGTAAAGCCTCTGCCTGTGGAGTTATTCAACACTGAACTGAATATGGCTCTAAGCAACTTGCCCTAGCTGAGGGCTTGGACTAGATCTGTGATTCTGAGGGCTGATAGAGAAGGAAGCTAATGTTGCTGCTGGAGTAGGACTGGCAGTAGGCTGCCAAGAGAAAGAGTGCAATTCAGGGGAAGTTTTCTGTAAAAAGTTTTGAACTAAGTAAGGGAGGTAGGAGTCCTTGTGTAAGGCTTGGGATTCATTTAGGGCTAGGGTTAAGTTGAGAGAAAAAAGAAGACCAGATTCGTAGATGGATTGGGGCTGGAAAGGTCCATTCAAAGGAAAGATCAGATGGACAGCAAAACTTCATTTGAGAGATGACTGTGAGGTCTTGCATAAAGCTTGACCTTCAGTTATGTTTAGAATCACACTCATGATTTCTTATACAAATTCTATCATTTCTTTCTAAAGAAGATTCATTTAAATAGTCCTTAAAATGCCTAATGTTACTGTTGCTTCATATAGGTCAGTGAATAGCATGCAAATGAAAATACAATGCCAGTCTTTTAATGAATAAACATTGAGGTACATCTTAATTTCTCATGTTTAAAAAAATAAATCCAAAACATTATTCTTCATGTCACATGGGTTTTTCATGGAGGCTTGTACTATTTCCTAAAAGGTAGTATATCTCTTAGTGAAGTAAAAACCCCACGACTTATTTTCTTGGCAGGGAGCTGTAAAGCACCAAATTGAGTAAACCAAACTTGCAGTCAAATTTTTATTAGCTGTTTTCATACTACTGTGCATTCCAAATGTGTCATCTTGAAACAGCTACTGAAATTAAGTGCTGTAAATGCTAGCTTTGTAAACTAAATTCAGATATTGTTATGTTATCTGAATAAAGGCTAAACAAATTACCCAAAGACTCGACAGGGATCACAGGGTCAATGGCAAAGAGGAGATTAGTATGGGATATTGAGGGGACAACTTGAAGGCAGAGAAAATGAGGTATCAAGTGAGATTAGGGTGAGAGTGGCTGTTCAGTACATGTGTCTGTCCAAGTCCTGGGCTTCATCAACACAGTATGTTCCATATTCTTATTGAATCCTAAATCATCTCTGTGTGTGTGTTTATGTTTAACTATCGTATGTGTGTCTCTCAGGAACTGCGGTCTATTTGGGGACAAGGGACTGCAGCAGCTGCACGGGGCTGGGACCGAAGAAATCCCACAGGCCTTGTAGTCAACAAAATTCACCTACCTTAGGTAAGTCAAATAATATGATATTCACCATAGACCATCTGTTATAGGCAAATAATATGTTGTGCTGATTGTCTTGATCATAATTCACTCAATATTTCTAATTTTAATCTTAGTATTGTCACTCACACTAAGCTACAATAAAAAGGTAGAAGGCAAGTATAACCATCTTAATGATGGTTCTGAGGTAACTAACAATCACCGTTAATGTCAGTGTGTATGTAACAAATATTTCACTCCAATGTGTTTTGATTTGTCTCTTTTAATGTGTGTGCCTTCTGGAATATTCTGCTCCCTATGGATACAATATGCAGACCTGGCCTTAAAGTCAATTTTGGTGTATGACAGAATCGAAACAGAATCACAGTTCTGTGACACAATTTCTGTTCTTGAAATTACTGTTAAATAGACATTGAGATTAAAATATAAAAATAAAAATTCCAGACAGGAGTTAGCTTATACTTTAATGACATTTGAGATTGCAGATTTTTTAAGTATTGTGATGGAAAAGAAATAGTATTTAGGCTAGGATTTTTTTGCAGATACATTTCTAAAGCTAAGAAGAATACAAAAAAGAAATGAGATTAACTTTATATTCTCTGAATTCTCTTTCATTATTGTACATGACTTCTCCACCTACCCCCAGGTGGAATTCCATAAATGCCTGTCTTCATATGGGAGCACTGGGACCTCAGAACAGTGTAAATCAATGGCTGATACTTGTGAGATTCATCTGGATTTAGTTATGTAGATGTCTTCCCTTTCATAACTGTGATATACAACTATTTGTAAGAAAAAATGTCTTCTTAATATACAAGTATCTTCTGTACAGCAGTAGAGACAACATTTTCAAAGGAAGAATTTTTGAAGGAATAGTTATGTGCACTGAACATCTGCCTTTGTCTTTGTTCACTTGAATAAGGTCTTGCCTTGGCCATTTCACCTTTGATATAACTTTGATATTGTCTGAAAAAACATGCAAATCCAGCCAGACATTTTTTGTTTGTTTCTGTGCCTTAACTATTCCTCATTAGAGTAACATGATCACCATTTGGCATGATTTGTTAATGGCTCTTGTCAGCAGATGGGTATTTATATAAAACCATCTTTCCCCTGCCCCCTACTTTATTTCTTTCTTATATATTATAAATTAATGCTACTGAGTCAAAGCACTACAACTATCCAGAATATGTCTCTGCAAAGAAATAGTAAGTTGTATGTTTCAATCCCAAACAAATAAAAAAAATTTATATAAGAACACAGAAATGTGGCATATTGGCTTTGTGTAAATAGACCTAATTATCTTGAAATTGATGAAACTATGCTTATTTATAGCTGCTGAAAATATAAGTAGTCAAACTGAATCATATTTGCCCTTATATATAAGCATTATTAGGTGCATTAGTCTTTTTCTTTTGATTTCATAAACATAATGGAAATAACAGGTACAGTGTGAAGATATAAAAAGATAAACTTGCAGTTCCTGGCTGCAAACTCTTCCCAGTAACTAAATCAGCCTAGATCTGCACTGAAGAAGTAATCAGCATACCTGCTGTACTCTGTCAAGACACTGTTCTCACTGGGAGGAATATTTGTCAAAGTAGTCAAATGTTGATCAATAACATGTTTGTTAAATAAAAAAAAAAAAAAGAGAACAAATCAGAATTCACTTCATGATATGGTGTGTATATGTTTTTTCCATATTTTAATAGTTCCCATTTCAAATGAAATCTGAAAACAGAATCTTGTCAAGAATCTTCAAAGTATGAAATGAGGCTGAGAATAAGTGAGTCTTCTAAGAAGTGCGACTACATAGCCAAGTCACTTAGACTGACAGTATAACATAGGTTCCTACCTTAATATTGATACATCAAGAAGGATGAGACCCTTGATTAAAGAGAAGACAAAAACCCACATTTTTTTTAAATTTAGTTTTTCCAGGACTGAAGAATGCTGTTCCCATAGTGAACAAAAGACCCTTCTTGTATGCCTCAATTCAAAGCTGCAGGATTTTTTTATCAGCATCTATAGGTGTATAAATGCCTACAGAGTAGCTGAGTCAGGGAAATTGTATTTTTGAGTAACATTTTGAAAGACCGTAAGTGTCCTTCATAGAATATGTATCTACCAGCAGTAGCTATGGGTAAATTCCACTTAGACAAAACAGAATTTAATCTTTTTGTAACATTATACTAAACTAACATACAGTCTCACAACTATCTTCTAGCTGCTGACATTCTCAAAGCAAAGAAGCTTCCACTGGAGTTTTAGGTAACACTTTGTACAAAGGGAACAGTTAAATAAAATTCAGAAAGTCTCAGAATGGTTAAAAGCTGTGTTCTTATTTTCTTAGCTTTCAGTTTTATTCCTGCAGTGAATGTGTCTTACACTCAGGGCTGAAGAAGCTTTGCCTAAAAAAGGATATTTGATCTTTTTACTTAGCCTATATTCAGTCCAAAGAGAATCCATTTAGCTGACTTGCCAGGGCTGGGACCTTCAATGCACACATTGATCCATACAGGTTCAAGCTGCCTATCCTAAATTCATGCTGTATGGCTTCCTGTTCTCAGTAGGAGACCAATCCATTTCTAAGAGACCATCTGCTTTTACAGTAACGTTACACAATGTCTAGTTTAGGCATCCATATTCAACTTTCCTTTCCTGCTTTATTTCCTCTTGTTTCAAGAGTCCATAAAGCAAAATAGAGAAGATGGTGATATCAGGAGAATTAGTACATGTGATATTACATTGGCATAGACTGAGGGTAATGTAGACTCAGAGAATCATTGAGTAATTTTGGTTGGAAAAGACTCTTTAGTGGCTCCCCTCACTCCCCCTCTTCCTGGGGGTTGTGATAGCTGCATCTAGCTTACCTGGACTTTGCGGGGTCAGTGGCAACAGAGTTGCCATGGGCTGTCTGGAAGTCAGACATCTTGCTGGTGTGAAAATATAAGTCAATCATCTTAACTCTAAAATGAATAATGGACTGGCCAGGGCCCATTGAGCTCTCCTGAAGCAACAGTGGGCTGCACACCAGGATCTCCCCTTCAGTACGGACACCTCTTAAAGTTACTCCTTGAAGCAGAGAGGTTTCTTGCCACAACATGTCCTCAGTAAGTGACTAAGAGCGTGCTAAACTTGGAAAACCTTAGCAAAGTGATATAAAGTATTGATTATGCACAAGCAATCCTTTGGCCATAAACAGTTGACCAAGACTGGGGCGAAGTCTGGATCCACTTGCACTTAGATTACTCTCTGAGAATTTTAGAAAGCAAATGTCTATTCTGAACCTCATGATTCAATGGGAGGGTGTCCTTGATGGTTCTGTGTGATCCTGTCCTCTATGCAGTGAATAATAAAGTGTATGCTGCCACCTAATTTTGTTAAATCACTGTTGCATTTATAATTCATAGTTGTTAACTCAATCAAAATCTCCCCTAGCATAACTTGAGGCTGTTTTCTGTCATCTTAGCACTTTTTACTGGTTAATACTGACTGTCACCCACTTCTCTACAACCTCTTTCAGGTAGTTGTAGAGAACAATAAGGTCTCCTCCGAGCCTCCTTTTCTCCAGGCTACACAAGCTCAGTTCCCTCTGCCACTCCTCTTAAGATTTGTGCTCTAGACCCTTCACTGACTTCATTACTCTTCTTCAGACATACTCCAGCACTTCAGTGTTTCTCTTCTACTGAGGGGACCAAAACTGAACACAGTATTCAAGGCGCAGCCTCACCAGTGCTGAGTACAGGAGGGCAATCACTTCCCTAGTCTTGCTGGCCCCATTATTTCTGATACAAGCCAGGATCCTGTTGGTTTTTTTGGCCATCTAAGTGCACTGCTGGCTCATATTCAGCTAATAGCATTGCATTGGGCTGTTGTGACCTATTTTTAGGATCCATCACTTAGATGTAGCTGCAATCTCTTTCCAAGTTCTTCCTCAGCACAGTACTCCACGTAGTAGCATATATTTTTCCTCTAACTCTACTTTCATCTTATCTAGGCCAATGCCATTGAGCTGGATCATGGGCTCTGAAAGAGGTCTGTATTTATTATCTGCTACCTATTCCAAGTGTTTTAGTGCCATTCCACTTTATATCAGCTTAGACTGGCTAACATAGGAAGAACATTTACTTAAACAACATAAATCTGTACTAGCTTCTTTTATCTCACTTCCTCTGGATATGTAAGTTAAAAACAGCTAATAACTTTAATTTCTTGAGAGTTTCCTGGGGAAAAAAGCTATTTTACATCTGGATCTAGAGTTGTCATGGTTACATAGTTGGCAGATGGTATCTGATTTTATCCATTTAGGGTTTTTTTCTGCAATATATTTCCAAAATTCAGAAAAGAAATTATGAATTTACAAGATTTGCTGAAGAGAGTTTAGGGACAAAGGGAAGGACTTTTTCAAATATAAAATGTAGGTATAGTTTGAGTCTTGTTTTACACCTTCTGTAATTGTCCTTTATTATTATGTGTAATTAGGCCACATAATTTAAATGCATTTTCTCCAGAGCTGAGGATATTATTCTCACAGTGAACTGTAGGACTCTGCTGGGAGCACCCAATAGCAACTGGTTCTATTAAAACTTGCAGGGATGAGTGCAGTAAATGAAGATACTGTGTGTTCTCACGAGAAATATTCACGGTGGAGGTATTTCTGGAAGTAATTAAAACCAACACAGGTTTAAAGTGGTAATGTTTACAGGTGTAAAAAAGATATTGAATACTGGTCGTGACAGTGACCTTCTAATTTACTCCATTGCTCAGAGAAAACAATACTTATAGCTGTATTTCTTATTTACTTGCTTTCTGTACTGCATAGTTACGCACTCCATTGAACACCATTGCAAACCTCTTTTGAAGAGTGAAGAAACTGTTTTTTTCTGTGTTTTACAAAATTCGGATGTGTGAGTGATCCTTACAAATCCCAGACTTCCTGGTTCAGATTGCATGACTGAAAAGTATTCTTGCTTTTATCATTTGGGTTCACAAAAGGCAGGTCTTGCCAAACTAACCTGATCGCCTTCTATGACAAAGTGACCTGCCTACTAGACAAGGGAAAGGCTGTGGATGTGGTCTTCCTGGACATCAGTAAAGCCTTTGACACAGTTTCTCACAGCGTTCTGCTTGAGAAACTGTCAGCCTCTGGCCTGGACAGGCGCAAACTCTCCTGGGTGGAAAACTGGTTGGATGGCCGGGCCCAGAGAGTGGTGGGAAATGGTGTGAAATCCAGCTGGAGGCCAGTGACAAGTGGAGCTCCCCACGGCTCAGTGCTGGGTCCAGCCCTGTTCAATGTCTTTATCAATGACCTGGATGAAGGCATCGAGTGCACCCTTAGCAAGTTTGCGGACGACACTAAGCTGGGTGGGAGTGTCGATCTGCTGGAGGGTAGGGAGGCTCTGCAAAGGGATCTGAACAGGCTGGAGTGCTGGGCAGAGTCCAATGGCATGAGGTTTAACAAGGCCAAGTGCCGGGTCCTGCACTTGGGGCACAACAACCCTATGCAGTGCTACAGACTAGGAGAAGTCTGTCTAGAAAGCTGCCTGGAGGAGAGGGACCTGGGGGTGTTGGTTGACAGCCGACTGAATATGAGCCAGCAGTGTGCCCAGGTGTCCAAGAAGGCCAATGGCATCTTGGCTTTTATCAGAAACGGCGTGACCAGCAGGTCCAGGGAGGTTATCCTCCCTCTGTACTCGGCACTGGTGAGACCGCTCCTCGAATCCTGTGTTCAGTTCTGAGCCCCTCACCACAAGAAGGATGTTGAGGCTCTGGAACGAGTCCAGAGAAGAGCAACAAAGCTGGTGAAGGGGCTGGAGAACAGGCCTTATGAGGAGCGTCTGAGAGAGCTGGGGTTGTTTAGCCTGGAGAAGAGGAGGCTGAGGGGAGACCTCATTGCTCTCTACAACTACCTGAAAGGAGGTTATAGAGAGGAGGGTGCTGGCCTCTTCTCCCAAGTGACAGGGGACAGGACAAGAGGGAGTGGCCTCAAGCTCCACCAGGGGAGGTTTAGGCTGGACATTAGGAAAAAATTTTTCACAGAAAGGGTCATTGGGCACTGGCAGAGGCTGCCCAGGAAGGTGGTTGATTCACCTTCCCTGGAGGTGTTTAAGGCACGGGTGGATGAGGTGCTAAGGGGCATGGTTTAGTGTTTGATAGGAATGGTTGGACTCGATGATCTGGTGGGTCTCTTCCAGCCTGGTTATTCTATGATTCTATGATTAAAAAGGCAGGATGTTAAAAATTGGACCACTGTTAACCATCACTGTTATGGCTTAGAGACATATCTTCAGATGAAAACAGGGAAGATGGCTTTTTTTCTCTGTTTTGAATCTTCATGCCCATTGTTTGCAAACGGATTTCTACACTCTCTAGACTTCTTCACAAGCAGGTATTGTTTCCTACTAACTGGTTATAGATAAGGCACCGTCTTAATCAATAGCCTACATGTCTAGACAGAATTGCCTGGAGAAGAATGCTGATCCTAATTTCATGGGGATTTGGTCCTATGACAAAGCAATATATACTGCCCTTGCAACTTGAGAAAAGGGTGGTGAAAACTTTGTTAGCTTCCTTTAAAATCCCATGCTTCATTGGCACTATAATTTTAAGACTGGTTTTCTTGAACCTGTTTTAGCAGAAGGACATGCTTCTATAGCTCTCACAGCTAAGTAGTATGAACTCCCAACCTTTTATTTGTACATGGCTGCTAAACTTTCTGTATATTTTTACATATGTTTGCTGTTCTGCACTGTCTATTTCTACTCAGAAACTTTGGAAACTTTTGACCTCAGAATCTGTGGCATAATTGTAAAAATAGTTGTTCAAATCCCTCATCTAACAAGGGCAGAAGTTCTAAAAAGAAAGAAAACATACACAAATCATAAGTATAATAAATTAACAATCAATGTTTTTGCCACACTTACTTACAGGATTCCTTAAGGGTTCATTGTCATGCTACAATATAGAAAAAATATCCCACAGAGAAATGTAAATGACTTAACATGAAGTTTTTGTATTGCAATTAGCCTAAGAGCATTTTAATTGTTACGTAATTTTAAAAGTTCTGTATAATCTATGTTATGTATACATTAATATTCTGTACAAGTACATATTTATCAATCAAACCCAAACACTTGGAAAATTAGACACATGGGTACATTTTGCAGATATTTGTACTAGTTATAAGTCAAGACTGAAATAACTTCTCCTCCTTGAATTGTCATGTGGTGTGTTTAGAATGTAAATTAAAACCAGCCAATTGCGTCTTTTTCTTAGGTTCACAAGAAGGTTAGAAAAGAAACTGTGTCTAAACAGACATGGGCAAGACTGTTAAACTGGATGGCTCTGTTAGTGACCATGGAAAAAATCTGTTACTGGCAAGACATTAACAAGCAGACATTGGCAATATTTGGGCAAAATTGTTGTTACATTATTCCAAAGCAGATCTTTTCAGAATTACCTTTTATACGTATTTTTAGTTGGAAATGACAAGGGGTCACGCACTTTTATTTGGAGGCAGAAACCTCCAGATACTTTTACCATATACTCAAAGGAAGAAAAGTCACTTCGCTCCCATTAACATTGTTTGGTAGAGAACATGGTTTGCCTCCTCCAGCAGTGGAAAGCCCATACGCCCCTGTGATTGTACCTGGCATTGCAGCTGTAACACAAGAACAAACTTCTGCATTTATACATTAACACTGATTCTACGTTGTATGGGTAAAGTTTATTGCAGAATCAGGTCCCAGTCATCAGTATACAAGATTTTATTTATTAATGTTCTTCTCATGCTTGATATGTGAGCTTATTTTAGACAGTGCAATGTGTCCTTCAGCTTAAAATTACAGGAACATTAACAAAACTGAATTTTGAAGGTAAAGTCCTTATTCTTTCTCAGTATTTACTTTGAAATTCCATTTGGAACAATTTTTTTTCCATGAGACGTGATACGTGGGTTGAAAATGCTGAGGATAAATAGCTTCTCATCTCAATTTCAGTACAAAGTTCACATTCTCAGAGAGGTTATTAGTGTCTATATTTGCATCAAAACTACTGCACATAAGGCTCCGAATGTGCAGTGGTTGGTAAAATCACGTATCACATTTTGAAACATACCTGTACAAAATATAAGGCATGCACTTCATCAGATAACAAAGCACTTTTTTTAAATTATATTTTCCAATTCATAAAAAAATTATCTCCTATCATCCACAAATGCTGTTTAGCAGTTATCTGACAAAAACTTGAGCAAAAATGTGAAGAACAGTCATTGTCATGACATAACGTTATCCAAGTTGATCTTATGAATCATGTAATACTCATAAATAAGTATTGTACTGTCCTTGAATAATCCAGCCATCCCCACCAAAACCACAATATCAAGCCTGAGCTTTTCAGTCTTTACAGATTTTGCATCACAAAATCAATCTGAGTAAACTGGTCTCCCGAGTTCAGAGAACTCTATTTGCAGGTGCTTTTTTCTCAAAGGATTTCAGCTTGATTGCTTTTAATCACTGCCACCAAGTGATACCACACAAGGGGCAGATGTTGCAAAAACTAGGTACATCCTGGGTATCAAATTCTGCTTTGTCTCCCTCTGCCTTGGTGAGCATTTACCTATTTAGAAATATGAGATATTCATAACCACCACTGGTAACCAAAGTTAAGGGGAGTTTCATTTCTCACTAAAAAATTACCTAAAGAATACATAAGAAATTAATTAACTGAAAATTACCTATTCCCTTATTTTAATTCTAAACTTTATAGACTTCTCTGTGTTAGGGATTTTGTCTGCCTTTGTTATGAACAGGAAATGCAGTGTTCTTCCATAAGGCAATTCCTGAGAGGATTTTGGGGAAAAATCTTTTGAAGTAGAGTCTATTAACAATTTTCTAATATTTCCATCCCAAAGAATATTTTTTTTACTAATTTCCTTATCAGTGTTGGTTGTCCCTTTTATATCCAAATTAAACCGTATCAGACTTTACATACTTCTTCAGTTTTGGCTTGAGTGTCACTCTATGATTAGGTCTGTAACACTCACGGAAAGAATGATCTTAATGTTCTTCAGGGTGCTATTGTATCAAGTTCTACTGTGGATATGCAATGCCGGTTCTATGAGTTCATGAAATAGCATTAAGTGGTATGTGCGGACTGGGGTGTACAGTGTCCTTCTACATCTGGTGCATATTAGATTAGATACTCTGTGTTTGGGGAATTTTATCTGAACTGGGTTTAAGAATGAGTCAATGTACTGTTAACACATACATGTCTCTGACATTTAAACAATTCCTTAATCTTTTAGAGTTTTTTCCTTGATCTTCTAATTTTTTTTCCCTTCCCTGTCTGTGATTGTTTCATTAATGTGATTAGATGGTATTTGTTCTCAAATGGAGATGATACATGAGCTGAGGAAGGATACAAGTCAGATGCTACATAGGGCAAACACAGTTTTGTGATAAGGTAAGAAAAAATTATTCCTCAGGAGTGTCACAGATCACTAGACTAGTTTGTAAAAGAATTGTTATTTTGAATTCATTTTTACATTTTTTGTCCATATGATGCAAAGATGGTTTTCAGTTTTTCAAGTATAGCAATCACAGATAACTTTAATAAATTGATATCATCTTAGCAAGTTGAAAGACATCCTAAGTCCAAGGGTCACATGTGTTTTCTGGGAGTGCAGAGAAGAGCTCTTTAAATGTTCTTAGTCTGTGCTCTTGGAAAAGCGATACGTCAAATCAGTGATGGCTAGGAAGAACAATAAAAAAATCCAGGTCTTTATACACTTGTTAAGCCCACAAAGATTATCTGGAAAAGGAGGCAAGTCGCTCCTAGAACAGGAATTAAAAGGAGACCTTCAGGTATGGAAAAGGGGAAATTTTCACAGGGAGAATTTCTTTCTAACATATGGAATGCAAGACCGGAGAGGGTTCTCCTCAGCACAGCCCCAACCAGCAACTATGTTGGGCAATCCTATTCACACATGTAATAAGCCTTACTTTTAGACTGCTGAGCTTTGTCACTCCTAGCCTTATCGTAGTGGAAACCTTCTGCATGTAGCTGATGTGATCCTATACTGTTAAGACAGATAAAGTCCATGGTACCATTTTCCTTTCTGTTCACTGGTCTTAAGATAAATGTAGAGAGAATCACAAGGCAGAATGTGCTTCCCTGCTATGACAGATTGAGATTATTAAAAGAATTAAAGGCAAGAAAGAGAAATGTTTGAGCATATTCTTGATATAGGGGTCACTTGAAGCTTATAATTTAAAGTATGGTATTCATATATGTATGGTTAATTTGGCTAAAACAATCCACTCAAAGAGCAGCTCAAGAAAATGTTTACAGCTGGTCAAATTTGAGACCCTCTCAAAATATCTTAGCAAAACAATTTCAATTATTTCTGAAAAGTGAGTGGTATACAAATAGAGAAAATGTACCTTGTGACAGAACTACATTTCTAATGAGTGTTACAATGAAAAAGAATTTCAGTTCTGCAGAATAAAAATGAATAAATCAATCCAAAGCAAATGCTGATATGTTCTTCAGTTCAGTAAAATGAAGGACAAAGCATACTCTAGAGGTTCATAAAAGTGCATAATTTTAGGACATTAATTTTTGGCATAAACAATGGTAGTTCTTCCAAAAATAGAGTACATTGTGATGAAAATTGTTATAAGCTGTTGAAACATTGATAACATGATCCCTGCTGATACAGATGTTTTGATATTCTGTCTGAAACTCTTGTGTCAAGAAGACCTAATAACTTCTAATTAATAATGTGTGTTATCCACCTAAGTTTTATCATGGCTACTAACTAACTGTGATCATAGTCAAAGAAGACTCTGACTTCTAATGTGATTGCAGATGATTTGCCCAGATATAAATTCTGAAAGTTATATGGATATTGTTTTCATCCCACAGAGTATAAAATATAAATACATAAAATGTAGGATTCGATAAATAAAGTCAGGTTGATCAAAAGCTAAGTAAAACTGGTGTTTTTAGTGCAATGGTAAATTAATTGCATGTTCTTTGCTAAACTCAGAGAAGAGCAGAGGTGCCTATAAAAAGAAAATACATAATAAAAAATATGGATACAGACTCACTTGAACTACTGCACAGGGGAACTTTTCTGCATCAGCTGACAGAGCAACCCAAGGAAGTGTTTACTGAGGATAATTTTTTGCTTAAGTGACTGGGATTTTCTGTTGTTCAGTTTAAAATTTTTGTTAAATAAATTGTTTACATAAATATTACCATATCATGGCAAATTACTTCATGATGGTCTTTTCCAACCAAAGGAACTCTGGTGTTGGCTTCCAATGTGGATGCAGGTGGGGTAAGGGATCACAGGATGAACTGAATTGCTGAATCTCCAACAAGCTTGGTTATGAGACAGATATGGAGTTGCTTTGCTAAACCAAGACAGAAGCAACCTGATAGACCAAGCAACAAAATTCCAGTTTCTTAAATACATTTAATTTTGATGATTCAGATCCCACAGTATTATGAAATGCCTCCTTAAACTTCTGTTACTAAATTAATCCTTAAACATTTTTTCAATGCCTAAGTTTCCTATCCACACACATTCTTACGTGGCCCATGGTGCCTTAGGATAAGCAGCAAGTATGATTCTTTTTTGACTTGAAGGTCTCATTTTGACGTCTTCACATACAAGAAAATATAGGTATGTCATTTGCTGGAAATCATTGTGAAAACTATGAGTAGAACCAAGAATATAATTGATGAATCTTCATTCTTGAGTGTTAACCTGTATCACACTGGCATTTAATCATGATACCTGATGACGCATCAAACCCATTTAGCATTAGCTGCTGAAATATTTGAATCAGCTGTAATTGTTTTAAAAAAGAAAATGGCCAAGGGGTTTATTAAAAATTGAAATGGATTTGGTAGATGAGAATTATTGTTTGGTCTTTTAACTACGCTCCTTCTCTTTGAAGCAACTGTTTCCTTGCTGTCTTCCAGACGTATCCAGTGAAATGAAAATAAGTATGACAAGTGAGAAACCACACACTGTTCTGTTGTAAGTCTTGGAGACTATCATCCTGAAGTTTTTAAATATTCTTTCTTTCTTTTAACATTCACAGGTTTACACAGCAGTCCAAAACACTTCAGACCAAAATACTATACATTTAATGGTTTCCATTTCTTGTGGATCACCTCAGGGTTTTCCAAGTCTTATGCCATCTGAGGTCACAAAATATAGCTTTCTCTTCTTTCACACATGGATCACAAATGTGATCAAAATAAAAACAGATATAACACTTTATATTTGTATTTGATCTCTTACCCAAGGATCTATTACACTCTGAAGTAGTCTAGCAATGGCATATTTAGATCACTAATCTACTATTTTTCAAAGTATTGGAAAAGCTTACCTATTTTCTATTCCTTCATATATTTGTAAATTTTATAGTTAATTAGCTGAATATGCTTCCAAGCTCCCCAGTTAACTCTTGTAAATTAACTCCTCTATTAACAGCTGAACGCACTTTTTTTTCATATAGTTCAATCACTTGCTTGTCAGTTGTCAAACACGGGTGAGATGTACGGAGAAACATATTTCTTACCATGACAAGTTACATCGCCTGTGCAATGCCAGATGTGTACAGCATATAATATGCATGTTAACACTGATTCAGTATGAAAGGGCCAACTTATTGCAAAAAGTTAATAAAAATAACAACAAAAATATTTTAAAAAATTTCCTAGTTATTCTAGTTTACAAAATAGTTATACAGCACCATTATATATATTTTTTGGAAACTCTAAAAAGGCAACTAATGTTTTCTAAGTGTCTTGAAGGTCAAAGGAGCTGTACAATTTTAGTATGTGCTGGAATCCATTGAATAATGTCTGAGTCCACTAATGAAAGATTACAAACATTATTATTCCTAAGTGCAACCACATGTTCAAAGTAAGTACTTAGTGTGCTTTAAATATGAAGAGCTCCTTTAGTTTTACAGCATCTCAAGCATAAAAACGTCTAGAAACATGATTTCAAAGGGGATTTGAAAACTTCTGGTATTTAAGCTGGGACACAACAGTAACTGTTCTCATTTTGCCAAACCCCTTCTGATTTCAAAGTTTCTGCCCTTTCTATGCATGGTGAAAATGTCAGTGTCATGGGTAAATACATCAGGATTTTTCATTTCATATTAATTTCTGTGAAAGGTGTTGCAGCATATTTCCATTCCCAACATACTAGCAAAACTGGTTTGTGTGGATAAAATTTAGGTAGACACTTCAGAAAAGGTTATAATTCAAGTATCTGAATTAATTTTTTTCAAATTTTGGACTGATACTAGAAGTTTCTTTGCAGTCTATGAAATGGATAACACAGATGTTGCTATTAAAATAGGCTTAGAATCACAAGGACTTTTGATTTTTCTTGACTTCCCACTTATGTAATAAGAAGGAAGTCTGGCAGGTAAGTTCTACTGTCTGTGTGCCATAAGTGCAGAAAAGTGGAGAAAAAAAATATACATATACAGTTTACACTTCCATCTTAAACTCTATACTTTAAAAAAATTTCAAAACTATTTCAATATGCAGTCAGAGACTCACGTTACCTTCACAGAAATGTTAAAACAATTCATAAAATAGATCATCTGAATCCTTGTAAACCTAAGGCAAAGCACTGGGAAAATGTAAGAAAATATTGTTGAATCTCATGCTGCCAGTAAAAGATTTTCCTTAAAATATTATTTTGTTATGAACATTTTTTACTAAGTTTCTGTAGTACTGGATGCTCTATTCAACTTAGATCTTTAGTTCATATCTGGTTGTAAGAACACGCAGTCACTTTCTGACCAAAATTTGTTATGACTTGATCTAACCACTCATCCAAGAAGAACAGAGCTAAGAGAAGGCTAAGCAGGCACAGATACCTGAATTCTCCCTTGAAATCTCTGAAGAACCTTAATTTCACTTACATCCATGTACAAAAGCCTCAAATCATGTAGAAATGGAACTCTATAGCTGAAATCCTACCATAGAGATGTAATAAGTAGCCACAACCCCGGTCAAGAGTCAAAAAGTACTCCCTTTTCATACTGTGTGCATGTGAAAGTCAGTATCAGAATCCAAACTTTTGGACAAAACTACTTATTCTGCCAACTCTTACTTTCCTCACCACCTTTGTAAAGCATCCAAGGAAAGCCTGCATATTTCAGAGGATATCCACAATGCCTTCAGGCTGAAGAATAAAGTAGTACTGTTACTCTGCCGCTCTGACCACAGTTTCCTTCTTCCCTCCCTCTCTCCTCTCCCTTCTGTTGGTATAAATATTTATAAAGCTACATAATAGACCAGATTTGGTGGAACAACCTTAATTAAAACTATCTTGAGTAATAAAAACCAATTCAGAAAGGATGTCTGTTTCGTGCTACCACAGAGAGGGCAGGAGAGAGAATTACATAGATTGTCAGAATTTAATGCTGACTTATACCAATTTGAAAAGATGGAAAAGTAATGTTTCAAATGTAGTCCCATTAAGTGGTAGTAAAATTAAAGGTGTCATTAGGGCAAGTATTAATTTCGTGTTTCATATATGAGATAACACTCCTGACTCAAGACCATGATGCATAACAACCAGGTAAAATATTAGTGAAATTACTGCAAAACCACCTTCCATGTGGACAGGCCTAACACAAGTTAAAAAAAGCCCAAATTCCAAAACTTTAATTTTAACCCTAATTAAGCTGCAGATTTGCATCATGAAGCAGCACAAATAAACTGTTGAACTATGGCAAAGGTATTGACAGCTTATAAGGAATCTGTTGTTCTGATAGAATGGGTTAAGAAGTCCAAGCCTTTGGAGCATAAAAAGAGAAAGATTTGTAAAGTTTTGTGAAGGTTTTATTCAGATTAGACTTTCAGTTTCAAGCAAAAATTAATTCCAAGATAACAGGCATTATTCGTCTCCATTGGTAGTTGCATGTTTCTGTGCATAACAGTTCAAATCCCAGACTCCAGTGCCTTTAGACTTTTTCGTGGTTAGCGTATCATATACATTGCCTTTTTCTTAGTTTTTGTTTTTTTTAGCCTATTATTGATAAATACAAAAATCAGAAAACATAGATCTCTGGTCAAGTGAAAACAGAAACAATAGACCTTTCTGAAATAGGTTGGGTCATGATTGCTGTGGCAGATACACTGTGTAAGCCTTTTGCTCTGTGACAAATCTTGTATCAGAGCCTGAAGATATCTTAATGGGTCTGAAAGAAGATGCATATGAAACACACTTGCCTGAGGAGAGCAGCTGCAATGTTGTCAATATTTCCAAAGGCTACATTTTTGTCTTACTTTACTGGAGACCAATTTCAAAATTTAAGACGTCCCTAGCAGCACTCCACGAGCTGTGCCGGTATCAAATTTGGAAAGCTTGAATTAAGTTGTCAGCACTGCTGCTTCTTATGAGAGCTGCC
Source organism: Phaenicophaeus curvirostris (assembly GCF_032191515.1). Taxonomy (NCBI): domain Eukaryota; kingdom Metazoa; phylum Chordata; class Aves; order Cuculiformes; family Cuculidae; genus Phaenicophaeus; species Phaenicophaeus curvirostris. The sequence continues at coordinate 53,383,622 of NC_091392.1, forward strand.
TTAGCCAAGTACAGCACCCATGCTATTATACCTTCAAGAATATTTTACCAGAGCCTAATGAGGTACATAATTGCTCTAAGAATACGGCACCTTTTCTGAGGTGGAAGTTAGGTACAGACTACTTCTGTAGTCATTTACTGGTTTGCAATATTACTCATGCCTTTTAAAACAAATAAAGTATGAAAATGTGTAAGATACATAGCTGGACAACGGCCATTTAATTTCAGTAAGTTCTTTATGTTGTATTTTTCATGCAAACAACAAGATAGAGATAATTTATTTGTTTGAAAATTAAAATCTTTTGAGCAGTGTAGGAGAAATAATTCCTACACAGTTCCTTGCTTTTTCGTGTCTTAATTTTAATGTTACTGCAACAGATTCAGCTGAGTATGCTGTCATGTAAAGAAAAATGAATGTTCTCCAGAATTTCAAGTTTGTTTTGAGCATATATACCCTGGAGGTTTATCTCAGTCTCAGAGGGATAGAGGAAGAAATGTGTTTAATGAATTGCATTGCAAAAAGAAAAACAGATGATAAAATGCTATAACATAATGTCCACAAAACCTCTGGCATGAAATATGCAGTAGAGGTTACCTCCACAATATATTGGAAAATTTCCTGTAGTAATCGAAACAATATTTGTGGAGCTAGCCATGGGTCTCTATTTATCTGGAGAGAAGCCCCAAACACGGAGCAACCTGAAGTGTGTTAAAATGGAAGTGCTTTTTATTGTATCTTAGGAATATAATTTTCTGCATGCAGGTGAATGTGTCGCATAATTATGCAAATGCATGCTTGATATATGCACTGCTATGTAGCTGTGCCTGAATCATAGGTGAGTGCATATCTGTAACAATATGAGTTTCTCCAAGTCAGTAAGAATCTCTTCAGAGGTTACACATAGTTGTTCATCTGTAATTTGAGATTACACACAGTCTCCTATGTTGAGAGGGACTTTGGAGTTAAAGACTCCTGAATTCATATGCTCGTAGCCTGTAGAATGGAATGGTGCGATTTTTTTGTTAGGTGTGTAGAAAAGTGGGTTGAATATTTGCAAGATGTTGATTTCTCCTGCACAGGACCCCAGAATAGCTGAAGTTGGAAGGGACCTCTGGATGTGATCTGGTCCAGCCTCCTGTTTAAGTCGTTGCTAGGACCAGTTGCCCAGGACCATGGCCAGATAGCTTTTGAATGTCTGTAGGAGGGAGACTCTACAACCTCTCCAGCCAACCTATGTCAGTACTCAGCACCCCTCATAGTAAAAAAAAAGTATTTCCTGATGTTCAGAGGGAGCCATCTGTGTTTCAGTTAGTACTGTCACTGAGCACTACTGAAAACAGCCTGATTCTATCTTGTTTAAACTCTCCTTTCAGATACTTGTTCACATTAAAGAGATTTCCCCATCAAGCCTTGTCTTTCCTAGGCTGGACAGTCTGAGTTCTCTTAGGCATTCTTCACAGAAGAGGTGTTCCAGTCCCTTAATCATCTTTGTCCCCTTCTGTTGGACACATTACAATGTCTTTCTTGCACTGAGCAACCCAGAACTGGACACAGTATACTCCAGATGTAGCCTCACTAATGCTTAGCAGAGGTGAAGGATCATCTCCCTTGGCCTGCTGGTAACACTCCTCCCAGTGCAACTGAGGGCACCATTAGCCATCATTGCCACAAAAGCACAATGCTGACCCTTGCTAAATTTGGGAACCACCATGACCTCCCGGTCCTTTTCGGTAAAGCTGCTTTCCAGCTGATTAGATCCCAGCATATATTTTTGCATGGGACTGTTCCTCCTGAGGTGCAGGACTTTGCAGTTCTGCTTATTGAACTTCATGAGGTTTCTGTCAGCCCATTTCTCCAGCCTGTTGAGGTCTCTCTGGATGGTAGCACAGCCCTCTGGGATGTCAGCCACTCTTTCCAGTTTTGTATCATCAACAAACTTGCTGGGAGTATACATCTGCCTCATATCTCTGTTGATGGTGTTACATAGGACTGGACCCAGTACTGACCCACTGTTAGCTGCTAACCTCCTGTTAGACCTATGCCACTGATCACCACCCGCTTGGCCCAGCTCTTTGAATAGTTTCCAATCCACCCCACTATCTGCTCATCCAGCCCAAACATCAACAGACTCTCTGTGAGGATCTTGTGGGATACAGTACGAAATCCCTGCTGAAGTGAAAGTAGGCAATATCCGTTCTGCTATCCCTTCATCTACCAAACCTCTTGTTTTAGCATAGAAGTTTATCAAGCTGGTTAAATATGACTTCTGCTTTGTGGATCCATGTTGACTACTCCCGATTGCCTTCTTGGCAATCTAGACACATGTCCTTCATGTGTCTAGAAATGGTTTCCAGGATTAGTTGTTCCATCCCCAGGGACTTAAGTGAGGCTGGCTGGTGTGTAGTTCCTTAGGTCTTTCTTACCACCCTTTCTTGAAGGTAGGCATGATAATTGCTCTCAACCTGTTTCAAACCAAGTTGCTTGAAACCAAGTTGTTTGAAAAGGGAAGAAAGAACAGAGTAAATGAATGACAAGAATGCCTTTCAGCTGCTTAAGGTAGACGGCTAAGCAGGGGTGAACACAGAACTGAAATGTTATTTCAGATGTGCTGGAGTCTCATGCCTTATAGGTAGCAGCTTCCTCAAAGAATCTGTATCTCTTGTGGGTCATATGTCACATAAGCTAATCCCATGCAATTATTCTAGGGTCAAAAATGGCACAAAATCCCTACAGTCAGGCATTTGAAACACACTCCAGGCATCTAAAAGTTACTGTCTTTCTATGCTTTCCAGAACATGTGAAGTTTCACTGCTTTACAGGCCGGACTGCATGCACAGTTCATAAAAATGAGCATATGCTACAAAATCATCTTCTATGCTTTTTATTCTGTGAAATTGCTTTTCTGTGACAGTCACCTAGGAATCTTTTCTCTGAATGATGTGAAATGTTTGTATTATGATCAGGAGATTTTAAATTTCTACAGTTTCTAAGAATTACTGTTCACCAAGTAATCTACCTCTGAAGCATATTTTTGTTTTTCCAATATCGTAGTACATTATAAAATTTATATATTAATTCCAGTAGTACTTCTTTTCAATAATCTCATCTATTTTAAGTCTCACCTTACCCATTATATGTATTTCTCCATAAATTTTGTACAATTTTTCTAACTAATTAATGTGTTAATTTGCCATCAGTGGTCATGCTTTTTCTGTTACAGATAGGAATTTCATATGCATGGCATGATGTTACTAAAATCTTCACATGGATAGCTCTTCACTGATTTTCACTATAAATTAGATTTAAAATGATACTATACTGCCATTCTAGGCTTTAAAAATTTAATTGGCCTTACTAATTGTATTGTGTGTTGAATTTATAGCAATTTATTTCAATTTAGAAAATTACATAGTCAAAAAAAAAGATCAGTATGCAGAAAAGAAATATATCCTAGCTTTATTCAAGTTACCATTCTGCAAGTATGCCAGATTCATCTGAAGTTTCTTTATGTTGTTTTTTTAGCTTTTACTTTGTACGTCTCTCATTCCTGTATAAAGAACAGGACGGAGAAGCATCATCAAGAATGTCAAATGGAGAAAATCAGTAACTCCAAAGTGACCATCAATTTATGATCAACAAATTAGAGCTCAGCATATAATGAAGGTGACAGAGGGAAGCAGGCAGTGCTGAAATGTACACATCAAGGTTATGTCTGACAGCTCTGACAAGTGGCACCAACCAAGAATCGCATCAATCAGGTATTCGCAGCAGAAGTTGCAAACACCATTTTGTGGTCACTATTTGCTCACCAGCAGAGTGGAATTGTCTCATTTGTTTTTAGACATCACCTCACCTGATCTTTGAACCTAAAGATGCTGTTGTAGTTAATAATATCTGTCATTGTACTCTGCTAATGCCTGACTGTAGCAGACCCATTTGTAGTGAATGTTCTGCAAATACCCTGCTGGAAATAACCCTTGCCCAAAATAGCCTGAAGTGTATTTTGAAATTAATTCAATCAATGTATATGATAAATGAAGGAGGAAGGTTTATCTTGAATCTTACTATGTAGCTAAGTTATACATTATTCAAAGCAGGTGAAAGGTAAAAGCAAAGTCACTTTAATCTATAAACTTGTTTTGAATAATGGTTATTGAATGAAAATGTGTAATGGGGTCAGAAAAGTTATACAAGCTAAGCTCATAATGAACTGAAAAAGATGCTTCAGACTAGAAACTTTCAGGGAGGCTTGGAATCACTATAGACTCAGGGTAAATGTTTTTAAGATGAGGAAAAATGTCTATATAAGGAACCATCTGTGACTTGATATGTTTGTGGACATTCTTCTCTGGAGAGCTTTTTGCATCTGTTCAGTCTTTGCTTTTGCACTTCTTCCTGAAATGCTTCTATATAGGCATTTAAATTTTCTCAGAAGCTGAGGAGCCATAGATCAATGGTTAGCCCTGTACTATGTAAGAGTTACAATGTTATGACACTGGGAATTCTTTAGGGTAAACGCAATGTTTTCATGTCTCCTTCTTTTGACATCCAGCACAGCTCAGCTCTGACCAGATAAATTAAGCAGAACGTTTTTAACAATAATGTTATAGAGTATGTACTACACTTCAGCCACTGGCTGTCAGTTTGACAGTACTACAATTCTATTTTGTTATTACAATGTGGGATGAAATCTACCTGGAAATATCAATTTTTTGGTTGTCTTTGCCGGAACAAGCAGAGCAATGGCCAAACTGGATGTGAATATCAATGTCTCAGCAATATAACAACATTCGCAAACTTTATGGGAACTACTTGAGATTTTTTACATTTCACAGAAAGAAATTAGAAGCATAACAAAAATTACTTCCTGCCCTTCATTTTACTGAAATCTGTCCTGCTTCAAATGGTCAGACATTTGTCAGTGATAACCAGGTAGCCCTGGTAGACATGTCACAGTGCAAATCTTTGGGTATGTGCAGAAGTTAATGGGTGTCTTTGACAAGATAAGCACGCAGTAGAAAACCTAACTAGAGATCTGAGGATATTGATGAAGTTACACAGTAGCTGCATTTTCCTTCTATTTCAATGTTGCAGTTGAGATTCAACATATATGGTTCTGATCTGTCAAGGGTGTTCAGGCAGAAAGCAGTTTCATTATGTTTTCTTTCAACCTTATATGAACAGAATAGATTCTCATTTGGCCATAGAAATATCAAATAACAGGCCATACTTTTTTACTTGTATATTTATCATAAATTAGTAATAAATAGAAAGAACAAACTAATCTTTGTTTTTGAAATTTTAAAACTATGCATATGATTTCATTCTGTAGAATATACAGGGTTTGTATACATCTAATGCTCCTTGAACAAAGCCTCTTTCACTATGTCCAAATCATGTGTGGATGATGTTGTAAGACTTGATATGTTCATCCATGGTTTCTTGGCATCTTTACTGATTTGGCCAAGCTGCGCACCATCTAGTAATCCTGGAAATACCCACTTCTGAGTGTAACACCTGAGCCTTAACTGGTTCGTGCATCCATGATGCACTGGACCTATTGCACATGCATATTATTAACTGAAAATCTGAACCAAAGTTTAAAAATCAGATTTTTTCAAGAACAGTACAGCCATCAGAATGGAACTGTATTGGAAAATTATGTGGATGGAGCATTGCAAGGACCATTATGCCATTAAATTGTGCTTATTCCTAGATAATCAAGGAAGATGAAGTACGGGGACAGTTAAAATAAAATACGGAAAGGGCTAGTGCTGCTCTACTGTTGTCAGTCAGAAGAAGCCTTGAAGCCCAACAGTATGTTGTACCAAACATGAGTGAAGCAGCTCTACTGTGCTTCTCTTCACTTTAAGCATGTACTGGGGAATTTTCCTTTCTTATTTGGCATTGGCACTGGCATCTTCTTTGTTATACAGAATCTGAGTGGAAGAGAGACAGTCTTTTCTTCATGCAAGTCAACAGCTAATAAAAAACCTGATGTAGCTGCTCCCATGGCAAGTAACCTGGAGAGCTGTGTCTAGCATCACGATATTAGAAGCAGTTTTTCAATTAGGGGTGTTTGGGCTCTGTCATAGGTAAGCTAGGTGCCTGTGTTTTGTACAAAACCCCACCTTCTTCCCACTGTGATATGCAGATTCTTTTATCTTCTTTTAGCAAATTGATATTGCCATGTTTGGTCTCCCAAAGACATTCAGGTACCTTAAGTCTGATTTCTGACACCACATCTCAGGTAAAAACACAACAGGAATATATATTCATGCGTGTGCATGTAAGTATATACATTAACATGAAGAATAATGGCATTCTCAAAGATGTTTTTATAAATCCTGCATTTCCTGCTGACATGAAATGACAAAGTAAGCCAGAAATACTTCTTGCAGGTTCCTTTGAACTCTTTCTTCTTTCTACTCTCTAATAATTTCCTGTAAAATTTAGTTTGTATTAAAGCATTTCATTTCTCCTCAGGCTAGGCTGTCTTCCTAGCTTTTCAGTAAATAACTCCTTAGGAGCAGATAGCAGCTGGAAGAGTGGTTAGGAGTCTTAATCACCAGAAAAAAATCCATCTCTTCCAGCTTTGATGCCTGTGGTAACTGGGAAATTTTTTATTTACATTACATTTGCATGACTTCCTATTGCTTTCTGCAAGCCCCTTCCTCTTGCAGCCTGTGCTTCCACTTTCCTCCCAAATTTCATGTAGATTGCCAAGGTACAACCCTAAGATTTTGACTGTATTAATTGTATTCTTGTTACATATGAATCCAGCCATATCTAGATACTGCAAGAAGCTTAAAAAATCAGAATATTAGTAATGATGGAGAAACAGCAGTGTAAAGTTTTTTGTAAGCTGAGTCAAGAGCAAAATGGAAACTAACAGCTTACAAAATATAGCTGAAGAAAATTATCAGGAGTTTTCCTAAGGAAAGATCTATGACCCGTTTCCTTCATCTACACAATCCTTCCTTCTAACTGCTTGTAGAAAGGCTAATGGAGGGCACAGAGAAACTTATTCAGATCAATTGTATACACAGGAAGTAATAGAGCTGTTAGTACCCCATTGTTTTACCATAAGTTGAAAAATCAGTCTGGTAGTTTGTGCAATAACTCTTTTAACAAACACTGAAGCAGACAGACAGTCAGAGAGGTAAGTCAATCCATAGTCAGAGCTTGGCAGAGCATCATGGTACAGAAATTGGCGCTTTCAGTATTTGCTTTGGCTAAGTCATGCACCCCTATATGACGAAGGAAGGATTTCTTCTCCACTCCCCCCACCTCCCCCTACCCCTGGATGTCTTACATGCTGTTGTTCCTTTCAGGACTCATACGTACTGAAGACATGCTTACTGTAATTTTCAAATACTCTGTTGATAAATAAGCTTTACAGTATGGCACAAGTCCCACTCTTCTGATGCCCATTTTTTAACTAAATTGTTTTGTTCTGTACAACCTATTGTTTTCTTCTTTTCATTTATCTTCAAAACAAATAATACTGCATTTAGAAAAGTAGTATTTTTGAACTGAAAACCAATTAAGTTCATATGTGCTCTAGGGCTTACAGGATAGCATACATCCTGCTGTTTGTCTACAGATGGCTCTCATTTGGATTCGCATACAACATGCTGGATTTGGACATCCTTCATTCTCTGTTACTGAATCAGTAGAATAAATAAAAAAAACTTGCCTGTTGTGCAGGTGTTGTTTACAGCAGTTATGATGGTCAGTGTGTTGAAAAGCTCCTTGAGAAAAGAGCAAAATAACTTTCTAAATTTACCAGAAATTTTATGGGCAAAGCTTGTAGATATATTGTCCTGAATTTCCTCCCCAGGGCAAAAGAAGGGACTAAGACATCTTGTGTGTGTCTGCTATCTATACACAGAGACAGCCACAGTGAATTCAGGATGATTTCTTAAAATTAATGCCACCTTTACATACAAAAGCTGTGAAGGTGACACTAAAGCTAACACTACTTCACTATTGTGCAGGAAAAGATTGCACACCACATCTCTTTAGAAGGTGGCAAACCTACTGTTCTCATTTACATTTCTGCTCTATCCAGGTTTCTGCTGTAGCATAGTTCCCTCTTATCACTACATAGGCATTCCAAAGCTAGAAGCGGCAACCGTGAACACTGGCGTGGCTCAGAGAAGCAGAACGAAGCATGAAAGACAACCAGAATAACTCTTGCATTTAGAGTGGAACAATTTTTGTATGGCACTGAGTTCAGTTGGTGGAAAATGTTATAACTAGAAACTGAAATCAGGCATAGATTAAGGAACTGTGTTTGTATGCTTGTTATAAATTAGCAGAAATGGTAAAACAGAAGATTTTCTAAAGAATAGAATGTTTAATTTTGTATTCCTTTACATTAAAATATTTCATTTTGGAAGTATGAAAGCATTTAAGCAACATTCAAAAATTGAAATACCTGGTATTTTACTGTTGATTGACATTCTGTATTTCAGACTTACATGTATAAACTAGAAAAGAAGAAGACAAAAGGTTTAAAGATCCCTAAAATAATCCAAGGACACCTTGGAAAGAAATTTCGAGTGTTTTTTTGCATTTGTTTTGTCAACATCTAGAAAAATGTCCATTTTAGTCTTCCTCCCCTACTTTCTGCAGATTTTTTGGTTTCAGTCAAAAAAACCAGTCCACTTTTACTACTAATGGCTCTGCTGAATTGATAGCAGGATTGAAATAACAGCATAAAAAAGAATTTATCTAGTGCATTAATATTGTAAAATCTCTTTCATCAGCAAATTGTCAAACACTTCATTCATTATTACAGAAAAATATTCAGAGCAGAAGTTTATCTTCACCTTTTTTGACTCAAACACAGTGGTTTGCCAGGTCTGTCTAAACAGACCACTTAATGACATCAGTTGCTAGGTCACAGCAAGGGCAGTCCCCTGCTGAGCTGTGCTTCAGCTTTTCCATCCTGCAGATTTCATTCTATGCCTGTTAGCATTTAAATTTTTGCAATCATACAGATGCATCCTCTTTTTATAAAAGTCATAATAAATAAAATCTGCTTAGAGCGCCATTGAGTTTTTAGGAGTGTTCAATTAGATATGATTCATGTCAAAACCAAAATATGCTCAGATATTTGCAATATAAGATAAACTATCTGCTCCACATGTTCAAGAGACCCAGAAGATCACAAAGATAATACATCTTTTGAATATAGCAAAGTTACACCCTGTTAAATAAATGTTTTTATGAAGGAAATAGTCCATTTATGGATGCCTCTTTTGACAAAAGTTCTGTTTGTGAAAAAATATCTAGAGAATATTTCCATACACAAATCTTTCTGTTTTCATGAGAACACAGTGAAATTTCAATAATTACAGAACGTTATTTTTTTCCCCTGCTCTGTTTTATTGCAGCTGTTCTCTGTGAGACTATTGCTGGCCTTTCTCCGTATCAGAGGCTTCCTTGTCACTGTTCTCCAAGTAGTCCCACAAAGATCACAAAACATCAGCATCTAACATCCTGTTACAGATCTAAGAGAGGTCTTATCCCTGCTTTTGCTAGTGATCGAATACATGCTCTTCAGATATATCCATATGTCAGGGAAACCTCTTTTGGCTTCTTAGAACAGACACTGAAATAAGACTCCCTATCTGTTCCCTCACTTTTTCCAGTCACATCAACATGAAGGCAAAACTGCAGTTGAGGCTTGACAGGTCCTACCTTTCAAGCATTTGTGATTAAGTTTGGAACTAACAGACCTATTTTCCATTCACTCAGCAACTGCATACAGCAGTCAGAGAAAAAGGGTTCAAACTATTGCATCAATTGTCACCTGCCTAGTGTCTGAATGAGCACAGCTGCCTCGAAAACATCATAAGGAAATCCTGCTTCTATTTTTTTTTCGTAATAAGTTCTTCCCCCATTTTCATCCTCATTGTGGTGCACTGGAACGATTAATTTTGTTTTATATTTTACTGGCTCTGGCAAATTTAGTCTGCAGTATTTCTGGAAACAGGTAGGTCTACCCTAGGCACACAAAGAAAGAGGGATATTTGATGATCCTTATGCTATGCTCTTTATAGAATTTTTCTTGCAACATAGTTCCCTTTTGTATCTACTCAGATGAAATTGTATTTAAATGTGCATCACTCCAGAAATCCTGGTTTAATTTCAGTCATAATTCCATAATTCTGCATTTCATGGTCTCTTTTTTTTTTTTTTCTCCCTGTAGAATAACAGTTCCATTACACCAAATTATCTTGTTTGCCTGTGGGCGACCTGGGATCTCTGTCTCACAAAGAACATGGGACAGGGGAATACTGACTTTACATCATATTTTTTCTTTGTGAAACACCTGGACTGATGTCAGTATTACTTCCGCTGGGCTCTATGCAGGTTTAATTACCATAATCGTTGAAGTTGATCTACTTATAAAAAAACTCTGTCCCTACCAGTACTCCCAGCCAGGCAAATTCATACGCTTTTCTTAAGGGTCAGCCTCAGGCATTTTGAACAATTTTAAAGTGTAGATTTTGTTCACATTATATAATGGCTGAATTCAATGGAACTTCATAGGTGTAAGTGGTCCCTGACTTTGACACTTAAGCCCTCTTGGACATTACTGCTTTTTGCAATGTTTGTGTTTTTCTAAAAAAAAGATACCATAATTCCTACCATTCCTTCAGTAATATTTCTAAATGTAAATAGAGCATTTTAAAGAAAAATAACTGTAGATTTATGGTGCTTATTATCTGAGGAACTTCTGTATTTGTTTATACTTTATTGGTTTTGATTGATATGGAGGAAAATATTTTGTAATTTCACCTTGCGTATTTAAGAAAACAAACATACCCCAGATGCATTTATTGTAATTTCTTAAAAGGCGCATATTTCTACATCAAATGCTACAAAACATCGGGAAAACATAAGAGGTTTCTGGCAAATCTCGTCCTTGTTGTAGAAAGCATATTTTCATACAAACAACAGACCCCTTTGATACACTTTTTTGGGTGTTTCTTGTTGATGTATAATTCTTTGTGGTTGGAAGCAACTTTCCCAAGTAAACAAATCAGAAAAAATGTTAACTAGTTCTTTGAGTTTCCTCATGTCCCAAATGGATAAACAGACAGGAAGATTCACCCGCCCATGAGTTAAAGTGGTCATTTTTTCTTCCCCAAAGAAAAGGGGTTTCAGGTATCAGTTTTATATCTTCTGAAAACATTTTGGCACCTCTTGGTTGGGCGGAGACTGAGTCAACTAATATGCGTTAATTGGCCTTCGGCAAGGCCCCTTGTGTTGTTAGAAGCGGGAACTCAGACTCACATCTGTGAGGCAAGGAGCTTAGTACGTGCTTTGAGGGTGTCTTTGCTTTTTTATCTGAAGCAACATCAGGCTGTGAGACCACCAACTCACCCTAGGTGCCACTTAGTTGATAGACCACCACCCAATCTATCTGTTTTACCAGATGTGTTGTCCATTGCTGGCTGCTCCTTTTGCCAAACACTCTCTTTCTAAGAAACCTATCTTATTTTGTCATTCACATGGCTTAATAAATCTCTTATACCACACTTCTTTCTTTCCTCTTTGTCCTTCTGCCAACAGATGCCACAAGGTGAGGTTTCCTTCTTTCCCACTAAAACACAGAGGTGTGGACATTATGTTTTTTCAGCTGAGACAATGACTTCCTGCACAAGGGGGAGCAGACAGCAGGGAGTGATAACTTTTTAAATTGGTAGATAGATACTAGTTTGTGGTTTTCATTTAGTACTCAGATGGTTCAGGAAATAGTAAACGTTGCTAAAACTCATTAATTTTGATATCCAGCTCTATACTAGTTAGTGAAGTCTGTGTATTAATTGGTGAAAGTATATGAATTCATATATAATGATTTTAAAAGACAGTCTCCTTTTCTAAAAAGAAAAGAAGTTGTTAAAGAAAACAAGTGCCTTTTGAAGGCAGTGGCTTATTTTTAACAATTTACCTTGGCAGTATGAGGCAAAAGAATCCCTATGTTCTGAACCAGGCTGAATGAAACCAATCCTAATTGCTTGTGTTCAGAAAGCAGATGCAGATTCTACTGAAATAACAATATTGCTCATGAATGTGGTATCTCAAACTGAAAGAGAAATAAGCAGAAACCTATATAGAGCATTCAGAAAAAAAGCAGAAAAAAAATTTACAAGCAGTCTGGTAACCTACTTGCCAGATTACCTGCTTTTTTAAGAATAAAAATTAAACTAGATGTGAAACGTAAAAATAGGACTGTGGAGACACAGTTCATCTCTTCAAATAATGGTGCAGCAAACTGCCAGCAGTTGTTCAGGACTGGCTCAAGTACAATTCTCAAGAATGAATATATTAAGTAATCAGTCACAAGGACCTGTGTGACTAATATGGTCTCCTATAAAATTTAGGAGCACAAACCTGACCTGTAATGAAATGTGATGAAGTGGGGATATCTTTGAACTTCATTTTGCCCCTGGATAGATCAGGAGAGACAGGAAATTAGATGTCTCTGGAATAAAAAGAAAACAAACTCAATGATCATAACCACAAAAATCCTTGTCATATCTATTCTGTGCATATTACAAAGACTTCTGACAGGAAAAGAAAAAAAAAGAAAGAAAAAAAGATTTTAATAGTATTTCTAAATATTAACCTGCAGAGCTGAGTTAGAGGCAACACTGACTAGGAAACACCAAAGACCAAATGACTACGAGAAGTATTGTCAGCCTTTGCCCATTACTATGACAAATCACCTCAGAGTTCTGTTGTTAAATGTGGCAGACAACTAACAGACTTCTCTTCTTAGTTTTAATAAATTAGCTCTTTAGCTGACAACTGTGGCTTTGATCATGACCTTAATTTTAGCTTTTGGTAGATGTGCAAATACACTGTCAAATGAATTGAAACTTATATCTCAACATGATGACCTTTCATTTGTTACTAAAATTCATATTAATAATACCTTATTAATGAAGTGTTCTGACTTGGAAATTGAGGAATCTTATGGTTATTTAAGCTACTGCTTCATGCCTTTCGAAAGCAGGTAGAATAGCGTTTGCTTTGTACTTCTGGAAACTGAGGATTTTTTTTCCAGGCAAGGGCACCTAAATGAAATAACATCTTTTCTCTTAGGATTTTTTTGTGTAACATTTAAAAGGCAAACAAACCCAAAAAACCTGAAGTTATGGAGAAGAACTTTCATAGTGATGGAGGGGAGAAAGGCTGGAAAAATTGGCTCATGGTAGCAGGATCTTCTGGAGAATTGTAGTTACCTCTTTACACCAGGGTGACTGCTGCACTTCATCCCACCTAAGTTTAGGTGAATAGTACTTTTACAGTGGTTTAGGATACGTAAAGTAAAAGCAATATATAATTACTTCTGATTCAGTACAATCTACAGAAAAATAATGATTAGTGTAAATATCAAATAGGAATCTTGCTGCATGCCCTCGTCTCCAATCCCTCTGGCTATTATTAAAATAAATGTTGGTTTAAAGAATTTATTTTGAGCATTTACTCACTTTTACAGAAAAACAGTAGTTCCAGCACTTTTCGGTAGGTGTCCAATTTGACATTTTTGTCTAGTGTCTCCCAGGAATAATAAAATCTCTTCCATGCCTGCAGGCTCCATTATCTGCCTTACTTTTTCCCCCCATTTGGAATCATTACCTTGAGTGACTCCCAAGGTCTTAATAACATTGAAAGTTAAGAAAGCCTGTATTAAAATGTAGTGACCCTCAACTTCTCCACTTGACTAAGTGACAGGAGTAGTAGTTGGCTACATGGAAAGCATTATTACCGATTTGTGTCTCTTGTTAGCTCAAGTTTGATTTAGGAAAGCCTGAAATGTTTGCAGCCAAACCCTTCCTTGGCTCACATCCTCTTCTGATGCTGTGTTTCTCTTGCAGATGAAGAATAGTCCTGTTCAAATCAGAGACAGATTCAGTGGAACTTTACAATTAACATTGAGCAGCTTCCTAGATAATCGTAGGAAAAGACATCCAATTGTTGGTGGATTTCAGCAGAGTAGGTACTGGGTGGTGGCAGAAACAGTGGCCAGAGAACTGATATAATGTTGACAAAGTAGGTGCCTCCTCCTGAAAGCAGCAGTGAGGGATAGACACGGCTTGTCAGCGTGTAGTGGGCTGGCACAGATACACTTTGTTGTGCAACACTAACACTGCCTCCCCAAGTCTGGGAATCTATTTATGACAGATGTCCCCCAGGGGGGGAAAATAGTTTTCTCTTTCCTTAACACATCTTGTGTGTCAGGGAGAACAGAAGTGCTGGCTTCTGATCAGTAGAGACACGCTGAAGTTATCTCTATAAAGAGATGAGTGAATTTTTTTCTTGTTGAGAAGCCTTAATACAATATGCCTATATTGTACTGCTTTTAAATTCTAATAAAGACATTATTAATGCTATTTTGATTAAGGATTATCTCGAAGACATGTATTTTATTCAAAGTCATTGCAGGTTTAACACTATGGAGACTCCTTAAAGTAGGAGAATTAACTTTGCTTACAGTGAAATTTAAATGCATTCTAAAATTCTTTGATATTGTGGAAATTAAGTTTCTGAGACCAAACAAAAGAAGTATATGCAAAAGAATTTTTCTCAGGTAGATCATTATTATAGGATTTTTCTGCAAGTCACAGTGTATTATAATAACCAATCTCTAGAGGCTTACCTTATTTAAATTGGTCACCAACTAAAGGGTCTGGCTGGATTTGTGGGACATATTGGGTGAATAACAGTATTGTTTTATGGAAAATGCATTTTTTAGCTGCTGTGGGGTATATTGCATATAACTCTTTGGTGCTGACTTATGGCCCTTGACACCACACATCAGGCTGTTTAAATCAATAGAGTGCTATTTTTCTGCCCCCGAGGAATCATAAAGGGAAGCCTCGCTAACCCGTCAGCTCCCCTCTGCCCTCCTTTCCTCCTTTGTTGTACGAAACCTTAAATACGTTTGGAGCTTGGCTGGTTTCTGAGCATCCTGAGGACTGATTTGATCGAGCTGCCCAAAGCCCATAAATTCAGGACAATTGGATGGAAAAAGCAGGCCAAGTTCAAGGATAGAAAGCTGGATGAAAAGGACTGATGATTTGAACATCCGAGATTCCCAGGAGGAATGTTTTCCTCCTCTGTCATAAAAATTAAGGGGAGGCATGATGACTCAATGTCATGTCTGCTAAAACAAAAGGAGAATAGGTAACTCAGGTCTAGGAATACATTGTGGACTGAATTGTGTATTGTTGCTGCGGTGGCTAGGTTTGGAGAATCTGCTAAGAGTTCTGACAAATACAACTGGGATAGGGCAAAATTTTTGCATCACTGTAATGTTATTCATAACTGTAAATGTAAGCTCTATCTTTACATTAAGACTAGGAAAACTGAAGAAAATTGGGCAGTGGCAGCTTCAGAAGGCAGTGAGACTTAAAAAAGGAAATCCAGATTCACATAAAATTATGTAAGGTTCAGGGTTTTCCTGGAAAACAGGAGAAACAACAGTAAACAAGCAGATCCAAAAGTACTGGAGAAGGAAATCCTTCAGGCAATAAAAATGTCCCAGATCCCCAAACTTATTACTCATACTATAGAAATAACACAAAAATATTGAATATTGCTGCTTTTATAAACTATGGGTTTAAGTTTATTGGTGAGTCTTTTCTGAGTAGATGATATTGGGTGCTTTAATTTTCTTTGCATTTTGAGTTTATCATCATCATTGAAGCATATAAGAACTTCAGTCGTACTGGCCATTGGATGAACAAGACAGATCTAGAGACATCTCTTTAATCTGATTCACTTCAGATAATTTTTCACTCTTTCTGGTACAGGTGAAAACAGAAAAAGACCCAAACCCATTGAACAATTTTGTAATTTTTTAAGTTGTGTCTTGTTCTTCAGAGTTCAAATTAGTTATGAATTATTCTTGACATAATTTAAAAAATAATATGGAAGATGGATATTTTGTGCTTGCTTCTTTGATTTTCCTTTAGGATACTGAAAGTGGTATTCTAAATGCTTTCTGTTTTTTTTCCCTTTTGTGATGTCTTTTTGCTTCTTCTACTTATTTTTTTTTTTTACATGTGGTGTTCTGTAAACTTTGCTAAATATTATCAGCTTCTGAAAGATTCCTGAGAGTCAGAGTTAAATGTAAGTTTTGCCAAATTTTCCTAAGGAGGAGAGAAAAATAAAATTCAGTGACTCCAGATGTCTGTTAAGTTTCAGATATAAGAATTCCTCCTTTCCTCATGTGACAGACTTGGACCAGTTCTCTGTGAAGGGTAACCTCCTGCTCAAAGAAACATTCTCCTAGCGTTTGAAAGATTTTATTTGCCTGATGAATGAAACTGTGAATTGCAGTCATTATCTAGGATTATACATCTGGTGGGTAGCCTCATTATCCTTGAATTCTGAAGGTAAGAGACACATTGAACTTTCCTCAACACTGTGAGAAGTGTCAACTTTGAGTTTCATAGACATATGCACGATGTCATAAGAGCAGTAGCTTATGTCACTAAAAAGACGTGTAACTCTGTTACTTTATGTCGATGATTTTAAAGTATAATATCAAATGAATGTTTATTAAATAGATTTAAAAGGAGCATTCGTGTAAGGGAAAGATCAATCTTTTGCAATTCTGCTTGAGGACTTCAAAGGAAATTCTGAACAAATGATTTCAAAAGTTCCTGTCTTTCCTCATCATGGAAGCTTTGGAACTTTTAAGAAGCAATACAACTCACAAAAACCTTGAAATAAGCAGAACTGCTGTTGAAGACAATTTTATTACGTAATTTTTTTTTCTTATTTAATTAACAATGTATAGACAACTAGATTACTTTCTCAGTGCATTCCCTTAGTTTTTGTAGTCACACATTGAATCTTACTTTCTTGCTTCGTGTATACAAATCCATTCTCAAACACACCATGTCTGACAAAATTCATTTAAACAAAGTTACTCCCTTGCATAAACATTTCTACCAATGCTAAAGCTAGATGTTATTAGGTTCTTAAATATATAATTTTTCTTTCTTACCTCGCATGTCCAATTTATCACTTTTACATATTAGTTCAGTTCTGGGAACAAGTCAAAATTTGAATTGTACTGTGCATTTTTCTGTCATATTTTGCTGACTCTGGAGCTTTGGAAGAGCTTGGATAAGTATTCTTGTTTAAGGAGTTTAATCAAGCTAAACCTGGAGTTCCAACATCTTGATGATTACTTCATAGCTATTAGTTATTCTGCTGCATAGTAAGAAACATTACTTCTTAAAAGTAAGGTGTCAACAGATTGTTACTGCTGAATTTTCAGTGACCGTAGACACTGGTCAATATACTGATAGCATCACCAAATTTTCCAGAATGCCTTCTTTAGCTTTTGCTATCAAAGGTGTCTATTGAAATCAATACTTCTGAATTCATTTATATAGAGAGATGAGTTGTGCTAACTAATGACACATTTTCACTGATTATCTTTTTTTATAACTAAGTAGATGGAGGGTCTCAGAAATTAAAGATGCAATAAATGCTTTGGAAAACAAAGTCATGTTTGCCACCACTCTGGAAAGACCACTGGGGACAAACCAAAGTGCCTTTCAGTGTGTAAAGTGCGTTCTCCACCTAAGGGTTTGGGTGCAGCTTTGCTGTGGTGCAGCTGTGTAACCTTGACCACTGGAAAAACACAGAGTTAGTGAGAAGAGCTGAGGGGAAACAGGGGAAACTCCTCTTGCTTGGATAATTATTTACCTCCTTGATCCCTACATTGCAGCTGTGCCTAGGCTCATAGTTGTGCCTTGCATCTCCTGGGTCTGACCCCTCCTTCCTGAACTGGCTCCCTGCCTTGACCTGGGATCTTCATCCTCTCTATGGACCTTCCTGGTCAGCTGGGTCGTGGCCAACCATGATCATTATCACCAGACCTGCTCTCCTCTACTTGTTTGAGTAGGATGGGAATGATGGGGTGGTTGGGGGGGCGGGGGTGAGGGTGGGGGGAGGAGAGTTCCTTGCCTTGCTAATTCTTTTGGCTCCCAGTCTGCCCTCCTTTACAGAGCAGCACTCTCTTGCTGCTGAGAGCACATATTTTAAAAGCTAACAGGCCTACCAATAGAAAGTTTAGTAAGTTTTTTTTGTATTCTGAGGGTATGTTGGACTTTGTCTTGTTTCTGGATTTATGTGAATACTATAGTAGACAGATAATATTACAGAGTTTTGAGAAAAGCTAATGAAACTGACACTCAGTCTTTGTGGAACTCAAATTAGAGTCCATATTGCCAACATACTCCACAAATTTGTTACATTAAATTTTAACAGCCTAAGTTGCTCAGAAGTAATGTACTTTAAGTAAGATTCTTGCTAGCACAGTAAGAACACATTCTGTATTTCTGTGATCGCTGTAGTCTGGTGCTCTCAACAATAACTCCCAGAAGGGCTCCCCACACAATTACATTGTAAGAATGTACAGACATGTTGACTGCATTATCTACCAAGTTGTTGCATTTAAATCAGAAAACTCAGACAAAACCTAGCCCTGAGACCTTGTACAGCTAGTATTAAGCCTGTGGCCTATTGGTAATAATGACAGAAATGTATTTACTGGGTTACATTGACTGTATAACCTTAAATCTAACCAAATAGTTTGCAAGCACCAAAGGAAAACAGGTGTATCTGTAGGGAAACCTATTTCATTCAAATTTACACTTACCTTCTGCCTACTCTCCTTAAGAGAAAATCTGCTGTTGGTGCCACATAGCTTGATAAAAAAAATATGACCATTCAGATACTTCTAGAATGTTGAGGAGATCCAGGCTGTTTTCTAGCCATTTCTCAAAATCTGAGGGAAGAAGGAAAACTAATTTATATGTCGGTTGCAGACCAGCTGATTCCTCTATCATCCATGAATGCAAACATCATCTCCATGAGAAAGTAGGACTCCAGTGCTTGAGAAGTAGTCATGACATGTCAGCTTGGCTGCTTCTTCCTAAAGAAGACAATGCGTTCACGTTTCCCTTTCCTGCAAAGGAGGAGATCATGACAAGGTCTGACAAATGTTTATGCTATATCAAAGGTAGAGAAGAAATCCATTGTTAAGCCACTGCTGACTGTCATTTTTGCATTATTCTTGGTACTGCACTTGGGCTAAAAAGTAGAATAATGGGAATGAAAAACCATATGGGAAAAATCCTTACAAGATGGTCCTTTTCACTTTCTATGAAATATCACTTGATTTTGTTTAGAAAAATGAATGTCAAAGGTCAGAAGCTCAATTCATAAATCTCATAAACATTTCAGCAAATGCATCTAAGCAGGAGATACTGGGACTTTTCTGAGACTTCCCTATATGTCAAAAGAATACAAAACCAAAAAAAAAACCATCCAAACCTCTCTAATATTTTTACTGACTGAACTTGCCAATGACCTTTGTCTACTTTTCTCCTTTTCCATTTCAGTCCAAATTCACAAGAAGAAAAGTTATGATCACTGGACAGATGATGGGGACATAGAGATGGGAGAGTTCCGATAAGTTACACGCTATCATGTAGGCAGCTATGAAGCTGTCAGTGCAGTGTTAGAACTCCCCACGTGTTGATATGTGTGGAACTGGGCCTGCTAACCCCTGGAGTTGCTGGTAACACACCGCCTTGGAACTATTGTAACTCATGCCTTTTATGACAGAAACACTATTTGTACTAACTTCTTGAATCCTATTGACACCTTTCCAGAGTAAGCACGTAAATTTTTCTAGCTGTTGTGCATATAAGGTCTTAAAACCAGAGGATAAGAGGTGTAGTCATTTCAGCTAGCACACAATTACACACAACTGCAATAACTTAGTTTCCCTTTTAACTATGTCAGTAGTGACCTGTTGTGGTGGAATAACACATTTGCAGCACCAGAATCCTCACAAATGGTAATCAGATGTTTAAAGTGACTCAATAAAGAAATATATCATGGAAGAGGGAAGAATGGGGAAAGTCAAGAAGCATAGCAGCTGTGATTAAAGTATAATCTTGACTTCTGGCAGACAAGATATGTGTTGCATTCAGAATTTCAAGCCTGTCTGGCAGACTTTATGGTGGAACTGTTGCTGTCTCAGGAGGTGGAGAATGGTGAGGTGATACATTGAAATCCTGGCTTCAGTGGGAAAACCTTTGTGCTCTTGCTCTTGCAGGGAACTCACAGAGTGAAGGTTAAGAATAGATTAAGTCCAGTATACGAAAACCCATTTCATGATAGCTTTATCCATGTGAAGCAGTGACTCATCATTTAATAGCCTTTTTGAAAGTGGTACAGCTATTATCAGTTTTGCAGATGGTTGTTTTAGCAAAGATAATATGCAAGAGACATGATTAATGTGGTCTGATTGTTAGCCAGAGAAGATCAGTCTTTAACGGGTAAATAAACTAAAGCAGAATGAAAATTTCTGCAGGTTCTGTACTGGGACCAGTGCTGTTTATTTTCATTGATGATACTGACAGTGAGATTGAGCGCACCCTCAGCAAGTTTGCAGATGACACCAAGCTGAATGATGCAGTTGTCACACCAGAAGGACAGGTTGTCTTCCAGAGGGACCTGGACAAGCTGGAGGAGTGGAATTGTGGGAATGTCACGAGGTTCAACAAGGCCAAGTGCAAGGTCTTAGGACAATCCATGGTTTCAGTATAGAATTGAGAGCACGACCGAGAGCAGCCCTGCAGAGAAGGACTTTGGGATGCTTATTGATGAGAAGCTCAACATGAGCTGACAATACGCGCTCACAGCCCGGAAGGCTAAACATATCCTGAGCCGCATCAAAAGACGTGTAGCTAGCAGAGTGAGGGAGGTGATTCTCCCCTTCTACTCCGCTTTTGTGAGATCCCACCTGGAATACCGTGTCTGGTTTCAGAATCTCCAGCATAAGAAGGATATGGAACTGTTGGAATGGGTCCAGAGGAGGGCCACAAAATGATCAGAGGGCTGGAGCACCTCTGCTATGAGGACAGGCTGAGGCAGCTGGGGCTATTCAGCCTGGAGAAGAGAAGGCTCTGGGGAGACGTTACAGCAGCCTTCCAATACCTGAAGGGGGCCTAAAGGAAGCTGGGAATGGACTTATTACAAGGGCATGTAGTGATAGGATGAGGGGGAATGGCTTTAAATTCCCTTTGGAATTTATTTAAAATGTTGTAAGACACATTTTGAAATACATGCACAAGATAAGGTGATCTAGTTGGAAAGCTTCCATTCACTCTTTTGCTTTTTTGGTGGAAGATAATTGACTACCTGAACAACATGGGTGGTCTCTTTAAAGAAAATCTCTTCATTTGCTGAGAGGGCACAGTTTAAGTCTACGAAAACGAAAAAAAGAAAAGTAAATGAGAGAAAATTTAATAAGAAAGCATGTTTCTCTTTTCAGTGGTTGCTGTCTTGGATCATTCCTTCGGGTATTTTTTTTTCTTTTCTTAAGTCTTCTCTCTGTTTCCTTGGTTTTCTATTTTTTCATTGTATGTACAAAGAATAGACCTTGGGTAGACTGAAGCAAAATAAATGAAAACCAATTATCACCTATCCTGGGGCTATTAACGACTTCCTTTTAACTCAAGGGTATTTTCTCCCTTGTTTTGTTCACTAAATGTTGACAGGAGAGGAATAATCTTGAAGCAAATGGAATTTTTCAGCAAGAAAATATCACAAGATGCACAGAAACCCTCAATATATATTACTTAGCTTGCAGTGTGCAGTGCTACACCATGGCTCTTCAAATTCATAGCAGACAAAGTAGAATCTGAGTCTAGTGATCTATAAGATATCATCCAGTACCCTGTGTTGTCAGAAATATTTTCTGGAGATATCAAACTGGGAAACATAGAAAAGAGAAGTAGAAGGAAGGACTGCATCATTATCATTCCCCACTGAATTACATTCCCATCTCTTTCTTTTTCCATTCTGTCCTCCATCCTTCATTCCATCTCAGTGAAACAGCTGTGGTTGTTTCCCATATTATTAAGAATATTTTCTTTATTTAAATCATAGATCTTGTTTGCAGTGGAGTTTCAGCTGTTACGTTGCTAGATTAGGTACAGTTAAACCAATAATATTTGCTCTCTCATTGCAAATGGATCCAAAGTCTTCCTTTTGCAGCCTGTGATTTCTCTTCTAAAAGTACTTAGATAAAAATTACACAGATCCAAATTCAATATGTACTAAATTTAACATAGATTGAATCTAGCATCCCAAAATCAAACAGTGGAGAATCTATTCAAGGCTGAGATACATTGAAACTTCAGTTATCAGTGTAAAGATTTCAGGTGCTATACCCCAAATGGTCACACATCTCTAAAAAGCCTATAGTGATCAAAGCATGCAAGGATTCATTGCTGTTGTGAGGGATGTTTCCAGATTCATTCCTCCAAGAATTCTCCCCTATCCCCCCACCATCTCCAGGCATTGTTTCTGCTGGCACAAAACAGAATTACATATTATCATCAGTCCATCATACAGCATTTATACATAGTCTAACCTCATAAACCACTGAGACCTGACCTGATTTTGAGACCTTGCCCCAAATGTTGTTGACAGTGCTGTGAGCTGGAGATAAAACTGCTAATACAGCAGGATTCCTGTTCCCCCATTCTACTACAGGGGCTTGGCAGATATATGTAAGACTTAAACTGTGTCCTCTCAGCAAACAAAACCTCTGTTTGTAGAGGCTACCCAGGTGGTCAGTTCTCTTCCACCAATGAAGTAACAGAGTGAATGGAAGCTTTCCAACTGGACCACCTTCTCTTACGCATCTATTTTAAAATGTGTGTCATAACGTTTTAAAAATAACATCTGACTATTCCAAGAAATAGCATGGAAGATGTTCAGAAATATAAAAAGATACTGAAGTTGCACTAGATGCTGCTGAAATACGTCAGCTGAATGAAGTCTTTTCAATATACAGATCTGATATATTTGCTTTTACAGGTAAAGAAGGAAGATGCTGGTTATGCTAGTGTCTTTGCTTTGTAGAACATCTAAGGAAATTCATGATTTCAATCTCCCAGTTACACATATAAGTGGAAGGTTTTAAGTAAGACAAATAAAATGAAGCCATTTCATTCCATTCTGGTTAACGCATTAAAGTACAGTGCTTCAAATAATGAGTTCATAAAAAAAATTGGTTGTCTCTCATGCAGTTCAAACATCTCATTACTGGGGGATTATAAATCTGCAGACAGTGGAGGTTCCTTTTATGGAGCAGTCTTGCAGCTAGAATGGTTATGAATAGATCAATACGTTTGTTATGAATAAACTCTTTTAGAACTTGGGCAAATGTGATTTAGCAGTTTTGACAGAAATGGAGACAAGTGGTGCTTTATAGGTTTCAACAATCTTGCTGCTGGTTCAGCGAGGTGAAATCTGTAACTGACCTGTTGAGCAGTGAAAGCAATAACAGAAGGAAATAAAGAAAAAAATCATTGTACAGTGTAGCTTGGACTTTTAGCTGAATTTTGTATTCCATGTGTTTCTAGTATAAGAAAGATGTGGTGGAAGCAATATTCACGTAATATTCTGTTATCTAGTGGCTTCTCTAACAATAAAAAAGCTACAAAGAAGCCAAATGATTAGTTTTGTAATAAAATTGCATTTAATCACTGAAATATAGGAAAATACTATATTTTGCTATGTACTTTATAGATGTATGGGAACATGTTCCTGTAATTCTTTTAAAAAACATTTTTCTCTTTAAATGAGTGAGAGGAACATGAGGTTTTTTAGATCAAATGTTTTATTTTCTCTTGATGATTTCTTAATATTTCCATTAAAACACTAAGCAGAATTGGAAAATTCAAACCTGACTTTAGCCTATATATATTTAAATATGTAGACAAAATTTAAATAAGATAGCATTTTTACTGTGTTAGACATACACTCACTGTTATGTAAACTGCTTAAATCAGTAAAAAGATGAATAATATTTCATTACATATAGTTATGTATACAGTACTTTATAGTTATGAATAAGGACTTTATAGTGATGAATAAGAAAGAGGAAAACAAAACCTCTTCTAAGTAAGGATTGCCCTGATTTGTCATCCAGGTATATGGGATAAGAAACACTTTGCATGCTTTTCTGCCTTTTGGGACATGGACTAGGGACTGTGGGAACTGTTCTGTGTGGTTGATTTGGTGTCCAGTTGAATTGAGCTGACTTACTTGCAAAACCCATTTACTAAAAGTAAATATTACTACTGTATGTTGTGTGTTATAATAGAAATTAGCTTGTGTGAAGATGGACTTTCATACACTGAAGCTGGTTGATTCTGCATACTCTGAGGAAAAGAACTGTTTGCATTAATGGTCACTTGTTTTCTGAGCCTGTATAATAAGGTTGACAAGTTAGGAGACTGTGAAAGAGTTAATGTTGTTAAAGGGAACTCAGGAGAAAAGAGTACATTAAAGACAATTGACACAATTATAAAACAGCACAGAAATTCCTTTGGTTTTAAGATTCATAGGATAGATGTGTTTCAACATAAATATTGTCCATACCAGTTGTTTATGTGTTGCTGTCCTCATCATGTGTATGACCTGCTTTGTAAATGCATATGTCTCACATCCATAAGTCAGCAGGACACAGAAATTACCTATATGTCCAATAAAATATTGATCTGTGCCTTGTATCTCTCTCAATGGAGTTTTGTTTTTGCTAAGTTGAAAAGTACAGTCTTCACCAGATAGTAAGCCTTCTGGATCTGGGAAAAAAACCAAAACACTTGTTCTATTCCCTGTGGTCCTGATGAACCAAAACTGCAAAATATATGTGTGATTCAGAACTTTTGATCATACTGAAATTCCATCTATTTCCAGAAAATAAAACATATCTCTTTGAAATACGCCACAGTACAACATCAAGTGAAAGGAGCAAATGTGATTGTCTCTATTAAACAAGTCACTGTATTATTAACCCTGGGTTTAAAAGTACACATGCACAGGGCAACTCATTACTGTCAAGAGACGTGTGGAGCAAGCAAAGGAAGTGTTATTATCCTAGGGGTCACTGGGAATAGCAGCAAATAAGATTGGTACTCAGAGCAGAATGAACATAAGGCTAGATGAATGGAATTCCAATGAGAATTGATTTGAGAAAAATTGATTTAATGATATTTAAAAGGGCATCCACTGTATTAATCTCTGAGGCTAACCTGTATCTTTCTTGTAATATAAGTCTAAGCCTCTGTCTTTCATTTTCTTTCCTGACTGCAAAGTGTTAAGGCACCCAGAGACATTAGGAACCTGTGAGAATCGTAGCTAAGTCCTCCCTGGCTGGACAGTTTTAAGGCTGCTGTGACTGCTCTCAAACCAAGTTTCCCTACACCTACAACCCTTCATCAGGGACAGACGGCACATCCTTGGAGGCAACTTGCCTGAGAACTGACAGCTCATAACCCAACTACTGGCACTTGCAACTGTCAGTATCCCCTGGAATTCATGAACTCTAGATTTTGGCTTGTATGGATTAACATTTCAGAAGCAAGTATTAAATACTAAACACAACGCATGTGCTGGTGTGTCGTAAGATTCCAGTTATTATTTATTATTAAAATACATAGATAAATAGATGCAGAGACAAACCGATCTAGTCAAAATACACTTGTATTTTTATCACTGCATTGCAGATTGGTCCACACCATTTGAATCTCCAGAGTCTTTCAACTACATTTCAAGTCTTGCTTCTGCATACTGTGGAGTTCTTTTTCCCTGGTTTCTGTCAGCAGTCACCCTTCCATAGTGGCTAATTCTTTTGACTACTCCTACTCCCACTCCCTCTAGGAGTAAGCTGCTTGTAGTCTGCCTATATGGCTCTAGGACTCTTCCTCCAATTCATTTATTTATCAGTTACAAATATTTTGTTCTATATCTACAATTCTGTATTTTCCAACCATATACTTCCTGTTCTTTAACAGAATCATTGCCATGGGTATTTCCATTGAATAAGTTGCAAATGACATACCTTCTTCTTGGCCTGGAAAGAATGAGACATATTTTATTTCAGCATCTGTTGTAAATGGAACCTTCGTCTCAGCTAAAAATATGACTTGTAGTGTATGTTTGACCAAGAAAGGGTAATTGGCAGCCTGGGAAAACAACAGTATTCTGTAGGTAAGTAACACAATTTCCCTAAAGCCCATTTTTGGCATGTCTTCTAGTAGACTGTATATATACTACTGAATATCTGATCATGCTTAGAACGTGGGCATGGTCTGAAAAACTGCAGATGAAAGAAGAGATGCTCCATCTTCTTTCTTTCTGTGGACAGGACCGCACAATGAGCAATCCTGGAAGTGCTCCATGCTCTGTGATCAACTATTCTATGTACTAAAGTAAATGGATTTTACGAGCATGACAATTTCATATTTATTTGAACGTATTCAGTGAACAAGTTAATTATTAACTCATTTTTCATCTATGGAATTTCTGGCAATCACCTCCTGAGCAAGCTACTTCAGTGGTTTTAATACATTTGTAGAATGTATCAATCACAGATTGGGCATAGAAATTTGACTACATTTATAACGGCATGTGGGCATTAAAAATGGCCTACACACTCATTCTGTGGTAATGCCTGCTAAATCTATAGAGCTTGTTAATGTTTGACAACTTTATGTTCTTATGGTTTTGTGTTTAATGATGATTAATCCCATAGCAAAAGAGTAGTCTCAGCTTTTGACAGTTATTGCAGAGCATGTGGAAAATAATTAAGTAAAATGCTCGCATCCTAAAACACAGTTTATTTTACCCATAAGTAAAGGCATTAAAATTATTCTATAGCTAGAGAAAGAAGATTTGCAGCTTTTACAGTCAGTCAATGTCTTTATTTTTATTTTGGTCTAGTATTAGTCTACAGTGGTGTAAGCATCCTAAAAATTGAAAGGCAATTTCTTTAAGATGATTTTCATGCTAGCTGGTTTGGGTAGTAATATTAGATAAGCCAAAGAAGCTTATACTTTTTAACACTGGGCTCAGGTCAGCCAGACACCAAGAGACCACCCTTGAGTAATGTTAAAGGCAGGTGACGACTGAACTTGGTAGTTTTGCCTTAGGAACAAGAATGAAGCTGAATCTATGAGGCTAGGACGGGAGTTGAAAATGCATGATATTGAACTCTGCACTTAATCTAACATCTCCCTATAGTTTTTATGGCACTCAGTCAGAAAGGAAAATGAAGGTTTTGGATTCTTTTCTTCACATGTGCTGCAAAACAAAGCTTTCTTTATGCCTAAAGATCATCTAGTTCCAAGACCCCTGCTATAGGCAGGGACACCTCCCACTGAACTAGGCTGCCCAAGGCCCTATCCAACCTGGCCTCAAACACTTCCACAGAGGAGGCATCCACTACTTCCTTGACCAACCTCATCCTATCACTACATGCCATTCCCAGCTTCCTTTAGGCCCCCTTCAGGTATTGGAAGGCTGCTATAACGTCTCCCCAGAGCCTTCGCTTCTCTAGGCTGAATAGCCCCATCTGCCTCAGCCTGTCCTCATAGCAGAGGTGCTCCAGCCCTCTGATCATTTTGTGGCCCTACTCTGGACCCATTCCAACAGTTCCACATTCTTCTTATGCTGGAAATTCTGAAACCAGACACGGTATTCCAGGTGGGATCTCACAAAAGTGGAGTAGAAGGGGAGAATCACCTCCCTCACTTTGCTAGCTACACGTCTTTTGATGCGGCTCAGGATATGTTTAGCCTTCCGGGCTGTGAGTGCACATTGTCAGCTCATGTTGAGCTTCTCATCAATAAGCATCCCAAAGTCCTTCTCTGCAGGGCTGCTCTCAGTCACGCTCTCAGTTCTATATTGAAACCACGGATTGTCCTGAGACTTTGCACTTGGCCTTGTTGAACCTTGTGACATTCCCACAATTCCACTCCTCCAGCTTGTCCAGGTCCCTCTGGAAGACAACCTGTCCTTCTGGTGTGACAACTGCATCATTCAGCTTGGTGTCATCTGCAAACTTGCTGAGGGTGCGCTCGATCTCGCTGTCAATACCATCAATGAAAATATTAAACAGCACTCATCTCAGTACACACCCAAGAGGGACGCCATTTGTCACTCCATCTGGACATTCAGCCATTAACCACTACTCTGAATTTGACCATCCAACCAATTCCTTATCCACCAAATAGTCCACTCATCAATCCATATCTGTACAATTTAGATAGAAGGATGTTGTGGCAGACTTTGTGTCAAAGGCTTTATGGAAGCCAGATAGATCACATCCATTGCTTTTGCCATGTCTACTGATATCGTTACCCCATCATTGAAAGCCACGAGGCTGTTCAGGCAGGACTTGCCCTTGGTTAAACCAACACTTCATAATGATGATGATGATGATAAGAGAATATACAAAGCAAGTGTTGCACAAAGCCATTGCTCACCACCCACGGACCAAAATTCAGCCACTCCCTAATCAGCAGCCAGTGCCTCCAGTCAAGTCCCTCCCAGTTTTATTGTTCAGCATGATGCCACATGATATGGAATATTCCTTTGGCTAGTTTCATTCAATTATCCTGGCTGTGCCCCCTTCCAGGCTTCTTGTGCACCTCCAGCCTCATCACTGACAGGGCAATATGAGAAGCTGAGAAGTCCTTGATTTAGTTTAAGCATTGTTCAGCAGCAACTAAAATATCATTTTTTTATCAACATTATCCTCATCCTACATCCAAAACACAGCACTACACCAGCTATTAGAAAGATAATTAACTCTATCCTAGGTAAAACTATGGCAAACTTCTTTTACCAGTTTAAATGAAATGTGATTTACATCTGTAAAAACAGAAGAGAATCAAATACTTTTGGTGTGTTTTTAAAAGAAACTCCTTTTGCCATATGGTTTATTTTTGAAGCTTAAGAAATATTCTGACTCAAACATTTGTCCTTAATAGGAGTTTCTCACAAGTTGAACTAAAGTGCTGTATTTATTTTGATGAGTCCTTTCTTGTAATTGAATAAATCCTTCGGAATATGACTCTTTAACTGTTCAACATGGTAAGTATTAAAGGCACGTTGTCATTTTCCATTGTTTTGTTTTTATGCAAGAATGTTGACCTCGTACATGGATTTCTTAATCACTTACCTACTTAAGGAGGGCCTGTAAATGCGACATGTTGCAATTAGACGGTGTCTTGCCCTCATATAACTTATTATTAGAACTTTTTTATTTGTATATATTTAGAATAAAATTTACTTCTAGAACAAAGATATTATACAACACAATTTAAAAAGTAATTTTCCTGATTTGTGTTCTTCAATTCATAATTGGAAAATGACTTTGAGTTTTCAAAGCGAGTCAGTTTTCCTTGGATGAAATTATTTAGGGATATACCAATTAAAGTTTCAAGTTTGAAGGGTTTAAGCTTGTTAGCAATGCCCCAAACACATTGTGAATTGTCTTGACCTCTGTAATTGCTGAAATAGTACATTGGTGACTCTTCCATCAATGATAATAATATAGGTCGACCAAACATTGTCAGCTATCATCTTCATGCAGGGGGATAGCCTGACCTCATATCTTTTCAGCTGGAGCAACAACCGCGTATTCTTAGAGAATCAGGTAAATAATTCCTTGGTTTGTTTGCACTATACTCTAGAAACAAATAGCAGCTGTTTCACTGAGATTATAAGGAAGAGAAATCTTTGTGTGCCTTATGGCTGATGTCTTTATTTCTGGTCCCAGTGGATGTATAAGTACAACATCATATCTGACATAAATTCAATTATGAGTAGGTTTGCCACAGAAGAATAACTCCAGAGTGTATACTGATTGACTGAATAGGAACTGGAGCATGTAATGGGGCTTTTCTACTCCCTAACCCCAGGTACAGTAAGGGAATGCCACATAGGAGAAAGAGGACCTTTAGAATTAAAGATCTCAAATACTTCTGGATATCCTGTGAAATATTAGATAGCTTTAATTTTTTGTTATGAAATATCTACAAGGACTATATACACAAGGAAAAAATGATATTGACAGAACTATTAAAACCAAGTATGTATTTATGTGGTTAGTAGTCTTTTCACATCAACGTGAAGTCAGTGAAGGAGATTGAATTTCTCATCATCTTAACTCTGCAAAATTCTAGATCTGCTGTATAAACAAAATGCCAGTTCTCATTAGTTTGATGTTGCTTCCAGATTAGTAGTTTGTGTGTGTCTGCTCTCAGACAAAAGGCTGTTTGGGAATTATTAATGATAGTAAAGAGTGGAGCCTTTTATTAAAGAACCACAACATAAAGCACCCGGACAATCACTTTTTTCCCTTGAAAAAAAGAAATTACTTCTATATACCATTTTCCTATAATGTGGATAAAACTGAAGCTTCATTAAAACTGTTCTTAAGGTTGATAATTGCACTGAAGTTGAGCAGGATGCAAATACTCATTCAATTCAATCCAAGTTTAAAATCTGAAAAAAATCATGTTTCCTAACGGTGAGGTTGTATGTTAAATTCATATACCAGTATTCCTTCAGCAATAATAATGATATATGGCATGCTTGCACAAGGCTAGTGTTGCAGGAACTCTGTACTATTGACAAGGCTTTTAGATACTGCCAGAGTGAAAATTGACTAACATAGAAAAAGGAGATTAATTGAGAAACAAAGTAACTTTTACATTCAAATATCTTTATGTTCAAGACAGACAGCAGGGCATTTCTGATATTCATTTCATGATTGTATGTATATATGGTACAACATTCTCAAATACAGAGAATTCATGTGGGATATAGAGTGCTCTCTCTTTCTTTGATTTGCATTCCTTAATAACGTGGTCATATCAGCAACACTGAAATTTTACTTGTTAAAATTCCACAACAGGGTTAGAATTTATAAAGGCACAATTTGCAATCTCCTTGTGACAAAGAGGATCTATTGCAGACACAACCACCTTCAGTAAAAAATGGATGTGGAAAGCCTATTAATGTACACTTCAGTTTCCATAAGCTACTCTGCAGTGTAATGTGGGTTGTCAGACTGAAGCATCATGAAAGGAAATGAATCCCTGGGGGGAATAGGCAGACTGGTTTTAGCCACTAAAGCAGTGAAAGCTTGCAGAAACTCAACCTCACAGACATATTATTATTTTTTTAAATTAGGTTTCTTTTTCCTGACACTCCCTCCAATTACTTTTAAAGCAGGAGGTATCTAGCAGCTTTCTCTGAGTTTGAACTTTTATTCTCAGCAGAGGCAACAACGATATATTTCAGAGGAACTGCCTCTTTTTTCCTTCAGATTTCATGCTCAAAGTCTCTTACCACTGCCCATCCCCCATATATTTGCTTTTATTTATTTATGCATTTTATCCAGATCTTTGTGTCACTCTCATTCATGTTTTATTCTCGTTCTCTCTGTCATCATCCGCTGTGTGCAAGAGTCTCCTCTGTGTCCTGAGAATTTATCAGAAAAAAATGAACTTCTTTTTTTTTAAAAGTAAAATTAGAAGATGAACAGATGATATTTTATTTTGCAAGACAGATAAGATTGCCATCAAAATACTTCCATTCATCAAAGATATGTACATAGTTCCACTAAAGCTATAGATTTCAATTCAGAAGTTATACAGTTAAAAATGAGGAGTAATGCAGACATCATGTTTTATAGTCAACTCTGTTATCTTTACTCAGAACATGAGATACTGAAAATAATGGAAGCAATCCAGACAGTTAACTAGTTTTTCAATATAATCTCCCTTCTTTGAGGCAGCATGAGACAGTGAGAGTGTCTCATTTGTTTTTCTCACAAAAAGTGCTTCTTAGATGACTGGATTCTGCTGGCTCAGGAGCACATCTTCATGATGATATGGAGCCAGGCAGATCTGTAATTAACATGGCTAAACTGCCTTTGAACTGAACTAGCCCACACAGAGCCTATACTTTTGCATGGTTTATCTATGAACTTGACAGCGCACCCACAAATAACAGAGAATTATCTTAGATTTGTGTTTGCTACCTTATCCTCTCCCTCAGATCTCCTATATTTAAATCAGAGTTAACTCACATAATAGACAGCTAGGAGAAAATATAATTTATAGAAGGAGATGCTTTAGCTTACCCAACTCCTTTCAACTACTTTGTGTGTGAGTTGTATTCTGTTACATTGCCTTTCACATTACGTCAAGCAGAGTATGAAATACTGAGGGAATTCAAGCAAATACTGTGGGATCTGTCTTACAGCACCTTACATATCACTTCTGAATTTGGCTCACAGGCCCACTGACCGAGAAGAGAGAGCAAGACATACACAACAGCCAATAAATGAAACAATAGTTTAACATCAGGGGAAAATATTAAGGCAGACAGTGTTGTAATATGAATAAACATAGGAAACAGAAAAATACACGCAGACTTAAGTGAGAGAGCAGGTATGTAAATATAACATGCAGCTAAAGCTGATCTTTAATCCCAACCTTTAAGGTGAGGGCATATTAATTTATCACTGCTAGAAAGAACTTGTTTAGGGAAATTATGTTTACAGCGCTCAGTTCTTTTTCTCCAAATCTGGAGTGGGTGAAGTTGTTGCAGATTAAGCTTTCTCAAAGGTGGAGGATACCATGAGGCTGTACTCAGTGAGCCTGGGGAGCAACAAACATGACACTCACCTATTTAAACCAGGACTAGCTTTAGAGAGCCCACACTGTTCAGATGGTTGTCAGAATGACTGGTTTGCATGACTTTGTAATACTCAAAACAAACTTAAAATGAATTCTTAGAGTTATCACTTCCACTTGTCATTACAGCTTGAAGAATTAAGTGTATATGAGCAGGAATATGTATGCTGGAAAAATATGCCATGTCACTTAATATCATTCCATGATCTTCAGAGATCTAATGCAACAGACATCACTAAATGGTTCAGCTGTACATATCAGTAAACAGAAATGTAATTAATAATGGCAAACAAGTTTAATTAATAAAATGTTTTTGTTACTGAAAGTAATTTTATTCACATGCAAAGTTCTGCCTGATAAGTTTTATTTTAAAAAATACAATCGATTCAATAAGTTATCTACATATGCTGATGTGATTGAAAGAGTATCCTTCTGAAAATATAATTCTTCATTCAATTCAAAACATGTTTTTATACAAATAAAGCAAAAAACTTGTTGAAAACCATGCATCCTACATAATAGTTTATATGTCAAGGATTCCATCCCTATCTGGAGTGCTCTGATCTAAAGGTCAAGGAATAATAAAAATTAACAGGAAATTTCACGTATACTGCAAATATTATTTCTAGCTAAATGGTACTATGCTTGACTTCAGCAAAGCCAAAGAAACAGATTATCAGGAAACACCACTTGACACCTCTTGCTATGTTTATCAAACTGATGAATGCAGGTTACTGAGAAATGTATATCAGTGTAATAAAATGATGCATCTCAGTGCCAAAAGTTTCTTGCAAGTTACTGTTGGAATATGTAACTGTAAGGAGCTATAGTAGCTCTTATGTACTACTGCTTTTAAATTCTGACAATTATACTACAGATAATTGCCAGTCCAAAGTGTCATTAATTTGATGATTAAATTATATGATATTAATACAAATAATTTATAAATTAACCCACAAACAAAATGCTTTTACTTATTTGAAGCATCCCAGGTAGAGGACCTCTCAGTGCTCATCTGTGACTTGCAGTGCCATTGGACAATTATGCTCTTTGGATTTTATTAATGCTCAGCATGGTCCCAAGAGATAAATGATGAAACCCACATTGATATCAAAGAAGGAAATGAAGACTGACTAAAAATTGTTGAGTATTCATTCAGTCTTCCTTTGAATTTGGTTCTCAGCGACAAGAATTGCAGGCACATTGCCTTAATATTCCATATATAAATAAATTTATGTTGATAAAAAAAAGAAAAATAACACAGAAATGTCAGTCTGTTGCAGCTATATATTTCCATCCATGATAATAATATAAGAGGGTTTTCAATGTTAAAACGGTTAATTTTAAAATGCAGAGGAAAGTGAATGTTTACACAGGGAATTACTGTGTGGAGCTCATGAACACAAGGTAGGAATTAGGTGTAGAGAGTAATAAATTTAAAAAGCATATTCCAACATCACAGAAATGAGAAAAGCATTCTCCTAGTACTTCCAGGATAAAATTTTACGGGCTATCAATCAAGTTTTAGAACACAACTTATTCAGTAGTTAGGGTCAAGAAGAAATGTTTCCTTTGGTTTCCTCTGGAAGTGTAACATTTCTAATGAGGACCATACCGAGTGATTCAAAAGCAATTTTAAAACTTTACATCGAAGCCACTTTTTACTCTATCTAGGAAAAGATAGGTTGAAATCCACATATTAATATTTTTTAACAGTTCCCATTGGTTTATTTATTTTGTTAAGATCCTGGAGAGGATAACAGACCATTGGATAGAATATTTTATGAACAGACAAAACAATAGCAATCAGATCTGTATCAGTATATATATATATGGACTTATATAAGGCTATATAAGTGTAAACAGACTTTCTTT
The DNA here is from genome assembly GCF_032191515.1 of Phaenicophaeus curvirostris. Classification (NCBI taxonomy): domain Eukaryota; kingdom Metazoa; phylum Chordata; class Aves; order Cuculiformes; family Cuculidae; genus Phaenicophaeus; species Phaenicophaeus curvirostris. The sequence goes on from NC_091392.1 coordinate 53,418,130, forward strand.
AATTTAGCAGCTTGGAGAAACTTAGTTTTCTCCATTGATCACTGGCTATTTATTCACTGCATATCATTTTCAAATGTGAGAGAAAGCTTAAGTATTGAGCTTGTTTGAATTTGAAATATACCGTTGTAACATATGAATGTGAATTTGTTTTTGAATATCTCTTTGCAGCTGTAGAGGTATCCTACTGACTGTACCGTGTATGGAGGCATTCCATAAATCCTTGAATAAAATTCCAAGACAGTCTCATTTTTCCCAGGGGTCAAGATGTTTGCCATATTTTGTTTATTATCTTCTGTTATGTATAAGGACTTCTATAGCCCTTTTCAAAGTTATGTCTTCCTATTTTTCAAGTAAAAATCTCTAAGTTTTTCTTTTTTTCTTTGGAGTAATTATTTTACCTCACAACTTCCTGCTGATATAGTATTTGTGTAATGTTGAGATTCACTGACTTATTCTGAATTTCAAGTGCCACAGCAGGTAATTGAGGAGTTTCCTATTCTGCTCAGAAGCAACAGGTAGTTTTCTGAACATGGTTTCTGGTTTCTTTTTTTTTGTAAGCCATATAACATTTTTACACCTTGTAATTCTTACTGAGAGGAAGAGAGAGAAAGAGAGAATGAATTTCCTTAAGTATCTTCGAATAGTATTTTTGTTTCTTTTGATGACTGCTTATATTTTTGGACACTTTATTTTCACTGATTTTTGGTAAAATCTTCCAAAGTATGTGAGTTAAGAACTATGTCCACAATTAGATTGTCTTTATTTTTTTCTTAATATTATCCTTAATAATTCCTTCTGGATAAGATCACCTGATTAAAATTGTTAGGATGTAACTGTTTACTGACAAAAAAATTAATAGCAATAAGTGAAAGATCCTTTGATAGAGTTAACAGACAGATGCCCGTATCCAATACTGCATAAAATAACCTGCTGGTTATTCTAAGCAAATTCAATGACTACGTTACATATCAGATTAATTTCTTTTACAGTTAGTGCACAGGAACAAAACTATGACAGCTTTTTCTCTATAATGGTAATTTAAGTCAATGACAAACAAATTCATCATTTTAAGTAACAAAGAGACAATGTAAGTGAAGGGTAGATAGAATAGTTTAAATACAGCGAAACAACATAAATGCAAGTTCAACTGTTGGCAAATCTCTCATTAACATAAATTCCTCTTATCCCACCAGCATTTTTCTTTTCAATATCTTGTCTGGAATGACATATTTGAAAGGGAATTATTGGTTCACAGACCAGAGACAATTCCAATATGAGGAAATATCAAGAAAGAGGAACATGACTCAATCTCTTCTAGAGCACCAGCTAGGGTAGGGTTGAGCAGAGTCCAGTTAGTTATCCAGGATTACACATGCATGAAAATACCAATGGCATTAGGATGCCACACATGCCATTGAAAACATAATCAGAAGACCATGAAGCTACACATTTGTAATTAAGATATAATTTGGTCTGCAGAATCCTAATTACTCTATTGAAGGAAGAAAGCAAGTTGGTTTTCAGGCTGAGTTTGTATGGCTGCCAGTTAATTTTTTTTTTCGTATTCATTGCTAGCAGTTTTAATATTGGAATCACTGAGGCATACTGAACAGAGAATTAAATAATCACTTTCAAGGTAGTGTTGCATTTTAAAGAAACTTTCCCTGTGGCTGATGGAAATTACAGTAAATTTTGTCCCATAAAAACAGTTCGGGTAAAACAGCTCTAAGTTTAAAAGAGGAAGGGAAGCCTTGTGTGTTATAGGAAAGAAATGTTTTCTTATAAATCAACCATTTATGAAGGAGATAATATCACTATCTCACCTTGAATTCAGTTTACAGATATCTTTTCCTCATCATGGAAATATCATTGTATTACTAAGTGTGCTTCCGGTCCTTATAGTCTGCTGCAAGGGAGTTTTCAAATATCTGGGATGGGACAAAAGAAAATAGTAGGCTTTCTTACAGATACTTTGTTTACACCTGCGCAGGAAAATACATCTGTGACAAATACTTCTGGAGTGTTACTCTGAATTAAATCCTGGGCTCATCTAATCCAGTATCTACTTTTTTTTTGACTACACAGAGCACTGGAGACAGTGACAAAATGTCTGAAAAGCAGGGATGATAAAATCTTGTTTGTGGAAGATTCAAACTGAATGCCATTACTTAGAAATTACTGTTAACAGACGAAACTTGATCGTTTGTAAAAGTCTCACTTTTGCAAAACTTGGAGGGTGATGCCCTTTCTGGCCAACAAAGAACTTAATTAAGTGACAGGAAAATGAATATCAACAGAAATATTTGTTGTTACTTTCTTAATCCAGAAAGAATGGATGTATCTTCTGTATTTTTTTTACCTCTAGCTCAAAGAGAAATTTCAGTTTCATAATCTTCTATGGGTTATATTAACTAAACAATTCATTATAAAAGCCACAGCAAAGGAATCAGAGAAATAAATCCACATTTGCCTTCTTAATGTTAATATAGTGATTTATGACCAATCTCAGTATTACTATATGTAAAATTGTAGCTAGCACTCTTGTAGTAATAATTGTCTTTTCTGTGTATTATTTTCTGTGGTGAACACCTTTTCTTCTTGCATGTAACACAAAAACCTCAATTTACAAAGGCTGAATTCCAGGGTGGTGCTTTCTAAAACAGAACTAATTCTTTGCTACACAGTGTGCAACTGCTACTGAGATGAAGATTTGCCCTTTTATTGCTAGGGAAAGGGTAGTTATCACTAAGACAGCATGGAGGAAAATTCAGGAAGTGTTTGCTATTATGTTGCATCTAAACAGTTTTTCCTTTAATGAAACACATATGGTTTGATCTGGAAGTTATAATTTAAAATGAAACCTGTCTTTCTTTTTTCTTCTTTTTAAAATCTCTTTCTCTTTTAAAAAAAGTTTCTTTTTTTTCTCTTTCTCTTCTTCCTCCTATTTGCTTTTCCCTCTTCCTGTCCCTCTCCCTTTTCTTCATCTTCCTTTTTCCTTTTTTTTCTATTTCCCTTTTTTCTTTTTACTTTTTTACCCCCTTTTTAATTTTTCTGCTTTCTTAGTAGTACACTTTCGCAAGGAACTTCATTTAATCAAAGTCTGCAAAAGAACTGATGTGAGGCAAGGGAAGACAGAGAGCTGTGTGCCAGGGCTGAGCGGCAGAGTCAGGGGTAGGCAGCATGCCTTGCAGCAGTCCATAACAGGTTACACAGCCTGCAGCTGTATTGCCATTCTGTAGCCTCTGGTTCCACTCAGTAGATCAAATTTCAGGCTGATTCAGTGGTGTCAGTGACATAGTGTGGTAGCTGTAGGTTAGCCAAAGATCGGCCAGTGCTGTAAAGTACATGAAGCCACATGGATCGGAAATGAGACCATAGATCTCTGTTGCAAAAACATGAGGCGCATCTCATATTAGCCAACAGCTTTTTATGACTCTTAGAAGTGGTTGGTGTTTCTCCACTAAATGAGTACAGATTATTCCCTTTATGCACAGATCCCAAACAGGATGAGCAGGAAAGAGTGAATGCAATTTGGAGGTTTTAGAAGATGAGCAGTATACGCAATATGTGAAGAGTGGTTGCAACTTCATGAGTTTCCTCTGATTCAGCAGAACAGCAAATTACAACCAATGCAAACTACAGTGTAAATACTAACAAATGACTGGCCTAGCAGACAAAGGGAAAGCAGTGGATATTGTCTACTTAGACTTCAACAAGCTCTTTGACACTGCCTCCCATAAATTTCTTGTAGACAAGCTGTTGATGCATTGGCTGGATGTACAGTGAGGTGGATTGAAAACTGCATGAATGTCAAGGCCCAGAGGGTGGTGATCAGTGGCACAACGTCTAGCTGTAGATTAGTAGCTAGTGATTTAACCCAGGGGTTGATACTGGATCCAATCTTGTTCAGTGTCTTCATTAATGATCTAGATGATGGAGAAGAGTATACTCTCAACATGTTTCCTGATGACACAAAACTGCGAGGACTGGCTGATATCTCAGAGGGCCAAAGCTGCAGTCCAAAGGGACCTTCTCAGGCTTACAGGAACCTCATGAAGGGTAAGTACAAAGTCCTAAACCTAAGGACAAATGACATCATGCACCAATTTATGCTTGGGGCTGAAGTTCTGCGAAGCATCTTTGCAGAGAAGGACTTGGGAATTGTGGTGGACATCATGTTGTACATGAGCCAACAATGGGATTTTGTGTCAAAGAAGGCTAATGGTATCCTGGACTTCATTAGGCAAAATATTGCCCGCAGGTCTCAATCTTCTAGTGAGTCTACGCTAGAATTAGCGTACACACCAGAGTAGTACATCCAGTTCTTGGCTCCTTAATACAAGACAGACAAAAATGTACTGCAGAGTCAAATAAAGGGGTACAAAGATGATTAGAGGACAGGAACACCTCTCCTATGAGAAAAGGCAGAAAGAACTGAGACTCTTTAGCTCAGTTCAGGAAGGATTTTATCAGTGTATATAAATACCTGAATGGAGGGTTCAGAGAGGATGGAACCAGGCTCTTTTCAATGGTGCCTAGTGACAGAAACAAGAGGTATTTCAGTTCATCTCAGTATCTAAAAACAATGTAACATGGCAAAGGAAGGTCTTCTTGGGTTCACTGTGCTTGCTATTTTTCACCCCAGCAATATTTCCTTGAAGAACTATTTGTGTAACTTCTTCTGATATATGACTTATTTATGTTTTGTTTTTCCTATGCATTTCTCTTTTATATTTTACAAAGACCAGAGCACATGAGAAATTGTGTCAAAATTTGTAGTTTATACTTGTATCTTAATACATAGGGGGAAAAAGTCCTTTTAGTTCAATTGATCAAATGAGCTTTTAAGAATAACTGTATGAATAGGAACAGCAAGAGTGGAAAGACGGAAAAATCTTGGAAGTATCATGTCAAGGTCACCTCACCCACTCTTTTGATACAACACAGTATTCCTTATGTTTATACAATTCTAGGGCATATTTACCTAATCCCTTTTTAAAATCCTCAGTGGCATACACTTAAGAGTCACTCAAGTCAACCATTCTCATGCTTTACTTTCCTTCCTTTTAGAAGACCTGTTGAATCTTTTTTGATGCAATTAAAACTATTGTTTCTTCTCATACATAATAAACATAGAAAATACCACTATGATGGTTTTTGAAGCCATATTTGTTTAAGTCTAAGCCTCCCTTCTACAGGATAAATATTTCCTTTCAATTATTTCTTGGGAAAAATATTTGTTCTTTTTTATTGTGGTTGAGGTTTTTTTAATCCCCAGACCACATTTTGGCATACAGCATTTTAAAGCTCACCATCCAAAATTGAGTGAAATACTGCAACTGAAGACCTGCCTTGGGGGATGGAGGGAATCTTGATGACTTTCATAGGAAAAGTTCCTCTTTTTGCCTGTTAGAAGATATATCTGTGTTTCAGTCATTAACATTGTTTTGATTTACACCACCTAAGGTCTGGACAGTCAATCAACACAAATGACTTAAAACATTTAAAAAGGGAGCATAATGACTTAGCCATGTCCTGACCATGTATTTCTTTCAATTGCTTCATTTGTGAATCTTGACTTTTTTACAGTAACTTTGAATTGTAACTACAGGGCAATTTCCCAATTGCCTCTGCATGCAACAAGCAGGAATATTATTTAGGAATGATCTGTTATCATTACAGACTATAGTAACATTGCTAATCACTAACTGAAAGTAGACTGGAAACCACCAAAATTACTTGAAATATGACACAATATGAAGTTCTTTAATCAGACTGGGGCGGTGTGCAATCTGGTGTGTATGTTTAATTTGTGTAATTAAATCATTAAAATACTCTATTAACAGATCAGGTCAGCATTCTGATGGGATTATATGCCACTCTTTGCTCCCATTCTTTTTGCTTAAAAAAAAAGCCAACCCACCAACTTTTAAAAGAGTCTATCTATTGACTTCTTTAAAGAAAACTGAATCAAGTACCATAAGAAACTTCTTTTTGGCTTGGCTATGGCACAACTGATCTGATCAGTTTCTTCCACGTCTCATTTTTGGTAGAACTGTTCTCACATTCAGTCTTTCCAATTATTATCAGTGTTTGAGGACAGGCTTAGAGAGTTGGGCTTGTTCAGCCTGGAGAAGAGAAGGCTCTAAGGAGATCTTATAGCAACCTTCCAGTACCTGGAAAGGACTACAAGAAAGCTAGGGAGGGACTGTTCACAAAGGTTTGTAGTGAAAGGACAAGGGGCAATGGGTATAAATGGGAGAGGGGCAGATTTAGACTAGACATTAGGAAGAATTTCTTTACCATGAAAGTGGTGAGACACTTGAACAGGTTACCCAGAGAAGCTGTGGATGCCCCATCCCTGCAAGTGTTCAAGGCCAGGTTGGATGGGGCCTTGGGCAGCCTGATCTAGTGGGAGGTGTCCCTGCCCATGGCAGGGGGTTTGGAACTAGATGATCTTTAAGGTCCTTTCCAATCTAACATATTCTATGATTCTATGATTCTATGATTCTACGATTCTATGATTCTAAGATTCTATGATTCTATATTCTAATCACAGGAAAGACCCATACACATCTCCAGTAAATTATCAAGTATCTAGTTACATAAGGGTTTATCTTGAAAAACACCATATTCTCCAAAGAGATTGAATAGTATTATTGGTAACATAGACAGGTTTTGGGTGTTTGTTATTTTTTATAAACTTAAAACTGAACAGTATTTGAGGTGCAAGCTCACCAGCGCCAACTGTAGGGGGATGATATCTTCCCTAGTGTCTTGCCATCACTTTTGCCTTGACTGTCAAACTAGCTTTCAAATGAGTTCTTGGACTGTACTTAATCTGTGCCTGAAACCCAGACATTAATTACTGGCTTTTATATTGCAAGGCTACAACTTCAGTGCTAACTCCATATGAGGTGGTAGGTTGCAGTCAAGTTAACATGTCTAGCAGTGGCCTTGCTGTGTTGATCCTAAAAGGAACAGAGGAAAAGAAGAGAGTCTGGGAGCTCAGTGGAGTTCTCTCCTATTTCTGCTCCTTATGACATCACTGTTGCATGACTGATATCGCTCCATTATCTCATAAACCTCGAGACTTGTCCTCCTCCCTTCCACTCCTGGAAAGGGAATAAGTGTTTATCTGATTATTTCCAGCCAAAAGGCCATTCCTGTGAATGCTCTCTGTTTGCATTGTTTATATTCTTTGTTTCCTACCTATGATCTTTTTGACATCGTCTGGATCACTGATTTTGGAATTACCATTTTTTTTCCCCATCTTCATTACCATTTTGTTAATCTCAAACTTTCTTAAAATAACTAAAATATCATTTTCCTTAACAGCCACGTTATTTTTCTGGGGTTTTTAACCTGCATAAAATCTCCGGCAGAGGAAACATCCAGTATCAAATCAAAGCATTCCTATTATTTTCAGAGAAATTACACTGAGTTTATATGTCAGATTACTGCCTTGTCTCCACCACAATATAGCTACTTCTTATTTGCATCTTGGAAGACCTTACCTAGCATACGTGCTTGTGCTTATAGCAATCCCCTTTTTTTTGGATGAAATTTTCAAACATCAACACTAATCTAAAATCAGGAGAGGTTTAATACTATTTTTTAATGCAAGCAAGATTTTCTCCATAATCTTAACTGGATTTTCTCTCTCTCATGAACTAATTACAGGTGAGTGTGGTTTGAAAGAAAAGACAGAGAAGATGACTGATTTGAGGAGAGTGGAAGACTGATTTTTTAATTCCTACGAGTAACAAATTTTACTTTCCTTTACAAGAATTAATAACTATAGAAGTATTATTAAATGGAATTGGTACTTTGACTGTTCCGTTTTAAGAATTTATATTACCATAGCAGGAGTTTTCAGCAATGAAACTTTTCATATAGACAAACAGTTTTTTTTAAAATAGGGATTCCTTTAACCAGGTGTGAGGCAGATAGGGTCTGAACAGAATTCCTTTCTTCAAATGAGTTGCCTTGTACTTTGCTGATTGCTGTTATTTATGTTATTATCAATAAACTAATGAATTGATCTGGATTCAAACACCCCCATTTTTTATAAGTACTTGTATCTGTATAAACACACACACACGCATATATACATAATTTTTTTATAACCAGCATTGCTTTTGCAAAATGTTTCCCCTGCAGAGACTTTCTACATTTTTCATGTTTGCTTTATGTTCCCTGGAATTGTGTTTTCACAGAACTACATGCATGAGAGGGAAATAAGTATTAGCTTTATTATATATATCTTTAAATAAATATATATTTATAAAAGAGATATGTCTCATGTTTCAAGTATTACATTAATATAGCCATTTAGATCTGTAACTGTGGTGAATTGATTTTGGCTGGTTGCCAGGTGTCCTCTAAGCCCCCCTTTCTCAACAGGACAAGGTGAGAAAATGTGACAAAAAGCCCGTGGCTTGAGATAAGGACAAGGAGATCACTTACCAATTACCACCACGGGGAAAACAAATTCAACTTAGAGAAATTAATTTAAATTATTGCAAATTAATGGTAGTAGGTAAATGAGAAACAAGAACAAATCTAAAAAGACCTTCCTCCTATCCCTCCCTTCTTCCCAGGCTCAACTTCAATCCCAACTCTACTGCCTACTCCCCTAGAGTGGCACAGAGGGATGGAGAATGGGAGTTATGGCTAGTTCATAAATCTTGTTTCTGCCACTTCTTCTTCCTCATGCTTTTCCCCTGCTCTGATATATCTCTTAATTAACTTCTCCAACACAGGTGGTTTCCATGGGCTGCAGTTCTTCACAAAATACTCCAGTACAGGTCCATTCCACAGGGTGCAGTCCTTGGGGAGCAGACTGCTCCAGTCTGGGACCTCCAAGGGGACACAGGTCCTGCCAGAAAATCTACCCCAACTAGAGCTGCTCTCCACAGGCTGCAGTTCCTGCCATAAGCCTGCTCCTGTGTGGACCCTCCATGGGCTACAGGTTCCTTCAGGACACATCCACCTGCTCCAGTGTGGATATCTACTCCAACATGGACCTCTGTCTGCTGGAGGACAATCAATGTCACTATGGTCTTCACTGTGGGCTCCAGGGGAATGTTCTGCTCCAGCATCTGGACACTTCTTCCCCATCCTCGTTCACTGACTTGCAGGCTTGTTTCTCTCTCCTCTCTCCTGAATGCTGTTATACAGCGTTTCTTACCTTTTTTCTATATATTACCACAGCCGTACTAGCAACTTCTCTGATTGGCTCAGCCTTGACAAGCAGTGAGACTGTCTGACATGAGGGCAGCTCTTGGTGTTTCCTTACAGAAGTCATTCCTCCAGGACACTTGCTACCGAAACCTTGCCATGTTAATCAAATACTGCAGCCATTGAAATAAACCATTATTTTCTTGACTTTCTTCAAGGTGGTGCATAGCAGAGATCTAGTAATTCTGTACTGTTAGTGTATAAAAGACTGTCATATAACTTCTATTTCAATTGCTCTGGTATGTCTGAGAATAAGGTTTGACACTCTGTTCATGAAAAGTGCAATTTTCTATGTAATTTCTAATTGCTAACATCAAATTCTATTTTTTAATAAATTTTGCAATGTGTCTTACTCATACTAAAGACGGATCCAGGGATCCAGCAGAGCTGAAGTGTAAAGCCTCCAGACACAAGCTGAAGTATACTGTGAAAAAGGTTTCACAGTGGTCTTACTCCTTAGTTCGTACTAAATTGCTTACAAATATTATGACTGGAAGGTACTGTGAATAGTAAAAATATATTGAAAAGTTACAAAATAATAATTGTTAGGACTGTAGTTTTCATTAAAATAAAAATAGAGAAAATATAAAAATAGAGAAAATATCTTAAAATGAAATTTCTATTGTGAACAATGAAGGTCACAGATTTTTTTTTTAGAACACAGCTGGCTGATGTATAGATGGCTGCCTTAATTATAAAGAAGCAGACTCTTCACATTAAATGGTGTATGACCAAACAAACTGCATTCATTGGACTTCCCAGACAGATGGAGTTGAATTCGGAGGCAGCTAATTGCCTTGGGGACCTTTCTTTGGCAAGTATTCCATTGGCACTCTTAAGGGGTGGAGAGGCTTCACACAGAAAGCTTAAAAGCATCTGGGCTGCTGTTGTGCAGAATGCTACTGCTGACAGATTTACCATCTGCCTTTAAGAAAGGCAACGGTTTTGGGAGCTTAGATATCAGTATTTTCAGTAGAAAGCCCTTTGTCAATCAAAATCTCCTCATTAGAGAGCAGAACTTGAATTATAAATAAGTGCAGTAAGTAAAAAAGGAAATATCAAGACATTAGTTTGCTTTTATTTGTGTCAGGCTACACAAAACCCCCTGTAACTTCAGGAAACAGAAAACTGTAAACACATTTGTATGATCCATAAGCTAAGCTTTCTTTGTGCAAATAATTTTACAGATGTACCAACGATAACCCTGTTCCCACAAGAAAGAGTTGTGCTATAATAGCACAGGAAAATGAATTCCTAGTACACACTGTGCTATGTTAGATAATTCAGATATGTATTTTTGTAAAGTGCCTTTGACTTTAAAATGTAATTGCTTTTCATTCTCTTGTTTTTAGCCAACAGAATGATGTATCTGCCCTGCAAGGGAACTTCAATACTCTAACCACAGGAAGAAAAAAAAGGATGTGCAGTCATCCTTGTACAATTTCACATATACTTGCCTACATATGAAATTATAATTATATCTCATGACTAGTGCAATTTTAAAGAATCAGTCGAAGTTAGAAACAAAAAATAGATCTTTTTCTTAAAATTTCCAGAACAGGAATATTTTCAGCACATAAATGCACATATATAAAAATATGTAAATACAGATCTAAGTTAATACTTAAAGGTCTGAATGACAAATATTCATCTCAACAGTTCATAAAACTGTTAGGAAATATGAAGAATGGGGTTACAGATTCTATAAACAGTACTCTTTCTTAAGCCTGTAAGTGAGTGTGTATGTGTATAAGTCTTTAGTGCCTTCCTGCAAGATGTAAAAAACCAGTGATGTCCAGTGATGTCACTGTATTACTGTGGTTTATCAGTAAATGTACACTGGATGTTTGAAGGGAGTAAATATTTACTTTGTGACCCATATTTTTAAAGCCAAGTTTCAGTTTAATATGTACTCAGAAGAACGCTAAATTTATTATATTGTTATTGTGCGTATGTATTTAAACAGATGTATAGGGTTTTTTATATGTATGTGTAGGTATATGTCTATTGTTTATCACAAATATCAGAAGACAGGTACAGGTAGCTGTTATACTATATGTTTTTTGGGGTTCTTTTTTGTGAGTAATTCTTATGTTTGCTTACCTCAAGCACTTTATCATAAATCTAGAAGGAAAGATAAAGAATATATACCAGCGTTTTTCATTCAAACTTGTATGGCTGCAAAACACTAAACCTCATGGAGGATAGAAAGAACACATTGCCAGATATAGGAAAGGATGCGGTTTAGGCCTCAAAAACCTATGCAGCATGTTGACATGGTGCCACTATGAAGCAAAAATTACAGATATGTGATGGGTAAAGGAAGGTGGAGAAAGAATATTACACACTAGTCTAGTGATTACTGCTCTACCATGAAAATAGGACTGAAAATAGGTTTTCAGTTGTTTTTCCTAGGGTTGTTTCTATGTTTTAATACAGAATGCTTTCTCTCAAAGCTTAGGTTAGTGAATGTATCTAGGAGGCAGAAAAAATCAGATTGAATGTTTCAGTGTCAAGGAAGGCTCTGAGTTTAAGCACTCTAATGAAATACAGCTTTTCCACTGAATGTGTTTTAAAAGAAAAGGGAAATTATCTCCTCCCAGAGAAGAGGCTTTTTTTTTTCACTAAGGACTTCTGACTTCAGCCTAAAATATAGATCCTAATGTAGAGTTTAGAAAGAATCAAGTTATTCAAATGAAGCACTCTATTGTCATTAAAGGGGGCTAAGTGTTGGCTTACTTTTCATGCTGAGATACTAGATCATGTACTTCCGTACTCTGTTGCCATCTACGGAGCTGATATATCAATGTAAAAAAGAGATGTGAGAGTCAAATGATGTGTTTTCTCCACCATTTCCTGTTCTAAAGTTTAAGCATATCTCTGTATCAGCGTGCTGGCTGCTATGAAACATTTTCTTGAATGGATAATGTCCTCCAGGCATGGCATAAGAAGTTTAGTTGGAGCTTGGAGTCCCACTCCGGTGGCCACATGCCAGAATCACTTTATGGGTCTAGTTCTTAATCTCTCTCTTCTGTTAGTTTTCTGTTACTTAAATAACAACCGCTGTATTTCCTCACTTCATAGAGGGTAAATATGCTACTTGTAGTGTCCTGGCTTTGATAGTTATGGAGATCAGATTGGTAGATATATAAAAGTTCTATTGCGTAACAAACTAAAAAGGGAATATATTCCTATTTTTGAAGAGATCTTAGCCACAGTATTTTAGAAACATAGAAGCTAGATATTCTGTTTTAATGGAAGTGAGTTGGTCTAATTAAACCACTGTAAATCTCCATGAACATGTGGATATTAGTTGCCTACTGACTTATGACAAGTGCGTTCATGAAAATGCTTTCTTTAGCTTTCTTTATTCCCTTATGTAACGAAGCAAATATGCAATTAAATCAATGGTAGTAAGTAGACAGAACTTCTTGTAAAATAGACATTCTGACATTTAAACCAGACCTACAGGAGTCCACAACTTACCACTTCCAGAAGATTTCCCTATGTATAACTGAGGGCATAAAGAGAAGAAAATAAGGCTAAACATGTAAAATTGAAAGCATCATTTGGCTTCCAGGTGGTAAGAAGGATATTTCCAGGTATCCACTGGCTAATTAGTAGGACTGACAATCAGAAAAAATGTCTTTTGTGAACTGAACTTATTAAAAGACTCAGTCAGTATAAGTTACTAAAGGCAGAACCTCTCACTTTGTCATTTTGGCCTGTAAAGTAGAATCATATTTAAAGTATTTTAGCAACTCGTTGTGATATGAACTGTGGTTATACCACGGCTGTTAAATGTTTCCTCTGGGAATATCTTCCACTTCTCAAGTACATCTTATGGAAAACCATGGGAATCATAGCAACATCACGTTTTCTGCATATTTTACAGGCTGTAAGACGCCTATGCAGATTTTGTAGGAAGGTTGTTAATATAATAGTTGAAAAGGGTATTTCTAAAAATCGCTAAGATCCTAAATGCAGACTTGTGATTCAGTGTATGTCGAGTGCTCCTTCTGCAAACCTTAAGAAAAAACAGATTTTTTTCAAATTATGTTTTTATATAGTACAGTTTTTTTTAATTTTTTTTTTCTTTGAAGAATATAGCCCAAATTCTGAAGCTCCGTGGTACAGATAAAGTGTATTCAGGGAATGAGTGGGTTATGGGGATTTGTGGAGAGGGTAAAACAGCTATTAAATCAGCTGTCTTCTGAAGTGTCTTTAAGGTAAGCAAAATAATCTCAGTTTCTTCTTCATGATTTTGCTAGTTTGTCTACAGTAATCATGGGCAAACCATGATTTTTCTCCTATTTCTTCTTGCTACAAACAGTGTCTCTATTCCTTCACAGTTCTTTTGTATAAAAGAGAATGAGAAGAAGAAACTATTTTTCTCTGTGTTTCTTCTGGCAAGTTGTCTTTTGTGAGGGGAATTATTTCATATCCAAGTAGGGAAAGATATTGTCACAATACTTGAGTTGCACCCATCTATTTAACTATCTGTATGACATTTAGTATACTCTCCCATTGACACATTGCTGTGTTTTCTTGGTGTTGTTTAATTTACTCTGCATTGAGGGCAGGTGAAGCAAACGCAAGAACAGTGGTTTCATTGTGATGTTATCTTAATACTCCAGCTCCTACTCAATAAGAAATCAGTGAGCATATTCAGAAGTGTGTACACGGTTGAAAACATATTTGAAAATAAAGTGAGAAATAAACACATAGAATAAAGTGAAAAATCTAGAGGTAAAGTGCTAATTTTTGTGTGACCGCAGCTCAGCTGGGGTCATTCTACAGTTCATTATGATATGATTATTATGACATAGTTCATTATGTCATTCTATAGTATAGATCATTATAACATGTTAGATTTGGATAACACAGAAATATTAAACATTCTCCACTATGTATGCAGAATGTTAACAAAACATGTATTTTAAATTATGTTTGATTTTACCTACACTTTGCCTATATTGAATCTGAATTTACTAAAAAGAAGAAAAAAAAAAGAAAACTCATTTTAATATTTTATGGTAATAAAAATTAGCATTTTGAACACTACCCTCAAATATTGTGAAATGTTTGGTGTAATTCAAGATACAAAGTCCAGAAGCTGAGGACAGACTGTATTATAAACCCATCATAACTTTGTAAAGAAGCAAGAACAAATGTCTATATACTCACTCTTTTTAAGCAAAATGTTAAAATTGATGCTCTTATAATCTGAATTATTTATGTGACTGTTTAGGGATCAGAATCCTCCTCTTCTGCATATTTTGTGAGTGTATTAATCTATCTACCTCTAAGGCCTACAATTGGACTTGATGCAAGTATCTTTTTTCCTCTTTGTCCAAGATTATAAAGTTTAAGTTCTGATAGTGTCTTCTATGTCCTTTCCAAGCATTAAGTGAACCTCGTGTTGCATGAGACATAAACTCTTACTCTGTTTCGGATATATTTGTTGTCCATCCACACTGAGATTTCTACTGAAGATTCTCATTTGTAGCGATATATTAATGAAGTGAATGCTGGCAGTGTGGATGTCACAGCCACCTTCAGGAAGAGTGAAAAGGAGAATTCAGGGAACTACAGGCTGGTTAGTCTCACCCTAGTCATTTAGAAATCCCCAACATCTTTTCCACCCACAAGAAGTTGACTGGGAATAGCCAGTATCAATTTACTGAAGGCAAATTATGCCTCACTAACCTGATCATCTTGCCTGATGAGATGACTGGCTGCAAGACTAAAGAAACAGCAGTGAATGTTATGTATCTTGGCTTTAGAAAGGATTTTGATGCTGCTTGATATAATATTGTTACAGACAAATTAGTGAGATATGGACTGGAAAGTTGATTGGAAAATTGGCTGGATCACTGGGCTCAGAGGATTGTGATCTGTGGTACAAAGTCCAAACAGTGGCTGATTGCAGGTGGTGTCCTTCAGTGATGGCAGCTGTGGCAGTAGATATTTGCAGGTTTTATTAATGACCTGGATGATGGGATAGAGTGAGACCAGCAAGTTCATTGTCTCTAGCAAACCGTGAGAAGAGATCAGTGCTGTGGAGGATAGAGATGTTATTCAGAGAAATCTTGACACACTAGAGAAACGACCTAGCAGAGACATCATAAATGTAACAAAGACAAAGTCTGAATCTAGTAAGCAATAAGGCCATGCAACTGTACTGTATATCTATGCAGACATAGAAAACATTTTTGCAGCATCTAGGGGGCCTGCTACCCAAGAATTTGAACATGATTCAGCAGTTTGTCCACTCTGCAAAAAAGACCAACCACCTCCTGGGCTGTATTATCAGCAGTGCTTCCAGAAGTTCTGAGGAAATGATTCTTGCCCTCTACTAGACATTTATTGTGAGATGACATCTGAAGGAGTGTCCTGTTCTAGGCTCCCTGTACAAGAATGACATAGGTGTACTGGAGCAAGCTCTTTGAAGAGCCACCAGAATTGTCAGGGAGATGGAGTTTATTGCTTATTGCTTGTTGCATGTGCAGGGAGAAAAGGCAGTAAAAACTTTCTGCATGAGGGTGATAAAACACTGAGACAGATTGCCAGAGAGGTCATGGAGCTATTCAAAACTTACCTGGACACAGCTCTGAGCAACTTGGTTTTATTTGACCTATTTTGAACATGTGGACACACTAGATTTGTTCAGACCATTATTATTCCATAAAGAATAGCTCACAGTGAGTGTGATCAATGGAGAAAAATGATGAAATTTCTGAACACAGTATCCAGAATAAGAAATCTAAGAGTCTTCAACTTGCTACGTGTTCCTCATATAATCTTTTCCTTTCTTATTAGGTTTTGTAAATAGACAGAACTTATTCTTGAAAGTTATAATAGTGCAATGATTTAAATAGACCAGCTCAATTTTGTATGCAGACCACAAATAAAACAAATTACTGATGTGGACCATAAATAAAAAAATAGTACTTCATAGTAGCAATGTCTTGTCAGAAAGGGGAAAACCATTACCATTCTTTCCTTAGATTATTAAGAATGAATATAACTTAAGAGGAAGAGAAGCAATACCATTAAAAAAAAAAAAAGGTAATGTGTAACTTCTGCCTTTTCTATTCTATGAAAAGATTTTTATGACTTATTTCATGTCCTTGTGAAACATCATGGTCAGCCCTTTTCATTTTTTACTATGTCTGCAACTTACTGGAAAGCAAATAACCTCAGTTCTTGCTAGCAGAAGAAACCTAGAAAAGCCACAGGTGTTTCTGGATTATTGTTATCAATATATTGTGGGGAAACTGAAGCACAATAAACATGCTTAGCTTGTTAGTTGCAAGTTCTTTTACTGTTTTAGAGAAAAAACATAAAAAGGTGCAGCAGTTGTGTTATTGCTGCCTAGATTCAGAAGAAAGTCAGAATGACAGAACACAATTCAAAATTATCACATGTGGATATATTTTCTGTAATCTCCCTCCTTAAAATCATACCTGAAAGCTCTAGCATGGATTTGTCCTCCATTTGAAAAAGACTCCACTCATAAAATAGTAGTTTTGTGCGTGATCTCTAAACTACGTATGTAAACCCAGGCAATTACTTTTAGATTTTTCCGTCAAATGCTTCCTAGTGTGAAGTTATGGGTTTAGTGACTTTCATAAATAATACTTTGTGATAAAGCGTTGGCTGTATCATTCACACCTCCTTCCCAAACCCAGCCTGGATGCAGGCCAGCTGGTGGTAATTGGATCATGCATGTTATTGCTCTTGTATATTTGGGATCACTTAGTCTTCTTTTTGCATTCCATTGAGGAATTTTCTTTGTCCTGTGGTTTTTCCTCTGCATGTTAATTGTGTATTTAAAATGAACCATGCAAATAAATATATCCATAACCATGGTGACACTGTAATATTATGCACATATACAAAGTACAAAGGTAACTCTGTAAGAGTGGTATTTTCTGTGATCAATTGCTGGAAATTTAATATCTTTTTTTTTTTTTAATAGAGAAAGAATGGAATGTGCTGAGTACTTCCAGATCTACTTAAACTGCAGTTACTAGTCTGAATTAATCCAATACTTAATACTTCTTCATAGAAGTGATGATCTGTGTGTTGCTGTGTCCATGTTGACTAATATTACCATTTTTTTGTGAATGTTGGGATATGATGTAGAATTTTCCTTTTACTTAAGAGCCCATGCTTCTGAAGACACCTTAATACATAAGAATCTCAGGCAGCAAATCTTATCACTCATAGTTCTGTTACCTTAGGTAATTATATATCTTTTTCTTGTAGTATATGAACACTTAACGTATTCATTATTTTTTCTCACAATGTATTATAATCTCCACCTGCCCCGGGAAGCTGAGCTAAATAGAACATAAGGCCCAAATAAGAAAGAAATTTTCATACCCTATAACCACCGTCACTGATGTCTCTTAATTGCTTGTATTTTTGACTAAACTGAACCCATGCAGCCTAAAGTATAACAACTAGCCTTTCATATACCAAAGACATTAAGGTTTACCTTCAAGATCCTACATGACTCTTTATTGTTTTTTAGAAAAAAAAAATTATCCTAGAGACTGTCAAAATTGAAACTAAATGAAATACAAGCCACACTAGTTTACCGAAAAAGAAAATCAAGTAAGTCTTGTGATTTTGAGAGCCTGAGTGAATTTAGCTGGTAAAGGACAATAGCTGTGGGCAATTATGTGGGCATTGACTTCTGCTAATTGTGGGGACACATGCTCAAATGCAGAAAGATCCAGGCTTTAAGCCTAGAGCTGTTCACGGCTGCATGTTTACTAAAAAGCATTATGTTTCCCCATCATGATCTGCTTCTTTCCATGACTCTTTCCAGAGGAAAGCTGAAAATTGATAAAAGGTGGTTTTCATGCACAAAATATTTACCTGTAATAGATGTAGCATAGCTACCACAGTAAAACAGGTGTGTCTAAAACCTCTACTGCTGTGTTAAAGCCCCCTTTGAATGCCTTCCTTGGCAACACAAGTGTCCTTGCTTGGTAACACACACTAGAAATATTAAATTACTTATCTCAATTACTTATACAAATATTTTCCATAAGGTAGGTTCCAAAAATTAGAAGTTCTACCACTTTCAAATTAATTCAGATCTTCAAACTCTTTTTTAAAAAAATATTTTATGTTCTCTTACCCACAATGTATATAACTTTATTATGTTCTGGTGCTCAGTAATATTAAGTATTGAATCAAATTCACACAACCATAGATGTAATTTGAATTGTATTAACTAATTTAAGTACATTCAAATAAGGGGTTTTCAGATTTACAGTTCAGGTTAATTGTACCTATTTGTACTGAAAATTATGCTGAATTAAAAAGATCATGAAGGCTATTTCTTGATTTCTTGATCCAGTTGTCTACTGCACATGAGATGAAAGTTTGGGCTAAATCTGGTCCAACTTCTGTTTCCCTTTTATCATCTCCACTTCACAGTTTTAAAGATACTGCTGCCAACTGGTCAGTATCTCTAAAACTTCCGTTTCAAAATTTAAAATGTTAACAGATGCTCAAAGGAAGTGTAGAAACTCTATATTAAAGATACAGAGTAGCTTTCATACCCACCATAATCATGTCTCTTGCTCATGTGGTGAACATATGTCATTTGTTGCCTCAGGATTTAAACTTTCCTTGCTTTTTTTCTTCTCAGGAACGTTCTGAGTCTGTCCTTCATTTTCACTCCATAGTTTTCTTTACACACTGTTTATAGAAGTAGCATGTTTAACACTCTCTGCCTCCCCCAAATTATAGTAATTTCTTAATTGTGGCAAATGCATCAAAAAACGTAACAGTGGAGAGCCACCATCAGTTTTAACCTCAGTATGCACACAGATCGGGTATCTGAAAAACCTCTGAGTCGACTTGCTAACTAAGTAGTTTGTAGTTTAAATTTGTTTATTTAAAGAGTGAATGTCTTGCTATGGAAAAAGCAGCAACAGTAATAACTGACAGAGTTAGAAATCTAAGTTCACAAATAAGAATTGAATTTGAAGGCCAAAATAATAACAAAAGTTGTGACTCTGTACATGCTTTTTTGTTTGGTTTTATGGTTTCAGTATCTCTTCTGACTGTAAGCTTAATAATGACATCTAACCAATACGGATAGCTTTAGTTGTATATTTAAAGGAGAATGATTAGTAGTGAGACAGTGAGCAAATTTATCTAATTAGTCATCACGTTTAACACTTCAAGGAGATGAATGGGATAATTTCACAGTTATCTCCAGGCTTGCATATGTTTGGCATAGAAGTGCATCATTCTGCATTGCCAGGGTTATCTAGCTACATAGAAAAACTTTATTGAGAAGCAGAAAGACTTTATGGTGGAGTTCTCTTTAGAAATACAAAGAAGAAATTAATTTCTTGGAATTTAAGAATTTTTTACACTAACAAATTTCTATTGTTCTTGTACATTGCTATTTCAGTTTTTGCTCAACAGCTATTGTGAGATTCTTTCTCTCATTTTACCTGTTGTAAGAAAGTGATTATTTTAACTATCGTTCCCTGTACATTAATAGTTGTCAATATCTTGGCAGGCCCCATAGAATTTAGGCAACTGATATACTTACTGCTTTTGATGGGTCATTCACATATGTGAATATCTGTGAATAGTAAAGAATTTTAAATGTTATTACTGTTTATAGGAAAAGTATAAAAGCAAATACTTCAGTGAGAGAGACAGCTAAATGACTGATTATATAATTATTACATTATATGCTGTAATAAACAATTTTTATGCAGATAACAGAATGTGTAGGTTCTTCCAAGATAGCAGAGCTCAGTCTTGTATCTAGTTATCATTTTCCTAGTTTTAGATATAAGCCAAGTATAATGGATTGAATATGTGACTAAGCACCATGGGAAAACTTTAGGTTGCTTAACTGAACTGTCTACAGTCCAAGTATCTTCATTTAAGATAGGTTTGCACTTTCTGTGACCTCTCTGGTGTAAAATAGATCAGATGCATCAAACTGTACAGAAATTGCTTCTTTTACTAAATTGCTAGTCCAGATTCAGACATCTGAATGTCTGAGCTGGTTAAGAATTGTATATATGTGACAGTAATATGCTATCAGTATTTTATGCAAGAAAGTCCAAGCTAATTTCGAAATTAAAAGGAAAAGACACCTACACATAATGAATGATAAACTGGGGCTGAATGACATGGCGCATGCAATATGCCATGACATTAGATTGCAGAATGAACTGAAGCATAGGAGCCTTAATCTGCCAAAATAAATACTTTTTGTAGCAAAAATATTCACCTACTTCCTCATTAAGTGAACTGGAACACCACCTGAGAGAGGAAAACTTGTTCAAAGGGCTGAGTCAGGAAATCGAACATGATCCTTTCAGGTGACTAGAAAAACAAAAGTAAACAATTCCATACGTGTCAGAGATACATGGCATGTAAGTACTTTTCTTAACTCAGACATTTAAGTCTAAACTTCACAGGACTAATATTTATCCTACTCTATTCAAATTTTATTTCAAAGCACAAAAGCATATTAGTTGAAGCTATTGGCTGTAATGAGAACAGTGCATTGGCAGTTGATTCTGCTTTCATTAGTGACAGCAGACAGTATTATCAGCCTAATTTTCCAAAGATCTAAGGAAAATCAAGCTTTCATTATGTCCAAAATTAATACAATCACTTTTCTTTCTCTAGGTGGGCTGGATTGTTTGGCTAATCCCTAATACGTGTTTCTGCTCATTCATATTTTAGGCAATGAACCTGCAAAGCCTAAAAGCCATAGGCAATGCTTAACTTGATATATCTGGTACTTCCAGTGTTTGGTTTTGGTATTTTTTCCTTTCCTCTTTGTTTTAAGTAAGTAAGTACTTAGATTGTCTCTGCATATTGTGCAGATGATTTCTATTTATTTCCAACAAAATATACTTTCTACCTCTCTCTGAAATTTCTAATCCTTTTTCAGTGGATTTACATTTTTGTTATTTGTCAGTGGGTAGTAAGACTGTCAAGACTAATGGGATGTTAGTCAATCTGTTCGTAGAAAACATTTATACAGGTGTGATGGTTATACAAATAGTGAGGCAGCCAAGAGGAGAACATTGAAGCTACTGTAGTTTTGTGAGCAAACACCCTTTCTGGAGCTGTGTACTCTTACTATGAAACTCAGCAGCACCCATCTGCAACCTGTTAAGTCAATATACAGGAAGGCATTAAGCCATAAATAAGTTACTGACAAAAAAAGAAAAGGATTAAGATTAATTTGGCAGAAATAAAGTAATAAGTATGATTAACCAAGTTCAATCCTTTGTTGCCTCTGTATCTATCCAGGAGAAAACTTTTATTATAAACACAGTAAACTACAAAATTCTTTCCACTATTCTTTCATCGTCTCCTCAAAGACCTAGTTATCCTTTTTTTCATACAATATTGCCATGTCATAGACCATAGATCATGAATCACAGAGCTTTGCCTGAAATATCAATGAAACTTATGTAGCTGAAGACATTGAATAGTAGCGAAAAGTCATCAACTCTTATTCCTGTAGCTAGGCAAATCGGGTAGAAGTTCAATTTTTTAAATTTTCATTAAATTGTATACTTTGCTATGAGATTCCTTTCTTTTAGATAACAGAGAAAGAAGAATAAGGCCTGTTTCATGAGCTTACATGTGGCTCTACCTAATCATACTTGTCTTCTGCACCTCTTTAATGAGTTAATGTCCCTGAGACAGTCCTGTTAACTTCATTGTGATTTCACATAGAAGAAGATGCTGTCATATTAATGAACTGACGTCCCCTATAAAGGCAGAATACAGTGAGTCTTAAAAATACTATTCCCTTCTAATTTTCAGCTCAAGCATGGGAGATGTTAAATGATATAATACAGAAATCTGTAATACAAATATTTGTTAGCATTATGATGAAGCTATCAGGTCAATGAATGTTGAAGAATATCTTCATAGAATAATTTTAGTACTCTTGAAAATAATTTCTGCAGATAAGAAATAATAAATAATGTTTGTAGAATTTCTAAGAAACTAAAATTTAATTGTTTAAAAAAATTCTACCTTAGAAATCTGTAGATCTTAAATTTGCTTGAATTGCAGATGATTTGTATTTAAATTCCTTTATAAAGAGGTCGCATTTCAAAAAGGAAATGTATTTTCAGTCTTAAGGTACAGCAATAATTTTATTGATATTAATGACATTGTTATTCTAGTCAAACTGTTATTTAGTTGATATACTGCTCGATCATAGTCTTTACAGTGGCTATAGGTAAAAAGTAAACTGTGGCTTTGTACAGATACTGTGCAAACAGCACACAGAAAGACCAAAGAGCATAGGACTTTTTTTTGCAGTGTCCCAGATGCAGATTTTAACTCAGCCACAATCTGCCTTCTGCCATTAACTCTGGGTAGAATAGACTATAATATAACAGCTCTATACTTTGTGCAATCATATAGCCAGGTGCCACTTTAGTGCAGTTACATTCCTGGGTAAAGAAATAATATAAAGGCTCAGCCTACTCTCTTCACACCATTACGGAAAGGGGAAGTAATGTCTCTGCAGAGGTTACTTTCCCACTTCATAAATGAAGGATGCTTTCCCACTGGTAATGTGGACAAACCTGTGTAATGGGCAAAAAAGAAGGTTGCTTAGATAACATGGTAGAGCTGAGTAAAAATTGAAATTACAGTTCCTTGGGGAAATTCAGCTATTTCAACACTTGGTTTTTGTACCTAATTGGGTTGAAAAATTGGAACGTGCCAAAGAAGCATATACTGTAAATGCTGCTTTTCTTCTGAGGTGGTGACATTTAATTTTGAGTTCATACAGCATTAAACAGCTTTCTGTTGTTCTATACTGTTATATGCAAATGCCACAATATATTTGCAGCTATGCATTCGCCATAATGCCCCATACAACTCTGTCCAGTATAATATTACAGTGGATCATAGATTTCAGAGGTTGTTTGACTAGCAGGCAAACACTTGATGTTAATAGTTGTCTGACAGTATGAGTAACAGGCATTCTGTTAATGAATAAATATAATGCACACAAACCATTTGCGAAAATGTGTAACTATTATGCATTTGAACAAAACTTGATAAAACTGTAAGGTAGTAAATCTCCATATATGAACTGTAAAAAGACTCAGTATATATAAGTGATATAACAAAAATCTTTATCTGCTTCTGCCACTTCCTTTCTCTATCTGGACTTAATAATTGCTATTAAATATTTCAATATAAATATCTGGAGTGTGATTTGAGCCCTTGCATCTTCGCAAGGTGATGGAAAGAAACCACAATCTAGTCCTGACAGATAGTATTTCAACTAGAAGGGATACCATGACAAATTATAATCATGCTTACAATCACTGTAGCTGTGTTGTAGAGAACTCTGAAGAGTTGTGTAGTAATAGGTTATCTTAGCTGTCTGTGAGTAAAAGATATCCAGTCAATATTTTAGCCTGCTAAAAATATTCCTGGAAAAAAAAATCCATATGGTAGAGCAAAACCACAAGGGAAATTATACTTTCTTTGTAAGTTATTCCTGCTAGAAAAATAGCGAGGTCTTCTGTTTATCATTATATTTATGAGGTAACTTCAATGAAATCATAAAAGTATTATCTTATGAACTGCAGAAGCTTTCATTTATTTTTCTGCCAAATCACTAAATGGGCCAATCTTTCAGGTATATTGCAAAAATGAAGTTGATTTCCTACAACGAAACTGGGTCAAAAGAAATGGGATGGTTGGGTGACATAAAGCTTCCTTTGTAGGGAGAAAAAAAGATTGTTATATAGATAATTGCTAGCATTTCCTTTGAAACTTTTATGTGGGATATGTCATGCATTTAATGTACTCAATTCAAATTTCCCTTTTTATATGGTACATAGTGATAAAGCATATGGACAGACTTTAGATTTACTTTAATGTCCCTATGTATATGAAAATAACAGCTAGATATTGCAGATGACATAGTTCATACAAATATCAGTAGCGATTTTACTGCTTTCCTTTCCTGTCTGTTTCTCCCGCCAAAACAAGCACCTCATTTCAGAATGCCTTCCTGGGAACTATTTCATTATTAAAAAAAAAAAAAGAAAGAAAGAAAGAAATGGTGACATCCAGTATGGAGTTTTGGAAAGTGAAATGAAAAAATTAGAGTGTCTTTTTGAAATCATCTAAACACTTTAAGAGTATAAAGCAACCTCACAGTCCTAGTTTTTGTGTTTGTGACTAATTTTTATATAAATAGTCAATGTGTTTCTGCATTTAGATGTTTTTTCGGGTGAGAGGCTCCTGTTCTGAAGATTGTCAATGAGGATTCCAGATGAATTAAGTATCTGTCAGTAAAGTGTAATTTCCTACTCAGAATTATTTTCCCACAGAAACAGTCAAACAGTTTTCTAAGTTCACCCACTAAGGAGAGCTACAGACTTAGGAAATAATATCTGTGTACATCGAAAGCTGACCATGGAAAGTGATTTCTTTACTTACTAGACAAATGAGATTTCCCAAAAATATTTTTTGCAGAATGTTTTTTGAACTTACCATTGAACTCATTTAAAAAAACCCCAAACATTATAAAGGTTCTGTGACTTAGCTGCAGACTATGTTTTGTGGACTCATGTCACACTGCAGGGGCTAAAAACTACAAAATGGAGATAGAGGTAGAATTTGAATAGGAACAGAAGTAGAATAAACAGGAATAAATAAAGAATATCTGAATTTGTAAGCCAAGTTTTGTTTTGGATAATGGAGAATTGCAATATCTCTTTTATAGGAATGCCTGAGCCTAAGTTAAAAAAAGTAAAGTAGAAATACTGTAAAATGTACAATACAAGACTCTTAAAAGGTGGAATAAATTTGGAAAAGCAGAATTCTAAATGTGAATGTTTAAAGCAGACCTCACTAGATCAAAGTTACTTACAGAATGCCTACTACTTCTCATGAAAGGCTGTGCATTCAACAGATTGAGCAATTCCATTACATTTCAATACATTTACACATTTGAAGAAACAGCTAATTGAAGAACCACACACATCAATGCCTGAAAGAATCTAAAGAAAAATGAACTATAGGATGGAATTCTTTCTTTCATCATATTCCTTTGGAACTTTATGTAGATAATAAGAGAAAAATAATTTTTAACCTTGATTTTCCTTTAAATTTTACATGGGCATTAGAGGTTGTTCTGAATGCCCACCTCTCTAAACTTTTCTGTGGATGTCTGCCTACCAAAGAAAAGAGATAGAGATCAAGAGTAACTGTACCTTCACAAGTTTCTATAACAACCAATCAATATCTGATAAAAATGAACCAAGAATATCTACGTATTTCTTCACTGGGCCTTTAGTTAAAAAAAAATAAAATGGAGTACAATTTTTATTCAACTGGTTTGTTACTTTATTAAAAAAACAGATTAGAAATATCAAAGTACTTTTGTCACTGTATTCCTCTAATCTTTCATTGGAAGTCTGAATGACTGACTACGTGACAAAATTTTCAATGACTAAACTTAGGCTATATGAAATTGTAATTTAAGTACTACAATGTATATTTGCAATATTTACCTGCATATGCCTGTGTATCAGTGAGGTGTAAAAAACCCTCAAAAATAGACACATTTATTAAAATTAACAATTTAATGAAAATTACAGCAGCAGTAAACGTATTATATTCTTGCATTCAGAATCACACTTAAAAATAGCAGATATTTTTCACATCATAAAGCTGAAAGTAAAATATCTATTCAGTGACTCAAAATGCCTTCCAAACCAGCATCAAGTTAATTGAATAATTAATAATGAAAATTAAAACATGTATTTCTGAGAGAAATACATGTATAATTCTGAGAGAATTATAAAAGAAGTTTGTGAGGTTTCAAGACGAGGTGTCAAGTGAATAGTACCAGATGTAACAAATAGAAAGCTATTCTATAGCTGTTCCTATATTTTGTAATATAAATAGGGAAATAATCCTCATAGCTGTTGAATTTTGGACAAGAATCAAGAATATTAGAGTGATTTGAAAAGAGAAAATTGAAGTAATGGTAGGACAGAGTAGGCTAGGCTAGCATGTACATAAAAATGACTGAGAAGATGATGATACAGAGAGCATTGTTAGTGTTTCAGGCACCATCCAAAGTACTTGGAGTTCACATATGCTGGACAATCTTCTTTTTACACCTCGATCTGTTGTCTCCAAACAGGTAGTTTTTTTATTGTTTTATTACACAGTGAATAAATGAACTTGCTTCCATGTCTTTCCTAGTGGCTCTGCAACCCTGTGTTGAATCTAAGATTCCTATTATCCATTTTTTCATGCCTAATTGTCTTTGAGGGTAACTGAATGGTTAATTTCTTCCATTACATGTGTGAATTCAAAGTCTTTTTAGCAGGAATGTAAGGGGAAAGTTCTTTCTGTCTGGCACACAGCTACTAGAAAGAAGCACTAGTTCATAGTCAGGCAGGTTCCTTTACAACACCAGTCTGCAGTACTGGTTTTACTCGTGTATTCTGGATCATTGGACTTCAGAGTGGCCCAGACTCTGCGGAACCACAATATGCCTACAGAAACTGTTTCTGCATGCAACACAATGCATGTGCCTTTTCTGTGCTGGTTATAAAGGATAAAATCCAGATGGTGCTTCATGTTTTAATTAATAATTTGGATGTCCTTTGAACCACTTTTATTTTTAACACTCTTGAAAAACAAATATCTCACTTTTGTCTCATTTTTTTTCAAATAAATACTGTGTTCACCTATTTGCCCTCAGATTTTTGTGTTTTGTGTTTGTTCTTTTTTTTGTTTTTTTAAAGAACGTATGGAATACAAAAAAGAGGCAGCTTTTCTGCTGCCCTGGCAAAACTCATCATGTCATGTAGGAATATTGGTTCTTAATTTGTGCTATAGATATAGGCTGATAATGTGTATAATGGGTGGACTGTGCGACGGATAAGAAATTGGTTGGATTTTTGTATTCAGAGAATAGTGGTCAATGGCATGAAGTCCAGATGGAGATGCGTGACATTAAATTCATTAAATTTCACATAAATCAATGTTGAAAGCCTAGACTAGAATAGGACAACAATTTCATCCTACTGTAAATGGAACATGTTAAAAAAGATAACAACTACAGAAGGCTTATAATTTGTATGTTTAGATAAATCTGTAAGACACTTGGTGTTCCTTTTATAATGTTTTCCATTATATTTTGTTCTTTTCAAAAGGCAATACTCTACTGAGTCTGTATTATTTCACAGTAAAACTACGTAAAATCTTCAATATCTATCTGATCATGCATAACTCATGATTCTGCAGAAGTGTAACAGCTATCTCATGAGATGAAGTAATGAATATATTTCCAGTACTATTTATTTTTCCCCAGAGCAGAAATATTCTATTACTGTACTTTTTTACAGCTGAAAGTGCAAAAAGTAGGCATACAGAGTACTAAGAATATATTTGAGTTATATTAGCCTTATTTTTCAAATATTATCCTTACATCTTTTCATAAATTATAAAATCTATGTTTGGTTTTTTCAATATGTTGACTTTTTTCATAACATACCCCTTTATTGTGAAGACGATTAAAACACAGAAAAGAAAATAAAACTTTTTTTACAAAAATATTGTATTGACAGACCTGTTCTCATCTTAGAAGTAAAATGTTCCTATTTTAGGAGTTGATAGAAAATGCTAAATTTTGTCTAATAATTTACAGTGATATATTACTGTTTAATCACTAGTTTGAGTATGAGAGATAACTATGTATTACTATTATTGCAGTGGTTCAGTTTCAGCTATATATAGGACCAAGTATATGATTTCTATGTAATTATTTTCTGAAAGATAGAATCATAGCATATCCTCATTTGGGAGGCATTCATGAGGATAATTGACTCCAATTCCTGACTCCACACAGGGCCACCTCAAGTTAAAAAATATATCTAAGGGCATTGTTCAAAACCACCTTTAACACTTTCAGGCTTTGCCATGACCCCTTTCTTGGGGAGCTTGTTCCTGTGGTTGATTATTCCCTCCAATAAGAACTTTTTCCCAGTTGATAATTTCCCCTGATTCAGCTTTAAGCCATTCTCTCATGTACTGTCTGTGGACACCAGAAAGAAGAGATCAGCACCTCCACCTCATGAAGAAGCTGTAGGCAGCGATGAGGTCATTCTCCAATCTCCTCTTTAAGTATAACAAACCTAGGATCCTCAGGCACTACTCGTAAATTACTCCCTCCACTGTATGACCAGCTTCAATTCCAGCTGAGCTTTGTCTGTGTGAATTTTCTCCATATAATGATGAACAGCATCTTTGTAGTCCTGTGTAGCCTGACTTTGCTTCCCAAGTCCATATACTTTCTTTTTCCATCTGAATTCCAGAAGGAAATTTTTGTTCAGTCAAATTGGGCTCTGTCCTGCTTGATTGACTTATGACACATCAAAATTGCCTGCTCCTTCATGATTAAAGGATGGCTTTAAAAAAGTGAACAGCATTTCTAATACCCTCAAAAGCAGATTTCCAGGAGACCTTCCTAACTAGTTCCTTGAGCAGACTAATATCTACTTTCCTAAAATCCAGTGTAGTAGCTCTGTTAACAGTTTTCTTATATTACCAAAGATTTTAAACTCAACAGTTTCAAGATCACTGTGGCCAAGATAACAACCAATCTACTTTAAAGCTCTTTAAATATGTAATTTTAAATTAATTTTTTGTAGTTTTGTGTTGATTGATATAAAATGCAAAATATTGATCACTGATATTTTGACTTTTTTTTCCTTTTTATTCATGCTTCTGGAGTCCTGAAAGTGTTCAGGAGAGTCCTTCCTTTTTAGCAGTGTGTATTAAAAACGTTTAATATGATATCCAAAAGTATTGTGTATATAAATAGAAAACATTAAAAATTATACAGACTCTTAAACAAAGAAAGAAACTTATTAAAAGTTAAAAATTAAGACAATGATCTTGTTTATCACTGAAAAGTTGAACAGCTTTCTTTTCTACCAACTTCTTTGATATTGACAGGGGTTTATCCACATTGCAAATTACCCTTTTACCTTCACATGTTAGAATGAAGTTGAGAAACTAATGCATTTTTGCTGGAAAAGAGCCAATTAAAGCGTTTACAAGGCTAGAAGGTGAAGGGTATCGGTGTAACGGGAAGGGATGACATTTCATTCTCATGAATACAATGATTTAATTCCTTGACCTACTGTTGGCAAGAGCTAGTGTATGGTGAACATTCTCAGGTCTGACATATTCATTAAAACAAAACAATCCCTAAACCCCTCCCTTGGCTAAAGCAAAAGTCAAATGTTTAATTTGCAAGAGATTCCTCTTCCTTCAGAAAGGATCTGCAATGTGACTTTGAAGGCTGACTTAACCAAACAAAAGGTAAGAGAAGAATCTCTTTGCTTACCTTCCCTGTCTCACAGAGCCCATGCAAAGTAAAAAGATAAGAAAAATATTTTGAAAGGGTTATAACGTAAACATGGGCAGCTGTTTTAGACATTGCCACATGTGCACAGTCAAAGACACATCAGAAAATCCATGCTGAAATTCGGTTTTGTGGCCCTGGAAGAAAGGTCAGGAGGTTTAGCTGTTAAAAGTAAGTTAACTCTTTGCTTATTTGACCATTAAACTGTCAGCATGAAACTATGTTTTAAACTTATGATGGTCTGAAATCTTAGCGGTAAATGAAGTCTGAAGACCTATTAACCTGCCCAAGACATGAACCAGAGGTTTGTTCAGCTTCACTGACAACTGCATCAGGGCAAAGAAATGGATAGTAAGAGGTGAGAAAAACATCTGAATCTTATCTTTCCTTGGCAAAGTTATGTGGCATAAATAATTGTCAGTGCTAAACTTGAATTAATAATATATAATTGCTGACATTACTATAAAGCTAAGCTGATTTCTCATGTTTAACTATCAAATGCTTGCAATTTTCTTTCTATGAGTTCATACTTAATGTAGGTTATGAAAGGGCATTTGAGTAATCAGCTCAGTACAACCCATTTGCTTTTGAAAATAACTGTGCTCAGTGCAACCTATTTGCTTTTGAAAATAACTGTACATTTTCACTGTTGGTTCACATCACCACAACTTTAGTTTCATGTATTAATTGATGAGATTACAACTGTACTAATTAAAAATGTTACTGAATTCTTTAGGGTTTTTTGTTTGTTTTTTTTTTTCTCGAACTTTTCATCTAGCATTTAAACTAATTGTTTGGATGTAAGGAAGGTCACAAAGAAACAAAGAAAAACATGTAGTAGAGCTATCTTAAAGAATATTGTATCTGATTGTCTCACTGTTATGTATTAAGTTCTAGAATATAATTTGTTTGGTTTGCTATTTAAAAAAACTAGATATAATATAGCTTTTGTAAAAAATGTGCCAATGCATGGAGTACTTTCTTGCAATTACTTGGGTTATTAATCAGAAAGGTTAAACACCTAAATACAATAAATGTCAAAACATAGTCAAATAAAAAATAAGCACAATGATTTATAATTATTCTCCCTGTATAAAAAGATGGAAACAAATTATTTACAAAAGATACAATACAATTCTGATAAATAAAACTGGCTCACATTAAGAAAATCTGCATCACCTTCTTCTTTGCGTACAGGATTTTCTGAAATCCATTTTGTAAAACTTAATTGCCATGTTTAATTCCTATTTTCACTTCCTCAATTTCCTTTGATCACATCACAGGTAGGCTGCCAGCTCACCCTGAAGCACAATCTGTACTGTGCATTAAGACTTTAGTCTTACTAGCTGGACAAGGACTCAAGCATCCCAGCTGAGTCTCAGTAGCATTTGCACAAGATTGGACCCACCCATGTTGATCTTAAACTGTGTGATTGTAGGTGGCTTTATTATGTCAGTAGCTCAGCATTGATGTGTATCAGCATGATGGAGAAAGAAATCTTATCCCCAGTAATTACCTTAATCCTCCTCTAGACTATAACTACCTAATAATTTCTAATGGTTAGATATTTTTTAATATCCTCTCCTAAATGCTCTAAAAGGCATTAAACTAATAGATGTACCTACTTGCCACAGAGAAAAAAAAATATTTTCTCTAGGAAATACCAGGAATGAGAGATTCTGTAAAGAGACTAACTTACTTTTCAGTGAAATATTCATTCTCCTGGCTTGAAAAAACCTGTAGCGTTTTCTGGGCATTGTGGGATCAGTATGAAAATTATCATTCTTAGCAGTCATGGTGATCAACTTTTAATTTTCATATGACATGTATCACTTCCAAGTTCTGAATGAAGTCAGCCCTGGGACAGAGTAAGCAGAAAGCCTTCCCACTGTACCCATAATAGCTCAGGGGTTTTTTTTGTATAGGTAGCTGATTTCCTGCTAAGATGTTCTCACTTTCAACTTTAAAAGTAAATCTATGCCATAAAGAAACTATGCAAATTGCACCATGCTCAGAAACTTCAGAATTAGAGAAGTATAACTGTGTCATAATTAGTAAATCACATAAGTCTGAGACTGCGTTGTGGCACTAATGTTGACCCACTACTGATATGAAAAATCCATATCACCAAGTTCTATTCCCTGCAAAACATAAAACTGCCTGAAGGGAATATTTAGTCCCTGACCAATACAAATCTTGAGGTATATTTGAGAACTGTGTATCAAAGCTTGGTATGGGCTAAAACTGGTTTAAGGACAGTCTTAGTAATTAAATAGTCCTGACAATCAAGTTTCAGAGCCCAGAACATATTCTGACACTGTTTAACTTATTAGTATTGACATTGCCTTCAGGATTAGTTCTATGGCACTTCAGTTTGCTGTAGGTATTGATTATCTAGGCTAATTAAAATAATGATTATGATAACAACAGCAACAACAACAATAACAATAACAAGAGTGCCTAAATACAAATAAATTCTCTGACTTCCTAACAGAGTGCTTGTAACCAAGATGCCCTTTGGGAATCATCATTGACACATAGCATACTCCCAAATACGTGCAGACACCCGGTAATAACTGGGCACCAGTCTATAACTGTTCCAGAGACTACTCAAGCAATTTAATATTATGGATGGTTGCTTAACAGTGTAGCTATCTATATTAATAAACTAGAGAGGGCCAGAGAATAGTTCAGTACCATTCCTAATGAAGAATTTAGGTGTGGCCACTCTGTTTTGGAGGAGACAACAGCCAAAGACCTGTCCTGTTCTAATTTTATTTGGTAGTGTAACTGCATCTGCAATATCTAATGTCTACATAGTAGTGTCTTTAAGTGGCTAATAATCATATTTTCTTTCAAAATAAGGCTCAAGTGCACCCATCTGTGGCCTGGCTCTGTTATTACTCTGCAGTTACCCTGCCTCGGCAGCAGCCTACCTACTGCTTACAGGAGAAAGATCTTAGGAATCATGGGATCATGGGATAGTTTGGGTTGGAAGGGACCTCAAAAATCAGCTAGTACCAGCTTCCCTGATATGGGCAGTGACATGTCCCACTAGATCAGGCTGCCTAAGGCCCCATCCAACCTGGTCTTGAACACTTGCAGGGATGGGGCATCCATAACTTCCCTGGGCAACCTGTTCCAGTGCCTCACTACTCTCATGGTGAAGAAATTTCTCCTTATGTCTAGTCTAAAAAAGTCTGTTAGAGCTCCTAAGGTGACCTTGGAAGATGTAGGCAATTATTCAGCAGAGAGTTTCACGTGCACATTTCATGTGACCCCAGAAGCTCAAAAGTAAGTCAGGATTGTGCATTTAAGAAAGACTGAGGTCAGGACTGTGCCTCTAAGAAATCTCTTTTAAGAATCCCCACCAAGAAGGAAAAAGTAATGACAGGGAAAGACTTACAGTTATAAACACAAAGTGTAGCTACAATGCTGATTTTAATATTGGTTTGTGTTTCTGAGAGAGTTTATTTCTGTTAGAAGCAAGGCAGGGGAATGGTTCAGGCTAAGGGAGATACTCTAGCAGTGTCTTTGTTTTGAAGGAATGCGTAGACCTATGTCTCTAGAAGTGCACTAACAGAGAAGGCAACAGTGCCTTGACTGGTGGAGCTTAATCCAAGTGGAGCACATGGGTCAGAAACTACATGCATGCAGAATTTCTGCTTAGCTCTGATTTTTATTGACTTTGCCTAAGTGTGTATCTTCTTCTGGCTTCTCTGCCCAGCCTTCTCTATCCTGGGGATATATCCCTGTTGTGTCCTAAAGAGGAATCACATAAAATCACAGAATCAGAATCATAGAATCTTGCTCACTGGAACACTAACTGCACCCCCTGTGCTGAAGAAGCTCTTTGAGTTGCAAGGTATCTTTATTTCTGAGACCAACTAAGTTCAGAAGAAATCTTGCCACAGCAATTGGGCTGCTCCTGTAGCTGCTAGCTTCTCACTGTAAAGGAGGCTAAAAGGCTATCTTTCTAACACATTCATTTCACATGTCTGCAAAAGGGCTTGCTATTGGGATAACTAGCTTCTATTCAGAAGAGGCTTGAAAACTTTCCTCTTTCGTGAAGAAAGTCTATTCCTGTTTTCAAGATAGGAGTTTTTCAGTTTTCTTTTTGGTCCAAGTGATTTCAGAATTTCCTGCTATTCAATGACTTTTCCATGTCAAAATCTTAGGAAAAAATTAAAACTTTGCTCCTCTAAGCTCCCAGTTCAGAGGGTGCCAAAAATTATTCCACCTAAGAAAGGAAGATAGCTTAAGAACAAGCATAGAGTCGTATTTCAACCTCTCCTTCCTAATCAATAAACCCAGGAAAAATAGTGAATTTTGTGTTCAAATAGTACCAAAGTTATTCCCTGCAGCAAGAGTATTTAAGCTCTGGTTCAGGCTCTGTTAGTGTTGCAGCTTCCACCCTGGAACCTCAGCCAAGTACAAAATAAACCTCTTTTCCATATTAAAACAAGGCATGTTAAGAGCACTTACTCTGTCTGTATAGACATACCTAATACAATCAGTAATTTCTGTAGATGTATTAGATATTTTTGTTTTGGTGATGACACTTGTATCACCTCCTCAGTTTAAACATCTGTCTTACATTGGTTATTTAGCCACCTCAATTAATGTAACATTAAGCAAACCTTAAATAAACTATTTAAATAAGAAATGAGTCATGTTTATAATTCTCTACTGTAATTTTTTTCCTCCTCTTGCTCAGAGTGCAAACATATACATTATAAACATCTCTTTTCTTCACCAGTAAGTGCAAATACAGCAGTGGAATGTCAATGGTCTAAGTATTGCAAATGCAGTCTACTTCTTCAAGTGACAACAAATAAATAAGGAAAGTCTATGAAAGAAATACATAAAATAATCTAAATCTATGTAAATGTTCCTTACCTTTGAACCATGATCATATTGTTTTAATTCATAGAATAGCAATTAAGCAAAGAGAAATTACTGCCAGTAAAAAAACATACAATTTTAGAAAATTATACAAATAAATAGATAAATAACACCTATGTTTCTTATTCTGAATATCTAATTTGGCATTTTTCATTCATTATAATTTATCGTAGTTGATTATTGTCATATGGAATAATGTTATTATATTAAAATAACTTAAAGTGTTACCAGATATACTCTATTAAGTTCTGCTTTTATTGAACATAAAATTCAGTGATTCGATTTTATTAGGGTTCCTTTTGATTCTTGACTATGCAAAAGTAAATGAAACATTTGATTTGAAAAATAAACTCTTTTGAAACTTTTTACATCTTTAAATAAACATCTAAAATGGAATAAAGACTTTTAGAACGTCTAGTCTTTCTGCAAATGTGGCCCCAAGCTAATATAATAGATCTTTAGAAGGCTATTCTGCTTTCTGTGCTGCTGACATGATACCTCAAGGTCCTGTTTGCACACTATTCTGTATTTTCAGTTAATCCAGATCTATTTTATTTCTGACTGTAATCCTACAGAAAGGTAGCTCATAGCAACAAGATTTTCATTGAGTACTAAAGTAATTGCTGCAGAGCCAAAAGAAATATTTACACACCATTCAGAGAGATTTTATACAGTAAGGAGATAAAAATAAAATGTGTAACGAAGTCTGTTTACAAGGGATGTAAAAAACATTATTGTATTCGTGACTGGATCAGAAAATAAGTGAAGTTTAAAGTCAGGACAAAAATATATTAGTACTAAAAATTAGGATTTCTACCATGAAACATGAGAAACATGTGTGCAATATTACCATTTGCTGGATGTCTATGTCCAAAGAATTGCAGTGAATGGAGTTATATCAAGTTGGTGACCAGTCAAAAATGGTGTTACCTCGAGATCAGTTTTGGGATTGGTTCTGTTTAATCAGGATGAGGGGATCAAGATGGCACCAAGTTGGGTGGAAGTGTTGATCTGCTTGAAGGAAGGAAAGCTTGACAGGCTGGATCAATGGGCTGAGGCCAGCTGTACGAAATTCAACAAGGCGAAGTGTCAGGTCCTACACTTAAGCCACAAAAAGGCGATGCAGTGCTACAGGCTTGAGGAAGAATGGCTGGAAAGCTGCCTGGCGGAAAAGAGTATTGGTGGATAGTTGGCTGAATCTGAGTCAGCAGCATGCCTGGGTGGCCAAGAAGGCCAATAGTATCCTGTCTTGTGTCAGAAATATTGTGAGCAGCAGCACTAGAGGATCACCCCCTTAGAGTTGGTGCCGGTGAGCTTGCACCTCAAATACTGTTCAGTTTTGGGCCCCTCACTACAAGAAAGACAATGAAGTGCTGGAGCATGCCCAAAGAAAGGCAATGAGGATGGAGAAGGGGATGGAGAAAAAGTCTTATAAGAAACAGCTGAAAGACTTGGGATTGTTTAGTCTGGAGAAATGGAGGCTGAGGGGAGACCTTATTTTTCTCTACAACTGCTTCAAAGGAGGTTGTAGCAAGATGAGTATTGGTCTCTTCTTCCAAGTAACAAGTGACAGGACAAGATGAAGTGGACAGAAGTTGTGCCAGGGGGCATTTAGGCTGGATATTAGGAAAAATTTCTTCACCAAAAGTAATGTCATGAACTGGAACAGGCTGACAAAGGAAGTGATTGAGTTGCCTCCTCTGGAGGTATTTAAAAGACGTGTAGATGTGATGCTTAGGGAAGTGGTTTAGTGGTGAACTTAGCAGTGTTAGATATACGGTTGGACTCAATGATCTTAAAGTTCTTTTTCAAACTAAACAAGTCTATGATTCTCTGATTTTATGATTACCTTGGTATTAGTTGCTTACTCATATTATTTTTTTTTTTCAGGAATTTACATTTTTCTTCGCTGTAAAATCCTGACAACCACCCCAGAAACAGTGACTTTTCTCATACTTCAGGGATGAAACAGAGAGCTAGTTCTGTGTGACAGAAGAATCTCTACATCTGCCTTTTTATAGCAGGCCATTTTTTAATTATTATCTGTCTTCTTTCAATATTTGGTGCATTTTGGTCGTTAGATAGAAGCAAGACCCATAACATTTTTTTTTTCTTTTTTCTGTAACTTAAAAATACAGTTGATATTTAGACACAAAAAAATTTCCTGGTATAATTTAGCAGAGTACCTAGAAATGTTTAGACAATTGAAATAAACTTTAGTTATATGGAAAAAGTTGAAATATTCTTCAATTTTAAAGGCAAGTGATTGTTTAATGGACATATATTGACCTGATTTCTCCACTTCATCAAGATGCAAGTTTTTCTTCCTCTCCATCACTTTTAAATAAGTCTTGGAACTGTAGAGATTGAAGGAAGCAGGATTTATCAATGAAACTATCAGCTAGGCATAACAACGGATCAGGACTCCCATAAACACTCTGAATGGTCATTCATTCTCTTGTAGATGATACAAAAAATTCTCTAAGCCAAAATTCTGTCCTAGGATGTTTCCATAGAAATTCTTTTGACTTTAGGGAAGTCTGAGAACAAATGAAAAATGGAACTTGGCTCATTTAATCTAATATTTTAAATACTTCTGATGAATATGCATCAAACTTAGCAAAGTTTAATATCTCATCTATATTGTGTATTGCTTTACAGTCAAATATCATTCTTTAACTAGAATGAAACTACTAAAGTACCATCTGTATATCTAAGTATTTGGATACCTCTCAAGCACATTTGGGATTCAGTGTTGCCAATGGCAGTGACAATTTCAACAAAACTGGCACTTAGCTAATCACTGTACTGCAGCTGGAGCATGATTTCACAGATAAAGACCAATACACTTACAGTCAGATAGTTTTCATAAATTTACTAAAACTGCATTCCACCACAGGTGCCAAAGTTTTAACCATCTTTTAACAATGTTGAAAATTTTGCCAAGGTATTTATCAAATTCACAGACCAGGTAGGCTTTTTTAGAGAAAAATATTACAATATTCATTTTAACTACAAAGTTATTTGCTCTTCGGAGGGGTAAAGTTTGTTGGAAGAGAAGAATTTATATCAGAAAGGACAATACAGTGGAGAAAGGTAAGCTTTACTCTCTGAAGTCTTCTTTAGGTATTCTGACTTTTCATTTGCTCTTGACACTTTGTGTAATAACAATGAGCTATTTAAGAATACCTTATCGATATTGTGATTAGTTTTCTTTTAATCAAATTAGCATGTCACTCTTTTAAAGAGTATTGTAATCTAAGCTCAGAAATAAAAGTGGCAAATTCTGCAAGTTCAAACTCTGGGTCAATAAATAGTCTTTCTTCTCTTCTACAACCTTACTGTGTATAATCTGCTCTGCAGACATTTTGTTATGATCTAATTTGATGGTGCATGTATATCACACATATAACTTAAACCTATTGGAGACAACATAATTTTTTGCATTGGATCTAGACAAATACTCTATAGAGCAGTTTGGATATATCTCACTGTTTTGCTAAATTACTTCTGCAAGGAAAAGTATTTTCTTACTTTCTAGTAATAACAGTGCATAATGTAAAATTAAATATCAAAAGGCATTAGTCAAAGGAAATAATTTTTAAATATACAAGGTACAAGAATGTGATTGGAAGTGGTCCGAATAGATTATGAAGGGGAAATCATGTAAAACTAACCTGATTGCCTTCTACAATGAAATAACTGGCTCAGTGGATGTAGGAAAAGCAGTGGATGTTGTTTAGTTTGAATTTAGTAAGGCCTTTTTCCTAACTCCCATAACTTCCTTATTGAACGAATTAATTATGTATATACTAGACACTGAAGCATCATAGAGAGGTGAATTGAAAGCCAGTTGAACTGAGGATGAAAAAAAATCTTAATTATGCTGAGGGTGATCAAACACTGGAGTAGGCTGCCCAGAGAGGTTCTGGAGTCTCCATACTGAAGATATTTAACACCTCACTGGGTACAGATCCAAGCAACCTATTGTAGCTCTTTCTGCTTTTACAGGAATAGAATACAGGAATTTTACTAGACAGTCTCCAGGTGTCTCTACCAGCCTCAGCTGTTCCGTGATTCTGCGGCTGTATGGACTACTTTTTCCATATGTTGCTGAAGTGACAAGACCTGATCGACAGGCCTGAAGTGATGTGGATGACCCATAGATGATTTATATTCCATTGCTATTTGCATTGCTCAGTCTGCAACTTTCCACATTGCTGTCATCAATAGAGTTGTACTGTGCTATTTCTAATAGATAAAAGCGTGAGAAAGTGTTTCACTCAGCAGAATTGTGCTGTGTGAAAGAGAGAGGAGCTGGGCAGGAATGTTGTGTTTCTGCAGCCTCTTAGCTTAAAAATAAAAAATATCCAGATGCTTCCTCCTCTCCTGGGACCTCGGCCACATTCCAGGAGGAGAGAAGGTGGTAAGCGGCTGGAGCCAGACTCTGCTTTTTGGGGTGACGTAATTTGTTTGTTCTATCATACAAAGGCTAAGCCCCTTGAGGCAAGGGGTGGGGAGACATCACCACAGGTGGATGGACTGTGTGGCTTCCCAATTGCTTCTCTGAATCCTCACCATGAAAAAGAAAGGGTCCCCCCAGCAAATGCGGATCTGGGTGATGATAAAGCAATTGGTAATGTATCTTTCTTAATCACTGTACTTACTCTCTTCTGGAAATGATTAGACACATTGTCTTTACAAGCTGTTACTGTTCACTTGTGATTGATCACTACTAATCATTTGTTTTCTTTCTTGCTGTAATAACTTGAGTAGAACTTGATTTCATTGAATCTGTGCCTTTATGATGAGTTTTTGCTAATGTTACCTCTCCCATCTTTGTGGTAAAAAATGGCCTACCTAGTCTTGAATATAGAAATTTATATACTCACTTTTATTTAGGTCACCTTACTGAATTTGCTTTTTTGATGGCAGGAGTAATACTTAAAGTACAAATATTTGCCTACTTTGTGGCTGAAGTGTTTCTGAAGGTTGTGTACAAGGTGGTGAAGAGAGGCTATGGAGGCTTTCATCAGGGTCTCGTGATAAAGCGAAGAGACATCAAATTATAGGCAATAATGCTTTCCACATTTGTATAGGATCAGAAGAAAATCCCTGCTTCTTGGACTTTATACCATTGTCATGTAATATATACAGTGTGTAACATAAATGTTGTGTTTTGTCACTGACTAAGTGTACAAATGACTTGGCATGAATATTTTCCATGTAATTTTAGAATTTCTTTCCCAAACATCTACAGCTCTGGAAATTACTTTTCTGCAAATGTTGAGCTAGCAAATTTAATCACAAGACTGCTTAAGAAAAGCAAATACAAAGGCTTGTGAGGATATCTGAAATTCATTAACTTTGAGTGAATTTTGGCATATAGCTATTCTTTATTCTGTTTTAATAAATTCAATAATTATATTAGAAATATTTTCATAAATATATATTGCGTAAAATCACTTCTCTGCTTCATACTTCATCCCTGAATATTTTTACTGAATACTCTTGCAGATGAAACATAGGATATTTAGTGACATAGATTACAGAAGACATTGAAGTCTGACTTTAGGTTTTGAGAATTCTTAGACCAGGACTTTTCACCTTATATCAAATAGTGGATTTGGAACAACACTAATTTAAATTAAAAAAAACCAAACAAAACCCAACTAAATAAATAAACCTGTGTTGGTATAACTTAAAATTCTTGATACAGAATATTTTGCTAAAGGCATAGGTTTTTTTTCACTTAATCTGAGAAATCTACATGGCATGAGTGTGCTTCATCACTATGCTGATCACCTGAGGTTTGCACCCTGAAGCATTAGTTTGTTTTTACTCTTTTTGACAAATGCAATGGCAAGAGAATTTAAGCTTTATTCTTGCAGATACTGTAGTTTATTTTTCTGCTATAATAAACAGAGATGTACTCAAGTGAAAACTGAAAAATCACTCCAATTGGTAACAGCATTCATAAATAACTCTATTAGATTCACTGAGTATCCATTGTCCCGGACATCTGATGATTTTGGGACAACAGTTCCAAAGAAAATCAAACTTTTTGTTTAGATTTTGCAAGTGTACCAAAGGCTAGGCAACTTGTAATGACATCCATAAATCAATGCTACTCAATGGACAACACCTACTGAAGTGTGAAAAGAGAAATTTAAAACAGGTAGTTTTTCTCATATTACTTTTCATTATGAAAGGTGATACAGTGCTCTATTTTCCAAGGTCCTTTTTATTTTTTTAATCATGTATTTTTTTCCAAGTATATAAGAATTCTCTTATCATTTCAGTGTTTATTCAGCTCTGTAGAATAAAGCAGATTCTCCTAAGTGACTGCAATGAGGATAAACTGTTTACAGCTGGAAGCCCACACATTGTTTAGTCTATTAGAATTACATTCACCAGATCTCTCATTTACTTCTGAATATGAACTACAGCTACCAGACACTACAGTTACTAAAGAAAATGCTCTTGACCCTTTTCCCATGCAAGCTGTTTATTTTCTGATAGTGCCAATACAGAGAAATTGCTTCATTTCAAGGTGGATCTTCAGATTTGCTATACAATCCTGCTGATCATTATAAAGAAGTAAAAGAACAGCCATGTATTGTGTATTGTACGAAAGCATACAAAAATACTGTACATAAAGCATGAGTTCAGTTGCCATCTTTGTCAAACTAACTCAATGAAGGAATGATAAATATTCATTTTCTCCTTTCCCACTGGCATCAAAATGTAAATACAGCTAATTATGGCCTTCTAAATGTAATTATTAATCAGTTTTGTAGCAACATGTTATTTATATCCAGATGTATGCAAATGTTCAGGTTTGTTTCCCACATGGGTTTCATTAAGTTAAAGCAATCACACAAGCTGAATAAAGCACTGATCTGTGCTCTGTTATCAATACACAAGTACCCAAACTTCCCAAAACAAAAGCAAATAAGCAAAGAAAACACACACGCACACATGCATTTGCATGTATGGACATATACATATACGTGAAATATCCATTCAACTTGTATTAAACAATTATCCACGAACTGGTATAGATCAAGCAGACCAAAAATACTCTAGGAGATTTAGTTTACCTCTTTTGTGAAAATATTATCTGGTACATTCTAAGGCATTTGTGACAAGATGTACTGCAAGAGCTAAATCATCACAGAGCACACATGTAATGCATGACTTGGGAGCTCTTCACCA
The DNA here is from genome assembly GCF_032191515.1 of Phaenicophaeus curvirostris. Classification (NCBI taxonomy): domain Eukaryota; kingdom Metazoa; phylum Chordata; class Aves; order Cuculiformes; family Cuculidae; genus Phaenicophaeus; species Phaenicophaeus curvirostris. The sequence goes on from NC_091392.1 coordinate 53,459,948, forward strand.
CCTGCCAAAGGGATCTCCAGGGATTGTGTAATTTTCATGCTAGACTCTGGCTACTTAGGTCATGTAAGAAGCCCCAGCCTTGCCTTGGTGAGAACTCCACTGTTCCAATGCTGATCTTGTGAAGATCAATTTCAGCAGTTCTGAAGCTCTGCAGAAATCTGTTCTAATATATGTTTCTTTGGCTTTCCTTTATGTTAGATTTCACAGGTCACAGATGCCTTTCTTATATTGAGACTATTAACTCAGTCTTTGTATTATTCTGTTATTTGGTGAATCACGTAAAACAGCTGTTAGGTAAAACTGTAAACATTTTTATAATGATCAACAAGGAAAGCTTATCTTTCAAAGCACGCTTATTTTAACAAGTATAGAACTAAGGGACCTAACTGGAGGCTTGATGGAAAAAATCATGAGAGTTAGGTTGAACTAAAAATAGTTCTTTGGAAGCACAAATTTGAAAGTCTGGAACCCATCACCAAGAAGAAAGCTCATGGTCTTAAAGAAAACAAACAAATTTACCTCTAAGGAAAACTTGAAGTTTTTAATGAAATTTCCTTTTCGTGGGGGAGGCGCTGTCCTTAGACACTGTCATAATTGTTCTACCTTATTGTTCCCTAACACTATTGTACCCTAACCCTATTGTTCATGGAGTATTTAGATAAGAGTCCAAGTTCTCATAAAATATTTTAAAATAATGTAATTCCACTTTAAAATGTAATTTTAAATAATGTAATTCCACTGCACACTAAATCAGGAAAACACTTCATGGACATCAAATGAACTACGGTATACTCAACATGAAACACCTCCAAACTCACCTAACAGTTTTAATACTCATGAAATTAAAGCATCTTAAACTTCTCATATTTGAAAGATTTCCTTCATCTGTATTTGTACAAACACATTGACTGTGCTAGCACAACATAAAATTAAGGGCGGAACCTATATTCCTATTTAATGTTTGTAGGATATTGGTCTCTAACCGTGTACCTCAAGTGCTAAAAAAAGCATTTTAAATCTGGTCACTTACAACGGATGACTTAGCCTGAAAAGTTTTCAAAACTGAAGAGGATTTGAAGCTAGTGCTGAGACACATAATGAAAGATGAAATGAATAGAGGTTAGAATTTTGTCCAAACCAACCCTTGTAGGTGGCCACAGTAAACTGAGCATTTCAGACTCACCTCCTAGTGAGAGTTTTGTAGCTGCATTCTGCTTCTTAGCATGTCCTAACATCCTGCTGGTAGTCGTGCAGTTATGACTCCCTAGATATTTCTCAGTAGCCTTGCTTTTACTTGCCAAGAGATAAGCCATCACATCTCATGCATTTATATTGTATAATGGTAGGACATACCTTTCACCACATGACCTCACGTGCCAGCCACTACTCCTCAGGGACATCCCACAGAGATAATATAGCGCTGCACTACAGATGAAGGATGTGCTTATTCATAGGAGCCTAATCCCCAGGGCTTGGCTGTAGGGCGCATTTCCTTTGTTGCCATTTATCACTGGCATTTGTTGCCATTTATCTCATGTGCTGCAGAAAATGAAACTGGAAATGTCTATATTTCAATGCATGTTGCTTATGAAATTGACAGCTGGAGTCAAAGAAAGGAATCAAATATTAAAAGAATGATGAAATAATGAAGAAATGGCCTCAACAGATACTACCACTTTTCCTCTTTTCTAATTTTTTCTTGTAGCTAAAAGAGTAACTGGAGCTACATCTGTAGTAGTTACAAAAAGGACAAAATATATTGATTTATACCTGTTTTGGATCTACTCCAGCTCTCAGGGAACTCATTGGGAACTTCAATATTTTAGTGCCCTAAGAACACATCAATTCATGAAAAAGCTTTCATGAACAGCCTACTGAGGTTTGTTTTGGGATGCTTGTGCCTGGATGGAATGGCTATATTAAACTCTGCTTTGTAAAGTTACAACTTTCTGAGAAAAAAAAGTGTTTGTTAATCACCTTCCAATCCTGAGCTTAGAAAAGGGGTTTTGAGCTTGAGATGCACCTCTTGTCTTGGTTTTAATTACTTGACCTTAGCTTTCAAGTATCTTTTGCTCTAATGAAATCCATTTGTAAACCTTAGCCAAGACGGTATGTCATCCTGTAATCATATATTTGGAGTCACATCATGTGTAGTCTAGTGACTAGTATGGTTAAGTTCCGATTTAGTAGAATTCTTTTTTATTCTGATACTCTTATAGGGCATAAGTCATCAGTAACCTGTCACCCAGTAAACATTCTTGTGAGTCCCTACCTATTCTCATGTTTTTTGTTCTTCCTCCTTGTCCTCATTTCTTTCCCCTTTGAATTTCATCAAAACTTACTCTGAGAATTTCACAATAAATTTCCTTGCAAATAAATTGAAGTCAAAATGTATGCAAAAGTTTTAACTTGGAGAATGAGGCCGAACAGAAGTGAAACAAAAAAGCCTGATGCACTTGTGAAATCCTTAGCAAAATAAGATCAATCTCTTCTACTCTTATTCAAAGAGTGCTCCTGAGCCACTACTATTCAAATCGAGTCCTTTTCAGTGTCTACTTTTTTAAGAGAAAACTTAATTTTGAACTTAAACCTACTTGAAAGCAGCTCTTTATCAAGTAGATAATTAAAGCTTTTCTCTGCAGTCTGTAGTAGTTAATCAGAATTAAGACTCATTTGATGGATGACTTCATCAAGAAAGAAGTGAAATTTGACCTGTCACAATTTAATAAGTTTTATTACCAACTTAATTTAACTTTTACTCTTGTCTCAATGCATTTGTTAATATAAATACTTTTAAAAGAAGAAATAAAAGAAAAGAATTCCTTTCTTGTTACTTTCTTGGTGATCATACATTCCTTTATTTTTTTTTGTTCACATTTCTCTTTTATTTACTGAAATCTGTTCCTAAAAATCTTGTTGTTCTGCATTAACTGGTGATTTTGTCACTATGGATTCCAAAGTTACTAGCCATCTTACTCTAAATGCGATATTGAACTGAAAATATCTAGATTTCCCTGGAATCTTCAAACATTTTCAATCATGGGAGACAGAAATGGCACAGAACAACTTTCTTTGTAATTTTTTAATAATTTCTGGCGTTTAAATTAGAACATTGCTGGAAGTACTAATGCGTGCAACACACACGTACATAAAAGGGAAAAGGACCTGATTTTTCTGAGTTTTCAGAAAGCTTTGAAGAATTTCACACATCAAAATTTGTGGTTTAATATTTGTATTGAATTGTATTTGGTTTCATAAATTGCAAAATTATTTCAAATCATAGATCTAAAACCAGGAAGCAGTTTTTTACCTCTACAGCGCTACACTGTAATGGATGTACTTGAATACATGCACAAATGGCAGCTGGTCTATTACTTCTTATTTCCCCCACAACTAATACAAGTATAATAAAAAATCTGAATATAAACATGGATTTTGGGGTTTATTTTGAATGAATTCCTGATCAAAGGTAATCATTGCTAAAATGCATTGTAATAACAACAGCAGCAATATAAACAATAAAATACTAAAGTAACTAATATTCTTAAGTGTATTTCTGTACAACTAGGGTTAGATAAGATCTTCAACTCCCTAAGCTGTCTGGATGTAAAGCAGGTTTGGATAAAAAGTTTATAATTGTGTTATCACAAAACCAGGAGTTAATCGAAATCCTTACCACTGAGCCCTGGAATAAAAGATAAAAGATAAAGTACAGAACTATGCTAATGTAGATGTATGGGAAGAAATAAGTTTTATCTGTAAAGTCACATGCAGTTACACACTCAGTAATGTGAAAGAATACAAGATCACAACATTAGTCTTTAGACTCTTAGCTAATGCACATTAGAACCTTCACCTACAGATGTGTTTTTATTGCTAACCTACTTGCTGAGTAGTACTAGATTTTGGCCTCAGAATTTGGAAACTCACCCCAGAAACTATTTTACACAGCTCTTTATTTTACATAAAATGCTGGAGACTTTTCATTGTGGAACATGAAACACACAGAATTTTTCAAAACAGATGTATTTCTAATCTTTTGTTATCTCAATTACAATCACGTGGCTTAAAAAGGTTTTGTTTCTTTGATTATCTACATGATACAACTGATGCACCTATAAAAAAGCAGGGTGTGTGTTTACGTTCTTACTATAGTACACTTCAGAGACCATTTTCTCATGGTGAAATTTATTTCAAAACCCTTCTATTTTCCCAGTTGCATCTTGCTTTAAATCACAGAAAATTGCCCATAATACTTGGAAGCACAAGTAGCTGGTAACCTGTCAGTCTCTGGACATAATAACAAACCATGAAGGAAAAATCTATTTCCCTTTGATTACTGTAATTCATATAGTTTTACTATGTGGACAAGAATTGTGATTCCATACCACACAGATAGTTTACATAGCAGAAATCTTCCTCCGTAGTAAGTTTTCTCAAATTAATGCTTTGTGTCTGGTATAGTGGAATAGTAGAAGGCAGCAGGTGCGGGGAATTTCTGTGGTTAGTCCCATACATTGGTCTCTAATTGAGTTTCTTGTAAAAGCAAAATAGCTTCCAAGTAACTGTAAATTCAGCTTGTGAGATATAAAGAAACAAAATCAGGCTCAAATAATCCAGATTTGTGAAACTGATCTCCTCATAGTTTACATTTTCTACCAAGAATTACTGGTAGCTTGTGGGAGAGTGTAATTGTGATAGCAAAATTATTTCTATTATAGATTACTTTTTTCATCTTCACAAGATCAAATATTAATAACTACAAGGCTATAAAGTAGCTATTCCATTCTTTCCTAGAAGTTCCTAGACTACATAATTTCCCAAGCAATATTGTTTTACAAACACTTTCATTTTAGTTCCATATCATCTTTCACCATTTAATATAGTATAAAATTTAAAGGAATATAGAATTTTTTTCTTTTTTTTTATTTTTAAGGCAAGCAGCCTTGACCTCTTTCCTGAATGCGTTTTGAGAAGATAAGACCACAACTCCTCTGTTCATACACATGGAAAGCAGAGACAGCCTAGCCTTCAAATGTAACTACTCACTTACTGATCGGCCATATGTAACAAAGCACCTACATATTCCAAGTAATATCTTGGCTCAAGCCTGCTTAGTTTGTGAAATCTGAGCAATCACAGCAGGTGTTTATTGCAGGCCATGCTGGGATGTTTACCTTGTATTACTATACGGAATAAATGGAAGAAACATAACCATGCTAGAAATTTCCAGTCCAGTGAGCCAAAATTTCAGACTATTAACCTGAAGTTCTGTGGCTTTACAGTATATTAAGAGCCCTCTCTGAGGTTAGATTTAGATGTAAAAGTTCTCATCTTTTCTATAACCATCATAGCTAATTTAAAAAGAATTAACATTGTGAGCCCTTTTGAAACAATATCTTTTATATTCTTGGAATTATTACCCATGAAATTAATGTTTTTCTTTGTCCTGTGATTGCAGCTTTCAAGGCTAGTTAAATGCTACATGCTAACTTATTTGTTATTGATGTCATGTCACACCACAGTAAAAATAAACAGAAATTTTGTTTTTATTGGAGATTTATAATGTGCTTCCATTAAATAAAAGCTCTTTGTTTTCATTTGTATTTAATTTATTTGATTTCCTACATTTTAACAAAATCTCATATTGTCCTTTCCTTAGAAATAATAAAACAACCTTTAGATGTTCTGACACATGTTCTGTAGTACTTAAGGTTCTACCGCCTGCCCAGAAAAATGAAAATTAAGTATAGCATGGAAATAAGGAAGAATGTAGTAACTTGAACTTTGCACCCTTAAAGACAGGCTATAAAGACCCAAAATAATTTCAGAAGTATTTAAATATTTCCACAGGCTCTCTTCCTCTCTCAGGAACATGTGCTGCAAAGACTTTCCTTAAGGAATTCCATACGGAATAGCTCTGTTAAACACACTCAAGAGGAGACACTGAAAGACAGGATGACTGGTTTCTGTATTCTTGGATATAGCCTGCTGTTTAATTACAAAGTAATTTTTCTTCCCTTGAAGTATTTATATTTATGTCTTTAGTGCCCCAGAAAGAAACAGAAGATATGGGAAGCTCTGAAACAATGCAGCTTTTCCTTGTGACCTCTTCTGCTGCACCAGACACTATTACTTATAAAACGCTCCACAACACAGGTTTGCAAACTGTTTGCTTTAAAATCATTCCTTTCTCCTGCTGTCAGTGAATTTAAGGATTCAGCCTCTGAAAGATGTTCAGCAGATGCAGCTCCTGTGAAGTTAGTGCTCTACATTTTACAGGAACCAGAGGTATCAGAGGGTAGCATCTTCCTTTTCTTGAATCTAGCCTTAGTAAAGTCAGGAAGCCTTGCATATTATGAGAGGATGGGTTACTTTCCCATTATTTTATTTTGAGCTTTTGGTGTTATGTTCTCTGTTTCTTCATATACCACTAAAATAACCTCAGCTGGAAGGTGAGAAAACAAGGGGTAAAAATATTTCTGCACAAATTCCTAATTTAGTATCTTATGTTAGTGGTGTGATCCTTACACTACTTCTGTATTTCTTGAATGAAATGTGAGATTTTTAACTAGCAATATCATATTCAGGGCTTCAAAACTCGTGAAAAGCCTGCTGCAAAGAAGTGAAAAATGAGAAACTAAAGATTTCAGGAAGACTAGAGATGTGATATTCTGTACACTGAAGTTTATCTTAGATCCCTGAGACAGCCCTTCAGAAATCTACTTCATCCTGAATAAAGATGACTTTTAAAAACTTTGAGTCTACCCTGACAGGAAGTGTGGATTTCCTGTATTTCTTAACATACAGCTTCATGGTTATTCTTAGGATAACTACTTGATGAAATGTACTCCTAAAAAAGACAAAGGCATAAGTATCTTGATTTGATCCTGGAGTCAGCAGGCTTTAACAGGCATGACAGAGCAGAAGGAAGCTTTTCTCCCGAGCACTGAAAATGAATAGATTCAGTTGCTTAATGGATCATCTGGGGTCCATTTTTGATGTCCTTGGAACTATGCTCTTTTCCCTCCTAAACAAGACAGATGATACTGAAAAAGCTGTTGGCCCAATGCAAAACACATCTTTCACTGACAAAATTTTACATTTGGCTCATTTTGCCTTTTTTTGAGAATGTAGAGTTTCATATATATTTCAGATGCCCCAGAGTTATGTTATACTTGAGTCCCAACAGGATTTTAGAATTGCAATGATCTCTTTCCAGACAGAAATGTAGCAGAATAGTATTTAAAGGCAAAGGTAATTTTAGCCTATTTGAAAAATACTGAATTTCACATCCTCTCAAATAAACAGAAAGAATCTTTCTTAAGCAATACACTTTATATTTAATTTAAACCATATTCGCAAAACAGCAGAAACTGATTTAATCTTTAAAGTAATTAAAAAAGTTACATAAAGAGAACAATGAAAATAATTACCTGATCTTTATAAAAACACTTGATGAATTTTAATGAAGTCATACCTCCTACCCACTCCTGTGAATTGCAGAAAAAAATTCCTAGTGATACTATCCATACCCCAGTTCCACTTGTCCTGCCTCTGGAGAGATAAATAACTAAAATTCAGTTGCTTATGGATTTTTAAAATTATATTTTTTCCTAATATACAAGATCTTAGGATATTAAAATCAGTTTATCAGGATGGTGCCTATAAAGACTTTAAAAGTCTCTCCTGAAATTGGTTTTGGCCCTTATTCTCCTCTTTTGATGCAAATGTCTCAAGAATCTAAGCTTCATTAGGCTTTTAGAACAAAGCAGTTAGAAATAATAATGTATTTTTTTAAACTAATTAGCTATTGGATAAACACCAATGAGGTTTTTATGTGCAGATAATTACATTACAGAAACTACTTAGTTTCCTACTGTACAGAGGTCCTTAATGGAGATGACTTTTTTAGGAGAGACTGTTGTACAGATTTCTCAGATGTCCTTCATAGCTTTATTCTGGTGATCAAGAAGTCACTGTCGACAGATTCTACTAGTTCTAGTTCCTATGAATAAAGTAGGTTTTGCATTGCATCACTTTTGAAATTACATTAGGAAATGTAACACAGCAGGACATATTATGACAAAGCTCTGATCATCTTCAGGCCCTCTTCTAGACCTGCTCCAACAGCTCCAAGTCTTTCCTGTGCTGAGGGCTCCAGAGCTGGACACAGTACTCTTAAGTGGGATCTCACCAGAGAGAGTCATGCATAGTAAAAGTGGTGCATACTAAAACAAAAGCAGCCTTTTCTCAGGCCCCAATAAAACTATATTTTTCTTTAGTTTTCCCACATAAAATGTCCAGGGATACAGATTAGTACACATATGGAAGCACTGAAATATAATTTATTTTTAAAACAACTACCTTAGTTTTTGCAATTCACTTAGGAATCTATGTAAAGGTTTTGCATGCATTAAATTATTTTTTCACATTTCATTCAGCCCACAGTGGGACAATCAGCTTTGGGTTTCAGCTATGATTCAGCCTTGATCACAGCACATTATTATGTCCACACAACCGTCATTTGCTTTTCTTTCTCCAGCTAGAGATGATTTGGTTGCTTGCAGCTTTCTTAATTAAATTCTGCTTATTTTGACTGGACTTAAGTTAAGAAGATTAAAGGATATGGTGAATATACAATTTACAACTGAAATAGAAAGTTATCTGGGAAGTAAAATAGAAGTGAAGCGTAAGATTAGAGTTTAGTCTTCTGCTTCTGCAGATGTAGCCTGCTCCAGAACAGGCCACATTTTCAGTGAAAAATTTATTGTTAACTGTAGCCACTCACCTTTCTATCTGCACAGCATGATGATCATTTTCAAGGAGTTTTATGTGCACCTAGGCAGGATAGAATATAGCATAGCTACCAAGAGAGTAGTTCTGCACTTCAGCAGCAGACTTTGAAAAGCAGCTTCTGTATACAACTTAGTTACACAATCAGCCCAACTTGATTTTACCAACAACTGACATTTTACAATCTCTAACTTTATCAGGTAGTTTAGATGGTGATGGAATAACATTAAAATAAATGTTCCATTCTGCAAATTGTACATTCTATAGACATCATGCCTTCTATACAAATAGAGTGAACACAAGGTTTCCAATCCCCTTCAAAAAACAGGAAGCCTAGAACATGGATATGTATTTTATTTGGCATATCTTGTGTATTTGCAGGAACAGAGGACAAAAGAGAACGTCACTAACAAGACACTGACCACAAGAATGTATGGGGTAGCAAGTGTTGATCCTCCCTGAAGCCGTGTGGAAAGATCACATGGAAACAATGAAGACTATGTCATTCTTCTTCCTGTTAAGTATTTATTATATAGATAGAAAACTTTATGTATGGGTCAGTGTGAATTCACATCTCTTTTTTTTAAAGAAATATTGAATCTGATTAAATGCTCAACTGAACTCATCGTATTTCCTATAGCAACTCAAGGATGGGTTGTCTTCACCTGTTCTCAGTCCTTTCTGTTCTCACTGTTATAGTGTATATAAACTTCTAAATATATATTCCAGAGAAAAACAGTTTGTTTGTTGGTCAGTTTATTCTTGTAGAATACATTTTCTACTACAGCTAGGAATAAGCAGAGTTGGACTTGGGTTGTAAAAATACTAGAAAATCAAGACACTAGTCTTGATAATCTGAAAGTAGCTGGAACTGCTCCAACTTTTATGCCTGGTGCTTACATCAGATTTTAAGAAAGTTGCTTTTGGCACTTCCTTTCCATGAATTTTTGTTGTTAAATAGATGAGAATTAAATTCATAGAATCATAGAATCATAGAATAACCAGGTTGGAAGAGACCCACCGAATCATCGAGTCCAACCATTCCTATCAAACACTAAACCGTGCCCCCCAGCACCTCGTCCACCCGTGCCTTAAACACCTCCAGGGAAGGGGACTCAACCACCTCCCTGGGCAGCCTGTTCCACTGTCCAATGACCCTTTCTGTGAAAATTTTTTTCCTAATGTCCAGCCTAAACCTTCTCTGGTGGAGCTTGAGGCCATTCTCTCTTGTCCTATCCCCTGTCACTTCGGAGAAGAGGCCATCACCCTCCTTTCTACAACCTCCTTTCAGGTAGTTGTAGAGAGCAATGAGGTCTCCCCTCAGCCTCCTCTTCTCCAGGCTAAACAACCCTAGCTCTCTCTGCTGTTCCTCATAAGGCCTGTTCTCCAGCCCCTTCACCAGCTTCGTTTGGATGAAGGAAATAATGCCTCTACTTGTCATGGAAAGTTGCTTGTTGGATTTTTTTTGGCTAGGAATAAAAGTTATTTGTTTGGGTCAAATGGAAAGATGTCACAGTTCACATTTTTGTTCAGTTATTCAATTTTTAAAAGGTAAAGATTTGTGAAGCCTTATTTCAAGTGCAGGTTCCACCTCTATTAAAACAAGAACACAGGCAGAATGACATGAACATTTTATATTTTAACCCTATTTATGTAAAATAAATGGTGACTTAGAGAATAAGATGGAATTAATATTTTAAAAAAAGTTTACCTTGGATCAGAGATCTCAGATAATCAACAGCCGTAAATCAATTGTCTAGTAGAACTATGGTAAAAAATCTACTGAGCTTGACTGTAAAGAACAGGATGGCCTTTTCAGTAGCAGATGCCAGTTTTTGCACTTCTGTCACTGCATCATTACCATGCTCTTATGACAACACCTGCTACAGTAGGAGATACTCAGAAGAACTAAACACAGCCGGCGTTAGGGGACAACTGTGGTCACTCTTTTTCTGTTTCTTTGCGTGTGTGTGTGTGTGTGTGTGCTGCTAGCTACTGGCTTCTGTCTGTGAAAAGACCCATTTGATTTCTGGGTTTACTGTGCTCTCTTTTTTTCTATCTCCCTTTGATTTTGAGTAATGAGACAGATGGAATTTTTTCATGAATCACTGGTGTGTTTGCCTTGACCTATACCCTCAGCACTCCACAGAAAGCTCTAGAAGTATTTGAAGACTTCAGGACACTAGATGTGTTACAAAACTATTTTAACTGAAAACTATTTATTTTAAATTGTTTGCATCTAGCTGTCCTAATGATGCCCTGCTATAAAGTAAATTTTAAAGCTGCAATTTCCACACCTTTTAAAGGATGTACAGGTGCAATTCCCATAGGTTTTAAATTCTTCCTGTGGATTTCACAATTTCAAAAATCTCTAATAAAGAAATCTGCAAATATGTAGAAATTGCAAAGCAAGCACACTTTGTGACATTTTTTTTTTAAAAAAAAACCAACACATGTCCTAAACTGCTGAGGCGCTTCTTGTTGCCTTCATCCTTAGTTACTTAAATTCCTTTAAAAATGTGTCTCCAAATATCTTAGGCAGCTTTTAAAATCAAGACTTAATTCTCCATTTTTTTCCATTTTAACATCATAATTCAATCTTTTAAGATACAGTATCATAGAATGGTTTGGATTGGAAGGGATCTTAAAGATCCTCTTGTTGCAACACCCCTGCCATGGGCAGGGACGTGTCCCACTAGACGAGGCTGATCAATGCCCCAACCAAACTGGTCTTGAATGTTTCCAGGGATGGGGCACTCACAACTTCCCTGGCCAATCTGTTCCAGAGCCTCTTCACCCTTATTGTGAAGGATTTCTTGCTAATGTCTAATCTAAATCTTTCCCTTTCCAATTTTAAGACATTCCCCTTCATCATATCACTACACACCCTTGTAAAAAGTCTCTCTCCATCTTTCTTGTAGCCCCCTTTCAGGTACTGGAAGGCTGTTGTACGGTCTCTGGAGCCTTCTCTTCTCTAGGCTGAACAACCCAAACTCTCTTAAGCTGTCCTCGTAGCAGACATGCTCCAGCCCTTAGATCATCTTCCTAGCCCTCCTCTGGACCCATTCCAACAGTTTCATATCCTTATGTTTGGGATGCCAGAACTGGACACAATACTCCAGGTGGGGTCTTGTATGAAAAATACAGAAGATAAATATGCAAATATGCATAAAACTATCCAAAATCTAACAGAAAAATAAACAAAATTATCCTTCTGAAATCCTTCAGAAACCCCGCTACCTATATTTCAGAGCAATCACAGTGATTCATAGCCTTTTTCTAATCACAACTTCTTATATTCGTATTACCAAAGTGGAGCTGTACTGCACTTTCAAACTTTATTTTGAAAATCTTTGCAATATCCTGAGATCTCATTAAAATGAATGTATTTGGAATAATAGATAGTATTTCCAATGTAATAGTAGAAATAATTTTTAATTTATTTATCTACAGCATATCTCAAATCAGATCTTGTCAGCTTTGAATATGGCTTTTAGGAATTCCTAAATCTGATAGAAAAAGAACTTGTACATGGAACAGGGGTCACATTATAGGCTATATATCACAGAACCCCAACGGATAAATATGTTTTGAAAGAGCTGCTCTACAAAATTAAGACATGGTGTGTTATGTTTACTTGAAGCATATGTTTGTGTTGTCTTCCAGCACTGGAAGAGAAGTTTGGGAGATTCAGATAACAGTTCTTTCTTCTCTTGTAATGCATGGTTGCACCATTTTTTGATGTCATGTTTCTTTCATGCCAGAGAATTTTGCTGCTTGCAACAATACATAAGAGAGGTTTTGTGGCTGCCTGCCACAAATTCTTTTACTTTATCATAATATTAGCATAGACAAAATTAATGTTCCTTTATTTCAAGTTCCAAACCAAACGGTCTTGTTATGGCAAGTATTTAAATAACAACAACAGCAAAAAGATAGATTACACTTCTGTTCTAATTCTTTGAAGAGAATTAAAACTTTATTTAGAAAAAGTCCATAAATTTTGACAACTGCCTGTAACTAGTTAATCCTACAATGTCACAAATCTTCATGTCATGGAAATGTGTCCTCTAAAAAACACTTCACTCCTGATTTTTTAAATTCTCTGGATGCTTTGGTCTACCTAATATAAGCTTGATTGTCTCTTGAAATGCAAGATATTCCATATCTATTTGGTAACAAAATTGGTATTGTTAGTCATGCAGTGAAACATTTAGCCACCTTTTTTCCTTTAGACGGTTACTTTGATGGGGGCAGGGAGGGAAAGTCCTGGGACCTCAATAGTGAAAGTTGCAGGAAATGAAGCACTGAAAATATTGGAATGGTTTTATCAAAAGTAGACTGTTCTTTGATATGAACAAAGAAAATTATGTCCATCAAATGCCTTTCAGTTCTAGAAAGCAAAATATTTAAGGAATCCTGAGATTTTTTTAAGGTGGGCACTGTCATGATCTGTTGACTGAAGATCTTATTTCCTTATGCATCCCTCATGTTTTTTTACAGGAGTTATCTTCCTATAACAGGGACAAGAGAAGGACACCTGTGGCTATCTTTGTTTCTTACCACTTACAGCCTGGTGTATTAATTGAAACCAAAATGGATGGTGCTTTGCTTTAGTATGCTGGGCTGTGAGTTACGTTGGTCAGAAAGCTGCTGAATACCTGATTATCAACTTACTTTATGAGCACTATCTCTGAGATCAGGATAAGTGTTAGATGATGGCAATAACACCTAAAACCACTATGATTAACACAGCTTGGCAAGATGCTCTGTAAGAATTACAAAGCTAATCAGTCTTAAAGTATAATTCTGCTTGTTCTTTTCTTCTGGTGTATCATTCATGACGATGCTACATTGTCTACTTTTATGAATCCTTAATACTTTTGATTTCTGTGGAAACTTGTTGCTCCTTTTTTCCAAACTCACTTTTATGTTTGTTTTTGTTTTACTTATGTCCTCTATTTATTATTCCTGAGATTGATCAATAATATTAAATGTCTACTTTAAGGTAGTTTCTAAGTTCCTATTTTAGACAAGGGGGAAATAATAGGCACCCTGAACAAGACATACCTGAGTCACAGAACGCCATCTAGATAGACATGACTATAGATGTATGGGTGACAAATGCCTTTGTGGGAGGCAGTGTAAATCTATGTCTGGTATCCAAGGTTATATCAAATGGCATTAGACAAATATATGAGGCAAAAGTTTTACATCCAGAATCCCGAGTTACGGGATATCAAGACAATTCTTCAGTTTTCTCATGAGTCTGTCTCAGTACCTTACATTAAGCATTCTCTTTATAAAAAAACAATAAAAAACCAAACTCACACACACAAAACCCAACCCTAACCGCACCCCATCCCCCAAAAAACCCACCAAACCTGCCACCCAACAACAGCAACAAACCAAAACAACTTAAACTTGCTTTATTTTGCATAATGGAGTTCAGGAGAAGTGAAGAGTCAGGTCTGAATTTTATCAGAGGGAAAAGGACAGAAATTAGGAATGCTATTTGTTGAACAAGTGCTCTAAATTGTAGGAATAGATGACAATGAAGTGATAAGAGAGCAGACAACCCTCTGTAATTTTCCATTTACACCTTGTAAAGATCCAGGTCCTGAAGATATTCTTCAAAATTGCTGGATAGAGTAGCAGTTTATCAGAGAATGTAAGCATTTGTCAGATAGAACCTCAGGCATGATTTCAGGATTCTTTTAGTAGAAAGACAGAGAGACAGACAGGCAGACACTTGCTTGTGTATCTAGCTGGGTTTTTTTTAGGCAAACATCACTTTACTTGCCTGTCTCTGAACATCTGTTGCCTGCCAGCTCCAGAAGTATTGTATTAAGGAAAATTCTGAGCCAGAATGAGAAATTCTCCCTTTTGATGTTTTTTAAATATGTATTTTCCAGTCCCTTTTATAATGTAGTGGGTTTAGTTACTGGTAGAAGCAAGGAATGAACTAAATCTCATTAGCACAGAGACTTGTTCTCTCTCAGCTGGCCTCGTGCAGACACAACAACTACACAGTAAACTAGAAATAGTTCTTCAAAATGCATTATTGAGATATTATAAAGTACTTCAGGGTGGTTTTATGCATTATGATAGTGCATATAAATTTCTGTATCTAAATGGATAGGAGTTAGAAAATGAATAAATTTTCAAAATGCAATAGCAACCAACGCCAACTCTGTGTCTTGACATGGCTCTATTTTTTTTTTCTGTTACCTGACAACCCACCTTTTCCTTCCTAACCAGGAATTCAGTCATTTGGCTAGGTTTTTTTACATGCCAGGGAACAGCACCAGAAGAAATTGCTGTGATTGTGCTTGCTGATCTATGGCCATCTCCTGATCCTAGATCATCTGCACAGTTCATGTGCAGAATATTTTTTCATCTTCTGTAGGGCAAGTAAAAATACACAAGTGGCCTGACAGTAAAACACAATGTCCTCTGATTGTATTATAATGAGAGAGCAATCTTTTTTAAGTGTTCTGTATGTTTACTCATTACAAATGTACTACACAATGAGTGAACTGTTATACTAGCACCTTAAAAATATTGACTGCTCAGTTTAAATTAATATTGTGTATATGTATAGCTATGTATGTGTATGCATGCAGAACACATGTAAAGCAATGCATGTGGAACACATGTAAAGCGTATGACCTAAAGTATCCTAATTTGATGTTGAATACATACATGTTGAAAAGGCCATGAATACATGTTGAAGAGGTCATCTCTCAGTATTTCGTGACAGAGCTGACTGTTTTTTGTTCAGAGAGTGAAGGAGTGAAAAGGATTCTCTAGATATTTGTCCACTTTTCTGCTTGAATGGTAATTTCTGTGTTGCTGGGTTTTCACTACATTGTATTTTGTATTTTTTTTTAAATTATTTTTAGATGAATGAACTTTCACATCTGTAAACCTTCATATGGAAACTACTTCCTTTGGATACTCAATTTTGCTAATGGAGCAAGAAACAGCTTTAACATTATTCTAGGATTTATCCTTTGCTATTTTTTTATGTGATTTTTATTGACTGCTCAGTTTCACTTTTTGTAAATGCACTCTCAGGCTACTAAGCCTATAAATTATGTACATAAAAATAAGATCTTCATTTGAATTATGTATTTTACCAGGAAGTAAGGGCAGGGGTGGAAGCCTATTTATTTATAAAGCAAAAAAGTCTTTAGTTATCTTAGTGTTTGAGTTTTCAGTGAAAAGCAACTGCTTTGATGCATAAAGATAGACGTAATTTTAAATTCTCTGTCATACAAGGATGTTAATAATCATGCCTGGTTTCTGAAGCGAAACCATGTTACTGTTAAACTCGATTGATATTTTGTCTCATCTCTAAAATCATCTCTTATGCCTTGGACTAGCTTTCAGGTACTCATAAAAGAATACAATTAGCTTCAGGACAGCAGGACAACTTCTTTGTCAAAAACAACTGAAACTGGAGAGTACTGCCTTTGACTTTTTCAAATGACCCAGACTATATTGAAGCTACTGGCAAAAGTGGTGAGTTGCTAAATACCTTCTCATTGAACATTGAACATGGTATTTAGAATGTTCAGGACCTGTTTTGCTCATCCTTTTATGGGTATCTAGCCAAACTAGGGAGTATAGTCACTTTACCAGCCCAGAACAGCAACGTGCAGTCATGTTGTCTGGGAGTGAGAGTCATAAACATGACTAAGGGGAAACAAGTTCATTCAAAAGACTACCTTGGACTTTCAACTTCAAGTATTCCTTACTTTGTCAACTTCTTTCAGTATCTCATAGTTGTAAGTATAAACAGACATCAAAGGAGGTGATTATCCTGCTGTATTCAACACTGGCGTGGCTTTGCCTTGAGTACTGTGTGCAGTTCCAGGCCCCACAATTTAAGAAGGATGAGAAGGCTTTGAATGCATCCAGAGGAGAGCAACAATGCTGGTGAAAAGCCTGGAAGGCATCTTCCTCTGAGGAATGTCTAAGGACTTTGTGTTTGTCTAGTTTGGAGAAAAGGAGGATAAGGGATGAACTTATTGTTCAGCACAACTTCCTGAGGAGGGGAAGTGGACACCTCTACTTCCTGGTCCCTTCTCCCTGCTATCCAGGAATAGGACACATGGGAAAGGTTCACAGCTGCACCGGGGGAGGTTTAGACTGGGCATTAGGAAACAGGTTAGTCAAACACTTCCTAGAGATGTGGTGGATGCCCCAAGTCTGTCAGTGTTTAAGAGGTCATAGTAGGTCCCTTCCAACCAAAATATTCTATTCTATTCTATTCTATTCTATTCTATTCTATTCTATTCTATTCTATTCTATTCTATTCTATTCTATTCTATTCTATTCTATTCTATTCTCTGGGATTGTGGCATACTTTTTCCTTTCTGTTTATTTATTAGTGTTCCTTGCCAAACATAAATGTAGACACTGCAGACAATGGGAAAATGAGGTTAGTTTAAACTTGCTACAAAATCATGTCCTCCACAAGCTCCAACTCTCCAATTGAAATTATGGATACAAAATTCAGAAGCCATCTCCACTCGACTTTTTACAGACTTGATTGCACTACTCTGGGTTTTCCTAATTTTTTTTTTCCTCCTGTTCAATGCAAAAAGATTGATTTAGTTCAAATTAAAATAAAGATATTTGAGGATTTGTGTGGAAGATGTAGGAAAGATAATGTTTGTTAAAGGGATATTGCTTTAAAATATCCACTCTGTGGCTGTCAGTAAGAGATGTGCAAACTGTCTTTTTTCATTTCACAGGGTCTGTGGTATATTCCATCTTACAATAAGCTTGTTTCAAGAATCTTATATTGGAGTCAACCAAAATCAGGAATTCCAAAGCTGGGAATCAGTTCTATATTAGATCCCTTAATTTAGATACCTACATGTGTTGTATCTCCACATATGTTTCTAGCATTATTTAGGAAGCCCTAAAGTATTTATGTGCATGGAGCTGCTAGGCAGGACATAGTGTCCATGAGAAATATATGTTCTTTGGAAGAAACATCATCTCAGATTTCAGTATGTTGTAGGCAGCTGACGAAATCATCCTTCAGTACCAGTAACAACTTTAAAAGCTATACATCTGAGCAGCTATGAAGTTTCTGTTCTTCTGTGAGTAGGATATATCTTCACTTCATTGCCTGTACTTATTAGATTTCCATTGTCTCTACCAGGCCTTTGGACACGCAAGTACCTCCTAGAAGATGCCCTCCCAAAGACACGTATTTTTGAGTGTCTTGATCAAGAATTGTAGTTCACTAGATGGTTCAGCTTTCTTAAATGGTGCTTAGTCTTATTTGATGTCCTGCAGTGATACCCTGCTTAAGAGTGGGAGCATCTTAATTCTTGATTAATATTTTCCAGTTCCATTTACAAGATCTCAGAGACACAGGAACAGCTTAGATAGGATAGGATTAAGTTTATTGAATCTTAATCCAGGTATCTACAGTCTCAACAACTGATGAAAATTTTTGCTGCAGAAGGAATCTACTGAATCTGACACCAAAAGAATGCTGTTTCTTCGGCTTTCATGAAAAAATTGTACCACAGTTCTTCACTACTTCTTGTGGATCTTTCAACTTCTCAGCAGCAGCAGAACAAATAAAAACCTTACACAGACTTGTTTGTGCGTCTTGGTGTTCACTAACTGGTAGGCTGTGAATTTGTAGTTTATTTTTATATTTCAGGAGATTTTCAGGTGGTTTACAGAGATGTTTAACTTCCAAGATCAAACAACAACAGATGTATCATCCTGGAATAAATCAGACTGAAGTGATGCAGAACGACAGTAAAATTTTTGGCAAACCGAGTTTTGTTTTACTGTTAGCAATGTAAAGTTCTCACAAGTGAGATTTTTGCAGGTTAGAGCTTCTGTGCAAACTTTTTCCACAATGCCATCAAAACTGTCTCAGTAAGAAAAAGAAAAAAGCCAATCAGTTATGGAGGAAAAAGGACATGAGAGACAATGTTTTCAGAATGAGTATGTTTCTTTTCTTTATCTCTTTTTTTGGGGGGTGGGCGGGTGGGGGGTGTTAACAGATTTAAATTTAATATATTATTAATTTACTCCCAGATTCAAAACCTTCCTGGATTTTCCGTTGTTCTCCTGTACATGCCAGCCTGTGAATTTCCAAGTAGAGAATTGGAAAGAAGTGACGGACCGCATAGAGAGTCTGCATGAATTACCCGATGTGTGGGCAGACAAGGAGACGACAGCAGGTTAGAGCCAACAATTTTAAGAGTACCTTATGGGCTTAATTACTGAAGTTCAAAAAGTCTTCAAAAGCCAATTAGAACAGCTATTTGTAATAGCTAAAGCAATTAATATGGAAATATAGCAAGAATGAGCCTTTTAGTTTGAGAACCCCAAGGAATTCTTTGTTACAGGTCTTTCAAATCACTTTCAGAATTTGGAAAGAAAATTGAACAGGGATTTCCTGCTGTTATGTAAGATAAACAGAACATTTTTCTGCGTGGGCAAGACACTGTATTTGCAACACTGCAAAATGAAATCTCATATCTGAATGAAACAAAAAAGTTCCTGGAAATGTATAACTGAAGACTACTAACATTAGTCATTAGTTAATAGCACATTTGAGAATCGTTTACACTGGGAGATGATTATTGTCTTTTAATAACCTTATTAAGGCAATATCAGGAAGATAAGAGCTCCTAAAATGTGGCAAAATATAACAGAAAATTTATTTCCATCTATTTGAAAAACAGATTTAGTAGAGTTAATGATGTAAGCATGAGATTTTCTGCATCTAAGCAGTAATACAAAGTGTTTATTATTTGTCCACAGCAAGACCATTTCTAAAAAAAGTTCTGATAAAGAATCTCATTATTTTCTTTGTAACATCAAATGTATTCCAGACTTGATATCTGTTACACTGTTGGGTACTGTGGCAGCAGAAGTAGAACACTATTAACAGAAATGCATGTAAGTTAATTTCAGAAAAGGGCAGAGGTCTCTCCGTACCTATTTCCATCTTTCTTTTTAGATTAAAGTTAAATACATTCTTCGAAAAAGTCTGTGCAAAACCCTACAGGGCTCTAATGCAAAATTTTACATAAAGCATATCATAGTATGTATTTTTTTACATGCCTCTTTCAGTGAAAAAAAAAGTATCACCCTCCATCTAATCTATGGAAACAAAGGCAAATTGTAACTTTCACTATGGTCAGCTAGTATTTTCCCGTATGGTCTTTAGGTTTCATCATTTGCTGAGGTCCACATAAAATTGCAATGGCACATGTGTATATCCAGAGGAACACTTAGAAGAAAACACCAGAAGGGATTAAAAACTTCATCCTTCTCAACAAAATCTAAGATATTATCCACAGTTCATTGCATTCAGGGCATACTTTAGATTTCTGTTAATTAAAGTGTGTTTGGGCAATGTCCTTGTTTTACCCCACTTAGTACAATAACTTGGGATAAAAATGGTCCACATCATAGTAACATTTTTCTGTACTTGTCTTGTTACTTCTTGGAAAATCCCCTCTTTTAAGGTTTCAATGTGTTCCTATGTTCCTAGTCATGTAGATGTATTTCATAATTTAGATATTTGTCCTGTAGGAAAAGTATTCTACTTTTCAATGACTGTAAGAATGAGTCAGTGAGTAGCACCAAAACAGAACTGTTATATCAGGAAAGATTACCTCTTTTTAGCACTGAAAAGCATATACAAAATATGCTTGTAAAATAAGTACTAACTGGTTTTCTATATATAAAAATATGTATTTTTTTTCATGTTTGAGAACTCAGAAATAAAATTTGAATCTGAAAACAACTTTATTAGAAATCCTCACTGCACTCCACTATTTTCTCACCCTGTGCTAAGCACAGGGATTGGAAGTTCCAGTGTAAATCACATTCTTCTAGGGATACTGTTTTCATGGGAGATGTGCATTTGAATGACCTAATCCTGAAGAAGGAAACCCACTGCAAAATACCTAGCTGTTGAATTGGTAGGTAAAAGCAAAGAGTATTGTATTTCATTTGGAAGTTTCCTGTGAAGAGAAAGAACAGTCTCCCTGTTTGGTTTTTGAAAGAAAAAAGTTAGAAGCTTAACTAAAAAGGATTCTGTAGCTTCTGTGTTAAATAGAGGGAAGTTTTAAATTAGGTACAGATGTCTTTCTTATTCCTCTCAGCGTTTTTTTATTAGTTTACTTGTGATGTTTACCCAGTATACTAACATTAATGTATTCCATCCATTTTGAATGCTTAACTCTTTTTTTATCTGAATGCTTGACTCTGTTTACTACACAGCTAAGTTAGTTTTCTTCTCCTCAAGATTATTAATTCTTCCAGCTGCTCATGTTGCATTGTCAATCTATTTTCAATATGGATCCCACGTTTACTTCTCTAATATTGATGGGAACAGGAATAAGATCTCAGAATGTTAAAAAAATACAGTGATTTCAGACAGTGAAATAAGATCTTTCCACAGCTTTTGTATGCTCTCTCTGTACTAGCATTCAATGGTCCTACATATCTGCTTTAAATATAAACCAGACAGTGAACTGACTCAGATTAAAAATAAATTTTGAAAAAGTGGTATCTTTTAGTAGGATTGTTCTTTTTGAACTCAAGCTCCTAGAACTTCTACAGTGGTGTGAAATTGGTGGCAAACTGCAGACCAGAGTGAGATTGGAGAGCCAAGGGGAAGAAAAGAGGTGAGAATTTTTCACCTGGCTTTACAGCCAAAGTTAATATTTGACAGAACTTTGATGTCAATCTCTTTTTCTCTACAATAGGTGGTTTCTATAAAAAAAAAACCAACAAAAATATGTAAGTTTACCTATGATCCTTTCCTTTCAGTGGCAATGATTTAACAGGTATAGAATCATAGAATCATAGAATAACCAGGTTGGAAGAGACCCACCGGATCATCGAGTCCAACAATTCCTATCAAACACTAAACCATGCTCCTTAGCGCCTCATCCACCCATGCCTTAAACACCTCCAGGGAAGGGGACTCAACCACCTCCCTGGGCAGCCTGTTCCAGTGCCCAATGACCCTTTCTGTGAATAACTTTTTCCTAATGTCCAGCCTAAATCTCCCCTGGCGGAGCTTGAGGCCATTCCCTCTTGTCCTGTCCCCTGTCACTTGGGAGAAGAGGCCAGCACCCTCCTCTCTACAACCTCCTTTCAGGCAGTTATAGAGATCAATGAGGTCTCCCGTCAGCCTCCTCTTCTCTCCTGCTTGTGCTGTGACATAACAAGTCCAACACCTATTAAGACGAACTGGTACTTCATTTATAAACACTTCAGATGTTGATTGAAGCCCCTTTTTTCAGCCCTAAGGGTTTACTTGATTCAACTGGTAACATGTGGAAATAAAAGATTGAGCTGTTGTGGAAATTTGGGTTTATACTTCCATTGCCTTTCTAAACATGAAATCTTGTCATTCTGGGTAAAGTCCAGGAGATAGTCAGGTAGCTTGCAGCTATGAAACATATATATTTTTTTAATTACGTAACTCTAAAAATCTTGTCACGGTGTTCTAAATTATTGCAGAAAGTAATTGGCTGAAATCATTGCATGCAAATAATGATTAAATATGACAAATAAGCTAGCAATTTTTTTTAAATTCTGTGTATTTTTAAATATTTATGTCTATAAGAGCATGTTACAAAATATAAACAGAATGCATGTCCAATTTATATAGATTTCATGTGGGCATTTTGAGGGGGAAAATTCTGTCTGCAGTTTAAGGGAAATACTGCATTGTAGTCCTATATTATACTGTTCTCAGTATAAGAACATCTGGACTATCTCATATCCTATCAATATACAATCTATTTGACCTATTTTTGGCTTAATATTATTTTCTGCCACTTCTGGTCTTGGTTATGCTGAGAGTATACTATCAGAATATGGTAAAATCTTACAACAGAAGTTGTACCTGGGATATGAAGAAATCTCAGTAGCTGGTATTGTAACATAATTTTATGTTTATAAATTTTATTTAAGTCTAATGTTTCTAGATGACAGTAGCCAGAATATACCAGACAAACTTTAGCAAAGGAATGGAAATAGCTTAAGCTGATGGTTTTCCAGAACGTCACATTATAGATTTTCATAGAATCATAGAATAACCAGGTTGGAAGAGACCCACCGGATCATCGAGTCCAACCATTCCTGCCATATTTCTTCATCTACATTTCCAAATTAACCTTGTCTCCTTTGAATTATCTCTAATATTCTGTCTGAAGGTTGTGATCTTCACTGATGAGGTGGTGGAGCAGCTTAGTCATAATGCCTCCAGGGAGAAAATACACCCAAAAAGTCTCTTTGGAAACACACTCATATTTTCACATTTTAAAACCAATGCAAATCTCTTCTTTTCCCGGCACACCTCACAATTGCATTCTGATAAAAGAAGTTTCCACCTGTACTTATAATGAAATAGGAAAATGAAAGCTTAGCCAAGATGCCAGACGATACATACAGCAAAGGGATAAGCCAATTGCTATACAACTCATTACACCTAGTTTACAGTGATTTCCTGTTTTTATATTAAATAAAAAATTCCTTGTATCATGAATAGTCTTAGAACAGTGAATACATTTATCCTGCACAACACTACCTGTGGGAAAATACAATAATAAAATGTGGTAGGATTCAGCAAAGAAGATAATTTCTTCACTATCTATTAATATTTTCTGTAAAATAATCCCCTTTATAACAAATGAGTTCATGTTATGTGAGTTTTTTTGAATTTTGAAAAATTAGTTTTCTGTTATTCTAATAGCTTTATAAGGGAGATGGAAAAACTAGAGACAAGTGGGA
Source organism: Phaenicophaeus curvirostris (assembly GCF_032191515.1). Lineage (NCBI taxonomy): Eukaryota > Metazoa > Chordata > Aves > Cuculiformes > Cuculidae > Phaenicophaeus > Phaenicophaeus curvirostris. Next base: position 53,483,552 of record NC_091392.1, read on the forward strand.
TTTTTACCTGTATTGAGATCATTCACACATGACAGAACACTTTTTCTGGTAAAGGGTATCTTTCCTACAGATTAAAAATGTGTTTCATTATTGCTTTATGGAATTGAAGAAAACAATAACGGTAGATATAAAAATAAAATTATCAAACATGAACAAAAGCTCTAGTAAGGTATTCTGCAGTCTCCAAGCCATGGAAGAAATCTATATGAACTGTGATGAAGTCATTCATCAAAACAATAAGCTCCCAGCCCCCAATCTTTAAATTAGAATGAAAGTAATCAAAACCCAAAACAAGGCATGGGGACTAGAGGGTTGTTTCATTTTATACTCTTTATATACTTAGTGACCACTAGTTCATATTTTGAAATAAATCAATTTTAGTCTTTCAGGGGGCATTTAAATATATTTAGAGTAATATGAAATGGGGAGATGGATTATTCTCTCATCCTCATGAGCAACCAGCTTAAACCCTAGAGCCTGAAATGTGATTACTCACATCATTGTCTAAGATTGCATAGCAACAGATTTTAATAGTGGTTGTAAAGCTATCCCGTCATTTGTTAATTCTAGCCACCGAGATGACCTCCTGTGGAAAGTTTTCCCCGTATGTTGATTACTCTCTAGGCTGGAAAAGATCTCTTTTTATTCATATTAATTTTACAGGTGTTTAATTTTGTCACATTCCCTTCTTTCCTACGATGCACTCAAATTTCCTCCTATTAAAGTTAATGGAAGCTTTGCCTTTGACAGTACCATTTGCAGGGATTATATATTTATTTCCAGATGCTTATTCTGAAATCTGCCTAGTAAAAAGGAGGTTCATTTTTTTTAACTTGATTCACAGACTATTGAAATGACTGATTTCAGTGGGGGCTGGCTTATACCATTTTTTAGGGAATATTCAAGAAAATTCACATAAGCACACTTATATATCCTTTTGCCATCTCAGCTAAGAAGAAATACTGGGTAATTATGAATTTAAAGCTGACTGAAGAACAGCAGCTTTAAGATTCAAATACTTGGATAGAGTATCAGATATTTCTCGTTTTCTGAAAATGGTGAAACACAAAGAAAAGAGGGAAAGGTTATTGAAGCAGTTAATGGATGTGAACAAGACAAAAATTTCAAAGATGGTTTTGAGGCCATCAGATGTCCGAGTCCTCTGTTTTACAGGAAAAAATTGTAATATTTTATCTTGCTTAGAATGTTCAATATCTTCCACCATGTGAAGTCTGGTTTTGCCCCCAGTTGAAGAAAAATAAATAGCCAGATCCTGTTACTTACCAAACTAAAACCAAGCTGAGCATGACTGAGTGGTTCCACAGTGTACTCAGAGTGATATGACAAAACACAGTTAAATCATTCAGGATTTTTTTTTTTTTCTCTTAATGAATGACATCTATTTCGGGGACACAGGGAATAAAATTAGTAGTTTTTAGTTAGAAAAGGCTGACATGAGCTAGTAGAACCAAAATATAGACTTGAGAATGAGAATTTCTGCTGAATTTAGTAGGGTCCTGCCAGTGTAAAGAAAGTACAATTTACAAAATAAAGCTTCAGTGTTGCTGCTGATTTTAATATTATTTCTCATGGAGGACATTTTCAGAATTAATGTTGAAGCAAGAGCTCGATTCCTACCAGTTCAATCACTGTCTAAAAGTGACTGATCAGTGCATACTCTTAATCTGTGGCAATCAAACTACAATGTGATTCAATTTAACTCTCTTTCCCTAAAGAAAACTAATATTCATTACCTTGAAACTGCTGACTGCTAAGCTGTAAAGTCCTAGTAACCTTTTTACACCTTTGAAATGTAATTTTAAAAAATGATCTAGATGATAAGAAAAGTGTAGAACCAAAGGGAGCAATCATTTTCTTTATCTCTTCCTGTCTCTTACTTATTCTTTTTCTTAGTTATCCATCCTATTTAGATATAGTTACATCTGGACTGATCATTGGTTGCCTGGTGCAGTTAATGTCAGGCTCTTCAGCCCTTGGTGAAGGTGGCTCTGTGGTTGTTCATTGGATTGCAAGTCAGCTCCTCTGAGCAAAAAGTGTTCCACCTCAGCATGGGATTGGGACATATGCTCAGACCAAGGAACTCAAAATCAAGAAGCTTATTGGATATCTCAGCTTGCTTAGGAAGTCTTTAAGTGTCTAGACATAAGTTAATGATAGCGATAATATCATGAGTTGCTATTACCTATACAGATTTGAAATATTTTGTCTGGTATTTAAATGGCAGCATTTTATTATGAGAAATAGCTTGACTAGCTTTAATGCTAAGGTTACTTTGGTGATAAAACCTTGATCTTTTAAAGATTTTATTTTTCAGAACAGGATTCAAATTATGAAAGCACATGGTAGCTGTTGCTTGGTTATTTGATGAGCTGGCCTTTTGTGAGGTGCTAAAAATGTGGATTGCTTGTCCTGAGTGATTTTAAAAACTAAACTCATGCCCATGAAATCATTTATGAAAGTGATATTTACCTCCCATGGTACAAACTATTGGTGCAGTTTAGTGCACAAATAAACTTTCCTGAACTATTTTTCAGCCAGACTAAGGAGACTAGGGAATCCTCTTAGACCTATTGTCATGAAGGCTGGTTGTTTTCACCCAACACTCCAGCATTCTGTGGGCTTAATCCAAGTCCTCTGTAGTCACTGGGTATTTTTTAATACCTTAGATGTATCTAAACAGATCTATTCCATAAACGTCTCAGTATATAAAAAGTACGTGACAGGACTGTATCACAATGGTGTCACTATTCTCAAGCTGTAGCTTGAAGACGATACCTACAAAAACATACGGGCCAAGTTGCAAGCCTCTGTTTATTTCATAAAATAAATCAATGTAAAAATAATTATATTTTAAGTAAACCTACCTCCAGGCAAGAAATAATCTCCATTTTTTAACCAATGAAACTGCACTCAATTATTTTAATAAATAAACAACATGACTTACACAAAACGTTTTTAAAAGTAATATTTCAGATTATATAAATTGTCCTAAATTTGTAAGTTTCAACAGAGCTCTAGCAATTTACATTGCCTGGTGATGATCCTTCAGATCACCTAAAGTTCAATAAATTCCTTTTCTACGAGGTTAAAAGTACATTCCTGGTAAATACATAAGACAATTTTGAGCTTAAAGAGGGCTAAAGAAATGAAATTAAGACTTCTAATTGTTCTGGAAAACTTATGATTTGAAGTTAACTATTCATTGTCAAAAATGCTTTTCTTTCGTAAAAGTTATTGTTCAGGAATTAGCATGCCAAAGCTGACTAGGATTCTTGATGAAACCTCTGATATTTGACAGCTCTTTGCATCCTGATTCTGGTAAAGAGTCTTTCTAAATAGATTTCTAATCCTTGACTTAAAAAAGCAAGCAGCATGAGAGAAAACATGACAAACATGCTTTCTTTTTTATTTCAATATAGTCTTACTAATTTTTTTATCCGGGTCACACGTGCCCTTTTTCTTTCTGTATACACTATGCATTTAATAAAACGATATTAGTAAACTATGTTCTTCACCTTTTTTTTAAGGGGAGAAATAAGTTATACTCTTTCACATACTGCCCTGAAAAACAAGTAGATAGATAGCTCAGTACTTCAGTCCTAGAGGCTCTAATGGAGTCTACTTTTATCAGCAGAAGTTCTCATCCATCTTCTGTAACCTTTAGTTATGGTTAATGTTCCAAGTGCCAAACTAAAAGCAAACAAGTTGACTTACCATTTAGGTGCTGAAGCTTGAAAATTTTCCTCTATAAGAATCATATTCTAGAAAATCATATTGCAAGACTACACCAGCAAGCCCAAACAGACAAAATTGAATGTGTAGTGATCTAATGGCATTGGCTCACTGATGGACCAGTTAGTTTTACCTGCTTTCTATTCTGATAAGAGCATTCAGAATTTGTTTCTCACAAAACGCAGTGAATCTGAATCACCCCAAAGTATCTTAGCTTTATTTTTTCAAGAAACACTTAAAAGAAGGCAGTGATCAAAATAAAGAAGGTGCTCAATTATATTTCTCTCTTATTCTGTTTAATACTTTATTTAAATTCATTTATGTATGTATTTATATATTCATATTATTTGATCTTCAATATACACACAGTAGATTATGGAGTATTTCAGGAAGAACTTCATATGCTTTCCATATTTTAATTTAAGTTGTCCATCTAGCTCTACAGAAAATTATGATGATAATACTAGATAGTTTTAAATTATTAAATGTAAAATAAAAGGATTGGGAAAATTCAGTAAAGTTGTTCTTAAAAATTATTATCTATATTCTTACTTTCCAAAAGCTGTTCATTTTTCTTTCTCATTATTGACAAACTGTCATAACTTGACACAATAGCACCAGGGAATATTCTGTTGAAAATGAATAGTGATTCATGCTCAGAAGTCATACTTGCTCAAAGACCATAGTATTAGTTTTAGCAAGCCCACATTCAAAATTCAGCACCAACAATATTTTCCAGTGCATTTGACTGAACCCTTTATGTTTCGACACACTATTTTTTAAACCAAGATCTGCATGAATATGAAAGTTTCAAAGCCATGTTTCAGGCTTTACTTACCTATTGCAAAGGCTTAAAACCCCTGTGCGCTGATTGAACAAACTGTTTTTAGTATTCTAATGATTTCTCAGAGTAAATAAATAAAGCTGAGTCTATAAACCTCCTGAGCTTTGGAGGCACACTTTATACATTCATAACCTTATGACTCCACAGCTCAATAAAACTTGAATATACGGTATTCTGGTACACATATTATTCACAGTAGCCTGAGCAGTGCAAAAATTGAGATTAGTAAGTGGGCAAGTACATTCATAAACATTGAAGTGCAATTTGACTCCTAAAAATCCGTGTAAGTAGCTTCACGGGGCTCCACACTTGGTGTGTCTCAATGGTTTGCAGATTTTTATGAAGTTGGCATAGACGGTACAGAAAGTGAAGTTCTGCTACATTTAGTTTCGTTTTACTTTGATTACTTCTAGTATGTTGCATAACAATATGATATACACTCAAATCTTTGGTAACAGATTCGTAATATATATTAATTTTAATTTACAAGCAGAAGACAACAGACTGATAAGGGTTATGGTTACAAGTTTAATAAGAAAAAGTGAAAAAAAAAATTGAAAATATTGCTTCTTGCATCAAAATGCTACCCCCAGAAAAGTGAAAATCTGCAAAGAGCTAAGTCACTGTCCAAACATTAATAGAATGAAAGCTGCTGAATTCTTTGCAGTATTTAATGGAAAACACCAAGGACACAGAAAGATAAGTTTTACAGTGTTTTGTTATGGTGTTAGGAAGATTATCAGTCCATTGTCCATCAGTCCAAGTCCATCTTGAGAACATGCTTTATCATTTTCAGAGAAAAAAACTCACATCTTGGAATAATAAAGCTAACCTAGGCTATAAACTGATTTATTAACCAAATTATCATAACGTGATAAATTCTATCCTTGTAATTATTTATGCCGTACTGACATAAGCAAACAAGATTTAACCTTTTTTATTCCAGTTGGAGATGGACAAATCCTTCTTACTTCATTTCATATCAGGGAAAGGAATTTGTTTTCCAGTACAAGAGGTTTCAAAATCAGTGTCAGAACGAGACAGGTCAGAGCATATGAAGTACCTTACAGTATTCAGTCAACCTATCTAGAGAAGATGCAAATTCTCTATGAATCTGATGCTGTTGATATCAATGAAAAATCATATATTGATAATATATCTATAGATCTGAAGAAAGGAAAATTATAGGCAATCTCCAGACAGCAAGCTTTGGCCCAAACGACACCCTTCCAAAGCTGACAATTCAAACACATTTTGGGAGGAACAACTCTGGCAAAAGCGCATCTGGAAAGTAAGTTGGCAGAAAAGCACCTAAGGAACATGGTGGACATCAAGTTGGGCATGAACCAGCAATGTGTCCTTGCAGCAAAAAGGGCTAACAGTGTCCCAAGATGCATTAGACAAAGTATTGGCAGCACGTCAAAGGAGGGGATCCTTCCCTCTATTCAGCGCTTGTAAGGCCATACCTGAAGCACTGTGTCCAGTTCTGACCTCCTCTGTACAAGAGGGATACAGAGCTACCACACAGAGTCCAGTGAAGGGTCACAAAAATGACTGAGGCTCTGAAGCATCTCTTTCCTGAAGAAAGACCGAGGGGTGGGAGTGTTTAATTTAGAGAAGAGAAGGCTCAGGGGGGATATTATTAATGGTGTATAAATACCTGATGGAGGGCACAAAGAAGATGGAGCCAGGCTCTTTGCAGTGGTGTCCAGTGACAGACAAGAAGCAGTGAGCACAAACTGAAACACAGAGTTCCTTCTGAAGTTTAGCAAACACTTTTTTTAATGTGAGGATGATTGAGCAATGGCACAGGCTGCCCAGAGTGGTTGGGGAGGCTCCATCCTTCGAGATATTAAAAAACCGTCTGGACATGATCCTGGTAAACTGGCCCTAGGTGAGCTTCCTTGAGCAGAGGGATTGGACACAATGACCTCCAGAGGTCTCTTCCAATGTCAACTACTCTGTGATTCTTTAAGACCACACTGTTAATTTAGGTCTTTATGGTAATTTCCAAAAGGCCTTACCTAAAATGTCTCTAATATCTAAACAGGTGCATACTGCGAATTTTCTCTCAGTTCATGTTTCATATAGTTGAAATGATGCTTTTTCTTTTTAAATATCTCATAATTTACAGCTAGTAATAAGATTTACCAGGAAAAATACTGTCACTGATATAAGTTATCCTCATGGAAAATACAAAATCACACAAGTGCTTAGTCCTTGAGAAGCCATTCAGAAATAATTGTCTTCCATTAAGTTTAGAAGAGTTACAGATAAAAGCTTTCTATGCAGTATCTATCTGCTTAATTTCCATCAAAGACATCAGCTTCTGTATCTCTTTTTTTTTGTGTTTTAGTTTGCTATAGTAAGTTTCTCAGACATCTGCTACTTTAGGGCAAGCTTCTTCCCCCTGACCAGGCTACAATTTCTGCCAGTTTGATGATGGTGCTTTAGTTTAAACACCTAGCTGTAACAAAGAGAAAAATTATTTTCCTAAAAGATGTTGTGAAAATACTTGTTTAATTATTTCCAGCCTCCTACATTTGGAAACTATAAAAATGAACACTCACCTGTTTAAATGCATAAACCTTAAATATTAAGCAGCAGAAGAAATTCTTACAAGAATGAAACTTTTGTTAGATTCTGGCTTTTCCAAATTCCAGACATAAAGTATCTTTTTATCTCATATTATTGTTGAAATGGATTTGAAGTTCCATTTTTTCTTCCTCTCTCCTTATATTTTCCATTTCCAGTCTGTGATTAAAAAAAGTCTTCATCCTGACTGAACAATGTCTTTATTTCCATGAATATAGTTTTGACACCATCTCATGTAATAGAGCAGTAATGTTAATGCCCCATTTCTTTATGATGTTGCTTATCTTTCCATTTCAGAACCATGAATCATTCATATTGAACTTATCGCCAATATTAAAGCCTGCTTTACAATCAGGAGGAAGAATAACTCTATTTTGATGGTAAGGAGAAATTTAGATCTTGGTCAGCACAAAGTTGTTCCCTGGAAGATATTAATTGGGTGGAAAACTGGTTGGATGGCCGGGCCCAGAGAGTGGTGGTAAATGGTGTGAAATCCAGCTGGAGGCCAGTGACAAGTGGGGTTCCCCAGGGCTCAGTGCTGGGTCCAGCCCTGTTCAATGTCTTTACCAATGACCTGGATGAAGGCATCGAGTGCACCCTTAGCAAGTTTGCGGACGACACTAAGCTGGGTGGAAGTGTCGATCTGCTGGAGGGTCGGGAGGCTCTGCAAAGGGATCTGAACAGGCTGGACCGCTGGGCAGAGTCCAATGGCATGAGGTTTAACAAGGCCAAATGCCGGGTCCTGCACTTGGGGCACAACAACCCTATGCAGTGCTACAGACTGGGAGAAGTCTGTCTAGAAAGCTGCCTGGAGGAGAGGGACCTGGGGGTGTTGGTTGACAGCCGACTGAATATGAGCCAGCAGTGTGCCCAGGTGGCCAAGAAGGCCAATGGCATCTTGGCTTGTATCAGAAACGGCGTGACCAGCAGGTCCAGGGAGGTTATCCTCCCTCTGTACTCGGCACTGGTGAGACCGCTCCTCGAATACTGTGTTCAGTTCTGGGCCCCTCACCACAAGAAGGATGTTGAGGCTCTGGAGAGAGTCCAGAGAAGAGCAACAAAGCTGGTGAAAGGGCTGGAGAACAGGCCTTATGAGGAGCGGCTGAGAGAGCTGGGGTTGTTTAGCCTGGAGAAGAGGAGGCTGAGGGGTGACCTCATTGCTCTCTACAACTACCTGAAAGGACGTTGTAGAGAGGAGGGTGCTGGCCTCTTCTCCCAAGTGACAGGGGACAGGACAAGAGGGAATGGCCTCAAGCTCCGCCAGGGGAGGTTTAGTATGGTTTAGTGTTTGGTAGGAACGGTTGGACTCGGTGATCCGGTGGGTCTCTTCCAACCTGGTTATTCTGTGATTCTGTGATTCTGTGAATTCCATGGCTACTGAATGTGAACTGACCTTGGTGGTGGTTTTTGCAACAATGCTTTGAGTATTTATCTACCAGTAAAATATGCTAATGCATGTATGTCTTTCTTTTCAGTCAAGGCAGTTATTATCATATGATTTTTCAATTTGACTGATTGAATGATTGGAAGACTGAAAAGTGTTTATAGAGTTCTTCCCTATCCTGTGGTTCGTTGAACAGTTTTGCATATCTTTCAAAGTAATGCCAACAATAGATGAATGTTAGGTCACAAAAACAGGAAAATAGGACAGTGACCATATAAATGTTGAACTGAATGAGCAGATGCCTTATCACATAGGAAGGAAGGGGACTTATTTTCTAAACCTGTGTCCATTGACCTAGAAAACAAAACCTAGACTTACAGTTTATTTTCCTCTTGCAAGATATTCCATTTCTCACATAGTAAGAACACAGTGGGTCTTTGCCAGGTGTAGTTGCAAAGGGGAAGAGTCAAGATCTCATGGTAATTTCACAGGACTTATAAAAAATATATTCTATTGAAAACTAGAGAAAGCCCAAGTATTACACCCAGAAACACAGCAAGTTATTTGAATAAGCACAGTGATTCATATAATTGAAGGACATGGCCTGTGCAATGAAATAGTTGTAATTGAATTCAATATTAAGTATTTAGCGAATTGCACATTAATCACAGATTTGCGAAACTTCATGAAGGTCAGCACATATATTGGAGAAAAAGAGAAATATTATATTTGCTCATATAATTCAGATTTAGCTTCCTACAAATGAAATCCTTGCATCACAAACATAGTGTGTAAAACCAGGAGATTACAGATTTGCAGTCACTCATAGACTAAGACAAATCACACTGGATTTTCATGTTCATGCCTGAGGTATAAAACATCTCCTGGTTTAGAAGTTGAACAATTTCTTCTTTGCTTTCAGTTTTATTTTTTTATTTTGTCTTCCTGTGCATTGCATGCCAGTTTCTTGTATCTTATTTTGGATTTTTGCAAACCATCCATGGTACCTTTTTTATTCCAGAATGCTATTAGTAGACTGTCACTCTTCACAATAAAATGTGTCTAAAATTGAATAGCTCTCTTCTCATAAATTCAGTTGTTCTGCAGTGTTAAAACAGCTGAGAACAACTTGTGACACATTTCCCTTTTCAATGTAAAGGCAATGCAATGCACAGAGACATATTTCTTGCTTTCTTAATTTTCTCCTGCATTTGCTAACTGGAGATTGAGATAGTCAGTTTTTCATTTTGAGCTGTTTTAACTTATTATACTTACAAGCAGACTGAGAAGTCTCTATTAACAACATTCTTTTCCTATTCAAATGCTTACACACTATGATTAGATCTCTTCTTACTGTTGTTAGGATAAAGAGGTTTAGCTCCTTTCACTGTAATGCACATTTTTCCAGTCTTAATCAATCTCATGCTTCTGTTTTGAACTCTAACCGCTCAACATCTTTCTAGACCTCCCAAAAAGTGGATAAATCTTTGAAATCACCGTTGCGTGATTGCCATATACAAAGGTACAGTACACTTCGTAAGTCATAGTCCTCTGTTTAAAACATCCAAAGATTTCCTTAGCCCTTTCAGCTACAGATCTGTAGTGAGTTCACGTTTAGATCATTATTTATCATGAACTTTCTAATGCCTGCCAGAACTCTTGCCTCCCTGGGTAAATTTCTTGCTCTACTTCTCATCGTATTAAGATAGGAGTTGTATGTGTTTGCCAATGTTATCAAGCTGTCTGGATTACTCTATTGGTTCTTTTTCTTTCTTCGTCTTTAATTGTTTCTTTTGTAATCTGTTTCTCATCTACTACATGAGCAGCAAAACTATGTCTGTTTTTTCTCCAACAAAGGAATTAAACAATGGAGTATATAAATAGATCCCTCTGGGACCCACACGTAGCACACCTGTTTCAGGATGATTCCACAATAACAGTTAATTTTTTAAACATATCAACCAGTTTTCAATTATTTTGGTATACACCATATTGATTTTGTACTAGATGACATAATTATGGGAAAAGCACAGGATATGATTTATATAGGAAAGATAATGTGAATGTTTTGGTCTTTTTTTTTTTTTCTGTTTTCCTATACATGAAGCTTTTGTTACTCTTTATCAATTAGTGAAAGAAGCACCTGGGAAAAATCACCCAAAGTCCCACAATGTGTGGCAGTCAGATTTCTTCTCCTGCTTCATTTGTGGCTTAAAGATTGGTGATAGCAGTTTTACATGACCCAGGGTGAACCTCCATTAACTGATTTCCTGGAGGAGTAATTAAAAGGAAATGTTTTGCTTTTCTGGTCTCTGCTTGGAGTTTACCTTAAGTCTCAAAGGTGAAATGAATAAAATCGGAGGAAAAATACACAAAGCTAAAAATAGCACAAAATCACACATTTTCTTTAGTATTTGGTGCGTATGTAAATTTATGTGATGGAATTAGGTAGCACTATAGCTAAACTCATTCAAACCTCATAGGGATACTTGGAAAAGAGAATGAACCAGTTTCTAATCCTACTGTTTTTGTTCCATACTTTGACCTTCACACTTAACATGAAGGGTTCCTTTGTATCAGAATAAAATACTACTATGACTTTAAAGATCACCTCTTTGTGTGCCACCTTATCTCAGGAAGAACTTATTCTTGTTTCCAGAAGCAGTTTATTTATATTGCTGTTCTGTCAACCTTTTACTAGATTGTGGGAAATTATCTTTATTTTCTTTCATTTAGCTGGTTCATCTCACTTGTTACATCTGCTTTTATGTGAGGAAAACTGCACTCCATTTGAATATATGCGCATGTACCTATATGTTTCTCTTCTCCCGTACTCTGAGTTCTGACTGAGGTCTATTATCTGGAGGGAAACTTTAGAAGCTATATCACAGTTCAGGAAGCAGGAACTGGCTTTTGATAAAAGGCTTCCTTTTTCTCCTCCACAATTCCTTTGGGGCCTTTCACAGTTGATTACTGTAATAGCAGCTTAATGCAGTGTTGACATAGAACTGAGAACTTTAGCAACATCTTGATGCTGGAAAACAAAAATCACTAGCAGTAGGGATATTAATTAGCAAAAGGTGGCCTGATTTGGTTAATCACTACTCCAAAAGTCTCCTAATCTTGTTACTCTCTATAATCTTTTTGGATGTTTGCTTACAATGTGGTCTAAAAGCCAGAGAACCAGCTTGCCAGAAAGACATGGTGTTGCTGCAGACAAATTTCTGCCTGAAATTCCAGATGGATCATATGGGTACAAATTGCACAGAATACAAGAGAACTTTCATATTTATTTGCCCACACAAGCATAAATATATTTGCAAAGGAAGATACACATTGCTGATTTTAATTGCTTAATTTGAGCAAGAAAGATTATATTCACCAACAATAGGTATGGTTATTTTAGAGTGATTTGAAACTAGGACAGTATGTCTTGAAAAGATAAAAAGAAAATACACTTTTTGCCTTGCACTCACGATGTTTTTGTATTTTCAGGTTTTGCTGAAAAGCTAGAAGTGTGGGTTGGGTTTTTTTTGTTTATACGTATACCCATGTTTTTGGCAAATTTCAAGAACACGTGCCTATTACTATTAATACAAATTTTTATAAAATAAAAATTTCTTATAAGATTTGTAATTTGGAATTCCTTCAAACAATTTGTGATCAAGTTATCAGCCTTCTTATTGTTGTTTGATATTATGCCATCCTCTCTGAAACATGAGCAAATCGGTGGAGGTTTCTGTCTCTCACATTCATTCAGGAATAAAAATCATAGGCTAAATCATACAAGTCAGTTGCCAGTCCCTGGGACTGGGGAACAAATACGTTTGATCTTTATCTGTAATTGATGTATAAGCATAGAGATATTTTGGAACTTGGGAAAAAAAATCATGCCTGAATAAATCACCAAATAACTTAAATACTTTCAGGTAGATGTTACTACACAACAGATATTTAGTTTATGTTAAAAATAATATTAAGTATACAAAATTAAGGATTAGCAAAAGGAATATAGGTTTCAGTGTAGGATGTGGTGAACTGAGTTAATATCAGAAAAATTATGTATTAGGTAGAAATGGACTGGAGAATAAGACAAAGAAAATGGATGGATCTTATTTTGTTAGAAAATATGCATTTTAGAACTGTATTGAATTGGCAGTAGACTTCAGAATGTGTTGTATCAACTTCAACTCATTGCCTGCTTCAAATGGACTACACGTATGTAATGTTAAGAGTATGTTCAGGTGCTTTGTTGAATCACGTCAAAGTGTTCAACCCATGCAGGCTTAAGTCTTGCCTCATTAAAAGAGTTGTGACTCTAATTAATTAATAAAGGACAATTTGGTGTCAGCAAGAGGAATAATTTTCTGCTATGTTTGTCTCTTTTATATGGACAGGGAGTAGGGAAAGAGCTCTCTAATTCCCTTGTTTTGCCAAAGAATGATTAATTAATAATGACATTAACTTACCTCTCACTGTTTAGGCAGAATTTATGGATTAGTGAAGTTTGCTGGAAAATCAGAAATTATATTTTAAGAACAAATATATATGCTTCAATATTTTGTTCTTCTTTATATTAAACCAAAAAAATTGAAACTCCTGTAAATCAGAACTTCTGTCAAAGAAAAAAAAGAAAGATTTTGAAAACAGTGTTGGAAATACACACTGTAATAACATAATTGCAGCCTGAAGCGTGCATTCCTGTTGGTTGTGCTTTCCTCTCTGCTAGCAGTGGTGAATCTGTCAAGAGTTTACGTTAAATTGCTTCCAGAGTTTGCAGTAGGTAGATCAAGGAAATGCTACAGCATGAATTTCTCCCATTTTTCTGAGCCAGGTCTCTGTCAGCTTTACCCCAAAACCACGCACTCACAAATTTATCAGAACACCAAAGTCGTGTGTGTTGCAATGTGGTGCCAAGGCTCATTGCAAGGGCAAAAATTTTGCATGCCTGTACAGAAAATTGTGAGGAAATTTTATAATAAACTTATATTCTCTATGCGAATAATGTTGATATTTCTTTCAAAAATTTAATTTTGGACAATTAAATTGAAAGGTTCATGACCCAAGATTAAAAACACCTACAGCTTATTATGTATTTAACAAAGAAAATAGTAGTCTACATCAATAGTAACATGACAAATTAAAAGATAAGTTCTGACTGTGAGCTGTAAATTACACCTCTATAAAATATAGTGAGCAACTAGGTGTATAAGTGGAAGACTTTCTTCTTTCCTTCCTCACCTCACACTTTATATCAATGCTGCATATGGAGTAAACAAAACGAATTCAAAAGCGCTCTGCTTATGTTTGGATATATCACTTTGGCAAGGTGAAATGTAAGCTACATCAGAATACTTACAGTAGTTACTAAAAAGCATTCCAAACCCCTGAGCCTCATCGCCTGAGGTTATACAGAAATGTGCACGTGGGAAGATTGAACATATATGTTACACTGGAATGACTGTGAATCTTTGTGTATCCTTGTATACCGTAACTAATACAATAGCATTGTAAGATAAAAAGCTGCACAGCTGCTTAGTCTGCTGATTGCAAAATTTGTGGGCCAATTTTTCTCTTCACAAGTAACACAGATTGTTAGTTCAAATTTGACTGAAATGAGATTGCAAAATGCTGAAACATGGAAAGGTAGCAGTTTTATATCAATTTGCTGTCACTTTGCAAACTCTTCATTGATAAGCACTGGCAAAAGAATCATTTTATTCAGTTTGGCAGATATTTCCAAGGTCTGCTATTCAGGTAGACTTCTATAGTATAATAAATCCCTGCTCATTTCAGAGTCTATGGGGTTTTTTTCCCTTAAAATTTTATTCCCTCTAGCTATTTACAATGTGTTTTCTGCAAAATAGATTCCTGAAAAGCTGCAATGATAACCAAAGAGAAATGCAGCCAAAACGCTGCTACATATCTATTCAGTATGTTTTTTCTTGCTTTTCCATTTTTTATTTTAAAATGAACTAATTACATATAAAAATAAAGGTTTCCAAGAAATTTTATGTCATAAAGTAATTTTGTACTTTTCTTTCAAGTGATTCTATTTCAAAGTCTATGTCTGAATTTCAGAATTGGTTGATACACAGACCACACTATAAAAGGTACAGATAATTTGCTTGTGTGTCTGTACACAGCAATTTCGAGTACAGTTTGAAAACAGCCTGACAGAGTTTAAGTGCAAGATTAGTTTTATGTCTGTCAATAATACCTTTATCAAGCTATGCCTGCAAGATTCTGTTAAAGCAGAACAAAAAGCGCATTTTTTTTGTTCAGAAAAGTATAAAAATTTTGAAGTTAAAATCTGTCCGACATTGTTCATTGTTATTGCATTATTACTATGTGACTGACGAAACATGTGGAAGCAGACGTACTTAAGCCTATAGTAGTAGTTCTTTCTTACTTTAGATTAAATGCTACCTCAGTTGGCAGGTCTTATTGGATCAAGAGTTGCATCCCTTAAGAGCCTTAAGTTCTTTCTTCTAACTTGTTTAACCAGTCTGTAGAGCCATATGAACTGATTCTGATTTTCATATATTTGTAAAATGACATGCTTCATTTACTTCAGCTTCTGTTCCTCCCTTTGCAAGAACCAATAGAGGGTTATACCTTAAAATGCTGCATGCCTTAGGAAAAAGGGCAGCTAACCTGCTTGTTGGAACTTTCTGTGTCTGGCTAAACAAAACAAGTATGTAACACACCAGGAGGGTATTACATGACATAAATTTTTTAAATAGTGAATCCTGTTTTCTGCCTTCTTTTATAGTACAGTCTTCAAAGGAATAGTTTCTTTTGATTGCCATTGATGTGCCTTATGCCATGAAACTAATTACTCAAAGAATAGGAGGTAGTAAATACAAAAGGAAATTTCACAGAAGTCTCATGAACTTTGAAAATGTAATCAGCTTTATATTGCTTCCCCTGAGTTTGGGTGCCTCAGTGCATAAAAATCCAGGTTTTTCTTATCTCAGACTTTGGTTCATGTCTCTGAGGCATAATTTGCGGTTTACGATCAGTCTTTAAAGGATTTTATTTCACATATGCAGTCGAGAAAAAACAGAATTTATCTGAACTGCTAGTAATCCCTACAGAAAGTGATCATTCTATATTAGGTCAAGGTTATCAGAGAGGTATTAATTAAAGACTCAGATGAGCAAAATATTTAAGCTCGTGTTTAAGTGCATTACTGTTCTGCAAGGCACTCACTGTAGCATTTAGAAATATGTCTAAAGTTAAAAGCTTAAGCACTTTATTGAGCATACGATGCCTACAAAATCAATGGCTATGCTGTCTGAAATATTTTTCACCTCAAATATTTTTGAAAGCTAATACTAGTCTTTCTAGTTCATCATCCCACTATTGTATGGACTGCAAAATTATAAATGCAGTCATCTTTTATTCTCAAAAAGATACTTTCTTCCTTCATAACCGCAACAAAATAATATAGCCTGGCTTTAAGACCTCTACAATCTTCTTCTCTTTCCCTGGAAGTGGAAGAATACCTTATTTCTACGGACTGAGAGACTCTCTGTTGTTCCATTTCAGTATCAGATAAATTCAGAACTCAGAGAGAAGTCTGAAATAGAGCAGCTTGAGTGAAACCCTTCAGAATACAGGCTACTCCTTCAAAATATATAAATGAAGTATAGCTCAGCAATGGTATCTTTCTGACCTTTCTGACAAAAGCATCAAGCTATCATTTAAAATGATCAGAATTAAAGAATTGTTGTGATAACTCTTCACCATATATTTTATTTAACTTAAATTTTTTCAAGCCACTTAATTTGTACAACTAGTATAATTCACCAAAACAGCTTCATCAGACTCCTGCTTCTTTTAAATAATATATTATCAAAGCCAAGAGAATGTGAAATTTTTGCAGCTTGAAATCTATGAGTCACTAGGGTTTATGAGATAAGGAATTTTGTGCAAGCTTTATATATTTTTTCCTGAATTTACATTCATAGACCAGTGTCTTTAACCTTTATATCCTTTCATGAATTTTGTGTGGTCATATTTTAAGGATATTGGTCCATAAAAAATTTTTATATCAAGATTCTCTGATTTCTCTGTGAAGGTCTTATGTAGAAATCAAAGAACATAGGAAGCTTAGTAACCTGCTAAAGACAAAAATATGTCTAGTGGAAGAGTTAGGTGTTGTCCATTCACTTGAGAGATATAATATGGATAGAGAGAAAACAAATTCAATGCTAATGCAGGATTTATGTATTATGGGAAAAGTTCAATGGATTGACACATTTAAGCAGTCTAAACTTGGCACAAGAACATTACTTTCAGTAAGCCGTCTCTGCATAAAAGTCTTGGAAGTGAAAAATATTCTGTGTCTTCTGTATATCTTCCTTTACAGAGTTTCCTGGTCCTTTCCTGGCACTTCTAGGTCTGCCTTTCTTCACAGCTAACAACAGAAAGTGACTCATGCATTTGGCATCAGATTAAATATAAGGGAGTTTCTCAGATCAAAGTTGCTACAGCTAAGGCATTTGTAAAACCGGAAAATATTGTACTTACAAAACATCTGCGTCATGTGTAATTGTGTGAATTTATGACAAATTAATGAACTTTCAGGAAGGTTTTTGATAATAACTCCTATAACATCCTCATAGGTAAGCTTAGGAAGTGTGGGTTAGATGAGCGAACAGTGAGATGGACTGAGAACTGGCTGGGTGGCAAAGCTCAGTATTGTGACCAGCAGCATAGAGTTTAGTTGGAATCCCAGAGCTAGCAGTGCTCCCCAGGAATGGGGACTAGGCCCAGTCTCATTCAACATTCTCATCAATGGCCTGGATGAAGGGACAGTATACACTCAGCAAGTTTGCTGATGACACAAAATTGGGAAGAATGGCTGGTATGTCCCCTGACATTCAGTGAGACCTGGATGGGCTACACAGTTTTGTCGAGATGAATGCAATGACATTCAATAAAGGCAAGTGTAGAGTCCTACACCTAGTGAGGAATAACCCCATGCAACAGTACAGGTTAGGGATTGACCTATTTGAAGGCAGCTCTGTGGAGAAAGACCTCTAAGTCCTGATGGACAATAAGCTCACCATGAGTCAGCAATGTGCTCTCATGACCTAGGCAAATGGCATCCTGGAGTGCATTAAGAGTGTAGCCAACAGGTCAAGGGAGGTTCTCCTCTGCCCTAGTAAGGTCACATGTGGAGTACTATGCCCACTTCTGGGCTCCCCGTCTCAGGAAAGACAAGGAACTACTGGAAAGAGTCCAGCAGAGGGACATAAAGATGATTAGGGGACTGGAGTATCTCCTATGAGGAAAGGCTGTTATGAGTCTCTTTAGCCTGGAGAAGTCTGAGAGGGAATCTTATCAATGCTAAAAAATATCTAAAGGGCAGGTGTCAAGAAGGTGGGGCAGGACTACTTTCACTGGTCCCTAACGACAGGACAAAGGGCAATGGTCACAAGTTGGAGCTCAGGAAGTTCCACCTCAAAATGAGGAAAAACTTATTTACCGTGAGGGTAACAGAACACTCAAAGAGGCTGTCCAAAGACATTGTGGAATATACTTCTCTGGAGTTACTAAAAATCTGCCTGGATGCATTCCTGTTCAGCCTCCTCTAGGTAAAACTCCTTGAGCAAGGGGGTTGAACTAGATGATCTCCGAAGACCTGCTCCAGTCTTACCATTTGGTGATTCTGTGAAATTGGATAGAACTTATTTAAAAGAAACAAAATTATTTTCTTGTGACATTTTATAAATTATGGTTTTATTTTTAATGGTTTTAGAGGCACATACTTCCTCCATTTTCACACATTTACCTGCTGGCATGATCATTTATTCAGAATTTAGGAAAGCATTTTATTAGACTTGAAAATTACTCTTGGGAAAGGAGGATACTTTGTGTTCTACTGCAAAGAAACAACCCTGTAGCCTACAACTACCCTTGATATGACCAAAAAAAGAGACACTTTTTTTCAATTATTTTCTCCTTACTGGCAAACCAAACCATCAGCTACTCTCTACATGTAATCTTATGTCCACTGAAAAACTTGGTACTGCGCTTTGTGTGAGATGACATTTGGGATTTAGATTACATTGATCTTCATTCTAAAGAAACCTACTTACTCGTGAGTTTTCATCCATTTCTGGAATTTGTAAGTTTTGGAAGACCTAGCAGGTTGATTTAGGTATAGGTGCCATGGGGGAGTTGCAAGGGGTCTCTGTGAGATGAGCATAGGGGCTGCCTGGTGTTGGACACAGGTAGCTCCAGTCACTGCCAGAGGACCTACTATGGGGGACAACTGAGCCTGTAAGGAAAGGAGGTGAAATGGTGATTCCTCTGAGAAAACAGATTTAAGAGCAGTAACAGTAAGAAGAAGAAAGGAGTGAAGGGAAAGAAAAAACAGAAACAGCCCTGCAGACACCAACAACTGCAAGGGTGAGGAGGTGTGGAGCAGGGATTCTTCTGCAGCCCATGATCAAGAACATGGTGGAGCAGGTTGTCCTCCTGCAGCCCATAAAAGACCACAGTGGAGCAGACATTCACCTTGCAGTGCACGAAGGACCTTATGCTGGAGCAGGTGGATATATGTTGAGAGAATCTGCAGCCTGTGGAGAACCCAGAGAAGAGATGGCTTCTGGCGAGAGCTGCAGCCTGTGGAAAGGATCCCACGCAGGAAACAAAGAAAGGCATGAGGAAGAAGATGAAACAAAAAGGAGCTGTTATGAACTGACCACAATCCCCATTCCTCATCCCCCCACGATGCTCAGGCTGCAGCAAAGACAGAGTATTTGGGAGCAAAGCTGAGTCTGGGAAGGGGGATAAGGAAGGTAGAAAGGTTTTGGTTTAATCTTTGTCTTTTTTTTTCCTCACCATACAAATCTAGTTAATTGTCAATGAGTTAAATTAATCTTCTACAAATTGAGTCTGTTTTGTCTGTGATAGTAGTTGGTAAGCAAGCTCCCTGTCTTTATCTTGACTCACAAGCTTTTTCATTCTATTTTGTACCCCTGTCCTGCTGAGTAAGAAGAGTGGGACAGCAGGTGGGTAGGCGTCTGGCTGCAAACCAAGACCAGCCCACCTCACAAGTGAAGTTTGTTGTGACCTTTCTACATTATGTTTAAGAAATGAAATCTTGTGTCTTTCTTGCCTATCCTGCTCACTACTAGTTTTTTCTTTTTGGTTGTCCCCTGTGGAGAGGTAATTAAGAGAATCATAAGTAAGCCCTACACAGAATACCCCGAAACATAACTACTGTCTGGATCATTTTCCTAGCGTAATTAATTTATTATTAATCATTGCATTTCACGCTCTAATTACTTAGATAAAACAGAGTCAAGATTATATTCTGTGGGTTATATTTATGCTTGTGGTAGTTATTTCTGTCTTGTTCCCAGAGGAACAAAAATCTATTGAAGAAATCTACTCTACCTGAGGTATAGTTTTATAAGATGCAATGATTGTTTAATTCGGACATCATAACCAATTAAGTTTATATCAAATTATGCGATTAGCAATAAACCAATGAGGATTAAGGCAAAATAATTGAAATTGATGACAGTCATAATTGTTAAATAACTGCAAAGACCTAATTATGCTAAAAGTTACAATGAGGTACCAATCCCAATATCAATACCAGATGTTCTTAGGTCTTGCTTTCCTTTCGATACAAAGCTGAACTATGTGAATACTTGAAAACCAACCAACAATATCTTGTGGTGACAGTATTTCCTGGACACAAAATTTGTTTTCAAGAACAGCACTGCTCAAAATATAATGAGTGAGAAAGTTAATCATGAAAAAGTTATTACAAGGTTTAATGGTGATGGATTAAACTAAGTAGACAAGTCTAGCACTAAGTCAAAACCAGATGTGATAGATTGTATCTTTTTGGACCACATAATTTCCCTATTTGTTACCTAATAACCTCCTCTATGTTTTGTTCTGTTAAAAATCTTTGGGAAAGTAGACAAAAATGTGTTGCACAGAGCCAACATGAGTTTTTGGGGAAGGGCACAAACTTCACATTCCCAAAGTGCGATGAGTACTTGGACCTTGGAGAAGAGTTCAGGGAAAAGGAGAGGTCAGGTAATGGGGAGGAGTGGTGGTGGTGGCTTGGGGCAGGACAGCAGCTGCAGCAGCAACAGAACCTTGAAGTCTCCTCAGAAGAGCATGGGTCAAACAG
This sequence comes from Phaenicophaeus curvirostris, assembly GCF_032191515.1. Taxonomy (NCBI): domain Eukaryota; kingdom Metazoa; phylum Chordata; class Aves; order Cuculiformes; family Cuculidae; genus Phaenicophaeus; species Phaenicophaeus curvirostris. Next base: position 53,504,300 of record NC_091392.1, read on the forward strand.
GTAGCCAAGACTCCTAGGTAGTGAAAGGAGAGACACATTTTCTAGATATCAAGGAGAAATACTGCATTCCAGGAAACCATCAGAAAGGAGCTGAAAAAGAGATCAAGACCGGAGGAAAGAATGTGTCTTACCTACAAAGAATCAACAGACGTGAATCCTGCTAAAATTCTTTAATGTGTGATGGTTTGGGTGCATTCAAAGTAAAAACTTTCTTAGATAGATCAGAGATCTTCAAATAGCCTGAAAACTCTAAAATTTCAGAGTCAGAGTTGTGCTGGTTTGGTTTTTTTTCACGCCATGTCAAGCAAATAGCCTCAAATAATCAATTTCACGCAGGAAGAGTAGGTAATGATATTACTTGTATTTTATGGAAGATGTTACAATTATTACTTTTTAATCTTCTAGAAGTAAATAATACCATCTATACATTTGCTGTATGAATGGATGGAATATTGAATGGAAGCTTTATGACATAAAGCAAAGTAATTTCCCAACACAGCACAATGCGATTCAGCCATTAAAACTTCTCCCCTTCATGTACATACTTCTGTTGGTCTCCTCACTGGCAGCCAAAGGCATCTGCAAATCTTTGTGTATTACTGGGAAACATCCAAGTGATATCTGTATTCAGGCTGCTGGCCTATATTCTCCTTGAGTTCAACAAACAAAAATAAACAAAAAAGTGAAAGTGTGGTGAAAAGGCTAGTGAGACTATCATGAGTTATGAATTTTAGGCTGCACTTATCACTTTTGAGTTTTCACTTCTTTTACTTGTACATTTGAGAAAACTGATGAGTTTATTTTTTTATAAAGTTTTTCTTGGAGTATTCTGCTGGCCACTTATTATAACTCTGAATTCCCTTCAGGAACGTAGAATCCAGGGTCAGCGTCTTCTGCAAACTCCAGGAACTGCAATCACAACTGGTGCTATACAGAGTGGCCTAGATACCATGCAGAAGGTTAGCCTCAATGAAAACTTCCTTCACACCTCCCTACTAAGGCTAGAGTGTTGAGTAGTCAGAACATCACCAGGAGAAACCTCAGACAAAGCATGGGGCTAATATGGGGATAATATGCTAATACAAAAGCCATCCTGTGATTTGGATTTAAAGTTCAGAACTGTTCTGTGTTAGGTCAACTGCTCTTTTGTTTTTGAACTCATTCTTTTCATCTTCAGAATGGAGGTGACTCTTCTATATCTCTTTAAAGTATTGAACTTGTTGATATTTTTCAAATACTTCCATTAATTGGAAGCGTCTGTAGTTTAGAAAATAAAATGTGTCTTTGAAGCCTATTGACTTTTGGAAAATTTCTATTCATAATACTTTTATGACAAATTTATTTACTTTTTTCCCCCCCTTTCAAACTGGCAGAACATTGTATAGTCTGTTTTTCATTTACATGGGACTTTTTAAAATGAAAAACATCAGTTGGGGTTTCAGGTGAGTTCAGGTTTTCTGGTTTGGGGATTTTTTGTTGTTTTTTTCTGTCATGGCCTTGAAATGGAAATGACTTTGACATCTGGAGATTTTTATCACAGAAAACCCAGCCAGTTCTAAATGTGTTATATATTGTGTTCTTCTAGCATTAGTCATTTTTCATTCTGACCTTCCTGATCATACCTCTTGGGAATAATTTATGTTAATTGGTTCTCTGACATTCCTTATGTCTAAGATACAGTAACCTATGATTATGAAGTACTTTTATTCCAGTTATATATATGTTCATTTGTAGACCTTCGACTGATTTTCATCTCTCTTTTAAATTTCTGAGTAGCGTCTCATTAACATTGAGAACTGGATGTAAATTTTACTTTCTGTGATTCAAAACATTTTACCAAACATTTATCTCTGTAGTCTGCCTTGAATGTAGGCTGAAAGTACGTCATGTTATGCTGGTATAAGTATCAGAATAAGTTTAGCTTAATGGCTCACGGACAGGTGTGAGTGAGCACAGGTGTGTGAGTGAGCACATGTGTATGAGTGAAGTCTGAATATATTGAGAAAGGGGAATGCAAACAACAGAAGGAAGATCTTTACAGCCATCTTTTCTAAGAGAGGCACATTGATCTTTCTTTTGCCAGTTAGTTATGTTCCAAAAAGCTATATATAGGAGTGAATAATTCTTCAGCAAATAAGACCTCCAAACAACAGGACTTAAAGTAAAAGATTAATGGCATTATCACTTGTACCAATTACCAGGAGAGTAAGAGATAACCCCCTTATCAGCAGTTCATTATTAACTTATTGAGAAAATTGGCATTGTTACACTAAAGGATTACGTGATCAGAAGGATACGGGTTTGCATTAGTTATGTAGTCAATTCATTTTAAATGAATATCAGCTTAATTCCAATCACCTTTATGAAGGATATTGTAAGTCCCTAAAGAAAATGATAAATTTTTTAAGCTAGTAAAATATGTTTGATGTACAGGTGCCTATGTATTAGGTTGGTGCAAAAATAAATGCTGCTTTAACCCATCAAATTTAAAGCACTGTATCTCAGTTTAGGATTTCATTTATTAATTGAAATAAGAACCATTAAAATCAACCTTTTTTTTTTTGCCAACAAGAAACAGGTCTATTTATTCTGACAGCACAGAATTCTGGAAGTCTTGGAGACAATTAATTCCATGAAGGCATTTTGAGCGGCTCCTTGGTTGTGGAAAACCTTCTCTTGAACGAAGTTGTTGAGATGCTTGAAAATGTGGTAGTCAGTGGGAGAGGATGTGATGGGTGAGGTAGAGTTTTGTAGCCCAGTTTGTGCAGTAGTCATTTGTGAAACACACTATTGGAGAAGAACTGGTCTTTTTTTGATTGTCCAATGTTGGATGTAAACATTGCCGTTATTGGTGCATTTTTTGTATTTCTTGACAGCACTTCTCTGCTCTGATGGTTTTACCAGGATTCAAGTTGTACATGAATTCATTTGCCAGTCACAAAACAGTCACCATAACATTCTTCTGATGGACCTGCTGTTTGCGGAAATGTTTTGGTGTTTCATCTCCATCCACCCACTGCACAAAACGACATTGGTTACCACATGGAATTAATTTCTTGTTACATATGATGATGCAATCAAAAAAAAGATTGGTTTTTTTTTTTTGTGCAAAAGAAATGCAGAGCAGACTTCGTAATGTCATTTTTTCAAATTTTTTTTCAGCTCATGTAGCACCCATTTGTTGAGATTTTTGGTTTTTTGATCTGGGGAAAATGTCATACAACTGTTGAATGGTCAATGTGTAGTTCTTGTGCAACCTCTTGAGTTGTTTTGCATGGGTCTGCTTCAAAACCAGTCCTCTTGGCTGATATTGCTAGCAGTTTCCACTTCTTTATGTCCCCATTCGAATTCATACAACAAAATTGCTCAAGCTTGGTTTTTTCCATCTTTAATTTGACAATGTAATATAAAAAAGAATGAACAGTAAAAATAAAACAAGGAGCATAAATAAGTAGAGTGAATTTTTTGCTTTAAAATGGTATAGTATATGAACAGTTAAGTAAAATTTTAATCCAAAATAAGCATTACAGTTTACCACGATAAAAATGATAATTTTTTTTGCACCAACCTTATAGTTCAAGATTGAAATAACACAGTGGTAGCTATTTTTCCTTCCTCTGAATTGCAAGGGTGAGATTTTAGATTGAAAATGAGATAATCTGAAGGCTTACTATTCCCCAGCCAGCTAAGACTTTCTGCTCTGCTACAAACTATGCCATGTTCCTACAATCTTGCACCAAGTCGTTGCATAATGAGCTAATACAGAGTTAAACTGGAAGAAAGCTACTCACTTTTCCTAGTATTCTTCAAGATTGAGCCACTATTGTATGGTATCACTGAAGAGCAAAATAGGTGCAAAAAGGCAGATGAAGTAACTGCTCAGATGCAGAACTTTGCGTTATATTGTTGGGTACTCATCCTAGAGAGCGTGAAGCTTCATTAAGAATGAGTGACTTCATTGAGAGATTTTCCAAGTAAATGAAAGGCTCACCTATTGGTTTGATGGAACAACAAATTTGGTTTATGGCTCTCTCCCCACAAGATGAAAACCACCACGGGCACAAGGCCCAAAGTACTGTTCCTGTATAAACTCATTTTATTTGTTTAAGTCAGTTCAAATAATATTTCAGTTCACTCTATATAAGAAAGCTTTGCTCTGAATCAAGTACTATTTGACCAAGCCACTCTATACCAGGTTATTTGTTGTCTTTTCTCCCTTGGCCATCAAAAAGCCCAGTGTAAGCTCCCTAGTGAGCACTCTGGCTAATTTGGCAGACTTGCGATCTTGTGCTTTACTGCCTCCTTATCAGGTTGCCTGTTAGTGGTTCCTATTATATTGGACAGTGTAAAGTAGACTCATAAAATCTTCTAGGTTAGTTTTATCCAAAAGAAATACAGTCTGTACACTCCCAGGTTTCTTTACAATGTGAATCCAAAATTCAGGAGCCTGAAGCACTAAGAAAACTATCGGTTATCAGGAGAATTCAGCTGAACAACACTGAGTTTTATTGTGTAAGACTGTAACTCCATATGAAGGCTTATTTGTTCCTATGACAAACTTATATGTACACAAATTTTTATGTAGTCTTCAAAGGCGCAAGGTCATATCTCGGGAGGTATTTAAAAGATGAGTGGATGAGGTACTCAGGGACATGGTTTAGTGGTTGATAGGAATGGTTGGACTCAATGATGCTTATATGTAATTTTAAACATGAGTAGTTCCAAGGAAATAAGATATGCCTTTAGGTGGTTTATTAGGTCATATGCACGATACTCAGAAACAAGCTTCATACTATATATATAAATACACACACAAAAGAACATGCAAAACCATAGTGTATTTAAAAAGTAAGTACCGTAATCTGATTTCATTTTACTAGTAAGATATTCTTGGCGTAATTATACTGAGTGCTGAAATTACTGTTATACAGGCACTAATGTAGATGTGACTTTATCATAAAGTCCAGAAACTGTTGAACTAGTCTGCTAGCCATTGTTCACTTCTCACACAATAACCAGCTAAATCTAAACAAAATGAATACTACATTTGAAACTTGCAGTCAATACATTTCCCATGTCTAGATATAGGAAATGAAGTGAAATGATATTTGTGTTAAATCATGACAATGTATTCAGAAAGCAATCCTGAAAAACAGGTCAAGCCTACTTCAAGAGAATGTGCAATATACTGGTACCATACCAGGCTGTAGTTTGCATCTTGGCAATGACACGTTGAGGTTTTGCAAGCATACTGAACACTACATTGCAATATTTATCTGAATTATTTTAGCTACATGTCTCCTAGCTTCTGCATGGACAGTTTCATAGCCTAGAAAAAATATAATTCAACTTTAATAATGCCATATGCTATTCACTGTTGTCTTCTGCTTACACACTATATTAATGTGTATTATTTAAAAAAAAATAAGTGAAACGAAGTAATTTTCACATTTCAAGGGGTTTGATATCAAATTTTGTTTAACTAAATGTAATTTTCTGTCTCTACAGTCTTCCATTTTGTTTGTGTATTCTTCTTGTTGTTGATTTACCATAAGTAGTTAAATCTCTGTAATAATTTATATTTTAAAAACTCTATATATTCTTTTCATATGAATTTGAACCCATCTAACATTTGACAGCAATATGAACCTTCTCCCTGGGAAGAACTATTCCTACAACATACATTCTCAGAGCAAGCAGATGTGGATTTTAAGTGAGATTTATATGATTTTCAGTCAAGCTGATTATTTATTGTCAAATTATCGAACAAATTTAATCTGCTGTGTTCTTCTGAATTATTCATGACCCAGTTATAATTTCTGAAAGTATAACATACTGTTTATCAAATAATTTGTCCAAAGAAATATTAGTTTTTTTATTATCAAGCTGATTTTGCAAAGCTGCTTTCTTCTTAGTCAAATGTCTGTCTCTGGAAAACAGGGACACTGTTAGAACCTGAAACTGTCGACCCAGTGCTGGCAGATCACTTGTGGAGGTCCTACTGGTCCTGAGGCAGAGCACAGGGTGCTGAGAAACACAGGTATCCCCAGAGAATTGGAAACTCTGTTAGGGAACTTAGGCAGAAATACAGGCACCTCGACATGAATCTACCTAGATGCAGCAATGCTCACTGCTGGTGCACATCTGCATGTCTGTCTGTCCAGTGTCTTAACTAAGCAGCTCAGGAGGGAATGCTTTTGGTTTGACTGTTGAAAATCTATATTTTGGAATAGTAAGCCTTAAATTTGTAATAGTGCATGCTGCACCCTCCTGGAATTGCAGGGAATTTTGGTCTCTGCAAAAGGAAACTGGGCTTTCTGTTCCACATCAACTATATACAATATTAGAACAGGATCTGGAATTCAGAAATTCCCCTGTTTTCTGTTATTAACCTTCTGTGAATCTAAAAAAATTTGTAATTGTTTCTGTGCTGATCATATGGGGGATTACAGAGAAGATGGAGACAACCTTTACTATGAGGTGCAGAACAAAAGGACAAGATGAGGAAAAGGAAATTCCTACAAGATATAAGGAAGAAGCCTTCACAGACTTTGAGGGGGTGAGGTTGTCTGATGTACGTCTTTGAAGATAATCAAAACTTGACTGGACAACATCCTAAACTAACCTAACACAACTTTAAGGTGGGCATTTTTTTTATTTGTGGGTTTGAACAGGATGAACTTCAATGGTTGCTTCCAGTCTAAATTACGCTGGAATCAAAGATTCCATATTCTCTTTTTTTTTTCCATTTTTTTTTTGCCTCCCAGTGGATGCAAAATTATTTCACAAAAGACGTAACACAAACCCATTTGTGCATCTTTTTCACTACAGAAAATAGAAGGACAATACAGAGCTTATAGCCAACATCACATTTTTTTTTAAAGGGCTGAGTTTAAAATGGATCTGTGTGGTTTGCACAGTCTTGTCTCATTATTTTCCCCGTACAGAATTTTCTTTCTGTGCAAATGCTGAACTATGGGTAGTTCATATTTTATTTTCTCCATCAGCTCATCCCCGACAGCTCAGAAATACAGACGAGAAGAAACAGATAACAAAGTTTACACCTAAACCCCTATGATATTCTGTCTGGAGGTATAAAACTCTCTCTTAGAGAAAGCTAAAAACTGAGATTCAAACAAATGCTGAAGGACAAACTTCCCACAGTTGGTGACATAAACCATTTATTATTAATCACTTCTATTTATTTCATTATAGCCTTACTATCTTATGCATGTGTCGTAGACCAGAACCACACCACCCTTTGACACAAAATAAAAATTTATTTATTGAATAGGTTGGTTATGTCAGGTGGACAGTGATTTCTATTTCAGGATTTCTGTTCTATGACACACACTTCTTATACATGCATGCTGATCAAAACTCCTCTGGTCTAGTTAAAGCTGGGGTGCTCCACAGAATGAAGGTAAAAGGACATTCACCCTGAGCACAGGATGAGTTGGGTTCTGGCTGGTAGCCTGGCTCCCATATGTAACAGCTTCACTTTGGACTCAACCTTTTGCATTTGTACATATATGTGTTTCCCTGTTTCTCCACCTAAGGAGCTTCTGTTTTACATGCTCATTGTTTTCTGAATTATACTGTGGATCTATCTTGTCAATGGATGCAGCAATAATGTAGCTTGGTGGTCAATTTTTTTTGTTTTCTCTATATTTAAGGCCAATTAGTGGTAGTCAGTGGGAGTACTATCACCCTTTGGTCTCCTGCTCCCAATGTACTATGAATATTTGAAGTTTAAAAAGTTTGTCTAATCTTAAACAATTAAATGCAGATATAGGAATTGATTATTTGTATAATTGTATAATAAGCAGTAGCCATAGCTAACTCTAGTCCTGCCTCAGGATGTAAATGTTTCTTTTTTTTTTTTAATTCTCTCAAGCATTTATTAGACTCTAAACCAAATGAAGGCAGTTTTTTTCCAGGGACTGTTCTAGATCCAAGCTTACTTGCTTTCTTTTCCTCCATCCAGGTAAAATTCGCTGAAGGCCACCTCTGCAAGCTCTTTAATCTGTAAATAACACTTTTTTTAAACACTGTGGAGTTTTGACTTGCTCAAGAGGTTAGATTGTACAGAGACTGGTGATGGGAAGGTGTGTGGGTTAATCCCAGCAGGCAGCTACGCACCACACAGCTCACTCCCCTTCAGTGGGATGGGGGAGATTAAAAAGGCATCCAAATCAACCTTCTCATACATGCTTAGCTTATGACCTGGTGGCTCTAAATGGGTATCTTACTGAGGTGGGAAATGCACACTGCAAAGATGGAATTTCCAAGCAGACAAGGGTGATCATTAGTTCCTTAGGAAACAAGACATTTGGCTATAGGTATAGTCATAGAATCATAGAATCACCAAGTTGGAAAAGACCCATTGGATCATCGAGTCCAAACATTCCTATCAAATATTAAACCATGCCCCTTAGCACTTCATCCACCCATCCCTTAAATACCTCCAGGGAAGGTGAAACAACCACCTCCCTGGGTAGCCTGTTCCAGTGCCCAATGACGCTTTCCGTGAAAAAATTTTTCTAATGTTCAGCCCAAACCTCCCCTGGTGGAGCTTGAGGCCATTCCCTCTTGTCCTGTTCCCTGTCACTTGGGAGAAGAGGCCAGCACCCTCCTCTCCACAACCTCTTTTCAGGTAGTTATAGAGATCAATGAGGTCTCCCGTCAGCTTTCTCTTCTCCAGGCTAAACAACCCCAGCTCTCTCAGCCATTCCTCATAAGGCCTGTTCTCCAGCTACTTCACCAGCTTTATTGCTCTTCTCTGGACTCGCTCCAGAGCCTCAACATCCTTCTTGTGGTGAGGGGCCCAGAAACGAACACAGTATTCAAGGTGCAGTCTCGCCAGTGCTGAGTACAGAGGGAGAATAACCTCCCTGGACCTGCCGATCGTGCCATTTCTGATACAAGCCAAGATGCCATGTCCGGACACATCTGGTTCAATTCCCCATGTTTTAGTTTAGTGGCAGCCAAACTATAGAGTCTTTGCATTGATCATTCAAGTATATTTCTGATATTTGAGTCCTTGATCCTATCTGGCCTTTGGTGTGCTATTGTAGCTATTTAGCTAATTTGTTTCTTTCTTTCCTCATAGGGATGAAGAAGATAATGGACAAGATTTATATGGAGCAAAAAACAGTGGAAGACACAACAAAATAAAAAAGAAGACAGAGACAGTGAGATCTGAGTAGAAATTGAAAATGGAAGAAGCAAAAATATGCCAAAAAAAAAGTAGAAAGAGAAAGCTGATTGATCTTAGAAATCTGCTGAATAAATATACAAATGAGGCAATAAAATAAATGAATAACATGCAGAGATGAGAATAGACTATTCACACAAAATAAGGTTTAGTGTGATGCAGTTATGCACATTCCCCAGTGGAATGCACACAACTTCTATCTGAACCTGGAAAAGCTTTATTTAAGCTGAAATAATAATTATACAACAGTTTTTGGAAAAAAGTACATCACATCACACTGAACAACCTCTCTCTCCCTGAGGAGGACACCCCTGGGCAAGAATATACTATTATAACCTTGAAAATTCTGTCTTTACCTCTTCACAATTTTGTTGACTGTCCAAACAGATATTGTGCAGTCCATTTGCAACTACCAGTGCAGGCCTAGGACTAGCAAGGTGGGCTGTCATACAGCAGTGAAACAATTTTTGCCACATACAAAACATGATGTATATTGGAAAACAGTTTTAATTAAAATCTAATTTAATATTTCAACTTAATTTAAGTAGTGGTAGACATTATTTGTTACACTGACAGTGTGAGAGAAAGAGATCAGAAAAAGAAAAGTGGTTTCTATTCTTTATTTGCCAGTTGAACTACTAAAAGCATTAACATTTTAAATCTTTTTGCTTCTGGCTATTAAGTAAGAAGTAAGTAAGAAGTAAACTGTGAATAGAAATGATTTTCTACCATTGACGTGGCCATTAATGCCAATATCACAAGGTAAGCTTCTTATTTAAAAAGCAGTAATCAAAACAGAAGTTCTATGTGCTGAGATTTCTGTTTCTGGCAGAAAATTAAACACCATCCTTTATGATTGATGCTCAAGAAAAATGACTGCAGTTTCTGCTAACATCTCTCAATTTCTGCACAACCAATAAAAAATTAGGGACACTGCTGAGCACAGCATGACTTGATCTTGTTGCCGTCCTTGATCTCTTTGCCTTATTACACTTTAGAAATAAGCTTAGCTTTTTCAGAAAAAAAAAAATTCTGACTCTGTTGGAGTTCCTTATATGAACGCCTACTAAATCCATTGTTTCCATACCAACATCTTCAAAGGGCTAATCGCATTGGGAGTGGTTTGATCTCTTTTAGTTGTATATATTTCACGGACACCTACACCTGAGATAAATATATCAGGCTTTCTTAACAATGAGCAGAAAGAGTGAGATCCCCTTAGAGTACTTATTGTTGGATCTGCCTTCATGGGAGCATCAAGGACAGAGTATCCGAGTACACTGTGCACTGGCAGATAGGACAATGCAAGCAAAACCAAGTGTGATGAGGCTTGGTATAGGCCATGGACTGATAAGTGGTGGGAGAAAATCTCCTGAAACTGCTGAAAAGCTATATCATGGCGTACTCATGGACTGATTTCATTGGCAGCCTGTGCCTGTAACCCCTTCCCTGTCCCTTGAGAGAGACTGGAGAGAAGCATTGTTATGTGGGACATCTAACATGCAGCACGATATAGAGCAAGGGCGTACAATACATGTACCAACTATGCATTGGCATGCAGTTACCAGCCACAGCATGACACTGAGACCAATCTGAGCCAGTGTCGTACTTCCCCAAGGCACTACTGTGCCAGCCCAGTGGTGAGGTAATTGCTGTGGTCTCAGTTTGATCTGTGTGAGTCTTTGTATATAGCTTTTCATGATCAGCCCATCCTTTACTTGGTCCACTGAACAAACTGTCCTCAGCAGTGTCATCTTATCTGGTGTTCACTTTCACTGTGTGATACCTATAGTAGATGTTTATCTTAAGATAAAGTGTATGGCCCCCCTAAGGCTCAGCTATGAGCTAATAGTAAAAAGATAGTAAAGTGTGTACTTTATTTGCAGGTATCAATACCTTAGGTATTTAAGGTTTGCGAAATGAATTTTACCTACTAGTGTCTATTCTCCATGTATATCCATTGTGTTAATTGTGGTGTAATTAATGAGGCATGCACTTGAGAGAGGCTTCCTCCCTCTTACATTTGTTAATGTAAGAGAACTCTCTCTATCCCTTCAGATTACTGTATCCTTGAACAGAATCATGGTGCCAACTTCCTACTGCAAGCAAAGACTACTACCCCAAATAAGTATCTCCAGGATGGAAATACCTGTATTCTGGCTAGCGGCCATTGCAAATTAGCCAGAGTAAAAAGTTCAGGGTAGTTATTCCATGGTGGCCTGCATCTGTTACCTCCTTCCATTGAATAAAATTATTTCTGACAAAACCATTAAACAGCAATCCTTTCTCCCAAATGTCTGAACAAACAAAAATATGTAGGCAAAGAAGCTAATTAATTCTGATCCTTAAAAATACCCCTTTACTCCAATCTATTAGTCTTCTCAGGCTAAGCATGTTACCTTTATTGGAGAAACCAGTTTTTATAAGCATAAGAATGTTTGATTGAAATATTAAACCTAAAGAAACAAGATCTGAAATTAATTTGGAAAAGATTGTTTTGTTCTTTGGTTGTTTTTTTCCTTGCTTTGCTTGTTGCAGGGCTTGGGGTTTTCTTTAAAAAATGCTCTGGAAATGGGCACATGTGTCAGAGTCAGACTCTCACAACCATATAACTGCTATGTTTGCATGAGATGACTGATGAACAGTGAGAATCCCCTACAGGGAAAGTAGATACATCAGAAGCATTACAAAATATATGCAACGTGATCGACTACTTATTACATTTAAACTGCAAGGTAAGTGAGGATACAGACAAAAGAGGAAACCACATAGTTACAGCTAGGTTACAGCTAGTTACAGTTTAGCACCATTTCAGCCTATTTATTTACTGCAATGGAATTCAGGGATTGAAGAAATAAAGTTTAAATAGGGATTTGTAATCATTTTTTTTAAACTAAAACAATAATTTGGGGTATTAAGATTAACTGGAAATCCTTTTGTTGTATAATATGTGGTTCAGTGATATTGTCTATCTAAGGAAATATTTCAGAATGATACCTACTGAATTCCCTTCTAGGAGAGAATTGGTTACGACGAGCTGCTTCTTGAAGTTTAAAATCAAAGGCCACTTGTATCAGAGGATATCATTTGGATCAGTTTATAATTTTTATGGGAGCTGAAACGATTGAAAAGAAATCATCAAGGAGGATGCTAAATGCAATCAAATTAAATGACTGGATGGATTAGAATTAGTATGCAGAACTCTGGGAGAATGTCTTCTCTAATGCATCCTGTAGGTGACATGTTTTAATCCTGTATATTAACCAAACATCTCTCGAGTACTTTTTCATCCTGAATGGTAGTATGAGATTCACAGTGATGCAGACATAGACTGAAGGAAAAAAAAAAGTTATGCCAGTTACTAGGGAAGTAGTTTAACTTAAGAACAAGACACATTAGTTATGTAAAATCATGAGTGTGTAAATTCCAGAATATATATATCAAATCTCTCAGCTCACCACTACTCGAATAAATGAAGGAGATTTTTCTTTCCCCCTGGGGTAGTCTTACAAGGTAGGTATGAGTCTGAAATGTAGTCTTGGTGTTGTCACACAAATAAGCATTTCAAGCAAGTCTTCTCAATATATACTTAAAGCCAGAACTGTGGAATTAATTAGTCTGTTTTTCACGGTAGATTTTTCCATAAAACTTTTCAGTGTTCATGTAAGGAAGGTTTTTCTTTCTTTAATTCAGTATCTTACTAAATTTTTATATACATCCAAGGGAACTTTATAGCAAATGAAATGATTGGATGCAAAAGAAAGTTAACTCAAAGCAAACTAGAAAACTGTTTCTAGACAGTTCCGTGGGCAAACAGATACACATGCACAAGGATTTCAGTATATGTCTAAAACAACAAAAAGATTCTTATCAAGTGTGGACGCCAAATAACAATTTTCCTTCCATTTACAAACATAGGATGTTTGTAAGTATAAACACATACTATGTATTACAGAGCACATATAAATAACTGTTCTGTTAAAAACTCCAGACCACGACGACAACACAAAATTATGGCAGGTAATATTTAGACTGACAGTGTATTTGTCTCTTTTTCCAAACATAATCAAGAATTGAAGACATGCTTAGTAATTTGAAACTTAGTCATTTCTTGGCCCAAGTCTACATTTGTAATAAGCAGTGACTTGATTTGCTTACATCAATCTTATACATTGAAATTCTTCTTCAATACTTCTGCTATTAGACATATAGTTTCACTGAATAATGAACCTCAGATATTCATAGATCAATCCCCTAATTAAAAAAGTTTACATAAACTGTATTCATATACAAGATTTCCATAAAGTGGGATCAAAACTGTTGCTTGGGTTAAGCCTAAACACATTAATATATGAAGTTACCCATGAGCCTATCTTACCCTACCTGAGCTCCAGTAAGTTTTGTTGCATCTTTTCTTTTAAAATTTTTAATATTACACAGGTCTGACAAAAGTAAAGAAAAAAAGATTGAAAAACCACAGGTTTCTATTCATCTGCAGTCCTTCAGAAAGAGAAACTGAACAGACTGCATTGCTAATAGCTCAAAAGTTATTTTTCAAATACCTTTTCTTCCCGTCTGGTTTGTAACATCACATAGACACATAATTGAGATACTTACCTTCTTATCAAACTTTATACACTCATTGCAAGAGTTGTCTGATTTATTATTGTAAAAAAAATATTATGAACACTGACCTGCCTGCATTGGTCTTAAAATAATCATAGAATCATACAATAGCAGGTTGGATCTCAAAGATCAGCTGGTCCAAACTTTCTTCGTAAAAGCATAGTCTACACAAGATGGCCCAGCACATTGTCTAGCTGAATCTTCAAAGTATCCAATGTTGGGGAATCCACCACTTCCCTGGGGAGATTATCCCAGTGGCTGATTTTTCTCATTATGAAAAATTTTCCTCTTCTGTCCAATTGGGATCTCCCCACAAGTAACTTGTACCTATTACCCCTCATCTTCTCCATGTGACTTGTAAAAAAGGGAGTCTTTATCTTCTTTATAGCCATCTCTTAAACACTGGGACATGGTGATAAGGTCTCCCATAAACCTTCTTTTCCCAAGGCTGAACAAACTTGATTTCGCAGCCTTTCCTCAGATGGCAGGGTTTCCACTCTTTGTGGCTCTTCTCTGGGGCATCTTCAGCCTCTTCACATCTTTTTATACAGTGGAGACTAAAATTGGACATGGTATTCCAAATGTGGCCTGAAAAGTACAGAGTAGAGTGTGAGGCAAATGCAAAAAAGAAGTATTATGGATTACATAAATGTTATTGACAGTCATAATAAAAGATTAGGGAAACAACTATTTGTTCTACCAACCTTGAATGACTTTTTAATTTATGACAATTTATGTTCACAGAAATTTTCTTTTTTTCACAGACAGCTGAGATAGATAGGAAAAGAAGTTAAAAATAATCCTTCATCTCTGAGAAGAAAATTCCCAGAAATATCTCTAAAAGATATAATTAGGTTTGCAAGTCTCCATAGCTGGCATACCATCAGATTTTTCCTATATGTTTATAGTGATAAGAACAAGAAGGTCAGAGTCTATGCAGATACTTTACTGTCTTCTTATCTGCATTTATCTTTTCACCTGTTTACAATAAGATTATAAATAACTTGAGGACAGATAATGAATTTTCTTCTGCGTTTGCTTAATGACTGTCACAATAGTGTTCTTGCCTTTGTGTTCCCACATGCTATCTGCAAATAAATAATAAATCAGAGTATTGGAAAGGGATATATACTAATGATATTAAATATAGGAAGAATTATATAAAACAGTTTAAACTGACAGATGTCTACTAACTTCCTTCCATCCTTGTTTTTTACTCATTGTGGAATTGTATGGAGCACTCAGTTACAGAATAAAACAATCTGAAATAGTATGCCTTTGATGGTCTAAAGAAGCAGGCTGTGTTTTTATGAGACACCCCAAAAAGACATAATTATCTGATATTTTCCAAGTTACAATAAGACGGGTTGTTGGTTTCATCCCCACATCTGCTGAACTCTCTTCATAGTGATTTTTGTCCTATTTGTGATTCCATCACAGATTAAACTTTAAGCACACTCCATACATGTTTGTAAGAAAAGAACTTCTGCATGTGCAGCTGTGATCAGTGAAAAGGATCTAGGGAGGTTTCTTCATGAATAGGTTCGCTGCTATGTCTTCCTCTGAGAAGAGGCCTGAACTCTGGCACCCTCTTCCTTTCCCCCACCAAAAGACTTTCCAGAGACCAAATTTTCATGGAACACTGAACTCTCTGTAAGCTCTGGGAGAGAAGACAGAATGGATTTTGGACAGTTTCGGTTAGATCTTATGTAATATATCTTTTTATTTTGTTATTGCACGTTTTCATAGAAAGGTGAGGCACTGAAGCATAGGATAGACAATTACTTTAAATTCACTTGAATAAATCAATATAACACTAAATTCTGCTTTGCTTATTGATTTTCCCTTAATTCTCTTAGGAAAAATTGTTTTATCAGGAGACTAGCCAAAGTTACAGAAAATAAATGCACTGTCTCAAGAAAATTAATTTAATTTCTCATAGATTACTTTAGAGACTATTGTGCTGTAAAGATTTATGACAAACTCTGTCCATATGTATGACACACCCTATCTATGATGACATAGTTAAGAAATAATACGATATTCTTGATTATGGAGATCTGCCAGCTCTCAGTGTGGGTTATAGTTATGGTTCTGTTTTGACCATTACACAGTGAATGCTAACATCTGGAAACTTGAAGTTCAAAGGTTATTTTTCTCATAAAGCTGAACACGTATGATTCATAAAAACCTAATGTTGACCTTCAATTTAACAAAGTCCTGCTGCTAATATTGTATTGTAAAATAGAGGGTGTCTCCTGGAGTTGGTTTGATTTGATATTATTGAACTATTTAATCAACTACCATAGAAAGGTGCATTTGAAAATAATATGTCCTTGTGATTATAATGCAAACTTGTATAGATAGATTACTTGTGTTTAACACACCTGCATATGTTAACCTTTGTCATAAAAAGTCTTTTATGATTGCCTAAGCAGTTCCTGACTTGTGACATATTGCCTGCAGATTTTTTTTCCCTTTCTTGTCATCCTCTTGCTTGTCATCTTTCTCATTCATCATGCTCCTCATCACATTATACTACTCACAGTTCTGTGTTTCCTGGGTTTATAGTGCCTGAAAGAAGGCACTATAGAAGTCTACATTAGCATAAATTAATCTCAGGTTCTAGCTCTTGTCTTCGGGCTATGGGGATGTGGAGTAGATTAAATTATTTCCTTAATATTCCCACGCAGCTGGATCCCCTTTCTGTCTATTTTGTAGCTCTGGACTATGTCTATGTGCTCATATTACCACTGCTCTGACAAACAAATGTAGTGGGCATTGCACATGTACCTATATTCAATTCTCCAGGGAGTCACAAAGTTCTATACAAGACTTCCCCTCAAAAAATATGTAATACAGACTGTACACTACACCCCAGCAACTATTGCTACAACTACATATACTGTCAGGTAAACTGGCAATGTCTAGACTGAAATACTGACTGCCTAATCATAAATTCCCTCCTTTCTTCATCTTTCTTGTACTCAGCAGTAAATAGTTGCCTGAAGTTTAACATCATTTGTCTTTTCTTCTGTTTGTGGCCTTCTTAAATTAGTGTCCTGAGCAAGTGCACCTCTTCTTCCTATTTAAAAATGGGAGTTGAAAATTAGGAAAGATATCATAATTTCAGGGCTAAGCTAGAAAACTATTCCTTACACTATGTCTGGTTTGGGAAATGATAATGAGTATTGAGATGACCAACTAGGAATGACCAATAAGCTTGATTTCTTGTTTCCACAGACTACCTAGCCTGCAAATAACTAGGAAATCCTATATCCAGGTGGGAATTCTGTGGAAATGAGAAATATCATATACTCCATTTAATCCTCATTTTAATGAGGCATGCATGTAATTTAGTTACCATTAGAACACTACTTTTGCCTCAAGGAGAAATGATCGATAGCTTGGTCATGCTAAACTTGCCCCTCTACCAAAACCAATTAAAATAAAACCAGAGAAATTTCACTAGGTAATATCTGTATTTATTTCTTTTGAGTATCAAGAGAGTTTCCTATAAGTGCTTTCAAAGAAAAAATATTTTGTAAAGCCAAATCGTTAAAAACAAATCTACATGAGAAATGAAAACTGTTACATTTTTAGGATCTGACCTTTAAATTCAATTCATAGAACCTAGCAGCATTTGAAAAAGATACAGGCATAAAAAGTGCTGGTTGAACTGAAAGATAGAATGACAGGCTTTAACCCATCTTTGACTTCTGTTTTCACATTGTTGAATGACAACTCCCTTGAAAAGAAGAGTTTAAAATCATAGTGCTGACTTAGCCTTAATTACATCTCTGTTACAGTGGAAAGGCAATCTCATTTAGTTTTGGCAGTAAGTTTTTCAATGTTTTGAAACCTTTTTCTTTTGTTATATACTCTCCCTATCTGAAAAGATGTACTCTGATTAATGAACAACTGCATATCTTTTTTAACATGTATCAGTTGTATGCCACTTAACGTTTGTCAGTCTTCCACCATTACCTCTGAAAAAACATTACTAACTACATATAGCAGTAGGTGAGGCGACTATGAAGTGGTGATCTATACCTGGGACACTGTCACCTTCATTCATTATAACGCTAAATATCTGAAGTATTTAACAACTGCAACTTCATGTTCTGCCACGGTATCTTCTGATGGTAATACTTTATGGCCTGACCTTAGTGACTGTCATAGCTAAACATCCAGGAATACTGCAAGATATCCATAGACATGTTAATCGTTGCAATTATCTTCTTTGTTTTTCTACCTATAGTACACAGAAGCTTGCAGGACTCTAAATGTTTACTGTTATAAATGATCTTTTCATTAATATTATTTCTAATGGTTAGAGTAGAATCAATGTCTTCCAAATATCATAAGTTAAACAAATTACTTTTAAAATAGTTTACATTATTAAGGTTAAGAAAAGTAAGAATCTTGTGGACACAGTTATCCCATTCTTGTGAAGCAGAAACTAAATGATTAATTTAAAACTGTTATCAGTTTCACAGTTCCTCTAAGGCTTTGTTTATCTCATTCAGCTCAGAGTCACAAGAAATGTTAACCTGTTCACAATGGGAATTCCAAGGAATTGCTCTTTAATATTCTGTGATATTTTTGCTTCCTTTCCTTCACTTGGGAAGATGTGGCCCCATACATTATACTCAGATGATTCCCACAAAGTTCTTGTAAGTACTCTCACAATAAGCTTTTCACAATAGTTTGAACAATGTTAAGAAAGCCTGTGTAACTTGCTTCCCCAAGCTTGCAAACTCAATCAGAGCAATAAAGCTTACAATCAAAAGCAACCAAAAAAATCTGCCATAAAGCCACCAAGCTATCAATCTCCTAGTAAAATCTCTGAGCTCCAAGCATGACAGGAAAGGCTGTTGAAACTATTAAGGCAAAATTAAGATGGAAACCATTGTTTCATAGCTCCTAGCATGAAAAAACTGAGGGCATGAGTAAGCATAAAAATAAGGAATAATATTGGTAAAGGATTATTATGAATAGAAAGACTTTTATGTGTATATATACGTACATGCTAATTTATTCTTTTGTAGCTCACAAACGCTGCCTTGATGCTACACAGACAGTGCAAATATTTGTTTAACGTCAAAGAAAGTGGAAATATCAGAAAAAAGTAGCTGAATTTTCAGGGTGTGAGATTAATGGACAATTTAATATACTGCCATCCTAGATATTGTGATGGATCGATACAATTTGTTGAACAAGAAATATGGGAGTCATTGTGTAGAATGGAAAACATGTTTGAAATTCCCCTATGAATTTATGAACTCCTACAAACTGCACTTCAGGGAACTATCTGATAACTCTGTAAGTGAAAAATGAGTTATTGCTTTAGAACCTAAGAGAAGACAACGCTAGGATCCTAAACATCACATTTTCAATATTCATTTTCTTTGGACATTCATTATGTCTGCAATACATGAGCTTATTGTTACTTTAACTTGATAGGAAAAAAACATAAAACATAACAAAATCTATAAAACCCCCATATTGAAGTTGGCCACAATCGTCCACTCATTTTGTGAGTGGTAGGAGAAATACGACTTTCCTCTTTTTTTTTTAACTAAAGTATAATAAGATCCACTTTTTTTTTTTTAACTAAAGTATAATAAGATCTTCTACTGAATTAATATTTCCTGAAACTTTAAATGAAGTTCAGCCATAATTTGACAATATCCTTTAATTCCAATGAAGTTAATGAAGTTCTGAATTTGTGTGAATGACATGGCTTATATTGTCTTTCTTTCCTTATTCTAACACTATAATGTCTGGTAATTATTATTAAATCAATCAAATTTTGCCTGTATTAAAGTTCTCTACAGCTTCAACCGAAGATTTTCCAAGGTATTAAAGCTCTGTTTTTCCCTTTAAATGACTATTTTAACAATACATTTTTTTTCCGGTGCATTACATGAGAACATGAGCCAGCAGTGTGCCCAGGTGGCCAAGAAGGCCAATGACATCTTGGCTTGTACCAGAAACGGTGTGACCAGCAGATCCAGGGAGGTTATTCTCCCTCTGTACTCGGCACTGGTGAGACCGCTCCTCGAATACTGTGTTCAGTTCTGGGCCCCTCACCACAAGAAGAATGTTGAGGCTCTGGAGCGAGTCCAGAAAAGAGCAACAAAGCTGGTGAGGGGGCTGGAGAACAAGTCTTATAAGAAGCGGCAGAGAGAGCTGGGGTTGTTTAGCCTGGAGAAGAGGAGGCTGAGGGGAGACCTCATTGCTCTCTACAACTACCTGAAAGGAGGTTGTAGAGAGGAGGGTGATGGCCTCTTCTCCCAAGTGATGGGGGACAGGACAAGAGGGAATGGCCTCAAGCTCCACCATGGGAGATTTAGGCTGGACATTAGGAAAAAATTCTTCACAGAAAGCATCATTGGGCACTGGAACAGGCTGCCCAGGGAGGTGGTTGATTCACCTTCCCTGGAGGTGTTTAAGGCATGGGTGGACGAGGTGCTAAGGGGCATGGTTTAGTGTTTGATAGGAATGGTTGGACTCAATGATCTGGTGGGTCTCTTCCAACCTGGTTATTCTATGATTCTATGATTAGCATTAGCTGCTACTGGAAATTGAAGACAATATGTCGTTACTTGCTATTTATAAAAAAAACCCCCAAAACAACCTCAACTGTTCTAGAAATTTCTTAAGCAATAACATAATTCAAAATTTCAACAAAGAGCTTTTAAAATTTCTCAGCAAAAATATACCTCAATAAAACATGAAGAAAATATCTCATCAATAATAACAATGAATATTTTTGACAGTTTTTTTACATAAACAATAAAGCACTGAACAAGAATATAGTATTATGGACTTCCTGCATTTTGCAGAAAGTACATACTATGTAATGCTACCTGCCAATGTAGTGACATTTACGATTAAAATTATGAATTCTCAAAGCTAGTATCAAATGCAAAAACTACATGAAAATGCTATTAATAACGTGACATGGACATAAAGAATTGTGACATTCTGACTTAGTTTCTTCTAGCAGGACTTAATTATTACTTCTTATTTCGTAGAAGAATAGAATAGTTTGGGTTGGAAGGGACCCTTAAAAGTCTTCTAATCTGCTCGATCCAGAAATGAGCAGAGACTTTTTCAGCTATATCAGGTTACTCAGAGTCTTGAATGACCTGACCTTGATTGTTTCCAGGGATGGGTCATCCAGAGTTTCACCATCCTCATTTCCACATATGTTGCTTTATATTAGCAGTGTAGAAGGCTAACTTGAAAATTCTCAGAACGGGTTGGTCAATGCTTTCCTTAGTTAGACTTGGAGTACATGTGATAATAAATATGTAATGTTTAGGAAAGAGTGTTACTTTATGCATGTAGTCCATGATTTAGTCTTACTACGATGCAGAAAGTAATATAAAATGAGTATTTGCCTTGTTGTGATAGCAGATCAAATGTACCCACACTGATTTTACATTTTAATTATCCTAATCTGTAGAAGGCAGAAAACTCATGTTCAGTCAGCTGTCAACCAACACCCCCAGGTCCCTCTCCTCCAGGCAGCTTTCTAGACAGACTTCTCCTAGTCTGTAGCACTGCATAGGGTTGTTGTGCCCCAAGTGCAGGACCCGGCATTTGGCCTTGTTAAACCTCAGGCCATTGGACTCAGCCCAGCGGTCCAGCCTGTTCAGATCACTTTGCAGAGCCTCCCTACCCTCCAGCAGATCAACACGTCCACCCTGCTTTGTGTCATCTGCAAACTTGCTAAGGGTGCACTCAATACCTTCATCCAGGTCATTGATAAAGACATTGAACAGGGCTGGACCCAGCACTGAGCCCTGGGGAACCCCACTTGTCACTGGCCTCCAGCTGGATTTCACACCATTTCCCACCACTCTCTGGGCCCGGCCATCCAACCAGTTTTCCACCCAGGAGAGTGTGCGCCTGTCCAGGCCAGAGGCTGACAGTTTCTCAAGCAGAATGCTGTGAGAAACTGTGTCAAAGGCTTTACTGAAGTCCAGGAAGACCACATCCACAGCCTCTCCCTCATCCAGCAGCCGAGTCACTTTGTCATAGAAGGCAATCAGGTTAGTCTGGCAAGACCTGTCTTTTGTGAACCCATGTTGACTGGGCCTGATCACCCAGTTATCGTGCATGTGCTTCATGATAGCACTCAAGAGCACCTGTTCCATGACTTTCCCTGGCACTGAGGTCAGACTGACAGGCCTGTAGTTTCCTGGATCCTCCCTGCGACCCTTCTTGTAGATGGGCACAACATCAGCCAGCCTCCAGTCCAGTGGGACTTCCCCAGTCTTCCAGGACTGTTGGAAGATGGTGGAAAGGGGTTTAGTATGAATTTTGTGCAAATTCTAGAATGTTATCTGTGACATTAAATGGTTTGCTTCAAATAAAGCTGTGTTATCTTCATATTTGATAAACCCTCTCTATGATATCCTGGAAATTTTTATTCAAGATTGGGATATTTCAAATTGGACCTCTTGGTTTTAGCAATCAGTTTTCTCTTCCACATAAAAAAGTGACCTGATAACCATACACATGCTACTAAAATCCTTATAACTTTATATTACTTAAAAGTTCCTTTGCACCTTCAGGAATTTGCAGAGAAAAACAGAAATGCTCCAAATTAGTTTGAGTATTTTTCCCTTCCTTCCTTGGATTAAATGGGTCTGCATAACAAATAGCTTTCAAAAGAAGTTCAACAAAATACATTTTTACTTTTCAACATCTTTTGCAATTAACTGACCAAAGAATGGAATTAACATATGCTGAGTTACCCAGATGACACATCTCTTTTCAATGAGTCGTAAATACATCATCTGTAGTTACCCAATGCAGGTCAATACCCAAGTAAAGTGGGCCTGATCATGGCCAGAACACAGAGGAAATAGGTTCTGGTAAGAAATGAAGAATACTTACCTCACCTTTATATTCATTATTGAAAGAATATGACCTTGAATCTAAGTAGTGCACTCTCCCAGATCCCTTTCACTCTTCTATGGATACTGGATATTAAAAGAACGCAGCAGTTTCCATGGAAGTGTGGAATGTCCTCATGCTATGAAGGAATGCATTTAATAACTTGATTTTGTAGGTCAACATGTGTTTTTCTATTACTGTTTGCATACCAGTAGCTTAGACAAGGCATCAAATATAGGCAATAGCATCTATGGCGAGATATTTGGCTGTTATTTATGTATAAGTGCTTGCCTTATTTTTAAAAGAAGAATATATACATCATTGTGGAGATGCAGTACAAGCGAAATCCTTCTTCTGGAAAGTACAGCAAACACTGAAAATAAAAATCTTCTCCAAGAAGCAATTGAAAATCTAGTTTCCATCTAAAGTATACTTTCCTCTAGAATTAATTTTCTTCATATATTGTAAGAGAGTTTTTATTACACAGCAGTTATCTCACCCAAATCCCTTGACTTTTTCCTTACTGTCATTGTCATAGCATGCCTTGGACCTACTATATACTGAATTTATCTACAAACCTCTACAGGAAGGGGTTACTCTGAATGCACATAAGTCTTCACAAATTTTATCCTGACTTTGTGTATTAGTGTATCAAGGAGAATTATTAATTTGAATTAATAGCTGCAGGGCTTCTATCATAGACATATTTTTATTGAACTCTTTGGTAAAAATCATGAATACAAATTAACCAAATTAATGTGACAAGGGAAACTTGGGTTTTAGGTGGAACATAAGACAGAGAAAGGAGAGTGTCTTACAACTTTGCTGAAAGTGTACTTGGCAAATAAGTTTCAGTATTTGATTATTTGATTTTTTTAATGGAGGGATCACGGTTCCTTGGATATGGTGGTATTACTGGTGCTGACGCAATGAAGAACAGATGATCAAGTCTGGCTGCAGCTATACACTTCAGAAAATTTACTAGAGAGATGCATGAATTAGCTCAGAACCATCAGTCTAGATAGAAAAATACGTGCTGACCCAAGGGACACTTATGTCATAAGCTTTTATAAAACAGGAAAGAGTCTAGACAGAGAGTTGCACAAAACAGTCTCCTTTCAGAAAATTGACATGAAAGATATTATTAGAAAAAGAAGAGATCTGATATTTTTCCTGTAAATCTGGTTTCTGCAATGTTTTTATCAATATTAGTGTCCTATATGTTGTTCACACAGTGCATCATCTCTTTGCTATGCATAGAATTTCAAGGATGTGTCTCCATCACCCAGGAAATTAATATCCTCCAGTGTTATATGAAATGCAAATACCTATAAGAGTAGCTACTCTTTTTCAATATTTGCAGTTTCAAAGCAACACACATGATAACATTAACAAGCCTGCAGTTTGCAGTCCTTGAGACTGTAGAAGAAAGATGTATTAAAACTTCTATGTCACAAAACTAATTCAAAATATAGGGAATACCAAGGGTGCCATCCTCCTTTCCTGGAAAGATCCCAGTTGCAAAAGTTGCATCAGACTAATTCCTCAAGGGAAGTCCTTGAAGTTACAATTCATTTGATCTGTTGATTTGTCAGACAAGGGTCTCAAAGCATGATTTCAGTCATCAATAAGACTAAAGCCAACCTGTCATGAATTGACTACACGGATTAACTGCATCTGTAGCTGGTGAGTATTTATGTTGATGAAGAAGCTGTTTTTCAAAACTGCTGACTCATGGAAATTCAGCTTTTCACAAGGTTAGGTTAGTGTTAATGATGTGGGGAACTTTGTTTCAGTGTTAGGAGAGAATATTAAATTTAATTCCAAAATGCCAGATAGGAGGAAGAGCATCAGTGCACCCTATTCTTAGGGGCCACAAATATTTCCTGGTCTGTGTTTTTCCCGTTGCTGGTTAGAAGTTTCAGTTTGTTCCTATCTCACATACTAGCTGAGGAAACTCGAGGTATATTATGTTCCAGGGCAGGTTTTAAACCTCTTCTTTTGCTAAATGCATTCATTTTTGCTTAAACAATTCAATTAATCTAATCAGAATTACTTCTGTATTATCTCTCTTGTTTAGGTCACTCATTTGTTTAGGACCTCATTTCAATTTTGCTAGTCAAATTTTTGCTCTACTTTGTCATGTTCCCCACTGACCCAAAAACTGTGACTAGAAAGAATTTTGCAGACCAATTAGGTTCTATAGTGACTTGAATATTTTAACATTATGACGAAGGATTCTGAAAAAGGGCTTCCATCTTTCACTCCAGGGTTCAATGTAAGGAAAAAAAATCCTGAAAAGCTTTCTGTGGAGGGAATTGTTCTCACCTGAGCAATAATCAGACTTTTGTAAAGTCTATTTTGCTGAGAGTTTTTCCATAGTTTCACTTGGTTTTGCTGTTAGCAGTATCAAAATAAAATTTTTCTCCCAACAGGTAATGGAAATTCTTAATCCCAGATTCTTCTGAATGCATCGTGGTTTATTCAATTGATTTCATAGTCTATGTTTAGTTTTTTATTCTATCCAGAACAAATATGTTTTATATTGTATTTAAAACTAAAAAACAATTAGGTATTCTATTTTTCGAATAGAATCAGAAAATGCAGGTCAAGAAAACCCCAAATTTCTCATCTGAACATATTTATGTGGCTAGACTAATAAATAACTTTGAGATCACAGTTATGTTTGGAATCGCAAGATGTTAAAACTGATCTCAAACACTTTGTACTTGTCAGCTCAAGTAATACAGCCTCTGCTACCTATACGAATGAATTTGAATTTAGATGCAACAAATAATTTATATTTTACTTATAGAAAAAGTCAGGGACAAATCCTCAGCACCACTGTGAACAGGGACATTAAGTTTGCCCATAATTTTTCTCTGCATGGATGATATAAATGAAACATAAATTTATTATTCTCCATTTGAAATTGCTTCATACTGAAAATTTAAGTAGATAAATTCTAGATTGGGCATTAAGTAATTAAGAACTTAAAGTTAGTGGCGGCATGAGGTAATTTACTGTGACCTAATTTGCATTACATCTGTAACTGTTGCTTTTCCCAGTCATTTACATATGCTGCTTTGCACAACTGTCATAAAAAAAGGATAGTACTATTTTACCATTTTTACCAGAAATGTACAATATAGGCTGTTAAAGCTATTTGGATTCCAGTATGTGGAATTTATTAAAAATAACTGCTTATCCTACTGGCTTAGTAGAAGAGAACCAATAGATATATTATGTTTAAAATTCAAGTACAAATGATTGCAAATTTTCTGATAGAACAGAATATACAGATTCAGTAGCATGTTTCCAGAATCCTATTTGTTTCAGAAATTTTTTATGGTCAAATGTCTTACTGCTTCTACTGATGAACTTGGGGTTTTGGTATCTATAGGTATTAGACAACTTTTGTGATCATGTGTTGTGATTAAATGGAGTATGTGCTGCTGTGATTCAGTGTTGTACGGTTGTCAGGTTGAGTCTACGTGAGTTGAAATGAAAGCTTAGGTAACTTTTGGAACAATGCTCTTCTTGAGAAGTAGCTGTATCCAGTGGTGAGGTGTCTGAAATCCTAGTAATGCTAATATTTCTCCAATAAGGAGTGTCATTTCATGGAAATTGTGTTTCCAGTACGTAGTAGCCCTTTTCAATCCATGGGTCCAAGATGACTGGGCTATTCTACTGGGGCATTTTATGATTTGATAGAATGAATTAAGTTTGAATTACATAAAAGTTAATATCCTAAAATCAGTTCCATAATTTGAAATATTTTATATCAGTTTACTTATTATTTTCTTTGGGCTTTTTCCTTGTAAGAAAGTCAATATTTACAGAACATTTCTACTTTGTAGAAAATCCCTGAGTAATTCTGTTATTATAGAAAGCATAAAAAAGTCGCACCTCCAAAAATCTAGACTTTCATTGGTTTAGCTCTTATTGGCTTTATTTTGGTTTTGGTTGGTTGGTTGATTGAGTTTTGGTTTTATTTTGTTTTGCCTTGCTGTATAAGAGAGTTGTTTTCAGGACAATCTTTCATTCTTGGATTTGTACATAGGAGAAGTCTTAGGGCAGTGAGGTCTGGGGCAGTGACTGCAGAATATTATTTATTAACCTTGTCACATACAATGCCTTCATTGGGATTTGTTATTGTTGGAAAGGGCACTAACTTTATCACTTTAGATGACTATAGGTGAAATGATGAGTATGGTCACTTCACTTCTCCTAAGATACCCATACTTAAGAGATATGTCTGTCCCATAAAGTGCAGTAATGAGTATAACTCACTGAATTATACCTCAGTGAGGCAACTGGCAGCTCCATAGCTACATTAACAGAATCTTCTATTTGGACTCTTTCAGTTGTAAGCTGAAGTAAATAAATGCAAGTTGACCACAGTATTACTGATACTGTATTGCTAAAACTTATTCTGACTAAACATGGATACCTTCCTCTAGCCATGCAAAGAGTCAGATAGGTATACAGATCAGTAGGTACTGATAAATTTGGAAATACCAAAAGTAATTTGTTAAACTAAGTCTTTAGTTAGTGTGCTAGGGTATCTTTGTTAAGATAATATTTGTAGAACCTGACAATTTGAAGCATCATGCAGGCAGCTAAAATTGTCACAGACCTTCTACAACAGAAGTTAACTAGGAAGTTAACCAAAGAAAAATGCTACTTAAGTTAAGTTTACTGAGGAGCATCTAGGGCTGATTTTGGTTTGAAATGTGGAGAGAAAACAGAGGTAGCAGAGTTAAAACAGGACTTTATTAAGGACAAGTTGTTAGCAACGACAATGATTAGGCAGTACAAGTTGAATTAATTTATCATGCAAAGATAAGATTTCAGGGAAGACAGACAGTTACATTTGTTTTAATAACGCAGTAAATTAACTTGCTTTAGCTTCAAAATAAATTATTCTTTGTCATTAAGCAGGATTTCTGAGTACAGCCCATGCGCATCCTTGTGAATAAGTGCATATTTGTCTCAATAAGCTCTGAGGATGAATAAAATCCTGATGGAGACAGAATCTGGTACCTAGAACCTACCCAAAGCATGGGATAAGTATGAGGTCTTCTTACAAGCATGTCAAAGCAATAAGACGTATCCTAAAAGGATGTCCATAGAGGTACAATGAAGTAATCAGAAATATGAATAGATGCTAAGTGTATTATGTTTAATTTTTTATGCATTGGCTTACCTTAGGTTGTACCTGTGTATTGACTTCTGTTTAATTTCAAGTTAAAAATCCCCAAACCTTAATCTAAACTATGTATTATCTGTCTTAGCTAAACTTGTATTTAACTCAAAGCTTCGGAAATGTAAAATTGACAAATACTTAATTATGTGAAAGGTATGAAGGCTGGACATAGCAAGAAATGAGTGCGAATGAGTTGAATAGTTAATAAATAAATTGGTTTTGTACCAGTTTCTAGCAGTGCAAATTGCAGTGGTCATAGGAAATGGATTTATGCTAAGATATTAAAACTGCTGGGGTACATGGTTTCCCAAGAAAGCTAATGTACTAAACTGGAATTGTATCTGACAAAGGTTTTGTGTTTCATTGGAATTGGTTTTGTATTTCATTCGAGTTCGTTTTCTGTTTTTTCGGTGGTTTGATTTTTTGGGATGATGGACTGTTTTTTTCCCCTGTAGCTCTCAGGATCAGCCTTCTATTAAAGTTTGAATTGAGTTGGAATATAGATTCCAATTCATGTCATTTTCATGGAACAAAGGCTGATTGCTTAAATTGCCCAGTAAGCAGAGGGAAATGAAACATTTGTTATTTGTTTGAATTAATATGCATTTATCAGATAACACTGTCTGTATGCTATCTTATTATGAATCCAATCTTATTTTCAGTTCTGGGCAAAACAAGTTAGGGGGACTAACTAGGTAAAATTTTGGTGGACCAAGTGATATAGCTATTTTTTTGTAAAAAAAACCTTGTGGAATTTAGCTGTTAATCAATATAATCATATATATCATATATATAATCATATATAATTTCTTAAAATAACATTTATACTTGGACTCCATTGGACATTGTTCACAACAGATCTGAGAGTCAGGCTGATGCAATTCAATGCAGCACGCAAACTTCAATCTGTTTGCAAGAATGTTATGGAAGACTGATACTCCATCTGAGTGAGAAATTTATATGAAATGTAGTTAATTAGTATCTCTTTATTCATATGTTCTGACAGTGTTAGAATACAGCTTATAGCATGTGTGAACAAAACTGAAGAACTTTCCTAAATGTTTGAATTTAAAAATCTAAGCTGTACTGTAGTAAAACCCTATTTTATAATGGAAGCTCGCTTGTTTCCTACCTGCTTGTGTTGATTTTTAACCTTTAAAAAGTTATCCACCTTTAAGAGAAAACTCAGTCATAATTCTCCTTAAGAAAGTTATTCTTAAAACTGAATTTAAAATTAATGAACAGGAACATGGATGGTGTTTGTGCTTTTTTGGAGTAAGATGTAAAAAAAATTAAAATAGTCTTTTGCTAGGGGTACTCAAACAAAAAGAACCAAGTTGAAATGAGGAAGTGATGAAATGATTCTGGGAATAGTCTAATTAAAGATTGACTAAGAGAAGAAAATAACAAAACAGATACTAGTTCTGTCTTCCAGCTATGCTTCCTTTCTGACTCAAAACTAAAAGTAACATATGAAAATTCAGTTAAAATTAAATAAACTTAGAAAAATTCAGAGATTAAGATATCAAAGTACTAATAATACAAACAGCCGCTACATTCCACTCTGTCTTCAAACCCCTCATGATATTACTGGTGTGTTTACAGAAACAGCATGCCATCTACATTCATACCTGGTCATAAACAATTTTTCTTGGGTCAGGCATCATGTCAGCAGAAAATTTCCCTCTCTACTGATATTGCAAGAAGAAGAGACAGCTGTGACTGTTCAGTCTTAAATACCATGGAAAACAGAAACAACACGATAGAGGGAAACTCAGTCGAGTGAATAACATGATGTAAATTATGTATATGATTAAGTTAATCCTTCATTCTCCTTGTGGCCTCTTTATAAATAGGATGTTGAATTCCTCTCATTTATTTTTCATTAGATTTCACCCTGTAAATATCATTACAAAGTTTTATTTGATGTATTTA
Source organism: Phaenicophaeus curvirostris (assembly GCF_032191515.1). Lineage (NCBI taxonomy): Eukaryota > Metazoa > Chordata > Aves > Cuculiformes > Cuculidae > Phaenicophaeus > Phaenicophaeus curvirostris. Next base: position 53,534,203 of record NC_091392.1, read on the forward strand.
CATAGATTACTGCAAATGCAACCAACGTTGCTTGTATGTTCTCCTCAAAGGGATTGTATTCCTATGATAGCTGTTGTCTTCATTTCAGAAATCCCACCTGTTAGATGACATAGGTCTCTATGCAAGTCTCACAATCTGCACTTCCCTAAAAAGAAAGTTGGGTAGAAATGCATTTCCTTTTTTGAGTGAATTTAAGTTTACTGGCTATAGGCTTGTTTTTCTTAGTTACTGAGGGGAAAAATCCACTAACCACACAGAGACCTATGTATCATAGAATGAAAGTCACAGTTATTTTCCCTTTACTGCCTTTGTTTTGTGGTCTTGCACGGCTGGCCTTCATATTTATCCAGTTTCCCATTATCCCCCTAGCGAGAAGATGAATATTTTAAATCAAGAAGCCCTGAAACTCTTGGTACCAAGTGTTCTTAAGGAGCTGGCTAAGAATACCTATGGCAGATGATGCTCATTTTTCTATAGTTCTAGGTGACTCCAAATACTGCTTAAGAAATATATGGATTGTTCTTAAGAAACAGGACAGCCTGGGCTGATGTAAGTCCCAACCAAGAAATGAAAAATATGATAAAATATTCAAGTGATAAAAGGTTACAATATAGCACTATAAAAAAATGGGCATAAAGGGAAAGATTTCCAGTAATTCCAATGGCTTCTGAAACTGTTCCTTAGAGGCATAGATGGCTGTGTATCTCAAATACACCTAAGCTGTATTTTCATTTATTTGAACCTGAGCACTTTTTTGACCAAATTGGAAAATCTTGTTCGGGTTCAGCGTGCTTTGCTTTAAATTATTTAGAATGCTGTAATGGAAGAGAGGTGTTCACTGAGTAACGGTGATGAATATAATTAGTTGCAACAGTTACTGTGAGGTTTAATGATGCTTATAAAATAATAAATGAAATAATAAATAAATGATCGTGTGCCATACTTTAAATAATTGATTGCTTAATAGCATTTTGAAAGGAATTCAGTTCCCATAGAGATCAGCATGAGAGCAAAGAGGGTCTTTGATTGCATTTTACTGTTGACAAGTAATAGTGAGGGACATACCTCCAAAGACTAACACGTTTGCTTCAACTCAGACATCTATTAAATACATGGTGAAGGTAAGCTAAAGAGCCAGTTTGAAAATACTATTTTATCTGTTATGTTATTAGATCCTTTTTACTTCCAAAATATTTTGGCCTATGCTACACTTAAGACTAGATCTTTTCAATAAAAGCCTTCACTTCAGATGGCTCAACTATACTTTACTTTGCCTATTTCAATGTTGCGTTTCAAGAAAAAACTAAGTGTACTTTAAGAAAAGAGACACAAGAGGAGCAGGCGGTAAAATTCTTAGCAGCAGTGGATAGGATATTTATTTTTGTCTTATTTCTTACACAGTACTAAATTTTGTTTGCTCATTTAAAGTCAATTCACTCAACTTAAAACACTTTCAGGAGAAATTAATATTTCATTTAATATAATGTAAAACAGTCATCAGACAGTATAGAAAGTATTAATATGGCGCGTGTCTTTTCTCTATTTTTTTCTTATTTTCATACACCACAATTCCTCTAATACATAATTTTCCATATGAGAAGAAAACACCTTACTCCTGAAAATTCTCTTCTTAGCAGAACTTTTATATCCTCATAATTCAATGTTATTCTTCATGAAACAGTGGGGAATTATGAACCTGCATTTATTGAACTGTGCAATAGGCATCTGGAATGTTATTAAATGAAATTAATAAAAAACCTGGTCTATTTTCTGAAAAGGTATATAATTTTAGAATGTAATGGATGTTAGTCAGAGGAAAGACAGAAAATCAAATCAAGAAACTCCATACAGTTTGTGTTGATCTTCCATCAAGTAATAATTAAACAAGTTTGAAAAACAGTGATAAGAATAGTGAACTGCTGTTATTTTCTACATTTTTTCACCTATTAAACTTGTTTTGCTATTTGTGGAAGAATTTTCCTTCCATCAGTTGAGACAAATCCCACATAGAATCATAGAATCATAGAATAACCAGGTTGGAAGAGACCCACCAGATCATTGAGTCCAACCATTCCTATCAAACACTAAACCATGCCCCTTAGCACCTCGTCCACCCGTGCCTTAAACACCTCCAGGGAAGGTGACTCAACCACCTCCCTGGGCAGCCTGTTCCAGTGCCCAATGACCCTTTCTGTGAAGAATTTTTTCCTAATGTCCAGCCTAAATCTCCCCTGGCGGAGCTTGAGGCCATTCCCTCTTGTCCTGTCCCCCGTCACTTGGAAGAAGAGGCCAACACCCTCCTCTCTACAACCTCCTTTCAGGTAGTTATAGAGACCAATGAGGTCATGTCAGAGGGTTGTCTTCTCTTAGAAGACATTCAGTCAGAAGCCTGGAGGATATAGCTGTTCATAGAAGTATGCTCTCATTTATCATTCAGTATAATTCCCTTAATCTGCATTTTTACTCTCATTCTGTAAATTAACTATATTGGTGGCAACACATTGTGCCGTGATCTCTAGAGAACTGCATTTGAAATGAGTAACAAGCTTCTTGTTCAAAAATACAGTACAAGCCAAATAGAACTAGGAAATGGCCCCAGAGTACTAGTGGAAGGAGAGTGAAGGAGGAAAAAGTTTCAGGTATCACGTCCCCTAGTAGCCTCTGAGGAAACCACCTCTTAAGTTTGTAGTGATGGGAAATAGCCATTACCAACAGCGCTGGGTGTTTGGATAGGACAGCTTTGGGGAAACCTATGGGCTTTGAATAGACATAATTAATTGCTGTCCTCATTAGAAATGGATGTGAAAATCCAGAAATGATTCATTGCTACATATCATCAGGATATGGCAAGTAAGGTTTGCCAGTAAAATTTTAGAAATAACATCATTTTAAGTGTTATTATATAAAGATACAGCTTCTAGATTCCAATATGAAGTAAAATTTTTCTATATCTCATTTAAAATTTTGAAGTGCTACTTGTTTATTTTCCTGCCTTCTAATGAAATTTCTTTCATGACTTTGTAATGAACTTGAGCATACAGTGAGAATAGAAGTATTGGTTGAGGATTATTATTGGTTGAAGATTATTTATTTTTCATCACAGTTTTTCTCTTATCTTACAAGAGCTATGGTTTGTAAAGTAGAAATGAAAATAAAGAGAAATAAAACAGGAGCTCTTAAAAATTTTAAAACTGTAAATATTGAAAGAAATAGCTGTAAAATTGTTAAGTAGTTGATAGAACCCAAGTTCTGCATGAGATATGTTGAAAATCATTATTTACCTAGAAAAAATAAGTCAAATATTCAAGCACCAATTGCAAGCCTTTCGTGATGGGTTGATGAGCTTTGATCTATTTTACTTTTTCTATGAAAAGTAAAATCTAATGTTTTTGAAGATGTAAGATTACAAAAAAGATGCATGTCTGAAATGAAAAGTGTTACATTTTCAGTGATCATTAATAAGGCTCCTGAATATTTTAATTCAAAGCCATTTGCAAGATTACCAGATGTTGATAAAACACTCTTTTGCAAAATAATTCATAAAGCCATAACTTTTGGGAAAAAAAAAAGCAACAAAACACAACAAAACTGAATTGTATTTTAAACATTCAAAATGGTACTTTCAGTGCTTCTACTTCAAGAAGCAGTTTCCAGGAAAAGAGAGAGAGAACAAAATGTCTCAGTGGTCTAGATGCTTGATACATTCCTGAAATATAAATTTGTATTCACTTCTCAGCTAGTAATTATTTAATTATTCATTCCCTTACAATGAATAAAATCAAGAATATATTACCAGTGATTCATTCAGCTAGAGAATACACTTTTATAAATAGATGTGTGAAGCTAGGTTTCCAAATGTATTTTTAGACACTGACATGGTGTTTGATACTTAGAACTACAAAGAATTCAACAACTTCCTGTGAGAATTTATGGGAGCTGTTCGAAGATCAGTATTTTAGAAAATCTGGCTTACAAATTGCATGTCTAAATTTAGTTCTGGAGGTTGCTTTAAGTCAGTGATTTAAAAAAAACCCAAACAACTGTTGCCTTATATGTTGCCTTGCATAGATATATTTCATCCCCTAATTTTTTTTTGTCTGTGGTTTTTGTTTGTCCTTTCCCATATTGTCATAAAAAGAATCTTTACTGTTACCATTGTAGCTGGAAAGTATTTGAAAGGAAAGCAAACAATACAGCGAGCTTCCAAACTGAGAATGCCTATTCATTTGAAAAGGAATTTTAGAGGCCAGATTTTGCAGTCATATTCCGTCTTACCACCATTCTATATGTCATTGTTTTAATACTGTGAGAACTAATTCCAGAAAATGCTGAGGACTTTTTGCCCTTGTGATAGCAATATGACATACATATGGAAGGCAGTTTTTTAAATATATCTGAAGCATGAAAATATGTATCTAGGTATCTCAACAGTAGCTTAGTGCTTTACTTCGAATTTTAAGGTTTTGGCTTGATTGCTTCCCTGAAAAGTCAAAAGTGTACCTAAATCGTGTGCCAAATTCATGGTGGCATGCTTCCTACTATACCAGGACACTGGACCACTGCCCATGAACATGTATTAATTGTTATTCAACTTGATTTTGGAAAACAAATTAACTTTGGAGTAAGAAAGAAAATATTAAGGAAAAATGGCAAGAAATTACAGTGAACACTGCACTGGGAAATTGGAAATGGCAAGGAAAGAGCTTCATATACTGATCTTTGAAATACAGAAGCAAACATTTCAGAGTAATACTTTTCAAAGCTGCTGACCCTAAACTGGGTGGAAAGCGGTCTCATTCTTAGCAAGATAGTGCCATCTACCTGTGGGACTGATAACACGAGTTGATTTCTAGTACCTTAGCTTATTGACAGCATTGTGAAGAGCAGTTCAAGAGAAGCTTAACATTGCCTTATCTGGCATCAGTACTGGGCTTGCTGTGGCTGACTCTGCAAAGACAGGTGGCACTTTTGTCATTCAAACAGTTCAAAACCCCAGGTTTTTAACACAGTTATATTAGTCTTCTGCAAATGGAAAAAAAAACAAAGTACCATCAAAGAGAAGGCAAAATGTCCTTATTAGTGAAGGTTTTCTTTTTGCACACATCATGGCTTGAGACCTTTCTCATAACTAAGCCATTTTAATTGCCATGAAGGTGAGAAAACAATCCTTAATATCTGAATTCAAATCTTCCTTATGTTCTCTTAAAATGCAATTTAAAATCATAACTTTATGATCGGTGGTTCTTGTTAAATATGATGAACAATGAGTTTAAACAGGACTCCTGTGTCAGGGCTGTGGTACATTATTGTCAGCTGTGCTACATTTACACAAGGAGTCCTTAATGCATGAAAAGGTACCACTTTAACCTTTCAGCATGTTTTTGAAGCAATCTCTTTACCATCTCCATTTACTGTGTTTTAGTTTGCAGTTGTGAGCACACTAACTGGTTCTCCTTCAAAGGCAAATGAAAACATGTGATCCAACAACCACACTTAAGATTGTGGGCAGGTAGCCCATAGGAATCATCAGAGATAGTTTTAGAAATGGTTTTGTTTTTGAAGAATCCTTAACATTGTCTATATCCCTCTATAGACTGTTGCAATTGTTCTGCAGTACTTGCTTCTATTAGAGACCTCTAAAAGAAGCAGACTGAGTAAGCCCTTCTGAGATTGCTCTCACCAAGATTTCCTTGAATGCTGATGGAAAACCATTCTCATTTCCTGCCTTTCTCTTTCCATTACCTCTCTGAGATATGAGTGTGTGTGTATGAGAGAGCATACTTTGATGCTTTCAGCCACAGATCAGGCATGACAACTCATTCCGCCTAAACAACGTATTTAAATTAAAGTTCATGAAAAAAAACCCCAAAATTTAATGAATTAAAAATTAATTAATTAAAAGTTCTGCAAAATATGAACAATTTGGATAGCGTTTTAAGCTTCTTTGCACAGTGTTGGTATTTTATCGATTATATATTTTCCATTTCCATAATAAAATTAGACGTACTATAAGGGAAAATGTTCATAATCTTTTGTTCTTTAAATCATTTTGGTAAAGGATCTAAGCCATAAATACCACGTGTTCATATGCTTGCGTGTGTGAGCAGTTTATCTAGTATTATAAAATCCATGCTGTGAAAATTTGATTCCACATAAACAGTGAAAAGTGTTGGAAACTATTTAATCTCAGGAAATAATAAAGGTAAAGTGTTAGGTTGTGATTCATGTTTTTAATATCCATTACTTAAACAGATATGGTCTGGTCAGCTCATTACAAAGCAGACTTCTGTTTTGTCTGTCTCAGTGATTGTGTCCCTATAGACTCTTAATTATAAATAAAACCCACAACAAAACAGAAAAAAAAACCCCAAACCCAATATTTTTGAATGATTAATTGAAGAAAATTTCATAAGCCTATACTGTGCAGATTGAGCCCCCTCAGAGAAAATTAGATAACCATTATTGGAAAAAAAACCACCTCAGAACATTTAAAGATGCTGGAAAATATGTGAGTTCAAGATCTAGATTTGTTTGGGTGTTGAATAAGAAGGCTGAGATATGGTATTGTGGCTTTTAATAAATGTGTCAGGAGGGTACTCTAGTAGGTATAAGGTTCATACAGTCTGTTCATAATTGGAGAGAGTTCATAGGGATTGTTATTTATAGGTAAAATCTGTCATTTTTCCATGTAATATAGAGTTTAATGTATTGCCAGTCCAAAACAAGCAACAGCCAGGAATAAAATTCAATGACACTTCTTACTACAGCTTATTGAATTACTAAATGATGAGGTAAAAACCCAACAAAAATTTCTTTATTCCTCTTTGTTGATGCAAATCAATGCAACACAGAGAGGAAAAATAACAGCACCCCAAAGCTGGGGTTTCTTGGTGGGGGATGATCATCCCCTATTGCTCATGTATGCACCACCTCAAAGTATGTTTTACAAAAAGACAGTGTGCTGCCACGTGTAACACTGGTAATTAAATAAATAACATTGATTACCATAACATTTTTTACTGAATGTGTGTGCCAAAGACTGCTGAACTTGTACTGAATGACAGTAGTTTGTTCTTTTCAAAATTAAAATCCTCTTAGCTCCAGGATGTATTCCATCTACCCTGGAATCCAAATGAAAGTCAAGAATTGTCATTTAATTTGGAAATGAACAAAATTGCAAATGTATGAAGTGTCTTAAAGCAAAAGTACAAAGAAATAACACAGCAACTACTTTTCTGAACAGTTGTTCATGGGAACCACCTGGAGCTGCACCAGATTTTAAGAACAGCCTTGATAAATAGAACATGGCAAATCCTTTCTTTGTCTTTTATAGTACTATAGGGGATAAAAAGGAGATTTCTGCACGAAGTCAGATAAAATAGCTCAGTAGGTGAATGTCATTCATTGTAGTCACAGGAAGAACACATACAAAATCAACCTATGTAAGCAAGCCAAGTGATCCAGAGGAGATGGACTAAGTATAAACATGACACAGAAATTGCCCTGTCTCCTTAGCAGGATTGCGGAAAAAAAAAAAAAAACAACCAAAAAAAACCCAACAGAAAGGCTGAAAACAAACTTATTTTGCTATTTCTTTTATTAATTTTATACATAAAAAACCACCCCTCTTTCAAAATGTAAGGGAATACCAGAATCTTGGTAAAATGAGCCTAACACATTCAAAAGTAAAAAGGACTATAAATCAGATTGGGCAAGATTACTCTCAAATGTGCAACTCCAAGAAGAAAGACACTTTAAATAGATCATGAAAGACTATCCAAACATTCCTTGTTGTTTGGGTTTTGGGTTTTTTTTCAGTGAAGAGAACCTTATATATTGTTATACTTACAGGAATAGATTTACTTAATAAGGGGATGCTTCACCACTTAACTGATCTATCAGATGTCCAGGAAGTCACAAGGAGTTACTGCAGCAGGGATGAAAAAAGAAAGAAATAGTTTGGATAAGATAACTGAGCACAGTAAGATCTAACTTTTTTTATCCCTGACAGGAATGAAATCTAGCCTATACAGGTTTGTGAGGAGGCATGGTGCTGTGTCTCTCTACAGGGAGACATTATATTCTGTAGCTATATTGGAAAATACATAACATTTCTTCACTCTCTGTTCCTCAGGAAATTAATTGGCCAATTTCCAAATGCTTTTTCATCTATTCAAAACTATGTTGCAATGGGCTATTGTTTTGACACACTGGTTTGGGTCAAGAACATTGATTCAGGATCATGCGACATTGATTTAGCTCCTTTCCGAGAATCATCTGTTTCCAACAGTTTTAATAAGGTACAAGAGACATTTACTACTAGGTGTCAATAAAGGGTGCCAGCTCCATAATGGGAGTTTAATATCTAATTTTTAAATATTGTGAGCCTGAAAATAATAGATGTAAAATAATGTTGATCTTTAGAAAAAAAATTCCCTCAATATAGCTGAGAGGATTTCGATTTTTGACTTTTTAAGGTACAGTTGCAACAGTGAGGGCCGTGATTTCTTGAGTCTTCTTACAAAAAATGGGAGCTATTATCTTGGATATATTATTTTTATAAGACAAAAGGAAATTGTTTATATTTATAGGTGCAAATTTTTTCCAGAATAAAATACCTTGTGTAGAGAGACTGAAAGAAATTTTCTCAAAAATGAGGTTCTTAGCATGCTTATATTTCATGATATTGATCTCCTGTTCCATTTGAAATGTTCTCATTGATTTAATTTACTATTTATATATAATCAATTTCCATTTTTCTGACTTGAATTCTTCCCCTGAACAGTTTGCATTTTGACCCCTTGACATTTTTCCATCGCTATTTGTTAAAAAAAATGAAAACTGTGCAATTCATATTTCCATGCCCCCAAATTATGACCTTCTATATACGCTATGTCTAATCTATTTTACAATTTATAAAAAATCTTCAAAACTTTAATTGAAAATTAGCAGGGATGTTCTTGATGCAGAATAGGGCGTTACTGAAGGTACTAGGATTTTGATCTGGTTAGGAAATTTCAGACAGAATGTTTTCTGTCCAAAAAGAAAGATTTGTCTGAACTGAAACTCTTAAAAACTGTTGGATTTCATGACAAGAACATTTTGCTAGATCAAAATGACAGTGACAAGAAAATTGTATAAACTTTCAGGGGAGGCTTAACAGCCACAACACTTGTAGGTAATACAGAAGATTCAAATTCAAATCTCTGACTGTGCCTGGTTCAGTTTGCGGACTTAAAGAGAATTTTAATTCTGGGTTATTATTTTCCTATCATTTCCTTTTATTTTCCATGTTATTTAATTGACATTTTAACATATATATTAATGAAAACATAAGTATACTCTGAAATGAAGTTCTGTGGCATTACCTCTAGACTATTGAGTTAGAGGTTTTTGTTGAATCAACCGATACTAAAGAACTAGTAAGAGTTTTCTGATAAGATTCCAGATGAAAAGTTTAGTTTCATAGATGAAAAATAAGGAGATGATGACTTGAAATGTAATTTTCATTAAATATCTCTATGTGCTTAATACGTGAGTAAGCAGAAACAACTACTGAAATTACAAACACAGGTTTTTCAGAACAAGTAAATGTTTACTGATGATCCTTTGTAATGCCCAGTCTAGTCCACAGAATCACTTTCATTGATCTCAGTGGACTTTCGAATCACTTCCACTCTTAACATTGCTTTTCACAGCTTTTCAAAAATTGAAAATTGTTGTGAGGGTAAGCAGGATTTTAGAAATATCAGATGATCTTTAAGATTTTCAAAACCAAACTGTCTGAAGCTTCTGAGAAAGGATGCGGCAAAATCCAAGGAGTTCTAATGATTAACAATCAATTAGCTTCAGCTATTCATTCATTTTCAGCAATTGCTTTACCTTTCCAGAATCCTTTTTATCTTAAGTGTTTGTAATATAAATCATGCCTGACTAATCTAGTGGCCTTCTAAGATGGAGTAACTGCATCAGTGGACAGAAGAACAACTATGGATGTCATCTTTCTGGATTTCTGTAAAGCTTTTGATAGAGTACCCCCAGCAGTACTGGTACTAAATTGGAGAGATATGGGCTTGACAGACGGATAAGGTGATGGTTTGAGGGCTGCTTCCGAAGAGTTGTAGTCAATGGTTCAATGTCCACGTGGACAAAAAAGTGATGTCCCACAAGGATCTGTACTGGGACTAATATAATTCAATATCTTCATCAATGGTGTAGACAATGGGACCGACTGCATCCTCAGCAAGTCTGCTAATGACACCAAGCTGAGTGATGAGGTTGACATGCCTGAAGGGCAGGATGCCAACAACAGGGACCTTGACAAGACTGAGGAATGGGCCTGTACAAACCTTACAAAGTTCATTAAGGCCAAGTGCAAGGTCCTGCGCCTGTGTTGGGGCAATCCCCGGTATCTATATAGACTGGAGGATGAAGTGATCAAGAGCAACCAAGTGGAGGACAACTTGGGGATATTGGTGAATGAAAAATAGGATGCGAGCTAACAATGTGCACTCACAATTGAGAAAGCTAACTGTATCCTGAGCTTTATAAGAGGAAGCACAGCCAGCAGGTCAAGAGAGGTGATTCTGCCCCTCTACTCCATTCTGCTGAGACTCCACCTGGAGTACTGTATTCACCTCTGGAGTCCCGAGTACAAGAAAGACATGAACTTGTGAGAGTGGGTCCAGAGGAAGGTCACAAAAATTATCAGAGTTGTGGAACACCTGTCTGTGAAGCTGAGGGTTTTCAGTGCAGAGAGGAGAAGGCTCCAGTGAGACACTGTTGTGGCCTTTCAATATGTTAAAGAGACCTGTAAGAAAGATATAAAGAGAATTTTTACCAGTGTCTGCAGTGACAGGACAAAATGTAATGACTTTAATAATGTACTTTTAAACTAAACCAAGATAGATTTAGATTGGATGTAAGGAAGATTTTTTTACAATGAGAATGGTGAGACACTGGAACTAGTGGCCCAGAGAAGCTGTAGCTGCCCCATGCCTGAAAATATTCACAGTACAGTTGGATGGGTCTTTGAGCAACCTAATCTAAGGAAAGATATTCCTGCTGACTGCAGGGATGGTGGACTAGGTAACCTTTAGAGGTCTCTTCCAACTCAAACCATTCTATGATTTTGTGATAAGGTCTTTATTTTTTTCCATTTGTGGATGTAGTACACATATTGCACCTACTGACTGTCCAGTACTAGCAGTCTTATCTTGTAGGCCAAGCTGGCTTCAATCCTCTCTTGCTCATGCAATACAGATATCTCAGTTGTATGGCAGGGCCTGTTTCAAAGCTGGTGGGAGTCAACTGAGTCAGCTGGTGGCAAGGTCCCTTAATGTTCACCAGTCACTTGACACTGCCTCTCTGAATTTCAATAATCCTCTTTCCATTTAGTGTCTTAAAGAAGAGAGTGCAAGCAAATTACATCAAGGAGCAGGTGAAGGATGAAATTTGACAGACTAGCATAATCTTGTTACTTTTTGGATAGCACTAATATTGCAAACCAGAACCTGAACCACAGATGCTTTAATAAGTAATTTCTGATCACATCCACAGGAAGACAAACACCAAGGATCCACTCTTCCAGTCTCCACTTTCGAATGTTCTTTATTACCATACTTAGAAATTTACAGTAACAACCCAAATTTGCCAAAACCTCTGGAAGCACTTCTATCCCAGCTGTTTCAATACAAAAGAAACCTCAGGCTTCAGGCTAGTCATCAGGATTTGATTTTCTATTTGCATCATTTGCCATTTTGCCAGAAACATATATTACAAAGGTATTCAAAGTAATACTTATTGAATGATGTGTGTAGATTGGAAGCGGCGAGGGGGGGGGTAGATGAGTTTATTTACTGCATCCTAGTTCTACACAATGAATAGAAAGGCATATAAAGCCTACTGCACATCCTCTCATGGGCTGCCATCCAAAAAAAGTGGATTGAACTAAAGTTACTAAGCTTTGGCAAAGAGAAGTGCTCGGGCATGCCAGAAACCTATTTGCCTAGCCTTTCTGTAGGCTGTTGATGTCTGTTCCTATGAGCACAGACAGCTTGGTGCTTCCTCACTCCAAGAAACAAATTATCTGAAGAGAACAGGCAGAAGCAAGCACAATTCCATCTACTACCTCTAAACAAATCTGCCAGTATGGAACAGACTTTCTATCTTCACATATGAAAAAACCCAGTAGTTTTATTTAACTTATACTGTTTAGTTTTGGGCAAATCTGATCACCTCAGACTTAAGAAAAAGAACAGACTATTTCTTCATGTTTTTAGCTACTGGGGGCAAAATCGGAGATCTGGTGCAATATGATTGTATATTTGACTCTATACACTCCTGTAAGATGAAGGAACATGTTTATTCAATGTTTTTAAATCCAAGAAGTTTTACAATAATGAGCTAAAAGAATAGTGTTGTTTTATAATACAAATCTTTTTGCAATTTCTTTTTTATTATGCACTTGAAGAGGTGGCAGATTTACGTTTCCTCATCCAATGCTTCATTCTTTCTTTTAAGACTTCCGAAAATTGCAAGATGTTGCTAATATTCTTGCAAAGTCTCATATTATGTACTAGGTTCATTGCATGGACAGTATGCAGGAAATAGATTGTCTATGTTATAGCAAACAAAATCACCTTGAATAACTGTATTTTCCCTGTTTCTGAAGCATGACATTCACTGTTGTGCCAAAGTAAGGTCTTGCACACTGCATTAGACTTGCAGAAAACCTATTTTGGATTTCACAAAATGTGGCTAAGGCTCCTAGGTACCAAGAGAATATCTGCAATATCACAACACTTTTGTGTGGGCTTCTTTCTATTTATTTTTTGTTTTCTTTTGGGTTTTCTCTTTTTGCATGAGAGCTCTCCACAGACATTTTTTCTGTAATGAATACTGGGACATTCTTATGATCAGTATCTCTTGTGATTTCTGGTGATCTTGATCTCAGGCTTTAACTAATCTATAAAACTTGGTAGATTTGCAATCAAATAACAAGATTTATATATTCTGGAGATCATCTAGTTCAACCTTGTGGGACTGCTGCCAGCATCAGGCCATGTCAGCAATCAAAGTGTCTACCAGAGCATTGAAAAATCTCTAAGGGCAGAAGTGCCTTGACATTCCTAGGCAACAAGTTCCAACGTTGTGTTGTGCTGTGCTTGTAACAGCATTATCCAATTAGTGATTTTTTTCCAGCCTAAAACTTCAAAGACATGATTTATGGCAACTTCATCTTATTATGCTGTTTGGTAATACTACAAAGAGTATAGTTCTTTTGTCTTTGTAGCTACCCTTCAAATGACCATAAACACTTGTTAGATTTCTTGTCAGTTTTCTCTTCTCTGTATTGTGCAACTCCTGTTCCCTCATCCTCTCTTCACAGCACATATGCTCTGGGTCCCTGATCATAAAGGCAGCCCTCTGAAGAACTTCTCCAGTTTCTCCATATGCCTCTGGAACTGGGTAGAAGGCCAAATTTTATGCAACATTCTAGGTGCAACCTCATCAATGCCAAATACAGAGAGACAGCAACTTTCCTTTATCTTTTAGCCATGTTCTTCTTAATATAGACCAACATACTGTTTTGCTTCTATGCAATGACAACACACTATTCCACTTGGAGCATGCTCTTACCTGCAGTGCTACTATTTGGTTACTATCTCCTAACCTGCACAAATGTGCAGGATTTTCCACCATTATTTCTGATTTGAAGCTTTTTCTTACCAAATATCACGAGGTTTCAGTCCTCAAATTTTTCTAAGTCCCTCTGGGCTGGAAGTCTGTGCCAATAATTCCCCAAGACAGGGGTGCTGTCACCCCTGTGGCTGATGAAGGTTTTGAATATAGTTGGGGACCCTCTGATTGCTGCAGTCTGTCAGCCAAAATCAAGTCGGTAATCACTACTATTTGTGCCTGACAGTCCAGCCAATTTTCAAATTTTCAGTCCATGTAGTAGTTCGGTTTTCCAAAGTGTGATCTATGTTTTCTCAGTTTCCAAATGGGAATTATGTTAAAGATGGTGTCAAAAGTTTTACTAACAACAAACCAGAGTATGACCACCAGTGTCTCCTCTGTAATAGATTGATTCTTTTTGGTTGTCTTAAACCCCTTGTTTCCTGCCTTAAACTACCTGGTTTTGTCTGCAGCAGAATGCCAATCTTATTCCTAAGAATGCCTTTACAAATAATTTTTTTTTTTTTGACCAATTGTTTGGCATCATTTTGCCTTCATTTAGCCCAGTGGGAACTGAATGCATAAATTTTACAGGAAGACAAAGGGTTTTAGCCCAGCAACTCCTGGACTGTCCAGCCTGGGTTGTGACATTCTCATCCATGTAACCACTTGTTTTATTGCAGAAAATTTTTGTGTTTGTCAAGCTTTTTGTAAATCTGTGCCAACTACTCTAGATATACTTGTCCTTCATGTGCATGGAATAGAACCTAAGAGTTAATGTTTTGTTCACATTCTAGGGGCTGAGATTATGTTGGTCAGATCATTTCTTGGACCCAAATAGGCTACTTTGCCTTTTCTAAAGGCAAGACAGGCACAGCATTAGTTTTTTTCTAGTTTTTACTGGTCAGGCACCTCCTCTCATTGCCATAGTTTTTTGTAAATGACAGACAGTTAAATGAATAAACCACAACAGCCAACTCTTTCAGCCCTCCTGGGTTAATCCCATATTGTTCCAGGGATTTGAATGAGTCTAGCTTGTCTGAGTATTTTGTGTGCCTGTTGTTTATTGTGCCACATGCCTTCCTACTTCTTCCCAATTCACTGTTCCAAAAAAAAAGATTGTTAATAATCATCTCAGAATCTTGAATAGCTACTATTTTCCTATTTTCCTATTTTCCTTCTGTGAACCCCTCATGGCTTTTGAGACTCTTGAATCAGAAAATGTCAGGCAAATGTGTCTAAAAAGAATACTAAATTGGAACCAAATATATCAGACCTGCTACCACCTGCTACTGTTACGTTTTCTTCTAGTCTCACTCAGAAAGGAAAACTGTGGATCTCCAATTTGGTATAGGTAAGAGACAGAGGCACAGGAAAATGTCAACATATTTTTCCTTAGAATAACAGCAGTTTGTCATCCAAGGAATTTCCTAGTCATGGGGGCACCTTCTAGCAGCCTTCCAGTACTTAAAGTGGGCCTACAGGAAAGCTGTGGATGGGCTCTTTATCAGAGAGTGTAGTGATAGGATGAGAGGTATGGGTTTAAGCTGAAAGAGGGTAGATTTAGATTAGATATTAAGAAGAAATTTTTTTTTACTGTTAGTGTGGTGAGGCGCTGGAACAAGTTGCCTTGAGAAGTTGTGGATGCCCCATCACTGGACATGTTCAAGGCCAGGTTGGATAAGGCTTTGAGTAATCTGATCTAATGAAAGGTGTCCCTGTCTGTGGCAGTAGGGTTGGAACTAAATGATCTTTTAAGGTCCTGTCCAGCCCAAACTATTCTATGATTGTGGCACTGAACCTTTTACAAAGAGAAGTAGGTTGATAAAAGGCATCAGGTAAATAGCATCAGAAAATTTTATAAACTGCTACGGGCTACAGATTTTCCTCTCTAGTTCACGCAGGCTTTTCCCAAGGCAATGTTGATTGGAAAAAAAAAATAGGTTTCTGTAAGATTTATTGTCTGGGCACAGACTTTAAATTTAATGTGTCAGAGTGCTGTAAAGTAATTGTGTGTGCATGCCTGGTTGTAGTTGTAAAGGATGCAGTCAGACTCTTGTCTGGCTCACTTAATTGACTCTGTGTCAAGACTCTCAGGGATTTGGGATTCTTATTACCCCAAATATTATCTCATTGCATGTAAATTATAACCCTTTTTGGTGTGAGACATCAAGTGTGCAAGATTAATATTAACTCTGTAGGAGTACCTATGCAATGGTTTATCCACCTCCAGAAATTATTCAGCCCAGATTTTAATGGCGTGTGTAGAAAGAGTAGGAAGAAAATGCTTCTTTTTGGTTTCTTGAGAAACAAGTCTTTTTCAGTTCAAGTTAAATGCTAATACAATAATTTCATTACTGTGCTTCCTAGTTTAGATAGTAATTTGTTAGAGGATTTAAAAGGATTTAGCATATTGCATGGTATGTAGCTATATAAATATAATGCCAGGAATTGAATCATGGAGTTGTGCAATGTAAGCCTTGTGTGTTAGCAATGAATTGAGATTAGTTTAAGTATAATGATTCAAACTGAGGATACATCTATTTTATTACACATTTGTGTACATTGTAAGCAGTAGTTCAGAAGAAATGCTATTATTAGTGACCAAAAAAAGGAATACACGGAATCAGATTTTGTTTAGTTTGAATCAGTGCTTTCACATGCTTTCAGATGTGTTTTTAAAATGTCTCAGTCAGAGGTCCTTTCTGCATTAAACAAGTAAAGTACTTTGGACCAGAATACAGAGGAATGTTGATGAAATTATAAATTAGCTGACATGACTTTCCAGTAAGTATAGACCAAGGAGAGTTTGTGTTGATGCAAAATTTGTGAGAAAATAACCATAGTAGGTCACTCCAAAGAGTTATCTAGTCCAGTATTCCATCCTGAAAAAAACTCAAGCCAAATGATAGTCAATACACTCAGTGTAATTCTCCAGTGATACTTCCCCAGATAAATCTTTCAAGAAATCTACAGTTTTAGTATTTCCAGAGCTATAGACCATATTTCTGTGTTTGACTGAATTTGATGGAATTTTCTTCCATGGATGCTCCTAATCCTTTTAATGCTTTGGCATTTACAAAGTCCGATGAGAAGACTTCCATAGTTTTGTCATATATTGCACTTCCTTTCATTTATTTTAAATCTGGTATTTATTAATACTCAGCCTAATTTACATTCACAGAAGATTACCATGAGTGTCAGGTCATCCAATTCAAATTACTTCAGTAATAGTCAAGACCAATGAATAACACTTGCATGGGATTTTCTTGCAGTAAAATATCTTGCATAGTAAGAGTAAATTTCTGGCAAGATGAAATGATACTCTGTGTTGCTGAATAGGTTTATCCCTGCGGCTGCTATTTTTGAACACTCCATTGAAAAATACGGCAGAGTGAGGGGACAATCTGTCTTTTAAAATCTCAAAACCTTCAAACCCAAATATTTTGACAAAAAAGAAGAAATCTATTATATTAAATAATAATCCTTTCTTAATCCATCTTGTAAGGTATTTTTGTAGTGCTGTTGATATTGGACACACCTGTTCAGAGCAAGAGAATGCATCATTTTCTCTTTGAGATGATCAAGAGTTTGAGGAATGCACTAATAAGACTACGTTCAGATGCTTGTGAAACAAGGATTAGGTTGACACTCAAGCTTATTTCTCAGCAGCTACCACCTACTGTCAAGCATTATTTAATGTTTAACAAGCCATTAAAGTGGCACCCCCTATTTGGTCCACAGCTTAGTTATCAAGCATCAAATTATTCACTGGAAGAAGAATTTAAGTCATTCTCAGCCTAAGATGACTGAACAGTGAGGTTTCAAACTCTTATTTAGAGTCCTTAATACTCTGTGGTACAACTATAATTGATTATACTCTGCACAGAGGCATCCTACTAAGCAGCTTTGCTGTAGCTGAGGAAGATAGTTACAAAAAGCTGGAATATGTTAAATAATAGGGAAACAAACTTAGTTGTCAAGAAATTTCCCCAAGAAAAAAGGACTGAGATTTCATGTCTTCGGTTTATTCCATTTATATGTATTATCTCCAGACTTTAAAAGGAAAAAACATGCAATTATTGGAAGTGCATGCAGAAGTGAAGGGCTACTTGTCACTGGATTACAGGGGCATTCATCTTCTTGCTTGCCCACACTCTGTTGCAAAATAGAGGTTTTGTACTTGTAAGAATCATAAAGACTAAGTTAATTAAGAAAAATACTCTAACAGGCTTGTAGAAAAGAAGAACATTAACAGGACATATTGAACAGTACTCAGCAGCTGGTGAAGAGCAGGGCATGCAGGATGACCAGAGACACTGCACAAGGAACAGTGTGGGACTGCTGGTGCTTGTGTTACAATGGCAAAGGCTTATGAGGGAGAGCGGCTCACAACAGAACCTGCAGAGCCCACCCCCCTCTCTGTGATATGGCTTTGACCAAGACACAACTCCAGAAGAAGAACCAAGTTGCCGAGATACTAGGTTACAAGGAGTGCCTGTGGTTTCTCCTGCCCCAGGGCTGACACCTGTGAGATGTACACCCTGGAAGTTTGTAACAGCTGGGGTTAATCTCTAGATCAATGCCTCTTGTCCTTGTGGGAGGCTTTAATCTACCAGCTGTCTGCTGGACATACAATACAGCAGAAAGGAAGCAGTCTAGGAGGTTCCTGGAGTGTGTGGAAAACAACTTCCTCGCACAGCTGGTGAATGAACCAACAAGGGAGGGTGGCCTCCAGGACCTGCTGTTTGTGAACAGAGAAGGCCTTGTGGGGGATGTGGTAGTAGGAGGACGCCTAGGACAAAGCGATCATGAGATGATAGGGTTTTCTGTTCTAGGTGAAGAGGGTGGTTAATAGAACAGTAAATTTCTAGAGGACAGACTTTGAACTCTTCAGAAGGCTGGTTGGCAAAGTCTCATGGGAGACAGTACTCAAGGGCAAGGGAGCCCATGAGGGCAGGGAGCTCTTCAAAAAGGAAATCCTAGCAGCTCAGCAGAAAGCCATCCCCATGTTCCAGAAAAAAAGCTGGCAGGGGAGAAAACCACGTTGGTTGAGCAGAGAGATCTTGAGTGATATGAGGAAGAAGAGAAACGTTTATGGGCTCTGGAAGATGAGACAGTCCTCTTGGGTGGACTACAGGAGGGAAGTGAGATTGTGCAGAGAAAAAATCAGAAGGGCTAAGGCTCAACTAGAAATCAGATTGGCAAAGTCTGTGAAAGATAACAAAAAATCTTTCTATAAATATATAGATAAT
This sequence comes from Phaenicophaeus curvirostris, assembly GCF_032191515.1. Classification (NCBI taxonomy): domain Eukaryota; kingdom Metazoa; phylum Chordata; class Aves; order Cuculiformes; family Cuculidae; genus Phaenicophaeus; species Phaenicophaeus curvirostris. The sequence goes on from NC_091392.1 coordinate 53,553,138, forward strand.
AAAAGGAGGACTAGGGAGACCATACAGTCCCTATTGGACGCAGAAGGAACAACAGTGACAGGGGATGAGGAAAAGGCTGAGGTACTTAATGCCTTCTTTGCCTCAGTCTTTAATTGTAAAGAAACTCATTCCGTCTCTGTACAAACCCAGGAGCTAGAGGAGCAAAATGAGGCTCCTGTGATCCAAGAGGAGGTGGTCAGAGCCTTGCTAGCCCGACTAGACACCCACAAGTCAATGGGGCCAGATGGGATTCATCCAAGGGTATTGAAGGAGCTGGCGGATGTGCTGGCCAAACCCCTTTCCATCATCTTCCAACAGTCCTGGAAGACTGGGGAAGTCCCACTGGACTGGAGGCTGGCTGATGTTGTGCCCGTCTACAAGAAGGGTCGCAGGGAGGACCCAGGAAACTACAGGCCTGTCAGTCTGACCTCAGTGCCAGGGAAAGTCATGGAGCAGGTGATCTTGGGTGCTATCATGAAGCACATGCAGGATAACTGGGTGATCAGGCCCAGTCAACATGGGTTCACAAAAGGCAGGTCTTGCCAAACTAACCTGATCGCCTTCTATGACAATGTGACTCGGCTGCTGGATGAGGGAGAGGCTGTGGATGTGGTCTTCCTGGACTTCAGTAAAACCTTTGACACAGTTTCTCACAGCATTCTGCTTGAGAAACTGTCAGCCTCTGGCCTGGACAGGTGCACACTCTCCTGGGTGGAAAACTGGTTGGATGGCCGGGCCCAGAGAGTGGTGGGAAATGGTGTGAAATCCAGCTGAGGCCAGTGACAAGTGGGGTTCCCCAGGGCTCAGTGCTGGCTCCAGCCCTGTTCAATGTCTTTATCAATGACCTGGGTGAAGGCATTGAGTGCACCCTTAGGAAGTTTGCAGATGACACTAAGCTGGGTGGAAGTGTTGATCTGCTGGAGGGTCGGGAGGCTCTGCAAAGGGATCTGAACAGGCTGGACCGCTGGGCCAAATGCCGGGTCCTGCACTTGGGACACAACAACCCTGTGCAGTGCTACAGACTAGGAGAAGTCTGTCTAGAAAGCTGCCTGGAGGAGAGGGACCTGGGGGTGTTGGTTGACAGCTGACTGAACACGAGCCAGCAGTGTGCCCAGGTGGCCAAGAAGGCCAATGGCATCTTGGCTTGTATCAGAAATGCCATGGCCAGCAGGTCCAGGGAGGTTATTCTCCCTCTGTACTCGGCACTGGTGAGACCGCTCCTTGAATGCTGTGTTCAGTTCTGGGCCCCTCACCACCAGAAGGATGTTGAGGCTCTGGAGCGAGTCCAGAGAAGAGCAACAAAGCTGGTGAAGTAGCTGGAGAACAGGCCTTATGAGGAACGGCTGAGAGAGCTGGGGTTGTTTAGCCTTGAGAAGGGAAGGCTGAGGGGAGACCTCATTGCTTTCTATAACTATCCGAAAAGAGGTTGAAGAGAGGAGGGTGCTGGCCTCTTCTTCCAAGTGACGGGGGACAGGACAAGAGGGAATGGCCTCAAGCTCCGCCAGGGGAGATTTAGGCTGGACATTAGGAAAAAATTCTTCACAGAAAGGGTCATTGGGCACTGGAACAGGCTGCCCAGGGAGGTGGTTGATTCACCTTCCTTGGAGGTGTTTAAGGCACGGGAGGACAAGGTGCTAAGGGGCATGGTTTAGTGTTTGATAGGAATGGTTGGACTTGATGATCTGGTGGGTCTCTTCCAACCTGGTTATTCTATGATTCTATGATGAAGTACAAGGAAAATTGGAAGAATGAGGTTGAACATCAGAAGTTGTCAGGGACAGCATGATGCAGGAGGCTATCGCACTTCCTCAAAAAAAGCTGTGTGTCTAGGTGCCTGTCCAAAGTGTCTGTGCATCAACGCATGCAGCATGGGAAACAAATAGCCAAAATTAGAAGTCCTTGTGTACTCATAGGCCTCTAACACTTTAAGACTGCAGAGACATAGGGACAAATTGGTAAGTATGGACTTTTGTGGAAAGTCAGGTCAGGAAGTCAGAAGGGAGATTTGCACTGTTTGGAGGAGCACTTGGCTATATAGAGTTTTGCTCTCGGATGAGTGACAAGACAGTAAAAAACTGACAGGTCTAAAAACAATGGAAACCAGCAAGAGGGAAACTGTGGGGAGCATCCCCTACAGATGACCTCCACAAGAGGAGGAAACAAATGAAGCCTTCTTTATGGATGATAGCAGAAGAAGCTTCATAGTTGAATGCCCTGGTACCCGTGGGAGATTTTATCTTGGTATCTATCTGACATACTGGGTACAAAGAATCAAGGTTTCCCAAGTGCTTTGGAGACAATAATTTGAAATGAGAATTTGGCAAGCCAATGAAAGGGATAAGCTCTGCAGCACCTGCTGTACCTAAACAAAAAAGAGCTATCCAAAGATGTGAAGACTGATGGAAGCCTTCACTGTTACATGATAGTAGAGTTTAAGATCCTGAAAGACAGGGGAATGACTGGACAGAGTCCTGGGCAACCTGCCCCAGCTGATCCTGGTGGAGAAGGAGAGGTTAGCCTTTCAATCACAAGATATCCCTGTCAATATCAAATAGTCTGTGATTCTCTGAAGGTGAGTAGGAGGATTGCAATCATGGTCTTCAGGAGATCTGACCTAGACTTCTTCACAGACATACTTAGCAGACTTCCCTGGGAGAAGTAAAGGGCCCAGCACTTCAGGGCACAAGAATGGAAGGCAAGCAAACACGTCAGAAGGCCAGTATGGGTGAAGTGGGGCAACAAGACCCTAATAGACAATAGACTGCATCCAAGCCTTCTGAAGAGGCTGGCTTATGTTACTAGAAGTGTTCTTCATGGGACAATGATGAGCTGATGTTTTAGTATGTCTTTTGTCAACACCTAGGATGACTAGAAGAAAAGCACCTTCAGTAAGTTAGTGGATTACATGAAAATGGGAGCAGTACTTGACACATTGGAGGGAAAATTGACCACCTGATGGGATTCCAACATGCTGGGGAAATTGGACTAATGGAGACCCAATAAAATTTAACAATAATGGGGCTTGAATAACCCCCTGCAAAAGGACAGACCTAAGAGGCTTGAAGGCAGCTTTGAGGGAAAGGCTCTGGAAGTCCTGGTGGCCAGCAAATCCATCATGAGTCAGCAGTGAGCTGTTTCAGTTTTGAAGGTTAACAGAATATTGAGCACATTAGTAAGTGTGTAACCAGCAAGATGAGATATTGTATAATGGACTTGGTAGACCTTGTGGATAACAAATACTGATCTCACTGTGAGTTTGGAAAAGGGAAGAGTTTGCAAGACAATGGTTGCCAAGAGGGGGCAGTTCAACAAACAACTTTCTCTGGTAAAACAGATGCATCAGACACTGTTCTAACCCTCAAATCAGTTGAGTGACACTTGAGATGAGGTGGAGGCCTTAAAGCCTGGTGTTACTTCAGTTAAGAGCAGAAACATCATCAAAAGCCTGTAATGAACTCCCCTCCCCAGAGGCGGGGCAAACCTCCAAATCTCACTTCTAACAACACAGTAGGTCTTGCCAAGATCCAGTCAACAACTATTAACTGACTTAGTTCTACCTCCAGAGAGTTTTCATAAAGTATAAAACTGGTACATAAAAACCCCTTTTTTTCAGAGGGGGACTCCCATGCACACCCTAATTGATGTACGGGCCAATACCTCTTCTCCTCCCACACACCTCACAAGAGAGGGTGAAGATACCTTTTTGAAAAGAATTGTACACCTCTGATTTTGCCAGATGTTCCCCCGGCAAAATAACTACTGACTGAGTTTCATTTGTTACTTCTTTTATGCATATATACATATATATACACACACACATACATATATATATATATCTGTTGTAAACTACTTGTAATCCTCTAGTGCTAACACAGCAATTTCTCAATGGAAATCCCAATCTATTTTTATCTGGTGCTTTAAATAAATTACCTATAAATTAGCACTGAGAAATTGTTTCTCTGACAGGTATTTTGAAACTTTCTAAACTGCTCTGGTGACAGCCTACTTGCGCTCACTGACAGCAAGTATTAGTCCTGCAGGTGACAGTCTCTGAGGAGACTCTCACATGACATGAATTCTGATTGGTGGCTAACATGTATGCATACACAAAATCCTTTAGTCATAAAATATTGGCCAAGTCTGGGACTAGGAATGGATCCAGCCACATTTATGCTCTTCACTGAGGGGAAGCTTAGAAAGCAAAGGAGTCTGTCCTGAACCTCGTGACTTAATTGGGAGGGCATCCCTCAGCCACCTGTCAGAGCCATATCTATTTATTTGACAAAGAGAAAAGGGATTACACCCTTTTATACCTGAAACCACACTTAGTGTGCTGCATCAAAATTTAGGTTTTCTAGTATAAGAAAGATGTTCACGAATTGGGGTAAGCCCAATGGAGAGCTACCAAAAGGGCTTCAGAATATGCCTTATAAAAATAGCCTGAGAAAATTTTTTTTAGCCTGAGAAAGAAAGGTTAGTGAAGTCATACTGCTGTCTTCAAAGAGATGAAGCCATACTCTTCTCAGAAGTACATAGATAAAATACAAGACTGGGCAAGGTCCTGAGTAATCTGATTAGACATTAAACTTAGCCCTATTTTAAGCAGGGTCTTGGGTCAGATGATCTCAAATAAAACTTTCCAATGTACTTTATTCTGTTATTTTAAGCTACAGAAAACAGTATCTATTGAATATATATTAAGTTTCAATTATTCCTGTTACGGTAGTAAAGGCAGAAAAGTTAACTTTCAAGAACTCAAAACATTTGAGGAACCTTTTCTTTCTTTATCCATGTTTTTTGCTTCTAGACTTCTTCAGCTGCAATTTTATATGCTCATCTATGAGTTTCAGTTCTCTTAAACTATACGTAAAATTTGAAGAGTTAAGTTTCTCTCTCATAAAGGAAATTGTGTTCTTTGGAGAATTAGTTCTACTGGACATCACTAGACTCACGTAAAATACACTTCTTTTCTGCAAGACATAGAGTTTCAAAGCTTCAGGTCTATATGCATTGTCTACCTACACTGGGCCCAGTTTATATCTCATAAAGCTATAATACTGCTATTTCATTTTTTCTTATGTAGTGTGTGTGACTGTTTTCTATTTCTTGGTATTCTGTTTTATATTCTATTCTATTTTTCATTTCAGCTCAATGGCATATGACTCTGGAATAAATATTTGTTTAAACCACTGATGTAAAGGAGAAAAACAGTAAAAACAGACCAGCAATAAGCTATAATAATCACTGTAATGTGTTTTATGCTTTCACAGTGCTTCTGGTTTATCAGCCAGTGCAGTTATGGATAGATTGATATCTGCTCTTCCCATGTTGTACTCTGTGGCTACTTCTCAGATGAAGAAGATATACTGATGGATAAACAGTTAACAGAATGAAGAGCTGCATGTAAGAGTATCTCAGAATACCTATTCCCAATTAACCAAATAATTAATAAATAAGTCAACATTCAGAACAGTGATTAAAATCAATGCTAACCTGAACTCTTTTCCAGTGAACATTAAAAGAACATTATCAATGTAGAACTAAGAGCATGTAGCAAATATTCTCTGTGATGGCAACTTATATAATTATACCAATCAAGACTTTAATTCTCAGGCATATAATTACCTAAACACTACTTTTGAGCAATCTAAACTTGAGAAAGACTTTTATGGCAAGAGAGAAATCTTCATATCCTTCAGTTTGTGCAACTACCTCTGAGTGATGCTTCTACACACAGCCCCAGAACTTCCAGGTAATCACTGCTTTAAATGCTTGACATGGAAGGAAAGAAATTTGTTTGCTTCTTTCACATTTCTCTGTCCTTAAATTTATGTCCAGTTTCTCCTCTTTATGCTCACTTCCCTGACCCTCCTTTCACCCTCCCTTCCTCTTTTTTCCTGGTACCAGACTATCTGGTTAGAATATTTTTAGAGGAAAGCATACAACAGAACAGTATTAGTTTCATTAATCTCTGTCTGAGTGAGGGTAAAATGGGGGTGGGGGATGTGGTTGATATGTTAACATTCAGTAAGTATCCAGGTCATTACTACTAACTGAGTTTTGAAAAGACACAATCCAAGAGATCTACTTAAGCATTTAGAATTAAAATTAAGGAAATATGCATAATAATATATACTGCTGCCATCTAAAAACCATCTAATTTAAGATAATTCACTTAGTGTCCTCATAAAAATAGAACCAGGATTTTATCCTATGCTTTTCCAAGCCTAACATATGCAAATGTTAATACATTTGGATCTTGCCAAAATGTAATAGCTATGATTATATAGTACAAATTTCACCTTGATTCAGAAAACACTTTAATGAGATGCATTTCATATAGCACACAGTGATCATATTCTAAAAACTAAATAGCATCATCATTTAACAGTAAAAACAACTTTGAGTTTTAGGAGGCAAGAATGCAATACACACTAGGGATTCTGCCAGATTTATCTGTGATCACTTCATTGCACATTGTTTGGAAAAAAAATCTTCTCATAAGACTATCTGAATTTATTCATCCAGGAAATTTGATTTCAGGGCTTTTATCAGGGCTGTTGTAATTATTGGAATAGACCCCATGCCGATAGTTTTGTGGACTGGATGTGCTTTAATTTTCATTATGCTAAACTTCATAATATTGTGCTGACAAAATATACATTTTGCCTATATACCTGCAGAATTAGTTAACAAGCAGCCCTTAGAGTCTTCCTACTTGTAGTTTTCCACAGAAACAAAACCTAAAATGGAGGCTTATGCTGGGAATAAGAAAAATTAAATGAGAGAGTTATGACAGAGGAACGAAAACCAGTGAAAAATAGGAAAAGTTGAGAGGGTATGTTAGAGTAAAGAAACATTCAGCTAAACTGCAAAGGGACGTAATTCTTTAAAATATATAATTAACCTCTAGAAATAATTTCTCCAAGAGGAATGGCACAACCTATTAATGAAGCTGAGAGTGTAGCTGACTTTAAATGAATCAGACACTTACATGAGCCATGGGACAATCCACAAAATTAATCCTAGTTTATTCTTTTCTTTTTTGTTATTATTGTCACAAAGAGGGTTTAATTGATTCTGAATGTAAGCAGTCACCTAAGAGTGAGAGCTGAAAAATGCATTTCTTTCAAGGAAAGGTTATTCTTTTTTCTTCATTTTTTTTGGTAGACTTCCCCCTGAAGTATGTGGCAATGTCCATTTGCTGAGAGGAAATACTGGAATTTACAGTCTCACTGAATTTCTCTGTTTTGATACACTTTCTACGTCAAGACACATTTTCCAGAAATCATCCAGGAATTACATATCTTTTCATGACTATGGTGAACACTGGTCATCTCAGTATTTACCAAAACTAGTTTTCACATATAATATCTAAAAAGAGGTGTGGAGGACTAATAGATCACTTACAAGTGCTCTCGAGACGTGCCTAGATGTGAGCAGTTCCCTAAGGCTAAAATTCACATTATGCAAAGTAAAGGGGTAAGCTAGAACTGGAAATAACTGTGTGGATTATTTCATAAACAGTCTCACAGCATAAGAGAATGAGAGATTCAGTGGCTTCAGTGCAGCCACGCAGACACTGGGCTGCAGGGAGTGCCACTTTCTCACACACACTCATACCACCGGTACTGACTTCACCTGTGGGAGCTGTGCTTGGGTGAGGAAACTCCTCCACTTAGTGTAAGAGCTAAGGGAGGAATTAACTAGGCTGAGGACCATTAGGGAGTGTGAGAGGGAGATAGACCAGTGGAGCAACAACCTGTGCTTTCTCTCACAAACTAAGCAGGCAGCCAGTGCGAGAACAGTTGAGAATTCCCCATCGACTACCTGTAAGGCTGAGCAGAAGAATCATGGGGAATAGCAGCAAGTTCCTGCCCAGTCCAGCAGGCGCATTGTCCCCATTCAGACAACAAATTCCCATGTTCCCTTGCACAATAGATAAGAAGTGCTGCAAGTGGAATCAAACTCCAAAGAGGAGGAGGATGGCTCCCACTGCCTAGAAACATTCCTGAGGCTGCACCATCCTCAATTGACCATCAAAACAACCTTTGAGAAAAAGAAGAGAAGAGTAATTGTCTTGGGGGTTTCCCTTCTGAAGGGAACAGAGGGTCCGATCTGCAAACCGTACCCACTGCACAGGGAGGTCTGCTGCCTGCTGGGGCCTCTGTGAAAGGCATCACAAGAAATCTTCCAGCCCTGGTAAAGCCTATGGATTAATACCCTCTGTTAGTGTTCCAAGTAGGCAATAATGATATCCAGAGGAAGAAACTGAGGGCAATTAAGAAGGACTTCAGGGCCCTGGGGAGACAGGTGAAGGGCTCTGGGGCACAAGTAGTGTTTACCTCCACCATTCTAAGGAATGAAGAGGGAGAGAGCAAGAAAAATCATACAGATAATACCAGGCTCCAAACCTGGTGTGAGGAGCAAAACCTTGGGATCTTTGATCATAGACAGGCCTACACACCACCAGGCTTCCTTACTAGGGGTGGGGCACGCTTGTCCAGTAGGGGTACAAAAATCCTGACCAAAAATCTAGCATGGCTCATTAACAGAGCTTTAAACTAGATTTAAACTAAAAAGGGGTTGGGAAAGAAGCCAGACTAGACAGGAGTGAGCCTGAGAGATGGTGTACTGGTGAGGACCTCCAGTATGTCAACTCAGAGCAAGTGGGTGTCAGTACATCTCATGATGGAAAAGATGTAATTGGTACTGATGGGTTAGATAATCTAAGGACCAGTCATTTGGGAATGAAGACTATTCCCTTTATGAGAGCGGTAGGATTAACAGCCCAACTGAAGTGCATCTATGTCAATGCATGCAGCATAGGCAATAAGCAGGAAGAATTAGAAGCTGTTGTAGGACAAGGAGACTATGACGTAGTTGCCATCACGGAAAAGTGGTGGGACGACTAGTATGACTGGAGTGCTGCCGTGGTGGGAGATAAACTCTTCAGGGGGATAGGGAAGGTAGAAGAGGTGGTGGGGTAGCCCTCCATGTTAGAGACTGCTTTGATACCCTCGAGCTCGATAATGGTGATGATGGGATTGAGTGCCCGTGGATAAAAATCAGAGGAGCCTACAAGAAGACAGATATTGTGATGGAAGTCTCTTATAGACCATCTAGCCAAGAAGAAGAAGCTGACGAGCTCTTCTACGAACAACTGGGAGAAGTCTCAAGGTCGCTAGCTCTTGTCCTTGTGGGAGACTTTAATCTACCAGACGTCTGCTGGACCTACAATACAGCAGAAAAGAAGCAGTCCAGGACGTTCCTGGAGTTTGTGGAAGACAACTTCCTCACACAACTGGTGAGTGAACTGACAAGGGAAGGTGCCCTCCTGGATCTGCTGTTTGTGAACAAAGAAGGCCTTGTGGGGGATGTGATGGCTGGAGGGTGCCTGGGGCAAAGCGATCATGAGATGGTAAAATTCTCAGTTCTAGGTTAGGTGAGGAGAGGCATTAGCAGAACGGCCACCTTAAACTTCCAGAGGATGGACTTTGGACCTTTCAGAAGGCTGGTTGACAAAGTCCCATGGGAGACAGTTTTTAAGGGAGCCCAAGAGGGCTGGGTACCCTTCAAGAAGGAAATCCTGGTAGCGCAGAAGCAAGCCGTCCCCATGTGCCAGAAAATGAGTTGTCAGGGAAAAAAAAATGGCTTCATTAAACAGAATGGTCTGGGTGGACATCAAAAAGAAGAGGAATGTCTGTGAGCTTTGGAAGAAGGGACAGGAGTCTTGGGTGGACTACAGGGAAGAAGTGAGATTATGCAGAGGAAAAATCAAAAGGGCTTAAGTCCAACTAAGTCTCAGACTGGCCAAGTCTGTGAAAGATAATAAAAAAATCTTTCTACAAATACATCAGTAGTAAAAGGAGGACCAGGGAGAATATTCAGTCTTTACTGGATGCAAAGGGAACAACTGTGACATACAATGAGGACAAGGCTGAGGTACTTACTGCCTTCTTTGCTTCAGTTTTTAATAGTAAGGGAAGTTGTTCCCTGTGTGTACATGCCCAGGAGCCTTTTACCCTTCTTGTAAATGTGTCGGAGGGAGGATCCAGGGAACTACAGGCCTGTCAGTCTGACCTCAGTGCCAGGGAAGGTCACTCAAGGTGATCTTGAGTGTTATCATACAGCACATGCAAAATGTGTGATCACCAGTACATGGTGATATAGCCCAGTCAACATGAGTTCATGAAAGGCAGGTCCTGCCAAACTAGCCAGATCTCCTTCTATGATAAGGTGACCAGCTTACTGGATGAGAGAAAGGCTGTGGATGTGGTCTTCTTGGACTTCAGTAAAGCCTTTGACACAGTTTCTCACAGCATTCTGCTTAGGAAACTGTCAGCCTCTGGACTGGACAGGCACACACTCTCCTGGGTGGAAAACGGGTTGGAGAGCAGGACCCAAAAAGTTATCATAAATGGAGTTAACTCCAGCTGGAGGCTGGTCACAAGTGGTGTCCCCATGGCTCAGTGCTGGGTCCAGCCCTGTTCAATATCTTTATCGATGACTTGGATAAAGGCATTGAGTGCACCCTTAGCAAGTTTGCAGATGACACTAAGCTGGGAGGAAGTGTGGATCTGCTGGAGGACAGGGAGACTCTTCAAAGGGATCTGAACAGGCTGGACCACTGGGCTGAGACCAGTGGCATGAGGTTCAACAAGGCCAAATGCCAGGTCCTGCACTTGGTGCACAACTACCCTGTGCAGTGCTACAGACTAGGGGAAGACTGGCTAGAAAGCTGCCTGGAGGAGAAGGATCTAGGAGTGTTGATTAACAGCCAACTGAACATGAGCCAGCAGTGTGCCCAGGTGGCCAAGAAGGCCAATGGCATCTTGGCTTGTATCAGAAATGCCATGGCCAGCAGGTCCAGGGAGGTTATTCTCCCTCTGTACTCGGCACTGGTGAGACCGCTTCTTGAATGCTGTGTTCAGTTCTGGGTCCCTCACCACCAGAAGGATGTTGAGGCTCTGGAGTGAGTCCAGAGAAGAGCAACAAAGCTGGTGAAGGGGCTGGAGAACAAGTCTTATGAGGAGCAGCTGAGGGATCTGGGGTTGTTTAGCCTGGAGGAGACTGATGGGAGACCTTATTGCTCTCTACAACTATCTGAAAGGAGGTTATAGAGAGGAGGGTGCTGGACTCTTCTCCCAAGTGACAAGGGAGAGGACAACGGGGAATGGCCTCAAGCTGCACCAGTGGAGGTTCAGACTGTACATTAGGAAAAAATTCTTCACAGAAAGGGTCATTGGGCACTGGAACAGGCTGCCCAGGGATGTAGTTGATACACCATCCCTGGAGGTATTTAAAAGATGGGTAGATGAGGTGCTCATGGACATGGTTTAGTGGCAGTTAAGAATGGTTGAACTTGATGGACTCAATTATCCAAGAGGTCTTTTCCAAGGTGATGATTCTATGATTCCTGCAATAGATAGGAAACCAATTTGAATAATAAGCTACAAATGGATCACAACTCTAACAGGTAAATATATTGTTATATTTAAGCATACAGATCTTAAGTGCTGTCATTGGATTTTGTTATCTATCAGCCTGGAAATGAGTGAAGAGAAATGCAGGCTCAATAAGAATTTGAAGAGTCTGAAATTTATGCCAAAATAGTGCCAGAACTATATTGTAAGGTCAAATTTTACAAATTATTCACCTAGCTCCTGTTCTACATTTCTTAGAGGTTTCTTGAAGTTCTGTGAAGTGCCTCTCCAGTGCACTGGACTGCAAGCAGATCACATGGCAGGCAAAAACACGATGTCATGGAGTAGTGAACTGAGTCCTTTGTGATAGGCTAGAGGCTCAAACAAATTTCCAGACAGAATGTCACAGCTTTTACCAAATGTTTGACATTATGAGATGGTCGTTTCCCTTCTGCCCATACTTACCACTCTTCTTTCCAACATCTGATCCACTAAGGATGGGAGAAATTTGAGATATAGCTATACACATAATCAGCTGCATTGTATAACATAGGATGATGAAGATGCTTTTAAACAGAAGCTACCGTGCTCAGCAGTCAATGATGGACCTTAGGTCTGGAAAATGCTTTAAAAATGTACTGACTTGAGCTTTATTTCAGCAAATGAAGCCATTTCCTGAGCCCCTGCTCTGCCTTGGTAAATTTATCAATTGAGCTTTCTCATAACAACACAATAAAATTCTTATAACTTTCTAATCACAACATTGTTAGGAGGTGGGAATTAGTTAAAATTATTCCCATTAGTCTAAAATGAGGCTTAAAGTATAATGTAAGGAAATAGCTGAATGGTGGAAAGGTCTTCCGCACTGTGATCACCTGCCAGCAGAAGCAAAATTGACAATACTTTCTTTAATATTTTCATTGATGATATAGACAATGAGTTCCAGTGCACCCTCATCAAGTTTGCAGATGACACCAAGCTGAGTGGTGCAGTTGTCCCACTAGAAGGATGCAGTGTAATCCAGAAGCACCTGGACAAGCTGGAGAAGTGGGCCTGTGGGAACCTCATGAGGTTCAACAATGCCAAGTGCAAGGTCCTACGCCTGGATTAGGCAATCCATGGTTTCAATACAGGGTGGTGGGATGATGTGATTGAGAGCAGCTCTGCAGAGAAGGACTTAGGGGTGTTAGTTGATGAGAAAATGGACATGAGCTGGCAACATCCACACACAGCCCAGAAGGCCAATTGGATCCTGGGCAGCCTCAAAAGAAGTGTGGCCAGCAGATGGGGGACATGATTTTCCCCTCTACTCTGCTCTCAAGAGACCCCACCTGGAGCAGTGTTCCCAGTTCTGGAATCTCCAACATAAGAAGTATATGGAACTGTTGGAACGGGTCTAGAGCAGAGCCATGAACATGATCAGAAGGCAGGAGCACCTCCACTATGAGGACAGGCTAAGAGAATTGGGGCTGTTCAGCAGGCACAGGGGAGACCTTATAGCAGATTTACAGTACTGGAAGAGGGTATACAAGGAAGCTGGGGAGGGATATTTTCAAGGGCGTGTAGTGATAGGACAAGGGGGAATGGATTTAAATGGGAAGGGGAAAGATTTAGACTAGACAATAGGAAGAAATTCTTCAGGATGAAGGTGGTGGGACACTGTAACTGCCCACGGAAGTTGTGCATGTCCCCTCCCTGTTCAAGGCCAGGCTGGATGGGGCCTTGAGCAGTGTGGTCTTGTGGAACAAGATCATCTTTAAGGTCCATTCCAACTCAAACCACTCTAATATTCTATGATTCTATGATTCTATGATTCTTTACATATACACATCTATAAGTACTAATCATATTAAGTACTATACAATAAGCAAATGGTTGATCTTACTGTGTCAGCTGGTCCCATCCATGCCGTATCTTCATTGTCTAGGGCTGTGAAAACGTTGATGTATGACTGTCAGTCACTGAAGTTTATTTTCTTTTAATCATTGAAAAGAGATAAAGATCACCATAGTGTCCATCTAATCAGAAACAATGCAAAAAAAAGTTTCTAATTTTCTCTTTTCTCAGTTACTAGCCAACAAAACTATTGCATACAATTGTAGTAACAAGGGACGTTTTTATTGGTTTCTGGGCTTTAGCATAGGCCTGAAGTAGACATGCATAGAAATTTTTTTTACGTTTGGTTGCAAAGATCTAAAAATCAGCATCAAATAAATTTTTGAATGATATAGATTTCTATAAATCCTGGACTATAGTCATTTGCTACAGTTACTCCAGTCCACATATTTGAGCTACAAATCCCAATGAGAAGCAAACATGTTTTTAATGATTTCCATTCCATCCTCTGATAGCTGCGAATAGCTGCTATCTCTGTCAGGCTATGAACTCAAATCACTTGTTGCCTTTAAGTCTCATAATTTTTCTTTCAAACCAAGTCGATGTCATGACAGAATAAATTAAGTTCATTCTTATTGTTAAGAGTAGATCCCCAAAATTTTCTATCAATTAAATTAATCTTAGAAAAAATGCCCTATACTATAGACATGCTTTATTGCTCTTTACCATGATTTAAGAAGTTTTACATAATTAGAAAGAAGGAAATATCAAAGACAGATTTAAGCTTACTTACCTACCCTGTACATGGTTTTGTCTTGAGTTAGCCATTTGACTTTTTTAATTAAAAGTGGAAGGAAAGTTACAGTTACAGTGAAAATCATTTCAGTTTAATACATAAATCTAAACTAGGTCAGAGGATTCAGAATGCAGAAAAGTCTGTTTTTCTCCATTGACTTTAAAAGGATTCCAGATGGCTACCTAAGATGTACCAAGAATAAATTTAAACCAACCTCACTTGCATCTGTAACTGTATACATATATATATAATATATAGCCATGTAGATGTTTACAGGTTGGCTTTTGCTAGTGGAATCCAGTGTGGACCAATAGTTTTGGTATCTGCAATTACTGCATAATATTTCTTCATAATATTTACACAGTGAAAAGTAAATGCATTTTTGGAACTTTTTTGCAAGTTTTAGTCTCAAGAAACTGTGATAGTACAAATGATTTACAAATAATTGTTAGAGAAAGTAAGCAAAATCTTCATCTATCTCTTGTAAATAAATAATTAAAAATTTAGAAGCTGCCAAATGTAAGCCTATGTGTGTTGCAGTTTGAAGCGATCAAAGTAGGAGAAATATAAGAAATTGCACTGAAAAAGTGAGGGATGATTTTTTTTTTCTGGCTGAGAAGTCTATAAAATACTGGACTGATTATTGTCTAAATGTATTCTTCCTTCTGAGAATAAGACTTCATTTATGTAGTGAACCTAATTATTAGCATCAGAGTTCCACTAATGAGTGATCCAATAAGATCGACTCCTCTTTCCATTTGCATGTGAGATTTATTAAAAGTTTTGTTTTATGAAATTATATGTTTTCTCTTACTAATCTATTCCAAATTACTTATTTGCAATCCATCTCATTCATAGTGGTAGTTGTCAAGATTAAATTCTTGTAGATAGAAGACAAATAGTATGGAACATCAAATAATTACATCTAGCTCTTGATTACATGGTTATTGTAAGTGCTTTAACTAAGCTAATTATGAATAGGAAAAATCTTTAAAAGAGCTGAAAGGCCTAGCTTGAAGTAATGTACCAATCAGTGCTAGTGCTTTGACCCACACTTAAAGAACGTTATGTTCAACATATATGTACTTTACCTACATTAGATTAATTGATATGCAAATGAATTGAACAATTTGAGTAAACCTGAGGAAGCTAGAAAACTTTCTCCTCTTGTAGATTATTTTATTATTGCCTTCTTTTGCTAAGGCTCCAAAAAGCCTCATAGTAACATCCATAAGGTATAACAGTCAATTTGGAAAGATGTAGTGGATAGTCCCCACCGTCAGCTCGTCAGCAAATGACTAGGTTGGAATATATTACCTAATGTCTCCTTGATGAATGCTGACACGTTGTTGGAATCATAACAGAAATGAACTAGTCCTATTCAGAAACTCCTTCTTCATCACGTTTCTTAATAAAAGGAGCGTGATAAAGCCTCATAAAACCCTGAAACAAAATCATAAAAGACAGTGTGATTTTGGTTGATATCCTATGACAGCTGCAAGCTAATCTTTTTCAGATGCATAGAGGTAACACTGAAGCTAACAATCTTCTAAAGGATTAAAATACAACTCTCTTTACCACTTGCTGCTAAGGATGTTGTCTGCTCCATTGATGGCTGCTAATCTCATCCTTGCCCTGCTATATAAACTTTTGAATTTCCGTAACTGGGACCACAATTCCATCTTGAACAACTGAAATGCATTCAGAATGGGGCTTCTTGATTTCGCATACCAGCAAAGAAAAACCTTTCCCTGTTTCCAAGATTCCTTATTTTGTAGCAAGAGAGGTCTTGAAGAATGTAGAAATAATGAAGCACTGGTGTTCATGAGGTCCACATCACTGGAAATACTAAAAGTAGTTTATAAAACTATTTGAATGGAATAACATAGATGTAGCCAATTTTACCACTGGATGTTTTTGATAATTCCACAGTCCTTTGCAACACCATTTTCTATCATTCTTTGACTAGGGAGTAGCCAGCCTTTAATAAATAAGAGGATTTCAGTCTGAGACATTTTATAGCACGAGATCCCGATATCTTACACTTTAACATGATGTGTTGTCTAGTATTGTTTCATATAGTATCTTTTAATTTTTCTGTCCTGAGCAAATCATCTTGAAAAATGAGTGAAATTAAATCAATTCTTTTATTGTTGAAGACATAGTGTGATTATTAACACTAAGATTTGCAAACAAAGACTATTGGATTTATAATGTATAAAAACTGAGGTTTTCCACATGTGCTGGCATGATATATGTGATTTTGAAAGAATTCATTAATGTCCGTGGGCACTGATCAATTTAAAGCTCATCTAGACTTAATGAAGTTTGTAACTTCTACAACCTAATTTGTTGTGTAACTGTAACAACATCTGTGTGACATTAATCAGTCCATTATGCAGTTGCTAAATCAGCCTCTCCACAGACTAAATCTCCTGCATTGCTATTTGACTGTGAAGCTAATAGGAATCTCTCCACTGTTGTAATTGTTCTGCATTCTTACAGCTTTGATGTAATATAAATAATGTAATTTATAAAGTTCTTTTCCTCCTTTGTCCTTTCAAAACACTGAAGACATGACAAGTATAATAACTAATAAAAAAATCAAAATTCTCAACCTTCAAGAGAGAAGAGATGTCTATGTGCATGTGAGAAAAATTGAATGACAAGGTTAACCAAGGAAACAATGGGAGGAAGGACAGAGAGGTGAAAGACCATGTAAACTGAAACTGGATAAATTAGAATCTTTGTCTTAAAATAATGATAATCAGAGATTCTGCTGTGCTTTCACAGAGCAGATCTTGCTCTTCCATTATGTTGTTTCTAATGTTGACTTTGTTGTTTGTTTCTTTTTATGAGATTTTATTATTCTGTATTGGTATGCTTCCCTGAAGAAGTGCTGAAATATATGGCCAATGAATCAACAGTCTTGTTACTTTTTTGTAATGTTTTATGTTGAGATATGACAAGAAGTCTCATTGTTTAATATTTCCTGCAGCATAGAAAATAATAATGAGGTTTTATAATAGTAGATGAAAATAATAATTAAAATAGTGAAGTCACAAGTAAGTGACTTTCCAAGAGGTGGAGTTGACTAATTACAAGTTGTCACTGTTTCTCACACATAGGTATTAGGTGGATCAAGATCATATCCCAGACTGACTGTGGTAAATGCCTTCATTCCTCTTATCCATTTGAAGGACTTTTAACAATTTTAGTGATAACACTTATAGGCAAATGTTTCACAAAGTTTTAGTCTTTGAAACTTTGATTGTAAAAAACTACCAACCAACAATTGTTTTCCACTAATGGAATGGAAAACAAAACAATGACTGAGTGGCTTCTTCCTCATATGTTTCTGATTGTTAATATTGCCGTTATTTCTGTTACAATACCACCCAGAAACAGATACATTCAAACTCTTCTTTTTCAAGGTTCTACACATTCTCTGGGTGAAGAATTGTCTTTTGCTTTACAGGGTTTACTCTGTAAAATGTTATCTTTTCCTTCACTGTAATGCTTTAATTTAAATGGATTTAGTTTCTATGTCTGGATTCCGTCACGCTGCTATAAAACTGAGTTATTGTGGTTTAGCTTGCGCCTGAAAATCTGTATTTAAGAATTACACTGTTGTTATATCATTACAACTCTCTATGTAGAAAGGGCCTAAATAAGGGAATGAGGGAAAAGAAGGGGGAGAGTTAGGCAGGAGAGTTTGCCTCTTTTGTCACATATCACTTTTGCTATATTTAGTTTGAAAGGGGAGTGTATGTTGGGTGAAGCAAGCCTGGTTGCAGTAGGGCTGGAGCACAGGGCACTGGTGGCTGCTGAGGTCAAGATCCTCACAGGTCCCTCTGACATCAGCTGCAGCACATTGAAGTAATGTGAGACCGGGACATGAGGGTTGTGGGTCCAACACTTTGCTTCTGGCAAAGCGGCAACTTTGCTGTCTACTGCCTATATATTCCCCCAGCACTTCAGCGAGGGAAGTTGCCATAATTTTTGACTTTTTAACTTCTGCTTTTGCTGTTAAGCAGCAATTAAGGAGTCAGCCTCGCACCAATCTTGAGTCTACCTCATGCCAAAAAATAAGTGTGAAGATATTGGATGTTCTAAGAATGCATTTTCTTATTTCTTTTGTCGATCTGGGTCTTAAATGTTGCTCGATAATTGGATGTGTTCCCAGTCCTCGTAAAAATAACAAAAGTCTCATGATATTTAGTATTTCCATAAAGCCACTGCAGCTGGAATTAAGAGATTGCAGGAGATCTTTAATTTAAAAGATAAGCTTCAATTTTTAATGCTTGTTTATAAAACCCTGTCAAAATGAAACAAGTAATCTGCAAGATCTCAGAAAACAAAGGGCTAATGAAACTTTTTTTTTTTTTACCTTTCTATTTTTAAGCCAATCCTATGATTATCTGGGATTTCACTCACAATTTTGGACAGTTGAATTTGGCAGCGAATTGACAGGAGAAGCCTTTCCAGTTTCAAAAGTAATGATCTCTTTTCCAGAGCATGTTTCCAGACACTCTGTTTTGATCTTCATTGAAAATGGTTTTTTGTTCATTTACTTCATTACAGTGTATAAACAGTAGTAGAATACACCACTACTTATTCCTTCATTTTTGTATATGATCAGGTTACAAGATTCTGATGAGGAGTAATAAGTCCCTTTTCTTAACAGATTGTCATTACTGCTATACGAGTATGGGAGAATTTCAAAAGATTTAGATGTTTTGTTAGTGTGAATGTATTTGATATCTGTACTTTTGGTTTAGAAGTTGTTGATGCTTTTCGTATGAACCCTTGGTCATCTTAACTTTATTTTTGAAATACTTATAAAACCAATCATCCATCCAATAAACTTTGCCTTGTTCTTGATACTCCCTAATTTTCTCATTTTGGTGAAAATATATCATAATTTAACCACACTACACTGGACCACATATAGATCTATGGCATCTAAAGTCAAGAGAGCAATGAGAGGTGAGACACATTCTTTTCTCTTTCCCTTTCTGTATCCAAGGTACTGAAAGACATGAGGGAGATATAAGTGCAACGTAAGCAGTAGGTAGGGGCAGCCTTATTGTGTTCAGCTGGCAGTGACGATTATCATGGTGGAGATAATATAACAGTCTCAAGCAACTAGGCATTTTAAAGCAAAATAAAGCAGATATATTTAAATTACTTTCAGGAATGGTCTATGGACTGGGATATTCAGAGCATGCATGGAATTAGTGGCTTAGACAGGGCTTGCTTATAGCCATATGCCAAAGATTATATTTTATATCAGTCTGAGACAGTTAATAGCTGAACAAAGTACAGGACTTTTGCCTTATTGTCCTGTCGTACTCCCCTTTCTTTCAGCTTATCCTATTTTTTAACTACAGCAACAGACAGTCAATCGTTATACCAGAGCATGTGTGGGAACAAATGATCATTTCTAAATGCCTGTGAAGTGTCTACTTTGTTAATGACAGTCATTTGACTATAGATTTGTCCATTTTATGAAATCAAGAAAAACTGTTCTGTGCAGGGATCTGAAGGATCTCTTCATCATGACTTATAAGGCTTCATAGATTTTAATTAATTCAAACCTTATTTTGTTCAATGAAAGTAGTGAAAATTACTTAAAAAAAACAACCTTGAAATTATCTGTTCTTGAGCAAATAACAAATACTTCAGCTTATTAACTGACTTCTCATGCATTTCCCATAATAAATCATTGCTAGCAGATGTTTTTTAGCCAACGGATATATTCACAGAAAGGACAGTTTGTATTTAAACAGATTGTTATTCACAGATATAGACACATTTATCTTTTTATAGAAAATGGCAAAGATTAAGTAGAAATGGAGGAGAGGAGCAGGGAACTGTTAAGTCTCACTTGGCTTTCTGCAGCAAGGGATTACATCAGCTGAAACAAGCATCTCTATACTTAATTTGATTGAACTACATGTGACATTAGGTAGTTTGCACTACGTGGAATCTCATGTTCAATGATATCACTTTCTTAGAAAAAAAAGCTACTGTAAAATAGGCTTGCAAAATAAGAGCATCTTAGTTTTGGAAGTATGTATCAGTAAATTGTTACTATTAATGTTAAATATTATTAAAGTTATTATTATTATTAAAAAATGTTAATATTAAAAAAGTAGTTTGATACACTATGAAGTCAGGAATATATTGTCAAGTCTTGGTCTAGTGAACACAGTAAGTTTTAGTTTAAAGTGGTAATGTATTAACAAGGCATGTCATACCTTCAGTACCCTTCACAATCTAACAAGCAATTGCACTTTGCAGGCACAGTAATATATAGCAAAAGAATTCTTGTCTAGATTTTACTTCCAGATTTCATTGTAAAACAAAATTACTTTTAAAAAATATAATGAAAGCAACTTTTTCTGATGGTAAGCTAAAAGCCTAAGGAAAAAAAAGAAAGATGTATAATAAAACTTCAAAAAGTTCTAAGATTTGGAGTTATTACATTGTGTTATGTCATAAGGGATGGCTTCTGAGGAGGATAGTTTGAGCAGAAACAACCAGCAAGTAGACAAAATCTGTCCCAGCTGGTACTTAGATTTGAGTATAGTGGTAATAATCCAGCATTTTTATTTTTTTTTGTTTGGTTGGGTTCTTTTGTGAAATACTTTTTCTTTTCAGATCCAGTCTCAAGAGGAGAACATATAGCAGCATGTGGATTTTCTTTCTCTTAAAATTAAACACTGGCAGTTATCTTTGCACAGGACTTTCCTACTGTAAATGCAGTTAATTAGATCTTTATGTTCTGCAGGATCCATGTGTTTCTCTAGCAGTTTCATTATCAAAAACTGATAGACAAAGACACTTAGTGTATATATATCTATAGTGCTGGTTATCATCTGAGAAAGCGGAAAACAGCTTGGGAAAATACAGTGGGTCGGAAAGAACAGAAAACAAAATCACTTACTGGTTGTTACAGGTGAAAAATAGGAATTAACACCATCAACATAGGCTGCTCAAAGTAGGACGTCCTCCAACCTCTTATGACTCTATGTTGTAAAAAGGACTTAATTTTTATCCGAAGTGGTAAACCCATACAGGAGCAGAAGAAATTTGTAAGTAGGAAGGAGAAATTGGAAAAAAAATAATCCAGTGAGAAAGAGGATTGTCAGAAATAAACTACTTTTTGATTACCTTTACTTCCTGCTTTGTGGATCATCACACCAAAGGGATTGAGAGAAATATATGACAATGACAAATGGGGAGAAGACCAGGAAGGGGGAAGAGGTGAAGTTGAGCCTGGGAAAGGGAGAAGGAAAGATGTTTTCACACAGCCTTTTAATGTCTGTCTTCCTTGTTTCTTAATACTCTAATCATTAACAACATGTTTTAAATTAAGTCATGTCTTTTTTGCCTGTGACAGCAACTGGCAAGTGATTTCTCTGTCTGTGGTGGTCCTAACACTGAATACTGCTGAGAAATTCCTGAATCTGACTTTTTCTTACCCCCAAACCAATGTTTATCCACATGAATATGATCAACCTGAGGCTTCTTTAGTCTGAACAGTCACATCTTTCTCAGTCTTTCCTCATAAGAAAGGTGCTCCAGTGTCTCCAGCTTCTTCATGGCATTCACAGGACTCTTCAGTAAATCCACATCTCTACTGTACTGGGGAGACCAGCATTGACCCACTGCTCCTTATATGGCCTCATCAGTGCTGAGTAGAGGGGAAAAACCACCCTCCTCAGCCTGCTGGCAACACTCCTCCTGGTGCAACCCAAGATACCTTTAGTGTTCATTGTCAGAAGGACATATTGTTAGCTCATGATCATCCTGATTACACCTAGTACTGCTGAGTCTGGATCTCTTATGCAGGGTACTGTGTGTGAGGAGAACTTCTCTGGGGAACAGTGAAGTTTTGGCAATGTTCCTTAAAGAATTTATGACAATTCCTGTAGTGCCTCACTGAAAATGGTTCTGCTTCTGTCTTAGGACAATACGAACTAGTTTCGAACTACTATGCTAGTAGTTCGTATTGTAGTCACATTTGAAAAATGCTTCTGCTTGGAACTACACTACATCATTTCAGTGAAAGCATCTTTCATAGATCCCAGAAGCTGAGATAAAGGTGCATGCAATGACAGTTTCGAGTGAGGATTTGAATTTTCTCAAAAAACTGAGTTGTTTTTAAGCACTTGAGTCAGGTGTGAGTCACTCAACTGGGTATGCAGTAGCTTGAGTTAAACTTCTAGGTTCTTTTTCACAGCCTGCAGAGTTTCTAACCAGTGCAGTCCATGGGATACAAGGTGTGATTCAGCTCATCCTAAATGAGATATCTGTATAGTGGCAGACAGTTTGAACGCATTTCATTTCATTTCATTTCACTGGCTATAAGCAGACCCTAGCCTGACTTGCTTAAGCATCTTCAGTAGAAAGGAAAATAAAACTGGATTAGATTATTCTAATGTATTTAGTCTCCTTCAAAAACTTCTAGTAAGCTGGACTTGTTTTGTCATTTACACAGGGTGCAGCTTTGGAAGGAGCTAAACACAGGTATATATTCAACAAGTCCTCCTACCAGATATCAAATAAAATAAAATAAAAAAAAAAACTTAGTTCCATCATCTGAATGAATTTGTTATCATCAAACTAATCTTTAAGACGGTCACAGTCTCCGGAGGTGTTTCATTCAGAAACGGTCTTGTACATAAAAATAAAACACAGTATTATATGCAGGTAAAATACTTGTCAATTTCATTGGATGAATTACTGAGTTTGAGAGTTATAAAATATTCCACAGGACACTATCACTAGGTGGAACACAGGAGAAAAAAGCTGTCTCATGTCACATATCTTCTTCAACCAGCCCTGGAGAATGTGACCTGCTTGAAAGGTTGACAAAGCACTCACAACCATGCTAAATATTCTGTGTGTGCTTCTATTTCCTCCCTACATCACCTTGTTCGCAATGTGTTTCAGAAGTGGAAGACTAGATCATAGTCAGAAAAGAAACAAAGAAAAGATTTTTGTAAGAAAATGGAAGAGTGGGAAATTTCAAGTAGCTTCTTTCAAAGAGCATGGTGTTTGTCCTCTACAAGGCTTCATTTATGAAAGGCTAATTAGCACCAGAAGCAACTATTAAGAGTCAATTTAACCTGTACATCTATATACTGTCTTTGCACCTAATGCACAAAAGCACAAAACTAGAAGCAGAAAAAGCAGAATTGACATTTTTTTTGGAAAAGGAAGGAAGGAAGGAAGGAAGGAAGGAAGGAAGGAAGGAAGGAAGGAAGGAAGGAAGGAAGGAAGGAAGGAAGGAAGGAAGGAAGGAAGGAAGGAAGGAAGGAAGGAAGGAAGGAAGGAAGGAAGGAAGGAAGGAAGGAAGGAAGGAAGGAAGGAATCCACCTAGTTTCCATAACTGTCTCAATCAGAAAGTAAATTAATTGTTAGGTTTCAACTATTTCTTTTTCTATGTACAATTCAGGAAATATTGAAGTAATTTCCTGACTTCTCAAAAAAACATTCTTTCTAATTTACTATAGAAGTGCTGTTGTGCAGCCGGCAAAAATCTAACCACATGTGTGTAACCACAATTTCCAAGTGATATCTTTTCTACTTCTGATTTAACAATAATTCCAAACGGATATAAGTATGTTCATGTTTGTGTGGAACTGGTTGATCCCAGTGGTAAGTCTTATTACTTACCTCATTATATTTCTGCCGAAACATTTTGGATTCTTTGTATGCTGGTGAAACTGATCCTAGGTGTTAGGTTTTGCTTGGACCCTATTTAAATTTCTCTACATCTTAGCATAAAACATAAACTCAACAGAAAAAGTCTGTTGGCTATATTGATTAGATAAAAAAATAGAAAGTTAGAAGGTTACACTAAGGAAAAATAATTATTTCATATTGTAAAAAAAATAAGTTATAACATGATGATACATTTTGTTACCATTATGTTGCCATGAAACACTTCTGATATTTCTAGTTCAAATCAAACCAAAAAGAAAAAAATGAAGATTTCTATATGAGTTTAAACATCATTTATCTCAAGATAAATTCTGAGCTGCTTTTATATCTATGCAGAAAATTCCATTCATCTTGAAACTGGTCACTAGTCACTTTATAATTCATGATTTCTGTCTTTTGCTATGCACCATTAATCAGGCAAAAGGGTGTAGATCTCAGACTTAAAATCGCTTATCACATGCAAATAACCTACTTTCTACACAGCCACAGTTTTTCAGACTGCTACTTTAATCATCCTTAAACTTAGCAATAAAAAAGAACATTTAATCAATATGAGGATCCACAGAACTCCTGTTATGTGTTATACGGGCACACTCTGGTTTGAAAGCTAATGACTGTATGAGAAAGTGAATGCTTTAATGATTTCAGAAGTGAGAAAAGTGAAAGACTGTAAATAGGTAAAGCAAAATCTGTGCATGCAAATAGTGCAAAATAAAGAATTCATTCACTATTTACTGTTGGCAGTCAGGTGTTTCTTCATTTCCATAAAAGCAGGGCCTCATCACACATAACTGTTACCTGGGGAGACAGACTCTGAACATTCCCCCTTTGTCCTTCCTCATTCTTTCCCACAACTTTTATTTCTGAGCATGATATCATATGATATGGAATATCCCTTTGGTCACTTTGGGTCATCTGCCTGGTTGTGTCCCTTCTCAGCCTGTTGTGCACCCCTAGTTTATTCAGTGAGGGCCAGAGAGAAACAGAGAAGGTCTTGGTGCTGTGCAGACAGTGTTCAGCAACAGCTAGAACTTCTGTGTATCGTTGGTATTGTTTTGGTCACAAATCTGAAAAACAGTACTGTATGAGCTGCAGTGAAGAAAATTACCTCTGTCTTAGCCAGTACAACTACATAGCTAATCCTGGGGACTGCATCTCCATTAGAGATGCAAATACATCTTCAGGTTTAACATCACTGAAAAGAAGTAAAACCTGGGCACCCTGAGACCACTCTACAGTGGGATCCGAAGTATGGCTAAAATGTTTGTTTCGAGAGTGAATGTTTCAAACTGAAATGTTAATGTGGATGTATCCAATGCGACCACACAGGAACAAATTACTAAGGAAGAACAGAGCCTTACAGAGCTTTGAAAGCTGCAATAAATATGTTCTATCTAATGCATGGAGAAGACAGTGGAGGAATTCAGAGATTAAGTAAGCAGCATGTTTAGGTCTGTGGCCAGGCAAAAATGGTACGTAGTGAACACAGTGATGATTAATGAGATTTGTCATAACCCCACAAAGGTTACAAGGATCAAGCCACACAATCCAGACAAAAAAGCAGATATGTCCAGTAGCAGCAAGAAAAACACTGGCACATCATCATCAGGAATAGCCTAGTCCAGACATCTATTTTGTTCCTTACAATTTAAGCAAATTACCAACAAGCATGGAATAAGGCACTTCAAGACCATGCTTTTCTGAGAATAACAGGTGTTTGACAAGAAAATGGTTACTTCCAGCATCTTAAGGACAAACTGCAGGATGGGAAATGAGCAATTAAAGATGAAGAGTAACAGCATTTCAACGCAATCCCTAATAAGATTATTAACACGCTCATAAATTTTACTTGATTTGCAGCAGGATTTTTTGCCATCTATTGTTGCAGAAATTAAGTTAATTCTTAAACTGAGACCGAGTGTATTTATTTCTTCTATATTTCTCCTAAGCTGAAAATAATAACAATTGAACAGCAATGCCAAAGACATCCAGATAACTGAAAAATGAGAAGTCTTTATGATTACTGAAGGATCAGAAAATCATCATTCAAGGTCCATTAACATAAGACAAGTAAACTTTCAGAAACTCTCTTGGCAATAATATGCAAAAACATCTGTGTTCTACCAAGTAGGGATTTTTTTTCTAAATACAAGATGTTTAAAATAGCTGCTTACATTTGTAACTTCTCCCCAGGTTGTTAATCTTGTGATTGTGACAGTTCAGATGATGAGAAGATACAGATGACAGTACAGACAGGTTCATTTTGGGTGCTGATTAAGTAGTAGACACATATATACTCCTAAAAACCATTCATTTTGTATCAAAAGAGATTACAAAAAAGACTAGAACATAGGATGTATGCGTATTTCTTTCCAGATAAAAATTTGCTTTTCTCTCACAGTAAACCTACATGGCCTATACAGAGAACTTCATCTGAATTTCATACATTCTTCTTGTTATTTATATCAAAAGAATTATATTCAATAAAGCCACAGAAATTTGATAAATTAACAAAATAATCACAATATGGGAGAAAACATAATTTAACTGGCTTTATACAACAAAACTCTTAATATCATTGTGTAAAGACTAATTGGCAGCCAAGTACTGGTGCTGAGCCACTCCAAAGCATTAATGGCTGTCTGGCATATTATACTGCCATTAGGAAGCACTACAGTGCTTAAGGATAGAATAAATTTGGAAGTGAAGGGAAATAACTAATGGAATACTGAAAAAAAGCTTCTGCTAGATAAAGATAGGCAAATTCATTTTTAATTTTTAACCCACTTAAAGTGGGGCTTGAAATGTCAAATCAGGCTTTAACGATTTGGTTTGTACTCTTCTAAGGAAAGACTGAGATAAAAAGAAGGAATGACAGCTAAAACGCTAGGAAAAATAAGCAGTGAGAGCTGGAAAAGATAGTAGGCACAGTGAAGTAATGATACGGATGAGTTTTAGAAGTCTGGAAAAAAAAATTCTGCATAGAATAGTATTTGTAGTGAAAGCATTAGTTTCCTCCTAGACTAAGACTGCAGTTAGTTCACTTGCTTACCTCTGTCTTACCTTTCCCCTAGCTAAATCAAGCCATTTTTCCGGGCATTTTTGAAGGCAGTATATGGAAGATGTGTTTAAACAGTTGCATACAAAGCAAATGTCCTTCATTGTGTGGCTCTTTCCGCTATTGAGTAAGGACATCTGGGTAGTTACTGTTCACTGATTCAACTTAGTCTCTTTTAATAAACATTTTCTTTCTGTTCACGTCTTGGCATTTATGTTCTTAATCAAAAAATAAATAGTACTGTTATGACCTAACTAACTTGTGCACATTAAGTGGACTGAGCAACAGAATCTTTAGCTATGTTTGGGGAAAGAAGTCACTGAGACAGTAATTAAATCTGTAATTCTTGCCCATAAGAAGACAAGGTGTAAGGGGTACAAGTGGTTACTGACTATATATACTCTGTGTGTGCATGTTTCTTTGTGTGTTTTGCTCTCAAGGGACATCAGGACCTACCTGCTTTCCAGCAAAAGCAGAAGTGGGAGTTATGGGTGACAGCAAGGCAGGCAGAGCAGACAGCTCCTTGTCAGCACTGGCATGAAACAATGCGTAACAAAGATGAACAAAGGAGGCCGAGTCACAATAACCCACTTCAGCCAAGAGTCCAATGACTGCCAGATACTTCTCTGGGAATGACACAGGTATAAAGTTGAGCCAGGATGTCAAGCCAGTGGTTTGGATCAGACAGGCCAAGAGTAGGCATACCTAAAGTATTCCTCATGCTGTAGGTATGGATCAGGTGAAAGGATCTGAACTTAAAATGCAGTTCTCAAATGAAGAGGGCCAAGCTCTCACGAGCCACAAGTCACTTTCACAGTTTTTTCTCACACAAGTCTGACATATGTTTTCACAGCTGCACCACCATAAGGAGATAGCAGGGAAGAGATTGTGGAGACTGATGGTATGTTAGGCTCTCTGGTACTTGCTTGTCTGGTTTATCGTATCTACTCCTTTTTACAGTCCCATAGGAAGATAAATCCCTTGAAAGTTAATAACTGTCAGAAATTATTGGACAGAATTTCTGATAAAAGGTAGACAGATTCTCCCACATTCCTGGTGTGTGTATACAAAATACATCCTAGAACATCTTAGGAAAAAGAACTATTGACAACCACATAGGAAAGCAGAGTATAGCTGCAATTCAGATTGTTCCTACATTTGAGTTATATAGCTTCTAACATGTTCCACTTAGTACCTACTTTGATTTTTGTGTCTCTCTGTTCCTAATATAACATAGGGAGTTCATAAACTATTTAATAGCTTGGGGTTTAATTCTTTCCCTTTTCCCTTTCAAAAAAAACCCCAAATGGGGCATTTTAGCTATTTTTCCTTTAATATAAGTTTTTATGCATTTCTTATATAGTCAAGAGTAGATAGACACATAGCTGCAGCTTCTGTACATCAACTCTTCACAAAATATTTTCCAAATAAGCTTTGGCAGGGACCTACACTGTCTGAGTATTTGAATGAATCAACAAAAGTCTTGTCTTTACTCTGAAAAGCTTTAATTATAAATTGGCCTCATTTCCAATTGGATGAAAAGATTTAATACGATAATAGAAGATTATAACTGTTAGTTACAATCTTGGAACTTCCACAATCTTTGTTTTGTCAGGTAACGTTTTTTTTTCTTTTAGGATCCTTTCAGTCTGCGTGATCCTCTCTGTCTTAAATGAGACAGTCATTTCTGTCAGCTGCGCCATATACTTCAGTATTTTTGGTCTCCTTTGCATCAGGAGATACTAACTGGTCAATGTTGTTTTTCCTGGAGCTGAAATGCTCTGTAACTGTGCTGGTAGAAGAATCTAAGAGAAGTGACTCAGCCACAAAAACAGAGGAATAATAGGCTTAGTTAATAGCCAAAGTGCATTTAATATATAAGGCAAAGAACATAATATTTTGCAACATTCTAAGTGTATATGCCTATTCTAAACTCAAGGAGCAGTTCCTACCTGACCAAGTTCCTGATCATAAACATACAAGCATGTTTTATATACATGAATGTTTACAATAAAAAAAAATAAATTCATCCATTGTGAAGTTGAGATATAGGACTGTTTTGAGATACATTTGTTAAGTAAAAGCCAGTTTATCCAAACTTCCACCTATCAAATTTCTGGAATATGTTTCCTGTCTTCACTTTAAGTAACAGTCTGTGAAAGGACCATGGCTGGAACTAAGGAAAAAAAGGAGAGTTTAAGACTCTAGGAAGAAAGTCAGGTAACTTAGGAGGACTACAAAAATGTTGTGAGGTTATGCAGGGAGAAAATTAGAAAGGCCAAAGCCCAACTAGGACTTTATCTGGTTGCTGCTGTAAGAGACAAGTGTAAAATGAAATGAAAAATGTTTCTCTAAGTACATTATTAACAAATGAAGGGATAAGGAGAAACTCCATTCTTTATCAGATGCAAGGAAAGCATAGTTACAAAGGATAGGGAAAAGTCTGAGATATTTAATGCCTTCTTTGCTTGGCTTGTTTGCTGGGCCCAAAGAGTGGCAGTGAATGTAATTAAATCCAGTTGGCAACCAGTCACAAGTGGTGTTCCCAGGGCTCAGTGTTGGGTCTGGTTCTGTTCAATGTAGTTATCAGTGATCTGGATGAGGGGATTGAGTGCTCTCTCAGTAAGTTTGCAGATGACACCAATTTAGGGAGGAGTGTTGCTCTGCTTGAAGGAAGGAAGGAAGGCTTGGCAGAGGGACCTGAACAGCCTGGATCAATGGCTCAAAGCAAATTCTATGAGGTTAAACAAGGCCAAGTGCCAGGTCCTGCACTTGGGTCACAACAACCCCATGGAATGCTACAAGCTTAGGGAAGAATGTCCAGAAAGCTGCCTGGTGGAATAGGACCTGGGGATAATGGTTGATAGTTGGCTGAAAATGACCCAGCAGTCTGTATAAGTGGTGCTGGAATGTGTTCAAAGCAGAACAATTAACCTGGTGAAGGGTCTAAGGCACAAGACTTGTGATGAGTGACTGAGGAACCTGGAATTTTTTAGCCTGGAGAAAAGGGGGCTGTGAGGAGATGGTATGGTTCTCTTAACTACCTGAAAGGAGGTTATAGCAAAAGGGATGTTGGTATCTTTTTCCAAGTAACAAGCGTTAGGACAAAAGGAAACAGCCTCAAGTTGCACCAGGGAAGATTTAGATTAGATTTACAAAAGATTTCTTCACCAAAAGGGTTGTCAAGCATTGGAACAGGCTGCCCAGGGAAGGTGTTGAGTCACCATCCTTGGTGACATTTAAAAGGTATATGTGAAGAGGTGATTCTTAGGGACGTGCTTTAATGGTGAACTTGGCAGTGCTAGGTTAACAGTTGGACTTGATGGTCTTGCAGGTCTTTTCCAAGCTAAACAAATATATGATTCTATCATTCTATGTGCAGTATGAGTTCATGCTGGGGAGTTTAGATACAATACAGGCAGAGATCTATGTGGGAAAAGTTTTAACTGAAGTTCATACTTTATTAAAATCTCACAAAGTTAATTCATCCCAAGATAATTAATATGCTTATCCAAGGAAAAATTCTTAATGCATTGATAGAAAGATTTACTTGATATGTTTTTGACTCAGATAGTATTACTTTAATTTGTTGTACTGATGCCTTTTATCAGTTAATTATCTGAATATATTTAATGGTTAACATTAAAGATTGTTTTGTTTCCCTTCATTATTCTCCATTTCCATCCTACATCTTTTCTTGTTTCTGTCGAATATGTCTGAGACAGCTTTATCTGTTCTAGGTATGCAAATTCCCCCTTACTCCATGGGCTACAAGGGGCCATTTTCAGGTTCAGTGACAATTATAAATTCCTTGAATCTGCTCTGACCTATTCAGCATCTTCTGGAAAGTCAAATGACTGGTGGGACAGCATGAAGAGACAGAACAGGAAAAGTACTTACCAAATTTTCGCTAGTTTTTGTTAGGCAGGGTCAGCCACACAGAAAGCCTTTTCTGAAATGCTTAGCTTCCCTTTCTGCTTAGAATCCTGCCCCAGATGTTATCCCTTCCCCAATCCTGATGACATCCACACTTGAATAGATAATTTTCACAGAGTTTCAAAAGTACCAGGAGGCACCAAAAGGTCATACTTGTCCTGACCATCCTCACCTGAGACCTGCCTATGGATCTGGAGGCTCCATTTAAGCCAAGGTCTGGGCACCCCTACTTTGCCTAAGTTGCATGGTAGTACACATGTGCTAAGTACTGCTGCCTGCTCTTCTGTCCTGGCTGGGAGGACCTTGGACTTAGCTTATGAGTAGCCTAATCTCTCCTCCTGCCTCTAGCCCAGTCTCCTGCAATTTGTGACATATTCATGGTGAACTGTGGACCTGACTCATTGTCTTGCCTTGTCTGGGTTGGTCACCAGGACCTGATGCTACCACCACCTCGATCAGGAACCATGAGACTGCAGACTGTGGGAGCATCACTTCCCAACCTGGAGTGTTGGGGTCACTGTGGCTCCCAGCTCAACTCTGCCTGACAGCAGCCCTGCTCCTGTTACTCCCTCACAGCTGGGATGGCTTTCCTGGGAAAATTATTGTTAAACAAAACATATATAAATTAAATACACAAACATTCTTTTAAAATCTGTTAATGGTAGTGGCATTTGCACTGAAATATTTAAGAAACACTTAGGTATTAAAAGAACTAATTAGTGGGTACATATTGTGGGATTTCAGTTTCTTATATTATTGGAATACTCTGACGGCAACAGAGCAAAATGCAGCTGTTCTAACTATGAACATTTTCTGTATTTGTAATGAAGCTTTAAAGCAGCCAGCCAGATTGCTTGCATAAGTGTTTTGAACAAAATCATCAGTACCTGCTAGGATAAGCTTCAGATTAAGTTTCTCATAACATCTGGCCAAGAAACACAGTACAGCATCCTTTAGAGAGAAAGTGCTAACCTAATGCAGTGTTTACTTTCACAGGGCATCTGATGAATAGTTCTGTCATCAAAAAAATGGATATTAAAATATCAGAAGTTAGATATGACTGTTTGCCTTATTTAAAGTTCAGATTGATTAACATGGGAATGTTTAAATGAGATATGCAAAGTGATTGATGTAGTGGGTTCCACCAAAAACTCAACAGCTGTTCCCTCAGGAGTCACATTATTTTCCAACAGCAAGAAGAATATAATCCTTAGTAACAATGGTGATTAAAGGTTCAGCATTCTTCTCTTTTAGTTTCAGGGAAACTAATATGAAATCAAGACTGGGTCTCATTTCTGTCATGGTAATGGCATCATTAGGAGTCTATTTATTAGTTCCAGTATCACTGACTCGCATGTCCTGCTGTCTGTATCAGAACAAAGCATGTGGCTGAGATATAAATTAATATTCTGTGGCTGCTGTAAGTGAGAAACAAAGAAAATGTTGTGTGGTCTAGGGCAAGAGTGACAGGAATACGCATATTAAGAACAGAATTTTACTGGAATCTTAAATTAAGAGGTAAAATTTGAAAATCTACTTCATATTTAAGACTTGCTATTTGTCTTTGTTTTGTATCTCCCCCTTCCTCCCCTCCCTTTTCAATTCTAAACTATCTCCACTTGGCTAGAATGGGAAGCAAAAGTGCTGAAATATCTAATCTTGCAAGACTTCCAGCCCAGCTGTGGAGAATCAAGTAGCTTTAGACAGTTGAAATACAGTTCAAAAGAGCATCCAAAATTTTTGGTCTTAGTCCAGGCATTGAGACACTTTGTGGTTTACCCATCAGTTTTTGTAATGTATTAGAAAGCAAAGATACTCTATCAATGCCTAAAAATTATATGATAGTAAATCTGCTTCTGACCTCTCTGTCCACTTGCAGGCATGACTCTGAATGACTTCAATAGGGGTTTCACATTTGGAACGGCTTCATGATTAGACATCTGTACTGCAAACATGATGATATATATTAATGTGTGTGTTTTCTCTCTGGAATCAATTACAAGTGAGAAAAGAAAACTGTGAGTATAACTTTCCCATGGACTGAGACTTTATAGTTGCTACTATTCATCTATGCAGTGAAATTCTAGAGATAAGCGTAGGAGAAGAAGTACAAAATTAAAATTAATGGGCAAGATAAATGTGTACTTTTTCGTCTTATATTTGAAACTAGAGGAAGGGGCAAGGGATATCAAAAGCTTTCTCTTCCTTCAGTCACAGAACTTTTTAGAAGGGCTGAGAGAACACTGCTAGACTGTCCTAAAAACAACCTGTTAGCAACAACGACTACTGAGCTGGTTAAAAACACTGAGACAGGCTTTCCCTGATTGTTGCAGTGGAAGACATGACTTCTTTCATATTCATTATCTGCATATAAAGAAAACTTAGCACCCAAGAAAGGTCATTCCTATGGGCATTATAGCTTTATGATACTGTGCAAAAGCGGCCCCAAGATTAACTCAAAAAATTACTTCCCATTAAGGATCCAACTACAGCATTTAGAATGAACAAATTGTTACTTCCAGAGAGGAAACTCCCAGATAATTATAGACTTCACAGATCACTGAATGGTGCAATTCCATGCTGTGTGCTTCTTCCAGTACTCTGCAGAAAGTCTTTCTTTTCCTCTGTGCTTCCCAGTCTGAAAAAGATGTCTTCCTCGGTAGTCTGTTGGACTGGAACTGAATGCCAGATGGGGCTGAAAAGCAGGGAGGCAACTCTATGGCCACCAATGCTGGCTTCCCTTTAAGACTCCATCAATCCTGCTGGCTCTAGAGCAGCAGGGGGAACCTGTGGGTCTGCGTGAGATTTCCCTTTATCTTGCCCTTTATAATCCTTGATCAAACTGAAGTCTTTGAGAGGAAGGATGCAGTGAAAACAGCTAATCAGCATGTGAAGCATGTTGCTCTTGATGCTTCTGGTTGTTCCTAAGCAAATTCTTTATTGAACTTTCCAAAAAGCCAGATATTTCTATGAACTTTACTAGAAAAAAGTGACACAGATTTAGGACTGGAGGTGAGCTTAAAAGCTGAGTTGGATCCTAGAGAAAGAAGACAGAATGAGTAGTGGATGACCAATTAAGCATAGCAGGTGGAACACTCTGCTTTAGAATGATGTATTTTGGTGGAAATACTGTAATTATACAGAATAGAAAAGGTTGGTTTCAGAAAGATGAATTTAAACTCAGGAAGAATAGAAAGGTACTTCTTTGTGTGTGTCGCCATAAGGAGGCATGTGCTGCCTGTCATAACCTTGATAAAAAATTATGCCTTTGATAATATCTGTTCTCAGTAAGGAAGTTCATAATTCCCCACACAGATACCATGTGGAACAGTCTAAGAATTACGTGGAAGTTGTGGAGATCTTTTAGAATAAGTTATATCTACCAAGAATAAAATAGATAAATCAGTCATTTGCTGAAAAATTTGACTTTAGTTGTTGTTAAGGGTTTTTTCATTACTCCTTAAATCCCTTCAATTTCACAGCTTTGTTAAGTCAGAAAGCTCATGAGCAACCATAAATCCTGCCTCCAGGAAAGATCATTCATGTGTATAAGTTCCATCTCACAAGAGACCTAATATACCTGTTCACTCATTGCGTGTTTACAAACCCCTGGAGCTAGCATATCGTAGCTTTCAAAATTTTTATTATAGAATGAGATGGAGATGTGAGAGGTTTGCATGACAGTATTTGGAGGCCACGTAGCAAGTGCCTACTTCCAAATCTTCTGGAGAACTGTCGTGACCTTGAGCTTGAACATTATATGGTCACCACCATAGTAATAGGGCAATCTTCCACCTCTGTTATGCACACAGATACAATGAGGCACGCCTTGCGTATGTTTTCACAATTTTCATATATGCTGTCTCTTTTTAATCATGTCATATTGCCCCAGGCTTGCATTCTGAAAACAGACTTGATCCTCTTTGCACTTTCTGATTTGCCTGCACATAGGAACTGAAAAGGGAATTAGAAGTAGATTGTAGTGACCCAGAGATTCTGTTTTATGTATTCCTATTTAAAACTAATTCAGAATATCATCACCCAGTCTTACTAAATACAAAGCATGACAAGTCATAGTACGGACTTTTTGAACAACATAATAAGTTTTACTATCGATAGTAATTAAAACCATGAACCATGCTAGTTTAAAAATAACCTACTCTTCTTGATAAGGTACAGCTTGATTCACAGCTGGAAATACTTTTTTTTTTCCTAAATCATTAAATTTCTAAAGCGTAATATTTCTAAAAATTTTTTGTCTTGTTATTAAATTTATCTTTCTTTCCACTTAAAATACGTTCATGTTTCATATATTTCTCATCCATGAGGTGACTGAAAGAACTTTTCCTTTACCACAGTTGAAATGTGATCAAGGTCAGAATTAATTTCAGATAACATAGCTTTTTGCAAGAGTTTATGTTGAAAATAAACTCAATTACAGTAACAATGATCACTTAATTCTCAAAAATGAAATCATGTATATACAATGGATAGCTGATAATTGAATCAAAGGTTGGAAAAAATGTTGAATGCTATTCAGAAAGTTATTTCAGTGTAATAAGTGCAAAACTAGATGTTATTTCTATTTTTTTTATCCTCAACTTTTTAGACTACAGCTTACTACTAAAAAGATTCCAGTAGGTAAAAATAACAGTAATATATAAGAAATTTTACAAAGGTGCTTGGATTGCCACATTTTCATAATGTATTAGTACTGAATTGAAACAAGATCATTAAATGGATCAGGGAGCTAAGCTGGAAGGAAGGGAGGGAGGTTGGCATAGAACATTATTTTGATTTCATTTTATTGAAATATTTTATGGAATCTGCCAATAAAGTTTATAAACAAAGACAAATTTACTGACTGAAGGTCTCATTTTTGAATGTATTGATTACTTTTCATTTGAATATATATGAGGTATTTACAGCTTGAACATTATCCACTAGCCTGGACCATTGATTAAAATGACAAGACACTTCAAAGTCATCCATCTTATTTACGTAGTTGAAAGATTTATAGAACATTGAGACGTAATGATGACTTAGTGGGTCTGTGGTTAATACTTTGTAGTTAACCAGCTATAGAGGGCAACACTGTTCAGTGATCATACTTTACAATGACACCTACCAGCCTCCCCTGGCTACTAGAAGTCAGTTTTGTTGTTCTATTTTTCATCCAAATCAGCTTAATGATTCTGCCTTGCATAACCAAAACATCTTAAATCTGAAAGAATAGTTTGTTTCCACATTGCATTCTTAATTTGAACTCCTCTTATATATAGCCAAGAAAATAAGACTGTGAAAACTGTTCTGTTTCTCTGCTCTGCCCTATGTGTATGCCTGTCTAAGGGATTATTCACCTCAGACTCACTGAAGTTGAAACATCCAGAACTGTTAGCTTCAGCCATAGCTTTGTAATCCTTAATTAGACATACTACAGTGATTCAACCAGGAAAATGGAGAGCCTGGCCTGTGTAATTGAATTGCATATTATTCACTTCTTATTTTCTCATGTATCATTTAATATTTTATGTTAATTTCAGGTTTATCTTTAGGTTTATCTTTTATATATATGTACATATATGTAATTCTGTCATTCTATGATTCTATGATAAATGAATACATAAGATGGGACAGACAGTTTCAAGCTGATTTTTAAAAGATTTTTAGAATCCGTAATTATATCTTGGAATCCCATTGAACTATTTTAAAGATGTTTGTTGAATTGAGATTTTAGACCCAAATATAATTATGCAAAAAAATGTTTCCTATATTAATGTTCATTGCAGAAGCTAAGAAAATATTCTAATAAAACTGGAAAATATATTTATTTAGAAACTGATCAGACTTGCAATGTAATTTGTTCATTTTAGTGATTAAAATTGGGCTTTAAAAGTTGCTTACAATGAATAGCAACAAATTCCTTAGTAAGGCAGTCAATGAGCTCCTCATGGTCAAAATTTTACCCAATAATAGCCTATGAAATAGACCAGTATTCTATTCTCAAACAAAAAGATTAAGGTATATCAATTACAATCTGGCACAAAGTAACATGTATTTCTGTGATGATAGACTGAATTTTCCTTAATCTAAAATCAAAACAAAATCAAATATCTCTCTGTTTGTGTATGATACGTAACAGTTTGACCAGTTCTTCTGAATGCACCTTATAGATCTGAAAGTGGATGCATCAAGGCACAGAAATATTACCAGTCATGTTTTTTTCAAGAGCCAGTTGGAAATATGAAGTGAACCAAATATCAGTGGAGGTGAAAAACTTACCAGTCATTTTCCAGAAGAAATAAATTCAGGTAGTTGTGACTCTTTAATGAAAAATATCAGTCCATCTATACCGATCAATTACCTGGAAACATAGCTCTCATATTTATATTTTCACTTAAAAGAATTATGTTCTAGCATGTGGAAGACACCGTAGGATAGTCAGTAACCTATCGATTGTGTTGCTATCTGGGGATGTACACACAAAATTCTTGAACCTGCATCTCTAACCCTGTGCATCTTCCTGAATCTCCTACATTTTCCTACCGTTCTGTTAGTTCAAGGATCAGCTTTTATGAATGTCTCCTATTGAAGCATTCTTTTTCCTGATTTTAATAAGACCTAAGTAGACCTAAGAATGATTGTGAATGACTTTTGGCTGGTGTAATGAGTCTTTTGTTATCTTCTTTCCACACAGAACGTAAAAGAATATTTTATAAGGCTCAGGAATATTGTGCCTGACGGGAAGATCATTTCCCACATGGATTCAGAATTACAGATTTAAGAAATGTGAAATTACAAGCATATTATTAAAATTTCATTCTGCTCATGTTTATGAACTCATTTATGAATGGACAGGGTAGCAGTATTTCTCACATATTGGCTCTGCGTAATTTGCCAGGTTTAAACACAGCATCTGTCTTTTTTATCTCCTGACTTTTTCCCACCTCTGGGTTTTTCTACACTGTTTGCTCTTTTCCACCTGCGTAAACCTTTTGCTTTTTCTACCTTTGAAGAATTCTTCTCAAACATGGGAAGCAGGAGGTTAATCTCAGCGTGAGCTGTATTTTCATCTTTTTTACATAAAGTAAGATTCAGACCTTTTTAACAGTCTTACAGGATTAAAAGCCCACAACTTTGGAAACCAGTCAGAGAGTGAGCTAAACAAGGAAACAACACAAAGTGACTTAGCGGATGTGTCTAAACAGCTTTCTTCTTTGAAAGGATTTGATTTTACTTCATGCATAAATGAGAAATGCTTGAGATATCCAAGGTTCCGGGGGGGCAGAAAACTACAGAATAAAACTAACTTATCATTTTACACCATTGGCAATGTCTGCAATAACAATGCCAGGGATGATTATATTTGGAGACTGAATCAAACTTCCACCACAAGGAAGGCTTAGAGTTTCTCGGTATTGTGCTGTTACAGAGTAACAGCTAACAACTATAACATCATATTATACTTAGTCAAGGAATGAAGTAAAGACTTTTCTTCTAATGATATCAGTCTATCTTTTTTCATATAGAATCATAGAATCATAGAATAACCAAGTTGGAAGAGACCCACCGGATCATCGAGTCCAACCATTCCTATCAAACACTAAAATATGCCCCTTAGCACCCCGTCCACCCGTGCCTTAAACACCTCCAGGGAAGATGAATCAACCACCTCCCTGGGTAGCCTGTTCCAGTGCCCAATGATGCTTCCATTTGAAGCAAATCTCACTTGTTAAATTTAAATAAATTAAATAATGGGTTACTACTGCACTTAATTACTTCTCATTGTAAAGCAGGGCAGGTACACCCCATCTTATTCTTGAAAGTAAAAACTACATTGCGTAATAAAACAGGCTTGATTTTTATTCTATGACATATTTTATACTTAGGTTCATAAGGCAAGTGCTGTATTACTTCCCCAGAAGATAAGACTTGCTTTTTAGAGCATATCTTTTTATTATTATTAATTAATGTAAGAAAGGTCTTTAAAAGAGGAAATGTCTGAAAACATTGTAGAAGGTGTTGGTGAGGCCTCACAGACAGAAATTCAGCGATCTCCAAAGCAGTTAACAGTGATATTACTTAACAGTCTTTTAACAGGAACAGTAGGAGCAAGCTAGCTGGTTTTATTTAGGATGGAGCTTAATTAATTTATAAATGAGTTTACTTGGAGGAAGTCTAAGCTACATTTCTTGTCAGCTCATTTACTGTACCACATGAAAAAGACTGCAAGGCTACTAGATAAAGCCTGGATCACATCTACCTAACTTCTTACAAAAGCAGCTGACCACAAGTGTCTCTGCACCCTTGTTTACAGATGTGCCTCAGTAACTCCACCACGTATCTGATTTTTATTTTTAAAATTTCTTTAAGCTAGTAGACTTCGGGCTAGATTTAGAAGAAAATTTAAGTAAATAAGGATGAAATAGGAAAACTACTGGAAAGTACCAAATATGTATCTAGGCGTTTAACAAAATGGCTGTTAACCATAGCAGTCTAGATCGTCTATGTTAACCACTCTCCTCCATGCCTAGGACAGTTTTTATAGTCATGGGCTTGTCAGCTATGGGCAGGTATGTGCTTGGTGGTTTTATTTTTCATGAAAATCATTCATTAATTTTATGCAGTAAGTAAGGAAGAATTGCAGATAGTAGCACTGTTGGACAGATTTTTTAAAGGAGCAATTTTAGAATTATTGCAAGTCATGTGTGATTCACAATAATGAGAGCCAAAATTGATGACATACTGGTTTACTATTTCACTTGTCAAAAACTTACAGTGCTTTATTTGATGAAAAGTTATTCCTCTGAAAGCACTGGGGAATTAATTTATAAAATCAGGCTGTTCCAATTTCACATATAATACAAAACCTGGTAGCTCTTGACTTCTTTGGATTATCAATATGATTAATAAAAAACTCTGTCTTACTAATACAGTTTTTGTTCTTGCAACTCTGGCCAAAAAGACCATTTCAGTTTGAAGTGGAAAACATTAACTATTATACGTTCCACATTTCTGAACAGATAATGATGAATAACTAAAAAATAAGAATCATCAACCAATACTGGCAATTTCAATATTTTTTTAAATTATCTTTTTTTTCTATTTTATCTCAGTTGTTGCTTCCAGACAACAATTGCTTTTATATGTCAGTTATTTCTCTTCCTCTTTACAGCTCATGAGGGTTCATTTTGCTGGATTTGGGAAGATCTGTCCTTATGATCCAACTAATTACTTTTATACTTTACATCAGTGTCTTTTAATTGACTGCATACCATTGTCTGGTATGATACAGGTTCTGTGATGTTACAGCTGTGGGATCTGGGGATATATGAAGTTATATGAAGAATATTGTGAAATAATTCTTTCACCTTTTCGTCAACTACAGTGACTTCGGACACATTTATTCAGCTGTTCCACAGACAGAGACAGGGAAGAGGTAAAAACTCACTGCAAATATACTGTACTGAATAACACCAGAATAGACCAGTTACATCTCATACAAAATATGGCTATGTCTCACAGTGCTAGCCTATCAAACTGAACCCTTACCCAGAAGGGTTTCTTATCTTTAGGTCATAATACCTAGAGAAAGGAAAGAGATATTCTCATGACAGTCTATGATGGAAAATTAACTAGGAATTTACAGACTTGGATTACCGATTTTGAAACCACAAAGTTCAGCAAAATGAGGATTTGAAGACGGATGTCATTTTGACCTCCTTGCCTCCTGACCAGTGCATGCAAAGTTGACTCTATCTACAATACAGAGGAAAGAGAAAATAACAAGTAATAGGGCAAAAGTCTTGCTGTCTTGAAGATGAGGGAAGATACATTATTATAGTGTTGCCTTCCAGCTTCGGAAGGTGCCTTAAACTTCTATGACTTCTCTCCCTGAAGTAGGAAACTTTACTGAAGTGAATCCTCTAAAAATAATAATCCTAATTTAGAAAATATAGACTTTACTTCACTCACAGAAGCTACTGTAACTGATAACAAAACAATTGAATGAATCATGTTCCTATTGTACAATCTGGTCCTTCTAGCAAAGTACCAAAAATAAGAGGGCGATTTTCAACAGCAAAAGCCAAAAAACATTTGTTACAAATCAAGAGGCAGTGGAAGCTCAAATAAAGGTTGGGAAGCAAGCCATACTTTTAAACTAATGCATAATTTATGTTAGTATTCAAAATTAATGAAAACAAAAAAAGACAGGAGTAATAGTTAACTCCATGGGTGATACCTCAACCTTGGTAAATGGCATAGTTTTCATATGTATCTTTGCTTAGATGTGTTAACTTTTGGGTAATAATGGAATTAGAAATAATTATTTTGCTTATATGATAAACTGAGTTCAGTCATCTAAATAACTTTTATCTTAGGGAAGTGGGGCTAAAATATTTTGTGCACCTAACACAAGGAAACATTACTTCTGACTTTGGATCTGCACAATTCAAACAATAAATCATAGTATATGTGCTTCAGGTAGATTGGATGGTCTGTCCCTGTGCCTATACTACAATTTTAATCAGAAAATGTCAATTCCAAGACAACAAATCTTCTATAAAAGCATACAAACATGGGTTTGTTTTTTGTTTGTTTCTGAAAATTTCTTCAATCGATGATGGATTTATTTTATTGCATTTTTAAGCAAGCGAGACATCAACATATAAATTGTTAGGTTCCTTACCTAGAAAGCCAGCATTTTAAGTTCTTCTGTATCCTCATTTGAACTTGACTTCTCTCACTTGCCAGGTTATGTGGTAGGCAACAGGCTGCTGGCTGTTGAAGCTGAATATGAAGCCCACTCTAGATATAGATATCAGAATTGGTCTGAAAGGGGCAGGCATACAAAATTTAGGAAGCTTTATTGTTGCCTCTAGTCAGAGTAGAAAAAAAAATGTTTAGTTGCTTATTAGCTAGAACTTACTATGAGCTTTTATCTCTGTCATTTGCTGTTGTTAAAAACTATGGTATGGCTAATTTTCCACATTCCTCTTTTAGTAAAAGCTTTCATCCTTCCTGAAGGATACAATATGGTCTTTAGGTTTTGATTCACACAGCATGTTTTGAGTGTCTAATAAAGACATACACTCTCCTTGTCATCTGCTCTATTTAGATAATGGCAATTCTTTAAACTGATGCAGAAAAATCTGTGCCATTGGGACCCTTTTCTATTCCTGAGCAGGGATTTAGTACCTGTGACAATTTTTCTGTTAATTAAGATCCGTATCTAAGCCTGAATGAACAGTTAACAGAGAACTGCTTACTCAGTATTAGAAGGAAAAGGGAAAGAAGAGAAAGAAAAAGAATATTGTTGCATCAAAACAAATTGCCTTTATCTGTATAAGAACTGCAGTTTGTTTAAAATATGAAAAAAAATGAGCAAATCAGCCTGCATTAAAGAACGTCTCACAAATATTTGTCTTCTGACATCTAGATATGTACCTCTGAATGTTGAAAATCTGGCCTCTTTGCTTTACTTGCATCTATTAGAAATTTAGTACATTTGGATTTAAAATGAATAAATAAATAAAAAAGGAAGAAAGAAAATAATGGAGAAATATTTATTAACATTTCATTGGGATAACATGAAACTGATCTATCTGGACCTTTCATTTGTTTAAGAGCAACAGTTCTGTTACTATCTTCTTTTAGATTTTTTTTTTGATTAATTTAAATGTGGACATGTTAAAAAAAAATAATTAGGCCTTTTGGAACCTTTTTGGAATTGGGTTCCTATTGGAACTTCCTGATCTGATTGTACAAAACAAAGTAAATTCTGACTACTGCCTTTTAAATACAGATGTTGCCACTAGGGGAGGAATAGCGGGATCCATCTGAAAAAATAATTTTCATTATGCCTGTTCTGTGGTGCAGCTGTCTTTAAGTCCTTGATCAGGTCTTGCTTGGTCTTGAGCATTTGTATCTGTGTGTTACAGTTTTAAGACTCAGTTCACTCCTCTTGCAGACCAGAGGCAGTGTATGATGCAACAGGCAAGCAGGGAGTTTATGTTCAGGTACAGGCAGGATCCTCCTAATCCGGTGGTACAAATGCAATACCCTATTGCACCCATGGACCAGACATGCCATCCTCAGTGTTCAGTAATGTTTTTGAAGGAGTGACTCCAATCTTTCAGGTATTTCCTCTTTCAGAAGAGATCAAACACATAAAAAAGGAATGAAAAATAAAAAGAGAAGCCTGCACAAGTAATTGTTTAGAAAAGGAGAAAAAAGTATCTCAAAATAGTAATCTTTAATTAGCTAGTAAGAAAATGCATGTAGATTTATTTTTCTTCTCCCCTCACTGATTATTCCACAGTGACCATTTTCTCTATCATC
The DNA here is from genome assembly GCF_032191515.1 of Phaenicophaeus curvirostris. Lineage (NCBI taxonomy): Eukaryota > Metazoa > Chordata > Aves > Cuculiformes > Cuculidae > Phaenicophaeus > Phaenicophaeus curvirostris. Next base: position 53,596,270 of record NC_091392.1, read on the forward strand.
CCTATTTAAAGACTTTTATGCTTCATATTTTCATCTTTTAATTACCTTACAGTATTACTTAAAGATCTCATAATGAATATTGCATTTTCTGTCTATTACTTCTGTTCTGATTGTTTGTCTGAAAATCCTCTAGTGTATTATATTCTAAGATTACCTTAATCCTACATATTGCAATTTCTAAATTAGCTGTTGGAATGATTTCACTGACTACAAATGAATGGTTAAGTTTTCTATTTTGTGATTGTTTTTTATCACAGTCTCATGATGGACATATAGAAAATATATTTTCTTATCTAGAATAAAGTTAATGTGATCACTTCAGGTGAATGCCACATTTTATCTATCTATCTATCTATCTATCTATCTATCTATCTATCTATCTATCTATCTATCTATCTATTTCCCTACTTATTAGTTTATTTATGAAAAAGTATTTCTTTTCCAAATATAACACTAGCCCAAGTCAAGGTTTTGGAATCTGTTAAGCAGCTGTTAAATTACTAGGAATCATAGAATCATCATCTTAGAGAAGACCTCTTGGATCATCGAGTCCAACCATTCCTACCACTAAACCATGTCCTTGAGCATCTCGTCTACCCGTCTGTGAAAAAAATTTTCCTGAAATCTAGTATAAACCTCCCCTGGTACAGCTTGAGGCCATTTTCCCTGTCACTTGGGAGAAGAAACCAGCACCCTCCTCTCTACAACCTCCTTTCAGATAGTTATAGAGAGCAATAATGTCTCCCCTCAGCCTCCTCTTCTCCAGGCTAAACAACCCCAGTTCCCTCAGCTGTTCCTCGCAAGACTTGTTCTCCAGGCTCTTCACCAGCTTTGTTGCTCTTCTCTGGACTCGCTCCAGAGCCTCAACATCCTTCTGGTGGTGAGGGGCCCAGAACTGAACACAGGATTCGAGGAGCGGTCTCACCAGTGCCGAGTACAGAGGGAGAATAACCTCCCTCGACCTGCTGGCCATGGCGTTTCTGATACAAGCCAAGATGCCATTGGCCTTCTTGGCCACCTGGGCACACTGCTGGCTCATGTTCAGTCAGCTATCAACCAACACCCCCAGGTCCTTCTCCTCCACCAGGCAGCTTTCTAGACAGACTTCTAGTCTGTAGCACTGCACAGGGTTGTTGTGTCCCAAGTGCAGGACCCGGCATTTGGCCTTGTTAAATCTCATGCCACTGTTCTCAGCCCATTGGTCCAACCTGTTTAGATCCCTTTGGAGAGTCTCCCTACCATCCAGCAGATCCATACTACCTCCCAGCTTAGAATGAAAACCTGTGCTACCAGCTCTGCAGAGATGCTGTGGACAAACACTTTGGGGAAAAAAAGAAATCCTTCAATCTGCTGAAAACCAAATCTATAGTCTACTGAGAAGTTACAACTTCACAGGATAAATGCTGAAATAGCAGATGTAAGCAGTTCATGAAACAGAGACAAATAGACTATTATATTAACCTCTTCCATTGACGTCTAAAATCTTTGTTTTGATCCGCTCTTCCTGAAGTATCCCACTGACTAACAAAATAAGCAGATATCTTTAGTAGACAGTAGGCTAAATTCCAAGTTGCAAATCTATGCAAACTCTACATGTACTTGTTTACCTATTCTTTTTTTCTTCCCAAGTCCATGACCTGTTCTAGCAAAGAGCTTTTAATTCAAATTGTAGTTACTGATGTGTACATCTGCTACAAAACTTCATTCTATGCAAATCATTGCTCCTGGAACAAGGGCTCTCCACTTTAGCAGGGTAATCTCTCTGCAAAGATGATGTACTGCTGTACCACACTCAAGTCCCCGATATTTGAAGAGGGCAAAGAAACATGAACCATAGATTTAGTATTGTGTGTCCAGTGCCCAATGAAATTGTTGAGTGCAATACAAAACTAATTTGTTATAACATCCTGTGAAGATTGTGTCTTGGAATTTTATGGTTTACTGTAGTCTTAATAGGAAACAAATGAATCTTCCTAAACAAAAAACTGATTTACTGTGTGAAACAGATCAAGAACCCTGAAAAAATTGTGAATCTATGCAAGGTTCTAAATAGAAACCTATTTCACTTGCTCTTTACTGCGATGTTTTACTGATAGTGTACTTTGAATACGGACATGTAACAATCACGTAAGCATTTTACTGTGCAACTCTGGTACTGATATATTCTGCTGTTTGTAAACTAGAATGCAAAACATAGATATTGCAAGCAATTTGACTTACAAAATTTAAAGTAAAGAATTTCTAAAGAAAACAGAGAAAATGTGCATCAAAAGAAAGAAAATGCGAGCAAAACTATAAAGAAAGGGAAAAGAGGCCAGCTCAGCTTTCTAAGAGCTTATCTTGAATTTCATAAATATTTTAAAATTATTTTTTAGAAAGAAAGTAGATGAAAAGACAGTAAATGGGAACAGTCCTTGGGAAAAGATGTCATTGCCTTTAAACACTATGAAGACTTGAAAGGCTATATTGGCTCTACAAACTAACCTCATCTGTCAAGAGAGCTTGTAGGCTGCCCAAGAGCATGGGTATAGCCTGTGGTGCAAGTTGTACAGAGAGTGAATACTTAATGTCAACCGTCTTACATCAACCCAGCTTGAGTTAAGTATTACAGAAAAGGGCAGCTTAGGAACTGAGGTATAGGAGCACTTTAAAAGGGAAAGATCCACAGACCATTTTTGCAGAGGTTGCGAATAACAGATCACGTATCTACTTCAGTTGTTAGGGCTCAAATAGGGAGCTGGTATCACTGATGTATCTCTGATGTCAGGAGTGACATGTCACATAGAGACTGGTTGCAATTAGCAAGGCTCTATCTTAGATGCCTAAAGATGGGAAATGTGTTTGAAAGGCGAGGTTGGCAGGGAATATTATTCATTTCTTTTTCAGGGTGAATATAAAGAACCTTCATTTTAACATTAAAAGTACATAAGGTCTTTTTAAAAACAGAAATCTTCTAGGATTCTTGTTTTCTACATACTAGAAAAAGAGATTATATTTGTCTACAAAATAAATATGTTTTCTCATAAATTCAATTAAAATCCTAGATTTATCAACAGGTCAGAATTATGGCATTCTCATATCAATACTACAGTATTATATATTATCCTCCGTGGTGGTCAGTGGCAAAAATTGTGTTCTGAAGCATTTAGAAATCAGTGACACTGCAAATTTTTGACCTTAATCCACAATTAAGCCTCTGAGCCACAGCCAGATCAATTACAAGGTTCATGGCACTCATGTCTCATATTAAACACAACTTGCCACAGGGAAAAACAGGAAAAAGGAGAACTGATATTTTGGGCTGGTTTGTTGTTTTGTGTTTTTCTGGTTTGGTTTTTTTTTTTTTTCATGTGATGACTGTGATCACACAAAGTATTGTTTCAGGTAACTGTTCAAATAAATTAAACTCAGGCAGATGGAGCATACTTAACCCACTATGGATTCCCTCAGTATATTTCTGTTAGAACATAGTGATGGATAGGCTCATTACTGGACACAATCAGCTTTACATTGCAAGATAAAGTGTTTAAAATTTTCATATGTTTGCATAATTTCCTGTGAGTACAATTTATAAGCACCTTCTCTAGTCTCCTCTATAACTGGAAGCATAGAGACTTGGTATAAGGATTTCCCTGACTGATAGTTACTTTTGAATTCAAAGCTCTGTATCCTACTCTACAATGATACCAAATTAGTGGTTGCAGTTCTTCATTGTGTTGAATCTGATGCAGGCTTGTGTGCACTGCCCTAGAATGGAATGTAAGCCAAGTATGCGCTATACTGAATATTTCTTCTGTTAGCCCTGGGCATTGTGCCCTTATTAACATAGTAGATGTGATGTATATAAGGGTTCCTCCCTTTTACTAAGTATAAAATAATTTATACATTAACATTCTAACCAAGAGACATTCTTGCTTTTACTCCAAAGCTAGAGCAGATGCACCCGAAATCAGGAACAATGTAGGGTACTTGGATGTATTACACTTGGAGCCCCATGACCCTGATATTACAATTAAATTAATTGATATTACAATTACAATTAAAAAAAAACAAACCACATCTAGATAGCCACTGGAGATAATCTATTCCACATTTGAGTGTTTTGTTATGTTATTAAAGGCAAAGTTTTCAGGTCAAGTTCGAGATAAAATAAAAAAAAAATCCTAATAATTTTTCTCCAGTTTGAAACAATTTCATAGTCATGATTTTTAAAAGGTGCCAACTGGAAAGGTCTCTCAGTATATACTTCATAAAAATGAGCACCTAAAGCCACTTGAGAAAAATCTGATGTTGATCACTACACTGTAAACTTCCATTGAACTTAAATGACTAACTGAAAAAAGTAAAAACTCTTGGGCTCTAAGGACTATCTTACCACATATTTAATTTTTCAGATATTTCACAACCATACCTGAGTATTGATATTTCTATTTTGTAAAATATCTTTGAAAGTAGTGTGAAAAATACAATAATGTTATAATCAACTTTAATACATGTAAATGCTACTTCAGTATTATTCTTTTAGTTTACCTCTTCATGTTTTCCTTACTTTCTGATAACATATGCTTTCACACTGATTTTTCTCTCACTTCAACAGGCTTTGGTTCATTTTCAAAGGGTAGAATTTTGGAGAAGAGGAAAATTCTAAGGTGGAGAGCACATATGCAAAACCATTCCTGAATTATTAATAATAACTGTTAGGGGCTTCTGGAGAGACGTGGGATAAAAAGCCTTTAATCCCAAATAAATAATGACATTATTGAAACAATATTACAAAAACTGTTTTAAATCTCTTTATGGCTCCTTCACATTTAGAATAAAAACACATTCAATGTAATTGAATTTCTAGGAGTCAATTCTCTCCTGCTAGCTGTAAAGGTCTTGGCCACAAGTAGAAGCCCCTCTATGATTCCTATTGTAATCTAATATGTATCAAAAGTATTAATATTTACCTGTAGATCTTAATTAAAAGGGAATTAAGCTGAATTGCATTTAAAGAACTTTAAAGCTGAATAAAAATATGACATGGTTAATTGAGTTTAAATAACCCAAGGTGAAATTTATTAATTTTTATGACTAATTCTGTTTAAACATTCCTGAGGATGCAGCTAACACTGGCATTACCTTTGAATTTTAGTGATTTCAGTGATCACATGGGGAAAAATATAAACTGCTGCCAGAATGAAACTTTGCAGTGGGTAGGTCTGCAGTCATAAAACACATAGTACATATTGAAAAGCTAGTAAAGGGTATTTTGACTCTTAAGAATGTCACACATTCCTGATAATCTCATATATATGTATTTTTAATTTTTAGAACTTTTAAGAATCACTATAACCAGCTAACAGACTACATGGTAAAGGTCACAGTGGTTTTCATTTACAAAGAACGGAGTGACACCAGTGGTGACAACATGGTGATTCCCTAGGAATGTAATTTATGAGCCTGTGGTACATGAATTGTAAGGGCAGTAGATTCAGCTGGAAAGATTTAGTCCCAAGGAAGGACATGTGGCATCTGACCTCCCATTCTTTGACAGGTCGTGCTTGAAGAGGATATTTTTCAGTTGTTCCTACCTATAGGATCTAATTCAAAGACATGCTGAGCTGCTGTATTACCTGATAGATGCTGTTCATATTTCCTTCTTTATCCCTTTTGACTTAGTGTTGCGGGTATTTTCAGATTTTTTTTTTCTGATTATATTTCTTGCTTCAAGAGGAAGTGTCTTTCTACAATGACCAGGCATGGAGCATATAATCTTCATAGGAGCCCCAATTTACACTACAACAAGAGGTAATACACCTGGGAAAAAACACAGAAGGCACTGCATATTTTACTGAAACTATAGGAAAAGAAGGCTTCTCACCACAATACATTGGTGCATAAACGGAATCAAGGCAAACATCATTACTCTAACCACTTCCAAAGCACAGAGGGGATGAGAGGGAAGCACTTGTCCTAACCCCAGAGCTGATTCACCCTGTAGAATGCTCTAATGCATATAGTGTTGGGCTACAAACAATATCCCTGTGCTGTGCTTCTCCACGACCAATTCAGTTTAGAGCTACAAACTCATCTGTATCTGTGTGAGAGACATGTAAAAATGTTGAATATGATGAAAGCTGTTTTCCTACACAGAGCATTACAGCTCTACTGTTAAGGAAGAAAACAGAAGGGAAAAGCAGAATAAGGGAGACAAAATATGTAAGGCTCCTACTACATGCTTGCTCTAATTAATTCTTTCATTTACAGATTGGCTGGGATTACTATATGATAGTAGATATGAAATGTCTGATGTTATATACACAGATTTTTTATCTGATGTCTTATCTATCATGCAAGAAAAGTCACTATGAACTCATATATTTAAAAAAATATATTAATGCAAATGATGTATCAGGAGATGGGGAAGAAAGGATGAAGTAACATTATTTTTTCATTTTTCAAAGCCAACGCAAAAAATCTACAAATGACTTGACAGCTTTTAAATGGAGTAACCTTTTCTTGTTAACCACTTAAAGTATGCCAGCAGAAAAAAAAAAATCAATCAATCAGCTTAAAAAGCAACATCTTGGCTCATTTCCTGAAAAAATAGTTGCACAGTCAGATTGTATACTGAGTTGTCTAAAACAGTAATGGGCTGAGTACATAGAACAGGATGAAGCTCCTGTCCAGATTTTCTGGTATTTAGATCTTTTCTGTGCTTTCTCAATAAGTTCATATATTTAATAATCAATATTTAATTTTGCTTTTTAAATAGTTGCTGCTTACAGAGTTAAAAAAAGATTATCTCAAAGAGAGAGAGATTTACCAGACTTAATACACTTAAAAAGACAAAAATCTGTGAAGACTCAGAACATGGTGGTCAAAAATCAAATCCTTCTGTCTGTCCTCATTTATTGCATGTAATAGATAAATGATAGTATTTGACTGATGAAAACACATTGTGCGTCCTACTGACAACAGATAAAAGGGCCAGAAACAGATGTTACCTTGGACTGGGAGTACACACCTACGGTAAGAGGCACCTGGTGCGCCGAGGAATGCTCACTCGAGGCCAGCTGGCCAAGAGTAGCCCATCATGGTGTGAACAAACTATCTTGGTGTTTAAAACAGTGTAAGTGCATCCAAACTGCCTCTTGGGAATGACTCTACAATGCTGCAGCTGCATTTAAAACTGCAGGGAGAATAATGGCAGACATGGGCCAGAATTCTGCTACGGACCATACTATTTATTTAAAACTACAGATGATCAGATTCCAGTCCTAGATGACCTTACTGCTTACTATTTAATTTATTAGTACAAATGCAGCCTCTAAGTCCCTACCAACAATCCACTGCTCCTAAATAATAAAGGAACCTTCAATGAAGCTAGCTATAGAGAAGAGATGCTGGGTTCGTGAAGTTATTTCTATAAAACAATATGTTTGCCTGGAAAAGCAAAAGAACGTGCAGATGTCAACCATTCAGAATCTAATATTCCATAAATGTGTCCATATTTGGACACTCTACTGTTTAGGCAAAGATTATTATATATTTGTTTTCCCAGTTTATGCCTCTTTTCTGACAATCCCACGCATCTTTTTTTCTGTATACAATGGAAGGCAAGAATCTCTGTAAAAAAGGCATACATCTCACGTGTATGTATGTGAAATATTAAATTCAAACACACACTAATTTATACACACAGCCACACATATACTCTCTAAGTGAAAAATACTTTCTATTACTGTCTATTACAGAAATATGGAGTTTCCACATCTGAGGAGCAAAATAAATGCTTTTAAGATCATAGAATCATAGAATAACCAGGTTGGAAAAGACCCACCGGATCATCGAGTCCAACCATTCTATCAAACACTAAACCATGCCCCTTAGCACCTTGTCTACCCGTGCCTTAAACACCTCCAGGGAACGTGACTCAACCATCTCCCCGGGCAGCCTGTTCCAGTGCCCAATGACCCTTTCTGTGAAGAATTTCTTTCCTAATGTCCAGCCAAAATCTTACCTGGCTGAGCTTGAGACCATTCCCTCTTGTCCTGTACCCTGTCACTTGGGAGAAGAGGCCAGCACCCTCCTCTCTACAACCTCCTTTCAGGTAGTTATAGATAGTAATGAGGTCTCCCTTAAGCCTTCTCTTCTCCAGGCTAAACAACCCCAGCTCTCTCAGCTAGTAACACTGCAACAAAACATCCCTGTTATACAATGAAGTCCATTGTGGTATTTTCACCATGGATAAATTTGGCTAGTTAATATGAAACAGTAAAGATTCAAAGTGAAAACATCTCAGAGGACTCAAAATCTCAAAATCACTAAGTATATATACCACAGGGCTGCTTTGGGAAATTATAATTAATTTTTAAAGATTTAACTACCTGGAAGTTATAATAAAAATTATTTTAACATACAAGTAGGGTATCCTGTTAAGAATTCCTATTCTCACATAACTGAAATACACTTCAAGCCTCTGCCACATCTACAGTACTGAAGATAGATTGAATAACTGAATACATGATGTCAGACATAACAAAAGGTATGGAATTAAGCTGATGAGTGAGGTAGCACTCCAAACCTTTATTTGGTTTCAAAAGTTCTATGCATGTTTCCCAGAGACTGGTATTTGCTTTTAATGTTTTGTTCATGAGCAGGTGTGAGTGTAAGAGAAAAAATAAAAAAAAAACCCTCAACCCAAATACCAAACTAAAATATATAGAGTAAAATAAATTCAAATAAATACGAAGTGGATCGTACTTCATAAGGGGGGGGGTGGGCAGACACACAGATATAGCATTTTTCTTCTGATTAATTGAATAATATTAAAATAAACCACCTTCTTTTCTCACAAAAGAGGGGGGAAATTAAGACAAAACTCCAGATCTTTATTGCAGAATATGAAAATACAGATAAAGCAGTATGCAGAATCTTCTTGCCCTAGTTTAGACAGTGAACGAGGAAGTTACTGTTGTGAAAGCAACTTGTACTCTTTTGACTGCACAAATCGTTTTGATGACTGAGGAAAAAAGGCCATAGAAAACCTTTTTACTGTTAAAGGCTTATTCCTCAGAGGACATTTTCTATACCAGTAGAAGAGATAAAATAGAGGAAATAAAATGTTGTGTATAGGATCTCAGAAGAAATACAGCCAGAATTTTCCTAACATTAGGAAAATCTATGATTCTTACAATGTTAGGGACTTCATACAGTGCAAGAGAAACAGGGTCATATTGTAGTGAGTCCAGCAAAGGGTCACAAGATGATTGTAACATCAGAGCACCTGACACACAAAGAAAGGCTGAGAGCTGAGACTGACCATCCTGGAGAAGAGAAGGCTCAGAAAGACCTTTCGCTGTGTATGGATACCTGATAGGAAGAACTTTTTTACTGTGACGGTTGCAAGGCACTGGAACAGATTGCCCAGAGAAGCTGTGGATGTCCCATCCCTGTGGAGGTTTTTCAAGACCAAGTTGGATGACTCTTTGAGCAATCTAATGTACTGGAATGTGTTGCTGCCCATATCATGGAGGTAGTGGAACTAGGTAATTTTTCTGGTCTCTTCAGATCCAAGCCATTCTATGATTCTATAAAATTAAAGAAGATGGAGCTATACTATTCTCAGTGATGTCCAGTGAATGGACAAGAGGTAATGGGCACAAACTGAAATACATGAAATTCTTTTGAAACAGAAGAAGAAAGCTTTCTACTCCAATGGTGATCACATCCTGGTAATGAAAAGCTGTGCATCTCCATCCTAGGAGCTAATCATAACCCAGGTGTATATGCCCCTGAGCAATCTGCTCTAGATGACCTTGCTTTGAGTGGAGGGGTGGACTAGACAATCTGTAGAAGTCCCTGCCAACCTCACCTCTTCTGTGATTCTGTGTGAAATTTTTCCCTTGCTACAAATCAAAAGAATGATGAGAGCAAAAATATTTCACTCTTGAGTAACTTCTTTTGACAATCAATGTTCAAAAAAAAATCAAGAAATAAGTAAATCTGTTTCAAAAACTGAAATGTTTTTGTTTGTCATTTTACAGGTATTCTTCACTAAAAGTGAGCTTTCTTGAAACATAATAGATGAGTAAAAAAAAGACACTGTAAAAAATTTGATCAGCTGTATATCTACATTTGATCTTTTTTATTTTCCTTTTATTTTTGAAATAATGAAAAGTATTTTTTTTTATAAACAATGTTAGCTCAGAGATTTCTTCCTTTATTTCCTCTTGAAACACCTTTTGCTAAATCTTCATTGTTGATTAAGTGGATGTTCATGATCCAGATGCAAACTATTAAATATTTTATTTAGAAGGTCCTTTTGAGATGAGGTCTGAAAGATACAGTGGAACTTAGGAACTAACTTGGCGTTTGATGTTTAGAAGCAATAATTTTTTAGGCTGTAAAGAGGTAGTTTTCTGGTACTAATGTGAATCTAAAGAGATGGAGAATAAATAGTAAATTATTTTTACTATTTTTTGACAAAGAAATAGTTGCAGCAAACACAGAGATGCTGTGAAAATTATTAAACGGAGAGGGCTGAATTAAATAAATAAGCAACAATATACATTATACAGCATAGAAAGTAGTAAAGGAGAGCAAGGAAATACCTTCTTTATTTACAATAGAAGGCAAATCAACCAACCAAAACTAATTGCACAGTATTCAGCAGAAAAAAAACTCTCCATATGTTACTTTGAAAATACATATGAAAAATATTTTCACAGTGACATACTATTTATTCTTACACATAATTACATTTCTCATATATGTAAGACAGTAGGCATCAGAAAGGTGCCTGTGTTGGTGTTTTGGGTTTGTGGGGCAAGGTTTTGGTAGCGGGGGAGCTACTGGTGTGGCTTATGTGAGACACTGCTAGAAGATTCCCCTGTGTCAGAGCCAGCACCAGACTGCTCTGAGATGGACCTACCACTGTCCAAGGTAATGGGGGTAGTGTCTCTGTGACAACATAGTTAAGAAAGGTGAGAAAAAATTCTGCACAACTGCAGACAGACAGAGGACTGAGAATACATGAGACTCTGCAAACACCAAGGTCAGCAAGGAAGGAGGAGGAGCAGGTGCTTCAGGTGCCAGAGGACATATTCCTCTGCAACCCATGGTGAAGACCATGGTGAGGCAGCCTGTCCTCCTGTGGCCCATGGAGGTCCATGATGGAGCAGATATCCATCTTCAGCCTGTGGAGGACCTCATGCCAGAACAGGTGGATGTGCCTCCGTAGGAAGCCCTTGCCGGACCATTGAACCAATGGAGAGAGGGCTCCATGCTGGCATAGATTTGCTGGCAGGACTCATGACTCCACACCTCACTGAGTGAGCAGTCTGATCCTGAAAGACTGCACCTGGTTGAAGAGACCCATGCTGGAGCAGTTTGTGGAGAATTAGCCTGTGGGAGAGACTCACATTTGAGAAATTCATAAGGGACATCCTTTATAAAACAAAGTGAGGAGGCACATTTACTTCAACTGTACATTAACTTCCATGTACCTGTAAACTGGAAAATCACAAAGCTGTCAAGTGAAAGTACCACATAGTTACACTTCCTTTCCCCATAAAATTTCTCCACCAATATCCCTCACGTCCTGAACAAAATCTTTTTGTGAGGGATCAAAATAAATCTCTGAATGGACCCAACAGACTGAATATACTTTTGCTTGTTAGAAAGTCATCCTATAATTTTGCATGGAAAAAAAAGCATAATAATTTTTCTTAAGGTGTTAAGTCAAGGAAATGCTTTTGAATATGATATGAGAATGTTTATGTGTTTATGTATTTTAAGATGCAATCTTGTGCCCTATTTAACTTTACCTGAGAGTCTCTTTCCTAAGGCTGTATAAGTAGAAATCAGAAAAAAGTGAGAAAATATTGACAAGATTGTAGTAATAATGCATAGTTAACTAAAAAAGAAGGTAAAAATTATATTTAACTAGTCAAAGCACTGAACAATCTAATCAAAATTCAAAGTTGGACCCAGCTTTGAAGTTGTCCCTGCTTTAAGGAAATGCCTGGGCTAGGTGACCCCAAAGGACCTTTGACTAGATCTACATGACTGGGAAAAAAAGTGCAAAAAGGAGAGGATTTGTATTCATAGGAAGATCTATTCCTAGAGCTTTTCTTGCTGCTTTGGTAGTTCATAAATAACTGAAGACTTTATCCTTTGTTTTACACGTATTGTTTTTCTAAGGTTTTCATGAAACTACAATTTTAGCTTAATAAAAAATATGGAATGGTTGAAATTAAATTTCCTGGCATCTTTTGATGTGGATATCAGCAAAAGATACAGGGTGTTACTTTTATAGCTTCATAAAAAAACCCTAGCTATTTTCTCTGTACAAACAAAATGACTGATGTCTTAGCAAATACAGGAAAGGTTTTTATATAAATTTCACACAAAATTACACAAAGAATTTACAAAAGAGGGGTGTAACTCCCAGAGAAGTTTTGTTAAATGTTCTACCATCCCAATGTAATTGATAGGGGAATAATTTTTGCTTGCATTTACTTTCAATAAATATGGCTGTAAGTTTTCTCATGTAATGGTTTGTTCAAGAAAAAGATCTTGTGGGATTTTCTTGATATTTTGTTTTAACCTTGTGAAATAAGACTTTTTTCCTTCTTCTTCTTATAATAATAATTTGATCAATTTAGAATGTGTTATTTCAGTTTTTATTAAAATAAACATAAGCAAATAATTCAAGGATATTCACTGATGCAATGACTTCAGTCTTGCCTTACAGAAGACTGAAACTATAACCTTAGAATCTCTAGCTGGTAAGAGTGAGAGTCAGGTTTTCAACCACGTTTACAAGTCCGTTTTGCACATATGTGAGAGTTCTCACTGTTTTATTGCTACATATCCTAAAACACAACGTTAATTATATTGGCATTGATTAAATATGATAAATCTTTATATAGCATGTGATAAGAACTTTGTATGATACCAAACAAATTTTAACCTATGACTTAAATTAATGTTTGAGTATGCTGTGAACCAACCACTTTATTTCTATAGCTATTTTTTCATTATATAAGGTACTAATCATGACATATATTACTTTTTCAGTGTGGATATCAAGTGTCCTTAATATCTCTTTGTGAATGACTTTAATATAATCTTTCATTAGATTTAAATAAATTAATAAATTGGCTCATGTCTGTCTACAACCCCAACAATGAGGAATGCATAGCCTTATAAAAGACTTGCTTTTCTTTCCTCCATGTATTGTATTAGGCCAGGTGACTTAGAAGTTTATCTCTACCCAGTTCTTCTGAAAAATTCCTTATCATTACTGTTTCCCTCCCTAAACACAAACCATTTTCCTTGGAAATGGTTTCCTGTTTGGAAACATGAAGCCTAGAGTGGGATGAAGACTGAAAAACATGTACACTCTTCCTCTACCTCTTTGTGAAGTTCCTAAAGATGATTTTCTGTTGGTAAGAGTATGTTGGTTATCTCTTTGGGCTTCTTTGCTCAAAGTACAAGTCCTTCTTAATTTTATCTCTCAGGCCTAATTTATACAAACTCTGCTGATGTTGAGCCATAAATAAGGTAGATAAGGTAGAAAGGAAGGTCACTAGTGGAATGGAGCTTGTGGGTCAAGGTCGGCACTAAACACCCTCCTGGCCCAGCCTGCATGGCGCAAAGACATGGTCAAAGGAGAAGGTGTTACAGCAGTGAGTTGATGCTCCAGCTGTTCCTAGCTTCTGTAATATTCCTTTGCAGTTGAACATAAATTACAAAATGTTTTTGCCTGCCCTAATGTCTTCTGGGCACCTGCCTGCTTTTGAAAAAGGCTGGACATACATGTTATGACTGTGTCTCCTCACTGTTGTTGCATTACACCCCACAGAAAAATAGCAGTACATCAGAAGAGATGATAAAAGGCAGAGACTTTATTAAGGCTAAGTACAACATTTAGGATGAACAGTTTGCTGACATAGTACATTTCTCCAACTTGTCGTTGGTAAATTTCAGCTTCCCAAAAATATACATTTCTGATTTACAGTAAGCTTAAATGTTTGATCTGGCAAGGAATGGAAATTTAAAAAGACAAACATGATAGTCTAATATTTAGTCTAATGAAAAACACATTTTTCCTCAGCTGTCACAGAAAATTGTAATGGATTTTAGGGAAGGTGGAGTGAGTCAAAATGTTTGGCAGGGAAGAAAGAGGTTCAGCTGGAGCAACTCTAACAAGCAGATTAGTTAAATTGTAATAAAGACTCCTAAGCACCAGCCAGTTTGAATAAATGTGTTTAGAATTTATAGAGTGTTTTAAACTTTTGATCAAAACTGCAAAGATTAAAAGTATGTCCCCTTATATTTCTTATTGTTTTCTAAAACTAAACGTGGCTATTCTGTATTTACAAATGGATGGACACTTCTACATGTTTCTGACCTCTGTACAGGCTTACATGACTTCTGTATTTTCTGTCTGAAATATTAATAGAATCATAGAATCATTAGTTTGGAAAAGCTCTTTGAGATCGAGTCCATCCATACCTGTTCACTACTAAACCATATCCCTGAGCATCTTGTCTACCCACCTTTAAATACCTCCAGGGATGGCAACTAAACCACTTCCTTGGGTATCCCATTCCAGTGCCTGAGAACTCTTCTGGTGAAGAAATGTTTCCTAACATCTAATCTGAACTTCTCCTTGCACAACTCGAGGTAATTTCCTTTTCTCCAAAAGAAATTTGAAATATATATGGAAAAGAGAAATTCTCACAGCTTAAACAGTATTCTATATGTCTTTCTGCAGCTTAGATTGAACTTGAACACTGTAGGTCTTTACATCTGTGTCCCTATCTTCTCCCACTTTGGGCCCAGAAATACAAAACTGTGATATGTAAAATATGACAGTAGGGGTGGCATCTTAGAGTGGCAACGGGCTTTTAGTTACAAAGCTCCCAGCTAAATAACTACAGTCAGGCTCTTGAACTTGGTGGAACCTCTCACAACAAAAATTAAAGCATCTGTAAACTTCTGACCTGGAGGGAGGAGAGTCCAGATTGTGAATCTAGCTGGAGAAACTTACCTCTGTGCACAAGAGACAAAGACATGTAATTCTAGACAGGAGCGCTGCTTAAGACTCAGCCTCATGCTTCGCCCTTTGTGTTATTTTAGGCAATTCCTTCCTGAGTATACTGACTGTAGCAAATCCCTTTTTAAGATCTCAAATATTTCCATGCTTGGAATCTGGGGAAGCAAATTCCATGTTCCTAAGATTTCTATAGCCATTTTAGATCAATGTGGCACTCCACCCAATCCTCAGTTGCTGCTGCTAAAAGGCATGATTTTTCTCTTAATGCAGACTTGTGGAGATAACTCAGATTGTCTTCAGATGACCAAATTGGTTTTAGAGGAGTACATTCAAGTAGATGGTTTGTAATCTACGTGTTCAGATCAGACGCACAGAATAATTTGAATGCAACAGTGTCTTATAATACCAATTTGTTTTCATGGGCTTTAAAAAGTCCTTGCGATGATACACATGCATAGATGTATACACTGACCCCTACATTTTGTACTGATGAGGTTTTATGTCTTGCAGACTATTCTGAAGAGATGCAGTTTTTAGTGATCATTCAAGAACTCCTGTGGGCTGTTGCAGTATATATCCAATTAGAATGTTATGTTTTGGGAGCTACAAATAATTCTTTGGGTTTTATACATTTGTCTAAGTGGGACGTGGTTTTCCGTTTTAATACACAAAAGCCAAACAAATAAAAAAATCCAAAACAAAACCCTAGCCTCTCCAAAAAAAGTGCTATCACATAACCTCAATGCTGACAAAGACGGATAACAACTTTAGAAAAAAAACCATGATGGACAGAATGCATACAAATCTAGACTTACTGTGTAAGGTTATGAGAATTCACATTTATAAGTAAAATGTAATTGGCTCACGCTAAATGGAATCCAAAGGGTTTTTTTAAATCTCATAGGCTAGCAGAAGCCTTGTAACAAAGAACATGAAAAGTTACTGAATCTTTTTTAGAAGTATTTCTATTCTTAATGTATCTGAATCAAGGGTAGCTTACATCTATAACTAGTTACAAGCTAATTAATCAAACTTTTGTAGTATTCAGAGTAAATTAAGAATTCTACTGTGTAAATTGTTTATACATTGTTTGACTTTTAAGGTAATTATGTCATTCCTTTTAGTTGAAGTAACAACCGAGAAGCGTATGTGAGTGAGTTTTCTGTAAAAGTGAAGTCTTATGGTCTTAGTATTACTATGAGAATATACCATTTTATCTTCTACGAGAATATACCATTCTATCTTCTACAGTGTGTACAGGAAATTCTTGAGAACTTTTTTTAATCCTTTTTTCTTTCTGTAAAGCTACTTTTTCTCATATTAGCCTGAGTCAAAGGTAAACAGGATGCAAGAGGCTTTTATACTCTGCTGAGCAGCTGTTGCTGAAACAGAATAAACAGACAGAAGGAGAAAGGCAGGCTTTCACTAAGCTACCAAGATAATCAAGAAAGTACCTTGCACAAACAAGTATCTTGGGAACCTGCAATAATGCTTGCAGCCATTAGACGTGGGTGTAAAACATTTTCCTTTGTGTTAAATGTAAACTCTAAGAGAAGCCAAGAACACTCTTTTATACTGGCTGGTTAAGTAAATGGAAAAGAATACAGGTTTGTAAAAGATAAAACTTTTCTATCCACAAGACATAGGGGCAGATATCTGTCAGGGCCTTCAGTTCAGGGATAGACCTTAATTTCTCTGAGCACTCCCACCCCTGTTCATGAGCCCATGAGCCATATTTCAGCCCAGACCTGAGCAGGCATATCTCCCATGAGCTGTCAGAGTCCTGTCCTGGGGTGGACCTGCCTCCAGTCCTGTCTTTGGGGTAGATCTTAGACCTATGTTACATCTGCTACAACCCTGTCTCCTGCACCTGTTGATCATATTCCTTGGAGAGATGGTGGACTCGATCCTTTCCTTCACCTTTCCTGGCGCTGCCAGTGAACTCTATCACTGGCACCTAGCTCTACCCACAGTGCTCAGACCCTGTGGGACCATGTTCTGTTAGTGAAGGCACAGCCTGTGCGAGGCTCACCCTTGGTTCCTGACTTGTCCCCTTCATGAAGCAGACCTGCAATTGCTGAACCATGAGAAAAACTATAGAAATAAACTAAACAATCTGAACTTTTCTTGTTTATTGCCAACACTTTGTTTTCATATATTTTATTGACATGACACATTGTCACAGATGGAGTGACAGTGATGCACTTCTCTCATAAAAGAAAAGCAGCAATATGTTTGTTGATATAAAACAGTTATTTGACAAAGTCTGATAGTAAATGCAACAGTGATTTAACAAGATTCCACGGCAAGGTACAATTGATTATTTACTGCAGAAAGGACAGGGTCAGACAGAATTGTCAGGGTCACCCTCTCATTGAGTCACAAAGTTCAGAAAGGGCTCTCTTTCTTTCTAAAGTCCTACTTGGAAAGGAGTCTAGATGCATCTGGATACTGACTTAGCCTTAGACTTTGTCAATGTTTTGTCTCTAAAGGGCTGTATATGTGCAATCAAACCTTTGAATCACTTAGCTACGATTTCAAAGTTTCAGTGCATTAATTCCCAATTCACTTACCAAGGATCTGACATGATAAGGATTCTCTTAACCTCAAGAACTAACCTTAGGAGGAATCCCTACTCAAGGGGAGATCCCAAAATGCAGCCTGCTGTCATTTCAGGATTGCTCAGAGGACCCTTGGGCTGCTTACTATTTATGGAGTAAGATAATTGACTCAGTCGTATTTACATGCCAGCCACAAGTGCCAGTTTCTTTCAAATTTAGTTTGAATTGGATATGGACCAGTGCTTACAGCCAGGTGGACACCTTATCCCAGATTAGCCCTTGGCTATTGTGTTGTTATTTGTCTCCCCTGAATTCACCTTAAGGAGGATGTAGTCATCAGACTAGATCATAACCACCACTGGTGGTGGTTATCACTTGATCAGAGCTATGGGAAAATGTCAGGCTGAGGTAGTTTAGGGAGTATACCATCACACATATTGCCAATAATCGTATGTACTCAATAAAATCAAGGGTGTCACAAGACCTTTGAAATATCCTTACACATTTTTGTCCCTTTTCTGCTGCAACTCTCAAGGATGTCATTCTGACCAGTGTAAGGGGCAAAGGGGCAACTCTTAAGAGTAGCAGAACCAGAACCTTAAATGTAAAAGACACATCACATGAGATGAAGCATGATGTGCAAACATCAGACATTCCAGTTTATGAATAGGATTGTGACCCAGAGTTTCAAAGAAAAACAATCCTGCTGAGCCAGTCTGAAGTGGAAACACACAACTCACTTGACAGATTAAATCAAATAAGAAAACTACCACAGTTAGCTGAGCCAATGTAACTCATAAATTTGTCTGGGATCTGAGGAAAACTTGCCTGAAGAAGTTCTTTCACTGAGTTTTTGGTTAACAACAGGTTGTGGTTAGACATACAGACATTGATGTAATGGAAAATAAATTGCTAAAATGTCATAAAATAACTATGTGAATGCAAACTCGATTTCTGGAGATAGAAGTGTGCATGAGCAATTTAACATTGGACAGAGGAAATCTATTCTCTTTTGTCTTGCCCATTAAGACCTGCTTCACATATTTTAGTCTCATCCAGGTTTTTTGTGCTGTAACAAAGTACGAACAGCTCTTCCAAAATGTGAATGTTTTGCTTTTGTGTTTTTGATGGGAATAAAGCCCAAATGTATAATTGTGTCATCAGTGGAAGGTATTTAGAAATTCATTAAGAATTAGAGCTAGCTGACAACGGTCACTTTTTAAAAATTAAGTTTTAATTTTAGAATATGACAAATCATATGAGCTGCATTAAAATTAAGAGGGTCTCTCCAGGACTTATCACTTGATATAATAACAAAGATGCTGTTCTACATAACTCTGCTTATCTCTGTAACCCATTTCTGTTGCATAAAAATGATAGGGTCAGAAACAGTACTTAGAAACATCCACCGGTAAATCTTATGCATATAGATCTTAAATGAAAGAACATTTAACATTAAAAAGGACCTTTAAAGGTCATCTGGGCTGAATATCTATCCCTCACAATCAATTTCTCAGTTTTATCCCCTTTCAGACTTCTAATTTAAAGACAGCTGTCAATAAGTGGTGTGGTA
This sequence comes from Phaenicophaeus curvirostris, assembly GCF_032191515.1. NCBI lineage: Eukaryota > Metazoa > Chordata > Aves > Cuculiformes > Cuculidae > Phaenicophaeus > Phaenicophaeus curvirostris. The sequence continues at coordinate 53,615,459 of NC_091392.1, forward strand.
TCTTCCATAGGGTTTGTATCCAAACAACCTTTTATGTTTGCAAAATTGAGGGTGCTCTGGCCTATATAAGTTCTTTACCTAATGTAAGACTTCCGCTCCTAGTTATATCTGGAGAGGTGCTGAGCTCTGAGGACCTATTTAAACCTTTTACGTTTATAAATTTTAACCCTAAAACTTGGGAAAAAATAAAAATGTTTGAAGGTGCTTTTGTCCTGTCTCTGATTTTGATGATTTATACATTAGTCCTATTTTGTCAAGTGTTCTGAGCAGTAATGGAAAGACTGGGAATAACATGTAAATTTCATATACCAAGGGACCTGCTTGGAATAGATGCTTTGCTTATGGTTTCTGAACAATTGCCAAAGATAATAAGTTATGAGTTTCTCAAGCCAAAAAGAAAGAGGACAGCAGGAATTGACATGTACAGAGGAAATTAGTGTGAGAGAGAACTTTTGCTTGAGTTACAGGATACTCCAAGTTCCTGAACTCTGGGCACAGCATGAGCAAGTAGAGAATTGAAATTGTTAAAAAAAAAAAATGGTTTTAACAGAATTATTGAAGTTTTAAATATTTTGCATTGGTTTTGTTTAATATGTGAGTGAATTTAATGTTCTTGAAAATAAGAGATGAAACCAGCAACAGCTATGCATTCTGCAGGTAAAAGCTCTCTTGAATTCCCTCAGCAGCTTTGTCAAATGCTGATAAGCTTCCTTCCTCCTCTGCTGGAAGACCTGACTTCAAGGTCCTCTGAGCAGCCATTGCCAGGCAGACAAAATCGTGCCAAATTACTCAGTGATTTTGTAATGGGGCTAGAGGGAACAGGAGAACAACTAAACAGGCTGGTCCACCTCAGTGGGGTTAGATCAGGCTGCATGTCAATATTGGGGTTAGGAGGTGAAATTAAACAGGCTACTTCAATGCCCTTGTACCATCCAGCCACATACTTAAGTGTTTAATCAACTCTGACTTCTATATTTATTTCTGAATATGCAGATGACACGAGTTATATATTTTGAACCTCTGTGAACATGATTTCTAGATCAACAAAAAGCGTATGGTAAAGCAAGTAAGTTATCATGGGAAAAAAACACATTGTTATAAATTAAAAAAAATAAAAAAGCCGTAAATTTAAATTTTAACCATCTTTCCTCACGGTATTTGCAATATACTAAGTCAGAAAATGTTTTAAGGAAGAAACTGACCTGTTTGCTCTTATCTTTATTTGAAAAACAAAATAGAAAGCAGGGGTATTTCAAGCCTCACATATGCACTACTTGCTGCTTTTCTTTAGACATCTGCTGTATGTAAAATGATACTTTTCACTTCCTTTTTATGTGAGAAAATGTGGCCAATCCCCCTTGCCACTTTTCTATATGAATGAATTAAAAGCAGTGTTGGAGTAGAATGATGATCCATGAACCTTTAGAGTGGCAACAGCTATAACATCTATGTCAACACTCACTACCGGAGTGCTTGACTGTATTGATGTGCAAAGCAGTTCAGACTGAAAGAGAGTAAATTTATATGAAGTCCTTGCAGCAGAAAACTAGAGAAGAATGCCGTCCACATGAGGAAAAAATATATTTTTACATTCAATTCCACTGTACATCAATGATTCTACTTTTATTCCAGTAAGTTTGTAGTATCTGTATCAGTGAACCGTTATTTTAATTTTTAATGAAAAGTGAATTTCTTTCCATTTAAAAGTACGAATAATCCAATCTCAAGGAAACTTTCATTTTCTAATCATGAGAATAGTTTGGAAGACTACTGCAATCTTTATTAATGTCAGTGGAGTCCCACAATTGAAGATGACAGACTTTGCAACAAATTTCTATCCTTTTAATCCATAAACTGCAAAATAACTAACTGAAATATTCAAAAGTATTAGAATACCTCTTTTAATATCAGTTGGACCAAAGGAAAGTTTTCTCTGAAATCTTTAATTTTCCAAGTTTTCAGATTTGTCTCTCTCCCCCTCCAGCCCAGAATCAGTCATAACATGACATAACATGGTTTACTGAGCTTTCAGTACTAACAAGAGTGTTTGTTTTAACCCTGATGTCAACTTTTATTTTGAAAAGTTTAATTTTTTATTCAGAGAAAATAATGTCCAATGGGAGAGAAAGGGGCAGTGCAATGCAATGAAGACCTGGAAATCATTCCAATAATTTAATTGCATCTGCAGATACAGCGTAAAGTGGACACTTAATGGAATTAATGTATCTGTTCTTATATTAGAACTACTTACTTGGTGTTCAGGGCTAGAAATATTTTCATTGGACTTTTGAGCTGAAATCTGAAGGTAATGAAAGTATTTTTAATGTCACATACCCTGCTCCATCTATCACCTTATTAATAAAATATGGAAAGTACTTTACAAAATTGTTATATCTGTATTTCTGGAGTGCAGTGTCATTAGTTATATCAAATTGAATATCTCCTGTAAAAAAGATGATGTAATAACTCTATATCAATATTAAACTGATTGAAGTATACAGATTAGGGGAAGCTTCCTGGGTTTAGTAAAATAGCTTTAATGACAGATTCTGTGGCACAGATTGTTTGTTGTGAACAGTATAGGTATTTTTTTACAAAAATTTCAGGTAACAGACATTAGTGAGCAAGTCATAATATTAGGAGTAACACTGTAAATCAAAAAAAAATCACAGCAAAATACCATAATACATAAATAACCTGATCTTTATTTGATCACAGAAAAGGCCCTCATGTAGGTGAATATCAACATATTTTTTAATTTGACTAAGTGAAGCATATAGATGAAATGGGTTTCTTCACTATTTCTCTTCACTAATTACACTGTCCTTCATGTTTAAGTGGAATGTATTTTATATTTCTTGATTTTTCACAAAAATCCAACAGGCTGTTTTGAAAACTGGCAATGCAGAGCAGCTCAGCTCATATTTAGGAAAGCAACCCTGCCTGAAGGCAGATTTCTAAATCTTAAAATGTCCAATTAGTTGCCATGTGTTGAAATACCTGATTGCTTGACAATGGAAGGGGCTGGTTATGATGCAGCTCTGGAAGGCACATGACTCCGTACATTTGGCCTCAGGGTGTATGTATGTTGTTGGACAAAAGGCACTTGAGCTGAATCCAGCTGCAGTTATTCAGGAACTGGAAGAAATGTTGGTAAGCAATATATCTCAGTACACTGTTATGAATCAGCTAACTAGTGCTGTCTAGAGGTGGAGCTAATTAGCCTGCTCCTTAGCTACCATGTTAATATATTTTTACTGTGACCTGCAGTTATACCCATAACCTTGGCCATCCCTGGTAAATATTCCAGTTCACCAGGTAATCTTTAACATAAGACTATATTGTGCAGTGCAGACATGTCCAAAGGTGTGATTTTATGAACCCAACCCTATAAACAATGATTTATTATTAAAAGTAAATTAAAGCACTCATTAAAGATCCTAGGATTAGGGAAAACAAATATTTGCTTTTCAGGGAAAAAGTTACTAGCATAAGATATCTCATGCCAATGAAGTCTCAACAGTGGGGCAATTCAGAAGATATAAAGCACCAGTTACTTTGATAAATGCTTTGTTTGAGTAAAAAGAAGAGGAAAAAAAGGAGATATATTTGAGATAAAGAAGTAAATCTGTGCTGAGTTTACACTAAAATCTGTCCAACAGTCTCGTAAGATAAGGGAACCAGAGCCGTGTAGTAATTGAACAGAAAAGATGTCCCTTTAACAATAAAAGGTGGGGAATTATTAGCTTTATGAACTCATGCGACTGATGTGTAATGTTTAGCTTCTTTGGCCATTCAACAGTGAGGAGAACAGGGAAGCCATATCCAAACAATCCACACAAGCCAGATCCAGTTACTTACATCTGAATGTTTTGTAATATCAGTAAAATGGTTTGCCTGAGATAAAAACTCCTTCCTTGATGCTGTCCTGGGTGCAGGGGCACAGGTGCTGGTAGCAGAGACTGCAGAGGCCTCTGGGAGGAGTGGGCAGGGCTGCCTGGTGCCAGACACAGTTGATTCCAGCTGCCTCCAACCAGAGCTGGGCCCCCTAGCCATGATGGTAACACCTTTGGGAAAACAGATTTAAGGAAAGGAAAAACACTGGATAGGGTTTGGGGTTCTGCAGCCAGCCAAGGTCAACCCACCACAGACACGTTACTTAAAAAAGAAGAAGCTATTAATGGCCATGGTTTGTTATTCCAAATTTTCTGGACAGATAGGATCCCACAATTCGCTGCTCAATTCTGTGCAAAAGAAGCAGTTTAGTTTAAAACTATAGTGCAAAATGACTGTCATTCATTGTAAAGTCTCTCTCAGTATTTTAATCCTTTCTGTTTTCTCTGATATGCAAATTTATTTGGGCTTTTTTGTTGTTGTTGTTGATACATCCTCCCACATTAGAGCAAATTCTTTCTTTCTGTCTTTTTTCTCTTGACACTTCTATAATCACCATAATCTAAAAAAAGGAAAAAAAATAAGTCAAAGTAAAAAATGCTCCAAAATATTGCCGAACTCCATTTCTTCTGTGATTTCTAAGTACATAAGCGAGAGCAATTTTTTATCTTGTTTCCATAGTGTATGGTATGCATTTGTGCATGGTATCTTTCTGTAGACAATAAGACCCTTTTTGGCATTTTTCTGTCATTGTAATACTCACTATGGTGAAAGTACTAACTCTTGGAAATATCTCCCAAACCATGCCAATCTATCTTATATTAACAGGATTTCAGAATTTATGGTTAATACTGTTTTCTTGGATTTCATAAGGTACTTTCATGTAAATCTTAATAGCAAGATATCATTGTATAAGCAGTAGAAAAGATTTTTTTTGTGGACTACACTCTTACACAATATCTAATTCTTTAGAACTTATGTCGATGTACACTATTTGACCAGTCACTTTTTAAGCTGAAACACTATAAGCAAAGCCTTTTGTAAAAAAATCCTTTCCTATCAGCTAATCTTTTAACACTTGTGGGATATGGATAATTTATACTCTTTCTACTAAATAAAAATGTGGAAGATTTATGTTTTGACCCACTTAAAACTGCGGAAAAATCTCAAAGTCAACACACTTGATTTTTGCCATAATTATTCCTGGAGGAAAGTATTCTGAGAAGATCTTATAGCAACCTTCTAGTACCTGAAAGGGGCCTACAAGAAAGCAGGGGAGCGACTGTTCACAAAGACTAGTAGTGATAGGATGTGGGAAATGGGTATAAAATGGAAAGGAGCAGATTTAGGCTAGACATAAGGAAGAATTTCTTCACCATGAGTGGTGAAACACTGGAACAGGTTTCCCAGGGAAGCTGTGGATGCCCCATCTCTGGACGTGTTCAATGCCAGGTTGGATGGAGCCTTGGGAACTCTGACCTAGTGGGATGTCCCATGACAGGGGGAGTGGAACTAGATGATCTTTAAGGTCCCTTCCAACCCAAACTATTCTATGATTTTATGATTCACTCATCTTATTAGATACCAATGACAATTTAAATGAGAACAGTCTTTTAAAGACTTTGTTGTTGTTAAAGCCTGATTGTAGTATTTTGATCAATGTGTAACTCTCAGTAATTAAATTCTTCTAGGATGTGTTTCAATGAGAAGCAAATGTCTTTTGGATAGCTTTGCACTATACATTATATAGCTTTCTCGGAGTACAAACTGAGGTGCAGAAAGACTAATCTGATAATAACTTTAGAAGAATCGATAGAAGAACTGAAGAAATATGACTTTTTATGCCTGGAATTTATTCAGTCATGTTTTCCCTGCCATCTGTAATCAAAGGGAGTATTTGACTTACTGTGTAATACAGGACAAGTATCTTTCATACAAACATCTCAGCTTTGCTCTCCCGCTGACTAATCTGTACTTCCATCTCTTGGAAGGATTAAATATTGCAATGTTCTTCTGCATTCACTGAAACTCAAAAAAAAAAAATCTGTATTCTTCTGCGTTTCCCCCAGTCCTCCATATTTCTGTGGAGGCAGACCACTGCAGAAATGTGTCACATAAAGAGGAGGACAAGATCTCTGTATTTACACGTTTCCAGTATTCAGGCCATAGACTGTGTCAACATGTTTATGATTGGTTTAATTTATTTGCTTGTTTGATTGCTTGCTTTTAAAATATTTTAAATACATGCTCTTGAACTTTGGAAACTGCAGCTTTATACATTTTCTGACCTTTAAAAGGAGCTTGACACAGACTCTTTCCCTATCTGGGATTTTAAAACATTCTTAAAAGAACTAGGGAAGAAAAAGGGGCAGGAGAAGGCTATGGTGGCACAAGTCCAAAACACGATAAAGAGGTTAAATAAGAGAACAAATAAAATATTCCTGTATTCTCCTTTCTGCCTGTTTCCAATTTGCTGATGGCTTAAAATTTTAAGAGCTTCCTATACTGTAAGAAGTAAAGGTAAGGAACCATTCTTCACTCTTTGTAAGGAAATAGTGATTAAAAACTAATTTTGTACCTATTACAAGAATGTGCAACATTGTCCCTATTACAAGAAATTGAAAACAGTGGTCAGGTGTGTAATATATAAACAATAGTGTCTATTCAGATGTGAATATGGAATCTGTTAATTAGCGTCTGTCTCAAGATTTGTCTACAGTAAAGCAAAGACAATGATTGCCTGTGTGCAAGTAATAGGTATTCCTCAAACACAGTCTATGCAATAAGTTTCAGAGTAATGAAATTATCTGTTTAATCTGAGTTGCATCATAATAAAAGTGTGCTTACAAGACTGCTAGTCAGACAAGTGTCTTTTATGCATCAAGTGTCAAACACTTTGGCTATTGCGAGTTCTAGTATACTTGCCCATATTGACAGAGGTGATCACTCTGCTTCTTTTGGACTGTTCAGAAGGCTGGTTGATAAAGTTCTATCGGAAGCAGTTCTTAAGGGCAAAGGAGCCCAAGAGGGCTAGATGCAATTTGAGAAGGAAATCCTGGTGGCATAAGAACAGGCCATCACTATGTGCCAGAAAATTAGCCAGCGAGGGTGAAAACCAGCTTAGCTGAACAGAAAGCTCTGAGTGGATCTCAGAAAAAAAGAGGAAAATGTATGATCTTTGGAAGAAGGGGCAGGCATCTCAAGAGGACCACAAGGATGAAGTGAGATCATGCAGCAAGAAAATCAGAAGGGCTAAAGTCCAACTAGAACTTAGATTGGCCAATTCTGTGAAAGATAATAAAAAATATTTCTACAGCTATATCAACAACAAAAGGAGGGCCAAGAATCTCCATCCTTTACTGGACGCAGCGGGGACGTTAGTGAAAAATGACACAGATAAGGCTGAGGTACTTAATACCTTCTTTGCCTCAGTCTTTAATAGTAAGGTAAGACGTTCTTTGGGTACTCAGCCTCCTGAGCATGAAGATAGGGAGGGAGAGCATAAAAATGCTCCCTTGATCCAAGACGAAATGGTTAGAGACCTACTCAGCCAATTAGACATTCACAAGTCTATGGGGCCAGATGGGATCCACCCTAGGGTATAAAGGTAGCTGGTAGAGGTGCTTGCCAAACCCCTTTCTATCATCTGCCAGCAGTTCTGGCTGACTGGGGAAATTCCACTGGACTGGAAGTTGGCAAATGTGATACCCATTTACAAGAAGGGCTGGAGGGAGGATCCAGGAAACTACAGGCCTGTCAGTCTGACCTCAGTGCCAGTGAAGGTCATGGAGCAGGTCATCTTGGGTGCTACCTCACAGCACATTCAAGACAATTGGGTGATCAGGCCCACTCAATATGGGTTTACAAAAGGCAGGTCCTTCTATGGATCTCCTTCTACGACAAGGTGATCCACTTAATGGATGAGGGAAGGGCTGTGGATACAATGTGCTTCAGTAAAGCCTTTGACACCATTTCTCACAGTATTCTGCTTTGAGAAACTGGCTACCACTGACCTGGGCAGGCGCACCCTCTGCTGGGTTAAACACTGTTTGGATGGCCAGGAGTGGTAAATGGAGTTAAACCCAGTTGGAGGCTGTTCATGAGCGGTGTTCCCCAGGGCTCTTGGCTGGATCCAAATCTGTTCAATATCTTTATCAATGACTTGGATAAAGGGATTGAATGTACCCCTAGTAAATTTGCAGATGACAGTAAGCTGGGAGGAGGCGTCAATCTGCTTGACAGTAGGGAGACTCTACAAAGGGATCTGAAAATGTTGGATCAATGGTTTGAGGCAAATGAAATGAGGTTTAACAAGGCCAAGTGCTGAATCCTGCACTTGGGACGCAACAACCCCACGCAGTGCTACAGACCTGGGGAAGAGTGGCTCAAAAGCTGCCTAGCAGAGAAGGACCCAGGGGGTGTTAGTTGACAGCCAGCTGAGCATGAGCCAGCAGTGTGCCCAGCTGGCCATGAAGGCCAGTAGCATATTGGCTTGTATGAGAAACAGTGTGGCCAGCAGGACCAGAGAATGATTCTGCCCCTGCACTCAGCACTGGTGAGGCTATACCTTAAATACTGTGTTCAGTTGTGGGCCCCTCACTACAAGAAATATACTAAGGTCCTGGAGCATGTCCAGAGAAGAGCAGCAAAGCTCCTGAAGAGGCTGGAGAACATGTCTTATGAGGAGTGACTGAGGGAACTGGGGTTGTTTAGCCTAGGGAAGAGAAGGCTGAGAAGAGACCTTATCACAGCTACCTGAAAGGAGTTTGTAGCAAGGTGGGTGTTAGTCTCTTCTCCCAAGTGACAGGTGATAGGCCAAGTGGGAATGGCCTCAAGCTGCACTAGGGGAGGTTCAGATTGGACGTAAGGAATAATTTCTTTACCAAAACAGTTATCAAGTACTGGAACAGGCTGCCCAGGGAGGTGATTGAGTCACCATCCCCGGAGGTGTTTAAAAGGTAGATGAAGTGCTTGTGGATGGGAATGGTTGGGCTTGATGACCTCCATGGTCTTTTCCAACCTGTGATTCTATGATTCTTTGATTCTATGATTTATCTGATAGATTAATAATTAGCATTTTATAATCTTAATGCTATTTGAATGTTTTGAGACCAATGAAACTGAAAACACTCCTCCACATGTTAATGTGTTTACAAAACAGGTTCCTTCCTATGTGGAAACTTTGGCCAGTAATATATGCTTTAAATAAGTTAAATGCAAAGCATTTACTTGCTATTTTTGTTCTTAATCATGCTCTGGTGAGGGACAAGTTACTTGATTTGTACAGAACTTTGCAAACTATTAATTGTTATCGTTATGCTCAATCATGTGGCTAGTTTAAAATGAACTGCTACTGGTTTAATACGCACTGATATTTTAATTAAGTCTATGTACTGTTCCTAATTATACTGGGAAATTATTGATAGTGAATGGGGTTTATCAGCATATGTGTGCATGAAATATATGATCAAAGTTTAAAATAATGATTCAATTGCATTTCAAATTACAAATGAAAATTTTAGTTTATTATATTTCTAAAATAATCTTTGTTTAAATATTCAAATTATAACATAGATTTACTAATACAGACAAACATAAATACAGTTTCTATACAACCGTGATTAATGTAAATGGTAATTAATCATTTGAAATCCAGTTTTTGATGTTTATTCTGTCTTGTCAAAAATGGACAAATACAGGCTAAATGTGGATGAACTGAACAGATCCAGAAAAGTGTTTTATGCAGGCTCATTAAGCCACAGGTTCTGTGGGATGTCTGATCTATTAATTTTCTGTTCAACTGCCTTTTTCAGGGAAGGGAAGAGAAAGGAAGGGGAGGGAATTTGTATTAAAATTATAGTATCCAAGTTCAAAGTAGTGCCTCTTAATGCAGTCTGTGCCTTTGCAAAATCTGCGTGGTATCCCACTGGGTCTCCTGAAGTGCAGTGTACTCTCATCCAGAAAAAAATTGAACTAGAGAATTGTTGAAGGAGGGGAGAAACTAATGTTCCCAGTGATGGGTGCAATTACCTTTTAATATGTAGTGGGTGTGTTTCTAGCTCTACTATTCAGTCACATTCTTCCAAGAATAAAATTTTGCTGCCATTCTTGGATCTTCAGCATTACAATCTAAAACAACTGTTGTAATTTTTGTTATGTGTATTCTTTGTTTCACTGGGAAAACCATAGAGGAGTCAACTGGCAGTCAGCAGAACATGTCTTGTCTTCATGATTGTTGAATCAAGAAAAAGCCCTATTGTGTCCTTCAACCTTTACTGATATAACATTTCCTGTGCTCACATTAGAACACTTTGTGTTCACAGAAGAATAATTGGCAAGCTCACCACTCTTTTCTGTTGGCTGCTGAGGTATGACAATCTGGGATACATGATGAAAAGAATAAAAGAAACACCCAGGGAAACCTCAGCTGCTAAGGAGATGACTCAGTTTTTATAGCAGCTTTATGTAAGTGAGTGATACATGGGGTAACCGTTATGTTCATTTTGATATAAATGTGAGAGTATGATGTGATTCCTCATACCATAGATAGCAGTGACACAGTGTTTTGTCTGGTTTTCCTGGTATGAAATTCATACGCTTGAAAGAGATAAAGTTTTGTTGTTTTGGGTTTTTTTATTTTACATTAAAAGGAGTTCAGAGAATGCTTTATGTGGTTTACTAATAATGCCACAATCTGTGAGGTTTTATTTCACAAATTTGTATTAAAAAAAAGCATTAACTGAGATCTAAATAGTGTAATCTACACCTGCAGTACACCTCCCTCAATTAGCAACTAAACACACAAATTTTCATTACACTGCCTTCTTAAAAACAATATAATTTTACAATACAAAAAAATCATGATTTCATTAAGAATAAACTCCCTACTGTGCATGTTCTCATTGACCTCACAAGCCTCAATCCACTATTAAACATTTAAAAGTATTAATTTCATTATTTTATTTCCAAAGGAAGAGATATTACTTGACTAATTCATATACTTTTTAAATATAGAAAATTCTTCTAAAAACCAAAAGCAAACAAAAATAGCATAAAAAATACAATGAGGGTTTTATTCTCAAGTGACACAAACATACAGCTTTAAAGGTATGCACATGGGTGTTGGATGCCTACTGTTTAGAATCTCCATTGAACACTGTAGGGTATTCAGAGGTTTCTAAAGGTGATCAAGGACTGTTCATCTTCAAGTCTAATACATTATCTTGCATGTACAAATCCAATTAAATGTTTCATCCTTTGACAACTGATATGAGAGGGGGAGGGTTGTGATTGCTTTTTTTTTCATTACTGACAACCTTTCTAAGCAATTATTTATTTTATTTTCCTCTCATATGATAGCTTCTTAACTTTCAGGGATAATACGGAAGAGAATGTGCAAATTTTAATTATTTCTTTTACAGAAGGAGATCATGTTAATACAAAAAAAATTTTAAAGTCCCTCCTGAATGTTGCTCTCCAACCACGTCCATGGCCATGACTCTATTATTTTTACAAATGCTCCTTGTTCCTGTAATTTTAGATTTGCTATTCTGTTACTTTTTCTATTGAAACATCTTTCAAAATTATACAGTATTCATTCCTTAATCTTCAGTCTCTCTTAGGGAAAGTCTTCTGTTGGTGTTGGCTTTTCATAGGCCTTTATAAAATTTTCCTTAACTTTATCTTCACTGCTCACATCCCAGCTGATTTCCATTTCATTGCAATGCTTTTTCCTACATGCAGAAAGTTATTCAGTCTTTCAACATCTGGCATACAGCACAAGCACTTGTGTGAGATCAAGGTTTAAACAGTGATGGACTGTTAATTATGATAAGAAGTAGGCTTTCCAGTTAATAAATTCCTGTAAGCCTTTCATATTTTTCAAGCAGCAGTTCTCATTCCTTGGCTTATTTAGAAACTGTCTGATGAGTTTGCTGAAATGTTGGCCATAGAACTGCTTCTGGGACCATGTTATTGTGGGCCTGGAGAGGCTTCCTTATATCATCTTAAATGATTTTTCTTTCAGGTCATATAGTTATTTGAGGAATTTTTATGTGGCTTTATACGAGCAAATAAGGCCCTATACAAATTCCACTGTTGAGATAGCATCCAGTTTCAAGTGTAGATCTGACGTATTACATACAAGTCTTACAAGGAGTGGCTGAGGAGCTGGGGTTGTTTAACCTTGAGAAGAGGAGGCTTATTGCTCTCTACAACTACCTGAAAGGAGGTTGTAGAGAGGAGGTTGCTGGACTCTTCTTCCAAGTGATAGGGGACAGGACAAGAGGGAATGGCCTCAAGCTGCACCAGGCGAGGTTCAGACTGGACACCGGGAAAAAAAAAAATTCATGGAAAGGGTCATTGGTCACTGGAACAGGCTGCCCAGGGAGGTGGTTGAGCCACCATCCCTGGAGGTATTTTAAAGATGGGTCAATGAGGTACTCTGGGACATGGTGTAGAGACATAAAGGAATGGTTGGACTCAATGATCCAAGAGGTCTTTTCCAACCTGGTGAGTCTATGATTCTATGATATACACTATTCCTTTGATCTTTCTTTTTTTTCTTTCCCCTCCCGCTATAGTGCAGGAACTAAATACACGTAGCAATCAAAACACATAGTCGATCACTACTTCCATATGACTGTAGCAGATCAAGTTCTCTTTCTTCATAGCTGTGAAAGGGCCTGTAAAAGATCCACACGAAAGACACCTATAAACACAATATTACCTTCTTTTTTCTTTTCTTTTCTTTCTTTTTTTCCTTTTTAGGCAACTCACTCAGTTTGCCCATGAAGATGACCAGAAAGAAATATGACAAGATAACAGAAAATATTTCCAATAACCAGAAGGCATAACGTAAATGTAGGTGGTGACTAACAGAAAGGAAAGATTAGCTTCTATTAACAATTATATTGTATCTAGAAACCTCTTTGCTACATAGAATGAACTATTTTTGAATTTTATATTCCTGTCATACTAAGTTTATTTAGTTTATTTGCTGAGAATTAGTATATTTTATTTACATAACATTCACATTTTCAAATCAACTTTGTTAACAGCATAGAATCATAGAACATGTCTAGTTGGAAAGGACCTATAAAGATCAATGAGCTCAACTCCCTGCTCTTCACAGGGCTAACAAGAAGTAAGTCATATGACTAAAAGTGTCATCCAGCATCAGCAAGGAGTAAAGACCACAGTTCACAGTGGACTCTTACTCCTGTTTCACAGCATTGTATTTCTTTTTTCCTTCCTTGCTTAGTCTCTTAATGGAAGCATTAGCTTTTTAAGATGTGTCTCAGAAACAGCCTATTTCTTCTGATAAATAAGTCACTCCATTGTATTAACACAGTAATAAGTAAGACTGCATGATACGTATTCTTATGTAGTATGGCAATTAGTGGGTCATGACAGGGTCTGAGGATACATTTTGTAACCTAAAGATGAATTATATATCGCAGACTTAGGCAGAAGTGGTTTTCCATTGAATGTTCTGTTTCGGTAGTATAAGGTAGCTACCAAAAAAAAATATAGCTGGGGTTCCAAAAGAGCAGTGCTCCTCTTGAGGACAGCTAATTACATAAACACCTTGGGTTTCACTCTGGCACAGAAATCTTTGCATCTAACAGCAGAGTTTCACTCAAACATGACCCCATAGGATTTGAACACTTTATTCTCTAGTGTTCACTTCTCAGTGGCTCATCAGGTAAGTGTTATTCTGTCTTCTTTGTAAAGGCTCTGCTAAGAGACCAGATCAAAACTGATGATACACTTAGTCACAAAGTATGAGGAGTAAAGTGCTGCGATGTCCTCTTGTTAAGTGTATTGTATTGCACTATACTGTATTCCCAATTATACTGGAAGGAATTGAAGAAGACACGTACTTTCTAAGAAATATTTATTGCCAAATAACAGAGAAAATGTATTTTTATGTTCTTACCTTGTTTCAGAAGTTTTTCTTCAGTATTTTTCTTGCATGTGGATGCCTAAACTGTAACTTGAGTGGAAAGCATTTCCTGGGGTTTTGTGTTTTTTTAAAAAGTATGGATTCCCATAGAAATAGATACAACTGGACTCTGTGAATTACATATGATGGATATGTCAACAGTTTTCACATTACTGAACATAACTGAAAGTTGAAAACATGCTATGATGAAATTAACTGTTAAATGTTCCAACTTAAGGAGCAGTAATTGGACAAAGACGGATTTTCTTTTCTTACATATGTATAGTAGTTCAATCTAAAATTACAATGAGCTGATACTGAGTAAAGAGAAAATATATTTAAAATAAGAAACAGAGAAATTAAGACACAGTAGAAAGAACTATATTTTGTGTAATTTGCTTTCAGAGCCTGGCATTATTAACACACAGTAATGTAATTGGAAATGCTGTTTATGATGAGGTACATGCTACTGTAACAACAAAACATCTCAAATATGTCTTATAGTGGAAATATTTATATTTATTTATAGTAACCTTCATTGATAATATTAATTAAATTAAACAAACAGATGAGGTAGTTATTAAACTCTGGTCCAGAAACAGTGTCTTGGCAGTACATAAGAAGATGTTTTAAAGGACACAAATTTTCTATTTATCACACTAATTGGTTCCTATTTTGGCCAGCTGTCATAAAGCTATCTGGCAAATTATGTAGGAATGAAAGATTACTCTACTGTATTAGCAAGTCAGTGTACAAAGCTTAAGGACTCTTTGAAGTACCACTAAAAATTAAAATGATCTGATTTTCCAAAGCTTGGCTGGCTGTGAGTCCTATTTATATTCTACTCCCTGATGTAATTTTTTCCTCTTTGTATCCTTTCTAGTTGTAAATAAACAATATATTACACTATTATTTTTAATGGAAGCTATTATGCTTTGGAAATTAAATGTACAACTTCAACTGTATGGATAATACTAGCAATTCATCTACCTCCCTTAAAAAGCAGTTACAAATTATTACCAACTTACAGCAAGTGAAAGAGCTACTTAATAACAGGGTTGACTTATGCTGGTTCTAAAAGCCAACAAAACATTTCATTTTAGATGAAGGTTTGTAGAAGACTGCTATGGATCATTGCCTGTAGTATGAAATCAAGTCTTTCATTTTAAATTTCTGGCACTATTTTTTCACAATCTACTACTTAGCTTTATATACACTGGACTACTCCTAACATCTACTGACACCATCCTCAATACCATGTAAATTAAGCTAACTTCTTAAAGAGGCATTTCTGAAACTAGTCCTATATAAGTCACTTCTCAGAGGCCTTTCTTAAAGTTTTAGCTATATTTTTAGAAGAAATCTCCCATAAACACAAACATAATATTTCAAAAAGAGACAGAAATAGATCATTGCCAACTCGATAAAGTCAGAAATAAAACTGAAACATATAAATCTTATTTCACATATGTTTTTAGGCAAATTTGCAGAATGTGACATTTGCTGATTATACAACCATGGTACACTTAAACTAAACATGTCAGAGTCTTTACTGAATTACCTTGATTGTGTTCAGTTTTTTTTTTAAATAGATTAATACAGATATATCAGTCTAAAATATCTAGGCAAAAGTAGCTTATAACTGATCCAGCTCAAATCATAGAAACATTAAATGGTTTGGATTAGAAGAGACTTTTAAAGGTTATCTAGTTAAAACCCCTGCAGTGAGGAGGGACATCTTCAATAGATCAGGTTGCTCAGAGATGCATCCAACCTGACCTTGAA
Source organism: Phaenicophaeus curvirostris (assembly GCF_032191515.1). Lineage (NCBI taxonomy): Eukaryota > Metazoa > Chordata > Aves > Cuculiformes > Cuculidae > Phaenicophaeus > Phaenicophaeus curvirostris. The sequence continues at coordinate 53,631,084 of NC_091392.1, forward strand.
TGTTTCCAGGCAACTGGCTTCTACTACCACTCTGGGCAACCTATTTCAGTGTTTCATCACCCTCGTAGTAAAAAAATTCTTCCTTATATCTCATCTAAATCAACATTCTTTTAGTTTAAAACCACTATATTTCATCCTATCTTAACAGGCCCTATTAAAAGTTTGTCCCCATCATTCTTTCAAGCCCTCTTTGAGGGCCACAATAAGATCTCCCCAGAGTCTTCTCCTCTTCAGGTTGAACAATCCCAACTCTTTCAACCTTTCCTCATAGAAGAGGTTTTCCATCACTCTCATCTTTGTTTGTGGCCCTTCTCTGGACTCATTCCAACAGGGCCTGTGCACAGGGTTCCTGAGCTGGAACAGTACTCCAGGCAGAGTCTCACCAGTGCAGAGCAGAGAGGCACAATCACCTCCCTTGACCTGCTGGCCACACTTTTCTTCATGCATCCCAGGATACAGTTGTCGTTCTAGGCTGTGAGTGCATATAGACAGCTTATTTCCAGCTTTTAATTCACCACTACACCCAAGTCCTCATGAAGTTCACACCAGCCTACCTCTTAAGCTCGTTCAGATCGTGTTCCTGAGGTGTGTCAGCTGCACCACTCAGGTTGGTGTCAGCTGCAAACTTGCTGAGAGTGCACTTGATCCTGCTGTGTATGTCATTGATGAAGATATTAAACAGTACTAGTCCAAATATGGCCCTCTGAGGGACACCACTCATCACTGTTCTCCATCAGGACATTGAGCTATTGACCACTACCCTCTGGATGTGATTATACAACTAACTTTTCATTCACTGAACAGTCTACCCATCACATCCATGTCTCCAATTTAGACAGAAGGATGTTGCAGTGGACTGTGTCAAAGACCTTATAGAAATCTAGATAGAAGACACCCATAGCTCTTCCTCACCCACTGATGTAGTCACTCCTTCATAGAAGACCATTAGATTGGTCAGGCAGGACTTACCCTTGGTGAAGCCATATTGATTTCTAGGAGGATCCATTCCATGATATGCCCTGGCACAGAGAGGAGCCTGAAAGGTCAATCGTTCCTAGAGTCCTCGTTCCCAACCCTCTTAAAAAAGTGAGATGTTTCACTTTTTACAGTCACCAGGGATTTCACTTGACTGCCATGGCTTTTCAAATATCATGGAGAGTGGCTTGACAACTACATCAGCCAATTCCATCAGGACTCTGGGATGCATTTCACCAGGTCCCACAGACTCACATATACTGAGCCTCCTCAGGTGGTCACAAACCTTACCTTCTCCTACAGAGGGAGGGACTTTGCGCCCTCAGCTCCCATTGTGTAGTCCATCCATTCAGGAGGCTTAAGAAAAGACATTGCCAGAGAAGACTGAAGCAAAAAACTATTGAGTACCTCAGCCTTCTCTTTATCCGTTGTTACCAGTTTGCCACTCTTCTACACTGAGGGTACATTTTCTTTGACCTTTGTTTTCTGACTGACATACCTGTAGACGTCCTGCTTATTATTCTTTGCATCCCATGCAAAGTTCAGCTCCAGGTGTACCTTGGCCTTCCTGACCACAAACCTACACAACCGGGCAGTGTCCCAATAGTCTTCCCAGGATACCCATCCCTGCTTCCACTGCTTGTACATCTCCTTCTTGCCCTTTAGGTTGATCAGCTGGTCTCTACTCAGCCATGCTGGTCTCTTGCCTCCCCTTCTTGATTTCTTATACACAGAAAAAGGTCTTGGAATCTTTGGAAAGCATTCTTAAAGATTTGCCATCTTTATTTTGCTTCCTTCCCTGGGGACAGCTTCCATGGGGGTCCTATTCACTAACTCCTTAAACAGTTAGAAGTCAATTTTCCTAAAATTTTGGCTCCTGATTTTACTCTTCGTCTGACTCTTATCTTTTAGGACTGTGAATTTGACCAGTATGTGATTACTGCAGCCCAGGCTACCTCTAATCTTGACGTCACTGCTTAGTTCACTTGTGCCGGTGACCATCAGATCTAGTATCGCATCTTCTCTGGTATGCTTATCTGTTACCTGGCTTAAGAAATTATGCTTAGTGTACTCCAGAAACCTCCTGGATTGCCTACATCTTGCCATGCTGCTTTTCCAGCAGATGTCAGGGTGGCTGATACCCCCAGAGCAGGATGAGAGATGCTCATGCACAGAACTGAGTCCTTTGAACAGGGTTATGGGTCACTGTTGGTGTATCCAAGGGCACTTGTAAAATTTTCTCAAGTTGGATTGAATTGGAAGAGAGTCCATGAACCTCTGTTATGCTGAGTTCATGTAGTCAGATGGCCAGCGGTCCCAGCCACCTACTCACATACATGCACAATGCCTGCTACTGACTACCTTAAACTATATGCAACATCTATGTGAACATTCCATAGCCTACAGGAACAGTTTCTACTGCCTATTCACAGCTACCGCATCTGTGTACATTTTAGTCAATCCTGTAGCAGAAACCACCTGGGAGAGCCTCTGGAATAGTCAGACTTCCCACTGTAGCCATATCATTCATTTCTAGTTTGAGCAACAGGAAGACTATACGGTGTAGTCTCAGGACAAGGATGGTTTGTAGATGCTGCATCAGAAGCCAGACTTCAAAACACAACTAAAAGAACAGGAAAAACACTATAGCACATGCTTCAACCTAAATACCCTGAGTTATCTCACCTGAATGAAAAATTAGTTTGTTAAACAATTAGTCAGACACATAATTAGTGTAAACATAAACTGAGAAATGCAAATCTCTTTCCCATTTTGTCTCTTATTTTCTTCTGATTGTCTTATTTCTGTTATTCATTCAGTAACAATAACTGAAAATGAATTTAGTGTCAGCACGCATTTGGAATGGAAAAATTGAATGTTTTATCCTAAATAAGCTTATTAAGGCATTGAATGAAGCTGGCTTTCTGCCTGCTTCTTTTGATGAACAGGTGCACAGAGCAAGGGAAACAATATATATAAATTAGAACATTAGATATCATGGTTTTTGTAACTGAAAACTTCATAGGTAAGTGTTACGCAAGTACTGGATTTTTGGAGAGGGAGGGAGGAGAGGTATTTTATTTTTATATTTTAGCCTGGAGTAGTAAATTCATCTTACTTTTCAAAGAGAGAAAGAAGTTGAAGCAAGTCTCTGATCTCCAGTTTCTTAACTGTTATTCATGTTGGATAGGACAGCTTTACCATAAATTACATTAATTTCAATATATAAAGGTGGTTAAATTAAACAATCTTGGAAGACATCTGATATTTCAAATTACGTCTTTATCAAGATCAGACTAAATGGTTTTGTCCCCCTCACAGTAACATTTAAAAGAAAAACATCTAATTCATATTTTTCATCTATGCTGAGTTTTGTGTACTTAATTACTCTCTAGCTTCAATACAACGTAGGCCACAGATAGCATTACCCCTTCATATTTGGTTTAGACTGAGGAAGGAGTTTATGGTCCTTTGGGCAGATATATAAACAAGAATATATTGTCTAGGAGTTGTACTCAGTGTCAGCATTTTCAAGTAGTAAACTTGATGGACAGAATTCATAAACATTGGTACCTTCCAAATCAGAGATTGAACACTCGGTTAACTATCAATTCACTCTGCAATGCAGTTGAATGCAGTCACTTTGCTGTGTATATGGACCCATGACAGCTAAAAAAAATATATATAATAATTTTAGATAATACAGCAGGGTTTAAATAGAGTTATGTAAAGAAAGAGTATCAAATTTAGAAACTTACAGTGCATCTAAGATCCTTGCAAAACCTTGAATCATGTTATCCATACAAGAAATAAACAAATGTGCCATGAAATTAATTTTGATATGTAAAGAAAATCAAATTCCTATGTATTTCCTTGTATTTGAGGAAAATGAATGACACATAAGTGAACTCAGTCTCCATATGGAACTATTTTTAGTGCATTTCCACTGACATAAATGAGGCTAGAAAGTGTAGAAATAGAATGTAATTCAATAGCACAAAGGCCAGGGTCATACACTTAGGGACTAATAATAGTTTCTACTAAGACCTGAAAGCTTATCATTTGGAAACAGAGGAGGATAAAAGCCTGGGAGTATTAGTTGATCACAATATGACTATGGGCCACCATTGTGCTATGTCTGGAAAAAATGTAAATTTGATCTTAAAACACATCAAGCACAGGTTGGGTTGGTTTTGTGCAATGATAAGGTGCTCGTGTTATTGAATAAGACATTGGCAGTCCGAAGTGTACTGCTACTCTAGCTCCTGTCTGTTGGCACTCTTCCTAAGTCAGCTTCTACTGCTCCCACTTGTGCCAGAACAAGCCCTGAAACAGGGAACAGTGCACTGAGTCTAGGGCATCGGACAGCAGAAATCTTAGACTGAAAAGTCTTTGAAGCATGTTACAAGAGTGATCAGAGGGATAAAGATGGGATAATAAGAGACTGATTTTTGTATAAGGTTACTTAGGTTGGCTCTCCTATGGGAAACACAAAAAATGACAAGGCAGGTTTTGAAAATTTTTCCTGAGAGCTTTGCTTCACGCATCCAAGCAGATCATGACAGTGTGATCTTGGATGGAATGAGATTTCAGGGACACTACATATCTGTTATTGTTTTTGTTTCTACCTAAAACTAAGAAGCAGAGAAATGTACTGAGACGAATAGTATACCCACATAATTTAGATATCATAAAAGTTTCTTTATTTATGGCAGATTTTTGTGTAGGAGATGTGATGCTCCCTAGTATGAGATAAAAAGATATAATTCCAAAGATTAGCAAGAAATACTGGAAACAATTATTTCATAATAACTCTTAGCACAGAACATCTATACAGACTTGTCACTAAGAACCCAACAAACGACTCTCCAAAACTGAGACATTTCTTTCCAGGACATCTGTTGGTAGTAGTAGCATAATATCAGGTCTGAAACATGATATATGAAAACAAAATAACTAAATGGTCAAGTATTGGCCATCAGTAATAAACCACTCAGTCATATGATCATAGACAAAAAACCTGTAAAATAGGCAGGAATGCCACATGTACTGAGCAGCAGATAAATATTTAAGTAACAGAGTAATATCAACATCTTATGTCTGTAAAAGAATTAATGTTATGGACCATAATTAAAATTGCTCCCCAAATGAAAGGAAATATTTCAGAGAAATGGATACTTATGGTATATCACAAAACCAGTCTGACATATTCCCTACTGGATATACTGGTGAAGAATACAGAAGGAACATATGCTATAATAAATGAAATGCCAAGGTAAACTGGCACACAAAAACAAGTACAAAATCTTTTTCTTAAAGGTAGGATCTACTATGTCTTAATGTGATGAATAGATCACTGAATTTAAATTGATAATCTGTATGTCTGAGATTGCTTTTGCTGACTGATGAGGAGACAGTTGATTTATCAGCTGCTAAAGATGCCAAAAAAAAGGGCTATAACATACAATCATCCAGAGGATTTCTTCTAGAATTTTTAGTAGGTACCAAAACAAATGTACACATACATATGTTCTCCAGTATAAGCTGAACCTTTTTCTATGTGTCAAGTTTGTTAGCATTATGCTTTTATTCTTAGAAAAGAAAAGGTCAAAGAAGAGAATTTTATGGTGTGTTCATAAGAATACTGACCGACGACTTCAAAACAACTTAGTGCAGGCATCTGAGGGGAAAAAAATACACTGCCTTCTGAAAGATAAAGCCCATGAAAGAGTAAAACATAAATAATGCATAGATAGAAAAGATAATCAAAATACATTCCAGGGTTCTGTAGTAAGAAGTCAAATGTGTGACTTCTTTTTGTAGATTAACAGACAGTGAAGGAAATAAATATTTGCAATAAAACAAGGACCCATGTAAGTCTGAATGATTAACATAAAATAGTCATAGATAGTAATATCCTTCAAGTTTAAAGAAAGACACTTCTGGAAAACAACAATAAATACTTGTAGGGGTGGAAGGGAATACAGTCTGAAGAGGAAAACATAACAACAAAAAAATCTCTCATTTCCCACTTAAGAATGTAACTGAGGTGCAGAATTTGTTCTAGGACATATTGGAAAGTATCATGAAGAGGTCTTTGTGTGGAGTCAAGTTCTAATTGCTAGATGAATAACAGGTACTTTGAACAAGCTATCTTTCAGTAAATAACAGAGAAGGCCCTGTGTAATAGTACATGGTTTAAAATTACATATAAAATTCTACTTATAGTTGATGGAAAACAGCAATACATTGAACAAAACAATTGAAGAGTGAAACAACTCTCTTCTGTATGGTAATAATGTCACCAGATAAAAATAAATTAAATAAAATTAGGTAAGAATTTACTCAAATATAAACAAAGTGAAAGAGGCATACAAAAGAGATGGAATGGAAAAAAATATTTTTCTTCCAACTAGGTACACTTTTTTTGTTTGCAAATTAATGTATGGGACACATATGAATTTTAAACTGACATTGCCATGTTTCCAGAGTTCTAAAAATTATTTCAAAAATCTACTCTGTTTCCATGCAATATTAATGTAATGGTATAAGGATGTGTGTGACTGGGGTGTTCTGGATGTGCCCAAACCCAGAACAGGGAACTAAGCTTTTGTTTCCTTTAACATGACTCCTAAACACACAACCGGAGTGAAGCCAGTAAACATTACTCGTTTCTTGTGTGAGGGCAATAATTTCAGCTCATCACTTCCTTTGATTTTATTTCAGATTCTCTAAAAATAAAAATTTGTGACAAATAATAGTGTTTGTTTCGGTTTGTTTTTTTTTCCTCTTGAAAATGTTTCTTCCTTCTATCGAAAAAAGTAGCAAGACAATGGAAAAATTGCTATTATTGTATATTCGAGAATGAAATGTATTTTTATCATCATGGTTTTGTTACTAATACATAAACTTAGAAACTATAAATGTCACGAATTAAGGAGAGGACAGAGCAAATGAAATAAACAAAACAAAACAAAACAACAGGGGAATGTACTACCCCATATTGAATGCCCAGTATAAAATGTGTTCTGGAAAGATCTACAAAGAGAATACTGTTTAGCAGTGGAAAAATTTTACAGCCTTATAGAATCTTAATACTCTTTAGCAAAAAAAATACAATCTTATTCACATCTAGTGTTAGAAGCTATATAGCCACAGTAGGAAACTACATGAATTCAAGGAACTATGGCTACCAAGAGGCCATACATGAAAAATATATGATGAAAATATGAAAATTGTATTTTTCAGGCTATGAAGATTGTACAGAGAAGGAAATTACAATGAAGAAGACAATGCTGATGGCTCTAGGAAATCTAGGAAATGTGTTGGTGACCACAGCACAGTAAGGTTGATCAGAGCTGATTCAAGATGATTTGGGACTTGAGCATAGCATTTTGAGAATCTCTTGGGCATTAATGGATAAGAAGGCTGAGTTTATGTCACAGCCCACTTTAAAAAAAAGTCAGCTCTCAAATCACTCAGGAGGAGTGTGTAAACAATACTGTTAGTAAACAAGGTGCATGTTCTTAGAACATGGGATTCAATGACCGAACAACCTTTACGTGACACAGCTCCAACAGGAAAAAATGCAGCCCTCACTCAGCAATGATTGGCAGCATTGTAGAAATCTGCTTAAGGGAACCAGGAAAAACAGCAGGGAGAGCCCTAATGCTTCCTGAAGTTAAAGGTGAAATCAAAACAAAACTGCTGGCTACAGCCCACTGCAGCCATGTGTGTTGCAAAGAGAAAAGGGAGAAAAGGGAGAGAAAGAGAGAAGAGGGAGAAAAGAAGAAAATAAGAAAAGACAGGAAAGGAGAAAAGGGAGAAATAGTTACAAGAGAAATAGGGAAGATGAGAGATTTTCACCACCTTAGGAACTCTGGGTGTAGCAACCCATGTTTCTTTGTCCAACTAGTCCAGAAGATGGTGAGTGTCCATGCACTAAACAGACACAAGACACCAGACAGCACCCAGAAAACACACCACTGCAGGCGCTCACAGGGATTTTTAAGTTCTCAGTCCCCACTCTTCACTGGATCAGGTGAAAGACAGGTAACAGGCTCAGGCATGGACCCCCAGGAGGCACATCCAGACATGATCTCCAGCATTTGTGGCCTTGCCACTGTGGGCTGGGGCCCATCACCTGTTTTGAGCCATTAACCTATGCCATGCCCAGTCCATACAGTTGCCATTGTAGTTTGAGCTAAATTAGACTCAGTTTTGAGACTGACCAGTTGCTGTAATAATACCATTTTTCTGAGAGCTAACTGCATGTTTTTGAGACAGTTTTCTTCTCTAAAAGTGATAACACAGGGCATTGATTTGCAAAAAGGCCAATGCTTACACTTAACCGGGGCCATCCTCAAGCTGATGGAAAGGGGCTGCACCTCAGGGGAAGGGCACAGGACCCTAAACTGACCAACAGAGTATTCCATCCCATATACATCATACTCAGTATAAAATTGAGAGATCACGAGTATCTGTCTCTATTCTGCGGTGGCTGATGTCCGGTGAGTACCTCATCTGTCTGTCTGTTCCTGATCCCAGATCCATGTGTTCCTGGATCCAGTTCCTGAATCTAGCTCCCTCCTAGCCATTGACCCATTCCCTCATGTCTGCTTTGCAGCATTTGCGGTAATGTAGAGTCATCGAGGGGTGCTGTTGGGGCAAGATATCATATATTTGTATATATTTTATTACTTTCTTCTTCTTCATCATCATTTTCTACTTCTTCTTCTTCTCCTTCTCCTTCTTCTTCTCTTTACTATTATTATTATTGTTGTTGTTGTTATTATTTTTATTATTTTGTTAAAGCTATAGTTTTAGTTTCCAAGTTTCAAGTCTTTTTCCTCTCATTTCCCTCTCCCCTTTCTTTGTAGGGTGGCAGGGAGGAAGGGATTTTGGAAGCTTAACTGCATGCTTTTAGCTGCCAAAATTTGGCCTGTGTGGCTAAACTGTGGCAGTTGCTAATAAGGACAACCAAGAGGCCGACTCTATACGGCACTGTCAGTAGAGTTCAGTACACTGTGTAGTCAATTACAGATGCTGATAGGGTGGACACTGAGAGTTGCTTGCCATGAAGAACACAACACTACAATGGAAAACAGAAGGGTAGACTTAATATATAGGTAAAGTAAGCAATTATCTGGGGGAATAACAACCTCCATGAGAGGAAGGCATGGGCCTGCTGTCCACCTAATTATGGCAGAGGACTGAAGATGAAGCCACTTTCAGCTCCTGACACACAACCTCAGGCCTTATAGCAGGGAAGTGCCCTCAGCAATAGCAGAAGATGCAGAAATAACCCCATTCATATCTTTCCCGTATGTATAGGATCAACTGCCTATCCCTAGGTTTCATGTAACCACTATAAGTAAAAGCTGGCAGAGCAGCTCTAAAGTTTCTAAAGTTTCTTCTTAACACTGTACAATGGTCTGCAGTTTGCAGGCATATTTTATAATCACTTTTTTTCCTCAGAAGGAGGGGGATATTTGTTCAAAATCCCTCAGTTGAGAAAGGGTTATTCATAAGTTCAGAAGCCCACCTCCAATAACAAAAGTTAGAATTTATTTCACTTACCACAATAAGTGACTTCTGAATCACAGAATACCAGATCAAGCCATTAAAAAGATGAACCTTTATAAAATTTATTTATTGTAATTGGTGAGATTTTTGTTGCTCTATAATAATTCTTTTTTTCCACTCAGGCTGTAAGCAATCAATAGCTATGACCTTTCACCACATTGAAAGTCTTGGCTGAGAGAAGGAAAATTTATTACAAGTGTACACAAGGGGTAATGACAAGAGATGTCCTGCTGCACAACTGCCGTTATGTCATAATATGTAGGAGCGAATATTTCAGGGACCAGTGCTAAACAAATCTTTCTTTCCTCTGATAAAGTCAACCCAGTTTATTACATTAACCTCATGTGTGCATTGCTGCAGTCTGTGCTACTGATAATATTACTTTAAGATTCTTGGGTGAAAAAGGCCTTTGTGAAGTGCTTTACAAATAGATTAAGAATCAATTAAATCCACATTTCTATTCAATAAATCAACTCAGCAAGCTCTATTGTACTCTGGCTTACCGGTATGGTTCAGAATTAAAACCACAACCCTTATTTTGCAAATATGAGTCAGTAATTATTTCCAACAGTTAAGTGGCTTTCTTTCCATCTTGCTCTCTGCCTATAATCATTGCTCAAAAGGCAGCAAGAGTAATTGTGTGAATGCCAGAAATCATCATTTAAATAGAAATGCTCATTGGTCTGTTGCCAGAGAACTTGGAAAGGTTAATAAAAACATTAATACTGTATTCTACTGGAAAAGTGGGGATATTGTTATCTCGGATTATAAACTTACCTTGGTCATAAACTCAGATTCCATGTTCTAAGTACGTACAAAGTTTAATGGAGAATTTGAAACAAAAATAAATGATCTGGCCAGCAAAGAAGAATTTATAGGACTGAATTTGAAATAAAAGCTGCAGTTTTATCTTGATAAGTCGATTGTAAAATAAGGAATCTGTTTATAAAATGTGAAATGAGAGATTAAGATTCTACGTTGCATATACAAACATACTTTCAAGGCTTGTTGATATTTTATGTCTACTTGATACCTGCAGATTGTATTTTAGAGTGATTTGAACTATATAAGGAAGAGTTCTTTCAAGTTACACAGATCTCCTTATTACTAATGAAGAGTTGTGCCCTAAACACACTTTGTAATGTGTGTTTAGAACTCTCTAGTTCTAAGTACCAAAAGACATGGATACTCCTGCTGGACTCCTTAAGAGATTTTTTTACACAAGTGAGTCTCACTGTCTGAAAACCATTTTTAATTATTTCTCTACTTATTAGTTAAGATAGGTTTCATAATCCTAATTTTTTTTCACATGACTTGGTGGTTAAATATTAGTAAGTAATAGGGCATGAAGGACTCACATTCATAGCTGAAATATGGCTTAGATGTATGCTTTAGAATATACATTTTGTTTACCATTGCTCTGTAGATGTTTTCCGAAGTCCTTTAATTTCCTGTAGAGTCCTTTCTGCTAATGCTGCTGAATTCTCCTTGGTATGACTTTATTATTGAGAATAGATTGGTTTAAGGCTCCTCCATGTTGTCCTAAAATAATTTAATATCATTCATTATTTTAAAGATCTTTACTCAAGTAATGTGAAACTGTACAGCATGGCCTATGGAGCACAGTACCATATAGTATGCCCTTATATAGCTTTTCATGCTTCATAAAACTACACTTCATGGAGTATAGCCTTGCCTGTTTATTGATGTTTGTAACCTAGACAAATGTCTCCCCTCTTTGAGGCTGCCCTCTTTTACATGTTCAATATTCTATGCACTCTAATGTAAGGACCAAATATTTTTTAAATTACTTCAGTTTAACACCATCAATAGAGTTTAGTTGTTTGAATCTGAGGAGTGTGCACTCAAGCAAGCAGTTCTCAGCTAAGCCAGCATGTAGATGTAGTACATGTAAGTTAGAGCATTAAAGGTAAGAAGCATACTCTGTAGCACCTTTTTCCTCAGGGCAAACAGAACTTCTCTGTGCAGTTATTCATTTGATAGGTGTTGGTATTTTACAAATTCATTCCTTATAACTTCACAGAAATGTTGTATACTTAGTGTTCTTGGTGAAATATCAGGTCCATAAGGCTTGCATGATCTAAGTCACAGTCTGTGGCTAAGAGCATCAGCTTCAAAGAACTTGAAATAAAGATTATCAGTTCTCTGTCTCTCTTCGGTCTTTTCCTTTTTTCTACTGTTTTTCTTGACTAGCCACAAGCTCAAAAAATTTTAATAGTGGGGGACAAGAAAAAAAAATGATAAAAATGTAGATCATGTTGATGTGTATAACAGTACACTGAACAGAGACTTAGTAGAAGAAGTCACATCTAAGTTATTTTTGGAAGGTTAAATTAGTACAGAAATATAATCATGGAATTATAAAAGAGACTTTAAGAAACAGCTAAAAAAGTATTCAGATAAAAACATTTTAGACAAAACCAATGTTTTTAAAACAGGTTGCACAGTGAAAATACCCTTTGATGTAATTTTAGGAATGTTAGAATCTGTCAACTTATGGAGAGAATTCTTTGTCACATCACCTGGTAAATGTTGCTACCATTACTGGCAATGGCTGCAGGCTTTGTATGGACCTGAAGGGTCCTGACGTGTCTGAGCTTGTCTCAGTCTGACCTGGATTTACCTTATTTTAACTGTTGTCCTCCTGACAAGTGACTATCACTTGGCCTGTTTCATCTAAAGCTCTGTGAATACCTTAGGTTGAAGCTTTCTCAAACCTCAGACTAATTGACTGCAAAGCAAACAATATCCCTTTGCATCCTCTGAGACTGGGGGAAGCTATTCCAGGCTTTGTGGGGAACAGATGAGAAAGAAGCAGCCTGTGCAGAGAAATGTGTAGAGGGAAGCCAAAGACGTCCCCAAGAATGATGTGGAAGGAAGCTTCTACACCACACTTCTCCCAGGAGAGAGGAGGGAGAATTCCCCACCCTGACCTCCCAGCAAAGAACTTGGGATACTGACTGCTTCTAGTAACTTCCCTCTCCTGCTTGAGTAAAATGGAACTATCAGACTTAGGGCAAGAGAATTATTGGAAGACTGATTGAAGACACCCAAGAAAGGGGGTATATAAGTGGAAGTGTTTGTATGACCTTCTTAGCTGTATACAGTTTGCACATATCCTATTAGATTACTCCATAAGTTAATGTGATAATTGGCCTAATAATAATTTCTTAGCTCCATGTATATGTTCACTTTTGCACATAATAAGATGCTGTGTGATATCTGAGAGTAATGGAAAAGGCAAACATACTTTAAAAGAAAGGCTTAATCAAATAACTGGCTATAATTACATGGGAAGAACCAGCTATGCAATATGAGTCATATTGAGTTTGTAAAAAAACCCAAATCAAGTCAAATTCATTTTGTTTCCTACTAAGAGGGAGCAGTAGGCTTTGTAGATTTAAACTGCTGAGAAAAAGAGTAAACTTGAATTGATGTATAAAAGGATGGAAATTTGTGACTGTGGAGGTTGACATTGCACGAAGGGGCAACAATCAGAGTTCAGTGCTGGTGGAAGTCACTTTCCAGCGTATGCCTAGTTCTGTCCTAGCATTGTTCTCCTCAAATGTCATGAGTAGTTTAAATCCAACTGGACATTTGATGCTAAAATTGCAACAAGCAGAGATTCAGCAAGTCATGTTTGTGAATGTGACCTCCTGTACTCCTTTCTCACTGGCGTGTAGACTGATGGATTGTTGGGAGAGGCACAATTGCACATTAAGTTGGAAGCACCCCTTAAGTCTCCGACAAGAGATATGAGTACATAAGGAAATCCATACCTGGAAAATGTGGGAGTTATACATGTCCTGTAAGAGAGGAGCGGGAAGGTGACATAACCATGCATATTTCAGAGAGGGGCAGGTAGGGGTGAGGAGTTGTGGGGATTAGTTATAAGGGTTGGGGTGTGAAATTTGTAGGTGCTTAAGGTACTGGGATCAGCGTGGCCAGCAGGTCGAGGGAGGTGATTCTGCCCCTGTATTCCACTCTTGTGAGACCTCATCTGGAGTATTGTGTCCAGTTCTGGAATCCTCAGCATAAGAAGGATATGGAAGTGTTGAAACAGGTCCAGGGGAGGGCTACAAAGATGGTCAGAGGGCTGGAGAACCTTCCATATGAAGACAGGCTGAGAGAGGTGGAATTGTTCAGCTTGGAGAAGAGAAGGCTCTGAGGAGTCTGTCCAGTAGCTGAAGGAGGGCTACAAGAAAGCAAGGGAGGGACTGTTTACAAAGGCTTGTAGTGATAGCACTAGGGGCAATGGCTATAAATCAGAGAGGGGCAGATTTAGGCTAGACATAAGGAGGAAATTTTTCACAATGAGGGTTGTGAGTCCCTGGAACAGATTTCCCAGGGAAGTTGTGGATGTCCCATCCCTGGAAGTGTGAATGCCAGGTTGGATGGGGCCTTGAGCAGCCTGCACTAGTGGGAGGTGTCCCATGGCAGGAGTGTTGGAATTAGATGATCTTTAAGGTCCCTTCCAACCCAAACCATTCTATGGTTCTTTGATTCTATGAATATTTCCATTATTGCCATTCATTCCATACTGATAAGATACTCTAAGACCTGATCGTGATGCAGGGTGCTATCCATTTTGACTGAAGAAATCTCATTTCTGTGAGGTCTTTCTATCATCACTTTATATCCAGACAGAATATATACAAAGCACAGCAAGGTTACCATAATCCTCATGTCATTCCTCATCACCCATGAGAACTCTTGAACTTCCCTGTTCACCCACTGTGAAGCTGAGGAACTAAAGGATTTCAATAACAAGAAAATATATATTGTTGCTTCTGCAAGGGTAAAAAAAAGAGAGAGAGATAGAAGAAATGTCATAGGAAAAAAGATTATGAGAAATATTACAATTTTGCAGAATATTATAAGGTAAAAACTAGGGAAGAGTTTATTTGTCCACAAGTAAATGGGTATCAGGAATCATTGTTATGCCTAGCGCTGGTTTTGTTTTACTCTTATTTCAAACTAATAGATAGGAAGGAAGTGCTAGAGTATCATTAGTAAAATCGTTTGTACTTTCAAATAGTTATTAATGTTATAAGAAAAAATTAATTTTTCCTTTTAGAAATACTAAGGTTCTGACTATATCATAGAATCATAGAATCACTAGACTGGAAAAGACCTCTTAGATCACTCAGTACAACGATTCATATCTGCCACTAAACCATGTCCCTGAGAACCTCGTCTACCCATCTTTTAAAGACCTCCAGGGATGGTGACTCAACCCCCTCCCTGGGCAGCCTCAGCCAGTGCCCAATGACATTTCTGTGAAAATTTTTTCCCCATGTCCAGTCTGAACCTCCCCTGGTGCAGCTTGAGGCCATTCCCGCTTGTCCTATCACCTTGCAGCCAAATCAGAAATCAGTGGATAAGTACCATCCAATTAAGTAACTCACAAAAATGAGTGGCAAGAGGATGGTAGACTGTGGGATTGTTCATAACATAAAGTAGGTGTTGAATTATTCTCAGATCTGATGTGTCTCTAAATAATGTAAAATTACCGCTTTCGGTAGATGCTCAAACCATGAACATATCTGATAGTTATATATTGTCCATGAAAATTTTATAGAATTCTTCAGTTGGTGGGAATATATTTTTATATTTATTATATTTTTCTTTATGACTTTGTGCTTTATGTCTTCTTACTTTATGTACAAGTAGATTGTTTAGCACTAGAAGGTGTACACAAATAGAGCAAAGTGGTGTATTTATTTTGTCATGAAACAACAGTCAAAACAATCATAAGAATCGTGGGATATATTCTTCTCAATCATGTCAGTTTCTGGGTTTAAATATCTCTGGGTCTAGAGACAGCAAGAGTTCTGTTTCTTATGAGGTGCCTTCATTGATCTAATCAATAAGAATTATTTCCACTAGATAGCATATATGTTCAAATACTTCCACGTAAGGATAATTAGGCATACAAAATCTATATATATTTTCTGTAATGGATTTATCCATTTTTTATCTTATGTATAGTAAAATGAAATAATTCGATATTATTGTTTTTCTGAAGTAAAAGATGTTAACGATTTGCTATAATAAAGTCATTCTTTATTTTTAAAATCATAGAATCATAGAATAACCAGATTGGAAGAGACCCACCAGATCATCGAGTCCAACCATTCCTATCAAAAAACTAAACCATGCCCCCCAGCACCTCGTCCACCCGTGCCTTAAACACCTCCAGGGAAGGTGAATCAACCACCTCCCTAGGCAGCCTGTTCCAGTGCCCGATGACCCTTTCTGTGAAGAATTTTTTCCTAATGCCCAGCCTAAATCTCCCCTGGCAGAGCTTGAGGCCATTCCCTCTTGTCCTGTCCCCCATCACTTGGGAGAAGAGGCCAGCACCCTCCTCTCTACAACGTCCTTTCAGGTAGTTGTAGAGAGCAATGAGGTCTCCCCTCAGCCTCCTCTTCTCCAGGCTAAACAACCCCAGCTCTCTCAGCCGCTCCTCATAAGGCCTGTTCTCCAGCCCCTTCACCAGCTTTGTTGCTCTTCTCTGGACTCGCTCCAGAGCCTCAACATCCTTCTGGTGGTGAGGGACCCAGAACTGAACACAGGATTCGAGAAGCGGTCTCACCAGTGCCAAGTACAGAGGGAGAATAACCTCCCTGGACCTGCTGGTCACACCATTTCTGATAGAAGCCAAGATGCAATAGGCCTTCTTGGCCACCTGGGCACACTGCTGGCTCTCATTCAGTCGGCTGTCAGCCAACACACCCAGGTCCCTCTGCTCCAGGCAGCTTTCTAGACAGACTTCTCCTAGTCTGTAGCACTGCATAGGGTTGTTGTGCCCCAAGTGCAGGACCCGGCATTTGGCCTTGTTAAACCTCGTGCCATTGGACTCTGCCCAGCGGTCCAGCCTGTCCAGATCCCTTTGCAGAGCCTCCCGACCCTCCAGCAGATCAACACTTCCACCCAGCTTAGTGTCGTCCACAAACTTGCTAAGGGCGCACTCAGTGCCTTCATCCAGGTCATTGATAAAGATATTGAACAGGGCTGGACGCAGCACTGAGCCCTGGGGAACCCCACTTGTCACTGGCCTCCAGCTGGATTTCACACCATTTCCCACCACTCTCTGGGCCCGGCCATCCAACCAGTTTTCCACCCAGGAGAGTGTGCGCCTGTCCAGCCCAGAGGCTGACAGTTTCCCAAGCAGAATGCTGTGAGAAACTGTGTCAAAGGCTTTGCTGAAGTCCAGGAAGACCACATCCACAGCCTTTCCCTCATCCAGCAGCCGAGTCACTTTGTCATAGAAGGCGATCAGGTTAGTTTGGCAAGACCTGTGTTTTGTGAACCCATGTTGACTGGGCCTGATCACCCAGTTATCGTGCATGTGCTTCATGATAGCACTCAAGATCACCTGCTCCATGACTTTCCCTGGCACTGAGGTCAGACTGACAGGCCTGTAGTTCCCTGGGTCCTCCCTGCGACCCTTCTTGTAGATGGGCACAACATCAGCCAGCCTCCAGTCCAGTGGAACTTCCCCAGTCTTCCAAGACTGTTGGAAGATGATGGAAAGGGGTTTGGCCAGCACATCCGCCAGCTCCTTCAATACCCTTGGATGAATCCCATCCGGCCCCATAGACTTGTAGGTGTCTAGTCGGGCTAGCAAGGCTCTGACCACCTCCTCTTGGATCACGGGAGCCTCATTTTGCTCCTCTAGCTCCTGGGTTTGTACACAGATGGAACAACTTTCTTTACAATTCAAGACTGAGGCAAAGAAGGCATTAAGTACCTCAGCCTTTTCCTCATCCCCTGTCACTGTTGTTCCTTCTGCGTCCAATAAGGACTGTATGGTCTCCCTAATCCTCCTTTTATTATTTATATATTTATAGAAGGATTTTTTGTTATCTTTCACAGACTTTGCCAATCTGATTTCTAGCTGAGCCTTAGCCCTTCTGATTTTTTCTCTACACAGTCTCACTTCCCTTCTGTAGTCCACCCAAGAGGCCTGTCCCCTCTTCTAGAGCCCATAAACATTTCTCTTCTTCTTTATATCACTCAAAATCTCTCTGTTCAACCAAGCTGACTTTCTCCCCTGACGGCTTTTGTTCCAGAACATGGGGATGGCTTTCTCCTGAGCTGCTAGGATTTCCTTTTTGAAGAGCTCCCTGCCCTCATGGGCTCCCTTGCCCTTAAGTACTGTCTCCCATGAGACTTTGCCAACCAGCCTTCTGAAGAGTTCGAAGTCTGCCCTCTGGAAATTTAATGCTACTGTCCTACTAACCACCCTCTTCACTTCACCTAGAACAGAAAACCCTATCATGTCATGATCACTTTGTCCTGGGTGTCCACCTACTGCCACATCCCCCACAAGGCCTTCTCTGTTCACAAACAGCAGGTCCAGGAGGGCACCCTCCCTTGTTGGTTCATCACCAGCTGTGCAAGGAAGTTGTCTTCCATGCACTCCAGGAACGTCCTAGACTGCTTCCTTTCTGCTCTATTGTACTTCCAGCAGATATCAGGAAGATTGAAGTCTCCCACAAGAATGAGAGGCATCTATCTAGAGATTAACCCCAGCTGTTTATAGAAGAGCTCATCAGCTGCTTCTCCTTGGCTGGGTGGTCTGTAACAGACTCCCATCACAAAATCTACCTTCTGGTGGGCTCCTCTGATTTTAACCCACAGGCACTCAATCTCCTCATCGCCACAATCCATCTCAACGGTGTCCAAGTCCTCCCTTACAAAGAGGGCTACCCCGCCTCCTCTCCTACCCTTCCTATCCTGCCTGAAGAGTTTGTACCCCACCATAGCTGCACTCTAGTTATATGAGTCATCCCACCACGTTTCCGTGATGGCAACGACATCATAGGCTCCTTGCCCTACGACAGCTTCCAACTCTTCCTTCTTATTACCCATGCTGTGTGCATTGGTGTAAATGCACTTCAGCTGAGCTGCCAAGCCTTCAGCCCTCTTAGAGGGAACAGAGTTCATTCCCAATTGCCTGGTCACTGGAGTAGCTAGCTCGAGAGTGCCCATATCTCTCTTAGCATCCTCAGGTGTGTTCTCCCCCACTTTCTGTGTGGTGAGGTAGTGGTGGTCCACACCAGCTCACCTTCTCCGAATCACCATTGCCCCACGTCCAGGCTCGTTCCTGTCTAGCCTGGTCTCAACCCCCTCCCCCTTCACATCTAGTTTAAAGCTCGATTTATGAGCTTAGCTAGGTTTTTAGCAAGGGCTTTAGTACCCCTAGGAGACACAAGTGTCCCATCCTTAGCAAGAAATCCTGGGGGGGTGTGAGCCACCCCATGATCAAAGAAGCCAAAGCACCTCTCCTCACACCAGGCTCGGAGCCAGGCATGAATCGAATTCTTCTTCCTGACTTCCCTCTCCTCTCTATTTAGCCTTGGAATAGAGCAGAATACTATTTGTGCCCCAGAGCCCTCCATCATTTTCCCAATGGCCCTGAAGTCATTCTTGATGGTTTTGGTCTTTTTGTTTATACTAGATCATCGTTACCAGTTTGGACTACTATCAGAGGATAGTCGTCTGTCTCGTGGACCAGGGAAGGAAGTTTTCTAGCTACAAATTTTTTTTAATGAGAGCTAGTAATGGAATTTAGAAAACAAATTCTAAACCCTAAAAAAATAGGTGAAGACACTTTTATTGCTTCTTACACAGTCTAAATTTGACATAAATGAATTGAGCATGTTACTTAAGCTAGACAGAAGAGTATTTCTCAATTTCCTAATTTTTTTAAGATTGTTCAGAAAATTTTTTTAAATTAAATGAATGGAACATAGTTTAAAATCTCTTCAATGCAAGAACTTTTACTTGGGTGAAAGAGATAAAAAGATTTAGGGAACCACAGAAAAATAATTGAATAAACTGGGCTTATTTCATTGCTTCATAGTTCTACTTCTAAACCGATGACCTCAATGACAATACTTAATGAAGCAATCAATCTAATGAATGTTTTGACTTTTCACTGTAGTTACCACCGTATCTTAAAATACTTTACAAAACCAGGATAGCATTTATGAAAAACTTGGGAACAAAAGACAAGAACCCACTTAATAAATTCAGCTTTAAATTTAAATTCTGCCACAATATTTTTTGGCGGAAGAAAATCTGTTGTTTTATTATTATGTGTTTGGCTTTAAATTTTCCTAGCACTTTTTGAAACAAACTGAGTAACTAAGCTTCTAGTAAACCTTTAAGCTCTTTCCTGGGGGAACACTAGCATACTGTATGTTAGAGCTATTATATATAGAAGAACAGATTTGCATATATGAAGGATGAGTGTGTTTCTACAAAATGTGTTGGTGATCACCATCCTCTTCAGATAGTTGTCAGTCAAGGAAAAAATAAAGAAAATGTTTCTACTTCTTCCACACAGTTTCCAAAGATGTTGATCTTAGTACCTGAGGTGGCATTTTTGCCTTCACAGAAT
Source organism: Phaenicophaeus curvirostris (assembly GCF_032191515.1). Taxonomy (NCBI): domain Eukaryota; kingdom Metazoa; phylum Chordata; class Aves; order Cuculiformes; family Cuculidae; genus Phaenicophaeus; species Phaenicophaeus curvirostris. The sequence continues at coordinate 53,651,077 of NC_091392.1, forward strand.
AATCTTGTGTGTTACATCGAACATTAGAACGGATGATCTGAAAAACAATATTTCCATTTCCACCTAGTTCTTTATGCTTTTAAAAACTTTTGTAAATAATATTTAATTTATAGGATTATTGGTGAAATACCAGTAGGCACTACTCTTTTACTATTCAGAAAAATTTTACTTTCATCTCTTTCTTGCTTTGGCAGTAACGTTCTCCCAAAACCCATGGAAACTTAGGTATAATATGCCAGAAAAACCTTGATCTCACTTTTCCTCTGATTTTATATCAGTTGACTTGGTGTAGTCTTTAGTGGAACTGGTTATTTTAAAATTCTACTTAGGTTTTCAGTAGTCTTAGGTTTTAATTATATTTATTAAAAAAAGAAAAACATCTTACTAACTCCCATTATCTTTGCCTTCCTTCTGTCATTCCTGCTTTTAATTTTGCTGTTGTTTGTCTGGTTTGTTTGCTGCCAAAGAGACTGATTGTTTATCCATAATTTAACACTTAAGTTCTTTAGAATTTGAATCCAGCTGATTTTCCTTAAATAGTTACAAAAGCTAACAAATGCTGAAAATAAAAAAAGGAATAGCTACATTTAAAAGTTCCTATATTTTAGAACAAAGTATTTCTAGATAATAAGTAAACAAAACAATTAGTAAGACCAAAATATCTTAATGTTAAGATCCATGACATTGTCAAATGTTCCATGATTAGGAATGTAATTCTTTAAACCCTGAATGAGATTTCGTATTTTCAATGTTAAACACATTTAGTGATTATTCTTGAAGTGATCACAAGTAACGATCCATAATCTTGTTGACAAGCCAGTTTCTCTTTTTTGTTCTTTCAGTAGCTAGGCAGAAAATTTTAAAAGTTTTTTTGTTTTGTTTTTTTTTATCAATTATTTTCTTTACTCTTTCACAACACAGTTGTCAGATATACAGTCTTCAGACTAGGTATTTGCTGTGAATAACCTAATGTGGCCTAATAAGGAATTAAATATTTGAACTTTTCCATAGTTTGTTGAGTCATTGTGTAGGAAATATCGTTTAACAGAAAGGAAGGAATTAAGGAGCTGAAATTACAGCTGGTAAATGGTGGTGGAAGACCATTATGTAAGTAATATCACGTGAAATTATGTTAGATAATACTCACCATAAAACATTTGGCATTTTGGTGTAATACTAAATAGAATTCAAACTAATTGGCGTATCTTCTGTCTTAGTAATAAAAATCAAATAATTGTGTTGATAATAATGTTGGATGAGATTTTGTATTTTAAAGTTTTTTTTCATTTTATTTTATGGTATTTTAGGATTTTTACTTTTGTTTGAATAATAATACAAAATTACTAAATAAATAATTTTAGATACTAACCATATTATGAGGTTGTCTTGACAGAGCAGTTAAAGGGGAACTGCTCTGGATGACTTAGACTTCGTCCCAATTGATCTAAATGGCTCATGCTATTCTGGGTTAAGAAATTTAAATCAGTAGACTATCATGCAAGTCTTTCTTTTTCCCTGTATACTGTTGATTATGAGGAACTTGTATTGCTTAAACTGTCTGTAAGCTGCTTACGGAGTCATTGGATCCAAGTAATCCATCCATAAATAGTGTTTCTTGCAGAAATGGTTAAATGCTTTTTAAATTGAGCTGCATTTATTTCATTATATGATAAGAGTTTCATTTAATGTGCTTGCACCTCTTGGAAGTATGATAATGAGATATTTGTGTATATTTGCTGTTCTCCATAATAAAAGCCAGATAAAAGTAACAGAGAAAGAAGTAATAAATCTTCACAAGTTTATGACTTGGCCTTGTTCAAGCAGCAAAGTTAATACAAAAGATTTCTTCAAGCATAAAGAGTATAAAACGAGATAAAAATAAAATATAATAGCTAAGTGAACCTAGAGGAAAAATGTTTCATTGCCTATTAATTTTAGACAACGTATTTTTCCGTAAAACACCCTCACTGGGGAGTAATACTTATTGTTCTTTTGAAAGCAATTACTCTACTGTGCAGTACATTACACTGCAAAATAACCACACCAATAAACAGCAATAATAATGATTCTTTAAAATGTCCCCAGTGTGCCATGATGTATCTATTGCTAACTTACACAGTAAATCTAAACTGTTCAGGAAACACTATAGAATGTATCTGCAGGGCTTAATCCAGCTTTTCTTATTTAGCATTCTTAACTGTGAAAAACTGGCTGCAACAATACAGATCAAAAAGCAACACTCCCAAAATTTATTTAATTCATCACTAAGTGAAGAGATACGTGTTATCCCTGATATCTGAAGAAGAGCGAGTACTGTTTTCTCTTTGTCAATGTTAGGTTTCTACACAATGGTGGAAGAATCATCAAATCTAATGGCTTATTCTGCCACTTCTTGGATCTTACACTTTTCCTTTGCTCCAGTGTGGAGTCCCCACAGGCTGTGGGGAATCTGTTCTACTTCAGGAATCTGCTCTGTCATGGGTGGTATGCCAGATTCAGTGTGAATCTCTCTTCCCACCTGGAACACCACCTCCTCCTCATCCTTGTCTTTGTAATTATTTGTCATCATTGCAGTCACTGTTATCTTTCTCCTCCTGTACCTCCTCCTTCTCTTCCTTCTCCTTCTCCTTCTCCTTCTCCTTCTCCTTCTCCTTCTCCTTCTCCTTCTCCTTCTCTTCTCCTTCTCCTTCTCCTTCTCCTTCTCCTTCTCCTTCTCCTTCTCCTTCTCCTTCTCCTTCTCACAGAATCACACAGAATCACAGAATAACCAGGTTGGAAGAGACCCACCGGATCATCGAGTCCAACCGTTCCTATGAAACACTAAACCATATCCCTCAGCACCTCATCCACCCGTGCCTTAAACACCTCCAGAGAAGGTGACTCAACCACCTCTCTGGGCAGCCTGTTCCATTGCCTCCTTCTCCTTCATCTTATCCTTTGCCTTCTCCTACCCCTCCTCCACACCCAATGTTTCCTTTGCTGTTTCTTACTCTTTATGTTCCTTCCTCCTTTCTTTCTGGTGTCATTTTTCTGTCTTAAGAACACTTTTCCAGAGGTGCCACCATGCGGGTGAGGGTTTGGTTATCTGAGTCTTGTGGTAGGTCTATTGGAGCTGGCTGGAACAAGCTGTTGCTGGTGCAGGGCAGCCTTTGGGTTTTTTTCCCCAAGTCCCCCAAACCCACCCAGCTGCCAGAACCTTGATACATACACACAATACACTTACATATTATGACTGCTTTGGCAAAACACTCAGCTACTTCTGATGTTGTCATAACATTTGTATGAAAATTTTGGTTGGAAACAAAATGAATTATAAAAAAAACAATGGCTCAACAACAATAAACGATGTTATGCAACAAAAAATTCATCAATTATTATTTTTACAGGAAACATCACCTCATTTTTCAGTTACTGCTTAAACCTTTAGTGTCTCTAGTTGTTTTTCTATGCTTTTTCTATGTTTAAGATTTCCATTTCTGAGTTGTATCAAATATTTGCAAACCTGTGTTTTACCTGCATGGGCAAAAATTGACAATGAACAGATTAAAATGCTACCTAATTTTTGTTTAAAGAATATGATTTATGACCCAAATTGCAATTCTAAATGCCTACTGCTCTGAAAGCTGCAGGGTTTTTTTCAAGAAAATCTTTTCAAGAATAATTTTTCTCTTAGGCTGCAATGGTAAGAGTTCTTGCAAAGCTTTTTTACACTATTGAGAAAAAGATTTCCAGTGAGACTATCTTTCTTAGCTGCATTCTTCAGGCAAATCAACTTATGTTTCATTCATATATTTCCAATCTCTTTTTACAACTTTTTTACTGCCTGGAGTGATTTCATTTCAATATTGTGATATTAAAATTTGTCTGCTCTTTATTAATGTACAAAAGATAGAATATATGATTGCAAAAAGTCAGAATTCTTGGGAGTGTATGGATGCACAGAAGGCATCTGTTGTAAGTTTAAAGCTATATATATGTTAAAATAAAATTTGGTATATATTATTAAAATGTTTTCAACAACCATAACCAAGACTGTGAATAGCATTTTATGATAAATTGTCTCAATGGGCCTATGAAATAAAATAATAATTTAAAAAATTGCAAATTGATTTCCATTGACTTTTTAATCCAAAATTGTCTCTAAGTGTCCATTTAAAATTTTCAAATTTCTATAATTTCTGAGTTCTACTATGCTTTTGTTTGTGATTTTCTGGTGCTATGCTCCACGTGGACTTAAGTCACAGCAAATCAAAAGAACTGGGGAATTGCCCTTTGTATGACTTTAGCTTCTGTTCAGATCTCCAATTAGTTATATTTAACTTACATAAAGCCTGAAGCAAAACCACTTTTAGTTAATAAGGGTTGACCTGTTGATAAGAACAGTGGATTTATACAAAGATTTTAGTGCTTAGGTTAACCCTACGTAGATTCTGGAATCAATTACTGAGTGTACTTATAGTTCGTGTTAATAAAGAAAAATCCTACTTTTGAGCTACATTTGAAAAAACAATTATTTTTCAAGCAATATTAATTAGAATTAATTTACAATATAGGTACAGCACTAAGGCTGAGGATCTTACAAAAGTATATAGGCAAATAAATATGGTGTTTATAATTGTAGATATACCAAGACACATTTTAGAAGCTTAGCTTGTGTCACTATTAAGTCTTGCTACTCATACTTCCAAAAAAAAGGAGATTTTTGTCAGCACTGCTGTATCCAACATACTGATATTCCCATAGGAGATGAAAATCAGCTTTCTGTAGTAAGGGGTAAGGCAGTAATAGCACAATAGCACCACTTGTGAAGGCAACATTGATCTGTTATTCACAGAGAGGTTTCAAATCGCCAGAAGGGACTGCCTGCTGTAAGAGTGTCTTTGTGAGGAACATCTTCAGCAAAACTGTATAATAATGTTTCTGTGGCCCAAAACCACCTTGTGCAGGATGTGTGTTTTCCTGAACTCATTTAATTTTCATAATAAACAAAAATGTGTCAATATTGCAAAATTATTCGGGTTTATACAAATTATGCTTGACGCTTTCTGGGAAATATTTCTTTATACAAAATTTATAAAGAAGTAGCATTAAATTAAGGCACATAAGATGAAAATGTCAAACATTTTCATATTTTGTTCTCATTTCTATTCTGAAAGGGTTTGAAAATATGATAAAGAACAATGCTGGCACTCGTAGATTTCTGTGATTATGCATTTTCTATCCACTTTTCAATGTGGATTCCTTAATCCCCTTAAACACTGTTTGCACAACAGGTGCTTCCTGGGAGTAACTTTCATTTTAGCTGTATATTTCTTCAATGGAAGCTCTGGAAATCTGAAGCTCTATCAATACTCTTTTTTTCTTGAGATGTCTCAGCTTATGAAGAATATTGAAAAAGCATCATTTAATGTATACATTTTAAATGCAAGTTTTTTCATCCTTCGTGAACATTCATCTTATTTCGTTGGATAGATATTTAATGCATTATTCAGAGCTGTTGCAATCAGCAGGCAAGCGTGTTCATTGAATTGAAGAAACTCCAGGTTATCTCAAAGGAAGGTGTTAATTAAGTTTTGTTTAGCAGTTCATGTGTAGTACATTGCATTAAATGTTTACCATGTTTGTCAGAGGCAAAGAGGGGAAAGGGAGGGAAAATCTCAGACTTCTGAGAAAGTCTCATCATAGATTTCTGAAATATTCAACCACAAGCAGACTTATGCTTGCCTAGTTTAAGTTGTCTTCTTGCTTCTACCTTCATAGAATCATAGAATCATGGAAACACCAGGCTGGAAAAGACCTCTTGGATCGAGTCCAACCATTCCTATCTGCCACTAAACCATGTCCCCGAGCGCCTCATCCACCCGTCTGTTAAACACCACAAGGGACGGTGACTCAACCACGTCCTTGGGCAGCTTCAGTGTTCAATGACCCTTTCTGTGAAAAATTTCTTTCTGGTAACTAGGCTGAACCTCACTTGGAGTAGCTTGAGGCCATTCCCCCTTGTCCTGTCCCCTGTCACTTGGCCACTTGAAGAGGCCAGCACCCTCCTCTCTACAGCCTCCTTCCAGGCAGTAAGTGGTAGAGAACAATAAGGTCTCCCCTCAGCCTCGTCTTCTCAAGGCTAAAAACCACAGCTCCCTCAGCCTTTCCTTATAAGACTTTTTCTCCAGCCCCTTCCCCAGCCTCATTGCTCTTCTCTGGACATGCTCCAGAGCTTCAACATCCTTCTTGTAGAGAGGGGCCCAGAACTGAACACAGTATTTGAGGTGCAGTCTTACTAGTGCCGAGTACAGGGGCAGAATAACCCCCCTCGATCTACTGGCCACGCCGTTTCTGATACAAGCCAAGATGCCATTGAATTTCTTGGCCTCTTGGGCACACTGCTGGCTCATGTTCAGACAGCTGTCAATAAACACCCCCAGGTCCTTCTCCTGCAGGCAGCTTTCTATCCACTCTTCCCCTAGTCTGTAGCACTGCATGAGGAGCTCTTTGGAAAGCTCATTTAGCTTGTGAAGATGTGCAAAAAAGTGTCTTATTTTTATGAAAATCTGACTTACTAAAATAATTGAAGATTCACTATTAGGGAGGATAAGTTGTCAGCAGAAAGTGAGGTAGACTAAAGAATATGTAAATATAAAGCACAGGACCATTTAGGAAATCTGTCTTCCCTGCTTAGTCCTACATGAAAGACACAATAAACCAAAGAAGAAATTAACTATTCCATGTTTGGTAGTTTTTTTTTCAGATAAAGCATTTTGACTTACATTTAAGGAGCATTTCAAATTACAATGTAGTATTAATGCACTATTTAAATGAAAAGGACTAGATGAAAAGTGATATTTAGTTTTACACAAGAACATACTCAAGATCTATGTTTTAAGCATGTGGTTTAATTCAGGTGTGGAAAGAAGACAGTTATTTAGAAAGCAATCTAGTAAAATGAGTGTTCTTTTGCAATAGATAGTAGGCCTTACCTTAAATTGCTTGGTTTGAGCCTAGAAATAGAATCTTGGCCACCCAGTACTGCATGGAACATTTTCTATTGTCAAGTAGTAAGCTTGTATTGTTTCTTATATCAAGAAGAATCTTGCATTGGGAAGAATGGTCTTAATTCTGTCTCCTATATCCCCGGCTATTGGGATTTTTAGTGAAGAAGTAACCATTAAGATGTAAACATTTTTTGATATTTTTCTTATTATTCTTTTAAACAAATATTTTTTTTTCTAGTGGAAAAACATTTTGTAGAAATGTTTTTTATTACCTCTGCAAAGTGAGCACTTTAACTATAAACAGTAAATTTGCCTTATTCGGATGCATGACAGAAACTTGAATCATATCCTGAGGGCAATAATATATTCGGTGCCTGTTGCTAATGATTTGAGAGGAAGTTTTTTAGGAAAACATTATCCTTCACAATTTGCATGTATCGATAGACTGTTCTCATTGTCCATCGTTTCAAAATATTGCAGAAGCTTTACAGTGATAGTCTTTTAAAGTCTTGAACTTTAAACAAGCTTTGGAGGAGAGCTGAGAAACTGACTTCCTCTACAAATACTAAGTTGGAGGATGCATAACTCATGCTCAGGATAGTGAGAAATCCAGCTGATCTTATGGTGTACAAAGTCTGAGCATTTCTAGAAATGACTTCTCCGCTGACTTGTCTATCAAACTTTTACCACAAAGTGATACCAGGAGTGCAGCTGAGGTACAGGTCAGCAGTCTGGGACAGTGCTGCAAGCTCCATCTGTCTGCATAAGGATTCTGCTTGAAGCAAAGCAAGAAGAACAGTATAGGCTTGTCAGGAACTGATTTTTGCTACACAAATAGTTTGCCTTAAATAATTTGTTTTGTGGCTGTTTAGACAACAGTAAAGAGGCAGTATCTCTTGGTTCTGACCTATCTTGCAAGCAGCACAGCTGTGCTTGCTGCCAGGAGTGGTCATGGTGCAACCCTGCTGTTAAGAAAGAATGGTACCTCAGACCCACTGAGGACCCCAGAGCTCCCCTGGAGCTCTCACGCTCGGATCCAGAACCTTCCAGAGGGAGGACTGCACTTGCCCACTGGGAATCCCTCCCTCTTGGGACTTCAATCTATTAATAACACTCGTAAGGCAGGGTCAGGTGGCACTTCTTGATCCTGGGAGAAGAGTAGCACTGGAACCTCAGTAGTGTCCTTGAACTTTTATCTCTCTCCTTGTCTCCCTCTTTCCCCATCTTTCTTTTCCCTTACAGCAGATCTAGGAAGCCAAGGCCTATCTTACTGCTAGGATTGACTGTACAAATAAATTTCTTTTTAGATCAATTGTTGGTATCATTTTGCCATCATAGAATCATAGAATCACAAGGTTGGACAAGACCCACTGGGTCATCGAGTCCAACCATTCCTATCAATTACTAAACCATTTCCCTTAGCACCTCGTCCACCCGTGCCTTAAACACCTCCAGGGAAGGTGACTCAACCACCTCCCTGGGCAGCCTGTTCCAGTGCCCAGTGACCCTTTCTGTGAATTTTCTTTTCCTGATGTCAAGCCTGAACCCCCCCTGGCAGAGCTTGAGGCCATTCTCTCTTGTCCTGTCCCCTGTCACTTGGGAGAGGAGGCCAGCACCCTCCTCTCTATAACCTCCTTTCAGGTAGTTGTAGAGAGCAATAAGGTCTCCCCTCAGCCTCCTATTCTCCAGGCTAAACAACTCCCGTTCCCTCAGTTACTCCTCATAAGGCTTGTTCTCTAGACTTGTTCTTCATTTATCCCAGTGGAGATAGAACCCATAAATTTTATGGGGGGGACCCTGAGTCTTATCCCAGCAACCCTTGACTGTCGAGGCTGGATAGTGACAACACTCTACTTTTCTCTCTGAGTCTTTCAAGCAGTAAATATGTGAAGAAACCTGGGTCTTGAGCCCAAAGAGGTGATTTTGTGTTCTGTCTTGCACTCAAAAAGAATTGTAGCCATATTTTAAAATGCTGTAAGAAATTTTTCTTGATCAGAAGAATCTTATACTGTATCCTCTGATTTTATTGACTCACAAACTGCTCCTAACACATTAATAAAAAAAAAAATCATTTCTAGATTTAACACTGACTTAGGTAGTTCTGCTCACGTTTCTGCTTAATAAGGGTTTTTTTCTAAATTCTGGTTTCTTCCTAAGGAGAAACCTTGAAACTATCAAATTAGTGTTTGGGATGAGATATATTTCTTTGCTATCTTGCTTAAAAGAATAATCAGTAACACAATGTTTCTAATATTTTTTGTGATTTCAGGATTTCTGTGTTTTCAGAATTTCAGTGTCAAATATTCCTTACACGATATAGATAATATCTGTGATCCAAGGAACGAAGTGGTATTATTTTTGTGTCTAAAATAGCTGAGCAAAGGTCTCTGTCCTCTGGGACTACCATGCTTTTCAGACTAACTCTTTTCCGTAGTAAATGTAGGTGTATTTTTGTTTGAAATACATGTCCTTACTAGATCAATTACGTATATTAGAGCCAGCAAGAGAAAGACCTTTTGAGAAGCATAGAGAATGTGGATCTTTTGTGAAGTGAAAAAAGTAAACCACTTTACCTCTTCTTGCTGATTCTACTAAGGGCGCTCTGGGGCTTCTGCAGAATGACTGCAATTAGAGCAGTGCCCTAACAATTATCGATCAATCAAATGCAGAGGCATATAATAACCACAATTCTATATAAACTTAGTCTTCTTATGTTTTCACCAGGAAGTCTATTTATAGTGTGTATTTTTCTCTCTAACTTATAATCTTGTTATTATCAATTAAAAGCTTTATGTTATATGCAGACTACATGTAGTGGCATTTGTAGCAACTGTAATAGGGGAATACATTAATATGAAAAGATGAATAGTGAAGATGGAAGAAAGAGAGCCAAGGAACAGGAAGAGAAAAAGAAAGCATGAATAACAAATGACATAGACATATATATTTGGTTTCACACACATTTTCATAAAACAAATATATCAAATTTCTATACATTTTGCTATTTCTACGACTTTAAACAACATTTTCTATTTCCCAGTAATTGTGATATGGCAATACCTACCTCACTCTTCAAGGTGCTCTGATAATGAAATTCCTTGCAGAAATAATACTAGTCAGTAGGTAAGGTGTTAATTACAGTTCCTTTTACATACCTGTATTCTGGATCAGTTTCAGACTTTAATACCATATAGTGCTCTATCTGAACTAATCAAACTATCTTTAAACCAATCATAACTACTCTTTTTTTTCGTGTTGGAACTATATTCCAGAACACTACTGATTCAACAAAGACAAACTATCCCTAAAGCTTACATACTTTAATTTTTATATTAATTATTCTTGTGCCCAAATTTTTAGCTTAAATCTTTTTTTCTCCCATTAATAACCCTAACAGATATATTTTTGAAAGCAAGTACTACAAGACATTTACTTTTACATTTTTCTGTGAGGCTTAAAACTTTTTGAAGATATTTAGAGTAGAATGGCTACTTAGCAGTTCTGTTCTGGATACAGAACCTGTAAATATTTGATCTCCTAATTATCATAATGAAGGTACTTCTATATGACACTCATCTTCTAAGGTCAGTATTTGTTCTACAGACTTAAGGGGAATTACCAGCTAAAGTCATAAAGGGTTTTTCACAGTAAATCATGATATTTGACTACTCCACACAAAGAAACCCCTAACAGCATTCCACCAAGATTTTCCTCTTGAATAGGTGATATGATTTGAGAATTGCTGTCAGATTAACTATTGCCTCTGAATGTCCCAAATGAAAAGTTACTGCAGTGTCTAAAAAAACAGTACAAGGAATTTATCAGACAAAAAAAAGAGATATCAGTCTTTGTTACACTATAGGTTTTATCTTTAGCAATCTCTAAGCAATGAAATATTTTCAGTTATTCGTGTAATATCAGATGATATTACAGCATGATATTTTGTTTGTTTCTTTTTTGGGAAAAACAATTTTCAGGTTTTTAGACATCAAGTCCTGACATAAAAAAATGAAATAAATGGAAAATTAGTTTCTGTTTCAACAAATGTGTCTGTAATTGAAGACGTAGCTACATAACTTTCAGTGTAATTTAGCTGGATATACTGGAAACATAACTTTTTTACAAAAACCTGACAAAATGTGTTTTATTTTATAATATGTAGTCCTTTATAAGACCTGTTCTAGATGGATCATTGTATTTTTAGTTACCTTATATCCTGAGCTACATATGTGTATCTCCATGTATATATGCTTAGAGATAATTAAGGCCCAATGCATATATATATGTCTCTATCTGTGTACATATACACTTTCTTTCTCTCTCCATCTTCATGTATAGTATATTCACAGTGAATATCTCCCTATATGTTTTAATTTCTGATCTACATAAATCAATTCAATTTCTTACCGTCTAAGGTGTTCGATGAGATATTGAATTTACCTGGAAGTTGATGTGAAAGCAATATTGTTACATGTAGTACATGTAGTTCTTAGACACAATGTGCAAGATTTTTTTTTAAATGTACAACTACATATTACTGCCACTGTAAATAGACAAAAGCATTCAGGGGAATTAATCTAAGGCATATTGGGACATATCAGTTGGAAAAGATCATTTTGGGGCAAACTCAGAAAAGAAAAAAAATTTGATTCTGGGTCAATAAGTGCGCTTGATTGTCTCTCACTCTCTCTGTCTAAATAATTTTGTGAAAATCATAGTTGTAATGCACATCTGACCATTTCAGAAATGTTAAAATCCACTTCAGAACACTTGTGTTAGACATTATTTCACAGCCATTTCCCCCCGAGAGAAATTTATAAGCAAATTATTGTAAATTACAATGTACAAATGCTTTTCTGCTCTGTTTATATCTCCATTTTAGGAAAGGGGAAACTGGTGTGAAAAGAAATATTTATTAGGGTTTGCAGACTTTGGTTTAATAGCACAGCAAAGAATATAGGAAAAATTAGACATTTAGTGTTATGCCATTCAGAACAGGAATTGTTTAGCCTGGAGAGGAGGAAGCTGAGGGGAGACCTTATTGAACAATACATGCCTTGATGCAGAAGGATAAACCAATTCATACATATGTGGCATAAATCTTTGCTCTGAACAGTGATCTATCTAAAATCTAAGCACTTCCTATGTGTCTGTTATCTTCAGTGTATGATTTTCAGTTGCACTAGATTACAAATGTAAACATGTTTTTTAATAATCTCAGTTACATTGCAATAATTTCTGCTTTCTGTAATAACTGTTCAATATCCTGGGACTTTCTGAAAACAAGAGAAAATGTAGCCTAGAATATGACAGGATATTATTCAGAGAACTTACACTAATCCATCGTCTAGCTCATACTACAGTGATGTCATTCTTCTAGGAACTGTTTTGGAGTAAGTGCTATAGCATATTATATAATTATTCTTTTTTCTCACAATATTTCTACTTCCAAGTCTGGAATGATGGGGGAAAAGATGTCATCTTCCAGTAGCTTCCCCTATGGATTCATGAGACAATTTTGAAGTTATTCTACTGAGAACTAAATCCATAAAATTTTTTGAGCTGAAACCTTATGAGAAGGAGCTATATTTGTAGGAAGCACACTATATTTTATGAAGAAACCAAAAGAATGTTCCATTGTAGAAGATTTTAGAAGGAATAATTTATTTTTTTTAAATATTGTTCTGTCAAAAGTATGTGTTTTCCCACAGCTGAACTCTCAACAAGTTACTTTGCTATAGTAAGGAATTTCAGTTTAAATTTCCAGCAGTCACACAGGCGCATTTTGCTTTGCAACCTTCAGCACTGAACATTCTACTTACTGAAATCAGACCTGATCTGGAAAATACACTTATGTCTTTATAGCTAGGCAGTTTAGGGTTTCTTTTCTGTTGATAGATAGCCTAAGAAAGTAATTCCCCTCAGTTAGGTATGACTTCACAGTAAAAAAGGGGTTAATTCCTGGGCTGATGGAACACACAACAGAATGGGAGATGAGAACAGAAAGACAACATTATAAATGTTTTGCCACATGGCATCTACTTGGCACCTGCATTCCTACATTTACTTTCTGCCACTGCTCCAAATGAACTTCTTTTGTCTTCCTTATTCCCAGTATCCATCTCAGATGCTTTGAGAAGGCTCTACTGCAACCTAAATACTGAACACTACAGCTGCAAAATCCAGGTGCTCCACTGTGATATATATTTTTCTAGCATCCAGACACTTGGCTGGCTGCACTGTACAAAGCAACTGGCTCCAATATTGCCTGTATTGGCATCAAAGGAATTGCCTAAGGATCAGTCTGCTGTGGGGCTAGCTGAGATATGCTGCCCTGATGAAGGCCGTAGTCCTTTGATAGGTCTGTCATTGTCAAGAATTTGCTCAAGTTTATATACCTAAAATCCTGTTCAAATTTCTTATGATCTCTTTCATATGTAAAGGCCTAGAATGGTACAAAGGAGCCTATCCAAACTCATTGGAGTTGAGATATGAGGAACTTTTAAGGACCAGCTACTTTGGCTAACATTTTCACAGTCCATATAAAGCAGAATACTCTACAGAAAACTGCATTTATGTGTTATATCAATCTTCTATTCTGAACTAAATCCATTGTGAAATAAGAGATTCACGGTAAAAATGAAGATATTTAATCTGAAATGTGAATAAACCCCCACAAAAGAAAACCCCAAAACCACTACCATAAAGACCTTGAATTGTTAAAGGAAATAACCTGATGAAAAAAGATTGGCAGTCTTTCAAGCACATTTCTTTTGGTCAAACAGACTTGTGACTGAAAAAGTTCTTTTCACTTAGACATTCAAAGATACATACGAGAAGTTCAGAAAACCTCCAGTAAAGAGATGAAAGGAGCCTTGAAATGAAGAATAATAATACTTGCTCTATCCATGCAATAGTACTGGCGAAGGTTTTTTCTTTCTTCAGTCAGTATTGTATTTTTGAAATTTATTTTCTGGTTTCTTTTTAAAATTACAAATGCTCAATAACAGCCAACACCAAAAGAAAAAAAACCAACAGTTTTTATTCCAGAGAGAGAGCACAATTTAGAGCTGTTCTACGTAGAGAGGAAATGGCTGGCAATGTGTGGATATTATTTATGAGCCTGTACATACTCTTTCTGCCCCTCCAATGACTGCTAGTATTTGCGAATTTCTCCAAGTATCCTCTTCCACCTTCTATGGCTGGAAGAATCCCATGAATCACCCTAATTCAACAAATACTGTTAATATACCAAATACACCAAATATTATTAATTCTAAATCATGGGCTTGGAAAATCTCCCACACAAATTGGGAGAGCAGAGGAAAGGATGCAGAAGCTCTACTGCAGTTTACCAGCATCCCAATTTAATGTAGCCTACAAGGTAGCTATACTGAACCAAATGTCAAACTAGAAATTGCATAGATCTGCAAAAAATATCTTGTCATGCATAAGTAGATGCTAATAAAAGTATTTTCTTTACTGGAAAATCCCTGGGGATTTTTCTTCTTTTAATTTGTTAAAATACGTGAAAAACACTGTGCAGATCCTGGGAGTGCCAACTTTATTACCGTTTTGTGAAAGGCAACAACCTGTTTAAGTTCCCAGGCCAGACTTATGAACAGTTGCAAATTATGCCTGACTGTTTTAGTAGTAAATAAGCTAGGAATAAGTACAGAAGGCCTTGCCATAAAAAGTGGAATAAGGTTGACACTAGAGTATTCCTGTGTCTGGAGTTTGGTATTTGTTGACTAGGGACAATTTTCCATTTAGTTTATACATCCACAAGGTCACTCCATTTCTTTGCATCTCTATGCTTAAATTACCATAGAGAGATGCAGGGTCTATCTATATTTAGGACCTTTAAATATAGATTCAGGGCACATAGATTTCCCCATTAACTATGTCTATCTCTTTAACTCCTAAATGAATCTAGGCACTGCTTCTACTTGTCTAGCAAATTTGTCATCTTTTCAGACATTTCAGTACCTAGCATGTCTGCTGGAGATCTGAATGACATCATAACTTCCATTATTAAGATATTTTCTTAACTTTAAGCAAAGAAATTACATATGGCACATCAAAGACATTCTAAGACACTTTGTGCCGTGATTTTCTCTGATGAACCGATAAAATATTTCAGGAATGTTTTAATGGTTATCCTACAGAAACTGCAAAGCATCTGCTGCTATACTATTCACTATTTCTCCAACTCTTTTGTAATCTGCTTAGGACTTCTAAAGTGAATTTAAGAGAAAAAAACTCCGTTCACCCCTACTCATGATCAGCTTGTTAGACAAACTTGTAACAGCCAGAATGCCATCACATTTTCATCATGTTCCTTAAATCTATGCTGAAAAACTTTGTTAAACTCAGGAAGTAAGGAAGAAAAGAATGCAGTTTTTATTTCCGTCTATTCATATTCCTGGAATAGTAAATTAGGAAACACATTTAACAGTTTAAGCAGTCTTGTTGCCTGGAAAAAGCTTGGAACAACTCTGGTTAATGGAGATGCAGAGCCATGTGTAGGCAGCTGTACCACTTCCAAAGCTTCCAGGCCACATGCATCTGCAGTTAAGAATGAGCAGCTAGGAGTAAACTGGCATCATGTATAAACAGTCCCTTCAGCACTGAGGACTTGAGTCTAAACCTGTTGAGGTTTTTCTGAATCATCTCCCCAGGCCAACTTCCAGGGACTCAATCCTTCACACTGGATCTCTTGTGCCGACTAGGGTAGAATCAGTGCCACGGTTCCCAGGGGGCTTTCTGGTGCAGCTGTAGAAATCAGCTAGGACTCAGTACTGGCAAGGCCACACTATTGCTATAATAAGTCACTTCATCCAGATGTGGGGAGAGTAGAAACCCAAGTAAGTCTGCAGGAGTCAAACTAAGTCTGCCATAGCTATTGCTGACATCAAGTTCACAAGCCTGCCTCACCAAAACTAGTTCTTTGCTGGTACACAGAGGATGGGAGTTCTCCACATAGCTCATTCCAGTGGTCACACAGAATTTTCTGTTGTTAATGATCTCTATTGTCCACTTATTGCCTAGCTCTTCTAGGGATTGTTAGGCAAATTGCAGTTTGATATGGGCAAAGGTGTGCCAGGAGCCATTTGAACAGCCTGGGAGCTGAGATGGTAGAATTCTACCGTGTGGTAATGTTACCTGTTGCTGCTTAATTTACTACTATAGATGCTGTATATTTTCTACATTTATCCATTAGCCTAGCTTCTGATTATTCAGGTTAGTAAAAGTTATTGCAGTTCAGATTAGGTGAATAACTACTCTCTTCATGTGGCATTATTTCGTTGTGATGTTTTCTTTTTGCGTAACTTTTGGAAAATAATTACCTTAGGTCAAATACACATAGCAGAGTTTTGCTGGTATAACTAAATTACAAAAAACTGAAGTATAATCTCTATAGCTTCTGTTGTTATCATAGAAAGTGTCCTTTCTCCTGAAGCAGCAGACATCACCAGTAGCTATACTAAAATACTTCTATTACTTTAACTTTTATATGGGCTTTATAGAAATATTCAAAACCAGAATTCAGCAGCTTTGTTATTATGAAAAGTTGCAGCTGTCTTTACTTATTCCTTTGTAGACTGGATGAAACAATATAAAATCACCTTATGTGATTTAATCCTTCAACACTTAGTCTTTTGCTATTTAGATAAACACATATTTTTCTTTTATGATAACTCAGTGTGATAGTACTAAGAAAAGAATGTAAGTTCTGAGTAGTGCTGGTGCTCCACTGTTTATCTTCTCGTAATCAAAGATTAAAAAAGGACTGCTTTTCTTATCTGATATGACAGGACTTACGAATATTCTGTGCTCATTCAGTCCATGAGAAAATGCATGGTTGCTGCAGTATTTCAGAAGTATTTTGTATAATGATTTCTGTCTCCTTTTTTGATTTAAAAGATATTTTAATAGAGAATAATTTCTTGAGCACGTAGCAGTAAGAATTGCTTTCAAAGAACAATATGCTTCAAAACATATTTTAGATAGGCATTAGAATAAATTTGAGAAAACATGCAATGTAGATGTCATGTCCAAGACAGTAAAGGTTAACTGACCATAGTAAGAAATTTTTTCTTAATTCTTCAGTAGTTTATAGGATGAAAGAATATGACTTTTATTAGGTTTAATTAATTATTTGTTGAAATTAAACATGCCTTCTCTAAAATCATGCATTTGCAGAACAATGACTGAAATTGCAAGCCATTTATTCTACTAAAATCTTTTATTAAATTTTTATTTTATTTTATTATTATTATTATTTTAAAATCTTTTATTAATCTGGACTAGATGATCCAGTGGGTCTCTTCCAACCTGGTTATTCTATGATTCTATGATTACAGGTTTGTGGGGGGTTTTTTTGGTTTTGGGTTTTTTTGTTTTGTTGGGTTTTACTTTTTTATTTGTTTTTGAAGACTTAAAAAAACCCCAATCCAAATGCAGAAAGCCTACCCCATGGAAACATTGTGCAGATGAGTACCAAATATTCATTGGATGCTATACAATGGCAAGTGAATTATAATGTTGTGTCAACATGCTGTCTATAATCTGGGCAGTTTTCACATGGACCTTTGTTTAACATACTTTCTCCAGAGCTGTGAGGGAATTGTTCTAACAAGTAGGTAGAAATCAATGCCACAGCAGAGGCATTTACTGTGTGCATAGGTGCTGATAGGTTTATACATTTCTGGAATATTTAGATATACAAGAGACCTGTTGAAATTCAAGGAGAGCAGTGGAAGGAAATCTGCAAAAAACACAAATACTCGATGCCTATGTGAGTGGCAGGCATCTTGCTCACTGTAAGTGACAGCTTTTTAAATTTTTTTTGTTATTTGATTTTAATAAAATATTTTTTTCATCAACTTTTGCAGCAGAAAATTATGAGAAATTTAGTTAGCAATAGTATGCATTATTTGCAGCAGGATGGGGAGGCAATAGAGGGATTGATGTATAATAAATCAGCTACAACAGATGTTGTTCATCTCAGGGAAACAATGTTTGAACTAGAGGATATGCTGGGAGAGACTCTACCATATGGATACAAACTTTAAAATACTTACAAGTATGAAATTCCCATAGGCTCAGATCTTAGATCCATGTGTGCAGAATGTGGCAGGACTGCTTCTCTATTCTAAAACAAACCATGTCCAAAGGAAGATTTTGCATGTTATTTCTACTTGGAAACAGGATGATTGTATTTACTACTGGTGAATAAGAAGCAAAACTGAGGGCAGACTTACCAGGAGGGGAAAAAAGATAAAAGAAAAATAAAAAAATCAGTTTTTCTCTGATGGAATGTCCAGTTTGGAAAATAATCAATCCCTTATTTTTAACCTGTAAAAAAAAGAAATTAGAAGAAGCTATCATTATAAAACTTCTATAGGAAAACCTAATTTCTTTCCTAATTTAAGCTCTCCCATGGTATGAAGAGGAAACTTACTGGAGATAGTATTTGAAAAGCTATATCAAATGAAGGAAGTATTATTTAGTGAAGGGAATGGTGATTCCTTAGAAGTCTTCCTGTAGGAGGTCATATTTTTTCTGGTCTCTATAGGTAGCTCTAGGATAATTAACTAATGTTATCAAGTTAAAAATTATTAGTCAGTTACCAGAGACAATAAATATGCCTTGAGTTCACTGATCTGCATTTTTTCCTTTCTAATTGGATAGTTATATTCTAGAAATTTCCACTTTTCTGTAAGTTATTAGATATTGACAGTAGCAGAATGGCAAAACTGGCAAAAGCAGAACATGAGCTAGCTCTTACACAGTGACATAACTTTAAGATCTGCATTTGATTTGTAGTAACATAAAAAATAATCATTATTTCACCTTATCTTTACCTCTAAAAATCTAAATTTTGGCAACTGTGTATCAAGCATGTAAAAATAAAATCCCTTTTAAATAACTTTTCAAGAAAGTATTAAGCAGATCTTTTATCACTGCCTTGAAACAGCAGTGGGAGAGAAAGTTGAGAGTGTCTTCAAAAAATTAGTATCGTAAGTCCAAAATACATAATATGCTTCCTACAGACAACTATTTTTTGACTAATGATCATCAGCTCCTGTTGCTTGTGGAACATGATACAAAAAAACCAAATTCTGAAATTAACAAGATGCATTACTCAGTCTTTCTGGCTGTCAGGAGTTTTCTGCTCTTGATAACAGCAGAAATATAGCAATATAGCAGTTTTCTAATGGAGCACTTGACTGCCATTTCTTAGGCTTAGATCAAAAATGGTTAGAAATTAAGCTAGTGGAGGGACCGCAGTTCCTGGCAGCCATGGAGGAAACACAGCTTGTAAAAGTTCTGGGGTTCTGACCTGCTGGTTTTGTGTACAGGTAGATCACTGAGCTCCTAAAAGCTTGGATTAGAGGTTTTGGAAAGATTTTGCACACTGTTGCTTGGCAAGATCGTTTCCTCACAGTGATGACCTTTAATGAAACAAAGCAAGAAAAAAGAAGGTGCCTGTGTCCTCAGAGATGGATATATTTGGACCAAAGCATCTGAAAGACTTCATAAGTTGTTTCAGGAAGTAGTCCAGTGAAGTTGAAAGGGTATAAAACTCAGTGCCAGCCTTCAGTTTTGTCTTTGTGGATTTGCCAGGTATGGTGTTATTGGTCTTTATTCTGACTGCTCAAGCTATTCCTTACACTAGTTAGCTAGAGGCAAGGGCAAGCTTTAAGAGCTAAATGATATTATTTCCCACCTCTCTTCCTTCTCAGTCTATCAGTGCAGTCTCTGTATAAGGATCAACATTCTTTCCCTCTTTTTGATTTGTTGCATGCTTTTGTGCAATCAAATAATTTATATTTGTCCTGAACTTCTGGCCAGGTGGTAATATACTTGATGGGAGTCCTATGCTACATGAAAGGGAGTCTGTAACAAAATAAAGAACAATCCTCAAAACTTAAATCCTGAAAAAATAGAATTAAGAGTGATACCAGGGTGGCCCATCTTAAACAGATTTTAAAAAGGGCACTTTTCACTTGATTTTGGAATTGAAAACTATTCCTAAACCTGTATTTTCCTCAGAAAAATGTCAGTGATTTTCCTTTAATTTCCCTGCCAGCACTGTGGTTTAGGTTGCCCTTTTTCTTCCTTCCCAGCAAATTAAGCAGGACAACTCACTTGATCTGTATAACTCTGACCTGGCATTAAAGTAATCAAAGTTCAGAGTTTGAACTTTAATCTCTTTTTTGACCAGAAGACTATATGTTTTCCTCCCCCTTCTTCAGAAAAGGATCTTCATTCAATCTGTGTTAAGAACATTTGATTAAATTAGTTATATTACTGTTTTTAAAGGTAGCTTTTTTAATTCCTTTTTAGAAAATTGCTACCTCTTCCTTTTGTCCCTGAGGGGAAAAAAAAATTACAACATTTGTATATTTACTTTTTTTCCTAAGTATTTCTGTGGATGTGTTTAGGTCAAGTGGTGGCAATAAGCCCAATAGAAATAAATAACTCATCTTGAGATTTGTCATAAGATATTTCAACTGCAGTTTGCACTATAAATTTTATTAAATTTATGCCTGCTAGTTTCATACATTGAAAACAAGAACACTATTAATTTTATGTAATTATACAATGCAGATTTCTGTATTTGTTTAAGATGTCAAATCATTAGCTCCATCCTCCCTCATTCCCTTTCCTAAAAGAGCCGAAGAGGAAATCTGTCTAACCTCAGCTGCCTCTGAAAATTAAACAGAACATAAAATGGTGAAATGATATTGGAATTACAAATTTGAAATTACCTTGGCCATAAGGCCAATTTTCATTAATCAGATAGGATATACTTTCAGCTAGTATTAACCATAGAGTTTCACTGGCATAAGAAATATATTTTTTACAAGATCATCCTTCACATCATTTACTATCAGCAATCTACTTCAAAATAGGTTTTTTACATTTATGTACATGTCGATATATAAACATCCGTATACAAACACATGTGTGTTTGGCTCATATTTTTAAATAACATAACATTTAGGGAACATAAATCAATGTAAGGAAAGCTATAGTTATGTCACCAGTCTCTGCTATCAAACTGTCCAAGTGCAAAAGAGGTACTGAGAATGCCATCTTCCTTGCAGAAGAAATCCTGAAATTCCCTCCTAAACTACATAAAGAAAGGGACAAACTGCCAAGGTCTTTTTTTTGACTGGAAAGCTTGCCCTTGGTATCTGTGAATCTGAAAGGACAGACAGATAGAAGTTCTTTCTTCAGCGTCTCAGAACTACGTTCTACAGAGGTTCTGTCCTGATATCATGTGTCTAGCTTGAGGTGGATGATAACATGAATTCTATGCCAAATCCATTAGCATCAATATTAATTTCTTTATACTGGTGCCAAGAGGTAAGCTTTGGATCAAAATTCAGCAGTCCGCAGTGCAGCTTCTCCACATCATTGTTCAGCACTTTTGTAGAAAGCTGATTTAGGTACCCTAGGACACTGTTATAGGGATCTTCACTCAGGAAATTGTATGGAACTGTATGGAAGACTGCCTTCTTCCCACACTATCATGAGTTCCAGTCTTGCATACTTGCTTAACATTGCTATAATCTTCCTATAATATAATAGTCTATAATCTTCCTATAATATAGTAGTATAATGATATAGATGATATAACACAGATGCACATGAAAACCAGTAATATTTAGCAAGGAAATAGAACACTACATATATTTTAATCAATATAACACAAAAAAGTCTCTTTTTCAGCAAGTTCATACAATCATTACTTTTTGTCATAATTTTTTACTGGTCAGCAGAATTTTGGGTTACTAAAGAGAGGCTAAAAGGGGGAAGGGAAGAAACGACATTGAAATAGTAAACTGAAATTAGAAATTGTGTCTGAAGTACAAGAACTTGTCTGAAATTTATAAGTATCTTTGCTTAAAACCATGATCCAGAAACAGTTAAGCAAGTATGGAGTATTATACATGCACAAATTTCCCATGATTCTGGTGATTAACTGGAAATGCTTACATCGATAAAGACTGGATGAAGGCTTCTCAAGACCATAACATAAATCAAATCAATTACTTGCAATCAATTTACATCCACATTCTTGTTAAAATTGGAAATTATTTTGATTGATGTTTGGTTTGGGGGGGGGTAGTGATGACACTAGGAATAGAAGATGTAGAAAGGTGAAATATTTAAAAGGTATAAAAAACAGCATAGAAGGTTAGATTCAATATTTTTTCTGTCATCCAGTTCTGAAAGAGGTCGTATAAATACTTTAGATGGAAAACAACAAGTAAGTGGTAGAAAGCAACAAGTAGATAACAATAAAGTAACAGAATGATATCATTAGAAGTTTTGGAAGAGTCCCATGAGTGTCTCAATTCTAAAAGTAAACAAATATTGAGCTTTGGAAAGAGTTTTTCTTACTTTAGTGAAAAAAACATGCTACTCTTATGAAAATATAACCTGATTTGCAAATCAGAACAGATAACACTTTTGCTATGACATGAAACAAAAATGTCTGAAAACTTTCTGGTAACTTCTGAGAGACTTCATCTGTATCAACTCTTCCAAGTTATTGCTTCTTACAACAGGCATTTTACTTTTTCTCCCATCTCCCCATGACTCTTATTGCTACTGATAATGAAGTGATTAATTCAGCTTGTGAAAATATATCAGAACAGTAGGACTTTCACAGTTGAAGCCTATAGTCTCTGCTCCTGTGACCCACAGGTCTGACAGTCTGAATTAGAGAAGTGTTTTTCCCCATCTTCTTTACAATCTGTTCCCTGTTAGCACATAAATTGAAATCTTTTATATTCCTTTGCTGCTGATAAAACTGGAAAAAAAAATAAGGCAAATACCTCCAGCTGCATAGAACTTGTTCTGTATTTCTTCTACAAGGGAATATTTCAGCATATTCTCTAATTAGAATTAAGCAATATAACAACATTTTCTGTAAATGGTAATTTATCTGGAATGCTTCAGGCGTACTTGAGACCGTGAATGGATAATACACACAAATAGCACTATGAAGAAATAATATTTAATCACAGGAAAAAATAAATTTTAAGTATTCTTCTCACGGTTTTATTTTTAATTACTGCCAGTAGAAGTGACAAACCTTATTAAAAAATCTAAAAATAAGGACTTAGAGTCTTCAGCAGACTGAATTATCCTCAATTATCCCACCATACTCAGAAGAACATTATTTCTTTTTATATAATGTGTTTTTTCTAGAATGATGAGGGGAGACATTCAGAAGCACCTATAATCTAGTTAGCATGTCTAGTTAAAGCCAGAGGGAGATGGACTGAAAACTGCCCTCCTTATTTATGAATCCCTACAAAGAACATTGATGGGCCAATGTAAGCCCTAAAAAAGCCTTATTAACTTTTGTGGGGAAACTACTGAGATACACTGACTGGAGGCTCTTTCAGAATACCTGGAAAATATCATACATGATTTCCCTTTTCCGACTTCTTCCCAGCTATCCACTGTTGTCCAGCAACAGGATAAAGGTTGGACTGGATTCCCTGAGCTGTCTGATAGCTCTCTCCAGTCAGCAGCAGCTCAGCAGAGAAGGAAATACTTAAATCTGCACCCACAGTTTGGAACCTGTACAACAGACCAGAGAACTTCTGTGTCCACAGGAGGGACAGCAGTAAACAGCACAGCACAGATTTATTATTGCAGGTTTATTAAAGTGTGAAGAACTTTTCAAGGTGTTCTCATAGACTTTGCATGATGTTCTCATAGACTTTGCTCTTTGTGAATCTCTATACCTGGTAAATACTGGTGGTGCAACAGAAATTGGGAAGAATCAGTCTAACTTCTTCTTGCTAACTTCTGAAATGTACTAACAAACAGGAGTGTTTTCTGTAGCTTAACAGCATACGTTTATTGTATTATCATTGTCATTATTATTATCATTATTATTGCAATAGTAACTTCAAGTCCCAGACCTTATTTCTGTAACTGACATGCAAACACGGGTTTGAAAAAGATGACCTTTATCAAAAGGATCCTCCCACAAGTATTCATTACAATTGTACCTCTTTTCTAATTACCACCAGCTACTCTCTAAAACAGCAATAACATAGTGTGGACCACAGTAAATTTAACTTAGTGATTTGCCTTATAGGAACTGTTGCATGGAATTTCTAAATCAGCCATGTTTATAATCAGTTTGCATGGAAAGTGGTTTCTCAGATATAAACCTCTCTTAATTCCTGTTCACAATTTTGCCAGTGTTGAGTGTCATCAACCATAAGGTGAAAGACCATGGACCAAACCGGCATTGCATGTATATTGTACATATTGTGTGTTTTCTAATACACCTATTTTGTGTTACATAGACTTTTCAGGTTCTTTGTTCTATCTGCTCAATTATAGTCATTCCTTTCCAAGTCTTGAAGATTATTATTAATTATATTCTAAAAATAAATTACTACTTCACGTAACAAGATTCAAATACTGCTTGTTATTGGAGGGGCATGTTGTTAAATTGAACATACCTGAGCTATTTGTATGTATATTTACAAAACAAAGCAAATCTCTGCAGAAATTTTCTGATCCAACTCAGCAATTATAAAATTTGATTGACCTAAGAGACACACTTATTTTCTGTATGAATGGCAAATGCACAAAAAAAATTTGCATCCCAAAATGGAATGATAAGCACATTAAAGAAAGCTGTAGAAGCCAGAGAGGAAGCTCAGAGAAGTAGAAAGATAAAGCTGAGGATCTTAAGTTCAGAGAGGTGAGGAAAGAAAAACAAATAGAAGGTTGAGGATGAGATTTTCATAGCAAATTTATGAAGTTAAACTTTCAACTGCTTAAAAGAGAGACCACGTTTTACAGAAGGATGAACACACAGTGACATCCATCAAAGCCATTACAACAGTTTATTTATGTGCCAAATTTAGCCATGGAAGCAGCTTTCAAAAGTCAATCATGTAAGAGTTTGGGAGAGGAAGTAATATATATATATTGGTGTTTTTAAAATTATCAATGATCCTATTGAGACCAGAATGGTAGCAAAACACAAAAAGGACCTCAAAAAAAGAAGGACTCCCTATTCAAACTGACTGTGAGGTTTCACTGATAATATAGGCGTAGCTGTATATCATACGAAACTGGTTCCATTTCATCCCAGGAATTAAAAATAAAAAGATAAGAAGTATTTCCATGCAAAGTTCTCCTCCAAAGTTTCAGTTTCAGACTGTTGCTAGATTTAGTATTTATTCATATTTCATACATCTTGACTTAACATCAAACCTTTACATGGAAATCAAACCAACAATATACGATGCAAAGGTTAAAATCAGTAATATGCTTACAGTTCTGTCATTAATTCCACAAGAAACATCATTGATCTCTTAACAGGCATAATAATGAAACTCCAAATATCCTATTTAGATACATATAAACCCATACTCTTCTGTGTCAGTGAGATAAAGTTTACTACATGCATTTAAAGGAGATTTAGACTGGTATCAAGTTGCAAAATTTTCTGGGCAAAATGTACTTATGGCAAAGTAAAATATGATAATTATAACTTACTGTGAATTAATCTAAAGCATGTTAACATTTTGCAATTCTGATTTTTAATTATGGTAAGGATTTACACCTGGCTTTTGAAGGCGTTCACCAACCTGCAGATTTCAAGCCCAATTCACCAGCTCTACAGGAACTGTAAATTCTTCACTTAACTTTAAAGCCAGTTGGAGAATCAGTTTTTGTTCTTTTCCCAAAATAGTTCTCCTTAAATTGGCAGTTCAAGTTACAGTCATATCAAGTCATTATAGAGTTTAGTGACAGGCTAGAAAGTGAGAGACAGCTTCAAAATCTTAAATTGCAGCTTTGAGACGCTTTGTGTTCATTTTTAGCTCCATAATATGCACATATTACATGAAAAAGGTACTACTGTTTGAATATGTTTCAGAACTGTCACCCTTTTTCAGTTTGGCAATTGTCAACCAGACCACAGAATAGTTTCTTACAGTATTTCCATCTTATATCTTGTAACATCTGCCACATTTCATCTAGATTAGAAGCTTGCATTCTAAAGAGGAAGCAGTAGTCAAATATCGTCCTCCTTCCACTTTATCAATGTTTCCCAGCAGCACTAATAGGAGATACTTATTTCACAGAATCACACATAATCACTAGGTTGGAAAAGACCCACCGGATCATCGAGTCCAACCATTCCTATCAATTACTAACCCATGCCCCTCAGCGCCTCATCAACCTGTCTTTTAAATACATCTAGGGAAGGTGACTCAACCACCTCCCTGGGCAGCCTGTTCCAGTGCCCAATGACCCTTTCTGTGAAGAATTTTTTTTCTGATGTCCAGCCTGAACCTCCCTTGGCACAGCTTGAGGCCATTTCCTCTTGTCCTGTCCCCCGTCACTTGGGAGAAGAGGCCAGCTACCTCCTCTCTACAACCTCCTTTCAGGTAGCTGCAGAGAGCAATAACGTCTCTCCTCAGCCTCCTCTTCTCCAGGCTAAACAACCCCAGTTCCCTCAGCCGCTCCTCATAAGACTTGTTCTCCAGCCCCTTCACCAGCCTCATTGCTCTTCTCTGGACTCGCTCCAGAGCCTCAACATCCTTCTTGTGGTGAGGGACCCAGAACCGAACACAGGATTCGAGAAGCGGTCTCACCAGTGCCGAGTACAGAGGGAGAATAACCTCCCCTAGACCTGCTGGTCACACCGTTTCTGATAGAAGCCAAGATGCCATTGGCCTTCTTGGCCACCTGGGCACACTGCTGGCTCATGTTCAGTCAGCTGTCAACCAACACACCCAGGTCCCTCTGCTCCAGGCAGCTTTCTAGACAGACTTCTCCTAGTCTGTAGCACTGCATAGGGTTATTGTGCCCCAAGTGCAGGGCCCAGCATTTGGCCTTGTTAAACCTCATGCCATTGGACTCTGCCCAGCGGTCCAGCCTGTTCAGATCCATTGCAGAGCCTCCCTACCCTCCAGCAGGTAAACACTTTCACCCAGCTTAGTGTCATCTGCAAACTTGCTAAGGGTGCACTCAATGCCTTCATCCAGGTCATTGACAAAGACGTTGAACCCAGCACTGAGCCCTGTGCCTAGTGCTGCATATTATGCAAATCTGCCCATTTGTTTTCATAGTTCCTTCATATTTTACAAGCTCTTGCAAATCCTCTACTGGCTTGTCAGTGAATAATTGATTCACATAATAGTTCATTAGCAAAATAAAAATTTATGGTCTCATTTAGAGAAATAAGTACATTTAAATTCACCAAAAAAATAGTAGAACTTCTTTGTATATGCAAATGTATAGCACTACCACCAGAAATAACCAAGATGTTTTAAATTAAGAGAATTATTCTCTGAACAATTCTTGGAGTCAAATTATGAAGTTAAATCATACCTTTTACTTATCTAATCGTTGGTAATATTTATATATTTTCATTTATATCTATTTACATCTTTGTTGTAATTTTAATGATCTTTAGGAAACATCAATATTTGTATCTTAAATTGTGGAACAAAATGTGAATTTAGTTTTATTGATGTTAATCTTATATTTCTTCTGGTGCATACTGGGCATACAGCATTCAAGCACTTTTTGTAAAATTTCATCTGAGACATTCAAATTGCACTGATAAATGTGATATTTATTGAAGTATTCACAGGCTAATCCAAAAAATGCATTTGTTAGAATATAGCTATCAAAGTGGAACTTAGCATGTCACAACCTTCCATTAGCATACCAAATCCAAAGAGAAGTGAGATTGAAGCATTCTGTTCATATATCAGGCCAGCAAATTATCACATATCATCAATACAGTTTTTATCACATAACTTCTATAAAAGTTCTCCTCCTTTTGACTTCTTTCTGTATAGTGAAACTCAAGTGGTGAACACGTTTAGTAGAGTGGGGATTTGTTTTGCTAACTGCTGAAAAACTCATGAGTTAGCGGAGGTATATAATTCATTACCCTTAGAGTCTGCTTGTCAGCTGTTTACAGCCAGGCACAGCTTAGACCAGTTCTAAGGCTGCTCTGTTGTTTAAGACAAAAGCCTCCAGCTGAGCCGAGAAACAGAAGACAGAAAAACAGATTTGGTCCACACAGATGCGCTAAGGTATACTCCATAAAGCTGAGAAAGTTGTTGTATCTTAAGCATACGGGTCATGCCAGTGATATAGTAACAGATAAGCATCTAATGTCTCTGCATACAGAAAGAGAGTTGCAGAATGTTTCAGGTTCCTTCAGGCCATTGAACTCAAATTTCAATGTGGACTGCAAATTCCCAAGACTTGTTCTGCACTCCTTGGATACATAGAGAAATTTTAACTCACATGTCCAAGGACATGTCTAAAAATGTTTAGTCCTACTAAAACCCATATGTCCCTATGTAATGTACATAAATTTATCTCCTTATTTCATGCAAATAAGTGCAATATATATGGTTCTCTTCTAGGTCTTGATTAAAATCTTACGATGGTGATCTACATTTTGGGGAAGATAACTTATCCCCAGCTGCCATGCTGGGATTCAAGGTACTGATTGCATAGGAGTACAAGATAAATTATCTACCCTTGTCAGTATCCAATTACTAATGATTATGTCCCGTTCTTGTTTAAAACAATCTTCTTTATAGATATCTGCTGTAGAAACCTGTTGGAAAATAGAAATATATCAATATAAATCAGGAGCATTACAAGAGAGATTTCTATGTTTATTTCTCATTCTGACAGTGGAGTGAATGCTGACCTTACAGGAACATAGACAGGTGGATATGTATGAATTTCTTACCTTGGCTGCCAATAAATAATGGCAGGGAACAGCAATCTAAAACATCATACACAAAAAAAGAAATGCTGAATGCTATTTATAAGGGTGAAAAATAAATCAATGTGAAATTTCAAATATTTTCTGCCTTATTTTTAAAGGAATAGATGATATTCACAGAGGGTCATAGAGGAAAATTAGATTGCACATTTGATTTTTTTTTTATAATAGCTCTTTAATTCCAGAAGGAATTGTAGCAGTGAAATGGATATTTAATCAAGAATAGTGTGGTGCATTTAAGAAATGTACTTTAATTTTCTATGTACAGGGAAAGGTTTGTTGGGACTTAAACTCAGGAGCAAAAGCAAAAGCAAAAAAAAAAAAAAAAACAAAAAACCCCACAAACCCTACATAAATACCATCCAGAATGTAATTTCACTGTAAAGTGTATCAATTTTCTCAGCAGGGTTCTAAAAGTAAATTTGGTTGAACAATAGCTTTAAGAAATAATTTTTAAAACAAGAATTCTCATAAATTATGTTCGTCCAATAGAAGAAAAAAAGCTTGAAAAGTCTGTAGTATAGATCCCCTCAATAAGCATTAAATAAAATGGTTTTTTTTTTTATTTTTCTTAATTTTTCTCTTTTCTTCCCCCTCCAAGAAAGTATTTTCTACTAACTGTTCCAGATCTAAAGGTAGGTCATTTTTCAGATTACTAATTAAGCATTTTAAAATACATTTCATTTTTATTGTGTTTAACTGAATTACAGAATAGATAAAGATTAAGCTCTGTCTATAGGCCACCTATTATGACTCTTACTAACACTGAACCTAAGCGCTGTAATATCTTCTGTCCACTGAATATAAAGAAAGTATGGCTGAGCTGATAGAGAACAGGACAAATTAGTCATCAGTGCCTTGACCATAAAAGGCACTGTGGATGCTTAAGCCTGCTTTACATTCCCTGGTAGGCAGTTTGAATACAATCGCAAATTACAACTGGCATTTTATCTTCAGGTGTAACTCATGTTAAATGTACTTAATAGCTCAAGGTGAATTTTTCATGTTACTACTTGGAGAGCTCTGTCATGAAATTCCATTCCCCCTAATGTAAGTGAGTTTTACCACTGAATTAAATGGAGCTAGAAGGTCATCCCAGGTATACAGGTCCATCAAAAATTGATATCAAAACTGTTTAGATAAACATTTTGAAAGATCTATTTATTTAAATATTGCTCTGATAAGAGCTCTTGTTTTAACACCCAGAAAATATGTGTGTACATTTTTCTCCTGGTGTTTCCAAAAAATCAATAGTTCTTTAGAAACTGATCTGTTTTAATTGATCAGATCAACAGCTCACTTGACAGATGTGCCACATACTATTTACAGCATAGAAAAGTCCAGTGTCTTAGCATAAACCTGACTTCACCCAAGGAAAATACTACATTGTACCTCACTCTCCTAATAAATATGCCTGAGGATAGACTCTTCAACAGATAGATGATTTTTTTTTCCATTAACAAAAGTTTGTAGTTCTATCACTTGAACTCTTCAGTGTCTGAACAAAAATTCAACTTCTCAAGCTTCTGATTTTTTCAGCCTCATATTAAGTAACTACCAAGAATTTAACACAACAGAAAATTACCTAAAAGCATCAGTCTGTGTATCAAATCCCACATGACCCCTAAAAATCAATCTGCATGAATTGGCCACTGAACACAGGGAGTCATATTTAAATTACATATATGTAACTCTCCACACTTTTGAAAATTTAGATACTGAGATAACTGCTTATGATTAGTCATGTGAATTTGTGATTACTAAAGCTCTACCTTTCATGCTGAAGTGTCCTAGGGATTGCCATCTGCTGTTTCAGATGTTTTTCAAAATTATAACTGAACTGTCCTGTGCTACTCTGATAATATATATAAGTAAAATCTGTATTTGTTCCCTACTGATTTTATTCTTTCATTTCATCTAAAGAAGTAGACTGTATATGCCGAGATAATCTATAGCTCATTAAGAGTTAGTTTCTTTATGTTAATGATGAGTTTTTGTTTTGTTTTGGTTTTTTGTAGTATTACAATTTCTTTCATGGTGCCATCAGAGTCTCTCTGTACTAGTTGGATCTGACAGTATCCCATAAGTCACTATCACCATAGCTCAGGAATGGAGATCCAAAAGAGACCTTGTGAGAGCTTTTGTCTGGGTACTGAAATGACTATAGATTTGTATTTTTGTGTGTAAGTAGAAGACAAAACTTCAAAGTTCGTCTGCCTAGCAGCTTCTGAAATAGTTCTGTCTTCAATTGCACACGATACTGTACTTGTCTACATAGATACAACTTAGGAGAGGTGGTCTTCGTGCTAATGTAACAGCAGTAATATGTCAGACAACATACATGTATCAAAAAGTGCCAATCAATCAACACTAAGGACCTGATATAAAATCAGGGATGAAGAAAGATGTTTCCATGCAGATAAATCCTGAAACTTGAAAAGAAGAATCTCTTCACAAGTGTCTCATCATAAAAATTTCCTTCCTTGTGTCCAATCTAAAACTACCTTTTTTCAGTTAAAATCACTGTGTCTTGTCCTGTCTCTACAGACGTTGGCAAAAAGTCTTTCACCATCTTTCTTATAAACCCCTAGAAGTACTGAAAGATCACAATAACATCTCCCCAGAGCCTTCTCTTCTCTAAGCTAAACAACCTCAGCTCTCTTAGCCTTTCTACATGGGACATTGTTGTACCATGAAATGTGTAAAAGTCCTGTGCTACCTGCAAAGAAAATATAACAGCGAAAGACAGAGTAAGACATACCATTCACAGTACTGGAACAATTCTTCAGACAGCTAAAGAAAATGTAAATCTGAGGTTTAGCATTGTTAGCCTCTGCAATAGAAAGAAAACTGCCCCTATTTCCCTCTGTGACATTTATCCACAACTTATGGGAAACTACATGAACAGGATGCCTACAGCAGAATATAAGCTGCTACTGGGTCTTCATGCAAGTCCTCCACACATAGCAGATTTTTTCCTCTAATTAAAGTTTCACTGACAAAGGAAAATATATCATTTAAGCTTTTCATGTTTTTTGCCATGTTGCACACTAGGATATATTTCTGCATTACTTCTGAGTTAAAAATTCTGAAATGTGTGACCCAAAGGGCTGTACAGATCTTTCCATCATCTATAAGCCTATTGTGTGATATGGGTAGTTTCTGCAGGAAGGGGGAAGAAAAAAAGAAAAAAGAAAAAAGAAAAAGAAAAGATACTGTGTGTCTATGAAGGACTTATGACTCCTGGAAGGCATTGGACCTACTAAGATTACTTTATGCTGTGAATTTTCTTGATAATATTTGACATGCAGGTGTGATAGAAGATATAATACGAATCTGCACCATGACCATACTGTGACTTATTGTGCCATGCCCTCTGTGTGTATATGTTAAATATACTACTTTTTTCCTTTACCCACTCAGTTAGTGAAACTAAAACAAAAAAAAATTGTTTGGAAAATAAGTCTAATTTCTCAGTACAGTCTCTATTTTGTTTTAAATCATGCTAAAATTCTTGTGAAAGTGACCCTGATTCTAGTTAAGATCTGAAAGAATGAAATATAAAAAGCCCAAATCCACTCAGGTCATTCTTCTGACATTCACTCTTATCATATATATCTTAATGTAGCAGTCTTACTGTAAAGAAACATCCTATTTTTGAACTATCCTGAGGGAAGCATCTCTGGTGATGTCATGAATTTCACAACTGCCTACAATGATGCAGTGATCATCACTACAGGCTGGGCTGTAATTGTATTTAAATTGGAAAATATCACAGTTACCTTTTCCTCTGGAAATCAAATTACAACTGTGACCTTAATGAGATCCTCAGAGAAAGCACTGGTAAATGTACAGTTTATGTTTCAGGAGATCACAATCAGTTGGAAGTTCATCCAGGCTGGTAGTCATTGCAAGTCATTCACTGCAATGGCACGTTGATTATTTCAGCTCTACTGGACACATTCTTTGGACAGAAAACTGATATTAAGCCTAGAATTCATAGATAATTTCAGATGAGACAAACCAAAATACACTACATTCTGTTTTCTACTTAAAGTGCTTTTGAAATAGGATATGGATATAATGGTATGTTCATCTGACTCAAACCAAATCATCAAGGATTTGTCCCTTATCTGTGTCCCTTTTTTGCTCAGCACTCCAACATATGTTTATTATTTTTATACTCTGTTAAGAGGATAAGGGGAAAAAATCATAGAAAATCTGAGGAGATGAAAGATTTCAGTCCAAAAGGAAGGAAATGACAGAGTAAGTAAGAGAAGATAGAGGGAAATGCAGAGGAAAGCGTTCAATTTACAGAAGGCTTACAATAGTTTCCACCCACTCTTACATCATTAAGTTTATATAAACATTTCTTATAAACCAAATAAATGTGTGACTCTATTTTCAATAAAATTTTTGCTTGCTAGCTAATGAGATCTAATCCTCATAAATCAAGAGTACTTCATGATCCTCCAAATGCATTTCCAACAACTCAGCCCAGAGTACCATATATTGCTTATTAGATTTTAAATCATAATTGCCAAATGCAAAGCAATCTGCAATTGGTTTTACTCTTTAGGAAAAATAGACATGATACTGATATTAGAGCTATGAAAATATGGAATTCTACATCTCATGCAATTTTCATACTATAACAAATAAAGTTTTTGTTTCCTGTGTGAGCAGAGTGTGGGACACCTGTTCAAGAGCAATACCTTGCTTCCTTTCTACATAAGATTGTTATGTGATAAGACAAATATTTTATATGCAGAAATAAACTGAAATTTTTGTTTGCAGAAAAACTCTTTTTTTGTTTATAGGATAATGTCTTGAAAAATACATTTGCATAAAAATTGCATGTGTATGCATCTTGGTCATGTTTTTTTTTGTGACTATATGGCCTCCCCAGCCATATTTGCAAAGATTTTTAGTAGAATGCCTTAATTAATTACTCCTTAAATTAAAAGATGTGCGTTGTGGGCAATAAGCAAATTAAAAGGGAAAATTCAGAGAATCCATTTAATGGCCCGAAGAATAATGCAGGCAGAAAAAGAAGCCCATCGAAACTCCATGATAAAAGCCTAGCCTTATCATCTGTTCCACGAGTACTGTTATATCATGGGAAAAGGAATAATCAAAGCTTGTTAATAAGTAATAATTAACAGCCCAAAGAAATATCTCCAAGCAATAATGCAATTACAAGACAGTTGTGGCTGCTGTATTTTGCCCAGAATGAAGAACAAAAATATAGTTTTTAACTAATCTGCAACTGTGAACCGGGTCAACAAATAGCATTTAACCTTTTTTTTTTTCTTTTGTTTTTCTTTTAAGTAATAATTTATTTTCCTTGCTACAAGGATATTTAATTTTATTATTTTTTGCTGTCCTACACATTGTAACCATTCTATACCTTTTGGAGTGATGTCTTTAACATGAAGAAAATCTTGTTTACAGGAAAAGCACATTATGAAAGCCCAATATTGCTTCTTTCAATAGGTTTCCCAGTTTAGACAAAGACCATCAGAGCCACAACTATTTAACAGCTTGTCTGTTTTATGCTTTTATTATTTATATTATGACATCTTTAGTGTATTTGTTAGCAACATATGACAAGGTTTAATGCAAGCTTTTTGTATAAATAAATATGCATAATAGGATATTAATTTCAGTCACAAAAAACAAATTGTGTTCGTTGCCTTTTAGCTTTCAGTACAGTCATTTTTAGGTAGGTTCTGCTTAAAAAAATCCTTATCTTACCATAGAGTCTGTGCAGTCCTTTTAGATTTTTCATAGGAACAACACAGAACTGTTGATCATTCATTCAGAATGCATGAATAATCAAACTGAGAGATAGAAAAGTAAGAGGAAAAATTAGGGCAACAAGCTCATGGTTTAGAAGCTTTTATTTCTCTGCATATGAACTGCAGTAAATAAAGATGATCTTCATACTGAAATGGACAATAATGCTTTCCAGCAGTGTTCTCAAGCAGGAGGCATGTGTACTAGAAAGTGAGTACAGGATGTAGTCCTTTCTGGTGGCCTCTGCTGAAGAATTGTCTCAGAAACTATTATGACTTAGTGAAGCAAAGTGCTTCCCAGGTTCTCAGATTTTCTTCCATCTGGACAATCAGACAAATTTAAGTTTGATCTAGCTTGCTACTAAATGCTGTAGGGAAGAGTTCTCACGTATGATATAAGTATATCTCAAGAACTAGATTCTATTCAGAAGGTCTGAACTCCACATATGCTACTGTCACTGTGAGATTCCCTGAGATTATGGAGCATCCTTAAGCAGGAGTCAATTATATTGATCTTAACTGTAAGGCCCTTCGATAAGACAATGACAGTAGAATATGCACTAGATAGATTACAGAAAAGTCCTAGAACTTTAAGAGGCTTTTTATTTGTTTATTTTTAATTACAATGACTTTGGAATTCCCTTTTCCTCCTGTCTTAGATCCTTGGTTTGAAAATGTTAGTGGAGAATACACTGAACTGCAAAACGGACATTAACTTGAACAGAAAGTTAACTAGTACTTTTGAAGTTATTTATCTGATAGCAATGTACATTATGTATACCAGACATTTTTTCTATAGATTGCATTAAAAACCATTTAGAGATAATACTGATACTTTATCACATACCAGTATACTGTAAATTGACTTGGATGAATGCAATATTATTTGCTGAACTTTATTTACTTGATTTCTTTTTCCTCTTTTTAAAACTGTTATTTATTTAATTTCAGACTTTATAAAGCACTCTTGGGATTAAGGGAGATTTTTCTTTTCAAGATTTATTAGTTAATAAATCTAATTTGAAACTGTGTTGGTGTCCGTTATATTTTTTTTCTTAGATGTTATCTTTTGTTTTATAACTTGAATCCCAACCATAATGTGATATATGAACTTAAAATTCAATGAACAACTGCATTAAAAAGTAATGTTATTCAAATACAAGTTCATAAAAAAAATCAGTACTCATGAATCAAGATTGATTTCTTAACAACTTTTATTGACTCTGGTTCTCTTTTCCACTTCACTAGCGACGATTGTCTAACACAGCAGAGTCTTCAGAAGAACATGTTTCTACAGAACTTAGAACTGGACAACATTAACTATACTTCAGAAGAATAGTGATTTGACAATATCCTACAGTCATAGAATCATAGAATTCTTTAGGTTGGAAAAGACCCTTAAGAGCACTGAGTCCAGTCCTTAACCCAGCACTGCCAACCCATCACTATAGCATGTCCCTAAGTGCCACATCTACATGTCTTTTAAAAACCTTCAGGGATGGTGACGCAATCATATCTCTGGACAGTCTGTTCAAATGCTTCACCAATATTTCAGTAAAGAATTTTTTCCTAAATGATGAGTACAGGCCACAAAGCAGAAGAAAGTTTCAAATGATTTGAGTGGTATTCAAGGATGGTCTCTGAAATGAGAAAGTGGAAAAACACTGTTAGAATGGATCTGAATAAATACGGGCTACATTTATGATAGTTAAGCACCATGCTCAGGATGGTGTTCCTACCATTTAGTATTTGAAACTGAACTAGGTATTGAAGAGCTATCTGAATTTCATCTGAATCTACAACTTAACACTAAGTTCATTGATTAGACCAGAATAATTCACCTCTTATTTACTTCATTTAAATGCCTAGAGTTTATGAGACTGACCCAAGTGATGCACTGGATACTCTTCTCAATTCTGTTCTCCTCATTTTGTTTAAAAATATAGACTGAGTTCCCAGCAGCACTTGCAACTGTGCTTATCAAATAGTTGGTTTGATGAATTAAAGAAAATAAAAAATTACATAAATTCTTGTATTTCCCATAATGTTGATAAAAACAGAGTGCAGCCTGTGAAACTGCTCCTTAAATACAAGGAGCAGAGAAGAAGTGTTGCCTGTATATTGTGGGTCTTTGTAAAGCTTGATATATGAAATTAAGGGTAATAAAATGTGACTAAGTAATTTGTCCTGAAAATACAACAGAAATTTTATACAACCTACCCTGCCCTATTGTATTTCCAATATGTTAGGTATTCCAATAACTTCTGCTCTTTCTGTAAATTCCTATCTAGTCTATTATATGACAGTCAGTAAGGCTTTAGAAATTTCTGCCTAATTGAAGCCTCTGTATTTCTTTATATCAAATACATTATACTCATGAATGACCTTGTAATAACATCTGAAATTCTGTGTTGAAGTCCTCATGTAAATAGCTCCACTAAGATCAAGAGGAAAATCACCCTGACGATAAGAATGATCTGCAAGCTTTTTAAGTACTTTGCAAGTGAACTGATGCTAGAAAATGGAAAAACTCCTGGCGACTGTTAGAAGCTCTCTAAATGTAACTGCTTTATAAATTATGTTCTTGGGATGCCAGTTCAGATTATTTCTGTTAGTTTGTCTGAAGTGTGGATTTATTCATCTTTAATCTCGTGTGTCAGGAAGTTAACACGTAAGAGAAAGGGGAATAAATTTCTCTATATCATCTTTGCTGTTTATCTGTAATTTCATCATTCTAAAGGAAATGACAGCATTACAGCATTTCTAGGCTCATTTTAAATCTTCTGTGTTTTAATTGCCTTCCTAAATTTGTCCTAATAGTCTGCTATTTTCCCCCTTTTATCCTCACTTGAAAGGAACAGCTCAAGGGTTTTTGTAAACATGACACTAAAGCGGGAAGGAAGGGACAAGAAAACAAATCGTTCCTATATTCATTGGAAGAAAACAAGACGGAGGTGGGAATTGACAGGGAAAGGCTGTTGTCTAAAATTCTGTATCTGAGATTTCCTCCAAAGTCTTAAACAGTACCTGTGCAAGCAGCCAAAATTGGGTCATTGTCATTAGAAATTGGAGAAGTAACCTTAGCAACTTCATTGTTTATTATTACATCCCAGGACATTAAAACTGACTTGCTCAGCCCAAGAGTTTTAGGGATTAGAGAATAAGGTGAAAATATGTCAGAAAAATGTCATCTTGTAAAAAAGCTAGCAATGTTCCAAACAAAAGTGGAAACTATTCATAATATTCATAAACAGGGTTTATAAAGCTTCCTTCATTTTCTTTGACTTCTTCCTCTCCTTTTTAACTAGGAGATTGTCAAGAAAGTGATAAAAATCAGGTTACAGATTAAAACTGACAAAAGAATACTGACATAACATGATGACATTATCTGTCAGAAGAAATGAGTACACCATATTATTGATTTTTACCTTCCTTTGATGAATCTTCAAAGAAACACTTCACAGGCAACTATTGTGTTTTCAGAGCTTCATGATGCACATACAGTATGTAAATATAGACTGCATAAACCTAGAGAGTCTCAAGTTACACTTTCTTTAAAACTACTTAACGTAAAGAATAGATCATACATAAATGAACACTTGCATGGTCTATACAACGCTTAAGATAAGTTTCATTTATTATAGTTTTATTATTAAAGATGCAGAGGTCAAAATCTGACAATATACATGCTTCTTATCATAAAGGAATCACGGTTTTATAGTTTTTGCATCTTTTGAGTCATTCAGTATTTTCTAATAAGGCGGATTCTTCTCTTTTTTTGACATTACCTTGACTTTTAAGACAATGGAATTCCCACCATAGGTAGAACAACTTTGGATTATGCTGACTTCTACAGGGAAAATGTAAGGCCTTTCTGACTGTCAGTTCTGAGTGTGAAAGCAAGTTATGTAGAATTAAGCAAAGATATTGGCAAACATCACCTCTATGTCATTTCAAGACTTACACATTTTAGGAGTTGTTCTGGGCTTCTAAAGCTGAAAAAATTAACACAGAATAATATTTTCTAAATGCACTGTAAAGTATCTTTAAGATGTACATTATTGTTTCTAAGATTTTGGTATATAGAACCTTCCCAAATTTACTTTGTAACATGTTTAGAGCAGTAGAGGTGGTATCAATTCTACAATATTTTCTTTTGGACCTTTGAAAGACCTAGCATAAAGGTATTGAAACAGGCTTGTATCTCAAATTATTATATTATTTTGAAGTTACTGAATCATAGGAGATTTCAAATTGGCAGGGACACCTGCATATTGTCTAGTCCAAGCCCCCTTCTCAAAGGAGGGTCACTTACAGTAGGTTTTACAGGGCCATGCTCAGTCAGGTTTTGAGTATCTCCAAGGATGGAGACTCCATACATTTCCACGCAACCTATTCTAGTGTTTGACCACCTTCACAGTAAAAGTTTTTTCTTATGTTTAAATTTGTATTTCACTTTGTGTTCATTGTCTCTTGTCGATTCATAGGACATCACTGAGAAAAGCCTGGCTCCTCCTTCTTTATTTCATCCCAGGCATTGACAGGCATTGACACATTTATAGTCTTATCAACCAACCTCCCTGAGCTTTTTCTTCTCCAAGCTTAATAAGCATTCAGCTATCATTTAGAAGGCCATGAAATAAATTTTGCAACAGTAGATAAGACACTTCTGGGTGTGCAGGAGGTGAGGAAGAACACAGGTCTGAGCACAGAACAGCATGCACAGCCATTTCTGAAGGCTAGAAACAATGCTGTAGTTAGAATGGCAAGCTAGGTATGAAATTCTGGGTTTCAGTCTTCATTTTCAGAAGACTGGAAGTTATTTTTAACTGAAAAAATGAAAGTTCTATGAGCAATCACAGATTCAGGATTTAGTTGGACTTGACCTTCTATTGTGTCTGACCTTCAATCCACATCTAACTCTTCTTCCTTACAGCTAAAAGTGATTTAACGAGAATATGCTTGTGTTAATGAAAAAAAATTACCCTCTAGTAATAATACCCGAAATAAATTGTTCATACTTGCTTTAGAGAAAGGAGATACAAATATAAAGTAAGTACTGTGCTTCAGAGAGAAGAAAAAACTGTTAGTGGATGAAACCTCTTTTCTGCATGGCTTGAAAGTTTTTAACCCTGAGTGAAGTCAAAAGATTTTTCTTCAATTTCATGAAGGTGGGAGATCACACTACTTCGTTTTTTGAATTTGTAAGAAGTCATTTATGTTCTCACTGGTGAGCTCTATTTTAAACCTATAAAAAAAAGAATGAACAGTACTTCATATGTTCTTTTACTTCTGCTTTCTCTCTCATCTATTATCATTAATGCAAAAGAATTACAGAAATCTAAAAAAGAAAAAGCAGTTAATTTAGGCCAAAAGGCACACACAACTACCAGAATTATAGCTAAGTGATAAAGCTAATGGTTTCCAACATGTTTATAGAACTCTCAGTTTCATTTTGTTGTTTAAATTACAATCAGACTTTAAACCAGGGAGAAAATATGACATATGGATTCTGTGCTTATCAATCAATTTATCCTGATTTGTCATAGGTATCAGCTAGATTAAATAAAACTCTGGGTCTCACATTGTGGAAATTGGCACAAGGTTGAACAAACTCACTTCAACTCCAAATCTGATCAACATTCTGGACTTAGCATGAGCTTCCACAATGCAGAAACCAGATGGAGTTTTTGTTGAAAGTGGCCTGGAGATATTTTTATTAGATTTGTTGCAATCATACTGTTATCATCTCATAAATTCTGTAGCTAGCAACAGAAACCTAATTTTTTTACGGTTTCACATTATATAGGAATACTCAAACTCCTGAGCAACGATTTATCATTGACGTTGACATTCAGACCCAGGATTGAACTCATTTTGAACTTTCTTTTTTTTTACTCATTTGCTCATGTATCTTGAGTATTGGTTATATAATACCAGTCTTTCTGGGTTTGGGTTTTTTTTCAGTAAATAACTAGCATCTAATTTTTCCTTAAAAAGTGAATTAATGTGGGAATCTAGCTTTTGAGTCCATGTCTAATAAAATATATATGTGAATTACATCATACTGAGGTTAAGAATTATTAAAGTACTGAAGAAAGCTTTCAGAAGAGAAAGCAGTCTTTGACTACATGACTTCCTGGAATAAAAACTACAGGTCACAATTAAATATAAATGAGTTCTGAAATGAAGGAGTCACAAACGTACCAGGAAATTTGCTGTGAGCATGAGCACTGGGAATTTAAGGTTAGAATTGTATTTCTATGGAAGAGAGATGTTTCAGGTTTCATTTCCTAAAATACAATTCTAACAGGGCAAAGCAGCTTCTGTTTGTATTATTATAGTAGCATTAAAAAACCCTGATATGCTCAGGCAAAACCTTTTGCTAATAATAGAAAACAGTATATGTTTTTTCAGTTATTACAAAGAGAGAGAAATGAAGGAGAAAAAAAAAAATCTATTTTAACTTACATTGACCCAAAGGAACATTGTCTGACTCAGCTGAAACACCTTATGCACTACTCGCCACCTGAAGTCTCTTTCTTAGAAAGGATAATACTAGTCACTGACTAGTCTCTAACAAACTCTTTAAAATTTTCTACAAATGGAGAAAACCCATCTAAGAAAAGCACAGACTGAGAGTAACAGATCTATTATTCTTCCAAGTCATTGATTGATATGGACTGTGGCATTCACTTTCAGATTAAAACATCTAAAAATATTTGTATGTGAATGAAGAATAAGAGTTTCTCGTATAGTCAAGAAAGAGTTAGCGCAGGTGATAGACTGCAGAATGATTTCACTGAAAAAGAAACTTCCTACCTTATAGCAATGACTCACCTATCCAGTGCTCTGTCTTTGATGGTAGCACTAGTGCAGGCTAACAGGCAAGTGTGGCACATCCTGGAACATAGCCGCTTGTCGGCTTTTTGTTTGAAGTCCATTACTGTCCTATTCCCCTATAATTCACTAGTCTTGTATTAGGGTTATTAGAGGCTACATGACTGTCTGCTCTTTTGGTATCTGCTCTTGGACATGAGGCCCATGAATTTGCCCAATGGAAGTCAGTAGGCGTAAGAGTCACTCTGAGATAAATCGTGCAATTCAACTGCCACCAGTCGGGTTCTAGGGACACTTTAGATGTCCTAATATATCAGCTTTTCTTCTCCTGTTGCTACAGCAAGTGCTGGTTTCCTGTGAGTTCTCTATCAGGTCTAATCCCATGTAGAGGCTTCACAGAGCCATGGAACATTTAAAACATAGCTTCAAAAACCTGTGAGATCAGTTTTCCATATGCAGGTATCCATTGCCTTTTAAGATGTTCCAAGGTAACTTACCCAGCTTCCAAATGCTAATCAATGCCAAGACAATCTTCCAGGGACTTGCTGCTGTACCTGCCATCCTTTTGCAGGTTTCTCACATGCTTTAGGGTATCTCTTATAGTAGTAGTTTTGCAACTGAATCAAACCCCTTGTATAATCAGTTAGTGGAATATACAAAGTAATACACATATATTGTGTATATGTATTCTATATATTCTATATATGTGAAATATATGTCTATATAATATATATGTGTGTATATATATGTATATATATACACTATCTACTGACTGTAGATATGTTCCTTTAATACTTTGAGACTAATTATAATGGTGGCTTTTAACCATCATGATTTAACCTGGTGATTTTATGATTCTATGATTTTCATGTGTGAGATAAATTCGTTTTAAACTCCCAAATTCTTAACTTCTCAAAGAGATAATCAAATAAACAGATAAAAATCTATTCAAAAGTTTCATTTTAAGTTTTCAATAAATATAATTTCTTTGAGAATTGTCATGAATCTTTTGATGTGTGGGGAGAAAATAGAAATAAAATGCATAATTAGCAAAATCTAATTTCTTTTCTCTTACGTACAGAGGCCCCCTCAAAAAAATCTTGACTGTGCCTGTAACTCTTTTTATTTAACAAATTAAGAAAATCAACTATGATCACCTTCAAAATAGTCCTCTTCTGAGTTGACACACAGCTTTATATGATGCTGCCAATGTTCAAAACAGTTCCACAGATCATTTTCTGCAAGGCTTTTGAGGATATCCATCATTTTTACTTTAACAGTTTCTATCAAAAAAAAGGGTTCCTTTAAGCATTGACTTGATCTTTCGGAAGAGGGAGCCAGGTATGTTGAACAGGCTGGGTGTTCAAGCACAGTGATGTTATTAGCTGAAAACTGCTTCACAGACAAAGCTTGGTGGGCTATTACACACCTACAATTTCTGACCAAGGGTAAGAAAATCACAGAATCACAGAATAACCACATTGGAAGAGACCCACTGGATCATCGAGTCAAACCATTCCTATCAAACACTAAACCATGCCCCTTAGCACCTCATCCACCTGTGCCTTAAACACCTCCAGGAAAGGTGACTCAACCACCAACCTGGACAGCCTATAAATATATAAAAAAAAAATTATATATATATTTATATATAAAAATATATTATTTATATTTATATTTTTATATATAATATATATGAAATGTCTATATTTGAACACATATTCACTCATACTGAGAGAAGTGTTGAAGCTGAGCATTCTCTCACTGTGACAGGTTAGAACATGATCTATAATGATGTTCTATAACCATCTCTTCATCTCTTCACTCCCACTCTTGGTTTCCAACCTGAAGGGCTAGGTTTTTAGGGTTTTTTTGTTTGGTTTTGTTTGGGGTTTTTTGTGTTACACCTCATATATAAAAGGAACTTAACATAATGATCTCTCAAGATATTTGTATGATACACAAAACTTTCTCAGTGTTCTAAAAACTACTAGTGTATTTCTTTGTCTTTACACATAACTAACTGAATTAAGGAAGTACATAAAAATTTCCCCTTTTCCCAGGTGTACTAAATACTTATCCTTCCTTGTTAATTGAAAAACTCTTGGAAATGGTAAAGTTTCTGTTCATTTTTTAGTACAATACCTTGAAATTCAGTATTCTAATTAGTACTTCATAGAGATGTGTTTCCTATGTGGTTTGACTTTTATTTTACATTCTTTTTAATGACAATTTAATTACTGTGAATGAATTCTCAAGTTCTCAGTACGTGGAGAAGAAGGGAAAGCAGGTGAGAAAGATGTTTTAGAAAACAGTTGTCAGGAGGCTGTGGATAGAGCAGAGGAATGAGGACAGTGTAAGTCATAAATGGACAATGACGGTGTGGGACCTGAATGAGTGAAGTGGATGGATGAGGCAGGGTCAGTATATTTGGACTAAAGTTAACTATGATGACATGCACTCTTATACTTTAACTAAAGCAGATCATTTAAAATGACCTCTCATGGGTTTTGGTGTAATTATGAAACTTAAGTACAAGAGACCTTAGAGACCATGTAGTATTCAAACTGCAATTTTATTGCTTCTCTCTCCAGCTGCTATATGGGGTATTTTTCCCCATTGCACTACTCTAACACTGTTGCTGCCTATTTCTTCCTGCCTCAACAAGCTCAGTAGCTCTGAAACAGACTGCTGTGTAATGGCTTGCACCTATGCTAATAGCAAAATGGACACTGATTTAACATATGAAGAGAGTGTAAGTGGCCTCAGGAGACTTTTCAACTGACTATGCTAGTCTAAGTCCCACTTTAATTCATCCTGTCTCTTAGGTCTGAGGTGCTTACCTTCTAATTCACTTCCAAAAAATAAATTGAGCCCAAGAATATGCTTCAGTTAGTCACAGCAGCAAGTATGCAAATGTGTTTATATCTACTGAATCTGTGTGATTAAAAAAAAAGGCTTTCAAGATAAATATTTCAAATTCTTTTGCTGAACCTAGCATGAGTCCAACAAAAGAATAAAGCCTTAGTTATTTATGTGGTACTTAATATGAAACACAAGGTATATATAGTTTTTGCATATGTACAGGCATTTAATTTATAGTTCATAATTTAAAAAAAAATGAGGAGGATCTAATAATGGTAAAATTTATAAGAACAGTCAGTGTTTAGTTTTCATCCTTAATTAATCTAGAAATCTGTTACTAATATTTCCAGTGTTATTTGCATGTGTCCACATGCAGCTTAGAAGCCAAAGTGAGATGAAGATTAAATCTGCCTATCATAGTTGAGCACCCAGAAGAAAGTAAGCTTGAGTTCTGACACTGAATCTGGAGTTCACTATAGGTCAAATATTTGACCC
The DNA here is from genome assembly GCF_032191515.1 of Phaenicophaeus curvirostris. Lineage (NCBI taxonomy): Eukaryota > Metazoa > Chordata > Aves > Cuculiformes > Cuculidae > Phaenicophaeus > Phaenicophaeus curvirostris. The sequence continues at coordinate 53,695,893 of NC_091392.1, forward strand.
AATAAAACACTGGGAAATGAAGTGAACTTGTACTGAAGTTTAACATGTATTACAGAATTATTTAGCATTATTTGACAGTGACATTTGTATGGAAAAAAAAAATAGGTGAGTACAAACTGTTTTGAATGAGATAAAAGTAAAGTATGTACTGAAGGACAGAAACAGAAGGCAACTATTTAACTTTCTGGGTAAGATCCCTATAAAAAATGAAACACCTTTATATTCCTTCTAATTTCTCTCTGTTTGCACATGATGATGTATTACCATTCCAGGAAAGAAGAAAAAATTGCTTAAACTATCTGCATAAGAAGAAAAGACTTTAAGAAAGGTCTTCATTTAAAAGACACAACAATGCTTATGAAAGGATTTTCTAAATTTGAACCATCTGGTTGCTGTGACAATTTGGAGGTCATTTTTATTTTAGCATTGTAAGCATAAAATTAGCTGTTCTGGCCATTATTGATAAAAGCAGATCCTGCATACAGTTTTGAAAATACACTCCATTCCTAAAGTAGTTATTAATCTTGTAACTAAAAAATATTATAACCCAGTGATATCTCCTAGTTCAATAGCCAGAATTGACTGTTATAAATATATATTACATTTATTTAAATATATTCATGTATCTACCCAAACCCACGAAGTAGTCATACTTCATATCTCAAAAATGAAGAATTCTACGTCTTCTCCAAGAAATATAAAGGAAACCAAAAAATAAAAAGAAGAATATGAAATCTCCTTTTCTCATACTGTCCTTGTCACCAGCCAAAATCCTTGGTTATTTAGGCTCTAATGCTGCAAAGGGAAGTTTATGCATGTGGATTCCTATGAACTTCAACGGTATGTTGCAAAGTCACAAGAAACTTCAGCTGTTTTCTAGGACTGTCAACCTACATGTCAATAGAACCAAAGCGTCAGGAAGAATTGCTGGAAATGGTCCACATTTACGCTAAAGAAAATCTGTATAGACAACTTCTGGTATCTAAATCTCATCTCATTTTAACAAGTAGAATTTAAACAGAATTCCAGTACAGTTCATCTCTTCTTTATAAAATTGATTCATGTAGCTGAAGCCCTAGCCAGGGCTCTTAGAGAAGCTAATTTGAAGATAAATCTCACTTTTAAAGACAGATTTGACCCTTGGATGCACATATGCAACTTTCATTATGCTAATGGAAGCCACATTTGTGCATCCAAGGGCAAAATTTGTTCCTCAGAAAAATGATGTAAAATAAACAGATAATAAACTGCATCAGTGCAGTAAGGGAAGTTAATTGCATAGAAGACATTTCCATTGGGTGTATGTTTAAATGCTAGGGTAGGATACTTTTGAAATAACACACATAAAACTCACTAGCTTATAACATCTAAATCCTTCTAAGTGTAATGTGAATTTTACTCTCATCCAAATAGAGGGGTTTGCAAAAAAACCCAAAAGACAAAAATCAAATCAGGATTTGTAGTTTCTTTCTTTTTTTTTTTTCATTTGGAAGAAGAAATGTGAAAAAAAAGGAGGGACAGGCAATCATTTATTTTTAGAAACATGGTAAAAAATACAAATTTGCTGAAATAGATTTAGTACTACATTTACTCAAACTACCTATAATGTTGCTTTCTGCAAGGAGTGGAGAACTCAAACAGAGGTCTGACATTTATTAAATACTGTATAGAGAAACACAGTGTTGATTACTTGCTGTAATCAACACAATCTGATACCACGTGAAATAAGCCCAATGCAACATATGAGAATCTGAAGTGTTCCCACCCACAGAGTGTATAACATAGGGCAAGTATACTGACTATCTCAAAACACATTGGCTCTGACTCTTCAGATAAGTATTCCTCTTCTCAAACACATAACACTGAAAACAAAGAAGACTTCCTATGTTTTTCAAGGTGTTCTTTGAAACACTTTAACAGTTGTGTTTACTCATCCTTTTCTGTAAATCCACTGATTAAATATCTTCAGCTGAACATCCACCTGTCAGTGAAGCAATTAGCCTCTTTCTTCCTGGGATTTTTGGCAAGATGGGCCAACTGATCAATCACCAGACTTTTTTTCCAACAAAAACAGACTCCCTTGCCATAAAAGGTTTGAAAATGTATTTCCTTACATTCTGTGTTATCTCCCAAGACAAAGGCAAGAAAGAAGATACATCTAGAAGGCACAGTTTCTGTATCTACTGTGAGTATGTTTGTTCTTTTCAGTAGGAGGAAACTTTCCCTGATGACATCTATTTTGTAAAGGAACATTGATGATCTCACATATCTTGACCATGAGGGTTTTTTTCTGAGTTCTTTCTAACTTAAGATCCTATATGACATTCCCCGCCCAACAAAAAGTGATACCTAAGATTTACTCTTTTCTGACATGTAAAGCACATCAAGAATGAACACCATTAAGAGATAGACCACTATATGCTCCAGAATATTTTCAACAGATGTCAAAGCCAAAGCATTAGACTTATTTTCCAGTCACTTACAGCTTCTGGTGATTTTTATTTTTATTTAGTGATATGTGTGGGTTTGGTGATGCATTTACATTAATGGATTGCCCCCTAACACTCTGCATACTGTTTTACACCTTTCAGAGTTTTGCAGAGCTGTTTTTCCAGTGAGGTGCTCTGAGGCACCTTCCTGAATAGTCAAAGACTGCAAAGTATTAACTGGAAAGCACTCTCACAAAGACTAACTTTATCCACCTCTAGTGTGTTCACTGTCTCAGAGTTTATAAGTCCCTTATCTAACAAGAGAATCTTTGCAAAGAAAATCTTTTCACGTCAGGAAAAATATTAGTTACAGTTAGCAGGTTTGATTGAGCCCAAAGAGGTTCTCCTTTCTGTCTTTCCCTATGCTATGTATTTTACAGACAGTTAAAAAACACTCTCTAGGCAGCTTGGAGAAGGTCATCCAAGTGGCCAGACATAGTAAATATACAAGAACTAGCTTTGTGAAATCCAGTCCAATGGGAATCAAATATTTTTTGTCCATTTTTACCTCATCCTGTTATATAGTTAGTAAAACAGATGCTTTAAAACTAAGCAGTATTTCTAGTAAGCTCTTTTTTTTCATGTTCTTTATTCTCTAGAGTACTCTAATCTAAAACCTTGTTCCAGAAGAGTTTCGAACAGTGGGAACTTTGGTAAAACCTTTCCTTTAAAAAATCAAAACAAAAAGAAAGAACAAAACCAAAGCAATCTTGTAGATAAACAAGAAACAAATATAACTCACAGATTCTCCAAACTTTCTAATTGTGAAGTCATTGAACAGACTTTTTAATAGATTTTTTTTTTACAAACTTGTCTTGAATTGTTAATTGAATTTCTTTTTTCTTGTTGATGTGTTCCAAATTTTTATAAAATGTATTAAAAAAAAAGGGACAATAGGTGGAAAAGATCTGTGACAGAGCAGAAAGAAAATACATCATGGTGCAATAGATAAAATGTTTATGATCCACAATCATCTCATTAAATATTCTTCAATAAATCAGTATTATGAAATTGGTCTTCATCTGTGAACAGTTACTAAAATGATGGTTAAACCTCAGTCTGTAGTTCATTAGCTGCAAGGAAGTCCTACAGTGTCATCTGTCAATACACATACAGTATTGCCTTGAACATCTGAAATGAGATAATAATTGTCTTGGCTACCTAGCCACTAAGGACTATTGCAGCAGATTTCACATTATTCAGCAGTATTGAAAAAATGAAATGTCTTGATAAGCTATGAAATTATTTGCTTTCATATCTTATACATACATACATATGAACTCTCACACAAATTAATATATAAACACTTTTAAACAAACATACACATACATTGCTGTATCAAGAAACTTAAAAATCTTACAACAGAGTTTAACTAGTGACATAAACATCTGGTCTCTAGACTTAAACAACACAGGGACTGGGGTCGATAGCAGACTTTGGCCTAGGTTTTCCTGAAGTTAAGGAGGCCAAAAAATTAGAAAGCTGGCTTTTTGTCATTTGCAGGTGTGAAATGTTTAACACATGTAGCTATGGTGACTGAAAAAATAACAGGAAAATAAAGGAAAAAGGGTAGCACTGGGAGTTGGGACTGGCTGCCTGCCAAAAGACTTCACCTTGTTTAGGCAGAGCATTTTTATTATTGACCCAAATTATAACACAAAATCTCTCTTGTAGATCTATGAACATAAGTAATTCTCACTGAAAAACAACACCAAAAGCCAACAGAATTCTACAGACTTCCTGCATGATTTTGCATACATAATTACTTTAGGAAAGAAAAGTAAAATCAGCCCTTCCTTTGAAATGTCTCTCTTCCATGTCCTTCAAAATGTGCCCTTTAGGCCTAATGAGTTCAGCAGATATTTTCATCTCCTCACATATACCTTGAGACACTTTAAAAACTGAAGGTGTAGCGTTTTTAAGTTATGCCAAATAGTCAAATATGGTCAATATTTCTTTTTGTCCCCGTGCAATAATTAAAATGGTACAGCTCTTCTTTTTCAGAGTAAGAGTTGTCAGTTCAGTTATAGTGCAAATTGTATGTTTTCAGACCCAGAGAAAGGCCATTACCTGAGCTATTTGATTGTTTCAAATTCTTGAGAGCAAATAAACTCACTGATAACTCATGATGGAGCCCTAAAAGCTGGACAATTAAAAGCTCATTACAGACCTAAGTTTCTTCATGTAAATGATGTCATTTTACACTAGGATAGTTAAAGAGGACATGGATGAAGAAGATATTGGGGTAGAATTTGAGTTTTCCCCTTTACCTCCTTCAGAAGATGGAGATATAAGTATTTCTTTACTATTTATTATGATTTTGAAATTATGCATCTAAGTTCAGCCCCAGCAGAAGCCCTGAAAGTTTAAAACATTCTTAGTATCGTACTGTGACTTGTTCTGACTACACACAACAAAAGCACAACAAAGAGGAGATAATAAAGGATGTACACTTTTCAGGTCAATTTTTTAATATGTCAATCATAATATTAACTTGCATGCAGATACCTAAGCTGTGATGTTAACACTTGGTAGTCTTTTATTCGCTCAAAAAGTGATCTGTTGGTGACAGTTTGTCAGAAACATATTATGCATGAAACTGAACAGAATTTAACTGTTAGCTCAATTGTTATTACAGAAAGGAAAACTTATTTTCAAAAATATTCTGTTGATTCAGACAAATGTTCAGAGTTATTTCGAAAATTATTTCAAATAACAGCTGTCAGAAATAGTGCTTCTACCTCAGGTTGACAAAGCTGTACCACATTAGTTGAAGGAGCTGCATTCAGGAATTTTATTTTGACTCATTGCATCCAACAAGATTTTTTATTTTAACCTTTCTGGAATTGAAAGGGTTTTCCATGGCTTTTTAAAAACTTACGTTTTTATTTTACATTATATTTCACTATAATAGGAAATCAAAAGCCTAAGATTGAAAGAAAACACTTTGATTGCCATGTATGTATATTTGTAAATCATATCTGCAATAAAACTATTTTGACTTGGGTTTTACTTATTGGTTATTTTTCAGAAACTTTTTTTCATTCAGAATCATCCCTGAATTTATGAACTCTGAGAACCTCTATAAAATGAGACTTTTACCCAAAAAGCAGATTAGTGCTAGTATTTTTAACCATAACATATCATGAATACCATGGTTTGCCAAAACGAAAGTGTCGTTTATTAGTAACACAATAAAAATCGACTTACAAAAAGGAAGACAGAGAGATACTAACATACAGGAAGGCACACGGCTTTTGCTGTGTATATACTTACGTTTCTTTGGTATAGATTGTTTTACTTGTAGGCATTTTCATAGGTTGGGGAATCTCTTTTTCTTTCACCGAGAACAAGCTAAGCCAACATCTCATTATTATCTATTGATAGTACAACTGTAAATCGTGACTCGACACACACCATCGTGTTAACTGGAACTAAGCTGACTCTAATCACCTGGATCCTTTCCAGCTATGTTTGAACTACACAATGGACAAAGGACTCATTTGAAATGTAGATGTAACATTTTTGTAACACTGTGTCTATAGACAAGGCTCCTCTGCCTGGCAATGCCTTTTTAATACTAGTGTTTAGTGTGCCAGTGTTTGCTTATGTCAGTCACTTGCTATGTCAAGACCAAGAGGTCAGATCTTGAGGCTGACATGGCTGGCAGCCTAGAAACCATTTCATTCACATTGTATTTTCTCAGGCAGACTTGTATTCAGACATGTGAAAAAGAGAAAAGAAAAACAACCGGTGCCCTTTCTGTCCCACACTTTTCAAGGAGTTCTTCCAAGAGTCTGTAAATTTTGCTTTCCACTGAGTCACTCTGCTAAATGATCTTTGGTTAATGTCTATACAAAATAAAAACTTTATGAGGTCTCATGCTGTGGGCATGATGGTATTGGCTGATCTACTAATACCCTGACAACCCCCTTCTTTCCACTGTGCTGCCTGATGATTCCATATTGTGTTTTAGTGATCATTTGGGAAAGTAAAATAACCTTTCCTTCTTCTCTTTTTTGTTTCCCTTCTTCATTCCTTCCTTTCCCTCTTCCTTCCATTTCTTTCTCTGCTTAATTGCAACAGTTTAAAACTATATGTGTAAATTCAATTGCCAAGAATATACTGAGTTGCCCGGAATTCTCCACCTAATGTATTTTCCTTCCTTATTCCATCAACTGTATGTTTTGAGTGTAATTATGAAGCCTAAATGAGCATGCTGGTTTAATTTTTCTTATATATAATAGCATGGTGGCCTGTGAAAACGCAGCACTCACAGCAGGAGTTAATTGTAATGAAAACAATAAATTTCACATAATAAAGTCATACTCAAAATAGCTTACCAATTGCCTAGTTATATAAAGCCCACCTGTTCTACTTCAGACAAAATTCCCACTGACGTTAAAAAATTTCACAGATTAAGGACTTTGTGGCTTGACCTAAGTTACCAGTCCAAATTAATATTTATGATTTCTCTGATTTCTCAGACATGTCCTTCCGCACAAAGAGGTGGGGAGGGCTTAGATCACTCAAGGGGATGATTGTATACAAAACTGTTCTCAAATGTGAAATCTGTCTCAGATGTCATAAAACAATCCCACCCTAACCTGTCCACCCTGTTTTACTGCTGCTTTTACAATAATGCTGTTCAGGGAAATTGGACAGATCAGTAGAATACACAGACATTTTTAGATGGATCTTATGTTTCCTGTTCTTAGTGCAGCCAAGATGAACGTGTCAGTGTAGGTATTTGTTACAGCCACCTTATATCCCATGTTCTATAGTCAATCTATAGTCAAATCTAGTCAATGAAAATACAGGAATGTTTAAGTTACCACATATGAGGAGCTGAATAACTAGTCCTCAAGAAATCCCACATAATTCCCCTATTCAGAATTCAAGAAATAGGAAGAGGATCTGGAGCAGAGGTGGGAAGAGTGTCAGGAACTTAGTAAGCATCAACATCATTACAAAAACAAAAGTTAAATCTGTAAAAAATCAAAGCTAGTTAGTGGACAAAGCTGTTGCAGAACAGCCAGCTTTACAGTTCCGAAGCATGCCATTTAACACAGAAATGGGAAGAAGTTGGGGAAATCCATCCCTCCCAAAACCAGAGAGCCTTCTGTTGGCAAGAACTGTTTATTTTGCAATTACAACAAGAATGCCTTTATTGACTTGTGTAAGCATCAACTTTATATTCATATTTACTTTAACCAGTAAATGGAAAGAAGTATTTGTACACAATGTAAATTGACTTTAAGTCTTCGTTTAAAGGAAATTCTAATACATGTTTTTCTTTACTAACTGAAAAGTATCAGAATAAATTTGTCTAACAGTATAGTTTCCCCATTTCTTGATGACAAAAAGAATAGATCATTGCTAAAAAGCCTGAAGTTATTATTAGAGAAGCCAAATAATCTTTGTGGTTCAATTGTCCAACACATGTAAATAATTTAAATTTTATTTGTACACTTTAATTATCTGGCCTTGAGACTTTTGAATAAACTTATCTCTATTGTTCTATTACTGAAGTTATTTTATAATACAACTCTTTCAATGATTATATCAGTCATCATCTTCTAATAAAAAAATGGAAAAAGTAGCAATAGATATAAAGCCTAATGCAAAAGCAGGAAGAACACATGCAGGAGAAAGGAGAACAAGGTAGATATGAACACTGTAAAATATGTACTAAACCAAAAGAGGGTCTTCAAATATGATTTCACAGATGTTATCTTCAAAATGAAACAAAGAAAAATGAACCCACAATATAATGAAGTTTATATAGCAAAAGATGAGGGAAATGAAACTTTATGTGTGTGAAGGACCTCAGTCAAAATCAGTGAAGCTATGATGTGCTTTCATAGCTTTTTATTGTTTCTTGAGAATTTCAAGTGAAATTATGAAATTTTGATGAGTTAAAAAGAAAAATCAAATTCTTCATCTAGCAGTAGTCCCTATGATGATTAATTTTTCAAAATTTAATTTAAAGGCGAGAATAAAAGTAAAATTTCTGATTTATTGACTGAGTCAGCAACAATAGTCCTCGACAGAAAAAAAAAACCAGCCAAAAAAAGAAACAAATATGCATGGTAGGATACTTGCTGTCCTACTCTTCATATCTAGCTAATGTGTGCATGAGGATATGTGAAGACAAGTGCATGTACGTTATCATCTTCCTCATGTCTGGGCTTGCATGAGATTGGACACATCATGGACTACAAAACTGAGAAGCACTAAAGACCTATAAAATCTGTCAAATAGGAAATACTGAAGATACATGCTAATATCTTTCTCCATACAGCCCATCAAAGCACTTAGAAGAGTGGCCTCTGGTTTTAAACAAGTCACAGCTTCTAAATGATCAGCTTTTTTAGACTACTTTTCAGTACCAGGAATGATTTGTTTTTCTTGCCATGGAAAGCAGGAAACTCTGGACTGTTGTTGTATAATCTTGCATCCAAACAGCTTATTCTCTCTCTTCCTTACAGTTGAAGGCAGGTTTAGAAGCCTGTGTTTTAACATTCATCTTCTCCTGCACTATCTTGGAAGAACTATAGAGCAGTCAAACATATCAGTGAAAACATAGCAGTAATCAGCAGAAAAGATGAAAGAAAATACCAGGAAGTTTCACAAAAACACGTGTCAAAGAAGGTGCCAGTACTTTGACAGAGAATCCATATCCTGGAAAAAGGGAAGGGATAGGCAATCAATGAGATGATTCCTTCAGCCTTGATTCCAGGCTACCCACCATTCTCTTTGTACCTACTGAAACCATGCCTCCTGCTATTATATCACCAAAAACTTATCTTAAAATGCACACTGCACACTACACACTGACTTTGTGGGTCAGTAAATTCAAGTATAAGTATCAGTCAGTCCTCTATTATCTTATAATCACACAGTAGGAGGTATAATTACTGTTCCTCAATATCTACTGATCTGCGGACACTTGAATTATGAATAACTGGCTGTCAGTAACGCACCTCGTCTTACATCAACCTGTGGTAAGAGAAAAACTTTGACTTTCACATAGAGAGAATAAAGCTAGTAACCTGAGGTTGGGAAAGCTGCCAATTAAGATTCCAGGCTATCTGCTTTGCTTGCCAGGTGTCAGCATGTCAGCTTTTAGAGCAGCTCACAGTGCAAGTATCATGAAGTGAGGAAGCAGATTGCCCAAGCAAGACAAGAGCTCCACTCCATCCCTCAATTAAAAAAAAAAAAAATTATACAGTGAGTACATGGCAAAATGATCAAGGATGATGAGAAGACAGAAGACGTATCTCAGAAGACTTATCATAGCCATTAAAAGGACAGGAGCATGAAGATGCCTCTGAAACAGGAACAAAATGAGAAGAAATTTGAAAAATAGATACTCCACAAATATTTAGTCTGAAGTCTCTTTAAGTCTAGCTGCACTTCATATTGAATATCCTCTGAAAGATGGTATTGGTAAATTGGTTTATACCTCCAGTTAATTAATAAATTGTTAGCTCGTGATCCTGCAGTATTTTACTTAAATGTATTAATTTAATGAGATTTTTTATATGCAAGTATTCTGATGTCACAGTGTAGTGTACTATGCCCTGAAGTAGACTTTAGATATTGTGTTATGACAAGGAAGCAGAACATCACCAGCCTCCATAATGGCATGGAAAAAGAAGAATGCTTCAGCTTCTACTATGGTATCTAACACTGGATATAATATTTTGATTGTTCCCAAGCACTCCAAAAGAATATCTGCTCTGGAGAAATGAAAGAAAGTATACCCTAACATAAATTCTCCAAACAAAATAAAACACCCACCCACACATACAGAAAAACCTTAGCCCCAGAGAAACACTTGCTTAAAATATTTTATAACATACTAGTAATTTTCAATCTTTTCCTCTACTTTCTTCACCATATGTTAGTGCTAGATCTATGTAAGGTTACTCAACACACAGTAAGTCAACATAATCTTATGTCAGTGCATTTTACACTTGTGTCAGTCATTTTAAGAAACATTCCCTTTGGGACTATTAGTGCTAACATCGACTAAAGTATTTTAAAACAGATTGAAAAAAAATTGACAGGTTTGAGTATACTTAGTATTAGATGGCATATGTATCAAAAAAATACTTTAATCGTCTACTTTGAATGTATAAATTCCCACTTAATCTCCAGAGTGAGATACCTCAGTATTAATAGTTTATTTTTGCAGCAGTAATTTCATCCAAGTTCAGATGGTAAAAGTTGGACTGTAGAACAGTGTAGGTAAGTATGTTGTCCTTACAGACAATGAAGAAACAAATCTGAAATGCATGATTCAGTCCATGTAAACTGACTAGCTTAGACTTTCAGATCACGAACATCAGATGAGACATATTTTTCTTACACTTTTCTTACACTTATTCTATCCTGTCCTGTGTTGTCCTATCCTATCTTTCTTGTCCTAGCCTGGGTTTAAAAACTTAAATTCAAAAATTCATTTAAATAGTTATTATTCAAAATAAAATTAATATCTTTTGAAATAATGAGCCCTTTGCTGTGTAATGGTAATATCTTGCAGTGTTAGAAGGTGGTCATTTGGCTGGGAGCAAGGAAAAATCCCTCATCACCAGAAAATATGTTTGTGTGAAACTAGGAAATCCTAATTTCTTTCTTGACTCTCCAGAAAATTACATATAATGACTAAGCAAATAAGAAGGCCAAGCAATCACTTTTTAATTATGCTAGATTTATTTGACTGTTACATGCAAACTACAGATCTGACCTTAACCTTTTGCAGAAATTTGTAAAAACTGGGAAGAAGACTACACACGAGATTCCTGAAAAACCTGAAGACTTTTTAAGTTTACTGCTTTAACTGAACTATCAGTTATTTAAAAATAAAATATAATAATAATAAAAATAACATTTAAAAAGCCACTTCCTCCTCAACAAAAAAATCCCAAACCCCAAAGTTTTATAATCCCCACACTCTATAAGAATTTGAGTTGAAAAAAATAGAACAATGTCCTTGATGTATAGCAGCTGTAGAAAAATAATGGTGTTCATTGCTGTCCAGGTGTCTTGATATCTTCATTTTAGTTGGTGATTTCTTTCTGCACAGTGAAATCATGGCTTCTAGACTTTATTAGAATATGCAGTTCTGTGGAGATATTAGAGAAATCCAGAAGTGCATTCAGAGTCTTGTAGCAGTTACTTTAGAGAGATCTCTCTCAAAAGGAGTTCTAGGCTACATTAAAAATATACCCAAATGTTCAGCACTTGATAGCTACTGAACAATACCCAGCCTGGAAGAATATGAGAATCAAAGTTGGGGTCAGTATTGGAATACTGGAATATCCAATAATGGAAAGACCTCAAATAAGACTGTAACATAATCATATGCAAAATCACCTATATATTTAGATGTTGTATGAATAGATGTTGTATAGAAAGCAACTTAGAAGACTTAATAAAAGACTCAGGAATAAGTTGTAAAGCCTTACCCATCCTTCTTCTGACAACTGCATTACTGAAGCTGTCAAATAAAATGAATAAAGTTAATAATGTGTGTGTATACATATATATATACATACATGCACAATGCCTCCATAGTAGATGTGGTAAAGAGACATTGAAAAGATGAACCATTTGACAAATGTTTAAATTGCATTCCATTTCTGGTATCTGTTATGTATTACCATCCACATCTCTGGTCAACTTCCTACAGATTCAGGTCAAGGCTATCATGATCATTTTAGAATTTTTTTGACCTATCATTCTAATGCATTGCAATGGGATTACCTATTCAAACAAATCATATTCATTTTTCATTTGAAAGGGCTCTTCATCAGTGTGACTGCTAATCTAGGATCAACAGAAGACTCATCCAAACTGGACTAGCCAATAGACAGACACTTGATGACTGTCATGAGTTTCCTGCAAACTGGAAATATATCCATTACTTTTCACACCTGGAAAGTACATGGGACTTTTTGATTTGTGGTATGAAAGATGAGGGTAAGTATGTGATAAAATACAAAGGCCTTGTAAATCATTAGCACAGAAGTGCATATCTTTTCAATTTGACATTTTACCAATATGAACTAAGTTGAACTATTAGGTACCTTTGCTTTTGGAGCGGATGACAGACAGATCTTAATTCATTATTGATTTTAGACTCTGTTTTCTCTTTCTTGGTGCTATCAAAGGTTTTTGTCAAGCCTTTAGAATACTGAAGCTTTTGGAAACCTGAAAAACTACTTAAGGTTTCAAATATGGAAAGTAATACTGACTTGAATTATGTCAGTTAAATTATTCTAGTGAGATATGTGTTTAAACTACTATTCCTCTTATGAACATTTTTATTATGGGATAAAGATGCTCATGTCACTTATGTGTAAGCTCACACAATAATGCATGCACCATTTAGTATAAATATATATACACCCAGGAAGTCACACTAAGTCTAACTCTCATGAAAGGTCTTCTTATCAACATGGACATGCTTTACCCTTTTTCAGAGACTTTGACGCTAATGGATTTGATCAAAACTGTACTTGCTACTTTTCCATTAATGTAGCCTTTCTGGTTTGGTAACAAGATATGCTCTGCAGAAGTCACCTGTCAACTCTTCTTTCTTTTTTTATTATTTCAATAAAATTCACCATTATTTAGGATTTCTTATAATATAACTGACAGGCAGCAATTTTATTTAGTGAATCATTTTGATGACTAATGGCATGACTGTGTAGAACGGTCCATAACTGGTCAAACTGTAACAGTAAGGATGGCTTTTATAGCTACCAAATGGATAGCTTATGTATTTGTGTCCAGACTCTGATAAAAATCAGAATTTTGAAATCATGTTTTCTATCATCAAGCATTTTGTAAAACTAAACTAAAGTATGACAAAGAGTAGTATTCCTTTGAGTGAAAATAAGAGTGATTAAAACGTAATTTGCAATGTGTTTGAAACATGCATCTCAAGTTTTAGGAATGACGTGGTATCTGTATTGAACAAAAAAAAAAAACAAACAAAAAAATATATCTCGTGAAAAAAATTCAGCTCCAGTGCCTTTACCAAAGCAAAATACATTACTGAATGCAGTTCTACATTAGTGTTGTATACGTACAGAGTCTCAGAATGCCAACAGTTAATATAACACATTCAAGTTTCCTATATATTAAGCATGAGAAATCATATTTCTTTCATGCCAAATAGTGCTGATTTTACATTTTACCACAAATAAGGGAAGTTAATTTTATTTTTCTGCTTTTGCAACATAATCAACTAGGAGATTAAAAGTTTCAGCCTCTGCTCTAGTACAATATTGAGATTTAAACTTCCAAAAAGTTCTTTAAAATCATTTGATTTTTCTTCATTTTAAACCATTCTGTCACTGTCTCAGTATGATAAGTATTACTTTGTGGAAAGTCTGCAAAAATAACCTCATTGAGAATTATCTTTCCAGTCGCTTATTAAGTTCCTAAGAAGAACATTCTTCTGACTTTCAGTATCCAGTTGTTTGCCTTTAAAACTGAGCATCATTAGCATGAAAAAACAAAACTGAAATAACTGAATGCTTTATACAGCTTCAAATATATATATTTTTTTTAAAGGAGAGTGAAAATATTAGAAGCTGCACCCTAACTTGCTATTTGTAGCATAATTTCTTAAAATTTTTGCTCCACAGGATTGCCTGCATTGGCAAAATATCCAAGATGTGTTGATAGGTTTTCATTATAAACAGGTGTGGTGAATCTGCCCTGGGTCCTACTAGTGCCATTTGAACAATGGGCGATAAAATTTATGAACCTACTTTTGGAATATCAAGTGTACATATGCTATTTTTAGAAAGATATTGAATACTATAGAGAGAGCCAAGCAGCAGAGATATTCTAATGGTAAAACCTATTTTCTTAATACACTGGCCTGTCATTGGAACCAGTTTGCCTTAACAAAAATAAATACAACATGGAAGTTCAACAGTTTGAGGTTTGGGTTTGGTTTTTTTTCATAATAAATACCCAGAAAGGTTATGGCTCACTTAATAGCAAGTGCAGGCTAGAAAATCTTCCAAACTCGGTTAGTAACAACCATCATGTTTTTCCTATGCTTTACTGAACTGCAACCAAATTGTAATGTATTAAAAAAGCAGTAATGATGAAAGAGGATGTCAAAATGACAAATTTTTCATCTTATCATGAAAGAAAGATGAGATACCTCCCAATGAGGACAACAGAAAATCACTCTCTGAATACTAGCAACATGTGAATGAAAGTTAAAAATTTATGGTAGGACCAGAATATGTGCTTGTGTGCATGTGCATATCTATGTATATATTGGGCTAGATATACACACATTAACATTTATTATAGGAAAATATTACTGTATGGTGTTTGTTTCCTTGTAGATTAATGAGTGGCTGAATTTGCACCTGATAAGAAACAATCATCGGTACAGTGTATGTGACTTTTAAATGTTCTGCATAGGTTTAACAGACTATACATAACTTGCTAGATGGTATTTAAGAAACTCAGAACAACCATTCTCCACAAAGGAAATCCATACATTCATGATAATAGAGATAAAATATTGCTCCTTTTGATAACTCTGTAGCTCATTCAGATTAAAAATCAGTTTATCTTTCCAGTCAAAAGTGGGTAGACATACCAAGCATGTGTGAATTTCCAGGTATGCTACAACAGATTCAAACAATACAAAGACTCCTGGATTATTTGCTTGACTAGAAAAACAGTGCAAAACTGAAGAAAGATTAAAAGGTTTGCCACAAAACCCATTGGTTCAAAACATTTGTTATTTGAAAAACAAGCAGTCATCCTGGTTTTTGGGTCGTTTAGCCTGGAGAAAAGGAGGCTGAGGGGAGACCTTATTGCTCTCTACAACTACCTGAAAGGAGGTTGTGGAGAGGAAGGTGATGGCCTCTCCTCCCAAGTGACCGGGGACAGGACAAGAGCGAATGGTCTCAAGCTCCGCCAGGGGAGGTTCAGGCTTAACATCAGGAAAAAATTTTTCACAGAAAGGGTCATTGGGCACTGGAACAGGCTGCCCAGGGAGGTGGTTGAGTCACCTTCCCTGGAGGTGTTTAAAAGACAGGTGGATGAGGTGCTAAGGGGCATGATTTAGTGATTGATAAGAATAGTTGGACTCGATGATCTAGTGGGTCCTTTCCAACCTAGTGATTCTATGATATTCTAATCTGCATGACTGTTATCCTGTGCAGAAGTTCCAAAAAAAATTCTAATTTCTTTCATTTTTTAATTCTTTTCTTTGTCCATGAGAATCTATGCAACACTATCTCATCTTGGAGTGAATATCTGGTCCTCACTGACTGAGGATTTCTTTCTTGGAAGATATCATCCAGTCTGATACCTTTGTTCCTGATGTTGATGTCGAGGAGTAGGTAGATACCCCAGGTAGTCACTTAATGAAGACAGCGAGGACCAACAAATTCAAATGGTTCTACCTTAAACTTGAGGATTCCCTTTGGAAAACCAAAACCAAAACCAAAATCCAAACAAACCTACATTGTTTTATGCTAGTCAACCCTCTATCTCAACCTCAATTACAGCCTTTGTTCACTATCCAGTGAAGTACCCACAGATGGCCAAAGAATCATAACAAAACCAGAGGTCAATTGATAACCCTTTTCTCTCTTTTATCTGCAGATCCTTCTTATCAGATCCTTTCCCCAAAAGTATTCATTCAGGGCACTTCCTCTGAGTGGATCCCTGTGTCACTTCTTCCCTCTCCTGACTGTTTCAGCAGGCACCCCATCCAGCCATGACATAAAAAACAAGCTGGAAATTGAAAACCGGATAAGTCTTGGGCTTTCATTTAGTGTCCTTACAAAGGGAAGTTTCTCTAATGTCTGAGATGATTTAGAGAGAGTCCAGACAACAAGGATAGGAAAGGCCTCTCCAAATATCTCCTTTTCTTTTGTGGGGTAGATATGTCTCCTTCAATATCATTTAAGCACGGAGGGGTAAATAGGGCAGGTGATCCTAAACTGACCAATAGAGTATTCCATCCCATATATGTCATACTCCTTGTAAATCCAAGAGATCACGAGGGTCTTTTCCTCTTCTGTGATGGCCAATGTCCAGTGAGGACTTTGTTTGTCTGGTTACTCCTGATCCTGGATCTGTGAATTCATGAGTCCAGTTCCTAGGAGGAAGCCATGGACCCTCTTGTCTGCTCTGCAGTATTTGAGGTGATATAGAGCCATTGAGGGGCTGGGGTGCAATCTCATGTATTTGTATGTATTTTATTACTTTCTAATTATTTTCCTTATGATTATTATTGTTCTCATTTCATTAAAGCTGTAGTTTTAGTTTCCAGCCTGCAAGTACAGGCACACGTCATGAATACATATCTACCTGCAATTATTTCCATTATTTATGCTGCAGGAGGAAACATTTGTCTCTCAGCATCTCTAATCTCAAGTCTTCTTCTGAAGGCAGTCACTTCCATTCTTTTAAAGGAACAAATGAAACAGAAGGAATATTTTTGTTTCCTTTGGAAAAAAAGAAGAAACCAAAAAACCTCAAAAAGTGACTGAATTATTCTAGCTTTGAGGAAAAATAATAGACTTTTTTCTGAGATGTTTTTTTTTTCCTCATAAGAAGAAATGTCATTGTCTAGATCTCAAGTAATTCTCTGTAGGTCTCATGAAGTAAGCCTATGGGAAGAGGCGCAATTTACTGTATTGTAATTATAAAAGTTACTTAGAATCACGGCTGTGGAAAATTGTACTAGAAACAGTAAAATTTTAGATATTTGGTTAGGGAAAAAATTACTAGAGCACTTTAGTTACTTGACCTTTTAAAAAAATTTAAAAGGAAATTATTAAGTTGTGAGATAGTTTCTTTGGAAACTTTGCTTACAGTTTGGGTAGAAAAGTTCTGCAGAAATCAATAACTGTAACACTGTTTTGAAGCTATTTAAATATACTGCCGCTTCGGGGGAAATTATAAAGACATTTTTGCTTTCTTGGATTTCTTCTTTCTTCAGAATGTATAGTAGAAGACCATCCATATTTATATATTCACTAAGCCTGTTCATGATTTAGGACATACTATGGTTTCTTTGGCAGTTGAATTCACCAGAAATAGTGCTGTTTGTGGCTGTGCGGCTTCGTAGTTATGACAAAGCCTAAACAAAGCTGTATTTGCTCTGAACACAGCATGTTTCAGAATAAACTAACAACCCTTGATAATATCCGTATGATCATTATGAAGATCTGTAATAAGTGCTTTTCAAAGAGCTTACCCTGTGAAAGGCCTAGGACAATTTTTTTTTGAAAAGAACTACAGTTCTAAGTTATATCATGATTTCAGGTGAGAGATAATGCTCCATAGAATTTTTTTTTAGTGGTATGTCTGTTCCCAAAGTGTAGAGAAGAGAAAACATTAACAGTTTGTTTCACCACAAGGTGATAAGCACAAAGTGTGATCCCCATAAAAGCCGAAACTCTCGAAATACTCTCTGAAATCAAGTTTTACTTATTAGAACAACAAAGAACAAAATATTAGCAGTGATTAACAACACATTAACAGTAATGGCTTTCAAGACAATGCATCTAATTATTACTACAAGAGAATATGTATAGTAATTAAGAAAGATACATTACCAATTGTTGTATTATTGTCATCCAGATCCACAGTCTCACAGGAGCTCCTTTTGCAGTACTGATATGGACTTCTTGTCCCTGGAAAACTGGGGGGTCCTAAATAGTGCATCCACTCGTAGATGGGGTTGCCAAAGATCACAGAAAAAGGGTCCAGCTTTTATATCATAGAATAAACAACTTAAGTCATTCTATAAATGTGGGTTCTCTGGTCTCAGCTGCTCATTTCCTGCCCCCCACACCCCTCTCCTGGAACGTGGTCAAGGAGGCCCAAATGCAGGAGATTAGGAAGCAGCTGGATATCACTTATATCTAAACAGCGGCTGTTGATGTGCAGTGCTCCTGCACATCTCCTCTCTTTTCACACAGCACTCGTGTTTGTGTTCATTGGTCAGCCAGGGTGTTGATGGTCATTTTCTTGTACTGTATATACTACAGAAGCTACAATTAAGGTGACACAGCTCAATTCTGCTGCTAATGTTGACCATGATACACTTTCTCATGCTCTCTGTAAGAACAACACAACACAATTCTACTGATGATGAAGCACTACCTATAGCAACACAATATGAATCACCCATGGGTTGCCTATATTGTTTTTAGCCGGTCAATCAGGTCCTGTCACTTCACAGATCATGCTCTGTCATGTTACTTCCTAATTAAAATTAACTCTGCAAGCAAAATTGAAATATTAGAGTTTTAAAAGCAAAGAAAATATTGTGACATTTAATAAATTACATTTATTCAGTTTTTTAAATATTTTTAAAAATATTCCATACATAAATGTCATTCTTGATTGAATATTTCTTCCATTTTCTCACTTGAAGTCTTGAAATAATTTCTCATTTGATTTCATGTTGATAGAAATTTGGCGTAATAGAATTTGCATCTACCATGTTTTATAAAGTATAGAAAATGGTATTTTTCATTTGTGAGTATAGTTTCCTTTTGTCCTCACCTAATGATATTTATTAAAATAATTCCCTAAATAACACAATCAGAACATTAAATCTGATGAGAATCATCCCTATAATGGAAGCATCTATTTCAGATGCATTATCAAAATCATGTAAACTAAGAGTATTTAAAAATAAATATAAAACATCTATGTAGTGCAATGCAGATGCAAAAAAATAGTTCTCTACTATCTCTACTATCTTGGTAATAAATACGATTAACCAAGGAAAGAGAGAAACTCATAAGTCCAGAATCTTAAACTGAACTTCAAAACTCCCCAAAAGCACTTGTTCAAATGTGTCTGGAATTTAACAGAAGACAAACTTTTGTGTATTGCCACCCAGGTCAGTTGTAACAGATAATTCTGTAGTAATCCCTTACCTTTGTTAACCATATTTGTTTTTCTTAGTTGTATAAAAACTGATCCTTTAAATTAGTTGTTAAATTAATTATTTGAATTATTTCAATATGTGTTAGTACATGTTTCAAGTTTACTCCTTTTTCCCTCAGAAACATTTGACACACTTATGTAAGATTCGTTTGTGTAGATTGATATATGTCATTCACAAATGTTCTTTTTTGTTAATTGGCATTTTTTCTTAATTTAGTGCGACAACATATATTTGCAAATTTGTATTAATAATTTAGTTACTTATTTATAGAAAAGTTATCACAGTATCAAAATAGACTTGATGATCTTAGAGGTCTTTTCCAACCTTACTGGTTCTACAAAAATGCAATTATATTGAAAGCAATATTTCTCTGGCTTACAATTTATAAAAGGAGCTATGTGTAGATTCATTGATTTAGCAAGTGTTTTCTGTTAGTGTTTATGACCCATTTTCTTATAATTGTATCTATTTATCTCTAATAATTATGATATTCTCATTTTCAGGTGCTTATGAACAAATTTATCCATATCATATTTAAGAGGACATACCAGTTTTCCATAAAAGAGAAATAGAAAGTTTTTACTACAAGAAATAGATGACTTCAAGTGACAGATTTAAAAAATATTAATTCAAATAGTGTACAAGGCCAAACGATTCACTTTCTGGTTAATGAGACTGACTTCTGCTACATCCTGCAAGAAAACAAACACAGCAGAAATTGTTAGGCTGTATAATCGGTGCCTGAAGCTGCTGATTTATGTTGCTCATAAAGATATCCTCTATAAATTCAAAGAGGCTATAGAGTTATTTAGGGTAGCTATTTTGGGTATAAGAACCATATTTACACAAGAACACTTGTTGACACAAGATTTAAACAGGTTATGAGTAAACATACTTTACACACTAGAGAGCTTTTAAATAGCAAGAGAGATGAATATTCTAAAACAGCCTCTCAATAAATGAAAAAGAGTCCATAAAATTCTGAAGGTTTAACACTGTGTTTGAGCAGTTTATGAAGGTCTCATGTGCTGTAGCAGATTGTGCTAGCAGGAGTTGGAATTCACAAGGAAGGAGTGTCCCTTCCTGTCCTGTGATCGCCTAAGAATGCACAAGTAGAGTTGTGCATATTTGTATCCCATAAATTAATCCAAACAAATGTATTTGACAATCAAAGAGCTTCCTATAGGGCCTTTCTGAAAGTCCCACTAACAGTTCCAAAACCCCTTTTCTTGTCGACAGTAGATGACCAGTTTTGTCAGGCAATTTGTAAGCGACGCTGAATTGACTGTGCCTGTTGTCATGTGAACAGATATGTCAACAGTCTCTGTTAGAGAATGAATGAATCTGTACACCATCTACTAGTCTTAGTAACACACATGAAGTGCAATTATGTGCATCTTATTCTTTCTGTAGCTTCTAGTAATTAGAAAATTCCACAAAAATGTTCAAAACATGATGGCTGTTGAGTAACTACTCATTCAGTAACCTGTACCCTTTATTAAGACAGCTGAGCCACCTGTAACTGGCTGACAAATTTATCAGATTACTCACACCAAGGAAAGTTTATCCAGTGTACTTTATGATAACATTCCAAATCCAGAGAAAATTAACCCTTCCAAGAGTTAATTCAGGTTTCTCCATTTTAGGAGACTCTAATGCTTTCAAAGAATGAAAAATCCAGACTGAAGGGAGAGAAAATCCTCCATGTAACATTGAACCAAATTTAGTCTCATGAGGTGAAGGTGCAACAGCACTATCATTGTTTCCAGGAATATAGTAAAAACAAATAATCCAGAAACCCATGTTTAAACCACACTACTGATACTCTGAGATTCCTGCTGAGATGCACTATACTGAGCACAGACTTGTGTCAATATGCATATAATAAGAGTTGTAGGGCAAGGTATACTTAATCATAACAGCTTCTGAGGCATCACGAACAATTTGAAAAAAAAAAACAAATAAAAGCCACTGTGCGTGGTCTGCAAAATAAGCAGCAAGTCCCGATGCAAGTTCAAACTGCCAAAAAATATCGTTTTCCAGTAAGCAGGTAGGTATGCAACTTGGTCTTTCCACTAAAAGACCTGCAGGATGGTGCAAGAATTTGGCGCGAGTTACATCACAGATCTCTTTAGCTTCTGGGATACATCATTTTGTCTTCAAACATGGAAAATTTTCATAGATTTTATAAATTCAATAACTAAAATATCCTTCCATATACAACATGTATTTGCTGTGAATACTTGTATGAGATAATGCTCTTATGATTCTGCAAAAAAGATACTTCAACACTCTTTCAACATGAGTTAAACACTTTGACTAAATAAAATTTTCCTTAACTCCTTGTCCCACCATCTAATACCCAGTCTTGTAACATCCTGTAAGTGCCACTCCTGTTGCTAAAAGTAGGATGTGGCTGTTTCAGAAATTTCCAGACTGTGCACAGGCTCTGAAAAATCCTCCTATCTTTCTTGATGATGGTAGGAAGACAAGTTCTGCAAGAGGTAGAAGTCTTCTTGAGTCCCTTATACTGTAAATCTTCTCTGGAGAGGCGCCTGATTTTCCAAATACTGCTAACTCTGTACCAAGTTTTAAAGCAATGAAGTGGGACGCTGCAAGCACTCCCTCCGTTAAGGTTAGCCAGATGGAGCTCTAGGGCATAAGCTACTAGCATTGCTTCTTCTCTTGCAACACTCAGATTTGCTTTGTGAAGAAAAATCTGCATCTTGCTGCAAACAGTGCTAGAAGAGTCTTAAGCTCTATACTTAAAATCATTGTGCTAATGAGCTAATACTAATATTATCATGATGTAAAATAACAGAATGTCTTCTAGTTTGCCAGAACTAATTCTGATTATGTGTAGAGTTGTGCTTTCCTACCTTTTAGTGAGGGAATGAACATGGTAGAAAGTTAATGAAGTAGCATGACAGAGATTCTAATGATGTATGTAGTATGATGATTAAGAAGTCATGAATTGAGTGATATTTAACAATAACAAATGCTGGTTTCTGCACCTGGGACTGAGTAACACAATGCAAGTACAAACTGGGAGAGGAGAAGCTTGAAACCAGCCCTGCAGAAAGGAATATGGGGATCCTGGTTGATAGCACGCTCAATACAAGTCAGAAGTGTGCCCTGGCAGAGAGGTTACAGAAAATGGAATGGGAAAAATAAATAATTTAGAACATTTCAATGGAAAATAAACATATAGCAGCTTTTAAAGGATTTCTAGACAGATTCTATAGAAGACAGCAAACCAAGAAAAAGCTGCTGTTTTATCCCAGGGAAGATTTTTCACATTTAAATGAAGCATTACAACAGAATCTGAAAATCTGTTGACACATATACATGGATTTCAAAAGGCAAAGGATACTGTCATTATAAATACTAGTACAAGGGATTATGGAATAAATCTGAGAGAAAAAAAGTAAAGTCAAAATCAAAGTGTGAAGCCAAGAATATGACATGTAATGAACTAATTAAATGAAGTAGAAGACTATGGGGTAAACAACTAACATTATAAAAAATATTTGGTTAGAAGAATGGTTTTACTGTAGATTAAAAACCTGTCAGGGCTTTCACAGTTGTAATCCATCTGGATAATTTGTATATTTTCATGACGGATGTGCCAAGGATGTGTGAATAAGGAAAAACAAGGAGGACAAATTTCTATCCTTAAAATTAGAAATATGTTTTTAATTGGAACTTTTTTGCTTCAACATTATTTATCAATATGTTATTAAACATAATAACTAAAAAGTTACTAAACTGAACTAAAAAGTGTGTTATAGTGTGTTATTTTCATTAGCTAATCACTAACAATGGTATCTAATGAAGAGGTGATAATCCTTTTTTACTGCACGACTGACAGTATTTATAAATGTTTTTATAAATTTGTGTATTTTTTCTTCAAGTAAACAGACTACACTTGAAGCTGGGACTCCAATATAGACCTGTGTTTTAGGATTATAAGGAGAACTCTGAATGAACTATTTTACTCATATACTTGGTATTGAACTAGATTGAAAGTAAAGAATTAACTTCTCGATGAGACAGATGTAATCTCAGAATCACAGAATTATGCATGTTGGAATGGACTTCAGGAGGCTACCTGGTCCAGTCTCCTGTTTGAAGCAGGTCCAATTAAATTAGCATATTTTGGCCAATCGAGTCTCCAAAAAGAGAGACTCCACAGCCCCTCTAGGTAAACTATGCCAATGCCTGATGACTCTCATTGTAAAGGATATTTTTCCTCTAATCTAGTTAGATTTTGGTCTTCCTGAGCTCTCTGTCCTTCAGGCAGAACACGGAATGCTATGTGCTTGAGATGCCTCATCATACTGCTCTTCTGCTGTACTTACTTCAGGAGGCCAACATCTTTCTTCTGTTTGGAGACTCAAAACAATATGGGCAGATATGGTCTCCTAAGTGCTGAAAAGGGGAAGGATCATGCCTTTCAACATCCTGTCTATATTCCTGCACACGTAGCCCGGGAAGTCACTAGCACTTTGTGACAAAAACATACTTCTGACTTATATTCTACTTGTTTTCCACCTGGAGTCTCAGGTCTTCTTCGATAAAGCTGCTTCTTGGGCAGGTGGCCTGAAAGCTTCACCATTGCATGAAATTACTCACTCCCAGTTTGGGGCTTTGTATTTGTCCTTACTGAATTTCATAAGGTTCCCATATGACCATATGCCCTACTTGTCAATATCCATCTGCTTCAAAGAGAAAAGAAATTTGTCATGGGTATCAGAAACAACTAAACAGGGAGGAGCATTTATTGAATTTGATGGAAGGGTGGAGAGCAGAAAATCTGAAATGCAATCAAACATTTTTCCCTTCCTCTAGTAAGACTGCTTCCTTTTCAACAATCCTCCCCAAATGCTTTTATAATGTAATCTTTCACAGTAAACAGACATAAACTCATAAAAGCCTCTTCATAAGAGCAACTAGTAAACTGGAAAAATATGGTTTGATTCAATAAAGGTAGAATTAGGATGGTGTTTTAGGCTGATATAAAACCCAACTGTTTCTAAGATTGGCACTTCCACCGTTCTTCCCTTATTTGTATGATTTGCTCAGTGTAGAATGATCCCAGGGAGAGATGGAACAGTTCCCTAATCCCACTGAACTCTTCTTCTCAGAAGAAGGAAAAAAAGAAGTATTCTCATGCACATCAGAACAAAGATCTGTCTTATTCTGGGGCTTCAGAGTTACTGGGATAAATAATAATAATAAAAAAAATGAAATAATGAAAAAAAATGAAAAAAATAAAATGAAATAATAATTTAAAAATAACAGAAACTTCAGAAAGTTAAACCTCGCCCCTGTGGTATATTGGTTTGTAATTTGAGGTCTGAATTTGAGGAGAAGAGATTGTGTCCTCCAAGTAGCTCACTATCCTTCTGAAACCAGCCTAATTTAATGAACAAAGGTGTTGTTTTTCTGTTTGGCTTGTATCATTTGTTGTTATTCAAAAGTCAAAATAATTAATGAACATTCATATCAGCTTGTTTTTATCTTCCTTCTAGTATCCTCTTCTGGTGCTTTTTGTATTCTCTACTGGCATTGTACTTCAGAGTTTCTGGATTTGTCTCCGTGCATTTTTTCTGTTCCCTCATCAATTTGCCTAATTTCTACTTTTGTGTGATACCATTTTGATTTTTCAGGTTATTTAATTGCTCCTAATATGACCATAATTTATTAAAATTTCTTACCTGTTCAAGCTTCTAGATCATGTCTTCTTTTTAAAGAACAATTTTGAGAATGACCTGCTATGGATTCAAATTATTCTGCAGTGGATTTTTTACTACAAATTTGTTATTAAATGACCTCAGTCTGTTCTGAAAAATATGTTAATTTAACATCTGTGTACTGTGTTGGACAGACTGTGGTGCATTTCTCAGACTACATGCTAAATTTTATTAGCTTAGGAAATGCTGGGTTTCAGAAGAGACTTCCAAGTCCTTCAATATACTTTCAAGTATTTTGATGAGGTCTCCATAGCTTTTCTCCTGCAAAGGTTTATAGTGTGTTTCAAAACTCAAATGCAAATTGTTGATTGTAGAAATCTGTACAGATATGAGATTGGAAAAAAGACAGTATTCTTGGGGGCTTTGGCACATTTCTTTAAAATAGAAAAGAAAAAATACTTTGTTTGAAAGGGATCTGAAGAGAGCATAAGGTCAAAAATACTGATGTTCATCTTATAGTATATGCAGGCAGGATTAAGTCTGGAGCTTTCCCAATGTATTTAAAGCAGTTGCTAAGAAATGTCAGTTTGGAGAAAGCAATAATTTTTCCAGACTTCTAACATTGTATTCTTCTGTGTATTCTGCATCAGCAAACTTCAGCTCAGACTAATTTTTTATGTTGTCAGATGGAACAGATAGAAGATATACCTTACTTTTACTTCCCTTGTTTTTGACAGTATATGTCAAGAGTGCAATGTGGGTTAGGCTCAATTTGATGATATTAAACATGATTGTGACAGCAGATAATGGTTCTAAATTGAAGTTCTTTGTCTTTCCATTTGCAGGGGCTGACAGCATGATAATAACTTATTCAAGGTGAACTTATTCAAGATGAAGGGTGATATTTGACTATCTAGGAATACATATCAGTAACTTACAGTCTACTGACTATTTCTCCATTAAAGAGGCATACAGGAAAAAAAAAAAAAAACTTCCTTAAAGCAGGAAGTCCACATTCTTACAAGTTAAATGTAATTTAAATATTTAAAATAACTACAAGAAATTTATCATTAAGGACTCCATGCTTTGATATTTATTGAATAAAGAAATAAAGTGAATAATAAAGTTTTTAAGTTGCCAAGATATAAGGCTATGTACTTTTCCCTTGACAATGAAGATCACAGTGCTAATATCCATGAGAGTTTAGGAAGCTTCTTCATCTTCATTCATAGAGTAATGCTTAAGATATTAGCAAGCACTGTAAAAAAAATGTGGGATTTTTTAAATTTTACCAGAGATGAGTGACAAGGGAAGTATATTTCTTCATTTGAGAAGGTATTATTATGCATTATATTGAGCAGAGACTGGACAGGAGGATAGTTTTCTACTATAGATTATCTTTCTTTTCAGTATTATTAGCTTGGCACTGTAATCAATAAAAGCTCTAGTACATCGTTCAGGATTCATCAATGGGCTTCACTGACTTCAAATTATATAACCCTCTTAACTGTCCAGATTTCACCACCAAATTTTGTGAAGAAAAGAGCAATCATTAATTTAACTGTGTTGATTTGGGTTTTTACTTCCCCAGAATAAATTTAAAGAATTTTCTTACAGCAAGAGAAAATAAATAAATCAGAAGCTGAACTGAGAAGGAGGTGTACCCTCTAACTTTGAGCTATGAAATTAACATTTAGGAATGACAAGAAATATGGTGATATACAGGAAATTAGTTAAATTTAGATCTCCAGAAAACAATGATCCAGGAATTCTGCACATGGTTAACATAGCATTAAAAATTAATTTGCCCCTCAATATTGATTTAGCCATCTTATTATACTATGACAGAATTTACAGAAATTTGGAGGCTGTTTTCTCTCCTTTCCTCACTAGTTTTACAGATAAGTCATGCTAGTGGAAGGTCATACTTATTTTACTCAATAGCCCAGTGCTTTTGGCATTCAGTAGAACCCTACTGACCCATATTCAACTTCATTAAATCTCAGTCCCCTGCTTCCAAAAAGACCACTCCCATCAAGTCAGAATGTTCTCCAGAGTCCACATCTTTCGCCCTCTGATGTTAATACTGCTTTTATCCACATGAATAAATAGCAGCTAATAGAAACATGGATTAAAAGTAGATGGTTCATTTTCTGGTGAGTATCCTAACTACCAGACTTATCTCACATACTTGCTTTTCTTTGGCACAATGAACATTAAAGTAATTATATTAAATGTGTGGAGTTATGCTTGCATTAATATTCAAGTGTTCAGCGTGTCACCATTCAGACAAACTGTGGTCTGATATTTCTGGCATATCAGCAAGTTAAGAGTTTCTCTGTTTTATTAAAGAATGTTTAACTGTTTTATTTGTGCAGTGTGAAACAGAAGATGTGAACACAGTGCTGAAGGCTACTTAACTCACCCAGTTCTGTCCAGAGAGAGATATGGGTCACAGCACTTTAAGAGGAAACTGAAATCTAGATCTCACAAATGCCCTGACAGTGGTCTTAGCCACTGACTTAATTGTATGGGATGACTTCATGAGTCAAATCTGTCAGAAATAAAGATTATCCCTTCCTCTCCCTTTCTCTCCACTGCACTCCTCTCTCCTCCTCTAAGATTTTTACTAGAATTCTACTCAGAGCAGTTTGTACTTCCTTTTTTTTTTTTTTGCTTAGGCCTATACTCTTGCTATTCTCATAACTATGAGGTTTTTTGTGAATACATGTCCTATTTGATATCAAGATATTTCACACTTAAATTTAGATCACATTCTGCTCAATAAATTTGTAAAGGTGAAACCAGAACAAGAGCATTGCTGACAAATTCAGTTTAAAACCATACAGATTGTAATTCTGTCTGTCTGCTGAGGGCTGGTGAATGCTGTAGGGGATCCCAGGGTGTTAGTTCCTTTTTCAGACTGAATGGACAACACTTAATGGCATGCTTTGCGTCTGATGTGCATCTTGCTTTTGCTCCAGCGAAACTTCAGGCCAAAGAGAGCTTTGTGCCAAGATGGAATTATGATATGGCCAAAATACAAATGTGGAAATCTGAGTGTTTCCCTTTATTATGTAAAGCAGACTAATCTACAATGCTGCTTTTGGGGCCCATGCAATTCCACAGGTGAGAATGTACGTGGTTTCTATACTTTCTTAAGTTCAGGAACTGCAAGCTCATTTACAAGAAGCAAATCAAATCTAAACAAAACCATCAGTCCCTTATTATCAATGTGCATATTTTTATTATTATCATTGTTACAGTTTTTGAAATGTAAATACTGGAAAACAATGGAAATGTAAAAAAATAGTACCGCAGAAAAGGAAGAAGCATCAATTAGACTAAAAGGCATGCTTTTATATGAAATCTATATCCTACATTATGTTTTTGAGCGAATGTTTGGCTTATCACCAAAGATCATATTGATTTTGTTTTCACTATCCAAGTATCCCATAGGAAAAAGCACTTAAATTTTAGCAGTCTTTCAGAAGATCAGACCAGCTGGAATCAGATGGTGTATGAAAACAAAGAAAAAGTGAGCATCATTTTGGACACTCCTTTTTTTTCTTTCTTTCTAAAAAGTAGATTTTTTTTGCAAGATACTGGACTAATTTTTTCAAAAGACTTGTTAAGTAACTTGTTTGTTACTTTAAGCTTAAACTGGAAATATCTGGAAGACATTAGAAAAAAGCCTTCTGCTCCATTACCTCTTCTCCTCCAGTCCCTTGTAGCTTTCCATAATGTCACAACAGTTCATACCTGTATAAACAAATGAGAACACTTCAGCTATATTTTATAGTCTGACTAACTTGCAGGATCTTTGAATATGTAGGTGCAGGACTAACTCATGTCAATTGAATCATAGATTCTGCTTACATTGAAATAAATCTATTAAAAAACTACTATTAAAGTTTCTGAATTAAAGAAAACACAAAGTTAGGGAATTCTAATAATTTATTGCTTTATTTTCTGTTGCAATATATTAAATGGATTTAAATTTGATTTTTACATCTTTTAAAGGGGATTTTTTAGGTTTTACTAGCTTCTAAAACAGACATAAGATTTTTCTCAAGGTTTCTTAAACACTTGCATGAGTAACACTTTGTGTATTTAACCTTCTTCAAAATAACATATGTTCCATGACAGGTTCCCAGGTTAATGAAGATGATGATAGCAGCAGTTCCCTCCATGACTGCTGCAGGCGGTGAATCTTGTTACTGCTGCTGAGGGTGCCAATGTAAGTACATAACCAAAAACCAGCTGGGTAAATAATACATCCATTTTTGTTCCTAGACCAGTATAATGGAACATAAGTTGTAATTGGGAGACTGTTTCTGCCAAAGATATTCTTTTTTTTTTTCCCCGTGCTTTGAATGACATTTTTGAGATATCATAGTGGAAGAATGCCTACTTCCTATTACACTGTGTTTTGAACTCCATGCTTAGTTGCCTTACATACAGAGATGGAAAAGGAGTGCACAAGAACAGTTCCATTAGAGTAATGTAAATTAAGTGTAACTTTACGAACGTAAATAGAATCATGGCAGGACAAAGCCAGCGTAACTATGGAAATCAGACCTCAGCTAGAGCTTTTATTACTACTGATTAAAGTATAGGAAAAAAAGAGAATAAATGCTTATATAAATACATTGAATATTCATTCCTTCTGAAATTAAACTAAATCTTCAGAAAAAAAGCACTTTAGAAAAATTTTAAAAGGCATGAATAACAACATATCCACAAAATAAAAAATAATGACTTTTAGGGGTTTGCATATAAAAGCTGGAGGAACTAATGGAAGAACACAGATGATTCTCCTGGAAAATCCTTGTCTTATTGCCGAACACCTGGTACATCCATGAAAATCTATGTTGGCAGACTTTTTGATTTCATAGAGCAAAGGACTGATTTATTTTTGTGTGAAAGAGGTGTTTGATACGTTACAAATTTGCGTATTTTACATTTAGATGGTGAAACATAAAACAGTCGAAAGCTATGCAGGTCAGAGAACCAGGTGGTTAAGGAAGCAGGAAGATTTTCACTTTGACAAGGCAGCTAGTATTGCCAATGATGCTGGCAAGAGGATGTAGCATTCACTGAGAAAATTACAGTGGAAAAAGCAGCTGATTTTAAAATGCAATTAAAGCAATTTCTAAGCCAGTGTCAGTTTCCTTATCACAGGAAAATAATTCACACCTGCCAGCACTATATTTCCTAGATCACGTGCAAAGTTTAATGTCTTAAACTTGTTTTTTAATGGCATATTTTGAGTAAGTTGTAAACCAAATAAATTTTAAATAAAAACGTGTCATATAAGTAGGAAAATCTAGGTAGTTTATACAGAAAGTATTCAGACAAAAGTAGTACTGTTTCCAAAGTCGGGTGAGTAAATACATTCAGGACATATGTTACTTCAGGCATATTTAAAATTTGTCTATATTTGCAAGTCTACATTTCTGTTTCATAAGAAAACATTTGCATATAACTTTGAAAATTTTTAAAGGTGGTAAATTCTTTTGAATGCTTGACTATTGTGTATCTTCTGAAAATGAAAAAAGGAAAGTTATTAATTAACAAATTTCTGTAATGCGAAAAAAATCATAAACTAGCCAGTTGCTTTGTGGTAATACAACAATGTGATCTGATCTAAAGCACCAATGTTCAACTACAAAATATTTCTCCTTTGTCAGGTTCCCTCAACATTATTTGCTGTTGCCACTTTTCTGTGGACCTTGGATATTATACCTCTATGGGTAAATAACATAAACTTTTCCAGAGAAAAGGTAAAATATGGCATGAGAAAACAGCAGTCAGAGTATATGTCAATTTTATGTTTGAATGCAGATGGAGTTGGAAGAGGAAGGACAACACTCAGGAAGCTAGAAAACTTCATAGAAAGCTGTAAACCAATGCCCTGCATGGGTATAGTAAGTGAAGCTACTTTCTCAATGAAATTACTGAAGTATATTTCTGTCCAAATTTCCAAATCATGTAGTATTGTTTCATTGTTTGATGAATCAATACAGAGGGTTCTCAAGAATCTAAAGGAAGCCAAACTGAATGTAAATCTGAGTTTCTGAGTTTTAAGGTGATGCTATTTCTGCATGCTAGTACTACTGCTATAATTTATGTCTTCTTTATCTTTTTCAAAGAAACTTTCCTGATAGAACTACTGACTGTTAATGCCTGGTTTCGCCATTTCATATTGTTATGTTTTTGGACAGTCAGACTGATTCATCTATGCATTTTAATGTGAATCCCACCAGCAGAAGACCCGTGCAAGACAAATATGTCAAGTGCTACAGTTAGAATATGTCTGCAATGTGTGGATGAGAACGTGAAAAGGCCTTTAATTCAGGCAATATCAAGGCAGAGGTTTGTTTAGCGGTTTTGCCGTCTGTTATCTTAGAAAGGTTCTGTGTGTTTTCATTCTCTTTCCAGTATCTTATTCTAATTTTACTACTGTGTTTACTAGTATAGATATAAATATAATCAGAGCATAAGTCCTCTAGAGTTCAGAAAATAATTTAATCTACTTTACCAGGAATTACAGAATCTATTGCAATGTTAATGCTATACTCATGAAAAGGCAAGCAAGCTTTTATTTTGTTCCAGCTGGAAGGGAGTTCATCATCAGTGGAAAATAAATGTTTTCCTTCTCCAATTTACTTAATGTATAAGAACAGAACGGAACAGAACTTGCAATACTTGTATTGCAGATTAAGATCTATTTGGCATATACTTTTACTCAGTTTTCTGAATTTGCATAGTAAAATAAACCTGCTGGCTTAGTTTTTAAACCTCTTTATGAAGTCAGGATGTCCATGTCCCATCAAAATAAGAGATTTTAAGAATCTGAAGCCCTTAGATATCTTTGGAAGAATCAGATGTTGTGCTTAAAATACAGTCAAATATATCAGAATAAATGCTTAAAATGTGATTTTTGTGTTTCCTGAGTCTTGAGCAATGGCTACCTTGTAAACATGCTAATTTTATCAGTATCAGGTTAGCAAGGATTAGATATATATTGAAATGGAGTGTTCTATGTGTGTATGTGTCTGTGCATACGGATTTGGGGCCAGATGGTATGCACCCAGAAGTACTGAGGGAGCTGGCTGTAGTGCTCAGCAGTCCTGGTCAACTGAAGTGGTCCCAGTTGACTGGAGACTGGCAAATGTGACACTCATCTACAAAAAGGGATAGAAGGAGATTCCAGGGAACTTCAGACCTGTCAGGATGACCTCAGTGACAGGGAAGATTATGGAGCAGATAATCCTGTGTGCATCACATGGATCATCATTCTATGACAAGGTGACCCACTTAGTAGATGATGGAAAGCCTGTGGATGTCATCTACCTAGACTTTAGTAAAGCCTTTGGCACTTTCCTACTGCATTCTCCTGGGAAAACTGGCTGTTCATAGTTTGGGAAGATGTACTCTTTGTTGGCTGAAACATAGCTGGATAACTGGGCCCAAAAAGTCATGGTGAACGGACTTAAACCTGGTTGGTGCCAAGACACAAGTGGTGTTCCGCAGTGTTTGGGCCAATCCTGTTTAATACCTTTATTGATGTTCTGAATGAGTGGTTTGAGTGCACCCTCAGTAACTCTGCATAAGACATCAATTGTGTGGGAGTGTGATCTGCTTGAGGGCACAAAGGCTTTGCATAGGAATGAACTTGGTGAACTTGGCAGTGCCTGGTTGACAGTTTGACTTGTTAATCTTACACATCTTTTCCAACCTAAATGATTGTATGACTGTAGATCCTATGATTCTTTATTAATGTACATTACAGATTAGTTTGCAATCCCATTTCTTGTTTCTATCCAAGCATTCCTGGGAATTTAAAGATATAACACAAATGCCCCAAGTAATTAAAAGCAATCGGAAGTGTTTCAATTTATATCACTGTTTTTCTAAAGCATCATTTCCTTTGGTTCCTAACTGCAAGGTAACTTAAGGACTTCAGTGTCATATATTCCCTGGCTACTAGTTGAAATACTGTGAAGAATCAAAACTACAGTTCTCTCATTTGTTCAACCTGAACTAAACATGAGCTAATCAGTATTTTTGGCTTCCCATTCAGAAAAAAAGAAATTTTGATGATTTACAGCATGAAGTTATTTATGGCCAAGGTAACACATCATAAATGTTGTTACATGTTGTTAAAAATTGTTAAGTGCTGAAAAAATAAATTTTTATTTTAACAGAAAAAATTAGATTTGTTTTAGGAGGAACTGAGTCAATGTAGGGATTATTTGAGCCACAGGATACCTATTATGGCACCAAGATTCACAGACTAATGGAATATATAACAAACCTGATTAGTTTGACATATTTTGCCAGATTTGACAGGTCTACAATCCAAAAAGGAAGAATCTGCTGAAATAAACTCTTCTCTTGTGCTGAAACATCCTACATCAAAACCTTG
Organism: Phaenicophaeus curvirostris; assembly: GCF_032191515.1. Classification (NCBI taxonomy): domain Eukaryota; kingdom Metazoa; phylum Chordata; class Aves; order Cuculiformes; family Cuculidae; genus Phaenicophaeus; species Phaenicophaeus curvirostris. The sequence continues at coordinate 53,729,484 of NC_091392.1, forward strand.
GCCCACACAAGTCTTTAAACATTATTCTGACTACGGGTGTCATATATGCAATTAAGGCTACAAAAAGACTTCAGCAATAGTATACTAGTGCTTTTCATCTCCAGAATTTCTACAAAAGATTAACTAATTGAATCATCTAATACTTAAAACCAAGGCTAATTTTATAGATATAGGACAGAGAAGTTCAGTGACTTGCCTGGAGTCAGAGAAAAAAAAGTACTGCTCATAGCTCATAGTATAGACAGAATTTACATAGAAGAAAGAGAAGCATGGACATGTAAAGTACATTAGGAAAAAGCTTCTAGAAGTCTTAATGAGTTATTTTGGTAATCATGACACCTCCAAAAAAATTAGATAGAGGAATATTTGACATAGACTACAAGGGTTTACAACACACATGAAGTTGAACATAGCAGATTCATAGATGAAGCATGATTTTCAGGACATTTGATGAGTATCGAGTTTTCATTTTTAATCCTTGTTTGTAATGAGATCTTCACAGGCAAGTAATCTTGCATGGTATTATCATTTCCATATATTATTCTAGTCTCTTTTTTTTTCAACAGACATGCTTTTTTCAAGAAATAACCTAAAAAAAACAGACCCTTCTGTCCTCATCCCTCTCCTGTTATTACAGCCTGGTAAAACCTGTGGGATTATAATAATGGTTTTTCAATTTTTTTTTTCCAGATTTTTATTAGAAGTACTTTTTCATGGTAGCAAGACATAAGGTTAAAATATATTTAAAAATGCAAGAGTGTTAAAACTTGCCTTTAACGGCTAAATGCATGTATATATGTTAAAGCAAGTTTGACTAGAACAGAGGACAAAAAGGAAAATACAGAAGTGTAGTGGTTGTTTATGGCATCAAACAAGGATGACTTGTCCCCTTAAATGCTACTGAACAACCCGGAAAAGGCCAAGGGACATGGTGTTGACTATTCTGTATGCTTCTTAGGTTTACTGTAATAGGAAATGATAAATACAACACGTCAAACATTTATAATCTTCATGGAACTTTATTTTCTTTCATTCATTTTAGCCAGAAATTTAAATTCTTAAATCTCATTACACTTCTCTTAAAATGTCAATACCTAGTAAATTTCCCTAATTCCACTAATAAATTTAATCCAAGTACTGAAAATTCGGATTTCTGTATGCTAGAACCTTGTGACTTTTTGACAATATTTCTGCAAAATGCTTTCTGTTTCAGACAAAATCTTTCATATATGAATTTTATGAGCCTTGCAATACTGATACTATTGTGAGTTAAACCAATTCACATTTCAATGTACTTCAGCTATAATAGTTAGGAGAGTACCTTACAAGAACGCCTGTAAGTTGGATAGTGTGAATATTGAGATAAAATTTGCTGTTAGAAATACTCTAACTTTGGCCTTAGGGGTACGAAAACATTTTCAAAAGTCAGAAGCTACTGTGTTATTAATGATATTATGAGGAAGGTGTTCAAGATACATCATTAAAAATCAAATTTTAATGTACCTAAACTGTTAGATGAAAACTTTAGACATAGAAAATGAAGTCCACTAAATAATCTGCCATTGCCTAAATGACATGAAACATTAAGAAGGCAAAGTTTAAAGAAGTAATTTTCCATGAATTAGGAGGCATTTGGTAATACTATTTAAATATAAATAAAATTGATGTTTTTGAAAAAGTTAGATTAAAAAAATCCAAGCTGTAACATTTTCTTCTTGATGCTTTACTATCCAAAACACACATAAAGCATCAAACACAATAAAACACAGCTAATAAGTTGTCCAAATCCACAGATATCAAAGTTAGAGCCTATCACAGATGCTAGGGATTTTTTGCCTTGCCTGTGTCTGTGTAAAATGCATCTAACACTTTAAAAACACCTTAGCCTTTAGCAAATTTTGTGCAGGAAAAAAAGTCTTGCATTTTTTAGTTTCCTGCAAATAACGTGGGGTTCTTTTATTATATTTTTATATCATTACTGCGTGTTTTCATAGTAACATTTCTAAAATCTTTGCAGCTCAGTGCTGAATATACTCTATTCACAGTCAGGCATCAGAGTAAATGTAGCCCAATCTTGTTTCCACTGAAGCCAGCTATAACAGTAAAGGTATAAAGAGTTCAAAACTGCACAGATGTGCACTGCATAAAAGAAAATTAACCACCCCTCTCCCATATTTTAAACTACAGCTCAGTATTCAAAGCATATGCTTTCATAAGTTAGAACCGAAATAAATTTATATGGATATATATTACTTGGACATTTCTCTGCAACTAAGTGAAAAGTTATTTTGCACAAACGTTTTTTGTAATTATATATGCATAGGGGAAATCCGCAACATTAAATAAAACTCAATTTCACACTTCTACTTGTGTGTGGTGGCCTGATGTTAATATACCTTCAGGTTATATGATATTGAATTTTTCTGAATGACTCTCACTTTTCTGTTAAGCTTATACATTATTTTGTTTTCTTGTTAATAAAGAGAACTTTAGAAAATTAAAAACTCCAAGCACAGGCCTTGTATCAGATAACTTACATGGTAATGATCTTGTGGTAAAGTCACAAAAAGAGCTACTCAGCTATGGTTATAAAAGATATTAAAAGTTCTCATCCAAAGATTTATGTCAAGTTTTTCCTATGTACTTTACTTGTTTTGATTTGTTTTAATTTATTAAAAACATTACAAATTCTGTTTTTTATTTGAGGGCCATAATAGAAGAAACACAAATTTATATACTGGACGGGTCTGAAAAATATTTGAGAACAGGTAAAACACCATTATTTTTGAAGAATTTCAAGTCTCATAGAGTAACAAATAAGACACACAATGCAAGTGTGATTATGAAAAATGTGTTTGATCCAGAGCTCACAAAAGGGAATAGAAATCACACAGCAGCGATACTTTCCATACAGGAAAAAGTGACATACTGCATATACGCTTTCTTAAATGATAAAGGCTGTGTGTGATATTTTCCATAAGGTAGAAATATAGTATAAAAATATGGAATTATCTAATTGTGAGTTTGTAAAGCATTTTCTTTTGTACTGAACTCTCTCTTTGCCCTTTGTTTAATACTTCTTCAAGATTTTCAGGTAAATTAGCTAATTACAGAAGAAAACGAGCAAATCAATAGGACATTTTTCACATCATGATATGATGTCAGTCATTTCTCCTAGATATATCATGATTCTAATTGCTTTAGTCTCTTTTGAATTATAGCTAATCAAACATTAATCAATGCAGGTTTTTAATAATTACTAAAATTATTCTTCTAGGAGAACATTTTGTAAAGGCTCCATTAAGAAAAATTCTGACTCCTCGAAAATATTCTTATTAATTCAGTGAGTATGCAGTATGCTTTATTGTGGGGTTGGAACATTGTTCAGTTCATATAAACATTGCCATGAACTGCACTGGATATTTCTACCCATGAGCAGATATTCATGCTTTAGTGACACTAATATGTGTTAGAAACATGGACGCTCATGTGGTAGCTATTGGTATACAATATCTTGAAGCTTTGAATTGTCATTTCTGCCTGTTATAAATAATTGAACAACTTGTCTTTGCCTTGCATAGGCACACGGGGAGGTTATTACAAAATAAGGACAGATAGTACTATTTATTGTTGAATAACTCTTCAAGCAAAATTTAAAGTTTATGTCCCTTACATTTTTAGCTACACTAAGACTACAATGCAGTAGCCTCGTAGCCCACCCACCCCAATGTCAATGATTATCCAACTCTTTTGGCTGCAATAGGGAAAAGAAAGAAAAGCTCAAGTTTTCAAATGCATTTAGGCACTTAAATGTCTTCTAAACACTGCTGGACTCATGAAAAAAATGTGTTGGATATATTCTCTAAACATTCTTCTTCTATTGATGCTATCTCATCTAAGTTAACTTTATTTTCCATGTTCGCTAGCTGTTGGTCTGATACTTGTAGACACTGGGACATATGCAGATGTTCCTGGTGTTCTGTCTTTAAGTTAAATGACTAGCTAAGGTTACAGTTGATCAATAGCTCATTCTTTGGATGCCCTCTTCAAAGAACTCAAAGGAGCTAATGACTGTTACATCTATTTTTTTGCAATAAAACTCACATTCATTAAATGAGATATTTCTCATATGTTGACACATTGCCTTTGGAGCTTTGCATTGCCTTTAAAACTTTCATTCTGTTACACATTTAATCAAATGCAACTAAAATAACATAAAAGACCTGATTAATTTATCATTGCCACACAAGAACTGGAAATAGCCTCTAGGCAAAGCATTTTCTCTATTTCTTATGGGTAATAAAGCATTCATACATGTCATTGAATAACCTTTCTTACAATACGCAAAGCTCCTTTTCTAAGACACCACAGAATACTCTTTCACGGTGCTACATGAGAGTTTTAGACATATGACTTCCATACAAATCAATCAGAGTTCTGTGAACATCCATGCAAACTTTCAAAATCATATCTTTATTTGATCAGTTACTGTAAAAAGCTTCGTAGCTGAAATAGCATTTTCAAAGATGTAAGATTCTAACTTAGTTTGATTTAAATGTTATGGTCTGATGTATAGACTCATCGAAACTGATTTATTGGAAAACTGATCTGAAAAAATGCTATTACTCCAAAATAGTAAGTTGGAGTACTGAATGATAAGTTCTAGTTTGCCTTAATTACTTTCTTCAACAAGAAACATTCTTGGTTGCAACATTTCTAATGATTGAGTAACAGAGTATAATGACATAATCAAAGCCTGTACTAAGTTGTCCAGATGTCCTTTCTTTTTATGTGATACCCTCAAGCAGGAAAGATCCAAAGTAACCATTCTGAGATGCTGCAACTAGTCATGTTTTTAAAAAGGAACCTTAGAATGAAGATCTTCTCAGATTGAAGCTATAGTATTGTTTACTTCCTGTATCTTTCCTTGTTTGATTCTTACGTTTTCCAACAGTGAAAAGTAACTGCTTAATTTGAAACTAAGAAATCCTTTTCTGTACTATATTTACTAGAAATTTTCCCATTCCCATAAATTTATTCTAATTTAATTCCTGTGAAATCTCATTTATTTAGATATGCACCCATGGCTTAATGTTACCTAGACAGTAAGATAAGTGCTTCTATAGAATCACAGATAAGACTTCCTCATTTATTACCTCCATCATTTAGCATTAGGTATTTCAAAATAGTACATCATAGCTTCTCTTTTTCTCTATAACACACTTAGAAAATCTGGCTTTTAATTATAGATATTCATCCCTATATTCAATGTCTAATATCTGGATGTCAGAGTTTATCACCCAAATGTCCAGGAATATGAACTGTCTGGAGATCTGTAAAGCAAGAAGACAGGTTACGGTAAGAAAAGTAAAAGAAAAAAAAGAAAAAGATTAATTGATTCTCCCTTCCCCCACAAAGATATCAATTGTTCCCTCTGCTTGTAGAATCCAAAATTAATTTGAAAGTGTGGAAGGAAGGGCACCTTCTTTGTCAGATTTTCCTTAGGAAAATTCATTCTGAAATGTCAGAGGGATAGCTAATATCCTAAAAAATAAAAGAAATTCTTCCTAAACAACGAACGTGGTACAAGAGCATGATTCATGAAACAGGAACCATTGTTGTACCAACAAGCAAAAATTAATGTAGACTTTTACAAGATCTCCAGTGGCTTCCTGGTAAAGAAAAGCCCTAGTAGCTTTGACACTTAAGTCAGTTTATCTGCCAGATGTTAAAGCAGTGGTTGTAGCTTCAGCATTAGGCAGGATTACGTCTACATCTATGCATGCTAACAAGCAGTGAAACATCACACTGGGAATAGATTTTTTTTTTCTGTGAATGGGCAAGGAGGAAAAAAAAATACCTCAATCCCCTCTGCTAGCCAGAAACATATAAAATAAGTATATAACTACAGAAAAAAATAGAAGTGACTGGGTGAAATGAAGAAACTGAGGTTCTCTGTGTGAGGGTTCAGCATCTGAAATCAGAACTCTCTGCAGTAATACAGAGGTGTTCCAACAAGTAGCTGGAGACTAAGAATCGCAATAACTATTTGAGCAACGTGTTTGTATCATTCAACACAACTGTAAGGTGAAAGTGTAATGCATTTTTCTATGTAACTGTGTCCAAAGAGATCATCAGATAGAAATGAAGAAGTCAGGTGAAGAATGGACAGGAGGGAAATCATGAATTCTCTAATGATAGATCTTTTTTTCTTCCTCCTTTTTTTAAAAAAGATAAGTTATTTCTAGTCTCTGTTATTGTTATTTTATTTTTTATTTTATTTTATATAATTTTATTTTTTTATTTAATTTTGTATAATTTTATATAATTTTATTTTTAGGTTACAAGCATGCAAGTGTTATATTTCTTGAATTACATGTGGACTGTAATCTTGAAGGTGGATGGTTTGGATTTTGTTGGGTTTAATCTCACAGGATATGACAATTCAAAAAGCATTCTTTTTGTTTCTTTGTTTAGGTTTTTTTTAAACTTTCACATAGCTAAATGACAAGGAACTATGTGGGCCTGTCTAGGCAAAAAGTATGTAAAAGTTGATTTTGGAAACAGCTTTATTTGGTAAATTTTGTCATGAAAGACTCAGAAAATCTAGAACCAACTTGATTTACATACAGAAAAAAAATTGTTTAGCTTTTCCATCCACTCCTTATACTGAAGGGAACGTTAGGTAGAAATAAAGTGTCCTATCTAATGCCCATGGTTGCTGTGGCTCCTGTTGGCTGATGTGCAGTGTGTGTAATACTTACAAAGGTCTGTATCCAGAACTTTTTTTCCCTAGAACTTTAAAATGTATTTTTCATTTTAGTCAATGACCTTGCTTGGCACAGAAATAACAGATTTTGCCTTTTAAATTGCTTTACCTTCTATTTAGTAGCACATAATTATTAGAACAGACTTTATTAAGGAGTAAGTTTCCAAACATTTGCTCAGACCACAGCAAGCAGAAAAGCAGTAAATACAGTATTCTATCAACCTTTGGGAGTAAATTTACTGATCTGCAAAATAAAATGGTATCCAGGGGAAGGAGAATAATGCCAAGAATTTCTTACTTGCTTACATGACAAACAGCCAGTGATCTGTAAGACTGATGTACAGACCTTCCTGCAGTGAATAAAGGAAACAACATCAACAAAGCCTTCTTATTTCTTTATATCAGGGTTTATAATAATGGACCTAAATTAGTTTGTAGGTCGCACTAGCATTGTGCAACTATATTAGGAAGAGTCTAAGGGGAGCACAGTCTTACTGAATATAAACATTAAGGAGGCTATCGCCTCAGCACTTTCTACTTCTGATGAAGTATCATCTGTGTGATAGCTAAGAACGTGATATGACTAAGACTACTTCTAGCAAAGACTGTCAATACTGAACTGTGTGGTTGATAAGAGATACTACAAATACAGCCAGTTTTCTTAATTTTATTGTGAGATTTTGTCTAATAAAATACAAGAAGGATGTACATTCCAAATGTGTTTTGTATATTGCAATATTGATAAATAAATGAAGGAATGGACTTTGTAAAGTGTTATCCTTGGCTCACTTAAAGTCACAGAGTGATGAGGAAACCCTTCCTTTAAATTTCTTTCTGACCTGCTGGCTACACCTAGATCCTGAAAGGAAAATACTAAGGGGAGTAGTTCCCTTCCCACATAGGATGCTTTTAAATCTGTTTGAAGCCACAGGAACTGAATAGCACAAAGTACACATAATACAAGGAATGATGTAGAAAAGGATATGAAAAACAACCTAAATTAATTAAGCCTAAGTCCAGGGGATAAAAAGTTGTTAGGACAGGGTTCAATTGCTCCTTACCCCAGGTAACTCAGTTTGAGGAAATTATGTAATTTGTGGTTGTGGCTCTGTCTCAGGCTATAATAGAGTATGCTTGAGAAACGTCTCTTAGCCTGAGTTATTTTCTTCCGTTCAACCACAGCAGAAATCTGCTCTGCCTTATTTTATGAAGAAATTAGGTCATGGAGGAGGGAATCTTTTAAAATTACTCTTTCAGCCTTCTTTCTTGCAAAATAGTTTTGGTAATTTATGAAACTTGAATACATCAAGTTGTTCATTGACAGCTAACAGCTTTCTTGTGTCTGCATAAAGATTTACAGTGCAGTTGCACTGTTGGGGTTTATGGAAGTTCAGTCAAATACATGTGTCTGGAAGCAGAGGAGAGAGTTCCAGACTTTAAATGTGAAAAACAGCAGAACTTGTACAGTTTAGCTGAGAGTTTGACAAATGGAATCATTTCTCTCTTGTCCCCACTTGCTTGAGAATGTACAGATTAAAACTACATCCTAACTGTGGGAGAAAAATGTTGAGGGGAGAGATGAACATCCATAATAATCCCAGAAAAATGGACACCCACATTTTATGTTTTTACTTTTAAAGAGAGGAAAGCGGCATTTTTTTAAAAGTAGAGCTGGTGATGAAATTTGCTTAAAAAAATAATTTCTTTTGAGTTGGCACAGGCTTGCAAATCTCAAATGAAATTTTTAAAGTAAATGGAAACTTTGAAGTAAAGGGGAACAAATTAGTCCATTATCAGCAACACTAGTAGAACTGTAAATCAGATGAAAACAGCTAATAAGAAGCCAAAATGGCTCAGCAGTGACTGGTCATCTGTGAGTGTTGGAATTATGCTGGAGAAGGGAATGAAATAAAAATTTTAAGTGAAAGGTTTTTGGAAAGCAGAGGATTGCAGACACCACAAAAAGGAAGATCCTTTCCAAAGAAAATTCCCGTTTCCAGGCAAAGCTACCGTTCTACATGGCAGTAACATCTACATCCTCATTAATGGAAACCTGTAGTATTTATAGTCCATCCTGGTGCTGTTGTCTTATGGGGATACAGCTCTGTCATAGACCATCTCCATGTATGCATTACTCCCAGTACTCATTCTTTTCCATGATAAAATCCCATGGGAGTTTTGGTCTCTCTGAGTCTTCAGGTTTGCGGAAGAGTTCTACTATATATTCTGTCTCTTAATTCTTTCTTAACCTTCCTTTTCTCTTCATTAAATGACAAAATCAATTACATTTTTCTTTATTTTCCCCCATCTAATAAACCAAAAGATTCTTCAGAGGTGATTAACAAAAGAGTTTAATGCTGGATATCCTGTAGATCTGGCTTATATTATCTAGTGCTAGAAGGCAGAAAAGAAGCAATGAAAAACCTGTCAAGAACATTTTCAAGAAAGTTGTGAGTGTATGTGGGCTAGCAGAATTCAGTTAGTGCCCTGTTTAGTCTGACTTCAGAACCAGACTCAGCAAATATTAGCTGCAGATTATTGACAAAGTACTACCCATGCTGCTGCTGGCCTAGAAAAAGGAGTAGGATCAAACACAGTGCTGCCTAATACAGTATTAGGACTGCCTAATACAGTCAATCCTAAACAACTGTCTTGTCAACTGTAGTTCAGCCACTTGTGTATCCAAGGGAGTAGGGAAATTAGCCTGATTTAGATTGAATATCTTCTTGTATATCTTGCATATCTCTCTTGCTGGAAAACATCAGAGCCCCTTTTAAAGCACCCTAGAGTCATGTGATATGCAAGATATAACTTACTTGGAAAAGAAGCCTAGGCAGGCTAAGCACAGATGACTGCATTCTTGATGACACGTGATAGGGTAATAAACCTGGATTTTCCCCTCATATGTGTCATGAAGGAATCATCAGATAATGCATCAAACAAGAAACAGTTAAAAGTAAACATTTGATTTGTCCTCCACAGGGATATAATGGAAGATTTGATGCAAGAGAAAGATAACTTTCTCTTTTTGTTGTTTTTGTTGGTTTTTTTTTATCAGAATACAACAGCAAGTTTGAAACTCCTGCTCTCATTATTCCTCTTCTTTCACTTCCCACTGTAATTCATTCTTGGAAGCTTTGTCCATCCCTGATTTCTCCATGTATTCCAGTGTCTTCTTTTTTGACACAAGCTTCCCCAGAGACTGGTAAACTGGTTTTCTGCAGTCAAGTTTGTCTCATCCACTCCTTTTGGATCTCTTCTTCTATATCAAGATTCTCTTACCTTTAAAGCTGCTCATTGTAAAAATTTTACTCCTTCATCCATATTGATCCCTGTACCTGTTTCTAGTAGGCTGCTTTCTCGCTCCATAACTTTCATTTAGACATATTTCTTTTTTTATTCTCTTCATTTATATCTCTTAATTTCTTTCACTACCATTCTAAGCATCCACTGAAGGCATATCGTTCACAGAAGAATGACATCTTCCTGCTTTCTAGTTGCAGCATCTTGCAGACATTTGGTTTTTACTTCACTAGAAGTTGTGCAGTATTGCTCATCCAGATTACAAACACTCCTAATAGGTCACAGAAAAGAAGTCCTTGTTAACATTTTAACTATTAGAAGGACTAATAGGCCAATTTTAACAAATAGACAAACCTGGCCACTGTCGAGTGGCCACTTTGCAGATAGACATTAATGATGGCTAGTTGCAATATGGAACACCCCATTTGTGCTGAAATTCAAGTGTGGCATTTGCTACAAGAAGGAATATAGGTCTTTATGAGGACATTTTCCATTACATGTTGTAAAAACCTGATTCTGATATTCCCAGTTGCAAAGCTCAACCAAATTAATTCTAGCTGGTAACTCATGTCACAGTAAAAATAATACAGTAGTGTATATTAATCTTCATGCCTCCATGTGCTCTTTGTGTTATGTATCATTGTGTTAGAAAGTATTAAAATTTACAATAGTAATGCAATAATGCCTATTCTGTTTGGCTTTGAATGGATATACATGCTAAAGGCTTTTGTATTTTTAACATCATAAACTTGATTTTTGAATTTGAAAACAAGCTCTCACACTAAGGGCATAAGGAGTAAATTTCACAAGTATCAGTTTTTCCTAGATCTTTTTCTGATGTGCCTCCCAAATTATTTCTGTATGATAGATCAGATCTTTTTTCTAGTTGCCAGTAGCTGTTGAAGGAAATTATTAACATTGTAATTGTAAATTATGTTGAAAAGAAATTTTACAGGACTGGCACTTAAGCAGTTACTATAGACTACAAGAGAAATTGTCTAACTTAGAATGAAGATTGCTTTTTATCCTTGTTTAATTTCCTTAACTTCAAGCCAATTTCCTATGCATTCAGTTCTTCCATCACAACAGCTCTGGGTATGTTTCTGCACATGTGTATCACTTCTTTATGTGCCACTAATGTCCTAGTTGTGTGCCAGCAGTAGAAAACAATTTCAAGATAGTTCTACAGTAATTTGTGACTCTGCAAATATTTTTCATATCAATAAGCACATCTAGGTATAAAATTCTTTAGTATAATTAAATTTTTTTTGCTAGTATGATTTCAAAGATCAGTATCTCTTATTGTTCACTCTATTTTACAGTTGATTCATCAGAATTTTTTTGATTCCTGTAACTTTCACTATTGAATTTTGTTATTAATATTTTCAGAACTTATGTTTCAATATCAAGTAGGTGGTATGGCAAGGGAGGATGCCACGGTTCAGTAATGCTTCCTTGAAATACTTTACCTCCCTTTAGTTTATTGTCTTTTATCTAGATATGAGTTTTGTTGGAGGCAACAAAGACATAACAATAAATAAAGTAACTTTTGTACTATTTTTTAGCAGAAGATACAATTACATATGCTACCTCTTCCTTGTCGTGTTCAGGGATTATTGAAGACTTGAGCTTTAGAAAGATAAGTTAAAGGAAAGCAAATTGCTGAATACATTTGTATGGATATTTAGGAGGATTTTCCTCTTATCTGAGAAGACCAAGATTGGGAAGAAATTCTTCTTAGATGAGTGCAGCTAAGTAATGGAAATTAATTACAGAAAAAAATTATTTTGGAACAAAAACATGCAACAGAGGTTTCTTTTTGAACAGCTTTCCTTCATTTCTGACACATGCCTTTTTGTCTTCCTGTAAGCTTTTTTCTCTCCTAATTGTTCATTCTTTTCTGTGTAGTAAAATTATGCCTAGAAGTTATATGGCTAGAAACTTAAGCTAGTTTGATAATTTTTTAAATACTATTTTTAAATAATATTAATGACTGGTCAGATAATTCAAATACTTCTTGTATTATAATTGTGAAATGTATAGTTCTTGTTCAATCTACCTGCAAACTACTATGTTATCAAACAGAGGATGCAAACATTTTTGGATCCAGACCTGTGCCTGGCATTGTGTCTTTTCTTCTGTTTTCCACATGAGTAGATACTTTCTTACTGATTTTAAGCCATAATTATGACTGAAAGTAGGACATTCCAGAGGCAAAAAAGGAACACAATTTTGATGTCATAATCTCATCTTCCAATGATAACTTCTTAGAAACTGGGTTACAGTCATTGTTCCTGCCTCACAAAGCAGGATTTTTCTGTCCCTGTTATGCTAGAGGTCCATAGGAAGCAGAGACTATATTACAGATTCACAGCAGCTGTTCAGATTTATCCTTAGGAATTACACATCCTCTGAAATACCATCTCTACAGTCATTAGATAAAAAAGAAATACCATAGTACCAGTAGACATTACTCATAAAATCATGAATGTCAAAGATCCTCAGGAGTCTCAACTATCCTTACAATCAGGGACGCTCAAGTGGTACAATGACAGAAACAACAGGAAAATACTAAGTAGGTAAACTGTATTTTTTGGTATCTCTTGGAATAAGGTCTATTGCGTTCTTAGCCTTTCATTAAAATGATTACTACTGAGAGTTGTAGTACTTCAAGAAAAAACATTCTATATTCTCTCAAAATGCAGAAAGAAGGGAAAATAACATACAGCCATGCTCTGTCTTCTATTTTTATCAAACTTGCATATAAATGTTTCATTCTTTTTATGTTCTAGTAGTTACTTAGGGTAATTCACCACAGAAATGGGTAATTATAGGATACTTTATCTTGATTAGAAAGTTTTTGAATTCTAGTTGACAGTTAAAAAGAAATTATTTGTTAAATGTATTTTAGTGTTTGGTTTTAAGTTACATTTATACCTTTAAACTTCTAACAGACTAATATAGGAGAAAATGGAACAGAACATAAATATACAAAATTATTTCTAAAATTAATTTTATTATATGGAGTTGCTAAGGGTAATAGTTACCAAACTCTGGCCTTGAAACTAAGCTCACAGATCATATCTTACTAGTACAGTAGGAGAACTGCATGTAATTCTGTTCCATAATCAGAAATGTAATTTAAAAGGGATTAAAGCTGGTGTGACATTCACTCAGTGCAAGGAAAGCAAGAAAAAACAGGCAAGAAAAGCTCTTAACTATTAGCTTAAAACCCATACAGCAAGTTTCCACTAACAGAGAGTGCCTCAGCACTTTCACCATCAGGCAATAAAACACACTATATGTAATATATAAATCTTTAGAAGGGACTGTCTTCCACTCACATGGCAAGTTGTTATGAACAAGCTGATCTCAACTTTAATTAGAGAAGCATTTCTACACCTGAGTATAATTAAGACTGGAATATAAAATTCATTTTTCTCTTGAAACACATTTTTGAGGAATAACTCTGACAGTGTTTCAGGGAACACACATTTCAATTTTTAAACTTCTATTTTATAATCCATTATAACAAACAAGAACAAAAGTATTTCAAATGAAACCAAAATGATGACTTTCTAGCTTATTATTCTTCAGAGAATGCATAGATTACATAATTAATAAAAGGAGGACTAGGGAGACCATACAGTACCTATGGGACGCAGAAGGAACAACAGTGACAGGGGTTGAGGAAAAGGCTGAGGTACTTAATGCCTTCTTTGCCTCAGTCTTTAATTGTAAAGAAACTCGTTGCGTCTCTGTACAAACCCAGGAGCTAGAGGAGCAAAATGAGGTTCCCATGATCCAAGAGGAGGTGGTCAGAGCCTTGCTAGCCTGACTAGACACCCACAAGTCTATGGGGCCGGATGGAATTCATCCAAGGGTATTGAAGGAGCTGGCGGATGTGCTGGCCAAACCCCTTTCCACCATCTTCCAACAGTCCTGGAAGACTGGGGAAGTCCCACTGGACTGGAGGCTGGCTGATGTTGTGCCCATCTTCAAGAAGGGTCGCAGGGAAGATCCAGGGAACTACAGGCCTGTCAGTCTGACCTCAGTGCCAGGGAAAGTCATGGAGCAGGTGATCTTGAGTGCTATCATGAAGCACATGCAAGAGAACCGGGTGAACAGGCCCAGTCAACACGGGTTCACAAAAGGCAGCTATTGCCAGACTAACCTGATCGCCTTCTATGACAAAGTGACTCGGCTGCTGGATGAGGGAAAGGCTGTGGATGTGGTCTTCCTGGACTTCAGTAAAGCCTTTGACACAGTTTCTCACAGCATTCTGCTTGAGAAACTGTCAGCCTCTGGCCTGGACAGGCGCACACTCTCCTGGGTGGAAAACTGGTTGGATGGTCGGGCCCAGAGAGTGGTGGGAAATGGTGTGAAATCCAGCTGGAGGCCAGTGACAAGTGGGGTTCCCCAGGGCTCAGTGCTGGGTCCAGCCCTGTTCAATGTCTTTATCAATGACCTGGATGAAGGCATTGAGCGCACCCTTAGCAAGTTTGCGGATGACACTAAGCTGGGTGGAAGTGTCGATCTGCTGGAGGGTAGGGAGGCTCTGCAAAGGGATCTGAACAGGCTGGACCGCTGGGCTGAGTCCAATGGCATGAGGTTTAACAAGGCCAAATGCCGGGTCCTGCACTTGGGGCACAACAACCCTATGCAGTGCTACAGACTAGGAGAAGTCTGTCTAGAAAGCTGCCTGGAGGAGAGGGACCTGGGAGTGTTGGTTGACAGCTGACTGAACATGAGCCAGCAGTGTGCCCAGGTGGCCAAGAAGGCCAATGGCATCTTGGCTTGTATCAGAAACGGTGTGACCAGCAGGTCCAGGGAGGTTATTCTCCCTCTGTACTTGGCACTGGTGAGACCGCTCCTCAAATCCTGTGTTCAGTTCTGGGCCCCTCACCATAAGAAGGATGTTGAGGCTCTGGAGCGAGTCCAGAGAAGAGCAACAAAGCTGGTGAAGGGGCTGGAGGACAAGTCTTACGAGGAGTGGCTGAGAGAGCTGGGGATGTTTAGCCTGGAGAAGAGAAGGCTGAGGGGAGACCTCATTACTCTCTATAACTACCTGAAAGGAGGTGGTAGAGAGGAGGGTGCTGGCTTCTTCTCCCAAGTGATGGGGGACAGGACAAGAGGGAATGGCCTCAAGCTCTGCCAGGGGAGGTTTAGGCTGGACATTAGGAAAATATTTTTCACAGAAAGGGTCATTGGGCACTGGAACAGGCTGCCCAGGGAGGTAGTTGATTCACCTTCCCTGGAGGTGTTTAAGGCACGGGTGGACGAGGTGCTGGGGGGCATGGTTTAGTGTTTGATAGGAATGGTTGGACTCAATGATCCGGTGGACTCTTCCAACCTGGTTATTTTATTATTCTATGATTCTATAGGTGTGGAATGTGCTTCAAGAGGTTCATTCACCCTGCCTCAAGATGGGGTTATCTAGACCTTAATCATCTGTGACAAGCAATACTGCTTCTGTAATGCCATTTAAAAAGTCTATTCTTAAATGAGAAGAATTAGTTCAGGTTGCATCTGAATCTATAAACACTGCGATTATTGTGTGATATAGATATCTTCTAAATTATCTGAACCTCAAATCGGAAAATAGGCTCCATTCAGGCAGAACGTCACAGCATTTCTTTGGCTCCCACACAGATTTGAGATTTACCCTTTAGTTTGTTGCTACAATGACAAAAACCATGGAATTCACGTTTTACATTGTGAATATTGACGAGGTTGTTAGCTATTTTTAAAAAATCTTTCAGTTTCAAGTTACTTAGATTTACCAGACCTAGCTGATAATGTGAAATTCTGTGTTTTTCAGCATTCTGAAACACACTTAAATTCAGGACTTTCTAGAATTCTTAAGATTAAAGAGAAATAATCTGATCAGAGATATTTAGTGCATTTTTGTTACCTTTTCTTTACTCATTAGGTTTCACTACATGTTACCTACACCTATTAACCAAAGTTTTTTGTGATTTATTAACATTTTAAGTGACTGACACACTGTGATATCAGACCAAAGGCTTTGAATAGTACATTTGATTTCAAGTTTTCAGGAATAAATACAAAAAAATTTATAAATTATAAAGCCACCATATGACACCACATTTATCTGCAGCAGCAAAACTATATTTTATGCTAGTATGTTATTGTGGTTTGGCCTGAGACTTTGTTAAGCAATTGGTAAATGTGTCTCTTGGAACTAGTTCTTGGCCTTGAATGCAGATTACTTAGTTCACAAAATTAAGATTTCCTGCTTGGAAACTGGGTAGCTTCAAATATGCTTTACCACCTTAATAGCTATTGCCAGATTCAACTTATACACAGCAGAAACTACCATTATACAATGCATTGTATCCTATATAGGGGAAGGGGTAAGCTTTGGAAAGCTAACTGTATGCAATTGTAAAATTAGTAAATTAAAACAAACCAGAATGTAAAATTTAGATGAACAAGAGGTATACAGTAGTGGTGAATGCTTTACTGTTTAGGAAGCAGAACCTTAGTTTCACTAAAATATCAAAGATTGTTATAATTTTAACTATTAACCCTGGATACTGCCATCTGATTTAAACATATAGTTAGGAATTCCAGAATAGGACCCAAAGTTTTGATAGTGCCTCTGATACTGCCTTTCTGACTTTTGGCTAATCACTTATCCATTCAAAGGTATGCAAAAAGAGCTCCTTAGCTGTACCATGAGATTTGAGTTTTTCCTTTAAAATTCATTAGCACTTTAAAAGAATAAAGTACAGTAGAAATGATGACTTATGAAGGCCTTCAGAAATACAGTCCTTTAAAGGAGATGTTCTGCAACTGTCAATTTTTAGTAAATTTTATCCTTTCACATTTTATAGATGGATAATTAGGAGGCTATAAAAATTGCTCAGAAAGATTGGTTATCTGTGAACATTTATTATTTCTGTTGTATATTTTGCATTATAGTTGTTCAACTTCCATAGAGTGGGAAGGGCACAAGTTTCTACCACATAAAATGTGTGCCTGTCCAAATGCCCATAATAATGTTCTAATAGCATGAATATGTAAAAATAAGTTTTTCTTTCCCTATGTTACATCAGTTCTATAAATATGAGAACTTTTATTCACCACCGTAATTGCTGATGGTCAAAAATATAGCTTCCTAAAATGTGTACAATGGAGTATTTTGTTTCAGCATCTGTTAAATATCAGTGCAGAATTTCAAGGGTACAGAATTGTGCAGTCTTTCCTCACTGAAGACATCAGTCATGAAAAAGTGAGACAGAGTTAAAGAGTCTTTCTTGGCTTGCATTGCATCTAATTCAGGCATGCATGACCGATTGCCATCATTGTTGTACTTATGCCAGCTGGTTCTGATTATTAAGAAAAGCAGCATTGCGTGCTGAACATAGAACAATAAACTATTGTCATGTGAATGGAGCACTTTTGCTTCTAAGGGATATAAATATACACATAATAAAAATAAGGTGACTCCAATTTCACATCTCATAGAGAACAGATAATAGCTCTAGCATACGACAAATAGAACCTGGATAGGGGAGGTACCTTTATCAGGATCAAAGTGATTTTCTTCCTCTTTTTTCCTGCAGGGGGGATTGGATGGGTTAAAAATTTTAAACTTCTTATACCTCTCAATAGAGCTAATTTCAAGAGCAGATACTTCTGACAAGTTAAGGGGAAATTTTTTTCACATTACATGTTCTCACCCTGTCCTGTTGTCAGATGGGCTGAGTTTAATGCTTGGGGAAAAATAGTCAGTACCTTTGATAAATAAGATCTCCCATCTCCTCCTCACTGATTTTAAATCAGACACCACAAAAAACCTGGACTCCCAGAAAATAATAAACCCTTTTAATATCTCCATCAGGGAATAATAAAAGCAAGTATGTATAAAAACATACCCTTTATCGTATGAAAGCATAGAAGCATGTGAACTTATACAATAACCGGTAGATACCTCATTTAGAGTGCATTCACATATTGACACAACAACATATGCCAAATAAAACTCTCATGAATCTTGGAACTCAATAAGATAGTGTAATAAAATCCGGGACACAACTTCCTGTAGTGGGGTCAAAATCATCATGCTCTACTAGGAATTGCTCTGGAAGCGTAAAATCCCTAGAAAAGATAGCTACATATCTGGGGAAATATTTGAAGTAAGAAGAAATCCCGTTTGGCATATGTCTAAGTCTTACTGGTTTCATAGTGACTTTATCCATGCAAGACACAGGTATGGATGTAAGTTTTTTGAACCTCAAAAAATGTGGAAAAAAACACAAAGAATTTGCAGTACATGGAAATGTTAACAATCCATTTTGCAATATGCATGTTTGGTTTCTCATGCTTCTGTCATATTTCTGACCACACAGAGTTCTGGGCTGTTTTTATCAATTCGTAATTGAAACATACATTTAGTAAACATAATGTTTCAGGAAAGAAAAAAATCTAATGATCGCTAAAGTGATATTGAAGTCAACATTACTATAAAAAAGCTGCGAAGGCATTCAGCATTTGTTCATAATTCTGCTAACAGTTCTTTTCAAATGTTGACCTAACCTTATAACTTTGTAGCTAAGATGAACACAGCATAAGCTAGAGGAAGAAGCAAATGAAGGAAGCATGACTGAGTGATCTTCCCCAGGTTATTTTATATTGTATCAGGAGGTCTGTATAATCAGAGACACAGCAAATTGATGGCTCAACTCTCACATGTATCTGAGTCTTCTAGGCAAGAGTCCCAGAGCTCAGGAAAGGAGGTAAAGTTCATTAACCTGGGCTTCAATTCACACCTAAGGATCCATTTGATTATTCTGATCTTGTCAGATTTCTGTGGCCAGGAGGGAACATCAAATTTATCTTGTTGGCTCTGAAGTCAAACAAGGAGATGGGACCAGACTCTTTTCAATGTTGCCCAACAACAAAACAGAGAAAGTGATTCAGGATTAATTTAATTATTACAGATGAAAATCAAAGATCAGTTCAGTTCTTTTCTCAAACTGGAGGTAAAAACCAGCAAGAGATAAGCAATTGTATTATAAATCATTGAACATAACAGGCAAGATCTAGAAAAACATGGAGGTTCTTTCCTATGGTGATTTCAGAAACAGAAACTCCGTTTTTACGTAATGAAGTGCCAGCATATTTTTTGCTTAATGTAGTTCTTATTAACCGTAGACTTATAATTAATATTGTATGGAAATGACTACTGGTATTTTTTCTGAAGGTAAAATATGACAGCAAGTAACAAAATCCAAACTTGAAGCATATATTATATAAGGAATATTTTATTGCTATTCTTGCTTCACAAAGATTTTCATTTTATTTATGTTTTCTTCCTTAAAGCAGTGTAGCAGAAGCTAGTTTACTGATCACTACATTGAAAATTTTGAGGTGAAAAATATATATCTTTGAGTTTGTTATGGCTTACCATAAGTTATGTTCATAGAAATGTTGTGTGCTCTACCCAAAGTGAAAGCAACAAAGTGCTGGAACTAAATTCTGATTTCTCTGCATAAAGTGACAAGAAGAGTGGGAAGTGGGACAGAAAATAAATTTCCGTGGAACAAAATGATTGTATATAATTTGCTGTAGCTTAAATAACTATAACTACAATAACTATTCCAATTAATAGAGAAATAAAACAAAAACTCCTGGCAAAGCTGTGTACATGCATTTTTTAAAATGAAAATACGTGACTTAATTTTTCACATGCTGATTGGAGAGCTTCTTTTTTTCAGCTATGTATGCTTTTTGCTTTGTTGGAATGTGTCCTGGATAATAACTCTTTCATAAATATAGATTGATAAATTTTGGCATAGTTATTTCTCCTGGCAAGTTTCTGCAATAATTAAATAAAACTAAAGAAGTTTCTTTGCATGCATATGATGGCAGGTCTTGATAACAATACTGACAAATGTGCATCAAAAGGAAGAACATGTCATCCTGGATTTGTTCCGTATTCTAAATGATTTCTATAAGCTAGCTTTAAATCTCTGATATTTTTTCTGTTAAGTAGAGATGCCATTGAAAAAGAAATGTCAAGTCCCTCAGGCCAAAAATAGAACAAGTCTGCAATGCCTGTCCTGTTTGTGAACTCTGGTAAAGACCAACGGAGCCTTCAAGCGTTACCTTGTATGTTTTCCCAGATGTTTAGGATTTTATTGTGCATCTGAAATGTCCTTTCTTTTTCTCCTTCCTTTCATTCTTAGTGTCTGCTAGATAATTAGATCTTAGAAGAGACAGTAGGCAGTTCATAATTTTCTTTGGCTCTCTTAATTCCCTCCTTACACTTTCAAACAAACACATAATAGTCCTACTTAAAAAGTTATATTGGGACACTTATACTTCCTAAAGATAACATAGTGTGTCAGACACAATTAAGTAGAATTATCACCTTAAACTCTGAACTAAGCAGTTCCTGCAGGTTAGATGAGAACACAGTCTTCAGATTTCATCTAATCTTTGGTTGAACAGAAGTTCTGAAAAAAAATCCTGAATACAACAAGAGTTTGTGCACATTTGGTGACTAATTACATTTTTTTTAGAATTTGAGTCAGTATTGAACATATCTCTTAGAATGCTAGAAAGAACATAGTGTGCTGCTATGGGTTAATTTAATTTAATTTTTATTAAGGAAGAACGTTGAACTTATTTGTCATAAAAAGCTTTAGAGAAGATATGAAAACTGATACATAAATCTTAAAATGTAGTCACATACATTCAGCAGTAGTTTTTAAAATATAGAAACATATTTGGATTCTGTTTGTGGGGTTTTTTATTTTCTTTTTCTTTAAGGGAGATATTTTTTTTTACTCCCTAGTTTTACTTTCTGGTAGTATTCAAATGTTGCAAATAGGAGATCCTCTTCAATTTTCTCTTTGCATAAAAATAGTTTGCACCAGAGACCCACCTCTAAGGAAAAAAGTGTGTGGCTCAATCTGTCCTATATATGTTCTTCCATGATTACCACACAGAGTCTTCCTCCCTAAAATAGCCCCAGTTTTCATGTCTTGAACCAACTTATTCCCTCAGCTATATGCTATTAAAAAATCATCCTGGCTTTTGGATTGAGGTTTGAGTACTTTTCCTCTGTATTTTGTTTGCCTGGTTTTTGGTTTGTTTGCTTGGGTGGGGTTCTTTTCCCCCCTGTGGACCTTTAATTTTAAGCCCTTGGAAATGAAACAATGAAAGCAGTAATTGTGTTGCAGGCCAAAGGCACCATGGACTGTTTAAGCTAAATAGGGGTAAAGACTGTGTAGCATGGACGCCATCAAATGGAAGCCACAGATCAGATTTTTGGATTACTAGAGATATAGCTTTTCCTTCAATTAACTCTGATGAGAGCAGAGGATGACCCATAAAATCTCGGATATACATTTAAAGTATAAAATACGTAAATTTAGATGTTTCTATAAGGACTGGATATCCAGAATACTTTGCATTCAGGCAGAAGCACTCTGGATAACACATCTGTCAAGCTGCTAAGTATTTACTTGCAAGTAATCCAGCTTGCTCTGAATTCTATTGATATCTTCTTTTGAACACCTAAACTTAAAGAGATGAACTCCAATCCAACAACATCCTTTGCATATGGACAAAAGTACTGAGGAAGAAATAATATTTCATTTTCCACATTAGACTGAGTTGTCGGTGCCAGTAACATTTGGATGTTTAAGAATCAATACAAGAAGTTTGAAAGTGATGTAGAGTTCACCACACTATGTCCATTTGTTGCTTGGATTTACTAATAAAATCTCAGGACTATTCTACTTAATCACGAAAGCAATAGCACATTTTGTGCTGTAGATAAACATTCAGTTGGCTATGAAATGAGAAATCCAGTTTCTTCTGTATAAATCTTCAAAAAACCCCCAAACCTGGATTTTGTATAAATAAATGACAGAGGACTAAAAACATCAGAAACCCACTGGAGTTACTGTTCTGGTGATGGTAAATCTACCTTCTGTGTATTGCTTCTCTGCTAGACATTGGTTACATGTTTGCATTATTTCTTAAAGCAGTGCTTTATGACACATTACAGAGGAGTCTATATTTCTGTGTCCCTGTGTCCCCTTACCTTCTTATAGAAACAGTGATTTAGTTCAAAGATCTTATTACAAACTTGTATTTTTGTTCTCTAGATACCTTTTTAACCCCATGGTAGATAACTCTGTTTCCAACTGTCTAATTTGAATTAGAGATAGTTACTATTGAATAAGGTATTGTATATTTTATGAGTAGTTTTTTTCTATTCCTTTGCATTGTGATATGATGACACATTATTCTCAATATGATGTTTACATGAGAAGTTGGCCAAAAACATAAAAAATATTGTACTTTTAAGTGGGTAATAACATTTTAGTAAATTAAGTTACATGTATCTTCTAAAGGATTTGATTTTTCTGCTTTTCTTCCCCAAACTCAAATTTGTTGACTCCAGAAAAATGTTGATGGTCTATTTTTATTTACCTGTTAAGAAAGCATGGAGAATTGCCTTTTCCCGTAGGACATCCATCAGGTATTCATTCAAGGTATATTTCTAACTGATTGGAATATGGCTCTAAAGATTAAAAAAACACATGAGTTGATTAAATAAAAAATAATAAAATCCAATAAAATCCAATATTCTTGGCCACTGTTTCCAACCTCATATCAACTTACTTGTAGCTGTTTTAGTATAATTTCATAGACCTTTGTGATTACTTTCATAAGTCTTTTTGACAGTTTTCAGAGTGGCGTATAAAACTTATAAAATCACCTCTGTGAGGAAAAAAAAAAAGGCTATAATGATATTCTAAGAAAGGTAGATAATGAAATGCACAGAAATCCTTTCCCAGTTTTTTTTACAGTGCCAAAAGCTAAACATCTGCTTAGGAATGTATGCCTTCAAACACCCAAGAGAAGCAATTTTATGTTTCCTCTTTCTTTTTTGTTTCCTTTTGCAAATAAACACACAAGCAAATTACTTGAATGAAATCCAACAACTTAAAAATAAATGCAGACACCATAGATTCTGTATCTAGAAAATTTCTGTTAATAAAAAAAAATAAATCACATTCATCAGACCAATCAAGAAGAATGTTATCCAAGATCCCAGTCCAGGAAATATCAATACATGTTTGCCTGAGCTTGATTTAGAATTCAATAGTCAGGTTGTGTTTCCAGTCAAGGACATGCATTAGCTGCATATTATTTACAGTATTCCAACATACAAAATTGAACAGTTACAGAACTGCTCTATTGTCATAAGCACAGGAAATAATTCAGTAGAGTATAGAATAATAATCTGATATCAAAATACCTTTCCATAACCTATAAATCTAGAGGCCTTCTCATTCCTATTAAGCTTCAAGCTTCAGTCTCTCTTCCTTTAATATAAATTAATATTTTCCTCACATTTTAGCCCTTTTTGTCTTAAGTTTTGTTAAACAAAGTAGTAATACACTCAGTGAGCTATTTTATACCATGAAAAGTGTAAATCCCTGGAGTTTAACATGACCTTTCTAAGAGAATTTCAGGATTTACCTGGAAGGCATATCTAGAACTGCAATAAGCATAACCTTTTCAATTCCAGTATGAAAAGTTTAAAGGTGAACATCGTGTACACTGACTATAGCATAAAGAAACTAAAAAGGAAGTTATGATGTGAAATATGATGCAGTAAGAATTTCTGCTGGATTTTCATTTCTACTGTTCTTGATTATGTCTTCTCCAGTGCCCACTAATAGATCCTATCTAATCCACTTTAAGACAAGACCGGTTTATAATCAAAATGAAGAACTGACAAAGACCAATAAAGCTTGTATTTAGGGTATTAATTCTAGTCCTGGTGACAAAAATATGCCTTTTCTTTCATAGTCTGTCTCACAGATGAAAGAAGTCAGTTGTCCTTTACTGGATTTTGTTTCACACATTTTTTAAAATTTTTATAATTGATACATACCTTAAATATTTGAGTCAAGTTTCAGACATTTCTTAAGTGTTGTTTTGGCCCCTTTCTACCTTAATAATAATAATATTCTGTCAGCTCCATAGAAACAGCAAATACACCACAAAGGTAATGGAATTAAGCCATCCTGTTGTTAAACTAATGGCAGTGGCAAAGCACACTCTAAAATGTTTCATAGCAATTGGAATGACATAATATATGTTAAGGAAAAATTAGCTCAATTAACTGCTCCATGTCAGCAAGGCCCACAGCATCACAGTCCTTCTTCCCTGTAAAATGTCTCCACAATTAACTTTTTTTCATATCTGTTTTATTTTCCTGGAGACTTAATATATCATATATATCAATATATCATTATTCACTTGCTTTCCATCCTCTAATTTAAAAGAATTAATAAAAAGTAGATCATCAAAAACTGCAGAAGTAGCCTCCAAAAACCCTTAACAGCAGGATTCTGGACACATTTCCAGAGAAATACTTTTAAGCAATAATAGGGACTTAAAACAGCCAACATAGACAGCGAATTTAAGGAAAGACTCATTTACTGAAGAATGAAAAGAGAAATGTACAATCTCTCTGCAAAATTTAAGTATTAGTGTGTAGCTGGTAGGTTACTCTTCCTAGCTTTTCCCTTTTTGCAAGAGACTTCGTCAAACCAGAACTTTGGTTTGTGCGATCCTTGCATGACTAACATACTAACAGTTATGACAACGCAGCTTGGGGAAGTGGTCAATACCCAGAGTTCAGAAATTAACAATATCATTGTAGGCTGCCACCCAAAATGTCCCCAAAAATCTTTGAACTTTACTGTGGAACAAAGCAAACAAGAAAGAGAATATTCTATAAGTTTAAGGGATCACAAAATTCACTTAACTGATGAAATGGACTTGTTTAACAAGTAAAAATATTAATAATACCAATTTGAAGTCTATTATAAATTGTCATAATTGTTCAATACAGCTATTTGAATTTCACATCTGATCCCTCCATAACTTTGACATGAAAACTTCATGACTTTTATAGCCTTACGATATTCTCATTATAAGAAAGCCTATTGTCAAGTTATTGATTGAATACAGAGCATTAAGTTATTGGAAATATTTCACTGTCTTCATTAGAAGAAACTACAGGAAACACTACGCTGTGCGTTTGCTTTTGTGATCACTGAAGCTTTTTTTTTTGATACAGTATGTTCTTAAGAGATTCAATCACTTTTCCTTTGTTTAGTGAAGATTTCTTTTAAGAAACTTACAATATTCACAGACATTGATTAGTATTATCAAGAAGCTAAGACAGATGATGTTTGTGAAACTGCTTAGAGTTTATATTTTCATGTTTTATATATAATTAAAACCAATTGTGAACATGTGTGTTTTAAGAATTTACTTCATTTTTAAATAGAGCCTGTTTGATTGCTTTAAAGCATTTTAATGTTCTCAATATCATAGAATCATAGAATGGCTTGGATTGGAAAGGACCTTAAAGATCATCTAGTTCCAACCCACACTGCCATGGAGAGGGACACCTCCCACTAGTTCAGGCTGCCCAAGTCCCCATCCAAGGCCCTGAACACTTCCAGGGAGGGGCACCCACAACTTCCTCGGGCAACCTGTTCCAATGTATCACCAGCCTCATCATGAAGAATTTCTTCTTAATATCCAGCCCAAATCCTCCCCTTTTTAATTTAAAGCCATCCCCCCCACCTTCCCCCCCTGGCCTATCACTACATGCCCCTGTAAAATGTCCCTCCTCAGCTTTCTTGTAGGCCCCTTTCAGGTACTAGAAGGCCACTGTAAGGTCTCCTTGGATCCTTCTCTTCTGCAGGCTGAACAACCCCAATTCTCTCAGCCTATCCTCATAGCAGAGGTGCTCCAGCCCTTTGACCATCTTTGCAGCCCTCCTATGGACCTGCTTCAACAGTTCCATATCCTTCTTATAGTGAGGATTCCAGAACTGGACACAGTACTCCAGGTGGGGTCTCATGAGAATTGAGTAGGGGGGAGAATCACCTCCCTCAAACTGCTGGCTACACCTCTTTTGTTGTAGCCCAGGGTACAGTTGGCCTTCTGGGCTGAAAGCACACATTGCCAGCTCATGTTGAGCTTCTCATCATTCAGCATCCATGAGTCCTTCTCTGCAGGGCAGCTCTCAGTCACATCATCTCCCATCATATATTTAAACAACAGGTTGCCCCGACCCAGGTGTAGGACCTTGCACTTGGCTTTGATGAATCTCATGAGGTTCACAGGGGCCCGTTTCTCCAGTTTGCTTGGGTCCATCTGGATGACATCCCATCCTTCCAGTGTAGTGCACCAACTGCACTACTCACCTTGGTGAATAATATCTCTTTATATGGCAAGTTGTTGAGATTTTGCATTCACACCAAGACTTTCTTACCACATTATTTACTTCTAGTTATCCATTTAAGATCAAATCTCATGCCTATTGCACAGAAAAATACATAATTTTTTTCTGGCTCTCCTGAACAGCAAATATAGCAGGACTTGATGTTTCTATGGATATAAAAGTATATAAGTAAACACTATTTAGTTTATTTATGCCCTTGATTCCACATTCCTATAAACCTGATTTCTTGCTGACTATGGTTATGGTATCTACATCTTTTAGATGAATGTGTTATTAGTAAAGACACTTTTTCAATATTAAAAACTAAAGAAATGCTTTGGGCACTTCCTTCCTATACAAGGTTTCAACATTATCTTGATTTATTCAGGTTCTGTAATGAGGTGCAAAGTATTATTCTAAAAAGAAGCTTATGAGAACCTGAAATATCTTTCCCAACTAGTTCACCTCAGTTTCTATAGCCTATGCACAAAGCTTAAAGAAAAATTCAGTCATACGTTTTTTCATTCATTTTAATGCATTTGTGAAAGAATCTTTTAAATAATATAAGAGGAAATTATCTTCACCTTCTTGTTTACTTTGATTTCCTTTCATAGAATCATAGAATCACCAGGTTGGAAAAGACCCATCGGATCATCGAGTCCAACCATTCCTATCAAATACTAAACCATGCCCCAAAGAACTCAAAATAATGGTGATAACACCTGCCATGGAGCCACGTGCTAATAGACAGGTTGTGTCTATTTTTTCCAGCGTCACTGCCTGCAACTGGAATATCTGATGCACTGCTGTGCACAATAGCTCTCATTCTAATTCCAGAGCAGAGTGGGAGATGGACAGACTGCGACTCTTTAAAGCAATTACTTATCATTTATGTGTCTCATGAAGCTACTAAAATGAATGGAACTATTTGCAGACAAACACCATGCAGGTAAATGGGTTTAAAATAAAGTATTAGATAGGGCTATGTATTATCCAATGAAACTTGACAATCTGCAAATGCATTAATTTGACTAAACAACCCTATACAGAGACTCATAAGTAAATACATAGACACTTCTGTCTAGAAATTTAAATAAGCATTTTAAAATAATGCATTTTTATCATTATTTGTTAGGGAAAAATAATAAATAGGTAAATACTTGAAAAAATAAGGGCATGTTGGCCAAGAAAGGCTAAACCCTGAACACAGTTGCAACGAGAATAGAAACAATACAAACCAGACACAAAAATACCCCAAAGCACAGGACAAATGAAATAAGTTGTGTTAATACAGTACTCTTTTTTTAATAAAATATTTTAAAAATTATGTGTTAAAATTCTTAATAATTCCATTTTGTCCAAAATGCAACAGACTGAAGAAAAACTTTGAGAATCCTAAGACCTTCAGATATTCCAGTTCTTTTGTATACTGTGCTCACAGCCCCAGGGAATAAAATCTAATGCTTAAATGCAAAGTATACACATCAATTTGATATGCCTTTATTTGCAAAAATATTTAGAGTTCTATATAGCCTTTCAAAAACTAAAGCAAACGGTTCTTTTAATGACTTTGTGTTTCATTCTTCAGTACGTCGTTGTACTTTAGGCAATCATATAAGCATTTTTTTTCAGGTGAAACAGTAAAAAAAAAAACCAAACACCAACATAGGAAAGTATTGCCATTACACAGTTACAGAGATTACAGAATTACAAAAAAAAAACAAACCCAAAAAACCTAATAATGTCAATTTATGTATGCTGGAAAGATTAAACTAAGGAAAGAAGTCCAAGATATAGAAGCAGCTGAAGCAGCTGGAGATACTAGTTACATGGATGGGAACCCTTATGACAATGAACAGAACAGCTTGATATCTTGCTCCAATGGTCCAGGATATAATAAATGTATCTGTCCCCTTTTCTGATCTACAAACTATCTTTCCATGGAATATGAAATCAAAGTCATTACCTTTTTGTCCTCCATGGCAGCTTAAAACTCCTTTTCAAAGCTTTGGAATTGAAAAGTACAGTGGGTGATTTGATTTCTGAGGAAAATTGAACTCTCTGTAGTATGGATCATAGTCTTCCATGGTAGACAACATCTGTTCCAGGTTTAACTGAGTGCAAAATAAATATTCCATTCCCTCATTCTCCCTACTTTTTTTACCAAGACAAGTGCAAGCATGAACACACAGAGCATCTCCTGACTCCTGTGTCAAGGGAAAAGCACATTTCTCCAGCATTATTAAAACATAAAATTCAGCAAAAAGCATTCATTTATGTATATATGGGTTTTGTATGGACATACATATATAGCCATAAGTGTGTATTGAGCACACTGTAACAATACCTATGCTGTTCATCCTCTCTTTTGGAGGAGAATAGACAACACGAGACATATACAAACAGTCTACCTTAATGTGCTCTTGGAAGATACTAGTGATCTCCACAAGAAAAATGATATGAAAGAGATAACAAATCTACTTTTATGAAAACTTTTTGGAAGATCATCAAGTAAAAATGCTAAGTCCATAAACACTCCCAAACTGTACACCACATGGTTGTAAAATGTAAGAATGCTCCACTCAATTTTTAAATATTACTCAAAGGAGCAACCACTACAGACAATTTACATTGCTGGGCTTTGAGTGAAGGAATGTGCTGGCATTTCTTCTGGAAGTTGAAGTATTGCACCTTTACAGGCCTTCCAATAACTCGACTGGCTGAACATCAGACAAAGAGTAAATAGGAATATTTGTGTGTATCCTACATAGCCATGGTTTAAAGATGCTGAGAGAGCTGCCAGCTAGATGAAAAGAGATGAAAGCCAATGCAGCACTCTAAAACGTACACAAGATAACTTACGTAAAGAAAGTACATTATAAGACGTTGGAAAAAAGAAAGAATGACTGTCAGCTAGCTGGTGTAAAAAAAAGAAAGAAAAAGGCAAAAAGTGAATGCGTGTGTCCTGGACTTTGGAAGAGAGGGCAAAGGGAATTATGGGCATTAATTCAAAAGTTCAAATACGAAGAAAAGCAACTGAAAGAAGGCATCAATGAAACAAATTGTTGAAGCTACTTAACTCATGCTGACTTAAACAATGAAGCACGAACTTAAATATTATTATATAAAAATGCACTGAAATTATCACTAGTTTATTTATACAATGCCTAGAAATATAAGAGTAACTAAACATCTATAGTAACATTCTAATTTCTGAAGCACCATTCCCAATACAGCAATTCGCCGAAGATGTATTTGCAAAAAAAATTAACGAATGTCTTCCTTGTTATACAGACCATATCACGAGTATCCCCCATTTTAATATAAGAAGTGCCATGACATTTTTATCAAGACTTTTTTTTATTGTAATATGCTTAAAAGAAGAATTTGAAACTTAAGTAATTTTTTTTTAATTTTAAATATTAATTATGAATACATTATAACCTGTACATCATTCAGAAAATACAGAATAATTTAGAGCTAGGAGGAAAAATTAAAAATCTATTCCATTATTAACATTACTGGTAGAAATGCAGCAAAATAAGTTATGACCAAAAAAACCCCAAAATTTAAAAAAATCTGTTTCTGACTTACAGTATCTCAAGAGAAGGGAATTATTTAGGTAAACCAGATGAGAATTTCACAAAAAAAATAAAACAGCTGATCATCCTATTTCCTTTGCAAGAAATTTCTATTTTAAAGAAAGAAGGTCTACTCGATTACTTCATAAAAACAGCAGCAGACATAGTGGATATTAAAAATGGAAACTGTGCTGGTGGTAAGTGACACTACAGACAAGGAAAGTCAGAGATGCTTAGCATCCATCTTAAACCCTTTTCCTAACCACTGTGATCTGCAGAATGACGTACTTACAGAATTGCCTTTGTAAAGTTCTCTTGAGGGCTCAATATTGCCAAGACAACTAAAATTGTCTTTTTGTTCGTTCCAATTAGCTTGAGCAGGACAAGGTGCCATGACAACTCTTTGCTCAAATGTTGAATGATATCAGCTCAGTGTCTCCGTAAACTACCAAGAACATAGTTGAAGAATGCAAAAATTGAAACAATAATTTTTCTAACCCTGTTTTTTTTCATAGACCACTCAGATATTAGCTTCTAAAGGGCATGTGTCTTCAAACCATGGTTAAGTATTCTGGGATCATCTATACTCTCTGTCATTTGAGGTTCATACCACTCCTGTTTCAAGCAATAAACTGTTTATTAAACCATAATAAAGTACAGAAATATTCATGATAGTACAGATTCCTGGAGAAAACCTGTTACCTACCTGATCTCCTTTACCTAGCTGTATCTTAGTGTATGCTATCTGTTCTGTAGATCTACCCAGAGGAAACAATAGAAATTAACTTTACTCACCAGTTTTTTACTTTGACTGCTTCCCCTTTTTAAGGCATAGGAGTTTTCTTAACAGCTTAATATGCTTTGAATATTTTTATTCTCCTTAATTTAATCTGAATTTTTCTCTACCTTCTTCTTTCTTCTAAAAGATATTGTTGTTTTGTATTATAACACAGTTTAAACAAAAGTACTGTTCTATCAAGAAAACACTTTGCTAATATGAAAAAAAAAAAACCAGATGGGTAGTTGTTTTCCCTAAATAGAGAAAGAGCATAATATGCCTCAGAAATCCAAAGACAATTCTCTAAAACAGAGCTTTTAATCATGTATTTCTATTACTGGTCATAGTACTAATTACATTCTGTCGAGTAGCTTCCCATCTTTGAAAAGGAAGAAACTCTGAACACCTACCACCTCACAATTTGTTGCTTCTGTATTTTAACTTCTTCGCAACAGAATCCCTATGTCATCTCCTATTCCAGGCCAGTCTGCTGATTTGAATAGAGTTTCTGTATCTGTGTATACATATCTATGTACATTTCATTATTTTGGTGTCCCTGCCCATGGCAGGGGTGTTGTAACTATGTGATCTTTAAGGTCCCTTCCAACCCAAACCATTCTATGATTCTATGATTCTATGATCCCATGATTCTATGATTCTGTGATTCTAAGATTCTATGATTTGATATTATGATGAGAGGCTTTTTATTGCAGAAGTATACAAGTGGATTCTAAGATCTTTATAGCTTCTCTGGTCCAAATACCGTTCAGTAATAGCTAATGTAGCAACATTTATACATTCAGAAGCAGTTTGCATGATGCTATCACATGAGAAACTGTAGGCAACATCTTAATTAACGTATATCAGGAACCTTCCTGAAGCTCTGGAAGACTAAATATGGCTTTCATTCTGTGAATAATGGACTCAATCTCTCCTTCCTAAACTAAAGGAAAAATCTAAATTAAGGTGTTTATCTTGCTTTTCTTTCTCCATATCTTTATATATAACACTACATTTTTCTTCACCACTCCAGCATTCCCCTCCTTTTTTTTCCTGCCCAGATTAGCAGTCTTACAGCTCAGTCCAGAATTGGCATTGTGTCTGTGTAGCTTTCTTTGCAGCAGAGGCTTGGTGGTGTCTTAAGGCAGCTTTCACTGCAGTTCATCTTCTGAGTCACCTATTTTGTACCCTGCACAGATGTGGGATTTTAACAGTTCAAAAAATTGTTTAAAAATATGCAGCTTGTGGAAAAAACCCAACACTGTATTTGTAGTAAACTCATCTTTTTCTCAAATAAGTTTTGATTTTCTGGAACAAATAGATACTGGATATTAAACTTCCCCTGCTGTTGGAAAATATTTGCCTGAGGAATTTTTTTCATGACGTAGTCTTTGGGTAAAAGAGCATTGGCATGCCATATCATCTTATAATATTAAATTAAAAAATAATATTTACTGCACTCAGGGCTTTTTTCCTACTTGTAAAACTTTCAGGCTCAGTCACCATATAAGTAGATGGTACTCAGTCTGCTGAGGACATAGCTGATTTTCTGTAGTCTTCATTTTATTAATGAAAAACTAGAACATTGTTTGTGAAGGAGAGTTATCAAAATTCTTGATCTTATCTAGCATGAGTTTGTAAAAACAAAACTAGCTCCTACCATCTATTGGTTTCCCCCATTTCTGTGTAACCAAAATATCCCATGTGAACATATAATTAGTGATGGTTAGAAACTGGAATTGTGA
Organism: Phaenicophaeus curvirostris; assembly: GCF_032191515.1. Lineage (NCBI taxonomy): Eukaryota > Metazoa > Chordata > Aves > Cuculiformes > Cuculidae > Phaenicophaeus > Phaenicophaeus curvirostris. Next base: position 53,761,963 of record NC_091392.1, read on the forward strand.
ACCCATGGGGCATTCAAACATTTCAAAATGTCTTGTGGAAGATAAATTTTTCTTTTCTTCTTCAAAAATTCAAATCAATTGTCTTTCTCTTTTTAATCAATGTGAAACAGCTCCATTTTCAGAAATTTCCTTGATATCCTTACAGGGGAATTCTTATAATATCCTTCTAGACTCAGCTGTGAACCAGAAAATGGAGAGATGAAGCAGAGAGAAATTGGACCAGAAGAAAGGCAGTAAGAGTAGCTAAGACTGCCGAACTGAGGTTAGTTCCACAACTGATTTGTTGTTCTGGCCCTTTCATTTTTGAAAGAAAATTCCTCCTGGATCTGAGAAATGATTTCTAACTGAAGGTCCATAAAAACTGTCAGGTCCCTGTGAAAAGACTGGTGTTGCCAAATCAGCACTTTCCCAAAATAAAAACACTTAAAAAAGAATCCTAACCAACTATATCATCCTTTTTATCCAGGTTTTGCAAACAGTCTTAATTACTTAAACCACAGAAATGCGAAATAACAAAAAGAAAGCCCATTAACTTGAGAGCTGAAATTCATTTCCTCTGGCCTATTTTTGTTTGCTTGTTTTAAAAGTGTGTTCCCTAACTTAAATAACTGCACCCTCTATCTGTTCCCAGCCTGGAATACATTGCATAAAACTAAATGGTTAAAAATTATTTGTATCCATACAGTCAGCTGCATGTATGACAACCTGTGAATTGTAAGCACGAGTTAATAAAGACAAGGAAATCACCTCTTGTTGCTCAGGAAACACTGGAGTAGTTCATTTAGTATTCAAGAGGAAAAAAAAATATACACATATATCAGACGTGCTTTGAGTCATTAAGATTAGCTTTGTCGACCCAGCATGTTTGGGTTTTTATCAGTTTCGCAGAAGAATCGTGCTTGATCTTCCCCTGTTTGCAATAAGCTACATTTGAAAGGCCAAGTCAGTATCTGTATAAGAACAAACTCCTCCTATCCAAGATGAAAACCATCTTTCTTTTTTTTTTTCCTTTTTTAAAAAAATAGGAAAAAATAAAAGGAAAGGAGAAAACAGAAAACTTTCCCTAAGGGGAGTGATTCGTCACATACATACATATTTGCCTATGCGGTCAGTCTCAAGCTTCAGGTGTATGGAATTAATAGAAATGTCAGCTACAGCATGAAATTCACAACATCCAAGACAATCAGAGTTACTTCCTATACTCTATTTACTTAACAAAAATTTATCCCCCAGAACTAACAGCTGGAAGCTACATAAATAGAAACATTTTACAGTAATTAGATTCACTGCAGGTTAAAGAAATTATAAGAACAGGAAACAGATTATTGAATTCTGTTGAATGTTTTCTTTCAGGAGAATTAGCATGCCAGTTACAGTTGTAGAAATTTGGGCAGGGCTACTCAGTTCTTATGGCCAGCAATACACTGCATAATTAAGGATAAAAAAAATCAGAATCTCTGTAAAGTTTAAAAGAAATTGCTTAAGAGTTTTATGAGAAAAAGATTTATTAGAAAACACATTCTCTTGTGCCAATTCAGTCTTATAATGTATTCATCTATCTTTTTGCTTGTTTTGAACTTGTTTATTTGTTTGGTTTATGGGGTTGTTATTAGAAACAGTGCTACATTTGTTACACACTAAACTTCATTTCTTGTCTTTTGTAAAACTTGGACACCTGGAGACTCCAGTTAGTGAGCTCAAGCTGGGCAAAAGAAAAAAGAACTACAAGGGAAGTCTGAAAGTTAAATTGTGTTTCTTGTAACTTTCAACTCTCTGGAGTCTTGAAGCATTACCAGAAATGTATTTCTGGGCCAGAGCATAGTGGACAATTAAATTATTGGACTAATTTTATTTTTTCAGAATTGGTTTGCATTCCTTCAGTGAAACACTTTGAAACTGCTGTAGGTGGAGGAAAGCCAGATATTGAAACCAAAACATATATCCACAAGTCTTAACAGAGTATGGGAAACTCAGGTAAAGACTATTCTTTGAAAACAACAAGCTTAACCACAAGTGATTAGGTCAAATGAACTTTTCACAGATTGTGCAAAGCTTAGTTTGTAAACTAAGGTGTATTCAACTTATTACTGGAACCGTCTTCAAATTTACTCCTCCTCTTTCCAACACAGTTCTCTCTGTACAATAGGAACTATGGTCTACCAATTAGACATGAGAAGTTCTTCCTAGCAAACTCAAGAGGTCATATTTTACATTTAAGTTATGCTTAACATGCAACATTTTGATGAAAAGATATCCTGTTTGCATCAGTTCTGGAAATAAATTTCCTTACAAAGTCACACTGAAGAAGAAACAATTTTAAAAGAAAACAAGGATCAACTTTCAAATCATCTTTCAGGCTGGTGCCAGTATGAAGATTATTTCACAGGAACTTGCAAAATCAATAGCTTTAAAATATTATCATAAGTATAATGACTATTATTTGATGCTCATTTTGAAAATGAACAGTGTGACGAATTTTTCTCAGGAATTGTCATGTTTTGAAGTACTGTTATATTCAGAACAGCCAAAAGTAGCAGCTTAAAAATGTATCCAGCTTTAAACTGGCATTATTTCACCTTTAGTAAAACAGAAGGTAGTGTCTTCTATCTTATTTACAGTATCTTAAAGTACAATGAAAGGGGTCCTCAGTAGGCATCCAAAGAATAATTCAGAAGTAAGTTTGCAGAAGCACAGTTCTCCAGGGTTTAAAACACTTCTAGCAATATTTTGTGGATGAGGTAAGGGGGGGTGTAGGGGTGTTTATTTTGGGGGTTGTTTTTTTGTTTGGTTTTGGTGTGTGTTTGGACTTTTTTTACTCTGCAGTACATTTAACATTCCTGTCAGAAAATATCACTTTCTGAAATATACAAAAGATAGCATATCTTAGAAGGATATCAGTATCATCAATATAGGGATGATATTATGAAGTGACAAGCTGAGCCGGAGTCATCATGCCACTTAAGAGATCTGAGACTCAGCAAAGAACATGGGCCTGAAATTTAGAAAACATAGCAGATAACTCAGCTGTTGCAAGTCCATTATTTCACTGTTTTCAGGGATTCACCTATTTACACAAATTAAGGATTTAATATCATAGATGTTCTATATAGTAATTTTAACAGTGTTAAAACAGTATTATATACAGGCTTCGCAGACTCATAAAATCATAGAATAGTTTGGGGAGGAAGAACTTTAGTTATCAACTTGTTCCAGCCCCCACTTCCGTGGGCAGGGACACTTCCCACTAGACCAAACTACTCAAGCCCCATCCAACCTGGTCCTGAACACTTCCAGGGAGGGGGCATCCACACCTTCCATGGGCAACCTGTTCCACGTCTCACTACTCTCATTGTGAACAATTTCTTCTTAATATCTGATCTAAATTCTCCCCCTTCTAATTTAAAGCCATTCCCCCTTGTTCTATCACTACTACTTGTAAAAAGTTTCTCCTCAGCTTTCTTGTAGGCAGCTTTCAGGTACTGGAAGGCCACTATAAGGTCTCCTTGGATCCTTCTCTTCTCCAGGCTGAACCCTACCTCTCTCAGCAACTCTCATAGCAGAGGTGCTCCAGCCCTCTAATCATCTTCATGGCCCTCCTCTGGAGCCAGCCAAACAGATCTATATCCTTCTTATGTTGGGGATTCCAGAACTGGACACAATACTCCAGATGAGGTCTCATGAGAGTGGAGCAGGGGGAGAGAATCACCTCCCTTGAACTACTGGCTATGCCTCTTTTGATGCAGTCCAGGATACGATTTGCTTTCTGGACTGCAAGCACACATTACCAGCTCATGTTGGGCTTGTCATCATTCAGCACCCCCAAGACCATCTCTGCAGGTCTACTTTCAATTAAATCATCTCCAATCTTATATTGAAACCACAGATTGCCCTGACCCAGGTGTAAGACCTTGCACTTGGCTTTGTTGAACCTCATGAGGTTCACACAGGCCCACTTCTCCAGCTTGCCCAGGTCCCTCTGGATGACACCCTTCTGGTGTGAAAACTGCATCACTCAACTTGGTGCCATCTGCAAACTCGGTGAGGGTGCACTCGATCTCTTTGTCTATATCATCAATGAAAGTATTAAACAGCACTGGTCCCAGTACAGAACCCTGAGGGACACCCGTTGTCACAGATCTTCATCTGGATGTCAAGCCGTAGGTAATTTGGACTGGTAGTCTATTAATTAGTGGCAGTTCAACTATTCTGTTAAGTATTACAGTAATCCTTAGCTCCAGGTTGATATTGTGTATCACTGTGTCCCTTTCAAAATCTCAGCATCTGAAAAGTGGATAAACGGGTGTACATAGAGTCACCTCGTTCCCTGAAAATTATCAGAATGCATTTCAGTTATTCACAGAATCACACAGACATAGTGATTGTTGTCATGCTTAGAATTGCTAACAAAAGGCTGTGCTAAAAGTCACAGTATTACTAAGTCATAGTAAGTCTGATCAGTGCTAAAACTACTTTAGCTGTTGATGAGCTTTGAGTTCAGAATCTAAGCTTCTGTGTTAGGAAAACTTTTATTAATTTGGGAGTCCATTCTCATAACTCTACTTTTGCCAAGATTTTTCATCTAAGCTTCTGTGTTAGGAGAACTTTCATTAATTTGGGAGTTAATTCTTGTGTCTCTACTTCTGCCAAGATTTTTCAACTAAAAGTCCCAGTACATTAAAACAACAAAGCCCTGATTTGTTTCACTGAAACTAGAGTTTGGCAATAAATAAAGATTATAAGATTAAGCATTTCTTCAGATGATGGCCACAAAGATAAACAAAAACAATAAATAACATAAACATTTCAAGATTTGTTGAAGAATATGCCAAAAGAAATGATGTAACAAAAACCAAAACCATTTTCCTAAGACTTCAACAACATTGAGCAGATCGGAAAGATTTTTTCAAAGTAATATGTGATAGCAATCAACTCCGAAGCTAAAAAATTTCTCAAAGATTTTATACTGTGAAGCCAATATATGGGAGAAAATTCAAGGAGATATGACAGTGGTCTTTCAAAAATGTTCAAGGTGCAGCCTCGCCGGTGTTGAATACAAGGGCAGAATCACTTCCCTGGTCCTCCTGGCCACAGTATTTCTGATACAAGCCAAGATGCTATTGGGTTTCTTGGCCACCTGGGCACACTGCTGGCTCATATGAAGTCGGCTGCTGACCAACACTCCCAGTTCTTCCTCTGCCAGGCAGCTTTCAAGCCTGTCTTCCCTGATTCTGTAGCACTGCACAGGGTTGTTGTACCCCAAGTGCAGGACTAGGCACTTGGCCTTGTTAAACCTCATCCCACTGGCCTCAGCATACCGATCCAGCCTGTTGAGATCTCTCTGTATAACCTACCTACCTTTCAGCAGATTGACACTTCCTCCCATTTTAGTGTTGTCAGCTAACTTGCTAAGGGTACACTCAACCCCCTCATTCAGGTCATTGATAAAGATATTGAACAGGACCGGACCCAGCACCAAGCCATGGGGAACCCCACTTGTAATCAGCCTCCAACTGGATTTAACTTCATTCACCACAACTCTTTGGGCCTGGCTATCCAACCAGTTTCTAACCCAGCAGTGGGTACACTTGTCCAGGCCAGTGGTAGCCAGTTTCTCAGGTAGAATACCGTGAGAAATGGTGTCAAAGGCTTTACTAAAGTTCACGTACAATACAACCAGTCTTTCCCTCATCCACGGAGTGGGACACCTGGTTATAAAAGGGAATCAGGTTAGTTTGGTAGGACCTGCCTTTCATAAACCCATGCTGACTGGATCTGATCACCTGGTTGTCTCACACGTGCTGTGAGATGGCACCCAAGATGACTTGCTCCACACCCTTCCCTGGCACTGAGGTCAGACTGACAGGTCTGTAGTTTCCCAGATCCTCTCTCCAGCCCTTCTTGTAAATAGGTGCAACATCTGCCAGCCTCCAGTCCAAGGTAGCTTCCCCAGTCAGACAGAACTGCTGATAGATGATGGAAAGAGGTTTGGCAAGCACCTTCACCAACTCCCTTAATACCCTTGGGTGGATCCCATCCAGCACCATAGACTTATGAATATCTAATTTGCCTAGCAGGTCTCAAACCATTTCTTCTTGGACCAAAGGAGCTTTGTTCCGTTCTTCCTTCCTGTCTACTGGCTCTTGAGACTAAGTATCCAGGGAACATCTTACCTTACTATTAAAGACTGAGGCAAAGAAGGCATTAAGCATGTCAGCCTTATACTCAACCTTCGCCAGTATTGTTCCTCATGTGTCCAGAAAAGGATAGATATTTTCCTTGGCCCTTCTTTTGTTGTTGTTATATTTGTAAAAGGATTTTTTACTACCTTTCACAGAATGTACCAGTCTAAGTTCTAGTTGGGCTTTAGACCTTCTTATTTTGTCTCTACAAGATCTCACTTCATCTCTGAAATCCTCACAAGTTTCCGGTACCTTCTTCCAAAGTTCAAATATTCTCCTCTTTTTCCTGATTTCCACACAGATCACTCTGCTCAGTCAAGCTGGTTTCCTTCCCCGCTGGCTCATTTCCCAGTACACGGGGACAGCTTACTCTTATGCTGCCAGGAATTTCTTCTTAAAGAGCATCCAGCCCTCATGAGCTCCTTTGCCCTTAAGGACTGTCTCCCAAGAAACTTTATCAACCATTCTTCTGAACAGACCAAAGTCCACCCTCTGGAAGTCCAAGGTGGCTGCCCAACTTGGCGGGCAACAACCAAGGTGGTTTTACTGCCCTTCCCCCAACCCCTTGCTTCTCCTAGAACTGAGACTTCAATCATCTCACAATCATTGTCCCCCAGGCATCCTCCAACTGTCACATCTCCCACAAGTCCTTTCTGATCACAAACAGCAGGTCCAGCAGGGCACCTTCCTTAGTCGGCTGTTGTCTTCCACACACTCTGGAAACCTCCTAGACTGTTTCCTCTCTGCTGTATTATACTTCTAGCAGACATCTGGTAAGTTGAAGTCTCCCACAAGCACAAGAGATAGATATCATGAGGCTTCTCCCAGTTGCTTATAGAATAACTTGTCTGCTCCCTCATCCTGGCTGGGTGGTCTATAGCAAACTCCCACCATGAAATCTGCCTTATTAGGTGAACCTCTGATTTTCTCCCATAGACATTCAACCCTATCATCACCATCAATGAGTTCAAGGTTGTTGAAACTCTCTCTAACATACAGGGCTACCCCATCACCTCTCCTTCCTCACCTATCCTGCATGAAGAGTCTGTAGCCACCCATAGCGGCACTCCAGTTATAACAATAAAATCAAACCAAACTCCACACCAAATATCAACCAACAAACAAATCAAAGCCCTCCCCAAAATCTCAGCTAATTTTTACTTAGCTGTTCTCTAACACTGGGAAATCCCAGGAAATAAATATAAGCAAGTGAAACAGGTAAAATTTAAATTTGTGTCCATGTTGGCATCTAAATAGATATGTTACAGGTTTGTATGTCATGTACTTTTCTTCCCATAACATAGTGTACTACATAATAAAATAAATATAACTACATAATAACAGAAATTTTAAAAAAGAAAATATATTACAGAATGAAAAATTGTAGTGTGACATTCCAAATTTTTTTCTTCTCCTCTAGCTTAATAAGCTGTTGCTAAGGTAGGGATCTCTACTGTCAGTTTAGGAAAAGATTTAGGAATGAATTATACCACCTGTTCAGTTTAAATATCAAATGAGGTTTTAGTCATTTTACTTGGAAAAAACCCAACAACTGGTGAATATGCAAGTTAAGACAATTTCTGCAGTCAGGAAATAAGCAATATAGTATTCAAGAACAGTCTGAAAATTGAGAGAAGTAATATTACATTGACCAAAATGCTTTCAACTTTCTCTGCAAAGGTGGCAAATGTTTATTTATCTAAAATCATTTTATTAATCATAGAATCATACAATAGTTTGAGTTGGAATGGACCTTAAAATCATCCAGTTCCAACCCCCCTTCCATGGGCAGGGACACATCCCACTAGATCATTTTGCTCTAAGCACCGTTCAGCCTGGCCTTGAACACCTCCAGGGATGGGGCATCCACATCTTCCTTAGTCAGCCTGTTCCAGTGCCTCACCACTCTCACGGTGAAGAGTTTATTTTATATGAATAATTGAGTTTCATTTAAATTTTGGAAGAAATCGTGTTCAATGGAACATTGTTCCAAGAAATTCACCAGTTTTTCCATTACCTGCTTTCTGGATACATCACCTATTAAATCTCTGGACTACCAAGGTCAAAGCTATTTCTCTGGTTTGAGCTAGAGTAGAACATTTTTTCTCTGATATTTATCATTAAGGTAATGGGCCTTGGCTTGCCATTGCTCATACCTTCTGCTATGTAAATTAAGACCATCCCAGAGCTGGTAGCAAAGTGAATTTGAACATGCTTGGAGGAGTTGACAGGGCAGGTGATCCAGCCTCCCAGCTAAGTATTTCATGCCATACACCTCATGCTGGGTATAGAAGCTTAGAAATCACAAAGATCATGTTTCTTCTTCTTTGATGGCTGATGTTCAGGGAGAACTTCACCTCTCTGTCTGCCCCTGAACCAGTCTGCATGTTCCTGAATCCAGTTCCAGGATCCAGTTCCTGATACGAGCTCCCACCTGCCACTAAATCTCGTCTGGGACCTTCCCCAATCCTGCCCTGCAGGTGCATCTTCATCTGGGGAGTCTGAATTTGATTTTGTATATATTTTACTATTATTATTTTTAATATTATTATCTTCCTTTTATTATTTGTTTCATTAAAGCTGTTTTAGTGTGATTTCCAAACCACAAGTATTTCTCTCTCATTTTGCTTTTACCTTTCTTGGATGGTGTGGAGATTGGGAATAAAAGCTGCCCAGTTTTAGCTGCTGAACTGGCCTGGTCAAGTGCTAAACCAGGACAACTGAGTAGGGGGTGGGGCTCAGAATCCAGAAACTCCAGGCTCATTGACACAAAATCCCAGTGCTTTCCATTACAAATGCCTAATTGTAATGAGTCTAGAGATCAGAAAATCCTTGCAGGGGTTCAGGAGTTTCTTGGCAGTAGCGCTCAGATGCTAGAAGTTTAATGGTCCTCCTGAAACACTGTAGATCAAACCATAAGAGTTTAGATTTTAAGGTTCTGTTACATTAAGAATGTTTTTATGCAAACTAGTTCAAATTGCTACTTCAAAGCTTGCCTTCCATAGCTGACTAACAGAAAACTTAAACTATTTTATATTCTTTTTCCTTTTTTCTCTTTTAGTTTTTTTTTTATTTTCCATTCAATGGAAATTTTAATTCAATCATTTCTGGTCTGAACATATAAACAGAAATATATGTAAATAGTAAAGTGTTGTGTAAAGCAGAGCCTTTATTATTGGTAAAGTTAAACATCACATTTAAAAAGAATACAAAGTTAGTCATAAAATTAGCAATTAAATGATGCATTTGTATTTTACTTACAATCAAGAGACTTCAGTATATATAAATCAAATGAACATTTTTTTTTCTCCTAAAAACCTGTAAATTTTCCTTTAGAAATTGTTTTTAACATCAGGTCAAATCTGGTTCATTTATTGGAACTGTCATATTAAACTGCAGTACTTCTAAGAACAAACTGTGACCAACAAAAAACTCCCTGAATCTGACATTCTATGACAGGAGGAAGGAAAATAAAAAAAAACCCATACTTTTTAAAATATGTTATAGATTGATAGAGTAGCACATAGGCATTTCTTAGGTTTTAATACAGTTTTAGTCTTAAAGTAAGGATTGTTTTACTTTTTAGAAATCTGCAATCAGCCCACACTTGATTGATTGATGGCAAAGTATCAGAAAAGTAACAGATAGAAGATAGTAATAGATAGAAGTAACAGACAGAATTTATATAAGTCTACAGTTCATTAACCTGGCAATTGTTTTTTAGCTGAATTAATGGTGAAGGAAATGAGGTATTAATAAATGTACGTACACATGTTGCAAGTACAGTGAAATGAAAATAAATTCAAAAAATATAACACTATTTTTTTTAACTGATTCTTCACTAGGCAGGAAAGACATTTTCTTCTGTGATGACAGGAAAGGAGAAATAGAATCTGCCAGTGATTAAAATGGAAGGCATAGAGCGCTGTGCCTACCTGGAGATGAAATTGGATTTCTCTGTCTCTGGATTTCTCTATCTTCAGATACCTTTTTATTCAGCTGGCACAGGTAGTACTAAAAGCTTATTAGGAATCATACAGTGCAATTGCCACTGAAAAATATGTATTGGAAGATCAGTTCTTGTAAAATGCAGAATTTATTTTCCAAATATTTTATGCACGTTTAAGTCTGTTCATTTATTTTCTCTGCTGTGGAATTCTTTGCACTACACTTCTTTTTTTTTATTTTATTTCCTGCACTTTTTACATTTTATTGACAACTGCTATGTTTTTATTGGAGGCAAAAAAGACAGCAACTGCAAGTGCTTTACTTCCATTTAATCTAATTTTCTCATGAGTTAACTCAAGCCTGCTTTTTATTATACATTTATCTAATAAACTGAAAACCTCTATGTAACCATTGCCATTTTATCTATTCAATGATAAAGGCTGATACACTAGAAACAACAATTACTACCATATGCATTGATTTAAAATGCAGGAAAATGTATTTAATAAGCATCTTCAGCAGGTGGAAGTGCTGCCATTATTTTATCTTCAGTTTCTTTTTTTAAATAATTTATCTATATCTTTCTTTTTTTCACATTAAAGGCCTATCACAGTTGTTACTTTTTATTAGTCCAGTGCTGCAACCAGGCCATCTTCAAGTACATTCATTTCAGGTGGTGATAATGAAATATTTTATTGTTTCTTTGTTAAAGGTCTCAGGATGTTCCCTGGGGTTCATCTATGGAACAGAGGAAGAAAAGACAAACTGTTAAGAAGTTCATTATAGAGAAACCAAATACGTGGACCTCAAAAGATAATTCCGGGAGCGGGTAATTGAATTTGTACAGGTGCTACCTTTATTCAAGAAAATGGGAAAGGGAAAGGGAAAGGGAAAGGGAAAGGGAAAGGGAAAGGGAAAGGGAAAGGGAAAGGGAAAGGGAAAGGGAAAGGGAAAGGGAAAGGGAAAGGGAAAGGGAAAGGGAAAGGGAAAGGGAAAGGGAAAGGGTCTAAAGTAAGAATTCCTTAAGGCAATACAGAATTTCTGATCGGCACTGAGATATGTATTGATCTTTGGCAAAATACCTGGTTTCAGCCCATTTCCTTTGCCTTTCCTCCGTTTTTCCATCTGAACAGTTTTTATGCTTCTGTTGATTCATTTTTACTTAGCAGAATCTTGGTGAAGGCTCTTCTATGTTACTGAAACACAAATAAATACCCAGAGGACTCTTGTGAAAACATCTTCTTTGAGATATATCCTGAAATATTTCTCATTGCCCTTGATAAGTTTTGGCTTTTTTTAAAAAAAAAAAAATTACCTTTTACTGCTGGGTGAGTTATTGCGTACTTCACAAGAAAATTAGAAAAACTCTTCTAATAGCTGAGTTACATGTGAAAGACTAAGCACATATACTTTCACTCATATTTTAAGCTGAAAATAATACAGCTTCTAATGGATGGTGGTAAGTTAACCGACAAGAAGCCCATCTGCACACACAAAGAAAACATAGAAATACTGAAGACAGAAGCGACTCAATAACATGAACCAACTGCTCCCAAGCCCATCCCAAAAGCCACTGGCACATCAAAGACCCATCTCCACAAGCCCAGCAGAGCACAGAGGCACAGTCACAGGAGGTTAACCCAAATTACAGACTCCCAAGGAATGGACACGCTGTCCAGGTCTCTCCCTGAACCGTCCCAGGAGAGCTTCAGTCTCAGCATACATGCACGAAGCCCATCACCCTGAGTTATTGGGAGCAGGTCTTTGGTTAATCTTTCAGACTAAAGGGAAGTTGCTTCCTAGGTGTGTGTCATATGTGGGGCACAAGGAGTGCAGGGACAGAGCTGCTTAGGATTGCTCAGGATTTATTATAACATATTGAAGGGAGAAACCAAAGGCAAGAAAAGGTGATTTGAGAAAGCGCAAATGTGGAAAACAGAGGGATAAGGGAATGAAAAGGTCCATTTGTGTAGAAGCAGGCGTTAGTAAATAAGCTTGTCTGGCCACACCCTGTGCCTGATAACCAGTCTGTCCCCTCATGTTATTTTCCAGTAAGGAACTCCTTATTACATATACATGTTGTACATATGTGGACAAATATTCTTTTCCCTTGCTCAGACAGAAATGGGAACAGGATGACACCACTGATATTTTTGGTATTCATGTGAACGCTCTGTAGGTCTGTAACCTATTTGTGTGGCCAATCAAGTCCATAAGTATATGTGTATGAATACATGCAAGTATATGTGTATATATGTACATGTATACAAGTGTGCATACATGCTTGTTTGTGCTGACTGGGAGCCTGTGCTCAGCTTTACTACTGATTGGACCTGGGGAATGGAGCAACACCAGCATCATCTCTCTTAGGCTGCTGGATTCAGCTGGATTACCCTAACAGATGGAAGTTGGTTTCTGTTCTTGAATAAATCTATTTGTGCATAAAGTTGCTTAATTTTTCCATCCAGATTCTAGTAAAAGCACATTTTATTTACAACAGAAGGGAGCTGGCATGATTTGAAAATTGATCTCAAGGGTATTTTTCAGTTACTCTTCTCTGTCTTCTTAATTCACATTCAACTGGGGTAGAAAAAGTATCTCAAATACAGGATACCTTGTTTGTCCTGGAGGTGTAAGTCCATGCAGTAAGTTTTCTTCACAGTTTTCAAGGATTTTAGAGAAGGTATGGGCTTTCTAAATTAATACAGGTATAATAGTGCTTTGCCTATTTATCAAATGTTATTATTATGACTATCAGAATGAATGTACTCAGAACTAAGCATCTGGTCATCCTAAAGCACTCATTAACTTGCATATAGACATAAATCAGTAACCTCAGAGTGTGATCTCACTTTGAAGACATGTAAATTTATCACATACACCTCTGGTTGATCCGAAACTTCCCAAGATGCTTAAAGTTTTCACTCTGCACTTCCAAGGATCATGGTTAGACTCCTTGTAAAAGAAGGGTGTTCCTTAAGAACTCCCCAAATTTACACAACTTTCTGTAAAAATGGTTTGGGAATTTATTTTACCCTTTAAATCTAATAGGTTCTATCTTTAGAAATGAAGATTTGTAGTACAATAAAGACAAGATATTATATCATTTAAGTTAACAACCAGATTTCATCTAGTTACTGCTTTATACTTTGATCTTTTTCTCTGGAAAGACAGTGTTTCATGTACTTCTATATGATTCTTATTGTCTTAATAGATAAATGATGCCCTATTCTTCCTACAGTATGTCATCTCACAGTAACTAAATTACAGAACTAAATTATTACATTAATAAATAATTTCTACAATACCCATAACAATATACTTTGTCACTCCTGGTTCTTTTACTGATATCATATCTAGTGGGGTGGGGGAAGGGAAAAGGAAAGGGTAGTACATGCCTTAAAACCAGATTTTTTTTGCTGGAAAAACTGCTTGTTACACAGGTCACAAATATGCCTCAAAAACCCTTGAAGAATCTTTTATTGATATTGATGTCCTTGTGCATATGAAAAACTCTCAGCTCTAGATCACAGGGACCATGCACATTTCAGCATAAATTTCTCTGTATGTTGCAGCAGGTCTCTGTTTCTGTTTTTTATTGAAGGTTAAAATAAACAAAAATACCTTATATTGTATGTTGATATCATAAATACTTTGGCATGTATTTTGAGATATCCTTGGGGAAATTTGTTCTTTAAAGAGTGAAAGAAAGAGTATAACAAAGACAAAAGCTTGCGTCTTCATAGAAAACCATGCAAGTTAGACTAATGGAATTATTTTTGCACGTTTTCATTATACAGACAAAGGATTTCTCTGGCACAACTAGGAGCTATTCTATAGCTGCTTCATGTCTTACAGACCCCTCTTGAGTTATTGTTAACCATATTCTGACAATTCAGGACATGATAGAATCCTATCCTTAGTGAATATTTTTTGTTTAAATCTTTCCATCTTTTTCTATTTGTCTGTAAGAACTCTTTGTTCCTTTATGTATGCCAAGTGCTATAATAAGAGTCAGTAAGCTTTTTCTTTTTTCCCTTAATCAATTTGATCTCCTTCCTATCATTCAAGAAAGAGATTTTTAAGTTGGTCTTAGATAAAGCCCATTGATATCAATAGAATCATTCTGGTTGATTTTAATGAACTGCAAACACAGCCCACATCTAGTTGTAGCTTGACTCTTGCAAGGAATATTACTCTCTCAGGATCTGCATTCCATTTTTTTAGTTTAAACTTTGGACCACTCATAATCTTCAGATTTCTCTCAGATTTGCCTGTTCACCATCTGACTTTTCTATTGCTTGGTTTCTGTTTCAAGGTTCACAATTTCTTTGATCTAAAAGTAACGAGAAATGATACAGAAGCTAGCAGCTTTAAAGGCATTGCTGGGGATGTCCCAGATAATGGTAGTGAAGCAATGATGGGGAATGAAGATGGGGGACCTGTATATAATAAGTAAAACTTTTCTTGTAATGCAAAATAACATTATCTGTTAATATATGTATACATGTATATAAGTATATGTTTGTTAATATAAGTATCTGGTTTTTTATATTTATAGTATTTCATAACTGCAGAAAGATATAAGTTCATAGAAACTTGGTTGTTCCAACTTGTAGAAATTCGAACTACAGGTATATGCCAGCTGCCTGAGCTTAAGTGTATGTTGGATAATGTACTAAATGACATTACAAAAAGGTAAACTATTAGAAAAACATAATTTATATTTGACATGTTGTTAATGAAGGACACTTAAAATGGATGCATTATTCTGCAGCATTTACTCAAACCTTCTGATAGTAGGAGACTTTATATATTTAATTTCGTATGCCAATGGCTATGTGGGTGTGCTTTTAAATTGAAGCCTTGTATCTCCTTGAAACTCTCAGAAAATGACAAAGGTCTGTATGTAGCTGACATAACGTATTCTTTAACAGAAAGCACTGAAGGAGAACACATACGATTAGAATCACTCTGATTTATTGTTAAAATATACATTATTTTCAAGTGTGTTACTTGACTTGTTCAAAATGGTAAATATCAGAAATTCCAAGAAATATCAGAGATTCCAAGAAATTAATTATCTTTGCAAAAATTTTAAAGTTAAGAGCATTAGAATTTATTTCATAAATAAGTTTCTAACCTCTTTGCTACTTACTGTTCTATTTTCACTTTTTAGCACACATCTGACGCATCACTTGTTACAGGCAGTTCTTCACAAGAGTATTTTTTGTACTGAAAGCAAGCTTTAGTGCTTTTTTTAAGGTGTTAAAAGTTACATAATTCCCATAATTATGAATCTAGGATAAATTAGATTTTATTCCACTAACATATCTTGCAAATACACCTTGATTGCACTGATGTGTTTAATTAACTGCTTGAAAAAAAAAAGAAAATATATTTTGATGCTATGAAATAGTTTTTGGTTTTGTCATAAATCATTTGTAGTGTTGAAATTATTGTCATTTTTTTATTCTAAAATTTATTTTAAAGTATCTAATTTTGAAGAGTTTTGCAAGAAGAAAGTATTTGAACATGTTTTTTGATTAAAACTTCTAAACAGATAATATTGAACCACTTGGAAGTATTCCACATTATCTTTTTTATTTTGAAAATTTCTACTGAGCACAGAGTAAGAAAGAAAACAAAATATAATGTTTTTTGTTACTATGAGTTAAGATCCAGCTCTCTCCAGCCCATATCTGACCTAATGCAAGACTGTAAGAAGAAAGACTTCATATTTTTATCTTTATAACATTTCACCACTACAAT
This sequence comes from Phaenicophaeus curvirostris, assembly GCF_032191515.1. NCBI lineage: Eukaryota > Metazoa > Chordata > Aves > Cuculiformes > Cuculidae > Phaenicophaeus > Phaenicophaeus curvirostris. Next base: position 53,777,862 of record NC_091392.1, read on the forward strand.
TTACAGAGCCACCAGCTGTCATCTGCCATCTTTATTTCAATTCCAGATCTTTTTTTCCAGATTATTAATTAAAATACCTAATAAGACTGATATAAATACTGCTCTTAGAAAAACATATGAAGAATGTCTCTAATTGGTTGATATTTCCATGTGAGGTGCTGTAGTTTGCAGCTTGTCGATATTTCAGCCTCTAAATCATTTTTACATGTCCCAGTTTTATTTTCTTTAGCCCTTGCTTCTTCTTTTTAACGCAATTGTCACCTTGTAATAAAATAAATACTTTAAAGAAGCTGAAGAACACAGCTATAACAATCTTATCTTTATCAGCTGGAGCTGCAATCTCACCAAAGAATTTAAACATTTTTTTTTAAGGACTAATTTCCATGGGGTACAAGATGCCCTAATGATTCCAGATGAAGTGAGCATGTTTACACCATCTCTGCCAAGCAAGCAATCAATAGCATATCCCTGAAAAAGGCCATAGAGCAGAAAAATGCTCATCTGCTTCTTCCTTTTGACTTCTCACTGCTTAGGGCATCCCACAGCCAAAGCCAACCTGAACAAAAATGATTAAACATGAATATTTAACTGCCCCATGAGAAATGTAGAGACATGGCATGACCCCTACTCAGAAAACACTTGGGGTGATAGTAAGAACCTGTTGGGCCACTAAGGCTCGGTATTAAAGACTTAATATATAATGTATCTTTACACTGTCTGGATGTTCATCTCTACATTTTCTGAACCAATAACATCTAAATAAATTTGAACTTTGTATTCCACACATAGTTCAAGAAAGTATTGCACTGAAAAACAAAAGGCTTTACTGTATTTCACAGAAAAGTCATATATTTTTGCACCAAATCTGTCCTGATACCAGCAGTATAACTGTTTAACTGCAATCAGGAGGAACATGACAAGGGGGGTTCAGCCCAGGCTAGACAGGAACGAGCCTGGACATGGGGCAATGGTGATTCGGAGAGGGTGTGCTGGTGTGGACCACCAGTACCTCACCACACAGAAAGTGGGGGAGAACGCACCTGAGGGTGCTAAGGGAGATACGGGCACTCTGGTGCTAGCAACTCCAGTTACCAGGCAATTGGGAATGAACTGTGTTCCCTCTAAGAGGGCTGAAGGCTTGGCAGCTCAGCTGAAGTGCATTCCCCCATGCACGCAGCATGGGGAATAAGAAGGAAGAGCTGGAAGCTGTCGTAGGGCAAGGAGCCTATGATGTCGCTGCCATCACGGAAACGTGGTGGGATGACTCATATAACTAGAGTACAGCTATGGTGGGGTACAAACTCTTCAGCCGAGACAGGAAGGGTAGGAGAGGAGGCGGGGTAGCCCTCTTAGTAAGGGAGGACTTGGACACCATTGAGATGGATTGTGGCGATGAGGAGATTGAGTGCCTGTGGGTTAAAATCAGAGGAGCCCACCAGAAGGTAGATTTTGTGATGGGAGTCTGTTACAGACCACCCAGCCAAGGAGAAGCAGCTGATGAGCTCTTCTATAAACAGCTGGGGTTAGTCTCTAGATAGATGCCTCTCATACTTGTGGGAGACTTCAATCTTCCTGATATCTGCTGGAAGTACAATAGAGCAGAAAGGAAGCAGTCTAGGAGGTTCCTGGAGTGTATGGAAGACAACTTCCTTGCACCGCTGGTGAATGAACCAACAAGGCAGGGTGCCCTCCTGGACGTGCTGTTTGTGAACAGAGAAGGCCTTCTGGGGGATGTGGCAGCAGGTGGACGCCCAGGACAAAGTGATCATGAGTTGATAGGGTTTTCTGTTCTAGGTGAAGAGGGTGGTTAACAGGACAGTAACATTAAATTTCCAGAGGGCAGACTCTGAACTCTTCAGAAGGCTGGTTGGCAAAGTCTCATGGGAGACAGTACTTAAGGGCAAGGGAGCCCATGAGGGCAGGGAGCTCTTCAAAAAGGAAATCCTAGCAGCTCAGGAGAAAGCCATCCCCATGTTCCGGAAAAAAAGCTGGCAGGGGAGAAAGTCAGCTTGGTTGAACAGAGAGATCTTGAGTGATATCAAGAAGAAGAGAAACATTTATGGGCTCTGGAAGAGGGCACAGGCCTCTTGGGTGGACTACAGAAGGGAAGTGAGACTGTGTAGAGAAAAAATCAGAAGGGCTAAGGCTCAACTAGAAATCAGATTGACAAAGTCTGTGAAAGATAACAAAAAATCCTTCTATAAATATATAAATAATAAAAGGAGGACTAGGGAGACCATACAGTCCCTAATGGATGCAGAAGGAACAACAGTGACAGGGGATGAGGAAAAGACTGAGGTACTTAATGCCTTCTTTGTCTCAGTCTTTAATTGTAAAGAAAGTTGTTCCGTCTGTGTACAAACCCAGGAGCTAGAGGAGCAAAATGAGGCTCCCATGATCCAAGAGGAGGTGGTCAGAGCCTTGCTAGCCCAACTAGACACCCACAAGTCTATGGGGCCAGATGGGATTCATCCAAGTGTATTGAAGGAGCTGGCAGATGTGCTGGACAAACCCCTTTCCATCATCTTCCAACAGTCCTGGAAGACTGGGGAAGTTCCACTGGACTGGAGGCTGGCTGATGTTGTGCCCATCTACAAGAAGGGTCACAGGGAGGATCCAGGAAACTACAGACCTGTCAGTCTGACCTCAGTGCCAGGGAAAGTCATGGAGCAGGTGATCTTGAGTGCTATCATGAAGCACATGCAAGAGAACCGGGTGAACAGGCCCAGTCAACACGGGTTCACAAAAGGCAGCTATTGCCAGACCAACCTGATCGCCTTCTATGACCAAGTGACTCGGCTGCTGGATGAGGGAAAGGCTGTGGATGTGGTCTTCCTGGACTTCAGCAAAGCCTTTGACACAGTTTCTCACAACATTCTGCTTGAGAAACTGTCAGCCTCTGGCCTGGACAGGCGCACACTCTCCTGGGTGGAAAACTGGTTGGATGGCCGGGCCCAGAGAGTGGTGGGAAATGGTGTGAAATCCAGCTGGAGGCCAGTGACAAGTGGGGTTCCCCAGGGCTCAGTGCTGGGTCCAGCCCTGTTCAATGTCTTCATCAATGACCTGGATGAAGGCATCGAGTGCACCCTTAGCAAGTTTGCGGATGACACTAAGCTGAGTGGAAGTGTTGATCTGCTGGAGGGTAGGGAGGCTCTGCAAAGTGATCTGGACAGGCTGGACCACTGGGCTGAGTCCGATGGCATGAGGTTCAACAAGGCCAAATGCCGGGTCCTGCCCTTGGGGCACAACAACCCTATGCAGTGCTACAGACTAGGAGAAGTCTGTCTAGAAAGCTGCCTGGAGGAGAGGGACCTGGGGGTGTTAGTTGACAGCTGACTGAACATGAGCCAGCAGTGTGCCCAGGTGGCCAAGAAGGCCAATGGCATCTTGGCTTGTATCAGAAACGGCGTGACCAGCAGGTCCAGGGAGGTTATTCTCCCTCTGTACTCGGCACTGGTGAGACCGCTCCTCGAATCCTGTGTTCAGTTCTGGGCTCCTCACCACAAGAAGGATGTTGAGGCTCTGGAGTGAGTCCAGAGAAGAGCAACAAAGCTGGTGAAGGGGCTGGAGAACAGGCCTTATGAGGAGCGTCTGAGAGAGCTGGGGATGTTTAGCCTGGAGAAGAGGAGGCTGAGGGGAGACCTCATTGCTCTCTACAACTACCTGAAAGGAGGTTGTGGAGAGGAGGGTGCTGGCCTCTTCTCCCAAGTGATGGGGGACAGGACAAGAGGGAATGGCCTCAAGCTCCACCAGGGGAGATTTAGGCTGGACATTAGGGAAAAATTCTTCACAGAAAGGGTCATTGGGCACTGGAACAGGCTGCCCAGGGAGGTGGTTGATTCACCTTCCCTGGAGGTGTTTAAGGCACGGGTGGACGAGGTGCTGGGGGGCATGGTTTAGTGTTTGATAGGAATGGTTGGACTCGATGATCCGGTGGGTCTCTTCCAGCCTGGTTATTCTATGACTCTATGATTCTATAATATAAGTGCAGAATAACTGTAGGTAGAGATAATTTCTTCTACTAGACTATATATATAGCTAAAGGAAACAGACATACAAACAAGATACATAAACCTTTCTACTGAATGAAGAGGAGGCTATGAAGAAACACTTCTGCTGGCACCCCAGAATATGGCAAATGGTCTGGGAGAAGTGAAAGTCCACCGGTATGAAGTCAGAATGCAGCAGAGGTTTTTGCTGTGACCTACAGACAGGAACGTCCTTGCCATCCCTGTGTTTATTCATGGGCTGTATGTAAGACTAATATCTGATACTACTTTTTTTATTTACTATTTACCTTTAAGGTTGGTAGGAGAATATTTTTCCCAATATATCAAGACTGCTTAAGATTATCCATAGTAGTAGTACTGATGATACTCGTCTGTGGATGTAACAGACAGATGAACCACAGTCACCTGACATACAGCTCCTGTCTCTGCTCACCATCTTTCCTAGTTTTGTAAATTCCTCTGGGCACAAGATGATTCCTATCAGTAGCTGTGTGAATGGCAGTCACTCATGGAGAACAGAAAAACATCCATACATGAGAGTCAAAAAACAGCTGAAACACCAAGTTAAAGAGGAGCCATCTTCCACAATCCTATTTGTGTCATAAGGAATAGAAGTACTGTGCAAAATCTTTGGTACTAAATACAGTTCATTTCTTTATGCTTTATGAGAAGGAAATCCTATGGAGGCACTGAGCTGCTACAGTGTCTCCTTTGCCATTTCCATGGACATGTTGCAGCAGCGTAGCTCCTGCTGGAAACTTTTGTTGATGGGAGTTTCTCCTATCACTGCTTTATCTCATCTAGCTGATAAAACATATTTTAAAGTACATTTCAAAGAATGTCCATGCCTTTGGCTAGAGAACTATTTGTCAAGGGACTGATGCAGATCTAATTCAAAGTCAAAAAGTATCAGCTCTTTGAAGCCATTGCCAATTGGCTCAACAGGCTCAACAACCTCAAAGTCACTTGAGGAAACAATCTGGAGCCAGGTGGATTGAGATCAGAAGGGCAGAAAGGCCATCTCACGCATCCCCTCATAAGCTGCAGTTTGTTGACCTTGGCAAAATGTAACCGACAGCTAAGAAATGCAGGCATTTCTTACCAGCTGAGCCAAAGTGAGGCCACTTTTTGGGAGGGCTATGAGAATCTCATTGCAAAGTTTTATTGACATAATTTACAAGGTGCCTGTATAGCAAGTGCAGCCAAAGGATGATGATTCAGCTTGTGACAGATGTGAGAGTCCTGGAAACACAGAGATGTTCCAGCTAAAAGGGCACATGGAATTTTCCTAGTGTATGTTTCATGAAATGCAATGTCTCTGTGTTCTGCTTTAGTGGTGGATAAATGAGGAAAAGAATGTAGGAAGGCTGGGAGAGAAGAACAGAGCTCCGTGAAGGTGCTAAAATGAAGTCTTAGGCAAAGAAACCTGGGAGTCCTTGTTGCCATTCTCACTCTTTTCTCAACACACTTACGTAGTGCCTTTCTCCAGGAAAATAGTTTATCCTAATTTCAACAAGTTAATGCAAACCCTCACTCAAGAGCTAGTACTGGTGGAGGGAAGCAGACTGTTGGAGTGTCAGTGAGTATTTCAGTATATTAATAACCTATTTTCTTGCTGGCTGAGCAGGTGCTAATTCTGTCAGTCTGCCCCAAGAAAGTGAACAAAAGTCTGTATAAAACATTCTGCTAAAGTGATCTTACTGAATTATTAAAGTTCAATAAGCCTAAATTCTGTTCTGAAGGAAGAGTAATTAATTTCCCAAACTAATTGTTAATAATTGTTCTAGAAACTGTCCACCTTTCAGAGATATAGGTAACTAAACATGTGATGAAGCACAGGCAAGACCTTCTGTGAGATTTACAGTAAGATTAACAAGAAAAATAATATTACTGGACAAAACTGTAGAGTATTTTAGTCTCCATGGTATTACTTGTGCGGTCGTATTGCCTCCCTCTGTGCTTCCTGTAGTAACTGGTCAAGCTGTCAATTATGTAGCTGATGTGTAAATTCCATATTATCTCCGCAGCTTCTTCATACATTTCACTTATTCTCCACAGAGTAAAAGTTCTGTAACTTTTCTGAAATGCCATGCAATTGTGTCATCTTTTCACAAATCAGTTGTTCTCTACCAACTAAAAAACTGAAGTGGAAACCAAATCAAATGCACTTAGTATTAAAAGAAACAATACTGTGATACCGTATCACTCTGTGCAAAACAATTCATCATTTTAAGTCCACAAAATAATTCCAATTTTATTGTATTTGAAAGTTATGAGGAAATTCTCTTAGAGATCTCTTGGATGTAGAAAGTTTACCTCTGAAGAACATAGGCTGATGTATTAGGCAATGCCAGACTGTATTATCCTTGAGGTGCACAGCAGTGCTGAGTTTAAAGCACTGATTTGGATAAAAGATTTTTTAATTATTTTTGATAAAATAAAAAAGGAAAAATAGTTTCAAACTTATGTGGAGGGTTATGTGAAAGGATGTTATGCAGCTGCAACAGGACATTTTTCCTGCAAAATAATTATGTCAGAAAACATATATCTTTTAATTTTTTACCATCTAACAGAAGTGGACTATTTGTAAAATGAAGATAAAGCGCTAGTCAAATAGACCTTTCTGATATGCAAATTAATAGAAATATGTGTTAGAAAGAACTATGCATTGTGGTAAGAAAAACAATAGGCAGCATTTTAGCTGGTTAAAACTTGAGAGAACAATGAACTGAATTAAATCTATCTTAGTGATTTGAACTTCAAAGATCTTATGGTGAGTAAGAACTGTTTTATGGCCTACTAATTAACAAGAACTGAGAGTGAAAATATATCATTGTTCTCAGAGTAGTCCTGCTGGGTGACTTTCAATTAACTAAGCCTTGCAAACATGCTTTTCTAATTGATACTGGGTAGGCTGAATCTTGTATGAGACTTTTTTTAACTGATATTGGCAAGGAGTAAAGCAAATTATGGAGTATTCAACAGAACTGATGAAGAACATCTTTTGCACAGGGGAACAACATATTCAAAGACAAAGATATTTAATTTGACTGGACTTTTTAGAGCATAACCTGATAAATTATTCAAACCAGCTATAACTTAGATACCATTAGAGAAACTCAGAAATTTCTGAAAGAACAAATTTTATGAGGTCCACCAAACTTGGGAAAAAAAAAAAAAAAAGGATTTGAGGGATTTGAGAACTATCAGTAAGGCAGGATGCCAACAGAGTTTATAGTTGACCTGAGTAAGAGCAGCAATCTAAAGGGCAGATGGGCATCGCATCAGGAAAAAGGAAGGACAGCAGATCATGTTTCTCACTGTGTAACATTCGATTTCAACCACAATAATCTGAGCATTGCACCCCTATCTGGTTACACAGAACGCATCAAAAAGATTTGTGTGTATTTATAAAACTGATAACTGTTCTTTACAGATTTTTTTTTTCCCTCAAGGACAGAAAAAAAACCACTTCCAGACTATCCAGCACCCTAAAACACACCATGTTTATAGCCTTCTTTTAATAAAGATATCTGGCACTTTAAATACTAGTCAGCTGGAAAACATTCTCCCTAATTCAAAGCTATATCTACCCATGAGAGTGAGCATCCAGGCTGGTATCCCAAATCATGAAAAGGAATGTCTACCATTGTCTAGGTCTACTGTTAAAGTCCATTTGTGCTGGACTTTTTTATCTTTTAGAAGGGTCTTCCATTGGCTGATGTGAGGTTAGTTTTCTAAAACATTTTTGACGTTCAATATAAGGACATTATCTAAATGTCAGTTATCTTCAGCAGATAACAGAAGTATTTATCTAACCAGAGACCCATTTATTGACAGAGGGTGTTTACTTTTTGCAGAAACTGATCCCAACCAAGATAATCTGGTGACCAGATATCTGGAAATTCATAGACAAGATATAGTTGAACTAAAACATAGCGTGACTGCTTTGAAAACCATTCAAGCCTCGGGATGGTGGAGGTAAAATACAATATTTTTCTGCTTACTGATTAAGAACTTTCATCAGTTTAGCCCTATCCCAGTTTAGAGAATTTCATATCACACCAGGCATGCTAATGAAAAAGTAGATCAGGTTTTGAAGTTAGTATTTGCACCACCACTTTGACAGCAGCACAATTTTAATTGAAACCTCTCTGCTTAGTGATTTCCTACTCACATGAAAGAGAAACATGGCTAGAAATTGTAATATCTTGTATAAGATATAATAAGCAATTGGGTCATATTTCTTTGCTTATTATAGTCCTTGTTCTGGTGTTTCATTTAAACTCTAGATTTAGACAATGTAGCACAAAAATACAAAAAAAATGGATCACCAGGATTTAATGTCAGGCTGAGATGATCTATGCAAAATGGATCTTTTTTGACTCATTTTGAGATTAGTAAATTCAGAACTGTCAAGAGAAACTTATTGATTCTGAGTGATTAATGCAGAATGTTCAGACAGACCTTTTAAGGTCAAGAGATGAAACCTATGTTCTGAGGCTGAAGATTTTTTCCCACTTAATTTCCCTTGTGACTGATGACACTAACCTCCTTGCCACTAGTTTCCACAGCCTTTATATATTTTCTGATTCCTCCTTCCTCTTCTCCCAAATGCAGCATTTGCATCCATATCTTGCACTACAATGTTTTTAACATCAGACCTTTTTATTTCTATACACATTTCTAAAATTTTCTCCAGTGAAGCATGTTAATCCAGATGAGACAGCCAAACAAACATGTTACACAGTGGAAGCAAATATCTTGGTGTCATTCAGGCTTTTCAGAAGTCAGAAAACAAGGAGAGTACTAAGGTAGGGCAATACTGTTCCACAAAGCCACCAGAGCGTCTTCCAGTGGCACTAAGAAACTCAGTTTCAAAGATGCCAACCTTAATAAAAGTGCATTCTTTTACTCTCTGTATAGTGTTGATAATCCAGGTTGTAACTATTACAGAATTATTACCTGCATTGAACTCAAACTGATTTGGAGCCCTTGGAAAGCCTACATTTGCAAAAGGCAGAGAGATAAAGTTTCCATTAACCAGTCATGAACTTTTGAGCTTTCAAAGTAAGAAAATAAGGCTTGAGCTCAAATTTGGTCTACAAACACAAGCTTTATATACAAACTCTTTTTTTACAAGTGTTGTGGAAATATGTGCAGATGAAAAAAACCAACTACCCTGTGACTATGCAAGAGATCTATAGATACTAGAGTTCTAATTTAGTTTACATTACAACCTTGATTTTCTTTCAATAGTTAATGCATCTAGTATTTTTTAACATAAAAATAGCCTATCATTTCTTGATTCAAATTATACTAAAATCAATGACTGTTTAAAATAAAAGGAAGTAATTTCTCATTTGGTTGATTCATAGATATTGTACTTTGACTACACCAACTGATAATTCCTGCAGATGTCTAGACTAGATATAGATGCCTTTTAAGGTGGGAATTTTAAAAACGTTGTAGGTTCACCTCATCCATAGTGAGATTCTAGATTCCAGATCATCCTTCTATTCAGAAAAATTGGAATGTGAGTTCTGATTTGGGTAGACTACAAGTATAGTGAGGGCAAATTGTTCCATACCTCTCTGAAAGTTCTACCAGAATCAGAAAATTACTATGGATATTACTTGAGCAGTTCACATTTAGGCAGGGAATTTATGCAGTATTATGCAGGAACTGATGATGTTATGAATCTTGGACAGGAAGAAAAAATTAATAGAATTTTTTTTTTTTAAGGAAATGGGCTCCTGTCACCAAAATAATCTTTGTATTGTTTGTTAGAGGAGTTTAATGTAATGTAATGTAGTGTAATGTATTTCTTCATTTTTACAGACCTTGGGTAAACATGACTCATGCCCAATCTTTTGCGTCCCCATCCTGTATCTTTTAACACACCTCTGATCTATTCAAGGTCTTCTATGACTTTCTGTCTCTCCTGCTTTTTACCCATTCATCTCAGTCTCTAAGATTTGCATTGTAAGGAATTTGATGACCAGATATCACCTCTCCCATGCTTCTGGACCATTGCCTTTTGCATTCCCTAACTATAATTAATAGGAAGAGATCTTCTTTATTTTGGGCCACATTTTCTCTTTATTTGGCTTTGTACATTTGTTGCCTTCAGAGTGGTAATCACAAAAACTCACTTTCAAGTGTTTTCTCTTTCAAATACAAAAGTAAACATTCTCTAAAATAAAATAAAATAAAATAAAATAAAATAAAATAAAATAAAATAAAATAAAATAAAATGTAAGAGTTCATTTTTTTCATGTTTTTTTTTATTTAACAAAAATCTAAATCTTAAACAATGACATTTTGCTTCACTTACTGCTCATCTTCCAGGGAAGGCCCATACTACAGGATATGGTAAAAGATAATATTTTTCTTCACGTCCATCGCTTTGTACTGCATGTACGATATATGCATTGCACAAATACAGCAACCTTGTATGTGAGATTATCAGGACTGCAACAACCATATGAGGGATTTTTTAGTTGTCCTTTTGCACCAGAGATTAAGAATAACACAGGTTGTTCTTCTGTTCAACAGCAACAATAACTGACAGAAACTACATTAGATGTGTTTGAAAACCATTAAAAAAAATCTTCATCCATTTTTTTTTTCCTAACATTGTGTCTTTGTGGATGGGAAGATAGAATACATACATACATACAAAGCATCAGAAAAAAAATTCTGTTTAAGATATCAGATATATAAATTACTGTAAATAGATGTGCTAGGAGGGACTACTATTAGTAGTCTTGAAACTAGACCTTATAGAGCAAAAAACCTCTGGTTGTTCCAGATAACATTGTCCAAAAATTATATATTCCAAAGGCCACACTTCTGTGAGTTTCTCTGTGCAGTGAAACAGATATGCTAAATAAGGTCTCCAAATCAGCAAGAAAACCTGGCTTGAGTGAGTTTGAGTGTATCTAAGCAACAGCAGCCATGCTTGGTGCCTCAGCACTGAGAGCATGGGACTAGCTTTGTGAATTGGCATATTTCATAACTTAATATACCTTGTTATGCTGGTATATTTATTAACTATTTCTACAATAACCTTCTGCTCTGTACGGAGATCCTATATAAGAATGTGCTAAACCTCCCTACTAATGCTAGCAAAAAACGTAGTGTGTGTGGCTATTGATGTTCCCCTGTTCAAGTCAGTCAGTATTCTGCAATTGAAAGGGACTTCTTGAACTGCTCTAAGTATGTCTTCATGCAGTAGTCCCTTAGAGGGGCTACTAAATGCAGAATTCCCTATGTAAGTACCAGCTCTGAGTGTTCTTAACAATTCTGGGTTGGAAGGAGGTGAGGAGAGGTGAGAAGTAAAGGAAATTAAACAAGAGGCATTCTAAACATAAAAAAAAGAAATAGGAAAAAGTTAACTTTTAACAGAGAGGTCCTGCGGCAGGATGTTTACTGGTAAATAATGAGAATTATGATTCAAAGGAAGTCCAGGTGATGCTGAAAATTTCAAATTAATACAATTGCCAAGCATTGACAAGATGCCTGGCAAATTTGCAGGAAACAAGCAACAGTAACTGTGATTTGCAATAGAGATTTTTATCCATAAGACAATCATATCTACTGTTCATACATATGACATTTATAGATACGGTTTTCCCACTTAGTAAACAGAAACACTAGCAACAAATTATTGCAGCAAAGAATGAAAAGACAGAATTTTATTATACACATTTTTTCTATATATTTAATTTATTATGCATAAAAATACCAAAGGATCACATATATCATATTATTAAACTAATGACTCTGCTAGTTACAGGAAAGAATTCCTGGTATGGCCACTGTTATTTAATTAACTCATTTCTCTGCATAGATAGAGTCAATTTTGAAGAGTCTAAGGAAGAAGAGTGAAGAACACCTTTCATAGTTTATCATCAAAGTTAGGTCATTTGTGTAGCAATGATTCTTCAAATTGCATTCCCTTAGCCCCAGTATGAAGATACCTCTACTTTTTTCTTGTTTAAAGATGAATACGAAGGATGTATGTAGTCCCACATAAAGAAAGGAATTATACTGTAGTTTCTTAATGTTCTGGCTTTAGCAGTGGAGAAAAGTAGAGAAATTCTGGACCCTTCCCTTCATTTTGACCACATCTCATCTGCTTTACATCTCATCAAGATTGTTTGAATAGCTGTTTGAAGTAGATCACTGCAATGATTTTAATTAAAAGCAGTCCTAAGGGAGAGTTAGTTTATAATTAAATGCTATAAGGTCCATATAGCTAATAATTTAAAGCTTTACAATTTGTGTATAACTTTACTGAAATACTACATCAATCTTCCACTCTTTCTGATTTTTCTAAATATTCAGTTGTTCACTTCATAATTGCATACTAAAATACGATGTTCTGGCTTCTGTGGACTACCACTAGTTTGGCATTTTTTCCCCCAAAGCAGCAGCAGGTTAACTCAAAATTAGTGTGTTAACTCAAAAATGTCTTTCAATTACACTTTCAAGTACTCTTTTCAACACCTATGAATCTTCCTTCTCTCTGCAGGAGAAAGAGAATGAGATGGATGGGTTTCTAAACTGTTGCTTAATTGTGGAAAACCTTCTCTACTAGGAAGTTGTTGTGATGCTTGAAAATACGCTAATCTGTGGTAGAGAGTCTGGTAAGTAAACTGACTGAGGTAGAGTCTTGTAGCCCAGTTTGTACAGCTTCTGTAGTCATTTGAGATAAATGTGGTCAGATATTATAATGGAGAAAAATTTGTCCTTTTCAATTGACCAGAATCAGACATAAATGTTGCAGTTGGTGCATTTTGTCAATTTCCCATCAATATTTCTCTGCTGTGATGTTTTAGCCAGAATTCAAGAAGTGGTAGTAGATGATTCCAAACTTGCTGACAACAAAACATTAGTCATAACCCTCTTTTGTTGCAGCTTCAGTTTGGGAAAATGTTTTGGTGCTTCATCTCAGTCCAGTCACAGTGCAGAATTATAGTGGTTAGTGTATAGAATCCATTTTTTGCTACATGTCACAATGCAAAAAATGGATCATGGTTTTTCTGCAAAAGAAGCATGGAGCAAACTTGGTAACAGTGATATTTTTAGTTTCTTTCAGCTCATGTGGCACCTCTTTGTTGAGATTTTTTGCTTTTCCGATTTGGAGCAGATGTCAAACAACAGTTGAATTGTCAATCTTTAGTTCTTCTTCAACTTCCTGAGTTGTTTTGCGTGAGTTCCCTTCAATACTGGCCCTCAACTGTTCATTTTCTATCACAGAAGGATGTCTGTGACCCTCTTCATCTTCAAAACTCTTGTTTCCATAATGAAATTTCTGGAACCAATGTCAACCTGTACGTTCATTGACCAAATGCTTGGTTGATATTGCTAGCAGTTTCTGCTGGTTTACATCCCCTTTTGAACCCATACAACAAAATGGCTCATATTTGCTTTTTTCCCATTTATTTGACAGCATAGTATAACAAGAATAAATAGTGAAAACATAATCATTAACATAAAGAAGGAGAGTGAATTTCATGCTTTAGAATAATATACTAGGTGAACACAGTTAAATAAAAGTTTAATCCAAAATGAGCACCAGAGTTTACAATGGCAAAAATGCAACTATTTTGAGGCCAACCTAATATTTCACTGTCTTACACACAGACAGTCTATTGGCTTGCACGTAGCACAAGGAAAGGATTACACAAACTTTTTATGCAAATAGCTGGGCTAACTCATTTCACAAGTCTAGCACTAAGGATAACACTGGTCTACAGCCTGCGCTAGGAAATCTTCCTGAATGTTAATAGTGGGAGATTATACTGATGCAGTGCAGTGCATCTACCGGTACACCATAATTCACAGGCTTAGAGTTCTGCTGAAATTCTTGAAAACTCTGCCTTATGGTCATGTCTACTTGGGTTCCTGCATGTCTGTAACAATTTACACAAATATTTTGTTTTATTCATTCGTTCTGCATAAAGAAACACATTATTACCTCCTTTTAAACTGAGAAATACTGTTATCTTGTTTACCCAGCTGCCAAAGATAATTCCCTAGGGATCTTGTTCTCCATTCCCTTGCAATGTACTCAGTTACTCAGTGTAAATTTCTGGTTACATTTTTTCTTGTTTATTAAACACAAAACTTTGTGTTTAAAGAGCACAGGAGAAATATAAGCAGTATGAAGCTTTGTCTTTGTAGTCACTATTCTTAGATTTCTGAAAGTATGATCTTTAATTTCTCATTAAATAAAAATCAAAAAAGAGGGCTTCTTGGGAAACAGGAGAAGCACTGAAATCAAAGTAAAATTCTAGGAATTTCAAATCTTAGCAAATGTCAGTACTATTCATATTATAGCTAAATTATTTTTCTATCTAATTAAAGGATATCAACAAGATTATAACAGAAAACATGCCCTTTGTTTTTTCATATTTTCTGATCTGTTGTCTGCTATCAAGCATGACACAGATGGCTAACCTATATTTTGCAATGTCAAAGGCAGAATTTCTATCTGAAATTAATGAATGTGTGATTAGAATTTAGGTCCTTCATGGTGATTAACTATTTTGACTTATTTTGATTTTAGGGAGTCTACTATAATTCAACTCATTTGCTGATTTCAAATGGATTGTGAAGCTCCATGGGAATTAATTAGATTTTGTCTTTTGCTTTAAGCTATATCATGTATTTCAGCTGGTAACATTGCTTTTGTCAGCTTTAATTGCATCTGACATGCAAACACTAACTATTATTCTACCTCTGTGCTAAAGCATGAAAAAATACGTTAATTTTTCAAGCAATAATCACATAGTTTATGCAGTAGTAGTGTTGTTACTTACATAGCTTTGGACTGACTGTACTGGTTCTGGCTGGGACAGTTAATATTCTTCAGAGCAGCCTCTATGGTGCTGTGCTTGGCACTTGTGACTAAAACTGTTTTGGCAACACACCAAAGTTTTGTTTATTGGTGAACTGTCCTTGAACAGACTGTAGGCTTTCTTTTTCTAATTCTGCACACACATCGCTTCTACCCCTGTCCAGCAAGTGGCAAGGCAGGGGCAAGACACAGCCAGGAAAGTTGACTCAGGCTGGCCAAAGGGATATTCCACGGCATATAATGTCATGCTTAGCAATAAAATTGCAATAGGGGAAGAGAAAGGGGGAGGGGGTTGTGAAGTGCCTTTGAAAGTGGCTGTTGCTTGGAGACTGGCTGGTTACTGGTCTGCTTGTGGGAGGTGGTGAGTTACTGTCTTTGCATCACTTGCCTTTTTCCTCTTTCCCTTGCTTAGTAAATGGCTTTATCTCAATCAATGAGTTTTCTCACATTTATTCTTCCTATTTTTCCCCCATCCCATGAAGAGCATGGGGACGTTGGAGAGAGAGAGAGGCGCTTGCCCAGATAAACCCACCACACTGATCCGGGTTTGATTTTGAGTTAGATTTTGTCATTCTAATCAGTCATATTAAATTTAAATTATACAAGATACTTGCACAATGGAAGCAACAATATACAATCTTAAAGATCTATTCAAGTAAAAATTCTAAAGGTCACTTTGAAATAAAGCTCTGCCCACTGTAACACTCACAAATATTCTAGTTCTAACAAGAACAAAGCAAGAGATAAATCAGACTTGTCTCTTGAAAATAACTCGTCTTTTAACAAGGTCTTTATAACTTATAGGTAACCTCATTTGTATACATGAAATACCTACCTAAGTAAAAAGACAATAATATGCAATGGAATAGATATTTTTACAATACTTAAGTCTAATATTTTCAGACATTTGCTTTGCAAATACCATAAAGGATTGATGTCAACCTGCTGTGATTTCTCTAATGTCTTAGCAGAGTACTTAATTCTAATCTCACTTTTACTTTATCTATACACATCTGACAAATTTGGGGATCATATAAGAACAATATTAAGCAACAGGGGAAAAATATTTAAATAATATAACAAATTAATTCCTGAAATTTTAATTTCTACCATTATTCTGCTGACAGTAACCATAACACTTAATTTACAGGCTAACAGAAAATATCCATATTCAATACTTATTCATGTTAAACTAAATAAGTTAGAAAAAGCTAAGAAAAATAATTTTTTTCTATATCTTTCAGTTGTGATTTATTTAAATACAAACTTTAAGATAAATAGCAAAAAAACCCAATAACAGGTCAGAGGTATTTCATTAACTGAATTAAATTCAAAACCTTGTATGTTAATGCATCACTAGTAACATTGAGCTCAAACCTAACCAAATATTCATAATGTTGAAATGTCAAAAAAACTCTGTTTTTCATAGCATAGTCACTAATATTGACTCTTTGCTATACTAAACTGAATTATCAGAAGTAAATTGTCTTTTGGATACTGTGTAGCTTAACTCTTTGAATGGAATAGGTAATATGATTTTTTATACTTTTCTTTAAAAAAACCACATAAATTGTGATATTTTTTAGACAAGCCTGGAAAAAAATGAGTAATATACTTAAACAGGTCATCATTTTATTCATAGTAGGCCAAGAAACTGTATCAGAAAGGCAGGACTATAAGCCAGGTGATGTGCACTCACAGTCCAGAAGGCTGTACCCTGGGAAGCATCAAAAGAAGTGTGGTCAACAGGTCGAGGGAGGCAATTCCTTTCTTGTGAGACCTCATCTGGAGTATTATGTCCAATTCTGGAATTCTCAATATAAGAAGGACATGGAACTGTTACAATGGGTCCAGAGGAGGGCTACAAAGATGATCCAAGGGCTGGAGCACCTCCAATACAAGAACAGGCTGAGACAGTTGGGCTTGTTCAGCCTGGAGAAGAGAAGGCTCTGAGGAGATCTTATAGAAACCTTCCAGTACCTGAAAGGAGCCTACAAGAAAGCTGGGGAGGGACCTTTTCCAAAGGCATGTAGTGATCGGACTATGGGGAATAGCTATAAATTGGAGAGGGGAAGATTTAGAATAGTCATAAGGAGGAAATTCTTCACTATGAGAGTAGTGAGGCACTGGCACAAGTTGCCCAGGGAAGCTGTGGCTGCCCCATCCCTGGAAGGGTTCAAGGCCAGACTGGATGGGGCCTTGGGCATCCTGATTTAGTGGGAGGTTTCCCTGCCCATGGCAGGGGGTTGGAACTGGATGATCTTTAAGGTCCCTTCCCACACAATCCATTCTACTATTCTATGATTCCATGATTAATAAGGATTTCCACTATTTAATGCGGGAAAGAAAGTGATAAAGATTGACAAGAGCATGAATCTTGTGTGAATCAGTCACACACTTTTGCAAGCCTCTCAGACTAACGAAGAAGGGTGTGGTTTGTAACACGTTTATAAGGTTTGTTGGGTTCCTTTATTTTGAAAACAATCAAGACAAGATTAGCTCTCAGAGCTTTTCAGTAATTCTAGGACAGCTAAAACTGAAATGATATAGAAATTGCTTATTGTGTCTGAGCAAGATCACGAATGATCTCAAATAACTTTCAGTGCAAATCCTGGTCTCTGCTAGGTTATGCAACATACATGATTATTTGCCATATTTAACCAGTATAACTTAACATCTAGATACCTTTGCATGGAAACCTAATACATTGCTCAGACTAGTTGAAAACAAGAAATACATTGTCTTTCTGGTCAACATCACATCCTGAATCACTGAGGGTTCATACATCTGTTATCAATGTTGGCAACAGTTCCTTAACATTTAAACTCTCACCTCTCTGGGACTTCTTACAGTTGTAACCCAGAAGCTAAGGGAGTGATCTACTCAGTAATATCCCAAAATGTTTTTTGTGTCTTCCACAGTCATTTCCTTTCAGCTGTGGGCTAACCATGAAGGCCAGGACCTTCTGACTGAAGCTGGTCGAGACCTTCCTGCATCATAATAAATCACTTGCTAAACTCATGAAGTAATCTTCCTGGTCTACTGAGTACTGGTGAAGGCATCCAATAAAATGTTTGCTTTAGGACAAAAATATCAGAAAGCTGTGTATCAACTGTGGATGTCTTTGGAGCATAATGTAGGAAATATGATCAACTAGGGAAGACTAAAAAATTTGGAGCTTGTAGTCCATAGAAAATGAAAGGATATTCAACAGCTCTGTTCAAAACACTGTCCCAAAGGAAGGAATAATTATTTTCCTTGTTTATTGAGCAGATAGAAGCTTGCTTAGCAGAAATATTCAACAAAGTACGGGATCTACAAAGCCATTTAAAATATCGGGAATTTTTCTAAGGTTTAAAATAGTTAATTCTCAGCATAGCTTGAATAAAAAGATTCTACCTCCACACCTAGTGGTTCGTAAGTATTAACCAGGCAAGTGTTTTTCATGTATAGGTAAACTTGGTATTGCTTTGATGTTAAATTACCCTTTGAGGATTTTTAATGCTATAATAGAGAAAAAAGATTAAGGCTGTCTTTCTGTAGCTTCTTAAGCTGTGGTTTCATGACAGAAAAAAACAATTTAAATACTACACGTTTCCCTGAACACAACTATAGTCTAATGATAACAGTAACAGCTGTAATTTTAGCTCCAAGAAAACCAAACCAGGAGATACTAGTTTCTGAAGTAAGAAGTATTTGTTCAGGTCGCTACTTCTATTTTTTTGACAGAACTCTGTTTTCTGTAGCAGTTAATATGCGATCTAGCCGTGTTATTCTTTGTCGCAGGGACTGAAGATGTTTTGTAGGTAAACTAAGAAATCAGTCTCCATTATATGAGGTTTTTGAAATCAGGTAATATAGAGCAGAAAGATAGAAAATGGAAAAGCAAGCAAACATGACTCAAAGGTGAAAAGAATAGTTGCTAGGGGCAATGACAATTTATATGACCTTACTTTCAAGAAAGTACTTTAAAGCTGAATAGCTTTTACCCTTCAGCTGAAGAAGAGAAATTTAGAATAAACTAAAACAGCATTTCCATTTGGGTCAGAAATGCACTCCCAAAATACAATGGTACAGCAACCTTTGGTTCATATCATTGAAAAGTCTTGAAACATGCAAACTGGATTCCTCTCTGAAGGAGTCATCTGTAGCCTATAGAGCTCTGATCTGTGCTCCTGTACATAGTGGTTGTTCAGTCCATGGGCCTAAATTAGAGTTAGTCAACATTAAAATGCATCATAAGTACGTAACACAGATTTGGAATTCTCAGGAACAAGTGTTTTACTCTGCAAGCTGGCTTTTATTTTTCTATAGTACTCGCAAGTATGGACACATATTCAGAATCTTTCCTTATGCAGTATGGTTTGGCATGGTTAACTTCAGCATGGCTATGGCCTTGCATTCCAGTGTTGATCCTTCTTCTTCCCTTTAGCTCACCTCCTGATAAAAACTCTGCAAAGTCCAGCGTGTCCCTGATTAAATAGCATTGGGCTTTTCAGTATCAAGCAAGGAGAAAAAACAGTAGGGGAAACAGCAAACTTATAGGCCCTGAGGGAAACCTTAGCTTCTTTTTTGTGGTTCAGCTAAATAAATATAGAACTATATCAAAATTCTGAAAAGCCAAAACAGAAAGGAAAGCAACACACAACCTGCCATTTCTTCAAATGATTTTGATCCTGTATCATTACACATGGCAGCCTTTGGGATCTAACAGCATTATACTCCATCTCCAGTAGTACTGATGGTGTCAGGATTGTTCTTGATTAAAAGCAGGAATATACAAATAATAATATATTTATATATATTATAACCTAAGTTCTATTCTAGCATAGTAAATTTATTGAGAAATAATGTAATTTTATTTGACTCAACATCAGAAATAATTATGTTAGCAGGATGTCCTCCCTCTTTCCTTCTTTTTTATTTCCTCCTTCTTCATTCTTCCTTGCATCCTAACTTCTTCACCTTCTACTTTCTCACAAGACAAAAAAAGCCTCTTAATTGTTTTGATCTCTGCAACACTAAGCAAACATTGAACCATGACTCTAGTGTTCACCAGCTGATCCAGAACTACTGAACATCCCAGAGAAGCCTTGATCAAATACAGTTAAATTGAGTGCATATCTGAGTAATTTTCTGCCTACAAGTTATTAGGTTGAAAGTCTAAAATATCCAGAGTCCAGTTAATATCTAATTAACTGTTTTGTTTGGTTGATTGCTTTGTTGTTTTGTTTGGTTTTTTGTTTGGTTTTATTTTCAAAATAAGGAATAGAGGCAGATAAAATAATCTGATTTTGTTACCCTGAGTGGAGGGAAGGGAAGAAAAAAACAAAATTAATTCCACTCTTAAAGTCCAGGAAAGTTGTTGTTACATACAAAGTCATCCGTTGTACTTGCAGACTCATATTTTTTGAAAGGAACAGTATCATTTCTTGGCAGATAACTGAAAGCATCCCAGAGGATGCTAAACGTTTGCTTTTATTAAACCCATCATGGATCTTATGGCCTCTGATGTTGCACATTTGTTTACCAGCCTGAAACTGCCAAATGAGGCAATTTATTCTCTTAATTTTGTATTTCTCTTATATGTCTTATAAGAAATATTGTAGCTGAACTCATAATTTGAACGTTTTGTTCCTGAGAAGTTGTTTATAGCTTTGTCTGTACAGCTGGGTTGAAATATGGTCTATCTTTTAGCTCAGAGGCACTCCTTTTTTCCTGATTTTCTTGTTTTATAGAAAACTTCAAATGTACAAAAAAAAAGTAAAAAAATCTCCATTAGGTTAACAAACTCATAATATTTGCATCATCAAAATATCTGTCAAAGGTGATAAGTGCTGAAGCTTGTGAGGAATGTGATAGACTGTATTTGATGGACTGGAATGTTTAATTGTTCTTTGGAACAATGGCCTGACTTTTATTTATAGAGATTTAGCGTGTAGCACAACTGTGTAATCCAAAGTCTAGAATTTCTGGCTAACAAAATTTAGAATATAGATGGAAAATAGAAGATTAAGTGTAAAACATACAGCTTTGTGCATAATTTTTTTATGTATACATGTATTGCGTTTATGTGGCAAGGTTTTGGTAGCAGAAGGGATCCCAGGGGTGCCTCCTGTGTAAAGAAACCAGCAGCTGCCCCCACGTCAAACAGAGCCATCTCGATCCAGCTCCAAGATGGACCAGCTGCTGGCCAAAGCTGAATTATCCAATAATGTTGATAGCGCTTCTGTAGTAAGATACATAAAAAGGGTAAAAAACGTGGCATGGCAACATCTGGGAATGAAGAGTGAAAAAATATAAGACAAACAATCCTCTAGGCACCAGGGTCAGTGAAAAAGGAAAGGAAGGAGGTGCTCCAGGCACAGTAACAGAGATTCCCCTGCAGCCCCTGGAGAAGACCATGGGGATGCAGGCTGCCCACCTGCAGCTCGTGGAGGTCCACAGTGGAGCAGATATCCACATGCAGTCCAAGGAGGACCCCATGCTGGAGCAGGTGGTTGTGCCTGCCCTAAAGGAAGTTACAGACTGTAGAAAGCCTATGTTGGAGCTGGCTCCTGGCAGGATCTGCAACCTGTGGAGAGGAGCCCACACAGGAGCAGGTTTTTTGTCATTGCCTGTGACACCCATGGCCCCCACAGGATCAGTAGTATGTTCCTGTAGGACTGCATCCCATGGAAAGGACCAGCACCAGAGCAGTCCTTGAGGAACTTCAGCCCATGGGAAATACCCAAGCTGGAGTCGGGGAAAGGCATGAGTAGGAAGGAGCTGCAGAAATGAAAACATTCTGAACTGACCACAACCCCCATTCCTGGTCCCCCTGTGTTGCTCAGGGATAGGAGACAGAAGAGTAGGGAGTGAAGTTGATCTTGGGAAGAAGGGAGGAGCTGGGGGAAAGATTTGTCACTAAAATCAGAATTAATTGCAGCATAAAGAAACAACAGGTTAGAGACAAAAGATGATCCAACTCAAGATACTTTTATAGAAAAATTTACTTGTAAAAGTTAACTTTTGCCACCTTTGCAATGATTAGACATTCCTCCTGGATTGTCTGGCTCTCTTTTCATGCCTGTTTATATGGAAAAGGACTAGATTTGCTTAATTAAGTGGCCATCTCCCCTCTTTCCAGTGCCCTGCCCTTGGAGTTGATGCTACCAGGACATGGCAAGCATCTGTCTGTCCTTCATGCTGATCTCATTTAAAACATGATGTATATTAAACTAGTTAACAAACCAGATGCAATCTGTTCCTGGGATTTTCACATAGATTATATTGGCTACATTGGAGAAGTAGTAACAGCAAAAATGTCACTAATAAAAATCTGAGCTGAAAATAACAGTTGTGTGGGTTGAAAGCTTTTCAGATTTTTTTAAAAAAATGTAAAATTATGGGTTTTTGGATGGGCAGAGGAAAGAATTTGTTTCAGAGGAAAGATTTTTTCATCAATAAGCTGAAAATAGAAATATTCTAGCTAAAAAACAAATGCTGTCCAAATTTTGTGAAAGCTGTAGGTCTTCTCTGAGTTTCCTTTCCTCCAATAACTTCAGCTGGATTATTTTTCCCATGATAGAATTGACAAGGACTCTTAAAATGCATCCACTGTTCAGAATTTTAAGAAGAACTATCAATGACCAAAAAAAAAATGTGTTTTATTTAAAAAGAAACATTAAACATGATGAGAAATTTAGTTTTTAAGAAGAAGAAGGGCAAAGGTTGAGAATGTGCCTCACCTTCAGTGGAGAAATAGCACTGTATACGGACAAAATTTGGGAAATTTTTTTGCCTTATTTGGCTAGATGCTTATCTGGAGCTGAAAATGTAACAATAGTAACAAATGTAAATATCATGAAAACCTTTTGGTGAGTTTTAGCCATTTTTAAAATTTATTTCATAGTTTTATGGAAGACTACAATTTCTGTAGAGCACACTGACTTCTGGTATTGTTGGTTCTGCTAACCAGGAATTATACAAACTCTATGATCCTAACCATTTAGCTGTGATATTTCTCTGGCTAATGAAGTCTCTGAGCATGCTTTGGCATCTCTGCTAACAGGAAAAGAGTAGTTCCCTCTAATCCCACCTGTCAGCCTATTCAGTCACATTTAGTAGTTAACTAGCAGCTTCTTGTTTCTTATTTGCCTCACAACTTCATTTCAGAAGATAGGTTATATTTCTTTCAGCTACTTTACAATTATTGACTCTCATTAAGTACTTTGGTAGCTTCCTTAGGCTCCGTCTGTAATCAGTGAAGAAAGGCTGCTTCAGAGAGTGATTGTGAGCATCTAAATCAGGTGCTATTCAAAATTCTGGCGTATTCCTTTTCACTTTACAGAGGAAACTGAGCAGGATGAATACCCTGGAGAATAAAATGTTGTTATCAACCTATTATTAATCAATTTGCTTCAAGTTTGATTGTTCCACTATTTCTTCCACTATTGCATCCTGAAATTGAATTTTGATGTTTGGTTTGTTTCTTTTGTTTTCCTTTCTGACTCCAGGCTAGCTCTTCTTTTTCTTCCAGTGTTTTCTGCTTCCTTGCAAGGTGGTTTGTATGATTTCATCTTTCCTTTAGTTTAAATTCTGTGCTGGTAAATCTTTTCGAGACCATCTTTGTTATAACAGCACAAGAACTGATGAGAGGAGTCCATGGACAGTTATGCAAGAAAGCAAGCAGAATCATGCTCCTGATCCTAGTCAAAGTCTCACTCAAAAATACTTACTGGCAATGCCTAGGATCTTAGGTTCCAAACACAGAAGTACTGGCAAAAAGACCTAACAAGTTTACTTTCTTTTAGGCTGTGTCATTGGAAAGAATTACTCCAATTTGATCTTAATCCTCTAAGCATGAATATTTTTATTTAGATCCTTAATAACAACTCCTCACACTTCTGATTGTCCATGCTGAGTGCGAAACAATCCTTGAAAGACATCTCAGCTACAAAAAGTATCAGATTTCCAGAATGGAAAGAAATACACAACCACTGTCCACTGAGGGACTTCATCACTCATTTGTAAAAGTAGTACATAAAAAGGCAAAGTGCCTTTTCTTGTGGTGTTCCATAATAATTTATAACCCCTAATCTCTCCTGCCTCAGCTCTAATCTATTTTTCCTTGAGTTAAAAATGCTCAGACCTATGCCCACAAATAATACTTCCTTGAATAAATATTCCTAGATCTCACCAGGTTTTTATATTATGGAGTAGCCATAGAAAATTATTAGCAGTATTATCACAGTAATTATTTATTTTACATACTGTAATATCAAATGGGAAAAAATGTAATTAAAAAAAGGTTATTAAATTTTCCATAAGAAGACAGACAAGTGGTTTTATGTCTTTCCATTATTTTTGGATGTTTATAATACATAGATATCATTAATGTTACTGAGAAGATCCAAATCTACACATGTGTAGACTTCGTACCATGCTTTGTAATTATGTAGAGGAAATATTTATTTCAGTGAAATACCAACTATTCTGTATCAACAACTGTTGGCGATTTTTAAATTAAGCTCTTATTTGGGTGTTATAGGATGCTGGTCATAACTGATTTTTCTCTGGATTACTACTTTCCCGATGTTCAAGATTGTTCCCTGTATGTTTTCTAGAAAAAGATAATTTACTGTTTGTTACTGTGGTTCAGGTTTCCATATTTTTTCCTTTGTATTCTTTGAATTTACCAGATTTTTACCTACTACCATTTGACAATTCTTATATGTTCTCAGAATGTTGATACTCTCTCTTTAAAATTTCCATATCTGTCATAATATGTCTTGATCAGTGTCATAGTCTGAAGTTTCATAGTATATTCTCTTACAAACTAGTCATTTTACTTTGTTGGAAATCTTTGAGTATTTTTTTCCAACAAATTTTCAGTCCAGATTATGGTATTTGTATCTAGCAAAAATCACATTTATGGTGAGAGACAGTTTTTACCAGGTGTTTCAGAACAAATATCACACTAAAATAAAGTTGTCTCTTTTCTTCTGTTTACATTTCTTCTGCCTTTTTTTTTTTAAACTTGTTCATTTTTACTTCTTCTTGTATCTTAGTAACTAAAAAGATCTCAGATATTTTTCAAATGTCCACTAGCATGGGTTAAGTTACTCATTTATGAATCTTCAGGTAAAGAGGAAAGAGGAAAGTACACCTTTTATAGATACATATATAGATATATTGGTGATAGTCACTCTTAGACTTTTTCTTTTCTTTGTTAAATGTAACAAAAATAGTGGAAGGTTTTATAATACATTTCTCAGTTTCTTATGCAGCAAAATTTTGTCCAAGATTATCTTGGAGGTTTTAGTGCCCTCTAGTGCGTTTTAAAGTTATAACATTTAAAGTTTTAACTTCCCACCAACACCACCCCGGGTTCACTAGCTCCAAATATGTACAAGATAAACAAACTGAATTAATACCCAGGGGTCTGAACAATGTCCAGTAAGGACAGTGGGTACAGTAGTAATTATATGGCATAGTTATTCAAAACCACAAGTGCTTACAAATTTAAGAGGCATTTTCACACATATAATCTTTTGGATGACAAAGGCCTTGGCTCATTTAATCATACACAACTGTAAACAATGTCTAGAAAGTAGTCATTGTGGGAGGAGTTGAGAGGTATCTGAGAAACCTGGGCAAATGATGTGGCATATATCTGTTAACATCTCAGTATCTGAAAGGAGAAATATTGCTCCATTCTCAGTACCACAAACACTGCTTTGAATTGTTGCAGATTTTTTTCATGCTGTTCACATGATGTCTGAAGGATGAGACCAATAAGTATTTTGGAATTTTTTGGGTTAGGATCAGAGACTGAGGGGAAGCAAAGGCAGACTACTACGGATTAGAACAATATGGGAAGGAAACAGACTTAATGTGAACAAAAGAGATAAACACAGGAAAAAAAAAAAAAGAAAATGTCTTCAAATGGAAGGGAGTTAAAATATTAGGATAGACAAAGAGGAAAGGAATACTTAACTCCTGTTATGAGCATAATGAAACAAATAATATGTGAGAAGTTCCAGTTCCAGAACTAAATGCCGCCATACTCACAGACATTTCCCCCTTCAGACCTTTCCTTCCACACACCCAACCACTTTGCAATGCCTAATTCCATTGTCTACCACTTGAGGATTAACGGATTTTATTCAGTGAAGGAAAACCAGAAAATTTTTAAAAGACCATTTTATTATATTTTCCCCTTTTGCACGTAGTTAATGTAGCAAATTCCTCTTGTTATGTATTGTCTCTGTAAATTTTGTCAAACTATGCTATGCTAAGCATTACATATATGTCTTTCTTTAGATTTAATATCACCATCAGTTAGCACAGTCTTTGCATTGTGGTGATTCTAAAATTTCATTACTTAGGGTTAAAAAACTTTATTTTCTTAATTTTTATTTAATTGAGGTTGCTGTTGCTCTTGTTTTCCTCCTAGAATTTTTCTCCAAAACTCTGCTATTAATTTTTCTAAAATTATTTGCAGCCATTCAACCAATTCTCTAAGTCCTTTTCTTTAGTTAGACTTCCTTTTTGAATGGAAACATTCTGGGGATGAGTATACAATTTAGAGAATAAAATGTTATTTCTCACAGCCTGGAAGTTAGAAATCTTTTTGTTCACCAGCCCAAATATAAAAGTCTTGCATTCACCTTTTCAGTAATAATACTTTTGATGAATCACACAGTTCACAGGTCAGAAACTTCTGGATGTAGATTCTCAGTTTTTAAAAAATAGTATAACTGCTTGGTTTAAGCAGGGAGCTCATTCTTTAAGGTACAGTTTTTTAGTCTGAAGTTGTTCCAAGTTTGAGTTTATCAAGTAAATGGTGCAGATATCTACCTAATGTAACATGGGGTTTTTTTCCTGTTTATGTCTATGATGCTACACTTAGATTCTTCAGCACGATATGGAGCTAACTTTGCAAATGATCTTTGAGAATGAGGTTGGGGGAGGAGTTAAGAACCCTACTAATTTCACCCCCTTGCATTTATGCTCATCTACTTTACTTTGTCCAGTTTTATCTGCAGAGAATATGAGGGGTCAGGGGCTGATCTGGGACAAACTTAAGTTCACTAACTCAGAAGCTATATAGAACCAATGGCAACTTCATTTTTTACATAAGCTTCTAATTGTATAAAACCTTGACTTCCAAAGCAGTGCATGGTGGTTTTACACAGTCTTCTTTGTGGAAGCAAGGAATATAAGTGTTTTGTGTCACAATAACTGGATCTATGGAAACTAGTATACACAGTATCAGCATCTATTGTTTAAAACATGCAACAGTTCTCCACCCTGTTGCCAATATTGTATTAAAGACATTCTTTGAACTCAGAATGTCCTCTAGATGCTTGAGGAAAATCTCTCCTTTTTATCTGCGTTCCTTGTTAAGATTTATTTTCAGTTCTTCATTGTTTCTACTTATTTGTGGTACCTAGCTTAACTACCAAAGCTACCCTGAGTATCATCTGATGAATATCATTGTTGCTTTTGCAAGACAGTGTGCCAGAAAAAACATCTGGTTTTAAATGACAGTGAATTAGGCCAACTCTCTGATCTGAATCCTGTGAGGCCAGAACATACATACAGCAGGCAAGTCCTTGCCTTTTATGTGTGTAGTGCAAAAGACACCTCTGTTTATTATTTGCTTTAGAAAAACTCTAAAAGAGTAAAGAGAAAGTGTAATAATTTTTTGTTTTTTTTTTAAAAAAAGAACAAAACCCAACAACTAAATATCTAAATATCACAAAATCTCTTAATAACCCTGTAGTGACAGGCAGCATTTGTGGTAGTACCAGGAAATACCATACCATGTACTAAAATAACAACACGGTCTCCATGTGTCAGCAATGGTAATAACACACAGTAATTTGCCTAACCAATGTTGTGTTTACATGCTGCTAAAGCAGCAAAATACTTGAGCCCTTAATATGTGCAGAAACTGGAAGATGCCTATAATGCCAGAGTTTTATCCTGTAGTTTAAAAGCAGGTCTTAAATCAAATACTTCATTATTCAACATATAAAAGGCTTTATGAACGTAGATCTGCAACTTTACACTTTTTGCCTCCCCATATGGCTGCCTGCAAGTGCTCTACTAAGGGAATCTGACACTGGTGTTGCTCTACATGCTTCAGACACTTCTCAGGAAGTCTTGAAGGAATCAGTACAGTATGGTAATCTTATCTGAGGACAAAAGCCCAGTTAAGGATTTATCTTTTTTTTTCATTTTTTTCTTTGTTTTTCTTTTTTTTTCCTTTTTTATTTCTCCCCTTCCCCCCCTTAATGGAAAACTAGAAAGAGAGAATGATTTGCATTCGTGATGGAGATCTGGTTTCCAACTTTGCAACCATTACTTTGAGAACCATTGCATTAAAGAGAATATGACAAGTGAGATGATGGAAACCATTCCAAATATTCTGATACAGGTGGCATGTCCTGACTATTTCTGTAGCTTTTCACGAAGCATTATAACCAGTATTTTCAGCTGTGAGAACTAACTGGAAATAACGATGTATTCTGTTATGCTATTATGACACATGCTATTCTAGGCTGGGCTAGATATACCAGGAAGTGGAATTTTCATATGATGATCTAAAATAAGTGTTATTAAATGGGCTGTATAAATAAACAAACAAATAAATAAGATTACAAATGCAAAAGCTTTTGCTTGAATTTGCCACTTCCACTGGGAAAAGACAGAAAAAGCTGGACTCTTCCAAAGGTTTCTTTCCCTACAGCTCTGATTTATACAGGCTTTTGAGTCTATTCTAATATTTTCTAACAACTTTGTGGTCTCCTGCAACTGAGTAGGTACATTACTTTGAAAGAGACCATGAAGCTTGTAAGAAAACTTTCACAATATCCACTGTCTTCTTAGAGTTTGTTAAGATTAGTCACAAAATTATGCCTTTTTTTTTATTTCCCACTTCCTTTATGTGCATGAAGAGATTTTTCATAGTACTTAACTTGCTTTTTAAAGAACATCTTTTTAAATTTGCATATGTATACAGTCCTGCTGAGCAGCACATTTGTTCAGGATCTTCTTCCAGATTTCTGTCTTCCACAGACTGGAAGGGCAATAGACTTACATGATTGTTCTAGTTTTAAAACGTGAGTCAACCTCTGTGGGAGAGAACCACCAGCTCTGCATTGAATGCTGTGGGTTTAGTGATGTCCAACAATGTGCTTTTGGAGTAATTCCAATAAAGTCAGTGTGCAAAACCCATGTGAGATAGATCTGAATACATTTAAATTTTATGTTTAATTTTTCTATTAATATTATAATTTTATGCAGACTGTTTTTTGACAAGCAAATTGATAGAGTCCTTTCTTTGCCCCATATTCTGCAAGAAAGAAAAAAAGAACAAGAAAAAGAAGTAGCAGTCAGGTGTTTATGCCTGTTCAACACGGCTAGTATACTAAGATATACAATCAGTATTTTGCTGACTAGGACATAGAGAAACCAATTCACCCAGAATCCTGAGTTTCCACCTTTACATATGCTCCTTCCATTGCACTGTTCAGATGCATTGGTACTTTATGTTGTGGAGTGTTTTGCAAGTGCATGAAGAAATTTTTCTACTCAGCCAAACCAGTAAATATTGTTAATGGCTGTTCTCTATTCTCCAAAGCACTGCAAAGTAACTGGAAAATGCTAGTTAAAATTAACAATAAAGATTAAAGCCATGGACATTAAATTGTTTGCTTGACCCTTTTGCCAATCTATAAATGCTTTCTCCAGCCTGATTTAAAAGGAAAATTGAGACAAAAAGCTTTTCTAGTCAGTGTATATGCATGTCACCCCCACGTCTGAGTTTTGGTTTTGACTCTTGAACATTCTTCTGGGCTCAGTTTCTACAAATATTTTGTAGGTCATTAACTGGAGGAGCTCATGAAGTGTATAATTTGGAGTCCTATGTGAGAATTTTCACACAAATGTGCACATGTGAGCACAAAGTCAGAGTACTACACAAGTGATTCATCTGATAATTACTGTCAATACTTGAATATCAGATTCTCAATATTTACTCCATCCCTACCCCCTAAGTTTTGAGAAAACCTGAAAGAGGATTGGGGCTGATTGAGTGTACAAGCAAACTTGCAATATACGTTCTGATTTGCAGGGCAATACGAAACAGACATTTCCTTTGGGTATAGTGGTTCTGCATTCCTTCAAACTACAGGCATCATCCCAGAGAGTAGAGCAGCCTTCTGTGTCTGAAAGGAACAAAGGAACATTGTTTTCTGATGAAATTAAATGTAACAGTAATCTGAGATTCTGAAGACAAAAACTGCTTACAGCATAATTGGAGTATAATCTATATCCGTATGTTTTTGCCTCTGTAATCTTGTGGCAAGCAGGCCTGTGTCATATATAAGTGTGGAAAAAAACTTTTGAAGAAAAAGTAATTGTTTCCTAAATTTTTCTAGGCACAGAAATTGCCAAATCAAACAAACATTACTTTTCAGTTCAGATATTTTTACCATTCTCCTGAGTTAGGCTTTCAAAAATATGATTTTTATTTCATTGTCTGTATCGCACTATGTAAATAGAAGGATATTTTGGTTATGCATTTTGGTTTTGCAGCTCTACTTAACAGTCCTTAGTTGGGATATAAGTCAATCACAGCACAAGACAAGGTCAGTGATGGAAGCCTCAGAGAATCAGGAAATGTATTTTGTGTTGACTTCCCCTGTCTTCCACTAACATGGAGGCAAAGACAGAAAAGAGGAAAAGCAAGGCTGAAGATTATGTAATATTAAGGGTATAAGTCATCTTCTTGGCTTTGAAATCAGAGACAATTCTGTTAGAATTGCTTTTATTCTTTTTTAAATATCCTAATGGATACAGGGCTTCTGCATGGGCCCCTCTAGACAGTCCACAATTCCTGTAAGGAACCTGTTCCTGTGGGGGATTTCCATGGGCTGCATCATGACACTGCTCCAGCATGGAGTTCTCAGGCAGTATGTGAATATCTGCTCCACCATTACCTACCATGAGCTGCGGAGGGAGAATCAGATTCACAATGGTCTTCTCCACACGGGAATCTCTGCCCTGGTGCCTAGAGCATCTCTTCCTCCTCCTTTTTCACTGACCTTGGTGTCCACAGGGTCATTTTTCTCACATTTTCTCACTCCTCTTTCCCAAATGTTGTGCAGAGGTTTCTTTAGCCTTCCTTAAATATGTTATCACAGTGGTACTACCACTGTCATTCATTCATTCAGCTGTGGCCAGTCGCTGGTCCATCCTGGAGTCAGCTGGATCTGGCTATGTCCACCATGGGGGCAGCTCCTGGTGTTTTCTCATAGAAGCCACCTCTGCACCCCCCTACTACCGACCTTTGCTGTGTAAAACCGGATAATAAATACAGATACCTGACAGTAAAATGGGATAGTAAATATGGAACAATAGTAGTTAGCAGAATTTAGTCACTTTACATTTTTCTGGCCTCTGTTGCCCTCTATAACTCCATTTTAACAAGGACTGATATCAAGATTTGGAAAACACATCCTAAGCAAGCACTGTATGTCCAAACAGTCCTTGCTAGTTCCAACACAATCCATTCAAGTTAAATATTTTAAAATAAATCTTGAATTTGAGGTAAGAGTTTCTATAAAAAATCAAGATAATTGATCACTGGAGAAAGTCCTAGTATTTGTTAACAAGAAGTTCTGTTTTCTTCCATAGTTGCACAGAAAGAACTTGAAGTTTCTGGTTAGCTACAAACCCAGTAAAAGAGAATCTGCATATCTTCTCGTGGGGATCTTAAAATGAAATCACTGTCTTTTATCTGTATTGAAAATAGCCTTACTGATCTGTCCTGATAGTATAAGTCTACAGACCAGAATAAGTGATGATCATATGAAGAAGTTTTGCTTTATAATTATACCTACATCTGATTAGTGGGAATTTTTTTGCACTATGAGGTTAATATAATGTTTCCCAATTCTGGAAATCCACAGTTCAGAATCACCTAGCTGTTCATTATCCTCTGTTTTGTTTACCTGCCACTGTGTTTTGCTTTGTCCAGAACTATTACTGAACCACATGTGTTCTTCACCTACTCATAGTTTCTGAAGTTACAGATTATAGTAATTTAAATTTTATATGCCTCTTTATATAGTAATTAATTTTAATTGTATATTTCATGTATAAATAAAATATATATTATTATTTTTCTGTTTGTTTGGAGAAAAATACAATGGGTTAATACATTCTTTTATATTTGCTAGACTATTAAGCTTTCCTGAAACCCAACCAGCAAGGTGAGGTCTTCAAAAGTAATTGTTATGTAATATTGGTGGGTCTGTATCCCCGCCAAAACATTATTCAGGGGTTAGGAGAAAAGTCATAATGTTATAGAATTTGGTAGTGCAGGGCAGGAGCAAAGATTAAGATGTCTGAAGGCCCAGGGGTGAATTTATGCTTATCAGAAATTCTGTTCAGGAAGGAAGATATGCGTCCCAAATCTACATCCACTTCAGGAAACATGAGCCCAAGGATAGGAGTTGTCAAAAGAGTATGTTCCATCCCCTGCAGAGGTGTGTGAAATTTGGTCAACATCAGTAAAATTACAGTTATCTCAGAAAATATTTAATAGGAATGGGATTAATATATTAATATTAAAAAATAATAAATACATTAAAAGATAAATATATTTATGACACTTATTTTTCAGCAAAATTATATTTTTGTTTTTAAATTAATGAACAAAACTATTTTTGTAAGATGAAAGCTATCAGTATGAAACATAATAAAATCCTAAGCACAATAAAAACCAATTAAGTGAAGTATAAGTGAGGCTTTTAAAGATCTGCTAATTATCTTAATATTTTTATTTGCCTTTTGATATTTAAGCTTTAGAGTTTTAAAATGTGTCTACCATATGTCTTTTTTTAAAAAAAAATTAAAAATAATTTGATGGCAGAAATTCCCACACTATCTTTCCTGATGCTAACGCACTAATAAAAAAACCCTGAAAGACTCTTGTAACGAGCAATAACATAACAAGTTGTATATATTTCAGTTGGTTTAATACTATCCTTAATCAGTAACAATATTCAGTACAAAATTGTGTGGCTTCATTTCATAGTAATACATAGAACAGTAGAAACTGCTGGAAATTACAGAGTAGTGTCCTACTGAGAGAGTGAAGCAGTGAAACCATCTTGGAAGACTCATAACAGAGACAGATGATCTGAGACAGAATTTTTATACTACAAAGGTAATATGAAAAAGTGCTTGTTGCCTGTCATAGCAGGGACTGAAAAGTCTGATCCAAGATATTCTTGCTAGTCCCATATTCCCAAAATCATTCAAAGTAGAGTTTCATACATAAAAATAATTTCTGATAAAAAGCAACATCTAAAAGTTGCATCCCAGTTCCTGTACTAAGATGTTCAGAAAGCTCTGAGAAGCTTCTAATTATTTGAAAACCACTACAGAGTGGATCTTTGGAGGTTCATCCATCACATCTGCCAGATTCTGTAGCTGTGACAGTATATTCTGTGATGTAGATAGGACCGTGATAAGAGCACTGTCTTATCCCATACCAACCAAAGGTCAGATTTAAGACTAATTTTCTGGAGCTACTGACTCATCAAATTTTACTGATTTACATAAAAATAAGTTCTAATAGTCTACCCACATCACTGTGTTCATCATCTCGTGTAAATAAGGGAATGCTTAATGATAAAGTGTTCACAACTGTACCCGGTAGGCTTTCATATTGTTGCATTATCACCTGAATGATAAAATTCTAAATAAAATGACCATGTATCTTCATGAAAGAATAAAAATAAAGACATTTTCATGTCACTTTCCTATTTGCTTTTTTAGCTTTTGCAGGCTGTTCGTGGGAGGGGAGGGAGCTAGCATCCAGGGAATTAACTTTGCTTATTCTGAATGAAAGCTATACCTTAAGATCATCCTGCAAACTCATAGGCATTTTTGCAGCAGTATAGCAAGTACTTGGGAGGAAAAAAACTTATTTCATAAGAGATTAGTCACAGCTATAATTCAGAAGTATATGGGCTATATGTTTTCAATTACTGGAGGGTGTAGGTGTCAAATCATTCTCCCTGGCTTTGCTGAGAAATGTTTTATGGCACTGCTTTGTTTCCAGTTGATAAGCTAGCAGCTTCTTGTGGCTGCAGGAAAGATTCCAATGACTGCTTCATCTGTATTAAACCGTTTGTCATGGGGAGTTAATAGATTAAATAGACATTTTTTTGCACTTGTATGTGGATTTAATGCAGATAATACTGTTGAAGAAAAACACTAAAATCAGAAGAATTAATGCAAAATAATTAAAAAAATATTTAGAACAAGATTATGTTAGAAAAAGCTAGATGCAATGGTATCAGTTTTAGTTAGCAGTTCACTAAAAATATTTCAGATATGAATGTAGGAGGTATTTTCTTTTTTCTTTTTTTGAAAATACTATTATTTGCATATCTGTTCCTTTTTTTTAGACATGAGGCATTTCAGAACAATGTATATGAAGAGGGGTCTTTTGTTTCTCTTTTTGTTAGGTTTAGTTTGGGTTGGCTTTTTTTCCAAGATTAAAATAATTTTTTTAAGAAATATCAAGGCTTATATTCAAAGCTTTGGTTTCAAATGTTCCTCTGTAGGAAGTTTTCTAAACCGAAGTTTCACAGCATCTTTCCAGACAGGTGTATACTCCTAGAGATTGCAAAAAGGAACTGTAATGAACTGAGGCTTGATTCCAGTGAACCAGGTAGATCTTTTCTGTATTTTAGCTACATCACTCAATCACTTCTCAGGAAGTATTAACTTATCATAAGTATAGTCTTTCTATTTATAAAAGTAGAAATTTTTAAGCACACTTAAAGGGTTGCATTTATCTTATTACCTCATCTAAGAAAACAATGTTTATTTCAAGAAAAACAGGAAGCAGCCACCTAAACGAATTTAATTAAGCTACAGTTAAACTGATTGAAGATAGTGGACCCAAACAAATAATGTACCCACACATGAAGATAATAAAGCAAAAATATCTACTCTATGAGCAGCTGGGGAGAAAAGATGGCTTTTTTTTTTGCAAGGCAAAAATTGTCCTTGTCTTCCTTGAGTCCTATAACAAACCAATGGACTGTAGCAAATGGCCATTTTACATACTTATTTTACACACACAGACACACACACAAATTATAAAAGGTTGATTTACTTTCTATACAAAATGCTTTACAAAAGTTATGCTGTACAGAAAGTATAATCAATGAAGCACATGCTGATGTGAGTTTAGAAAGACCTGCAGAACCACCTCTGCACTATCTTAAGAAAATCATCAAATGAAAACATTCTAATTAACCTGAACATTGAATAGTATTGTCTCATCCTTCTCCATGCTACCAGGAGAAATACAGCCACAGTCATTAAAAAATAATAAAAAATACACTATCCTTTCAGCAAGATTACCTTTTCAGGTCTACAGTTGTAGTTACCAATTGGGACTGAAATACTAGTAGCCATATTGGAGTTTATATACATTAAAAAGGATGTACGTAAATGTTCTATCCTTCCGTGCCCCAAAGCTACCCAGTCAACTCTCAAAACCATCTCTACCAACAAATAGAATATTAGTAGAGAAGCTAAAATCTTTGCTGCAAGTTAATACTGAAATGACACCATCATAATTGCACCAAACTATATGCACTATGTGCAGTACATACAGTACGTAAACTCTATGAAATATGTGTGATGACTGAAGGCAAAGAAAACACTTTATTCTCTGCTCTTCTTATGCTTGAGACTGTTTAACTACAGAAAGTTACAAAGTTTGCCCCATTTGCACCTATCCCCAGCGAAAATAGTCCTATATGAGAAAAGAAGCACCAAATTCAGTCCAAACAGGATTCAGGACAAACTAACTCAGGGTAGCAAGGAATACAACCTGTCAGTATCACTGTCCCTTTCTCTTCACCAAGTAGATAATAAGATACCCTAAAGAGTCAAGTAAGTAAGTATTGGTGGATACAAACTAGTAAGAAGTAATGAGTTTTTAATTAGATTTCTAGACCCATATCAGAACCTCCTTATGGAGGCAGAATTACTAAAGATACGCATTCCACTAGGAGTATGTTAATTTTGACTTTATTTTGCTACGTTTTATAGAATTAGCAACAAATTTACTTGTACCTTTCCAAATGTCTGGGCTGTGCTCTGCCACATCTCTTTGTGTTTGTGGAACTGAGAACCTCTTCAAAAGCACTGATGGCTATCACTTTAAGCTATGAAAGAACTGCATAACAGGCCAGATGTTGAAACATGCACAGGCTTATACAGCTGAGCCAATTTATCTGTTAGCTTTCCTTTTCCAATAGAGGAACAGTTTTTGTCTCTCCTGTTAAGGACCAACACAAAATACATGATTAAATATTTGCTTTCCTGCTTGTGGTTTGGCCATAGTGGTACATGAACAGATGTGTCACCTTTGTCTTGGTCTGTATGATAAGCTGTTAAGATGCTTTACAGGTCACTGCAGAGAACTATTTAACAGGTGCTACCACTCCAAATACACATACACAATCCTCAGAGATTTGCTTAGAGTTGATTCAATCTCATTCAGATGGGAATCTTTGAGGTTCACTTACAAAAGTCAGCATAAAACCCCCATGATTCTAAATTACAATGTTATAAAAATTGTGTATAATACCCTGCAACCAGCAGAGAAAACAGTATCATATGATATTTAAGCTGACAGTGTAAATGAAAGAATTTGTGCCACACAACCCCTGTTGGGGGAGCTCCATTAAAACATCCATCTAGGAACCAAAACATCTTATTTGAAACATTTGTTTAAGCAGTGAAAATATATTAACAAGCTAAATCAGCCTAATACCAAAATGCAATAAGCAGTTTGACCCCTTTCAAGATCAATTATTTTCACAAAGTAGGTTTCCATCTTCAGTATGTTGGCAGAATGTCAGCATCTGAGCAGAAGCCCAACACAGTGATCTCTGTTCCATGTTTTGAAGCATTGCATTACAATAAACACACAAGTACTCAACTGAATCAAATTACTATTTGTATTGTTGAGAGCCAGTTAGACATTGACCAAATTCTTTCCCTAAACAAGACAAAAAGAAAAAGTTCTAGAAATTGCAGAGTTATATTACAAGTTTTGTATGCTGGCTACTGAATAGTTTTGTCGCTGAAAGCACTTTTGAATGCATACTTTATCTTACAGAGAAGAAATATAAGCCAGGTGCTGGAAATACATCAAATCCTGTGCCAAGAAAAGAATACATACTGTGCCAATGAATAAAAAAAAAAAAACCAAACAAAAAAAAGCCTAGGTTTTTGGATAATAGTCAGTCAGCCTTTTCCACAGCAGTCAGATCAGGAAGGAAAAAAAAATATTGATCCTGTCATAATCAGTAGCTTCTTTATGACACACGCAGCATGTGTTTCAGAATCACTTTTATTATTCTTCTATACAGTCAAAAAATTAAAGTGTTTTAACACCTATAAACGATCATTTCACAATTTAACAGAAGCAGATATTTTTTATAAGATGTGAGTATTTCAGTGATTCATTAATTCTCCTTCACTGTTAAAGGATACAATGTTTAAAAATCAGAAAGTGTCAGTGACTAAGAAAAGAGGATGATATTATGTTATTGACCATTGTACTAGGTTCTCTAATATAACTGAAATTCAGATAGTAAGTCATTGGGGAAGAGGATGAGGCAGAGATTGTTGGTAACTTTATTTATACATGAGCTGCATGTTAAAACCAGGACTCTGGTTTACTGATGATATCTTAAGAATGGTGATTGTATTGTTTTCCCTTTTTTGTTTAAAGCTCTAACTTTCAGTTTTTAACTCTGAACAAGGGCACAACTTCTAATCAGTATGACAAAATACTCATGAAGATTTACAGAGGTCTTTATGAACAAC
This sequence comes from Phaenicophaeus curvirostris, assembly GCF_032191515.1. Classification (NCBI taxonomy): domain Eukaryota; kingdom Metazoa; phylum Chordata; class Aves; order Cuculiformes; family Cuculidae; genus Phaenicophaeus; species Phaenicophaeus curvirostris. Next base: position 53,815,671 of record NC_091392.1, read on the forward strand.
CAAGACTCTCTCTGTCTGAAACTATGAACCATTGAAGTATAAGGTAGAGATTCTGCTTCCCCTCATCACTTCCACAGACACAATAAAATTTCCAGCTGCAGTGAGAAACAGATGAAAATACTTTTAGTGAATGTATTATCTAATAAAAACGGAGTTTTCTGTTCACAAAGTACCTTCAAGCCAATTCTGATTAAAAATCTTCATTGTGTTCTGTACAGATCCCTGGAATAAATTGCCTGAAGTAATTTCAATAAAATACTATATTTTACTTCAGCTAATAAATATTAAATATTCAAGGTTTCTGATAAATCAGTGAAACATCAGTTCTTGTTTCCTTACCCTCAATGGTTCTCCATGGCTTTTAAGGATAATCACTCTTTATCTTTGTTCAGTTTTTCTATCTGCATAGAGATAATGCAGTTTCTGAGAATCATTTGAAGTATAGAAACAGTTATATCAGAAAACTGTTAGTAACGCAACTAATGCTCATGACAACTGATTTTCAGCATTTTACTAATAATTTAAAAAAAAGGAATTAAGCTTTTTTATTGTATAAAGGAACAAGTTGTTTTCATGGTGTTTCTTTAATGATGTAAGAGTCCGATCGTTTTGGCTAAAGAGAATAGCAAAAAGTAAAGCAGATCTGGTCTTAATCTCATTTCGTATGTTTAAAATGTTCTGCCTGAAGACAGAACCCATACAGAGAATTACAAAAATCTGTCTGTTCTGGCTATGAGGAAAGACAATCTGAGAAAGCAAAGCAAAATCTCATGCTAGCCTGCAGCTATGTTAGGTCCCAGAACACTGCTTGTCCACGCGGCACAGTGAGGTGTCAAGCTGAAATACAAAGTTAAGTGCCCCGAAGTGAGATAGTGCTATCAGCACAATGCTGGTGCAGCTGCACAGGGCTGACTATGGTGCCTCCAGCCTTCTATCTATCTCATTCAAAGCTGTATCTGGCTGCAGTACAATGATATGTTAAACTGTCTGCACGGCTTTTGGTGACAGATCAAAAATAGTGTGGCTAAATGATGTTAAGTGCTAGTCCAGTCTGCTTTTATTATGCCGTTTCAGATATGTTCAAGCACCCTGATGAACTGAGCTTTTATCAACAGCTTCATGGCAGATCGTGTTTTGTCTGTTCTCTTATAAGGAATGCAAAAACCATAAAAGCTGGCCTAAATTTGATATCATGTATTCTGGGTAATTTCACAAAATAGAAGTGTTGCCCAAGCCCATCTGGATCAAACTCGTTATTCATGCCTACCTGTAACACACAGGTCTGATGGGGCACACATGACACAAGGATGTCTGAATAGATTTTTAATTTGTAATATAGATGTACAGAAAATGACAACAAGAAAAACCCCAAACCACAGAGATCTGCACAACATTTCCTTACTTACCTAGAATCCAGTGGATTGCTCACTACTGCTCTTTATTGCTGTTACATAGATGTAGAAAGGGAAACTCTGATTGCATTAAGATGGTCAATTACTAATATCACTGATAAAAAAGTAACAAACGTGTTTATGACTGCCTCTAAATTGCCAATATCCAGGGGGTTTCCAAACATTCAGTATTTAATTGCTCTCTATAACGTTGCTCTCTATAACTACCTGAAAGGAGGTTGTAGAGAGGAGGGCGATGGCCTCTTCTCCCACGTGATGGGGGACAGGACAAGAGGGAATGGCCTCAAGCTCCGCCAGGGGAGATTTAGGCTGGGCATTAGGAAAAAATTCTTCACAGAAAGGGTCATTGGGCACTGGAACAGGCTGCCCAGGGAGGTGGTTGAGTCACCTTCCCTGGAGGTGTTTAAGGGATGTGTGGATGAGGTGCTAAGGGGCATGGTTTAGTGTTTGATAGGAATGGTTGGACTCAATGATCCGGTGGGTCTCTTCCAACCTGGTTATTCTATGATTCTATGATTCTAATGTTTTAAATCTCCTACCTGGAAAACAAGTGAAGATGAAAGAGTCTTATGTTTCATTACATCTTTTTTCCTAATATATTTACATATGTTTATATAAAATAGCACATATCTCATATTCATACATAACTATGTGTATGTATATTAAAAATGTATTTTTTAATTTAATCTTCATGGTTTTGGAGAAAGTTTACAAACATCATTTTGGTTGACTCTGAAAAGTCAAAACTTGAAAAAAATAAACAGAACAAAATGGTTTAAAAGATCACTGAACATCTCGTCTTGGCAGCTGCCATAATCCACAGTTTTGTATATACTCTTACCAAAAGTTCAGTCATTTACGAATAATAAACATGTGATTTAATAAAGTCATTGTCTTTCCTGCTGTATTTGTCAGATACACTGTTCCTAAACCTATTTGTCTTGTCTCTAGATAAAACAACAGATATAATGAGAAGTACACTGCAGTTTTACTTTATTTTATTTGTTTTACTGAAATTAGAAATATAGCTAAAGAGCTTTAGAGCTTTTTTTGGCAATATCCCTTGACTTCTTGAGGATTTCGTTTCTCATGTTAGTAGGCTGGAAAGGATAGGTAAGTCAGATATAAAGCACTTACAGTCCTGTAGGTGTAGGACTTAACCCTGTTAATTGACTATTTAAAAAAAAAATTAAAAGTAAAAAAATAAACCTAAAAGACAGAGAGTTTTGGGGTTTTTTTATTGTCTCTCAGTTATTTCCATACTACCTCTGCTTAGTTCTCAGCTTAAATGTAAAAAAGCTGGGCAATTCTCTCTAACTGTTCCATTCTCAGACTCTTCCTAGACTCTGAAAGTGAAGTTTTCTCTGGCTCACACGCCTTCTACAGACTCTGCAATCTGACTTTTGTTAGGAATTTGGTTAATGATGTGCCAGCTGGAACCAAGCCCTGTTCATTCCCCCAACTACATTGATTCTGCAGTGCAACAAAAGTCAGAAGTAACTGCAATTTTCTCTACCAAAGAGTCTAAGCACAGGAACAGATAAAGTAACATGTGTCTCGGAAAACCATTCTTACCTTTCTGACTCAGCTGCTCTAGAATGCCTAGTCACCCTGGATAAATCCCTCCACTTACCCTTGCTGTTATTCCTACACCCATAATATGAAATAGTTCCTCAAGTAGATGATCTAAAATAGGCCAGAGACTGCATAATAATTACTTGATGTAAAGGTAGTCTGCAAAGGGATAGCTATATGCAGCCTGGCCTTCTTTTAAGTTAAAAAGCATGAGTACAAACATTTAAGAATACAATAAAGCTAAATGTATTTTCTTATAAATTATGCACTCTAACTGGGAGAAAAGGGAACCCTAAATAGCTAATCACCCTGAGATGAAGTTAATTAACATAAACAATGAAGCTGAGGACCTGTATTGCTCAGGAGCATTAACAGTTGTTTACTATTTCAATAAAACTATTTTAGCAGTTACTGGACCAAAGCACAATATTGAAATTTTATATTCTATAGGAAGTTATTTGGTAGTATCATAACTGACTGTAAAATTTCCTAATGAAAATTGATTTAAAAGCAGGCAAAATATTAAACTGAGGAGAAAAAGTGAAAAAAAATTAAATGAAAAAAGATAAAATGGAACTGGAAACAAAAGAAGAAAGACAAATGTTTATTGCTATGCCATTCATACTGGGCCACCAATGCTTATGTACTAGCTACATACAGTATGTTAATGTGTAAAAAATCATTTTTCCTGCTTCACTAAGAATGGACAAAAGATTTCACAATTTCTTTGTACATAGGTGTCTCATGCCTTTCTTCATCTTGTGACTAAACAAAATTACATTTAAACTCTCTGCTAAAATCCCTAAAATATTAAGTTTCTAATTGTCCTCATGACATGGAATCTTTTTGTGTTATCCACAATAGTTCCCGCAAAGTTCAGAAGCTAGACATCAAGGTAGGAAGAGGTGAAGTAGAGGATGTCTTGGTGCCTTTTAAATTGTTGATATTCTTTCCAAAGGCTTGCATTAGCTCACAAGGATGGTCCTTTATTAAAAAACTGATTCTACAGCAAGCAAACGGAAAAGAGATAATTCTGAAAGGGACTGCCTCTGAATGCTCTGACATATAATTTGGCTCACAGAGGAAAGACTCTTCCTCATTTCAGGTCTAAGCTATTTCATCAAGGTGGCAAAACTGGGAGCAGGTACCATATAGTCTCCAGGAGGAAATGTGTGAACATGAGTACGCAATCTGAGTGTTTTCTTTGGCCTCATGACTGACATCTACTTACCATTGAATCTAATTTACAAAGGGCAAAAATTTTCTGCTACCCCAAAGAGTTAAAGGGATAGTGAAAAATAAGAGGTTCTCATTTTTTTACAGCCATTAATTTTCCTCCTTAGCTCCTGGTTGTTTTGAAGTATTGCTTTTCTGTTTACTTTTATTTTCGTCATTCTGCTGAGCTTCTCCAAATTTCCAATACTTCTGACAGGGATTACATTTAAACCCTACTTGCTAATTTATTATGCAGTGGAGGGCTTTATTGTGGTAAGAAAAAAAAAAGAATCTGTATGAAGATTTTACCAACTTACTTTAAAAAAAAAGCTATTGAAAATGACTGCATAGAGCATAAAATCAAATCTTCTATTTATGACAGAAATGTAATCTCGCAGGTACAAAATTTACAAAGAGTTCATTTTGCTAGTAATATTTTAACTCTTCCTTTCTTAATTTAATCGTATTTTTTCACTTCTGATTTCTGACTAGCTCATAATAATTGATTTCTTGAGAGAGGCCTTAAATTTATAATATATTTTAATAATTTCTTGTAAAGAGATTGCGAGGATAAAAGTTTATGCATACTGTTTCTTTATGTCTTGATAAGAAAGGGTAATAGAGGACAGCTATGAATTCCTTAGATGCTATTCCGTCATGTGGTGGTTGCAAAGTCATTATGTGGTAGTAAACAGCCTGTATTACTACAAGAACAACAGAGATATTGCTACAAGGTTCATTCAGTACCATTCCTACTGCTCTGTACCTATCATGACTGCAGTACCTTTCATTTATGACACACGAAGGAAGCTTAAACTAAAGGGATGAAATATGAAAGGAAGTGTCTTCTGGTGTTCAAATCTGAACCAAGCATGTCTTTACTCCAACTAGACAGCTGCGTAAGTGTCTATGTGCATGTTTGTGCATTGAAAAGGTCAACATTTCTTAAGAAATAAGTATATTTGACTGAAGTCTGAGTTAAACTCGCGAGTGAGAATGGTGGAAAATACCCATGATTCTTTGTAAATATATTTGCATTGGAAAAAAAAAAGAGAAATATAGATCAGCAGTCTCTGAGCCAGAAGAGATGCAATTGACAAGCAGCTCCTAAATTCAAATCTAGAAACAATACAGTCTTATTTGAAGAAAATGCAGCTGAACTAGCACACTCTGCCTTTATAGTGCAGCTGTACTACTCACCTAGCTAACTCTTTCAGCCACAAATGACTCACTCCATCCACAGGGGAGGTACACACATACTCATTTCTGCATTTCCTTGATTAGTCCTGGTCAAACCATCTCAGATGACCTTGCACCTGCGGGTATACGCACAACTGTAGAAAATAGTTGCCAAGTCCTCTGCTATCCATGGAGCTATGTGGAATGAAATCTTGCACTGGAATGTTTGCATTCTCTGATTAAGGCTTTTCTTCTACTATAGTGCTGTAGGAATAAAGCAGAATGTACATTGTCCTCTCAGACCAAGAGCAGGAGCAGCCACCAGGAATGCTCCAGGCCTTTTACTTCAGTTCCACAGGACTCAATTCTAAAAATGTAAATTGACATACATAAAAATGTGAAACATAAGAAAAAGAATCTATTAAAAAGCATATCTGAAGACTTCAAATGAAATATTTCAATAAGCCCCCTGTATAAGTTTAAAAAAGTAATTAAATCATGCTTCTTCAGACAGGCTGAATCCACAGGATGACTAATAGCAGATACTTACTATTAGCTTAGCAGTTTAAATAACTGAAGCTTTAGTACATTTTCTGAAGTCCTATTTTATTGTAAGCAATATGGCATACAAAGATTTATATTGAGAAATTACCACTGTTATTGCAAAACTAAACACTGTAATATTATGTATTTTAAATAATGTAGATTCCTTATAATGACTTTCAGGTTTTCATTATTATTTCCAGTATATCAGAGGCTTAGAAACAACAATATACTCTAGAGGCAATCAGGCGAAAACGTGGCATTTGTTCTTTAGCTAAATACAATCTCTGGCTGCCTCCTTGTCACCTTTGAGGTATAAATCCTCGTGAGGCCTCAGTCAGGTGTTCCAATAGGTCAGCCTAGTGGGATGCTTGTTCTGATTATCCTGATTCATTTTCAGTGCAAACTGCTGATATGTAGGTGTAATAATATACCAGTAGAGAGTATTGAAGAAAATCTGGCCTTTATATAATCAGACATGTTATAAAGAACTGCAGTTATGTAATCATTCTAGTAAACAAAAACTAAGCTTTCTTTTGTGTGCTACCAAAGCACGGGTAATTTGCTACACATTGTGTTCAACTGATTTATTCCTTTGCTTTGCTGATTACATATGAATATATTAATAATCAAAGTTTGTAGAATTCAAACAACTGTGGTAAGGATTGAGGGGTTTTCAGCACGCCTTTGTAGTGCAGGTGTAATTTATACAGCGAGATCAGATTTGCTGGTATTATTTCTTCTATCTCCTTAGATGCATAAAGCTACAGCAACAGAGGTCATTCATGTGATAGATATATCATAATGAATATGCAGTTTCTTCCACAAAAACACTTTTTAAGAGTCAAGTTCCTAACCAGTATTTCCACAGAGGAAATATTTCTAGTTTAAGTGCTGTCACAATTCTAGTCACTACACTTTTCCAGACAAATATATTTTTCAAGGAAACATGACTACCCACCCCGTGGATTCCCAACAGTAGGAGTATCAAAATTCCTGAATAATTAAGGGAAATGACTGGTAAAAAAAAGGTCCATTCCCATGGTAAGTAGGTCTAAGAAACTGAAACCCTTCAAGAAATGGCTGGGATTAATGGTGCAATAACCAAAGCTATGAGAGTAGCCCTCCCCAAAAATAACTTGCAGTGCCCAGTGTACACAGCATGCCTCACCTGCATTTAGTTAAAGGGTATATTTACTATATTTACTAAGAATCAATCACTATTACTACTGTACACACTAAAAACTTTCCTTTCTCCCTTCCCTTCCCTTCCCTTCCCTTCCCTTCCCTTCCCTTCCCTTCCCTTCCCTTCCCTTCCCTTCCCTTCCCTTCCCTTCCCTTCCCTTCCCTTCCCTTCCCTTCCCTTCCCTTCCCTTCCCTTCCCTTCCCTTCCCTTCCCTTCCCTTCCCTTCCCTTCCCTTCCCTTCCCTTCCCTTCCCTTCCCTTCCCTTCCCTTCCCTTCCCTTCCCTTCCCTTCCCTTCCCTTCCCTTCCCTTCCCTTCCCTTCCCTTCCCTTCCCTTCCCTTCCCTTCCCTTCCCTTCCCTTCCCTTCCCTTCCCTTCCCTTCCCTTCCCTTCCCTTCCCTTCCCTTCCCTTCCCTTCCCTTCCCTTCCCTTCCCTTCCCTTCCCTTCCCTTCCCTTCCCTTCCCTTCCCTTCCCTTCCCTTCCCTTCCCTTCCCTTCCCTTCCCTTCCCTTCCCTTCCCTTCCCTTCCCTTCCCTTCCCTTCCCTTCCCTGTTTCTATGTTAGCTTCTGTTGGTCTCTTATTTTGTTGCACATCTCTGGAGATTTTCCTACCTATGTGCTACCATCCAGCTAGAGGCTGCCAAGAGTGCACTATTTAGGGTAATAAGGTAACCAATATAAGTTGCATTTTGCCACTGAGACTATAGCGAGCTATAAAAACAAAACTATTTAAAAATATGGACCTTCTTTTCCTTCCCCACCTATTGCATTTTTTTATTCCCTAGTTAAAATATTTAAGTTGCTGTGCAGAAGCTAGATTTTTCTCTGGAATTTGGACTTTTCTCTGGACAGAGACAATATTGTCTTTTGTCTCTGAAGTACCTACAATGTTATTGCATTCTTTTCCTCCACCTAATGCAAACAAAACAACCATATGTCTTGATGGTAGAACATTACAAAAAAAACCACTACCATAGGTGATGAGAGGGAGCATATTAGATTTCACAGAAATGATTGATCAATCCTGCTTTTTAATTGACTTGAGTAGTTATTTGCCATCACTTACAGAAGATATAAAATCAATTGAGATTTTTATGAAATGTACAGATGTCAAATGAACACATGCATGCAGTATAATAACAAGTATGATAATGCTAATAAGTCTCTTGCAAAAGGCTGTGCAGCAACCTCCCTTACAAATTATCATTATACTAAAAGATAAGGAGCTTTTTCAGCAATAATACAGAAAACAGCAAGTAGAATTGGGATATTAATTTTCGTATAGTACACCTGCTTCATGAAATGACTTTTTTGTGCAGATAATATCTTTTACATGCACCAAATATGGGAAGGGGATCTGAAAGTGATAGCAAGGCCTCCCTTACAAGAGATACAATCCCTCAAACAAGCAGAGCAGATGTGGTGATAACTTGTTCAGATGAGGGATATTTATTAAAACCAATGTGTGAGTTCTCTTACAGTTCATGACATTTTGAATCATACCATTTGACTTCTGGCATTAAAAAAAACCTGAAGATTTCTAGAAGAATATACCCCTTGGGCAATTTCCACCATTTACTGCTGTTATGCTGTACAAGAATTATATTTCTGTCATCTTTACCACTTCTCTCCATAGATAAATATTTCCTGGATGGACTATACCTCCCACCACAGAGCTGCTGTGTTTGCTGAACTGCTGCAGACTGCCACAGGTATCTCCAGACATGATGCTTTAGTAGAAATGTTATTTATCAGTAAAAGCCAGCATACAGAGGAGACAACTGTAGCTATCATGAGAAATGATGGTAAAACTTCATGATCAAGTTGTTGTCAGAAACATAAGCTTTTCTTATTATAGTTTTGAATAAATAAGAGGCATTTTAATCACAAAGATTTTTTAAATAGATTTTAATTTTCTTCACAGTTATAAAAATATGACATACACGTCTCACCTAGTTAAAACACTACTTTCCATCGAAGGCATTTTATGAACCAATTTATCAAGTGATACTTAAAAGAAATAATAACATATTTCATTTCTGCCTATTATTATAGCCAAAATTTTCACATCTGCCCAGAGCATAACAGAATAGGGTTAACATCAGTATACATGGGGCTGGGCAACTCTCTGACTATTCTCATACCAGAGAAAAAAATCACAGTAGATGAGCATATTGTGAAAAGATACAGTTTCCACAGCCAACCTATTTGACGGACATATCAAGTTTTGCCATTGCAACAGTATTGCATGCTTGTGAAAATTCTTCAGAACAGAAAGAAGAATGGAGCAGTTAGTAAAGCACAAAAGAGAGAGGAGAAGATCACAGCTGTGCTGCACCCCTCAGTGTGGTTTATGTGGGTATGTAAATGCAATCAGACCCAGATCACACACTGGGTGAATCCAGGCCTCTGAATTATTTATTAATAATTCTGTACTTTGCAGAATTATATTCTAACTAGGCTTGTCATTATAGAACAGCTGAATACTAGATCTAATTTTGATTTATTCTCTTATACAAGGGTAAATTTCGTAGTAACACTTGCAACACTGTTTCCATCTTATCTTTCTAGTTCTTTGAATTCTGTCTTGAATGTTTTCAGTGTTCAGATAATAGAGAGGAATAAATCAAGTTATTACCTTGCTGAATGAGACTGACGAGACTCATCAAATAATAACTAAGTACTGTAGGCAATATGCAGCTTAATTCTGATTTCTTTAAGTCCATCTGACATTAATATTAATTTCTCAGCTATTGTCAAAATTCGGGGTCAAGTACAAGAGGATGGGAACATTACCCTGGTAGTGAATGTACACTGTTAGGTAAGCTGAGTTCAGTTTCAAGATAACTCTAAACTATCCTTTGGAAGAAGAGATACACACTGAAAGAATTAAAATATTGCAATTACACACCTTTTTTGTTACATAGAGTCAGAGTCATGACTAACATCATCTATGCTTAATATTAACCAAACCTTCCCCTAAAACACTTCCATTTTGTTTTGCTGAACTTGAACCACTCAAGCTGATAATTCCACTCAGGATGACTGTCTCTCAGCTTAAACATCTTTAAAGAAGTCATTTAAACTGTTCAGATGTTTCTGAAAACATGGTCAAAGAAGAAAAATGTTTGGTTTGACCTTACTGAAAAGGTCAACACAATTGTTTTGTGAAGTACAAAGATACAGTACAGTATCTCTTTTTCATAGCATGCTCTGAAACCACTCATACTAAGCCCTCTCCTAGGGAAATCAGACTAAAATTTGAATCAGTTGCATATCTCTGAAAACTGCATTTTTTTCACATTTTCAAAATAAAGATAAAATTTGACAGCTGAATTCCCAAAGACAACATTTACACTTTTCTAAATATCCATTCCAGGGTAGAAGGTACCAAACAGGAATATGTATAAACTTCTTCCTCTTAATTTCAAGAGCTAATTATGACTTCAAAGGTGGAAAATGTGTGCACTGAATCTAAGTAAATATCGGACCTATAATGCAAAGTATTATAGGACATAAATGAAGAGGTTAATATTTCACAGATAAGTGCAGTTATGGAGTTAACTGTCTTAAGGGTTAATGATTACTGAATGATAATTTTTCTTCTTTGATGTTTTTCCTTACTTGGTTATACTTATTTTAATACAGTAATATATCACCAGCATAGAATAACCAGGTTAGAAGAGACCCACTGGATCATCGAGTCCAACCATTCCTATCAAACACTAAACCATGCCCCCCAGCACCTCGTCCACCTGTGCCTTAAACACCTCCAGGGAAGGTGAATCAACCACCTCCCTGGGCAGCCTGTTCCAGTGCCCAATGACCCTTTCTGTGAAGAATTTTTTCCTAATGTCCAGCCTAAACCTCCCCTGGCGGAGCTTGAGGCCATTCCCTCTTGTCCTGTCCCCCATCACGTGGGAGAAGAGGCCAGCACCCTCTTCTCTACAACCTCCTTTCAGGTAGCTATAGAGAGCAATGAGGTCTCCCCTCAGCCTCCTCTTCTCCAGGCTAAACAACCCCAGCTCTCTCAGACGCTCCTCATAAGGCCTGTTCTCCAGCCCCTTCACCAGCTTTGTTGCTCTTCTCTGGACTCGCTCCAGAGCCTCAACATCCTTCTAGTGGTGAGGGGCCCAGAACTGAACACAGGATTCGAGGAGCGGTCTCACCAGTGCTGAGTACAGAGGGAGAATAACCTCCCTGGACCTGCTGGTCACGCCGTTTCTGATACAAGCCAAGATGCCATTGGCCTTCTTGGCCACCTGGGCACACTGCTGGCTCATGTTCAGTTGGCTGTCAACCAACACCCCCAGGTCCCTCTCCTCCAGGCAGCTTTCTAGACAGACTTCTCCTAGTCTGTAGCACTGCACAGGGTTGTTGTGCCCCAAATGCAGGACCCAGCCCTTGGCCTTGTTAAACCTCATCGCATTGACTCAGCCCAGCGGTCCAGCCTGTCCAGATCCCTTTGCAGAGCCTCCCTACCCTCCAGCAGATCAACACTTCCACCCAGCTTAGTGTCATCCGCAAACTTGCTAAGGGTGCACTCAATGCCTTCATCCAGGTCATTGATGAAGACATTGAACAGGGCTGGACCCAGCACTGAGCCCTGGGGAACCCCACTTGTCACTGGCCTCCAGGTGGATTTAACACCATTTCCCACCACTCTCTGGGCCCGGCCATGCAACCAGTTTTCCACCCAGGAGAGTGTGCGCCTCTCCAGCCCAGAGGCTGACAGTTTCTCAAGCAGAATGCTGTGAGAAACTGTGTCAAAGGCTTTACTGAAGTCCAGGAAGACCACATCCACAGCCTTTCCCTCATCCAGCAGCCGAGTCACTTGGTCATAGAAGGTGATCAGGTTAGTTTGGCGAGACCTGCCTTTTGTGAACCCGTGTTGACTGGGCCTGATCACCCGGTTCTCTTGCATGTGCTTCATGATAGCACTCAAGATCACCTGCTCCATGACTTTCCCTGGCACTGAGGTCAGACTGACAGGTCTGTAGTTTCCTGGGTCCTCCCTGCGACCCTTCTTGTAGATGGGCACAACATCAGCCAGCCTCCAGTCCAGTGGGACTTCCCCAGTCTTCCAGGACTGTTGGAAGATGATGGAAAGGGGTTTGGCCAGCACATCCGCCAGCTCCTTCAATACCTTTGGATGAATTCCATCCGGCCCCATAGACTTGTGGGTGTCTAGTTGGGCTAGCAAGGCTCTGACCACCTCCTCTTGGATCACGGGAGCCTCATTTTGCTCCTCTAGCTCCTGAGTTTGTACACAGACGGAACAACTTTCTTTACAATTAAAGACTGAGGCAAAGAAGGCATTAAGTACCTCAGCCTTTTCCTCATCCCCTGTCACTGTTGTTCCTTCTGTGTCCCATAGGTACTGTATGGTCTCCCTAGTCCTCCTTTTATTATTTATATATTTATAGAAAGATTTTTTGTTATCTTTCACAGAATTTGCCAATCTGATTTCTAGCTGAGCCTTAGCCCTTCTGATTTTTTCTCTACACAATCTCACTTCCCTCCTGTAGTCCACCCAAGAGGCCTGTCCCCTCTTCCAGAGCCCATAAACGTTTCTCTTCTTCCTCATATCACTCAAGATCTCTCTGTTCAACCAAGCTGATTTTCTCCCCTGCCAGCTTTTTTTCCGGAACATGGGGATGGCTTTCTCCTGAGCTGCTAGGATTTCCTTTTTGAAGAGCTCCCTGCCCTCATGGGCTCCCTTGCCCTTAAGTACTGTCTCCCATGAGACTTTGCCAACCAGCCTTCTGAAGAGTTCAGAGTCTGCCCTCTGGAAATTTAATGCTACTGTCCTACTAACCACCCTCTTCACTTCACCTAGAACAGAAAACCCTATCAACTCATGATCACTTTGTCCTGGGCGTCCACCTGCTGCCACATCCCCCACAAGGCCTTCTCTGTTCACAAACAGCAGGTCCAGGAGGGCACCCTCCCTTGTTGGTTCATTCACCAGCTGTGCAAGGAAGTTGTCTTCCATGCACTCCAGGAACCTCCTTGACTGCTTCCTTTCTGCTCTATTGTACTTCCAGCAGATATCAGGAAGATTGAAGTCTCCCACAAGAATGAGAGGCATCTATCTAGAGATTAACCCCAGCTGTTTATAGAAGAGCTCATCAGCTGCTTCTCCTTGGCTGGGTGGTCTGTAACAGACTCCCATCACAAAATCTACCTTCTGGTGGGCTCCTCTGATTTTAACCCACAGGCACTCAATCTCCTCATCACCACAATCCATCTCAACAGTGTCCATATGTATGCATGTTATACATACACACACATATGTATATCAAAATTGTTATTATCGATGGCAAAACATAAAATAATAACTTATATCTTTATGGCAGTGACAAAAAACAGCAATAAACAAACAAGCAAAAGAATGAGATGAAAAGAAGCTAAGAGGAAGAAGGAAGAATTAATTCCATTCTGCAATCTTCTCTCTTGGAATTTTCTCTTGGGGATGAAAAGTGGGTTTTATTTGCACCAGAATGATGTCAGTTGTATAATGTTGATCACAGTTCCATTGTTCTATCAGCAGCAGCTACACCAAGAAAACATAGAAATGAAATGAACTGAATTTAGTTAAAAGAGAAATTCCAATAGCTTGAAAATTAGGGTCACCTAAATTAATAAGAAGGATGTTTATCTAACTTCCTACATATTACATTTCTTCTTTTCTTTTTCACTTAGGATTGCTCTATAATCAATTAATCACTTTGTTCTTTTACTCTCACTCTATATTATTCTACTAGATATAATAATTCTTCTTTAAAATCTTTTCTTGCTATTACATTTCTTAAAAAGACCATAATAGAATCAATGTATGAGGGGTATCTGAATTCCATTACAACAAGCAATATTCCATAGGCCATTTACCAGAAGAAATAGAGATTAATGCTGTTTAATTTCCTTTATAATTTCTAGTAACTATTTTATTTTATTTTTGGAACATAAATCTTTAGTTTCTACACAGAACACACAACTAATAGGAGACGTCATTCTTATCATGGCAAGACCTATGCTTATTTAGGATTTTGAATGTACATCTGAACAGTGAGATATGTGTTGGAAAAGCTTCTGTGTGGTCTAATTTTCCACATGTCCTGCATAAAGCATTTCAGAGGTTTGGTATTGAAGTGTGTGGTTAATGATGAAATGGCTTTCCCTTGAACTTTCATCAAAAGGTTTTATAAGAATGAGAATTTAAGGGGTAATTATCCAGCACTGTTTAACATTTCTTCATTTTCATTGTCCAGTAAATGTAAAAGAATGTGAGGAATGTGAGTGGAAAGATTGGGCTATTAGAACATAAGACTTCATTACGAACTGCAGAAGTATCTGTTCTTTCACTTTCATCCTTAGGTGTCCCTCGTAAGAAAAAAGAAGTTCCTGGCATGCAAGAGGCATAACTCAGCCCTCAACAAATTGGGCAATGGCTAGGCAACATTTTGTGTTATGTTTGCAGATGTGCAAGGTAATTAGAAACTACTGATGGCAAAATTATGTGGCCATATATTTTGGTGAAAAAAATCTGCTATCACGATGCCAATAATATCCATGATGTGGTTTTGGTTATGTCAACAGATAAATAATTCTATTACATTAATTTCTGTTCTTGATTGCAACAATGGAGAGAAGATGAAAGAAAAATCCTTTTGTCATCTGATGATTTGTCTGTGTTGGTGGTAGACACCACTGTAACAACAGTTTCTGAAGCATGGATGATTCCTAGGGCAGTTATATTCTAGGAGGGAACAGATGTCCAGTTAAAAAAGAAATCTTTCAAATTACATGAGAATTTAATTTCTAAGACTACCACTTACTCTGAATTCACTAGAGTCCTTTGCTAAGTTAAGTTTAGTGTGCTGCAAAGAAGAATGAAAGACTGGAGAAAATATTTTCCTTTTTTCCTGGTTAAAACAAAAATATTTTCTTAGACCTGTAGTCAAAAGAAGGTGAGATCATATGATAAACGCTTTTGTACTAAGTTACATTGATAGAAATATTTATATACTAGTTCAGCAACTTTTAACAACAGAAGTGTTATTTAAAGGAACCAGTTGGAATATCTTAAAAATTATTCTAGTTTGAGTTGACTGATCATTTTAGTCAGAAACTATATTTTAAAAGTCTGCTCATTTTTTTTAGTTGGAATATCTCTTTTTTAGTGAACATTTATGAAAAATGAGATATTCACTGTTAATATACCTAGTGTAATTTGTATTCTGAATGACAGAATGGGTCTTCTTTGTAAACTAGGAAATATATATAGACTTTAACTCTGGTAAGCTTACCACATACATGAATGGTCAAATCATTTCTTTGTTTGGTTGTGCTTTATATTTCCCATCAACAATTCATTCTTGATTATTGATTAGATTAATGAAAGTCATTACCAAATGGTGAAGGTGTTCACAGTAGGCATCTCAGGATCCACTACAAATTAATTGTAAGTGAGTAGGATGAACCTAGAATAGTTACAGGGCTGAAACTTATAACTGAGTTATTAAAGCAATCATCTTGTTTTTTCTTTGTTTTAATTTCGGCAAGTTTTGTAAGGAAGGAAAATCACTTCCTAGGCTACTCTGGTCAAAACTTTAGTTTTAATTTGGTGGAAACAGTACTACACAAAACCACATGAGAGTTAATTCAAGCAAGAGCCCTAGGCTATATTCCTTCTACTTATGCAAATGCTGAGAAAATGAAATATTCTAGTAATTTTACTGCTTTTTATTTCAGTTTCTCAGCTTCACATTATTATCATTTGAAAATATATTGAAAATACTCCCACGAGAAAGATCAGAAATTTCTTGGAGGAATCCACAACGCTTGGAACAAAGATGATTTTTGCACTGGAACTATTTGAAATGTAAAACTGCATGGTTTTGCATGTTTTGAACAGAAACATGAATGTCTTTCAGAAAAGGAAAATCCCAATTAACTAAAGTAACTCTGGAATATGTCCATTTACACCTCACTCCATTTATATATTTCAATGGGAAAGCTAACAAACCACTACTCCACAAAGAGAATAAGTTTGTTTTTTGGAAATACAATAAAAAAATCACTAACATTAATAACATACATTGATTGAAACTTTTACATTTTCAGACTTAGCTATGCAACATAGTATCATTTGCAGCTGCAACAATGGCCCAGACCTGCTTTGTGGATGGGAATGCAAATGCCTACTTAGTTTCCGAGAAAGAATTTCCCTGGAAGACAAAAAGTAGGAAATGAATACATGCTATCAGCCTTTGATAACCAGCCTGAAGGAGGCAGGACCCTCTTCACAGTGCTTTCTTCACATGTAGCAAGTACATAAACTTGCCTATTTCTTTAATTTGTCATATTACCACTACTGAACCTTTCACATTCCTTGATATTGCTTGTTAGTTATAACCCTGTGGAAATAGTTAAGAGTGCCATGTGTGTCTTCCCATGGATTTTGGCAAAGTAGTCTGCCTTCTTTTTATCCATCTCATGTAAGGTACAGGGAAACTCATTATTCCTTCCCATTACCCTCCCTTCTCAAAGTGTAATAGACATGAAATGGAGAAATAGAGCTGAGCTTTTAGCAGACAACACTTAAATATTTTGACAGCATGATTGTGCTGGGATTATATTCAAACCATATTGATTGCAGTGGTTTGGCAAGCACAGGAAGCTATACTGTCCGAAGCATAAAATGATGTGATAATTATATCTGTTTCATGGCTTTCCCAAGAAAAGAAGGCCAATAAAAATCCATGTCCTTTTTAATGTTGATATAGCCAAAAAAGCTTCTAGATCAGCTCTACATAAGGCACAGTGAGGAAAGAAATCTTCTCTTCATAGTAAAAAAGTTAATATTTCAAAGCAGGCACTATTCCTTTAAATTAGATTACTTGAGTTAGATTTTAGGTTCAATAGTGCATCTCCATGAGGCCACCATAGAACAGGTAGGATACTTGCTTAGAAACACACTCCTGGACTGTTGAGGAATTACTATATTTCAACCAGGGAAAAAGGAAACAAAAAGGAGAGTAAGGAGAGGAGGAAGAGAGGGAGAGTTTATCACAAATACAATATTTTTGTGTTTAATAAGACATAATTTTCGTATATTCCAGAGAACCTAAGATGCTCAAAACTATTTCTTGAGAAAAAATATTTTTTCTCCTCTATCCTTCCTATTTTGTTTCTCAAGAAAAAATCCTATACAGGATATTTTTAGTGTCATACTATCCGTCTTAACCTTTAGAGATGCTTACACTCTCTCAGTGACCCCATTTAGCCTGCTTTTTAACTCTTGTCACCTCCTGCAAAAAACAGCTGGTAGGTTCATTTGCACAGTAATAAATGCTGTCCCCCAGCATGCAAGAGCCTGATTGAAAGAAATTACCTCTGAACAGTGCTTGTTAACTATGATTGACTTATCAATATGACACACACTTATATTTTCAGACCTGTCCACCCCCAGTTCCAGACAGAAAGATATTTTAGAGGCACTGAATATAAATTCTCTCTGTAAAGGTTGCTATGAGTCTTTATGTGTCTCAGCATTATCATTTACCTCTTATTTGCCTTTCACTTTTTTTGCTATAAATCAGTACGTAATGCAAGAAACATCCTGTTATTCCCAAGCTGCCTCCATCTTAAAAGGTGTTTTAACTGCACTTTTAAAATGAGCAAATCTGGGTTTTGTTGTTGTCAGTTTTGTTTTAATGCACCAAGTTTAAAACCAATCCAAGTATTGATCAGTCAATAAGTGAAATACATGACAGGGTGGTTACCCATTTTGCTTTAGTATTGCTTGGTTGATGACATTGATAAATAGTCAAACAGAATTAGGGTGCCCATAACTGTTCTGTTCAAAGTCTGTGTAATATGATGACAATATTTTATTCGAGAAATCTATGTAAGACAGTCACAGACATAGCCTTACAATGAATGGCAACCGTTCAAATTGCTCTTAAAATAGCACAGCTTGTTTACCTGTAGGCAACTACGCCTTGTATTTGGGAAGCAGCATTAATGAGCTTGATGATAAACTTATATCACATAACGTACCATCCCTGCACCCAGCGGTCTTCTCTTTCAGCTGAAATGTATTGTCAATTTCAGCTGAAATGCTGAAACTGAGAAAGCTACTCTGCTTTCACGTGTTACTGCAAGGAGAGCTCTTTGCTCATTACTTATTTCTGATCCTGAGAACCCATTAAATCCCAACAGCAGGGCTGGGGGAGGGGGAAGTGTGTTGTAAAATGTTACAGGTGTAGTTGCTTGAGTGAGAGTTAACATTTAAAACAGCCAGGATACATATTCAGGAGGAGTTGAGGAATTCCCACTTTGCTTCTCTTACATTTATGTGCAGGTGGTAAGATCCAAAGTTCTCACTCAGTTACCACCTAATCTCAAAGCCATTCCAGGTACTTCTTTTTTTTTTTTTGCTTCTATTTAGCCTCTCTCAGGGCCTGAAAGCCAGTCTGCCCCGATAACTGGCATGCTCAAAGCATTAACTGCTTTTCACAAGACCTCTGAAGGGGAAGCTACTGTTCCCACTTGTGCTTTGTTTTACTCAGTGGTACAGTGCATAGAAAATGCTTGCCTCAGACTAAAGGACTGTGAGCTCAGATTCCCAGAAGGTTTCCCTCAGCATTGTGCCAGAGGCTGTACAGGGCAGGATGCAGAGCAAGGTTTTAGTTCTGTGCTGGAACTATTACTTTCTGCTGAGAATGACTGGAGATCTGGTAGGTTTTTCTTTGGGACATTCACCTACTTCACTACAAGCCCTGGTTCCTGTTCAGTGGAAAGTTTATGTGTTTTTTTCCAATCACCATTTAATGGAAAATTCACAGTCCCTGAATCACAGCCTGGAAAGCTCCCCTCTAGCTGGAAAGCCAATCCCCAGCCGCTCACATGTGCACTGTTGCTTATTTTTGTCCCTTCTCTCCTGTTTAGAGAGGTATAGATTTTTGACACACAGTGGAAAACATTCAACAAAAAGACAAGTGATCTCCTTTTATGCAGTTTATTGGCCATGTGACTTTCCCACTGGGTGAGAGTCTGAGTCCCCTCAGGCAGAAAAGACACTAAGCTCAAATGTGTCAGATAGTGAGAAACTATTCAATCCAGTATCCAAAAAAACCTACACTAAAGACAAAACCAGAGCTTCCCTTTTTAGATATAATTTAGGAAGAGGGGGAATTAATTAAAAAATAATGAAAAAAGAGTGCCTTTCTTTCTACTTACTTCAGCTCAGGTGACAATTTTCAGAACTTGAATTATGGATATGGAATAGGAAAAGGTATACAGATTATCCCAGGACAGTAACAATCTATGCAAACTGTTGTGGTTTGAGCTAAAGTAGAATAAGTTTTCTAACTTCAGCTCAGTCTTGCCTAAATAACTTCATTTTCTGAAAGTTAACTGCATGTTTTCCGGACAGTGTTTCTGGAATTCAAGGGAACTGGGAGCCCAACATCTTGGTTTTAACTGTCGAAATTGATTGGCCAGGCTATGGTTAAACCGTCTCACACACACACACACACACACACAAAGAAATCTCTGAAAGAACAAATAATTGAATGCAGGAAAATCAAGTAGATGTTGACCCATCTGCTACTGAGGCCTGCAAGCTCTTCAAATTTTCCCACAATTACACAAATCTCATCTGAGGAGTCACAGATTTGAAAGAAAAAGATAAATCTTCTGAAGAATATTTCCCAGGAGTGGTTCTTTCTAATGGAAGTTTTTCCTTCAAATGTTTGGGTTAATGGGGAGACGGACTTTTTTTCCACATGGGTTTACTCCAGAGAAGTTTTGATTTTTGCACAAAAGAAATGTTGCAGATCAAAAGGTTGCTAACCAGAGTCGATAGCCAATATTGTTCCATAGCCTCCATGCATTTTTCGAGACTTTAATTTCCATGATGCTGAGATCTGATAAATTGTATTCTGTTTCTTAAGAAGTGGTAAAGCTTTCAAGGAAACAGTCACACAGAGACTGAAATCATTCAGATACAGATGAAATAAAATATTCTCTCAAAAATAATTTAAATTTGTCTACACAGACCCGTATGTGCATGATTCTGTTTAGAAAGAATAAATTTGTCTCAAGGGAAAAATAAGTCTCACAGGTTTGCTGCTTCTCATTCAAATGCTCTGTTTCACCTCAGTAGCTCTACTATATTCTGGTATATGATTTATGTATATTCACCAATAATTTTCCTTAAGTAATTTAAAACATAACCATAGAAGCATATTTGCCAAAAAGAGTGTTATAGTACGATAAAGAAGACTGGAATACATTTCCTGAGAAATGGGTTAAGTCACATTGCTTCTCCGTATTTCAGTGATTCTGTGAACCTGTAGAAAATTGTAATAGAAGAGATAAGATTGGCATGAATGAAGAGTGCATTGGAATTTCTGCAAGCAGAGGCATCAGAAGAGATGGGATAAGGTCTCATTAGTAGGGTCAGGGCTCTCTGATATTTCAATTAGATTCAGACTTGTTTTCCACAACACAGTAAGTCATCTCAGCAGAGGTTGATGCAGTTTTATCCACATGTAAACTCTCTGAAACTGTATATATTGACAATGACTGAGTTAGAAGAACTTCCACCATTAAAAATAAACATCTATAGATACTCCTACATCATTATAAACTGATGATGACTAAATATTTCCCTTTTCTAATATATATAAATTTCCCTTTTCTAATAGTTTTGTTATTATTTTTTTTACTAAACTTTAAGTTTATTCTGAATAGTCTGTCAATTCTTTCATGGACTCAGGTTACATCACAAGAGGATATTAAAAAAAAATCTTTACTGGAAGAGTGGTGAAACATTGGAACAGGTTATCCAGGAAAATGGTGGAGTCACCATCCTTGGAGGTGTAAAAAAAACATGTAGATGTGGCACTTTGGGACATGGTTTACTAAGCATGATGTTGGACTGACAGACGTCAGAGGATTTTTCCAATGTAATGATTCTATGATTCTGTAATAAAACATATTTGTTGACATGAGAAAATGGTAAGTCAATATTTCTTGTCCTTTTAAGAAAGTGTGCTTCAAGCTTATAAAATATTCATTCGTAGCTTAAAATATTTAAATATTTAAAACACAATTATCTTCCATACTCATATTCCATATAATGCAGAATTCAAACCCTGCCCCCCCCCCCAAAAAAAATTATTATTGCTTTTAGAGCACTTAAATGAACTTTAGGGAACTTAATGCACACAGTTTTGTTCGGTTTCAATTAAAGTAACTTAATAAACCCTCCCAAAACACCAAGGATTTTTGAGAATATTTTGATTAGTTTTATCATACCTCTTTCTGGAATGAGAAGAATCTCGTGCTCTCATTTGGCTTTCTGACAAAAAATAATATATTTGAAAATGTTTTTCTGGGAATGTTACCTGTAACCTTATAAACAGGACAGCAAAGTGAACAGTAGAAACACAAGTTTGTGCAGTCATCAAAAAAGCCTGAAGAGAGTTCTGCTGCTAATCAGATGATGCTAAGAAGCAATGTTTATGACCAAGTACAGAATGGAAAATAACTTGTTTTCTTTATCTGAATGAAGGACTTATTCAACTAAGGGAATAAAACTTAAAATTTAAAAGAAAATCTACTAATCTCTTTTTTTGGTTTGGTCACTGAAATTTCATTTCAGAATGTTTTCTAGTAATAGCTATATTATGGAGCTTCAGGTATGCAATAACTCTGCAAGGCTGTCTGCTATGATTAAGTTTTGCATGCTGTGGGGCTACTCAAATCAGAACCATGAGATAAAGAGATACATAAGATACTGAAGAAGCAAAAGAGATCACAGTGAGATACAAGATAAAGATTTGATTTTCTTACACGAGGGAATAAGAAAGAGCTATTAATTCTGTGTGACATGAATGTTACAAAAAGTTGTTTGATCTGGTTTTAATTTAATTATGATAAAATGAACTCTTCTGTATGAGCTATTTCATTATCTGTTTCTCCTGTATTTTCCAAAATTATCCTTCTTAATAAACAAAAAGTTACAGTCTACCAACAAAATAATTGAATGATTATATAACTCTATTTTTTAGTAGTTTGTTATCTAAGAAAGGGGTGAAAATATTTGCGTTTAGTTAATTGACCAGCTATCTGCCCAAGTGGTTTGGTAAGCTCTAATTTAGTTTGCACAAAATTATTTGACACATGTAACTTCAGGAATCCCATTCCTGGCACGTAAGGGAGCGGAGATGAATTTCTCTCCACAAACATTGCTGCTCTGTCATGGAAAGTTTGCTGCTCTGTCGTGGAACAGGCTGCCCAGGGAGGTGGTTGAGTCACCTTCCCTGGAGGTGTTTAAGGCACGGGTGGACGAGGCGCTGAGGGGAATGGTTTAGTGTTTGATAGGAATGGTTGGACTCGATGATCCGGTGGGTCTCTTCCAACCTGGTTATTCTATGATTCTATGGTACCATTTTACGTGGTGAAAGTTTGAGGTGAGAGGAGGGTGTTTTTATTTTTTTTAATTTAAAATTCTTGGTGTGATACATAAAATGCTTTTTCCCTCTCCCTCTCTTTGTTTCTCTTACTTTCCTTTCAGTCATATATTGAAAAGAGAGTAGAACCCTTTTTATCATCTCAACTTTGGGTAAATTTATCTGCAAACCTTATAACATTACTGAAAAGTAGAAAAAGACTGACTTGACTGACATTTGAAATGGGAATAGTTAAATCCATCCCAATAAGTAGCAGATACACTTTTAAGCTATTTTTTCTTTTACTTTATCCCTCTTGTGCAAATATCTGATATGGCTCACTTCAGCAAAACTGTGTAAACTTGGATGTCTCCCTATCCCACTACATCCAATGCAAATGAGGTGAGAAGAGGAGCTGAGGGAATTCCCTGGTGTGGTATGTATTTTATGAAGGTATTGCATTCTTTTCCTTGCATTTAAAAACTGCTTTGCTTAGCTTGAATAGTTTGTTCTTGGGTGAAAAGGGAGAGAAAGTGTGTGGGATACACTGTATACTAGTACGCTGATCCTTTTAGATGAAGAAAATACAGTACCATCTAAGCCATTATTTTATTATTTGCACTGTAGCAGAGCCCAGAGGTCCAGTCAAGGATCAGAGGCCCATTTTTGTAATGAATAGAATGACATTCAAGATTGCTTCCAAAAGCTAATAAAGTTTTTCCCAGTTGTTATTGGCAAAAACCAACCTGAGCGTTTCCAGAATAATAAAATTAAGTTACTTCAGTGCATGTTACCTAGAACCAAGAGGTCAATAAGATTCAGGTTACTAGGAAAAT
Source organism: Phaenicophaeus curvirostris (assembly GCF_032191515.1). Classification (NCBI taxonomy): domain Eukaryota; kingdom Metazoa; phylum Chordata; class Aves; order Cuculiformes; family Cuculidae; genus Phaenicophaeus; species Phaenicophaeus curvirostris. The sequence continues at coordinate 53,839,082 of NC_091392.1, forward strand.
CCCCTTTTGGTTTACAACTAAATGGTTTCCTACTATTTAAATTCCCACTGATGCTGCCTTTAACTTACTACGTTTTTCTTATTTTTGCTATTTGCATTTGTGATACTACATAGCGAAGTGTAAATCAACCCAGCATTTGGGGATAGGCTCTTCTTTTGCAGCAGCTCAAGATTATTTGAAATTACCTCCATGAAAATGTTCCAGACATTAAATAATCACATTGCAGTTCATATCCATTTGTCCCTAGAATTACTCTCCATACTGTATCTTAATCCCACTGAAAGTGGGGAAAGAAGCAAGCTCTTCTCTGACAGAAACAGAAATACCATATTTAAAAGAATTAATTCTCAAAACTGACCATTCTCATAAATGACTTCAGAGTGTATTGTAAGGAACTGGATAAATTCACCCATGATTAGCTATTCCAGATCTTTCTTGGTATTACAACATCAGAAGGGAAAACATCTTTTTGGATACAAATAGATTTAACATGTAGCATGATTGAGAAAAGAACATGTAGCATAACTGAGAAAAGAATGTAGGGATGCCTGCAGCCATGATCTGCTTTCCACTAACTCACTTTGCCTCAGGCAAAGTCTACCTCAATGGATTTCTCTTCTCAGTCTCGAACTTGACACTGAGAGCCCCTAATTAGAGTGAGAAGTAGTTTTTAGTAAGAAAATTCAACTTCTAGTATTATTAATTTGTAGAAAGGTTCTGCACACAGTTGTTGTTCAGAATTCATTTTTCCCCAGAGGAAAGAAAAAAAAAGGAATTCACATTCATCATATATATCCCCCTAAGTTCACCTAATATTTTTCTAAGGCATTTCTCCATAAAATACATTAAATCAACGATATTCTGCTTCTGAAATCCTGTGGTTTGGACTGGACCTTGCTGCTGATTTCTGTATTGTACTTATACAATGACAGGGGAAAATGCTTCAAATTAATCTTAAAGACCAAATGAATGATTTAATATACATCAAGCACCCCTCTATTTCTTTGGCAGCTTGAACCATTTCTCTACACTGTACTTACAGTGTAATTGCTTGGAGTTCACGGCATGCTAAAAGAACATCATTCTGATTATAGAACTCTTTGAACTATCATTGGTGAACAGATTGGATTGTCTCCACATTTTTGCTTGGAAAGTCAATGAATTTGCAATTATAAACTTAAATTATAATACATTGTCAATCACAGACCATAAAATCTTTTACTTGTAATGCAGCCATTTCTGCTACTTGCTGTCTTACTAGTATTTCACAGAGACCACAGAAGATGCCTAAATTGCACTATTATTTTAGAGGTCACCATATCAACACTTGATTTCCATAGAGTTGAAAAGAGCCACAAAAAAGTTTCTGTGCTCATATATTCTGAAGTTAATATAATGATGTAAAGTTGACAAACACATGACAAATCAATTTGAGGAACTGAAGACTGTAATTCTTACAGTTCTTCATAGTGTTTTCCATTATTTATAACAGTTCCGGCAATAGTTAGATATCTGTGAAAGTGTTCATGAACTTTCAAATGTTCATCAAGACTTATGTTGCCATAAATGTAGATTGTCATCTTTCCATTTGTGCATTATTTTGAGTAATTTGCGATGTAATTCAGACAGACAGGCAACAAAATGTCTCCCACAGAATTTAGGAAACCTGCCTTAACATAGAACTCAGTAGCAGCAAGTGGAGAAGATGTAAAGTAAGCATTTACTAAGCAATTTTTGCTTATTTTGCACCCTGAAGATTATGAATTCATATAATTCCATGAATAGCAAGTAAGTTGTAAGGAGCTGAACTTCAGTTTTATGCATCTTATATATATAAAAAATGCTCCATGTAATACTTTCAGTTACAGATTCAGAAAGATTTTTCTTAATAATTTTCTACATCTTTTCAACAAAGCAGTCACAGACAGTTCTATGGGATATATCAACTCCATGGAACAAATTAATGTTGGCATGCACATCCTTGAATGAAACTGATGTAAGGAAATTAATCCATTTCATTTTCACTAGAAAATCACACTAACTTTATGAAGCTTATATGTAAGTCTTAGTAATAAACAAAACAAAATAAAAACTCTGTTTCAACAGTCATTTGTGTCTGGCAGTTCCCTTGTTTGTTGTTATCACAGTGATTAATGATTTAACAAGTTGCACAATGATCCTGTAAATGTAAAATTATAGACTCCTTACCCTTTATAGTTTAAGAGAAAATCAGACAAAAAAAAGAGATTGGGTTAGAAAACAGAGTTGAGCCAACAGTGGAATTGGAGGTTTATACAGGGTTATTTATTTATGTGATTTGGAAAAGACAGATTTGGACGTCTAAAAACTACCAAAGGGTGTCAGGAAAAAATGCAGTAAGTGGAAAGATGAAGGATGAGGAGAAAAGATGGGAGGATAACCAGAACATAAAGAATATGCTGGAATGAAGATTATTGAAAGCAGGCAGGTAAATAGAATGGAAGAGAGAGTACACAGCAAAACTGATGCAGAAACTGCTTAAATCCATATAACCTTTATTTCCTTTTTGAATTATTTTCTGCAGATTCAGTCCATAAATGAGGTTCAGCCTGGCTGAATCATACTTGCAGCTTCTACCTAATGGCCAAAAGGCTACGAGCAAAGGGAAATGCTCATGGCTGGTTTGTGTTTGTTGTTTTAGGTTTTTTATAATTTCAGTCAGACATTGAAAACATTCCCAAAGACATAAGGTTATAGAGTGTTGTTTCATGCACTTAGGAAATCTGCTTCAGAGTATAGCAACAGCAGTGATCAGAATGATGCAAGAAATAAAAAGTAGCTTTACAGAAAGGTCTACTTAGAATGTTAGCAATATAACATCACAGAGAATGGGGTCATCTTGCAGAACTCTATTCTGACAGTGAAAAAGCAGTCAACAAAAAGTTGATCTGCTTGCAAAGAGGAAAGGAGTAAATATGTAGCACTTGTATTCTACATACAGTCTTCAAACTACATTTAAAGGCACTATTTAAATTAGAAAGCAGACTTTGTCAAGTTTGGAAGTTCTTCTGTGAGACACAGTGAACACAAGACAGATGTGCTGTCAATGAGTTCCTTTCCTTCACTTTGCTTACTCACTTTCAGACATTAACACCAGGATCAGGTCCAAGAATTACATATCTCTCAGCTAAAGAGCAAGGAGTTAAGGTTCGATTACAGAGATCAGCAAAGCCGTTATGAAATTCATTTGTGATTTATTTGAAAATTGAGAGGCCTTGAGGAAGAGATTCAAAACAGGCATAAATCTTGAAACACATAAGTCCAGTTTTCAAATGACATTTTTACAGACTTCAGGCTCAATTTTTTTTAGGCTTCCTAAAAATGAAAGAAATTATTTTTACCGACAGCAGATGAGTGACAATACTACTCAAAAGAGGACATGCAATTAGTCCCATTTACGTAATCAAGTAGACAGGGCTTAGAAATGATCTGCAGAAGTTCCTGTCATTCTGAGGATCATGGAGACACATATGTTATTGATGAAGATGGTAAAAGACTGCTTCTATTTATGTTGGCACTGGCACAGACCATGTTCAGCTCAAACTTATTGCTTGTAAGAGAAAGACTTGAAGAAAAAGGATTGAAGAAAGGCTCCAGGTCTAAAGCTGCCTTTAAAGCTGTAAAGGATAACTCCTTTGCCATGAATATGCAGCTGAATACAACAGCTAATGTATGTTTTAGTCCAATACTTTTATGTATTGTCAAAGTTGCTTGTTCTTGAGTCCTGATGTGTAACTTTATATGATAACTCCTCATTGATGTTGAGGTTTCCCGACAGCAAGTAAGCATTACAGATTTCGTCAGACTCAAAACTTCTAAAGCATCTGGAATAGGAGCTAGGGACTTGCTTTCAATATGCAGCATTTGCTAAACCTTATTGAACTGGAATCTAAAAATAAAGAAATAAAAGAAAAAAAGAAACAAAAAAATTGGGGGAGGATTGAGTTTAAATTGTACTGTCAGCATGGTTTTTGTAAGGCATTAGCAAGAAATATCAACATTAGGAACACAGTTGATTTGGTTAACAATTACCCTCAGAGAAACTTGTCAACTTTCTGTCGTCATAACATGAATCTCTGAGCTCATTAAATGGACTCTCAATTAACAATTACTTACACTGCCAGTTTACAACACTAAAATGTGGCAAGCAAGACTGAATAATTAGCTCATTTTAAAAGAAAAATGGAGAATGAATTCTTAGTCTGTATGCATGTATTATTCATAGCAAAGTAAGCGACAGAAAAGAAACTGAAACAAATGAATTCCCAAGATAAGGCAGTTCAGCATACAGGACCACATAATCAATTGGCACAGGAGAACTTTCCAGAGAGGAGGAAGAAAGAAGTTAATTTAAACATACAGGCCTTGAAGTTTTACAAGTGGATTCAGTTCTTAAATCTCTGTGCTGGCGACCCAATTAATCAGATCCAGTGGGATTCTGCAACTTTCTGTAGTCTCAAAGGGACTTCCCCTTGGTGTTTTTGACATCCATGTTGCTGCTTACTTATCTCAATCAGCCTTTTTATCTGTCAGATTTTTAAATGCTTGGTAATAAATGTTGTTTATGTTATCCATTAAATCTTGACAATGAAAAATTCATTCCATGTTTTTCTTTGGAATCAATAATAAGTTGTGTGCTGAATATTCACCTTGGCCACATATTATTCATTCAAACTTTACCTCATTTTTTTAATAAGGAGGGAAGATACAGAAATCATGAATCATTCACTAAATTTCAGGCATCTGTAGTGCATATAATGCTTAGGCGTATATCATTTGAACCTTGCCTTTTGATTTTCTCACTAAAAATATTACTTTCAGGGTGAGTTAATTTATTTCCTGCAGTTCCCAGGATTTATTGGTACTCAAGAAAAGCAAGTTCATTGATATTTTCTATTGCTTTTCTTGATGAAAGTGAGAATTAAAAAAACATAGATGACAAGACTTTGAACTACTCCAAGGGAAAATATCCAATTATTTGTAGGTTGCCAATTCAAAATAAATTTTGAAGTATCCTCTTAATGATGTGACTGAGATATTTTAGAATCTTCCACTCCTCAACAGTGGGAAAATGGAGAATTTCAATAACTTATTTTTTCTCTTAAAGCATACAGATGAGAAAACAAAAGAAAGACAAGAACTCCAAAATATTTTGTAGAAATTATATGTATTACAACACTTATTATGAGCTCATGTAATAAGGTTCTACAAAACATAATTAAATCAGATTAATTTTCTGATGTCAAAAACAAAATTAACAATATAAATTTTATTTAACAAATATATTATTCTGGTTATAACTTTCAGTGTTATGAAATCTGTGAAGTCCGTATGTTACTATTGACATAATGAACTATTGCAGCGTCTTGCAGGATTTTAACTTACAAATGATACAACTATTGTCCATTATGTTTTCCTGAGAAGAAAAGCATTCTAGTCAACAAGCTACTGTTCAGTTTACCCTGTATTTGAAATCTAAATACCAAGGTAAATTTTATGGCAGAATAAAATAAGAGCATATGATACGTGTTGAAGATATTTGTTGCTTGTTTACACAATGCTGGCTTTTTAAAAATATTAAAAAAAATGTGAGTCCTATTTTAATCATTCATAAGGTGGTACAGAGTCAGACCTTTCATATTGTTGCTCTCATTTTTCTCAGTGTCTTATAATTCTACAGTAGGGAGTGAATTCTGTACTTAATTTTGCATTTTTTCTCTTCTATATTGCTACTTGTATATGTATTTTTTCATTTGACACAAACAGTCTGTCATGATTACCAGCAAAGAATTGATATTTTCAGATATTGTAGATAAAATTGGCAAAATGATGCCAGAAACGTTTTTTGTTTGTTTATTTTTAAAGTAGTTCATGAATGCCCACTTCTGAAATGTGTATCTATCTTACACACACACATTCCTCAAAGACAAATTCTGCTTTTCTGAGTTTGTCTGTAGTTGCACGGTTGTCAAGAACATTGATTATCCAGTCTACGACATCATTAAGCATTTCAAAATTCATTTCTTCTAGGGGCCATTTGAAAACCTGAGCATAGTATTCTCCTTTCTTATACATGGTGAAGATTAAGAACAAATGTCTCAGCCTCAGCTTTAGAGTTCCATGCCTCTTGCTCACTGGCACTTGATCCCAGCCTCTGTTTCATGTCTTCTTTTTCAGGAGAAAGCAAAAGATTTCCTTTTTGGATATTCTTGAATTTCTGATTCTTTTCTTATGTGTTTTCTTTCACATAGGTCTGTAAGAAGACTCCAAAACAATAATTGCCCCTACATTTTGCTTGTTATGGGAGTTTTTAAAAAATTTTACTCCTATTCGAGATTTGAGGATTTTGAATGACAATTCTTGACACTTAAGCTGGTTAATCTTTGAAGAGTTCAATCATTTTTATGCTTATCTTGAGTGAAGAGAAGCTGTTGAATCCACCAGCCTCACTGCAGATTTCAAAACGCTTATACAATGGCAAAAACAATTCCAGAATAAAAGCAGTATTTATTTGGACTTACATAGCAGTCAGAGAAAAGATTCAGAGCCATGAACGCAAGCTCATCTCCCTGCCTCTCAACCCAGGTGCCTGGCTGCCACTGCCAGCTCTGTTATGGTGCAGCCGTTTAACCTTGGCACATACGACTGAAAGAGGTCTGTGAGGTAGAGTTGTGGGGAGCTTCACTGGAGGCTTTTCTGTTTGTGATCAGAGGCTGCACTTAAGCTCAAGCACTTTGCTTGCCTTTGGCTCTTGCCCTAGCAGGGTTGTGTGTTTGTGCCTGGCTATTTACTTTGTTGACCTTGATCTACTGACTTACTTTCTGGCTTGACATGGGAGCTCTCTTGTCACGTTAGACCTGCTTGGCCAGCTGGACTGTGGTAGTTGACCATGGTCATCTTCACCAGACATGGTCTTCTTTTTGCATATGGGTACTGCAGGACCGTGTCCTCTGCCAGTGTGGACATTGTCCTGCTTGCCTTGCTGTTACCTTGCTGAGCTCATGGCTCACTTTTCTTTGCAGAGCAGGCAGCCCTTGCCCTCACAATAAGTGTTAAAGCACAAATATACACATAAGTGTGTATTTTGTATTTGTTTAGATGTCTAAATTGTGTGATTCTACTTCACTGAAACACATCTTAATTGCCCTCATAATTAGTAATTCTTAATGTGCCTCCAAAAGTCCTTAAAAGAAATGTAGGAAGAGCTTCCCTGGAGTAAGTGGCACCTCAGTATGTTATCATCGTGTACTTTGATGCAAAGTATTATAACGGAAAAGTTTTCACTTGAGAAGCAACTTAGATACATAAGCATAGTTATCTACTGGTGTGGTTAGAGTCTGTCACCTCTATAATTACTCTAATTATCAAAGTTTATATCCGTGATTGCCTTCTAAGTGCCAGAATAAATAATATGAGACTGACTGACTCAGATGAGTCAGGTTAAGTAGTTAATACCAGAGACTATGCCAATCTGACAGTTTTAGGCTTAAGCTTGTCTTTAATCCTGTGTGTGTTTATACAAGCCAAGAATGAGAAGCCCACTAAGCGCAATTCAGCACCATCTTGTGCCCACTTTCGGGAGTCAGTATCTTTCCTCTACCCTGTATGAGTATTAATGAAAAAAAAAAAATGTTTTAAACTGTAGACAGACCTTGATAGGTCTTCTCAAGGGAATATGAAACTTTCATATTTTCCAAAAAAAATTTTTGACATGTTGTCACAAAAAAACCCCAAAACCCCCAGCACAGCATGGAAGGCTCTTGCACAAACTGCAGGTTATGATAAGTGTGCAGAAGAGTAGCTTACAAATCACAAGCCTGCTGAGGAAAAACACTAGATTGTGGCGTAACCGTAGATATAAAAACAGTGTTTATGATGTACATCATTTCATTCAAATCTTAACTTGCTGAGTCCTGTTTTTAAACAGATGAGCCTAATTGAGCTGTATAATGAAAAAATTTCTTTGCTACACAGTGTCCTGGCAAATCCAGGGAATTTTTAGGATACCTCAGTGTTATGCTTTTTATATAGATTCACATTTACACTAAAGTCCCAAATTTACCTTCTTTATGAATTTGCTCAACAGACATTCTCACTCATATGAAAGTTTTGCCAGAATTTGGGACACACCAGAAAGGATAATTAGGCTCTGCTGTTCCTTAATGCAGGTGTATGTCTTGAAAGGCACAGCTATTTACAGTGTGTACAGGGCAAAAAATGCCGCTTGGACTACTTTTTCCCGCTATGCTGTCATACAGCCAACAGCTGGCAAGTTAGGCTCAGACATAATGCTTATATGTTGTTTTACATTGGCATAGACATTTATTCTGCCCTTGTAATTGAGTCTACAGGAATCTTGCAACTACCTGTGGAACTCTCTAAATATTAACACTGGACAATGTAGAACTTTTATGGTTGCTTTCATACCACCTGCTTGAGCTAAAGCTGGCAATTCACTGATCAGATTTTTTGCCCCTATCAGTGAAAAAATTTAACATGTATCTTGAAAGAAAATAATTGTCTCTGATGTATTTGCCTGAGTCATAGATCTACCCGGTCTTTTTCTGTAACTTCATATCCAGAAAAAGATGTAGCTGTAAGTTTTGCCTTGGTGTGGCTAAGATGGAAACAGTTATGAAGCAGAAATACTTTAACAATAATTTTAAGTCTCCATCTGTCATTCTAACAGAGACCATCTCTCTCATGTCAGCAGTCAAGACTTCTGGATGATTGAAATCATGGTCCCCAGTGCTTCACAGATGTTACATGCAGCAATAAGAAATTTGGCAAAGGTGCTAGGAAATCCATCTGTAAAGAGGTAAAAGAAGATTAATGTTAAGGTTTGGTGAAGTAAACCACTGTTTTGGGACATCTGGAGGCTATATGTGAATCAGGAAAATGCAAACAACCACTTAGTATTTCACTGTCACTACGAAGTCTAACAAAACTGCTCACTGAGCTTCGCACAGCTGCTAAAGAAAGCCTTTCAAAATCTCACCCTACATCTGACAGTGATAGAAAAATGGAGTCTCAATTAGTTCAGCATGTTTTCTAATCAACAAGAGATCTGAGTATTCCCAGTGGAGTACCACCATTCCATTCCCCTCTGTGCCTCATCCCTTCATGTAGTAACATTTCTCCCAATGAAAGGCAGTATTGTTCATAATTTATTATGTGGCTGACATCACGGGTGAAATAATTTAAATCAGGGAATTGGCAAAGAAATTTTAAACTCCAGAGAAAACATGAAATGCAGTAAACAGTGAATAATAAAAAAAAATTATCTCAGTGGCCTTAGAAAGCAGGATTTTTCAGAGGACAGTACCAACAAGAATGAGAAACTGTAACCACTTCAAGCATTGAAAACATTTGCACATATGACTTTAATAAAAATCATGTGATTATTTAATAAGTCAAATGAAACATTAATGGGGAGATGGCAGTATCACAAGAAAAAAAATCGCCAAGTTTAACTCGTCAAGATCAATACATTACCTTTTTATTTTCATTCATGGTTAAGCAACTATTTCCACTGCCAAAATCCTAATCTTTATTATGCAAATACAGATGTCCTACTAACAGCTTTTGATAGTTTGTATAGTGCAACTTATGTAGCTGAAAGGAATCAAAATGTACCCCATAAATGGTAAAATTATCCAGACTAAACTTTATAAGCTAGTACTTCAAAGCTCTTGCACTGATGAATGTCTCAATAGCTTAGCAGCAGCTGCTGGCAGCCTAAGATTTTAATACTGAGTGTTAAATATTAGTATAAAAAGTTACTTCAGAACTCAAAGTTGTATGTGTTTAAAAATAAGCTTTCACAGACCATGTATATAATTTTCCTTCACTTGGTGCTTTTCACAGAACAGCTTTAAAATGTCGTTATCGGGCACTATATATGTGTTCTTAAGCATTTAGCTCCAGCATTTATTTAATTCTGACTTATTAAATAGTTTTCAAGTACATCAAAATTTCTTTTTCTACTCCAGATATATAGCAGATAGATTGTTGGTTTGTATTCAAAACTTCCCACTTCCTAAACAGGTATATGTTAAAAGTCAGATGAAGATATGGTTATAATTTATCATTACACAATCTACCACAAACTCAAGGAACAAAAATTTAGATTTAGTAAAATTTTTAAAACAATGTTTCACTAAGACTTTTCTTTCAATATCTTCCTTGTTATAGGTACCTGATGAGTGAGTTAGAGCTTAAATCAAAAGACCTGCTAGTTACTCTACATTACATTGCTACATTGCTGCATATAGAAAGATTTAACAGATCTTTTATGAGGAATGCTCAGGCATGTCATCCTAGACTATGATGACTTATCAGCTGCAGTTCCTAGGCCCTATGTTGTCTCCAAACATCCTGACAGCTGCTGTACTCTGCCACACCCCAGGAGTCATGGATACACTAAAAGTTCTCTTGATAACAGTGGTGATGACGACCTATCAGTCACTGCACTTTCAGTTTGCCTGAGCCATACGGGATATGCACCATCTCAGGGTTCCAGCTCATGTAGCCTTCCAGCATACATATGAAACTCGCTATGTGAGCTTGCTGAAACAGACAGAGCTTGTGATACAGGGAGAAATAAAGGAATAAATGTTGTCAGAATGTTCTCTGCAAGCGAACTGTGCAGCACAATGGATCATTGTCAGTGAGGTCACCATGTTCATCACATTTAGAGAAGTCTGACAGTTACATATCCAGCTAACAGTACTGGACCGCTGCAGTACACAAACAGTATCAATACACTCCGGCAGCAGGGAGTATAAGTGAATCAGAGCTGCAGATGGATATATTACAATTTTCCTCCTGTGAAAATCCCAATGACTTTCATTATTATTGCAGTTTGTATACCTAACAATCATCAGGACAAGCTCAGTAGAAAATATCAGTTCTGCTTTTTGTATGTATGATGCCTAATTACTTTGCAACTTTAGTATATACCTGTTGGTCATATGAACATACTATCCCCCTTCTACATTAATTGCTCATAATTTATTTGTATCATAAATGTTCCTTCTTTCAGTCAACAGTTTGATTTGGGTCCTACTGCCACACTGAGAATCAGAAGGGCTAAAGCCCAGCTAGAACTTAGATTGGCCCGTTCTTTGAAAGATAATAAAAAATCCTTCTACAAATATATCAATAATAAAAGAACGACTAAGGAAAATCTCCATCATTTACTGGATGCAAGGGGAACAATAGTGACAAAGGACGAGGATAAGACTGAGGTGATTAATGCCTTCTTTGCCTCGGTCTTTAATAGTAAGGTAAGATGTTCCCAGGATACTCAACCTCATCAGCCTGTAGACAGGGAGGAAGAACAGAACAAAGCTCCCTTGATCCAAGACAAAATGGTTAGAGACCTGCTAGGCAAATTAGATATTCATAAGTCTATGTGGCTGGATGGGATTCGCGCAAAGGTATTAAGGGAGCTGGCAGAGGTGCTTGCCAAATCTCTTTCCATCATCTACCAGCAGTCCTGGCTGACTGGGGAAGTTTCTTTGGACTGGATACTGGCAGATGTTGCATCTATTTACAAGAAGGGCTGGAGAAAGGATGCAGGAAACTACAGAGCTGTCAATCTAACCTCAGAGCCAGGGAAGATCATAGAGCTGGTCATATTGGGTGCCATCTCACAGCACATACAGGACAACTGGGTAATCAGGCCCACTCGCCATAAGTTTATGAAAGGCAGGTCCTGCCTAACTAACTTGACTGCCTTCTATGTCAAGGTGACCCACTTGATGGATGAGGGAAAGGCTGTGGAAATAGTGTACCTGGACTAGTGTACCTGGACTTTAGTAAAGCCTATGACACAGTATCTCATAGTATTCTACTTGAGAAACTGGCTACCACCGGCCTGGACACGTGCACCCTCTACTGAGTTAAAAACTGACTCGACAGCCAGGCCTAAAGAGTGATGATGAATGGAGTTAAATCCAGCTGGAGGCTGGTCACAAGTGGTGTTCCCCAGGGCTTGGCGCTGGGTCCAGTTCTGTTAAACATCTTTATTAATGACTTAGATGAGGGGATCGAATGCACCTTCAGCAAGTTTGTGAATGAAACTAAACTGAGAGGAAGCATCAATTTGCTTGAGGGTAGGGAGGCTCCGCAAAGGAATCTGAACAGGCTAGATGAATGGGCTGAGGCCAATGGGATGAGGATTTATGAGGCCAAGTGCAGAGTCCTGCACTTGGGACACAAAAAACCTGTGCAGCGCTACAGGCTTGGAGAAGAGTGGCTTTGAAGCTGCCTGGCAGAGAAAGACTTGGGGATATTAGTCGACATCCAACTGAACAGAAGTCAACAGTGTGCTCAGGTGGTCAAGAAGTACAACATCATCTTGGCTTGTATCAAAAAAGGTGTGACCAGCAGGACCAGTGAAGTGATTCTTCCCCGTACTCGGTGCTGGTGAGGCTGCACCTCAAATACTGTGTTCGGTTTTTGGCCCCTCACTGTAGGAACGACTTTGAAGTCCTGGAGCATGTCCAGAGAAGGACAAAAATGGTGAAAGGGCTGGAAAACAAGTCTTATGGGTAGTGGCCAAGGGAACTGGGTTTTTTTAGCCCAGAGAAGAAAAGGCTGAGGGGAGACCTCATTGCTCTCTACAACTGCCTGAAAGGAGGTTGCAGAGAGGTGAGTGTTGGTCTCTTCTCTCAAGTGATAGGTGATAGAACAAGAGGGAATGGTCTTAAGCTGCATCAGGGGTAGTTTAGTTTGGACATTAGGAAAAATTTCTTCACAGAAAGGGTTATCAAGCACTGGAACAGGCTGCTCAGAGAGGTGGTTGAGTCACCATCCCTGAAGGGGCTTAAAAGGTGGGTAGAATATGTTCTTAGAGACATGATTTAGTACTAGAGAGGTACAGTTGGAGTTGATCTCTAAGGTCTTTTCCAACCTAATGATTCTATAATTCTATGACTGTGTATAGCTTTACTTTGAAAACACATGGGGAACTCAATTACCTGTAGCATTCCCACTTAGTTTCTACCAAAACTTTAAGGGAATTTGCTTTTCTACCATTAAAGGTGGTTTGTCAGGCATGTTGCAAGGGCTTATGAGACATTTCATGCCTGACAGACACAATAACCATTCAGAATGCATACAAAGAAGTTGTAACATGAGAACACATGGCGTACGTGGCCTGAGAAAGCCCTTGGAAACAATCTACACAAAAATTGACCTGTCTCATCGCTGCCACAGAATATAGAGGGGCAACATCCTCGGTTGCAGTATACACACTGATTTCAGTCAGTCCGAAACTCACAACCATAAGGTAAAATCCTTTCTAGAAAAGAACAAGACACAGGGAGTATACATTAACTACCCCACAGATCTCATTAACAAGATTAGTGTTTTCCAGGTGTGCAGCCTGACAGCCTGATGCTTATTCTACAGAAGAGAAAATGTTATGGAATCTGGGTTTTGCAGAAAGGGAGGCAAGCTGCAAGAGCAAATGTACTGTGCATTACTTTCACTGGCACCCTGGTGAATTTTATTCATTTTCTAGAATTGTTTTGGTTTGGGGTTTATTTGTTATTTTTTTGAATTAATTATGTTAGCTTGATGACTGCAAGAAGCAAATTCCACACATTTTTACAAACAGCCACCTTCCGCGTAACTGAAGAAATTTTATAAAATAACTACAGAATTAAAATAAGCAAACCATAATAGGATCCTAGTCACAGAATCTTCAATTATCTACAATAACCATTCAGAAGTGTCTGCCTGTTTAGACTAGTGAATTTACAGAATCACAGAATCACCAGGTTGGAAAAGACCCACTGGATCATCAAGTCCAGCAATTCCTATCAAACACTAAACCATGCCCCTCAGCACCTCGTCCACCCGTGCCTTAAACACCTCCAGGGAAGATGACCCAACCACCTCCCTGGGCAGCCTGTTCCAGTGTCCAATGACCCTTTCTGTGAAAATTTTTTTCCTAATGTCCAGCCTAAACCTCCCCTGGCAGAGCTTGAGACCTTTTCCTCTTGTCCTGTCCCCTGTCACTTGGGAGAACAGGCCAGTTCCTTCCTCTCTACAACCTCCTTTCAGGCAGTTGTAGAGAGCAATGAGGTCTCCCCTCAGCCTCCTCTTCTCCAGGCTAAACAACCCCAGCTGTCTCAGCCGCTCCTCCTAAGACTTGTTCTCCAGCCCCCTCACCACTTAGGTCAAGACAACAGGAAGAAAATTCTTCATAACACTAAGCGTTTAAAACTACACCCAGGAAAAAAACTGAAAGAAAATATCAGTTATTTTTTAAAAAAAAGAGAAAATACAGAAAATCTACAGGAGATTTATGCTTAGTTTTAAACTGTTTTACTAGTTCTCACTGAGAAGCAGACAAAAAGAAGTATTTTATTCACCATATAATCATATGTAAAATATCTAATGCTTTTAAAAAGAAAGATAGCACAGAGTGGTGAGAATTCTATATTATAAGAAAGAAATTAAAAGTATTTCCAGTCAATATTACAGCTTTCATAGAGAAGTCACAGTGGTGCAGTTTGTCCAAGACACCCACAAAAAGATACATTTCCAGAAACTGTCCATAATCTGCAGGTACTGTTCATGCGGTTTCCAGCTGATCATACAACTTTCCCCTAAACATTCCATCCTGTAAATTCAAAGGACTTAATGTAGACAGGGTGGAAAGGTAAAGGCTTCATTTCATTCTCCCTATAGAGAGAGAGTAGGAAAAACTAATTCCAATAGTAAAACTTGATAACAATTATGTCAGAATCGCAGGAGGCAAAATTTTACAATTGATAAGACTAGTTTAGGCAGATTATACTCAATCATAGATGAAAACAAATTAATGTCAACTAGCACATACCATTAGTATTGTGGGCTAGGAAAGAGGGAAATTGTGCAAAGAAAGCCTGGTCAGTCAGGATCAAAGCATTTAATTCCCAGTCAAAAAGCAGCTCCTAGGGCTGCTTGGAAGCTTTAGTTAAGATTCTCATTAATCTTTAAACCTGAGTCATTCTGAAACAATAAAAATAATTAAGAAAACATTGATCCAGGCTAAAAGCTTCTACAGTTGTAAATAGATAACCAAGGTCAAGAAATTTCTTTTATCCACAGAAAAAATCCACAACTGGAATACTAGCAACAAAATCACCACAGATTAAAACCAAGTTATCAGAAACAGAGCAGTGAAAGGTACAATGTACTTCATCAATGAATTGTGGATCCTCTGTAATTCTTCAAATCTTTTGCCAAGTCCTCAGATAGAATCTCATAATCAGAACACCAAAGAAAACTGGGTTCAGTTCCACAAGTCATGAAAGTCTCCTTTCATGAGCAGTGGAATACTGTCCTTCAGCAGCTAAGAAACAATTCCCGCTCTCACACAAATACTAGCATTAAACAAAAAGGATGAAAGAAATCCTAGGAATATTTACACATTAAAAGAGTGTAAATCAATTCAACGTTTTTTCTAAAAGATTGCTGCTGAGTCACTGCAGCGTACTGTTAGGAAAATGATTTTTGTGTAGCAGTTCTTCCCAGTCAAACAGAAGTATTAATGTATCTGTTTGCAAGACTGTCAAATTGTAAGAGTTTTGTTGGGCTTTTACTGAACTGAGACAGTCTCAGTTCAGTAAAAGCCCAACAAAACTCATACAATTTTACCTCTTTGTCAGCCTATAGTCAACCTGAAATAAGAACAAAAATTTAGTCAACCTATTTGTAGGCAGTGTGTAGTCTCCCACTGCAATCTGAACATATACTGTATGGGAACATTATTATGGTGTAAGATGAAAAAAAATCTATTCACCTTCTTTTCAAGTCAATGCCTATGAATAATCTTTTCAGAATCTGAATGAACCACTCCATATTTTACTACTTAGAATGTCAGAAAAGTCCCAAGGTTTTTTGTGGTTTTTTGTTTTATTTTGGTTCACCCAAGGCATGAGGTAAAGTCTACATAACTGTCAAGATGTACAGCAGACGGAATAGGTGAAGTAGGGAAAGCTAATTTGCAGATGAGTTACAGATCTACCCATCAGCCACCCAACAATTTACTGAACTGTACCTCCTTCACGGTCCTCTTTAGAAATCAAGTTGGCACTGATGGAGTCCTCTGTTTTCATTCTGTGACAAAAATATTATCTGGTCTGCTCCAATTCTTATTCTTCCAAAGTTGGATAACATGTCTGAAACTTAGATGATGACCTCTTTCTCCTTAAGTCCCATTTAAAAACCTTTCTATCTGCAGAGGCTATATTCAGATGACAGATTGCAAGGTAACGTGACATATCTGGTTTTCAGCTACCTATAGCATAAAAAACCATTCATACCACCTGTTCTCTACAATTAGTTGACTCTACAGTTACCTAAATTCAATCTGCAATACGTGGTAAATGGACAAAACTTCCTTTCAGTTGTTGTAGCCAGAGTAACTGTTCACTTATCCTGCTTAAACTCAATTATGACTCTTAGTAAACACAGAAATACCTAGAGTCCGTTTAACTCTTTTTTTATGGTGCATCATCTGGTAAGAGTATTAGCAACTGATCCTGATGTTTGATTTCCAGAGCTAACCTGTTCTCATCATTCTCCTGCTCCCCTGCTTCTCTGCATGGTAGTACTTGTTTACTGCTGTTTCAGGAAAATAGTTAGGCATTATTTGGGAAAAATGGAATACGGACTCATTCATGCAGAAATATACCCTCTTTGTAATAAAATTAAGAACAAACTGGGGTTTTTTTAAGTATATGGAGACCTATAAGGTAAATGTATAAGTAACCTTGTTTATAAGGGGGCTTCTACCTTGAAATATATGTTATGGTACTGTAGGAATGGTTCAAATGTTCTTTTACTTGATACTCCAACCATCTTACCCAACCTCCTGTTCAGGAGAGCTCAGCTTCACTATTCCTTCACATACCTCATAGTCTTTCTGTATATTATTAATATTTGGTTTCATAAGCGCTGCAACATAAGGAAAAAAAAATCAGAATGAAATGGTTTACTACATTGATTGTATTGAGAAAACCTGTAGAGAATCTAAGAATTCAATCTTTGCAGGATTTTATATATAATAATATTTTTTTATTTTTATACTGATATTAACAACACAGCTTTTCTTATTTTTCTCAGTATTTTTGAAAGCTTGTAATGAAAAGCCTGTTAAGGCTGAATATATATTTTCCCTGCTTTCGAATCCTGGTGAATAGAAAATGAGGCCTTACAAGAAAGGCAAATGAGTCAGCACTTCCTCCAAACAGCAGATATATTCCCATTGCTACATATTCTATACTTCAAAAATAGTGATCTAAATTTATACAGATCTATGTATTACATTTTAATGTAATACACATTATAGTCAAGGCTGATATGTTGTGTTTTGTCTACAGGGTGTTCTTCTTTTGCAAGCAGAAAATCAAATCTATTCTCATTATCTGTTGTACAGCACTCTTAGGGCCTAGCTGCCACCTAAAAACATGTCCAGTCTAAACTGATGGGGTTGTTTAGTTGTTTTTTTAAATAACTTGTTGATTCTCCAAGATGAAAAAGGCAAAATCTTCTACATTATTTGATACATAATCTACATTACTGTCAAAGAAAAGCAGAAGTTCTGGTCAAGAAATCAAATCCTCTTATTCAGAAGCAGTCACCTATCCTCCTACTCCTTCAGTCTCTGTTTTAAAAGATCTAATGCATGTATTTGAAGTACTGACCTGGTGCACTTCTTTGTGCAAGGGACATTTGAATTACCGTGTTTGTATGTAAACACCAGATACAGAAAAGTATCTCCCAAGAAAACTTTTCAGGGTCACTGAGTCCCTTTGTGTCTTTGACTCACTGAGATAAAGAAATTTTAGTTATCTAGATCATTGTTCGTCCTGGTCACATCAAATACCTAGATGCTGGGAATCTCAAAAGATGCCATACCTCTGTCCAGACAGGAATGGGGAGTCTCACACCTCATTCCTTCAAGATACAAAGTACTCTCCAAGTCACAATAAAAATGTTGTTTACCATTATAGGAAAACTGAGACTTTCTTTAATCTTACTTATGTTCTAGGAAAATTCTACAATATCCTTTCTTAATAAAACCATAACTTGCTGTTTTCATTCATGTTCACTTTCCACAGTTGCTAAAGGTATTCATCAGGACACAGAATGAAACTTCAGGGGTTTTCATTGTCTGAACAGAAACTGACAATTCCATAGAAATTCTCCATGATTCTACAGACCTCATAAGCAAATGGAAAGAAATCTTCATTTCCTTGACTAGATGCTTAACAAATATATTCTTTTCTGTTCCTGAAACAAACAAAATATATATTTCTTTAGTATTTGGAACCAGACTTTAAATCTGAGTATGATTTATGTTCAGAAATCAGGGAGAGGTGCAACTACGTTGAGGCCAAAAATGTAATATTTAAGTACTCTATTGTTTTTCTCTATTTCCTCTTTAATTGTAAAGTAATTTACAGTTCCACCTCTTGTAATTGTTCCTGCAAATGACCTCTTTCTTCATTGTTCCCTCCATTTCACAATTTCTGCTCACGGAGAAGTAAAGACCCTAACATTTTAGATGTTAACCTTTAGATATCAGCAAATCACATTCTCTTTTTTAATAATTTTTGTCTTACATTCTTAGATCAACATCATCAGCCTTCCAGCACATTAAAAATTAAATAACTCTCTTCAGATTCATCAGTGCTTAGAGATAAAATTTGGTTCAAGTCTGGGGAGGTTCACACTGGAATCTGGTACTTCCACAGTGTTTCCAGTCTTTGCAGTGCCATCCTGGTCAATAAATCCTTATTTTAGAATTTTTACAAGGGAAATATTGCAATAAAATAGTCTTATGGTAGTTCTTGTAATTGATCATGACTTACTGTAATTTCCATAGATATCTTCAGAATTTACTTGATTTGGCTTGGTGGAGAACAAGTGACTAGGCACAAATTGTTAGGCCTAAAGGTCCCATGTATAAGACGCTACAAGAAATATTCTTTAGGAGTGATTTTTTTCAATAGCTGCAGTTGTTCTTGAGAATTTATATAGGTTCCTACGCAACCAATTAAAGTAAATTGAGAAAGAAAAACTCTCTCTGTTGGACTGCAACCTTATATAGCATTCTGCTCAAACTGATATGGATGCCTTTAATTGCTTTGCACATTATGAGAAAACAGCAACAGTAAAATCAGCTATAGCTTAAGTTAATTTCTCTTTTGTTTGAGGGCATGTTTCATCTTGGTCAGCATCTGGACAGTTCTCAGTCCCTGACGCTCTGTGGCTCTGTGCAAGTTAGATGTTATCTTTGGACCCAGGAAGAAGAACTCTAGCTTGAAAATTACTCATCCGTTGCAGAGTTCTCATTCTGAATACAAATTTTACAGCCCTGTGTTTCTATATACATGCTAAAGCAATACCAACTAGGAGCCTTATACTAAGTTTTTCAAACGATACTGCAGGATACACAGATGCCATAAAATTGTCTCTCCTTCCATGAGAAAAATATCACTCCATGATTCATTGCAGATTTAGAAGGGAAGTATAAACATGTGGGAGTGCAGGAAGGGTGCAACCCACAGCCTTTCCATTTCACATAATGAAATTCACTTCTGAGGGATGTCATACGTAAGAGAATATTATATACATGTATATATATATATAAAAGTGACACTTGAAGGCATAAATTAGCTGTTAAACCATTTAAAAAGGTCCAAAAAATGCTTTTGCCTATGGTTCACAATTTTTTAAATTAAAGGGATGTACAGAGACCTTTATGTGTCCTATTAGCTTCCTTGCTCAACACCAGATTCTTAAAGAAACTGTGAGTTATATTCATCTTTCCCATTTCAAACATCTAAAAGTGGTACAGCTGAGGTGAATACCTCTTATAACCTTCCGTGGTGAAAGAGGCTTTTAGGATTAAATGGTTCCCCTTCTTTTAGCACCCACATTTTTTTTACTAAAAGCAGAGGAATCACAAAATGAATTATTTAGGTTTATACTTTTAGACCATGAATTTACTGGTATGTATCCTACAGAATGACAATTTAGTGCTCTGCTTCACCAAACTGCCTATCAGCTGATCAGTGGCACTTATCAGGATTAAGTTTAAAATTTCTTTCCTTCTTAAGTACAAGTTTTAAGTCATTAAGTATCCAAGGTGGTTTTTTTTGGTCTATATTTGTCACAGGTGATCTTGTTCAATAATTTTATAGGATATGTCAAATGAATGTGATAAATTTGTTCATGTTTTTTCAGAGTAAGAAGAGAAAACAATTTCTGTCACATAGTGCTCCCTCAAGTATCTTTAATTTTCTTTCACCCATCTCATTCAAAAACATAATTCACACTTAGTCAGTAGCATTGCTTTTCACAAATTGCAAGAGTTGAAAAGGGTGATGTCTTTATGGAGAGAGAAATCCCATCCAAGTGATTTTGTTTTTTGTTTTTCTAACCCATCATGTAGGCAAAAGCCTTCTATACCTTCTGAATACTTCCTTCCTACATACTTGACACCCTGCCCTTTGACCAATACTGACAGCACAGGGAGAGCCAACACCAACACCTGGCCTCCTGACATCCTGTCCTCTGGCTGAAATTGGCAGGATACTAGCCACATTATCCATGTATGTTTTGATTGTCTGAAATCACACTACCATCGGTGGAGCCATTCAAAAGGCCTTTGCCCAGTTAGATGCCGCTGCCCGATGATCCAAAGAACAAGTGTCCCTGGCAGTCTGCCAGCGCCATGACATGATTTATAATCCTACGCTTGCTGTTAGTGGTGGGTGAGTTGCCATATGAGCAGGTTGCTGCTCATCTTTCTTACTGCCTCAACAAAGCTTTGTTTTGTAATGAGCTGTCAGACTCCATTACAGTTCAGAACACAATTCATCAGTCCCACAATCATACACTGGTATAACCCACCAAAATACTAGTGACTGGCAGAGCTATGCAGAGTGATCAGTTCAGTGATGTAAATGTGAACATCTTGCTTGATCACCTACCTGAGCTTGATACCTGTAACAGAACCAACAGGAAAACTGATACTCAGGAGTCTGAGACTCACAAGACTTGTCTTCATAAAAGGAGATGCTGGCAGATGCCATTCTGAATAAATTGGAATTTCTTCATTACATCAAATTTTACCCTAAGATGTAACAATCTTTTACAAAACTGAAGCTTCTCTGCTACTTTGATGGCATGGAAATCCTATTAGCAAAATTATATCTTACTTTTTTACATAAAGTAATTCAAGGATACAAATAGTATCAGTTTCAATAAGACACTGGAAACAGGGTCTTGTGGGGAAGTGGAACACTTCTTGCTGCTTAACAGTTTATACTCCAGTTTGCCTTAATGTTATCTTGTAATAAAAGTTGAATATCACTGCCACAGTTTGGTATTGCATAAAGTTGTTTGTTCTTAAATACAGTTTAATCATAGATTGTGCTTGCAATTTTAGTTGGCATGATTATTGGGATTTTCTGAGTAACTATAATGAAAATGCCTAAAGTTGTTTATTCTGGAGGGATAAAGAAAACAGAAAAAAGAAGGAATTTATGACTAAGCATTCACTAAAGCTGTTCCTCAGCATTTCGTGTTTTCAAGCAACCTTATGTGTCAATATGAAAAAGCAGTCTATGCTGATTAGAAGCGCTGCAAGCCCCAGAGCAAACAATGTAATTCATTCTTTCCCTGGATTTTATCCCACACTATAATCTTTGAAATCACTTGGAATATTTTACATTTCAATTTCTATATAATGAAATTGACCAAATGGAAGTTTGATATAACAACATGATGAAGCACTAATAAGGCTGGAAAACTTTTTAGAACAACATGACCTATGATATTCTAAGGCATTGTATTTATCAGCTGGGCTCAGTTCTATCACAGAGACATCCTCCCTTATCTGTGAAGCTTCAATTTGCTTCATAATCCTGTTGATTTTCAGGTTGGCTTAATACATTTGCATGACTAGAGCTTCCCACTTCCTTTTCCTAACTATAAAATGGCAAGATCATTTTCATTTGGTTCTTCAACAGCTACCTATTTCACCATTAACTAACTTTAAAAAAACCTTTAAATTTGAAAACTTATGTCCTAATTAGAAATTAAAAACTATAAAGACTAAAAAGTCCATTTTCATGTTTTTCTAGTGCAGATTAAGTCAGCAATTCCCAAGACTTCAGAAGATACCGATTTTGTAACTTTTACAATCAAATAGCTCTTCAATGAACAGCAGTGTTTCTAAGAACGACATATGAGATCCTTTGAATTTAATAATATTGACATGAGTGGGAATGAAATTATATATTTGTTGTTTGTGAAAATTTTGAGATCAAGTTTGCAAAATATAGGGAACATTTTTTAGCCACAGACCTGCGTAGCTTTTGTGTGGATACAGTAGTTCAGAATATCTGGTCATTTTCTAAGACAGCTCATTGCTACTGTAGTACTGAAGATAGTAATGGTAGTATTTTTAAATTCCTAAGAAAGCATGAATGTGAATTTATGTTATATTTTTCAGGGATTATGTGAGAGTGTGGTCTTATTCCTCACCTGCATGCACCCAAATTTGGAAGACACTTATTTTTTTAAAAAAGTATATTATTTATTGAACTAGTTTGAAGATATGCCTGAGGAGTGTTATTCTAATGACACAGACTCATGCATAAACTCAGTTTTATAACAATACTGGATGTGAAGTCTTATGTTAGTCTTTCCTGTATCTTAGCTACTTTGACTCTGCTCCCTTACATCTGATATTTCTCATTGAAATCCCTCAACTCTGCTTGGTAGGAATCATATTGTTTATCAAATTTGTACACATTTGAGAATACAGCTGAATAAAGTTTTGGTAAAATTTTTTACTTACTGAAAACTGTGTAAAAAAACCCTTCCTCAAGAATTTTCTATGCAGTTGTAAGTACTCTAGGTTTACAATAGAAAACAGTGATTAACTTTACGCTGCAAAGGAACACCGACTTGATCTTTTTCATGCATTGTTTCGATGCTTATTTGTATGTCAAAATCATCCTTTGTTGTTTTATTTATTTCCCTATTGAATGCAACTGCTTCTGATTTAAATAAAGAAGCAGAAAATCTTACTGCACAGAAATGTCAGAGTAGGCTTAAAACAGTTGTCTCAGTAGAGGCCTAAACATTCATAATATCATCTTTGTTATGCATAAGAAAATAATTGTGGTTTATAAATCAAAGCAATTATCACTTTTTCTGACTGTGCTCATCTTTTTTTCATTTCCATGAAAAATACTAAAATTAAATATTGCCCTTTGCAAAACTGAAATTGGTCATGTTCACTTTTGGCTATGTTATGCAAACATATTTCTTCCTGTGAGATTGTTGTGGTGTATGCCAGCTTTTTCCCTCAAGTCTACTCTGAAACACAAGCTTCATTTCAAGAGGTTCTTTTCCAAAGTTCTGGAGCATCATTCTCACTTGTAACTATAACCACCAGCAATCCCAGCAGGATCTTTCATAATAATTGAGTAATTCTGCAACAGTTTATGCTTGCCCCAGCTGAAACACTAGTACGTAACAGTCTTTAAGTAACTTTTCAAACATTATAGAGAAGTAAATGTAAGAATAAAATAAAAACTGATTTAAAATTCATTCAGTCAAACGAAGTATGCTGGCCAGTACACTTTTCAGTATGTTTTTACCATGCTTATTCTGCTAGTTCTTTATCCTTTTTTCCTAGGTTTACTTTGTTATTTCTTTGCTACATTTCTATAAAAATGTCTTACAATCTTTGTTATTGAGCCAGTATCAAACTTACATTTTCAGTGGCTATGGCATGCTTGATATTCCATTTTCATTTGTAAGGGTGTATTTTTTTCTTTCACCACTGCTTTATAGTAAAGGAATTGTAAAATTCTTGTGAACCCTTTTTGTCTTAATGATCTGGTTTTTTATGACAGTTTTGCTGTAGTATACCTGTTACAATTTGCACCAGCTGTCAAACCATTCTACCTTTTTAAACTGAAGCCTTGACAAAGTTGTTTGCCCATATTGAAACTTCGGTAAAAGTGTTAATTGGCTTGTATGGTGTTTAAAGTTTTCATCTAGGACTTTATGAAAATCACAGTCAACATGTTCTTGTAAAGGATTGTTTTGTAAAGGACTCCTAGTGAGGTGGATTGCTCAGCTATCAAGGCTTTATTGTTCCCTAGCTGCAAGCAGGTACATAGGTAATTCAAATATAATCTTGTTTCCTGTGAAATGAAGTTATTTTTCAAGCTTCTGAAATAATTTCAGTTAAAACTTGTTCATTTTTTGAGGGTCTTTTGGACGTCCTATTGAGCTTCTGTTAAGACTAGATCTGGCCTGGACTGCATGGAGGGTTATTCTCTGCAGTGCCTATTGGCCCCACCTTATGCATGACATAGCTTCTTCCTGATTAAAGATGAAAAAATACCCAACATGTCTATGTGCCATATTCCTGACAATATTTGAGTGAGATTTAGGAACATTAGTCTACTGAGGTCTGCATTTCACAATTACATTGCAACAGAGGCAAAATGGAAGTCCACTTCAAACACAGGAATTTCCTAGGTGGTTTGCAAAATAACAGTGTGGTTCCAATAATGTGTTCTACACCTACAGAAAGGGGATTTGGGTGTGGGGAAGGAGAAGAAAAATCACTGATAATGTGACAAAAGAAATTGCAGCTAGAATCCTCTTTAATTTGACAAAGTATATTCAGGCTTTTACATATTTTTTGTAAATACTGATAATGAAGCATTTCTGATTCTTCCAGAACACATTTAGAAATATGAGTTAAATTAGCTACTAAAAAATCTTACGTATATAATGTTCTGACAAGAAACCAATCCTTCACATAATAAGTTCTGACATTTTCCAACTGTACTGTAATAAGTTTACTAAGAGAAGCCTTATTATTTCTTAAGAAAACTTAAGCCCACTGTTTTTTTCCTTAATCATCCTGACACTCTCCCCTTCAAGACATACTTTTTTTACAGTAGTGTAAATATTTCATCCCATCAATTTGTGCCAAGTTACTATTTACATGATGGTTTGACTAACACAAACAGCCAATAACTTTTCAATAAAGACAGGCATATACAAGAAGAATTTAATCCCCCTTTTTTTTTTAATTAGCTTTGATTAACTTGAATATTTTTTTTCCACAATTGTACGTCATCATTCAAAATATTTTCCAAGCATGGACCCTTTTTCTGTCTTGTTAACTCAAGATATTTAACTGTAAGTACTTTGCTTGTGGTGAACTAAAACTTTATTGCTTAAGTTTTCAAATATTGCTTTGAGGTGCATTTGGTTGGGCAAGAACTTGGACAAAAACTTGGGTTCTGTTTTACTTAAAACATACCACAGCTCCATGGGTGAGGCTGAGACACGGAAACATTATATTTTCTTCTCACAAAGCCACAGAAATGGTAACCATATATGCTTAGAAGCAAAATGTTTTTTTTACTGCAAATATTTCATGTAAAATAAAAATTGTTAATTAGTTTAGCTATATTAACTGTCATAATTCAAATATTTCCAGTAAAGCATAGTTAACAGCTCTAGAGACACATACTTTTAAAAGAGTGTAAGTAAGATCAGTTAAGAAAGCAGAACTATATCTACTTTGAGGTAGTTGTCACCCTTCTTCATATTGCTGTTTCTAAGAAGGAAGCAGTCATTTAGTCTCAAATACTCATCTCAAAATACTCATAATTTTTGTAAAAGATTCAGATACAGGATACACCTTGAGAAAGGAATCTTGACTCATTCATGCAAGACTTGGATGCGAGCTTTTGCTGCAGCCCTGGGCTGTCATTATTTCCCTTCACTCAAGACGGAACTGTGAAGAACAGTTCAGGAACTGTGAAGAACAGATCAGGAATTGACTTCCTGATCTTCTGGTACACATAGCAACCATACCATGAGACTGACCCAAGTTCTAGTGCATGTTTCTGAGGACATGCCATTTGTCTCTAACTACAACTGTTGCGGTCAGGCTCCATCTCCACCTATGGGCATATTAGGCTTCTCTGCAGCCAGCCAGCCAGCCACTTGCAGTTCTGAAATGCTGTCTTCTGACCTATTCTTTCCTTCCTTTCAAAAGGAACAGTAAGTTCAGAGAATCATCCCTAAATTTGATAAAATTCTTAGAGGAATACTGTTGTCTTCAGTAGGATGAAACAACGACTTGCCACAGGTTTCTTAAAATTTATTATAACATTATTTTATTTATTCTAGACATTATAGCCATGCTAAATGATTTCCATGATGTTCACAACTTTTTTAGTGTTGCTACAATATTTCATACTGTTAATGTACGTAGATTGT
Organism: Phaenicophaeus curvirostris; assembly: GCF_032191515.1. Taxonomy (NCBI): domain Eukaryota; kingdom Metazoa; phylum Chordata; class Aves; order Cuculiformes; family Cuculidae; genus Phaenicophaeus; species Phaenicophaeus curvirostris. The sequence continues at coordinate 53,865,464 of NC_091392.1, forward strand.
AAACTTGACATGCCTGATTTGGTTTAGTTCTACTTATGCACCAGATATAACTCGCGTATATTAGAGATGAGTGTTGGAAATAAATCACTGTATGTGTTCTAATTACCCTATACCAGCATGATCTTGTGTTCTATAGGCTCTAGCTATCCTCCAGCAGTACTGTGTTCATATTTAACTTCTGAAATATAGTTCTTCAATTCTCTATCTTGAAATTGTAAAATAGTAAGGACTTTCCCAGATTCCTGCTTCTCAACTCAAAGATGGTACTTTCAGATACTATATTTTTAACATGCTTACCTGAAATGAATCAGACTAACAAACTAGTTAGTGGCTCATTCAGATTTCAGAAAACTCTTCTGAGTCTTTAAGCTGTGTCTACTTAAATCTTCACATCCTGTTCTGATTCATTATGCAGACAATCTGAGAAAAAAAATCAGTGATTTTTCAAAGATGGGAATTAAAACTCTTAAGACTCTTTCACAGTACTTTTTAAAGAAGCAGCACAGAATAACCTTTTTTTTTCCTATGTGAGACCCGGTGGTAGATTTCATTTCCACACCAGACCTCTCAGCATTTCACGATAGCAATTGGGTTCTGCACAGCTTGTAAACACAAGTCAAAGCTTCTGCTAAAATTTTTCAAAAGAAAAGCTTTTAAACAGATACAGAAACATAATGAGCAATGACTTTCTTAACTGTGTGCTTCTATATAGTTGAATTATTTATACATTGCATGCAGTACCAATGAATATATATACGAGAAGAAGCTGGCATTGAGTAGACTTCATTATACCAGTTTAACTTTTTAATTCTTAAAGTGAAGTTTTCTTTGGAATTCTGAGTAAATGTCTAGCCTGGCAGGGCATATACAAAAAAAAAACCCTGCAGAATATTTTCCATTTTTAAAAGATATTTTTTCTAATTTTACTTGTGTAAATGAATGTATAGTAGGACTGTAAATTTAGATAATACTTCTAATAAATCAGGGACTCACTAAACCTATGACAGCTGGCTTCTTGAGTGCCTGAATACACTAAGTGCTCATTTTTTAAAAGAAACTTTCTTAAAGTGAACTTATATTATAATGCAAAGGTAACAGCAACAGCTCATTTTCCTAAACTGAGTCATCTTGACAGAAGAGGCGTCTTGACTTCTTATGTAACTTCTATATTGTTGCCCAATTTCTATGGTGTGTCTGGCAGATACATTGAAATATGATGCTCAGATAGTATGCAAACTCTGGTTGTCTTTATATTTATGTATGTATAAATCAGTAGGAGCTCATGTAGTACTGCATTACAACCTTGGAAAACCAGTGAAAATAAGAGAATAAGGCAGGTTCTGCTGAAGTAAATTTAAAGTAACAGTATGTAGCTCAAAGTCTCCAGGGGTGGAACAGAGTCTCAAAATATAAGTTGTCCAATACAAAGAAGGCGGCTGACTGGCTGATAAACTATGCTACAATAATAACATGCTTTGTGGAGAAGTGGAAGATCTTATATGTCTTCTAACCAAACACAGTAGGAATAATGAGAAATGAGTGAGGAGAGGCAATGGGAGTAAGTTTTCTATAATAATATTTAGCAATGACTTTCTGAAACAGAAGTAAAAATCACAAGGGAAGTCTGGAAAACCTTCCCTAAAGCACTGTGTGTGTGTGTACTTTTCAAAAGTAAATTTAAGAGTCCACAAATGCCAGTGTGTCTGGACACAGAGATAGAAAACACCCAAAGAACTAATTATATGAGGTTTCTTGAAAATCTCCCAAGTATCATTCATCAATAAAGATACCTATGAAGATTCAATTTTTCACGGTTCCTCTGCCCTTTGAGCAATCCTACCTCTCAGACTCTTCTGAGAACTAACAGTACTAGAGGGCAGACTATCAACCTATCTCTGACCATCACAACAACCTCATTTCTTTAGCGACCAGCTGATGCAGAGCTGTAGTATATCCAAGTGCCCAGTCTTTAACATGGTTGCCCTCAAGAGAAAGGATAGTGCAAGGGACAGGACAATAAACCTTTATTGGAACATTAAAAGACTGACACTTTCTTCTGAAGAGATTTAGTGTTGACATTCACAATTGTAGAAAGAAACCCATATTTTTAATGTATAGAAGCCTCAGAATACATTCTCAAAGACCACTAATGAACAACTAAAGAGTGTGCATTTAAAATTATGTTATTAATCTATGGTTTTTGCACTCAAACACTTGAATAATTGTTGCCCTTTCTGGAATTCCTTCAGCTGGTGTGGGCATCATGAGCTTTCTTATCAATATCTTCTGGGAAGCAATATTTATGTTATGAACAGAGACTGGGACCTTGTCTAAGAAAGACTAAAAACAGTAATATATTGTTCTAATTTAATGTAATTAAATTAATTTAATTGCATTTCCTTAATAATTCTAATTCATTGTACTAGTTTAATTCATTTTTAATTAATTTTTAATTAAATTTCTGTCATTCTGTTATTGCAGGATGAATATACAGGACACAGACTTTGACTAACAATGTTGGCAAACACTAAAACTTCTCTTTTCACGGCAGTGATTACACATGCTATTAAATGTTGTCAGCAGTTTAAATTGAGGAGAAGTTACCAGAAACTGCTCCAGAGTCTGAATATAAAATGTCATTGCATGCACACAGATGCCTGATTGTATTGTAAACAGTCAAGATGGGATAGGAGTGAGTGCAAAAGATTTTTCTTTAGTACTTTCATTCATCCAGTATATGAAGTAATCTGAATATGAGGTTGAATTCATTATATCATGGGGCTGCTATAAGCTTCTGTACTGTAAAATGTACAAATGTATTTTGCGTGAGAATTGTGGTCTAGTAGAACATATACAGTACAACAACATATCCAGAAAGTCTCATTTACAACGGCAGTATTTCAAAGGCAAAAGCATGTGAAAAATTCCTCTCATCTAGACTAGACAGAAAAATAAATTTGCATGAAGTAACACAGTGAAAACCATGGTAGAACTGGCCCTGACAAGTCCATCTTGAATATGGTAACTTTGCAACAGAAACAATGTTTTGGTTTGAGAGGGAGTGTTGTAGCAGGAGCAGAGGGAGAGTAGGGTGACAAGGGGTTGGGGAAGGGAAGGAAAAATGTTTATCCTATCTTGAGCTTGAGCTTCCGAGCTTGAGCTTCCGAGCTTGAGCTTCCAAGCTTGATCTAGGAACTGAATAGGAAACATAAGTATCAAAACAGCGTATCTCAGTACTGCCACAGCTCCACTGTTTCCGATCCTTTATTCATTTAGACACAGTAAGGTAGACCTACTTTGGCCATTCTTTTGTTCTTTGCTGCTAGACTTAAACCTTTCTTTCTTTTTAATGTCTACTCAATTTACATCACATTTTGTTCATTGCTGTTTTTCCCTCGGCAGCTTATTCTATCCCAATCTTTGACCAATAGATAAGTGCATTGCTGCATAATGCTGCAGTTATGTGTATCTGTTTCTACTGGACTTACTTGATGTCATCAAAAAAAAGATTATAATTTGTTGTCCTTTATTAACCTTATGTCTTTGAAACTATCAGAAACAGAAGCTCTGAGACAAGGCACAAAAGTAATTACTGATGATCAAGGAAACAGAAATTGCTGAATTTAACTCAGAGCAGAAATGAATAAGACATGAAGAACAAAATAAGAGCTAATAAAAATAATGAGCACACAAAGACAATAAATCAGAGATTTCTGCTTAAGCATTCTTTACCTTAAAGGCAAAGATCTTAAACCTTACTTTTGTTAAGTGGAAGTTACTATGAACTTTCTATTTGCAATGTTTTACATGTTTCTCAAAATACCAAATTTTGTTTAAAATATTATTAGTTGATATTTACCTGCATAGGGCTGCTGGATCTTTGTCTCTACTTTCTAAAGTTCTTTATCAGAGAAGCTCTCCTTTATATTTTCCTCCTTATCTCAGTTTTTATGTCTCATTTCTTCTTAAAAATATCCACAGATGAATAAGAACTGTAAATCTCCATTTTCCAATGTGACAATAATACATGGTAAACATTAAAGAAAAGTATTCTAAAATATCATCGAGAAGACCAAGAGAAAGGTTTAGTCCTACAAACATGCACTGTAGTACATGATGGTGAATACTGGAAAAACTGAAGTTGGCTTAAACATATTTATCATGGAATTGGTATTTTGCAAGGTGTATAAATTTAAGTCAGAAAATAAGGCTTTCAGAATTAGTAGCTTCATGTGGAAATGAGGTCCTTACTACAAATTATAATAAATATGTCTAGTTGTAAAATTCAAAATCTTGCTTGTGTTGAAATTTCATATCTCAACTGTGGAAAATTCAACCTGACTTTTGACCTTCTGTATTTTAACTTTAAACTCAAGTCTTGATTTATTTAATCCTGAAAGAAAATATTTTTTTAAAAAGCCAGACTCCCAGCATTTGTGGTAAAGAATTTGAGTAACTTTTTAATGAAAATACTAATCTGATTTTTTTACTACTTAATTCAAGAAGTCTTTATGAACTCAAATTTAATCCAAATCTTTATTCCACACTGATAACTTCTTTTTTTATCCCTCTTTATATTCAATTGATTTTCTACCTTTAATTTAAAGGCAAAGGAGCCTTGTTTCACGTAATGGCACAGTCAGCCTCTGCCAGAAGGTGACCTTCTACTATACTATTCTCCAAATACTCAGTTAAAACATTAAGTTTTCTGCCAGCTTAAGTGAATGTATTCTAATTTATTTGTACTTGACAGCATGTTTCACACTGATAGACAGCTAGTTGAGGAGTGTAAAACTGTTGTGAAGAAAAAAATGAGAACTTTCCTTTTTTTTCATTGCTCAGGGAGTTAAAAATGATACATACATAAATAAAAAAATTGCCTTTTAGTTCAGTAATCCGACAGGGTTTATAACTCATTTGACTTGAAATATAAATTTCCAGATTACAACAGAGCCTGAAAAATTCTAAAAAGTATTCCTGTGATTACAGAAAGGCTGCAAGAAGACAGAAGGAATATAATCTTTTTCCTCTAGCAGACAAAGGAATGGAAAAACTTGAAACAAAACAAGCAAATGCCAAGCTTTCAGGATCTGACCTCTTATGTCACATTCCAGAGTGGAAAAGAAACCTCAAGCCCTGTTAAAGGAAACCTTAAATCACTTCCTAAATTTTTCTCTATATAAAGTACTTTGTCTGAAAGCTGTTAAAGGTCTTCCATAACTGTTTGCATGTTTTGTCCAATTTATTTACTTGAATCCAAGATGAAATGCAGATATACTGTACTAAGAGGAAATAACTTTAAAAATTTTGAATATAAGGCTTTAAGGCAAATCAGATTGCTCATTTGATACACATATATATATTTCACATGGGTATGATGAATGTCTGCATATGTTAACTTGCATATACTTACCACTGCTGACTTAAAAGTTATTTAAACTTCATACAAATATCATAATTATTCTTTCCAATCCAGAAACCTATGTAATTTTCTCTTGCAAACTAAATCTCCTCACTAGAGATGACTTTTGATTGTACTAGCAAAATTACTTTGAGTTAATGACTGTTGTATTGACCAATCTGTCATTATCTTCCTAATTAATTTTAAAAGTAATTAGATTGTTTCCTTCTGTATAGTAGAAAACAAAAAGGCAAGTTTAGATTACTTACTTATTTAGGGAAAAAAATAGCTAGGAAGTATGTAAAGCAACCTGAAATAATTTTACTTATTAACTCACCTGCTGGTGTCTGTAATTTGGAAGATATTTATCAAATATTAGTATTGGTTTAGGTGCTGGTCCTGTAAATACTGATCTAGGAAAATTTCATACTCTGGTCAATATGGGTAAGAATTTAAATATGAGTCTATTCCCTGAAAACAAAACCAATAACAGTTATAGAGATTTATAACCAGAAAATTATACTTAATGGTGTGATGTAGCTTAGAACTTTTATAAATTATCTAAAACATAAGTTATCATAGAGTAGTATGTGGGACCTGACGAAAGACTCACTGGGGCTGAGCTCTAAGGGGAGTGGAAGTGCTGTTTCTTAGCATAGCGTTCAAGATAACACAGAAATAAACCTATGACAGACTAAAAATTAACAGCGGAAGAGGGTCAGTAGCTACAAAAAAAGTCTGTGCAATTTCAGTGTTCATATGTAGAAGGAAGCGATATAGAGCATGTAAATCAAAGACAAAAAATGTAATACGTTGTATATGATAGATAGACAGCAATGTCACATATATCATTCCTGCAAAGCAATCAGATCAAATGAGAGTCGATTTTTAGAAGCCTATGTTATGGATATAAATTTCTCCTGTCATGCCAGAAACAGCACAGACTAAGTAACATGGAGAAGATGGAGGGAGAGCTGGACCATAAATTCAGGCTTTTGGGATAGTATCTTACTTCAGCAGCTTGTGAACAGAGATGTTAAGTACCATTTCAAGACGTTTTCTGATAATATCATGAATATTATTAAGCTAGATAGACATTACCAGTGAGAATTTGAAGCATATTTCAGGAAACATGAGACATTAGAAATGTTCCAGGAAAATGTTAACTAAGATGCCATTACTTAACCTGGACCTGTACTAAGACTATGACTGCCAACAAGCTGAGCTATCATATGAAGCTCCAAAGCCTCACACTATATGGCTTTGGTAGTTAAATCTTCCTTTCAACAAAACTGGACTGTTTTGTTAGACTTAAATTGTAAGAAGCATTACTTGTACTTCTGTTCCCTTGGGAGTAGTTTAGTGATTTACATTGCAGCCCACCACAGGAGGGATCACTAAACAGCTCTGTAGGTTGCAGAGAGTTGGAGTGTTTCCTTTTCCTTTTCTAACCCATTCAGAATGTTAATGCTTATAGAAATGTTTAGATCGCCTAGTCTAAAAGTTCAAAGCAGATACTTGACATGTTTTGGAAAAAAAATAGTATTTTTTTTGTTTTTAAACTTGCAAGAAGTGTGGGTCATAAGTTTCCATTGATTTCAAATTATATCCCCAGTTATAAGACAAAGAGAATTATAGAATCATATCACCATAGAGTGGTTTGGGTTGGAAGAGACCTTAAACATTATCTAGTTCCAAACTCCCTGTGATGGGCAGGGACACCTTCAAGTTGCTCAAAGCAATGATTGGACTCGATGATCCAGTGGGTCTCTTCCAACCTGGTTATTCTATGATTCTATGATTCTATGAAAGCCTCAACCAACCTGGCCTTGAACACTGGCAGGGACGGGGCTTCCACAGATTCTCTGGGCAACCTGTTCCAGCACCTCACCACTCTCACAGTAAAAAATTTCTTCCTAATATCTAATCTAAATCTACCCTCTTTCAGCTTAAAATCATTACCCTTTATCCTATCATGACACTCCCTGATAAAAGTCTCTCTACATCTTTCCTGTAGGCACCCTTTAAGTCCTGAAAGGCTACTTGAAGGTCTCCCCGGAGCCTTCTCTTCTCTAAGCTAAAAAAACCCAACGCTCTTAGCCTGTCCTTGCATGAGAGGTGCTCCAGCCCTCTGATCATCTTCATGGTCCTCCTCTGGACTCACTCTAACAAATCCCTGTCATTATTGTGCTGAGGACTCCAGAACTGAAAGTACTATTCCAGCCTGTATTGTACTTGGATTGCCCCGACCCACTTGCAGGACCTTCCAGTCTAATCCAGACTTCTTCGGGCTGTTGTATGTGTCCCATTATGGTAAGCAGAAGTTTTCAAAATAGTACCACAGACTCCAGAGATGTAGAACATTCTTGAGCAGTCTTCAACCTAGTTGCAGAAGGGACATCCCAATCTAGAACATGGATTTCCAGAGCAAGTCAGTGTGACAAGAAACGATGTTGCACACAAAATGCCCTAATAATTAGTAAGGGGGCTTATGTTTTGTTTAGTCAATATTACACCAGGAAGCCTTTAAGAGAGCATTTTTAAATACGTGCGAACATTTGTAAAAATAGTAAATCTGCAAATGATCTTTTACCCTTAGAAACCAAAAAAAATACAGCAGATTGTTGGCTGTTTCAGCCATCCCCTAGTAGTTAACTCCTCTTTAATTACAGCAGACATTTAATTTACTTTAGAAAAACTGGGGTCAGGCCCAAACTAAATCATCACATACAAAAATCAAAGGCTGAAAAGTATGACTGGAACAGATGGCACTGAAGGCATCATGGTTTGAGAACAGCCAAAGAGTTATTGGTTTAATATAAATGAACACTGAAAAACACCCAGAAAATTTTGCTATAATATGAATGGAGTTAAGGATATTACTCTGAGCCAGTTAAAAGTCAAAAAATACCTGTGACATAATAGAACTAAAGATAGAAATTACTTTTTAAAAATAAAATGAGGGCTTTATTTTGTCCTTTTCATTTTTTTCAGTTTGTAGGGTACCTTATAAAAATGCTAACTTAAACTCATACTGCAGTTTTCATGATGTTTCATTTTGCCAACAATGCTGTGATTCCATATGTATTGGCAGCTGTGTATTTCTCCCTGCCTAGTACATCTTTTTTTCTTTCCCCTGCCAACTGTCTCCCCTTCTCTTTCTTGCATCCTGAAAATAACAAATAATTCAATGCTGAAGGGTTGTAGGGGGGAGTTCTATATAGGAGAATGTAATACAATATGCTAGTTGTGTTTCAGTAAAATATAAGAACATTTTCTGCATCTCTGAGGAATCTTCCCATCACATGCCATAATCTCAGTCCTTTAATCTCTTTCCATAATCTTCCCTGGGAATTCCACATGTAGAAACTTGCACAATGGTACATGTAAGATTTTAGGCTAAAACAACCTCCAAAGAGAGTATGGTGGAGTCATTCATAATACTGTTCCAAACATAACTGTATCACTGCAATTTGCTATTAACATTCAATAGGGCGTTTCCTGTGGGCTGAAATTTGCCATATAGTTTCTAAATTTAGTAGTACATTTTGGAATTGTATATATTGACATAAACGTTTTGGTAGCCAAGAGTAAGTGTAATTAACAAATCAGTTTTACAGATTATACTTACACAAAACTCATTTGATGCAAAAAAAATGTGTAGCAAAATACATATTTGGTATTTCTAAAAACAAAAAGTAAAAATAGTGAAGGAAATATATAAATCTTCAATGTGCTTTGGCTTTTCAAAATCCCAGTTTGGAATGGAAAAAATGGGTTCTGGTTCATTTCAGTTGCCAGGGGAAATAAAAGAAAGGGTTAGACATCTGCTGCTACTCTTCATGGCCCGCTTTAATTTACTTTGTTAAAGGTAACACCCACTAGTTCTTTACTGCATGGGAGGATAGATGTGCAAAAGTCATTGCTGAAGTATCTAACTACAGTTTATCACAACAAAGCCAGCGAGGGAGCAAAAGGTACTTCAAAACTCATTCTTTATTTTTCTGAAAGCAGATAGGTTTTTACTTGCAGAATTTCTGAATTCTTCTCTGCCAAACCCTCTTGCTTTAGCACAGGTTTCACTTACATTACTGTGCAAAGGCATAACGACTCCTAATCTTTACCTATGTCAAAATGTTTCTGAAGTCATTACCCAAGAATAGGAGAAAGTGGATTAGATGCTTTGGAACATGGCGTATGGGGTAGATGAAGCAATATGTTTGTAACCTTTTGAGCTAAACAACTCTCCTGTGCTCTGTAAATGTTATTTTACCCTCAGAATAAAAATTCAAAGGTAGTGTTATGTCCTCAGTAATTATTTTCACATAGCAAGATTCCCTTTTTATGAACTATGCTTAACTAGCATAATGTCAATTTTTATGATGTAAAGAGGACACCATTTCTTTTTGAACTTTTATGAAGTCATTTAGTCAGATTTGGAGATCATACTAGTTGTAATGTAACCAAAGTAATGTGCTAGTGATAGGTTTGGTCAGTCATGTTTGGCCATCCTGTGCCCCACATTATTCAGATCAGAGGAACTATTTAAGCAAGGCACATCTTATTTCTAGGCTGCATAGCTTGATTTTACTCCCTTGATTACTCAGATATGATAAGGAAAGGCAGGACTGTGCACTTCAGTCTTAACCAGACATGCTGTTAGATAACAGGTAAGCCATACAACACCTCAGGAACTGAGAGGCACATCTGGGGTCCCATAGTACATAGGAGTATTAAAGACTAGATAAGTCGGTTAGCACATTAGTCAGATTTATTGTTTAACCAACATTTTTATTTCTATATTTCAGCTTCTGTCAGAAACATATACTTCAAGGATGCAGGCATTTTGCACATCTTGTCACAGTTTGCAACACAGTTTGAAAGCAATTTTTAAAAAAGAAGTAGCAGAACCTGAAATGTTATTGCTCTTCCTGTCATTTAATTTCTAAAGTTATGTAGTTAATCCACAAACTCATTTTTTGCTATTAATCTTGGCCATTTGTGCATGTGAAAAATGTAACATATGTTTTGACACGTGGTCATTTCTATAGTAGTGAAAACAGATACCCTTGCGAGAGAGAGATGACAGGGAAAAGAAATCTGTGTAATGGTGGAGGTTTTTAAAGGAAATCTTGTGCTTGCTCTAGTACCTCCTACTCTACTATACCAGTCACTCATTTCTACTTGCATTTACTCAAGGAAATGTGCATCAATTCATTATTAAAGCCTCATATGTACATATTCCACTACTATGTTCAAACATTTTCATGTGTGATTCAATCCAGGTGGAAAAAATACTGTCTTTGTATGCTGAATTGTGAACTATGATGAGGTTTTTTTCAGTGCTGTAAGTTTCCAAAAGGAAAAGCTTTTTCTGTAGGCCAAAAACTGAGTTTAAAATTGTAAAACTGAAACTAAAAGCTTCAGTATGACCAAAATGTGTTGCTTTGATAGATCTTTTGGGGTTTAATTTGCTTTGAAGGACTTTTAAAACATTTCTTCCTTGATTTGGAACAAGAAAAAAACATCAAAATAATGGACTTTTTGTGAAAGGGGAAATCTACTTCTTGCCCAGTCTGCTCCAATGCCTCCTCCTCTAAAATCCGTTATTTTAAAAAATGTAATTTTGTTAAGTTTCTTTGTCCCATAGGTGTGTTCAATGACTTCATATTTTTCTTCAGAATAGTCTTAATCTTGGCCACAGACACACAGGCTTTACTTTGGATTTTTACTGTGGCTGTCACCCTCTTCAAAAGCACACAAGTGGAGCTCTGTTTGGCAGATGGGGTTACAGTGATAGGCAAAAGAAGTTGCAATATGACTTCCACCCACTTTTTCTACAGTCTTAGATACCAAAACCACTTCATCTCGCAGTGATGAGGCAAAGAAGAAAATAAATACCTCACTTTGTCCCCCTGCTTATCACAGACTTGCAGTGATGTTTTGGAAGAGGGTAAAGAAAATATATTCCATGGGTGAAAGATAAGAAACAGTTTAAAGGAAATGAAGGAAAATCAAGGAAGAAGACACTGCAGGCTTATTCTAATGTAGCTACTGAAGAACTCATGCTTTAAGATCATAATAGGGCCAATTAAATCCAAGCAGTCTAAACATGTTATTTGTGTTACTTATGAGATAATTTGACTGGTTTAATATAAACAACAAGAAAGAAGGATCTTTCAACTCTGACTTGAAACTCTATTCATAATTTGTTATTCTTTACTCAGGTAAAGTCAAATCGTTCATAAATTTATACTTCCCTAGTGAAAACACAGTGTCATGCTGAAGATTCTGGTTGTTCTTTACAAATAAACGGTACATCCTTGACCACAGAGATAAACCAAAAAGTAGAAATACCAGTAGACTTGTCATTAGTGGAAGAGGCATGAAATATTCAACAGATACTATGAGATTTTATGTTTCTAAAAAATATACATTACATAAAATAAAACATTTTAAGCTTATTTTGAAATCTGTAGTTGAAAAAGTCCTGTGGTATCATGCTGTTTTATAGTGTATAGTCTACCCAGTTTTGAAACAAATTCCCAAGTAACATTTCCTATCATTTACCTTTTTATAACCAATTGAGATGTATTGACTCTAGAAAACTTACTAACAAACGTGAGAAATACAGGGCCTGGGTTAATTGTTTGTTTCTTCGGGTGTTTTTATTCACATGGGTTAGGCACTTGTGTGGAATAATATAAATCCCCAAAGTTAGTGCTGCAGCACATTGTTCAAAATGTGGTTTTGCTTGCTTATTTGTATTTGGTATAGTTTTTCTTTCTGCTGAATGAGAAACGGATGAAATAATTTTCAGTGTTTACCATAGCAAGGAAGGATAGAAATTAAATCTGCTGGACTTTCTACCATGTGTCAATCAATCCAGTGGCAACATTCCCAATCAGCCAGGGAAAGATTTCACAATGTTCATGTCTACAGTTTGTAACCTGAGGTTTACAGCAGACTGTAGTGTCATCCTTTATAGACTGAACTCTACTAAGTTCCAAGAAGGCTTTCATGACTGTGCGTGTACAGAAGTGGTATGTAACTTATAGTAAGGAACTCATTTAGCTATTTTTTTTTCTGATTTTCAGTTGTCCAAGAATAAGTCAATATTTTTTCCTAAAGCTTTAAAGACATGAATGACTTCATAACTCATAGAATTTTAATTGGCTCCAGAAGATGATGAAGTACCAAAAGGAGAACATTGAGGGCAGAAAAAATCATGTGAACAGTCTTCTTTAGAAGCAAGTGTAAATCAAGTTACATAGATACTTACAAGTCAATCCAAACATGAATGCTAATGCTAGACACTCAGACCAGCCTAATTGAGCTTTGAATAGTGAAAATGCAGGAAAGATTTGGCATGTTCCTTTTCACACGCAAAGCAGTTTGTCCTTGCAGACACCTGCAGTGACAGGCGATGTGAATTATGCTTACTTTTGTTTACTTATGTTTAGCTAAATTCCTTAGAGCTACCCTTTAGATTTCTGAGGAACATAGTGTCTGTGAAGCCATGCAGCTGTCCTTAGGGTTTGCTCACAATGAGTTATTTATTTTATTTTACTTACTTCTTCATTTGAAATGTATTAAAGAAAACTATATTTTATCATGTTTCTGTTTCCTTTTATTTGAAGAATATCACCAATGCAATTGTAGCCAAAAATTACTGAAGATTTCTAGCCTTCTTTAGTCCATATTATTTTTTTAGTGATTTATTTATTTAGAGGTGTCTTTATGTCTTAAAAATATTTTCACACAAGGACAAAGTTCCATACCTGCAGATCCAAGATACATTTTCATGCGAACTTCTTTGTTTAAATTGCATAATGTACAGTATATGTTTGGCTAATAAGCCAAATTTTTTTAGGTCTTTTCAGTTAGATACAAGATACTTCTTTTGCTCTTCATGACAGACTGTGTAACACTGCCACCTTCATCATTTTGTTTAACAGGTTCACTAGACCACAACATGCCTTCTAAGCCCTCCACAAGGAATTGAAAGCTTACCTTTTCCACAGCTGTTTCCACAGCTGATCTTAGAGCTATGCAAGCTGCCTGACGTGTGTACAAATGCTATATCACAGAAAAAGAGAGAGACATACGCCTCACTGACAGGGAGGTACAGGACAAGTCAACCATTTCAGGAACAAGAACCCATAGAGCAGACTGAGAAAGAACTTGTCAGGAAAAAAGGGGTGCAAGGGTCAGAAACTAACTCTCCAGGAGGCTGAAAAAAAAATGCAAGAGGCTGCCTCACAGTCTGTAAAGGTGTCAGCACATTGTGCTCTGCAGTGTTCATGATGGCTGTAAAAACATTAGAATACTCGGAAGATTCAGAAAAAGGGGGAAAAACTATAGTCAGTAGTTAACTAAGGAAGTTGGATTGCTTCAGGACATTCATATGCAATTGTTTAGGAATGTTTTTAATGGATGATGAATTATTGATTACAAAGAAGTTATAGCTGTTTAATTTGCTTTAACTTAAATATATGTTTTGCTTTTTATTTAGTAAGCTAGCTGACAAACAACATAACTTCTGTTTTTCCAATCAGTCCCTCAGAGCTTAATCTATGTTTTTACGTGATAGGTCCATAAACCAATCAATGATATCTTAGAACATCAGGAAAGTATTTTCAAAAAGAAAATTAAAGCAGAAGATCAGATTTTCAGTGTACACTGTTTATAATTTCATTTTTTCAATGTTTCCTTCCCAGTTCGTTCACACCAATCTTTACTCAATTTCCTGGCTTTCCTGTCAACATTGGGGTTTTCTGTTTGGTTTTTTTTTAACTTCCTCATTCTTTCTCTGATTAGTGCTGGCTCAACTCAGTTAATAGTCTTCCCATGACTGCCTCACATGTTGCTGTCCTCTTAAACCACAGGCAATTAACTTGCAAAGACAGCAAACTTTCCTCCTCCTCCTGTATGATTTGGACTTTTCCTTCACATTTCATGTGTCATAACTATTGACGCTATGGCATGTTTGAAGAATATTATAATGTAATATTACTTCATGTAATTTAGAGTGTGAAGCAGAACAAAGGCTTATTCTTTGCTGAATTATGAAAAAACTCTGATGTAGAACAGAACAAAAATTATAGAACAAAAAGAAGTAAATACAAAAATAAGAAAGTTTTTCTCAGATGATCTCATTTTGGGTAAAATACCACATATCCAAACAATCATGAATAAATGAGCTATATTAGTTACAAGTTTCAAAATATTGTAAGCAATCACATCAAATCCAATGGCAAATGGAAGAGTCCCAACTATTTCAGGTGTACACAATAAGACAAAATATATTAAGGTTCTTCTGCTAAGTTTGTCTAAGAAAATGTTATTTTTTTCTTCAGCTATTCTTGCAAATGGATAGGACTTTGTGCAATAGTTAATCATGTAGTTATTAGTTCAAATGCAAGCAAGTTCTGTGACCTTTTGAAACATTTTCTTTCAGGAAAATAAAAGGTGTTCATCAACAAAAGAAGCCAGACAAATATCTACTTGTCTTTATAGTTAATATAGAATATTACACAAGAGATAAAAAATCAACTTCTGACAAAAACATGTTCTATCCAGCAATGCAGTTTAGGAAATATTGCAGTCCATAATGAAGAAAAAAAGAAATGTTTTGGTAAGTCTTTGATGCTCTAAGCAGTAAGGAAAAGAGATAGCTAAAGAAATGTAGTTAAATTTTAATCTTTGATTAAGAATTTGCTTATTCTTTTTGTAAAAATTTGGCACTCATTAACAGTGAAAAAATGGGCTTTAATATTAACAAAAATAACCATGTTCTAAAATAGCAATTTCTGCTTTTTTATATAATGTTACAAGGCTCTTGGCAGATACAGAGGCAGCACTTTCAGTAATATTTAACTCTTAAAAACCTTTCAGTAGCTAGAACAGAAATGACTCAAGACATGGAGAAGATACAGGTACACATTAACTACAGACCTCCTTCCACAGCATATCATGTTAAAACAGTTGAGTGACTGAAAAGTAACTTAGAAAATATCTTTAAAGATACAGAACAGAATGACTGAGTGCGAATAATACTCTGAACAATAGCGCTATCAAGATAAAGTTTATGTAAGATAGTACACATCCTCTGTCTCTTCACACCTCCATCTTTTCATGAAAGACCATAGTAGTGATGGCAATTACTGTAGTGTTCCTTTGTTCCTTCCCTTACCCCAGAGTCATTGCTCTGTGTCCCCGTCTCGTTGCTTACCTTTCATCCACATTTACTGTACCACTAGTCTGTATTTGAAGGAGACAGCATCTTTCAGACACTGTTATCTTGAGAAAAGGGCCCCTTTAATGTGATATTCTTTTAATGCAGGTAAGATATTAACAGAGCAGCTCACAGGTGCTCTCTATCAAAGCTTGAATGTCAAATTTTTGCATACGACAGTCAATCACACTCAGCAGAGAAAAATGGTAGTATAACCTTTTAAGTGCTTTTATGTATAACATTCTGGACATTCATCTTTCTTTTGGTTCATAAATTGATGCCTTACCCTAGTTTTTCAGACTTGAATTAGCTCTTAACATCTGATATTTAGACTTTTATACAAAACATAAAGTGTCGCCTTTTGTCTATGCAAGGTAATCCCGAGTGCAATTGTTTGAAACAGTGTCAATAGTAGTCTGAACTTATCACAACAAGCCAAACGATTCTCAAATAACCTCTTATGATTTTTTCATTTTCCCCTAAATCCATCAAGATAAGGTCTGATGAACAACAGACAAAGGCTTCGGCAACTCAGTGGACTCTTTTTCAAGACCTAATGTGAAGGTCTTTCCCCAAAGCTTTAAGAAAAATCAAAATAATTTGTAATACAAAAGACAATTATAAAGTGCAAGAAATTTCCTCATAATCAACAATGTTCTGTTTTACTAGAAACATTTAGACAAACATTAATTGCAGAATACCATTTCTGGCTGCTCTGAACCTTGAGTACCTAAGCTAAATTGAATTGTTCTTTGAGCAAGAAGTAAAGATTCACTAAGGCTGCTGGAAAACTCAAAAAGACGACCAGAAGCAGAGAAGATGCCTTTCCAGGGCAAGATTTCAGATCCTTTGAAAATTATATCTAACGATTCCACATACAATGCTTGTGAGGTGCAAGTTGCCCTTCCTTACAGGAATCCAAAGTGCAGGGCTTGAAAGCAAGGCCTGTCTAGCAGCATTATTTGCTTGCTTCTTTGTGTGTTTAAGGTTAGAATAGTCAGAAAATTTCTTTTCAGCATTCACCAGTGCCAGGCATTTGATTTGCTTCTTGTGGGCTCACGTTTCCTTCGGAAGATGTTGCTCTAGTTCATACTTGTAAAATCTGCTAGCAGTTTTACCTGTTTATTTATAAAAGAGTATTTTTTTTCTGGAAAACTGCATACTTTTTGTTTTCAATCTTATGAACACATTTTTCTGAATAGTTACATTTTTTTTCCTGTTAATTTCACTGTTCATAAATTATTTTTGGACCATCATCCCCATTTCCTTACCTAGTGTCCTACTACAATGGGGAAAGGAATATGCTCATCTTACTGGTATCTCTCCAGCTGTATGCTGTTGCCTAGTACAACCTCCTGGCAATGGAGCACACGAAGCATATGAAATTAAATATCAGTGCTGCCATTTGGCAGGCACATAGTGACCTCTGTGGAAATAGTAATTTCATCTAGATGACAATTTGATCCTTCTATTAACAGCCTGTTCTTTTCCTGATATTTTCTATATGAGGTAATATAATTTCTTCCCAAAATCTCTGTGAACCATTTTACTAGGGAGTCCTCTACTTTATTCTCACCTATCACCCACTGCTTTTGGCACTAGTTTTTTGACCTACACTGCTTCTGCAATTTTTTACATAGAGAATGGTGCTGTAGTCACATACTTATATCACCTAGGATCTTGCAGTGTTTTACTTTAATTGACAGAGTTCTAACTCTGCACAAATGTTTTTTGCATTACCACCTGATAAAGAAAATTAACTGTTGCAAAATGTTGTATTCCTTGTGTTGAAGTTCTCAGCTGAAGTGCATTTACACCAATGCACGCAGCATGGGAAATAAGAAGGAAGAGCTGGAAGCTGTCGTAGGGCAAGGGGCCTATGATGTCGTTGCCATCACGGAAACGTGGTGGGACGACTCATATAACTGGAGTACGGCTATGGTGGGGTATAAGCTTTTCAGACGGGACAGGAAGGGTAGGAGAGGAGGTGGGGTAGCCCTCTTTGTAAGGGAGGACTTGGACATCACTGAGATGGATTGTGGAGATGAGGAGGTTGAGTGCCTGTGGGTCAAAATCAGAGGAGCCCACCAGAAGGGAGATTTTGTGATGGGAGTCTGTTACAGACCACCCAACCAAGGAGAAGCAGCTGATGAGCTCTTCTATAAACAGCTGCGGTCGATCTCTAGATCGATGCCTCTCGTTCTGGTGGGAGACTTCAATCTGCCTGATATCTGCTGGGTGTACAACACAGCAGAAAGGAAGCAGTCTAGGAGGTTCCTGGAGTGCGTGGGAGATAACTTCCTTGCACAGTTGGTGAATGAACCAACCAGGGAAGGTGCCCTCCTGGACCTCCTGTTGGTGAACAGAGAAGGCCTTGTAGGGGATGTGGCGGTAGGTGGACGCCTAGGACTAAGCGATCATGAGATTATAAAATTTTCTGTTCTAGGTGAAGTGAAGAGGGTGGTTAGCAAGACCGTAACATTAAATTTCCAGAGGGCAGACTTTGATCTCTTCAGCAGGCTGGTTGGTGAAGTCTCATGGGAGACAGTACTCAAGGGCAAGGGAGCCCAGGAGGGCTGGGAGCTCTTCAAAGGGGTGGTCCTAGCAGCTCAGGAGAAAGCCATCCCCGTGGTCCGGAAAAAAAGCCGGCAGGGGAGAAAGCCAGCTTGGTTGAATAGAGAGATCTTGAGGGATATCAAGAAGAAAAGAAATGTTTATGGCCTCTGGAAGAAGGGACAGGCCTCTTGGGTGGACTATAGGAGGGAAGTGAGATTGTGTAGGGAAAAAATCAGAAGGGCTAAGGCTCAGCTAGAAATTGGATTGGCCAAGTCAGTGAAAGATAACAAAAAATCTTTCTACAAATATATAAATAATAAAAGGTGGACTAGGGAGACCATACAGTCCCTATTGGACACAGAAGGGACAACAGTAACAGGGGATGAGGAAAAGGCTGAGGTACTTAATGCCTTCTTTGCCTCAGTCTTTAGTCGTAAGGAGGGTCGTTCCGTCTGTGTACAAACCCAGGAGCTAGAGGAGCATAATGAGGCTCCCGTGATCCAAGAGGAGGTGGTCAGAGCCTTGCTAGCCCGACTGGACAGTCACAAGTCTATGGGGCCGGACGGGATTCACCCTAGGGTACTGAAGGAGCTGGCGGATGTGCTGGCCAAACCCCTTTCCATCATCTTCCAACAGTCCTGGAAGACTGGGGAAGTCCCACTGGACTGGAGGCTGGCTGATGTTGTGCCCATCTACAAAAAGGGCTGCAGGGAGGACCCAGGAAACTACAGGCCTGTCAGTCTGACCTCAGTGCCAGGGAAAGTCATGGAGCAGGTGATCTTGAGTGCTATCATGAAGCACATGCAAGAGAACCGGGTGATCAGGCCCAGTCAACATGGATTCACAAAAGGCAGGTCTTGCCAGACTAACCTGATCACCTTCTATGACAAAGTGACCCGGCTACTGGATGAGGGAAAGGCTGTGGATGTGGTCTTCCTGGACTTCAGCAAAGCCTTTGACACAGTTTCTCACAGCGTTCTGCTTGAGAAACTGTCAGCCTCTGGGCTGGACAGGCACACACTCTCCTGGGTGGAAAACTGGTTGGATGGCCGGGCCCAGAGAGTGGTGGTAAATGGTGTGAAATCCAGCTGGAGGCCAGTGACAAGTGGGGTTCCCCAGGGCTCAGTGCTGGGTCCAGCCCTGTTCAATGTCTTCATCAATGACCTGGATGAAGGCATCGAGTGCACCCTGAGCAAGTTTGCGGACGACACTAAGCTGGGTGGAAGTGTTGATCTGCTGGAGGGTCGGGAGGCTCTGCAAAGGGATCTGAACAGGCTGGACCGCTGGGCAGAGTCCAACGGCATGAGGTTTAACAAGGCCAAATGCCGGGTCCTGCACTTGGGGCACAACAACCCTATGCAGTGCTACAGACTGGGAGAAGTCTGTCTAGAAAGCTGCCTGGAGGAGAGGGACCTGGGTGTGTTGGTTGACAGCCGACTGAATATGAGCCAGCAGTGTGCCCAGGTGGCCAAGAAGGCCAATGGCATCTTGGCTTGTATCAGAAACGGCGTGACCAGCAGGTCCAGGGAGGTTATCCTCCCTCTGTACTCGGCACTGGTGAGACCGCTCCTCGAATACTGTGTTCAGTTCTGGGCCCCTCACCACAAGAAGGATGTTGAGGCTCTGGAGAGAGTCCAGAGAAGAGCAACAAAGCTGGTGAAAGGGCTGGAGAACAGGCCTTATGAGGAGCGGCTGAGAGAGCTGGGGTTGTTTAGCCTGGAGAAGAGGAGGCTGAGGGGTGACCTCATTGCTCTCTACAACTACTTGAAAGGACGTTGTAGAGAGGAGGGTGCTGGCCTCTTCTCCCAAGTGACAGGGGACAGGACAAGAGGGAATGGCCTCAAGCTCCGCCAGGGGAGGTTTAGGCTAGACGTTAGGAAAAAATTCTTTACAGAAAGGGTCATTGGGCACTGGAACAGGCTGCCCAGGGAGGTGGTTGAGTCACCTTCCCTGGAGGTGTTTAAGGCACGGGTGGACGAGGTGCTGAGGGATATGGTTTAGTGTTTGGTAGGAACGGTTGGACTCGGTGATCCGGTGGGTCTCTTCCAACCTGGTTATTCTGTGATTCTGTGATTCTGTGATTCTGTGTTCTGCATTTTCTGCAAATCAATCATAGTAAAGATCATGGTTTTGCTGCACTGCTGTAATCGTGACAGCTGTGTAAGAACCGAGCTTTACATTGCACTTATCATAAACTGCTTTAATGACAAGCATTCAAATCCCTGTGAAAGCTTATGATCCGGTCTTCATGTATTTTGCGCATCTGACTGCTCCCAGGTATACAATATTTCTCATGTATTAACATTCTCACTGCTGCTGCTGCTGTGTGTTGTAAGATGGAAGATTTTGTAGTGTTTATGGTGAATTTGTAATGTAATTTTAGATCTTGTTTGCTGCTAAATTGAGAGTTTCATAGGAAACATTCTTTCAGGTATACTTTCCCGGGAGGAAAAAAGTATTTTAAACAACATAACTGTGGTGATTAGCTATGTAGTTAATCTCATTATATTCTCTCAACCTCATTGTTACTGTTTGTTAAGACCATTAGAATGATATTATCATCTGCATATCATGAAAAGTGTATTTTAATCTAACTCTGACTACAGGCTTTTCATCTGAAAACAGATGTAATGGCTCCATTCACAAATACAGTCAAGAATGAAGTATGAGGACACAGGATTTATATATGAAGTCAGGAAATCTTGCTATCACAACTGTAAACTGCAACTCAGAATTATAAATGAATGCATCCTATCCTTGGAAATTTATGCTTTCTATTCAGAAATTATCCTTCTTGGTTATTCACAGGGAACTGCTTCCCCTAACCGTCAAACTTAGTAAAGAAAGAATGAGCACTGTTTCATAAAACTCCTGAAGTAGATTGTTAACTCTGCCCACTAGGGATAATCTGATTTGGAACTTCAGACAGCCTTACAATGAATTTTCACAATTTTTCTTAAAGACAAAGAGTGGTGTGTAATTCATAGGAAACGTTCAACAATATGAGGAGGACAAAATCCCAAACACATTTCTGTGTTGTCAGTGTTATGTATCAGTTCTGAAAAGCAGATATTTGCGTGAAAATTCTGCAAAGATGTAAAAAGGCAGTCCTGCTGCCTCAGTACCGATCAAAAGTACATATTGTGCTCAGACAGCAAAACTGTGTACTTTCAGAAAGCTGTTCAGAATGCAAGTGAGAAAGAACGTGTTGGAAATCACCATGAAGGATTACTTATCTCCAAAGGAAGAGGAATAGGAATGCACATTGCTCACCTGTTCATTCCATCAACTTTATCTAAGAAGGAAGGGTATGACCAATGAAGTTCTGTGCATCAGATATTCCTTGGTTACATTCTATACTTTTCCTATGACAATGAATGCTGCTGAACCAAAATTTGATGCAACAACAAGAATTCCTTCTCCAAGAGACATTCTCATAGTACAACCACTTAGAACTTCTCTGACTACCTGGAGGGATGGGTTATGCATTCACCATCACATCCTTGGCTTTATCAAATGGTTTCAAGCACACTGGATCTGTTCTAAGATTTCCTTCAAAATTAGTAAATTCCTTCCTAAAGGTTTGACTTTTCAGGGTGCATTCATATTTTTAAGCCTTTAACAATGGTAAAAAAGCGCTATTTTTCAGTTATTTATCAGACAACTTTGCAGCCCCTCCCAACAAAACACTTTTCTCTCTTTAGAAAATAAAATTCATGCTGATTGTAATAATTACAGAGAATATAATTAGAGAACCATCCACAAGTTCAAAATGCAACTCACATTACTTCAGTGCTGATCACAGGGTTTGGTACATGCATGAGAGAATTTGAAATCTGACCACAAGTGCTCTGAGCTGCCGCATTCTTTCCAGCAGACTTAATGAAACTAAGCCATATGGTGAAGCATTAAATACACAAATATGTTTTAAAATCTTTTTTTCTGCCATAAATAGAAGATCCTAGATAATTTGTAAGCATTTGTTTGTTATTAGAGCATTTTTGTTTTACCATTTGGCTGTTGCAACAATCCAAGAAGCTGACAGAAGTTGCAGTTAGTGTATGTTAAACATTGTTTATTTTGGATAGAACTAGTCAGAAGAACTCATTATTATTTATGTTTCTGAACAGCTAGAAAGCTCAGACCTTGGATCAGGGTTCCACAGAGCTTGATGCTGCTTACATTCAAAAAAGGGAAGGGAAGGGAAGGGAAGGGAAGGGAAGGGAAGGGAAGGGAAGGGAAGGGAAGGGAAGGGAAGGGAAGGGAAGGGAAGGGAAGGGAAGGGAAGGGAAGGGAAGGGAAGGGAAGGGAAGGGAAGGGAAGGGAAGGGAAGGGAAGGGAAGGGAAGGGAAGGGAAGGGAAGGGAAGGGAAGGGAAGGGAAGGGAAGGGAAGGGAAGGGAAGGGAAGGGAAGGGAAGGGAAGGGAAGGGAAGGGAAGGGAAGGGAAGGGAAGGGAAGGGAAGGGAAGGGAAGGGAAGGGAAGGGAAGGGAAGGGAAGGGAAGGGAAGGGAAGGGAAGGGAAGGGAAGGGAAGGGAAGGGAAGGGAAGGGAAGGGAAGGGAAGGGAAGGGAAGGGAAGGGAAGGGAAGGGAAGGGAAGGGATACATACACATTGTGTTCTCCATCCCTCTATTCATCTTGGCAGCCCTCTGCTGAAATTGCTCCAGTCTGCCAGTGTCTTTCTTCTACTGTAGAGGACAAACTGGACACAGCCCTCCAGATATGGCCTCACAAGTGCTTAATAGAGGAAATTATAACGTCCCTCAATCTGTTAGCTGCATGCCTGACAGCATAGGCCTGGAGGCTGTTGGCCTCTGCTGCAATGGCACACTACTGGTTCATGTTCAACTCACTATCAGGCAGGACCCTTAGGTACTTTCTGCAGATCTGCTGTCTCCCCAGCTAGGATCTGGCCTGCACTACAGTGTGGTGTTACTCCATCCAAGGTACAAGACTTCATATGTTTCTTGTTGAATGTCATGAAAAGCCTGACGGCCCATTTCAACAACTTGCTGAGGTCCCTGAGATACCAGCAGTGCTCTCCAGGGTAATGGCTGCCCCTCTCAGTTTGTTACCGTTCATGAACTTACTGAGAATGTGCGATGTCTCATCACTCAGGCTGTTAACACATGCATTTAGCAATATTGCTCCAATATCAACACTTGAGAAATGCCACTAGTAATCAGACCTCAGCTGGACTTTGTAAACTCTTCACAACCTACTGAGCCTAGGAATTCAGCCAATTTTTGCCTGTTTTTTCCTCTCGTTATCCAATCCATATCTTACTATTTCAACTATGGACACTGTGAGAGACAATGCACCACAAGAAGAGAAAGCCTCCAGTAGCCAACCCCAGGAGTAACAAGTCACCAGAAGTTACCAGATGCTGATCACTAAGCAAGCTTCCAGAAGTTTCCGAAATTTCCTTAATGGTAAAAAAGTCAGGAAACTTCTGCACAAATTGCTCCATTTGTTCACTTGCATCTTCTTTTTCCATTTGTTGTCTGGCATCTCAGAGCAGGACTGCAACAGGACCTTACAGAGTCCATTCTGCTTCTAAGAAAGTAATTGTATTCAATCACCACTTCTTGCCTGAGGCCCGTGGTGCCTGGATAGTTTTTCAGGGCCTCTCGTTTGATCATTAGACAGATTTAGGAGAGCTTTCTCTCTTTGGTCAGACAAACACGTCCATTGTGACAGAGATATTTGAAAGAAGTGATGGAAAACAACAGATAAAGATGAAAACATAAGAACGAAAATTATAAATCATTAATAATGCAAGTACAATCACAGAATGTCACAGAACTAATCATCATCATCAAGTGTGTTTAACAGGCATCAGTCCTGAACTCATTTTTAAGAAGGTGGACAACTATCATGAAACTTTAAATTTGTCACCACATACAAACATTATGAAAGACAGGTAAATAGCAGCCCCTTGGTAGGATGCCATGTTATGCTGGGTATTAAAAATCAGGAAAAATATTTTCTGCTCATTTCAGTGAAGAAAGAAAAACCAAGTGAAAAAAACCCAGGGTGTTCCAGTGATCTAGCAACAAACCAGCAGGGTGAGCCATTCACTTTCCATGATGGTTCTCCAGTACGTATTAATCTTGCAGGTGATAAAATGGATTTCAACTTCCCAAAGTGAATTTAAAGTTATTATATTTTAAAATGTAATATTTTCAGGGGTTTTCCTTCTCCTACTTTTCTTCTTTTATTGTACATTTCTTAGGACAATAAAATAAAGGTAAAACATATCCTGGAGATAAAATTAGTGCTTTTAATACTACTCAATGATTTTCTGAGTTAGCAGAGAACTGTGCATGGTAAGCAATCATAATGATCTTTTTTCTCTGTTGTTTTTCCTTAGTCTCTCTGACACCCACAGCGTATTTTTTAATATCTCACATTTTTATAATGTCTTTTATGGACTATATCTACTGTTCTCTTTTTTCTTAAGGCCCTTAAACGATAATAGATAAAGATGTCTATGGTATTATCCTTTACACTTCTCTTTGATCATCAAATCATAGAATCATAGAATGATGGGGTAATTCAGGCTAGAAAGGACCTCAGGAGGTGTCTTATCCAGATTCCTGTTCAAAGCAAGATCAGATCTGAAGTCAAACTAAGATGCTCGGGACTTTATCCGACGGGGTTTTGAGAGTTTTCCAGGAAGATGATCTTCTGAGCCTCCTCTTCTCAAGGTTAAACAACCCCAACTTTTTCAACCTATCTTCACAGGAGATGTATTCCATCTTTATAATTATTTTTTTTTTGTGGTTGTCCTCTGGACTCACTCCAACAGATCCATATCTTTCTTATGCTGACGGCTCTAGAGCTCTGATCTTACCAGAGTGGCATAAAAGGGCAGAATCACTTCCATAAACTTGCTGACTATACTTCTTTTAATGCAGCCCAGGACACAGTTGCCCTTCTAGGCTGCAAACACACATTGTCAGATCATGCCCAGCTTTTCATCTATAAGGACACACAAATCTTTCTTAAGAGGGGTGCTCTCAATGCCTTCATCCTCCATCCTGTGTTGATAGGGTAGACCCAACCCAGGTGCAGGACCTTACACTTGTCCTTGTTGGACCTCATGAGGTTCTCAAGCTTGTCTAGATCACTCAGGATGGCATGCTATCCACCATTTTTCAGGCTGTCTTTCATCACCTCCTGGTTGTGACAGGATTCAGGACAATTTTATGACAAATTGTACAAGCAGTTTCTAGGCTGGTCCTCTCCCATCCCCAATTAGCCAGCTGCTGTTCTTTCTTAGAGATTAAGAAAAAAAGACCTGGTTCCAGTCTTTTTCTCGTTCTGTGTATGCTGCCCATAAGGTGGTAAAGCCCAGTTCTACTGATAATGCCAATGATGATACATTTTTTCACACTCTCTGTATTAAGAATAGCACAGCACAATTCTACTGATAACAGCTACGTGAGAGGTTACAGATTGAACAGTACACACAGCAATGCAATATCAATCATCCATGGGCCACCTGTACTGTTTTAGGCCTGTTCATCAGGCCCTGTCACTTCAACATTGCGACACGGTCATTTGAAGAAAAATGTTTCACTTTATTCACAAAAGTGACTATGTTGATCTCCTTTGTGAGAAAAGGATTTCCTGGACTAATACTTTAGTTTCTTTATCCTACATGACCTTTTGTCCCATTACATGTATTTAATCACTTAACACAAATGTTTGTTCTCATTTGAATTAAAACAGAACCAATTTTCTAACTTTTCAGCTAAGCCATGTCTAAGTAACTTTATTTTCTGAAAGCAAACTGCATGTTTTTTCAGATGGTATCTGTCTCTAGAAGTAATAACGCTTAATATTTACAGTTATAACTGAAGCATCAGGGCACTGGTGTTCAGAAAGGCCATTGCTTATGTTTATTCCTACAGAAACCGAGGCGATTTGTGGGTACATGGAATACCATAAGTCAAAAGGGTGAAAATGGATTGTAACTTCAGGGAGAAGTGGACAGGACAGGTGATCCAAATCCATTACAAATGCATCATACTCAGTATAAAAGCAAAGGGTCACCAGGTTCAAGCTCTATTCTTTGATATCTGGCAAAAGTGGCCTCATTTAGCCGCCAGGCCAGGATTCGGGGCTAAACTGGGACAATCCTATAGAAGTGTAATTATCTAGAGACAACAGATGTGCCTCAGTCTAGAAGGGAAGAGGGACTGTCAGTTTTTAAGACAGGTAAGTCTGGGTGTGCCCGTATCTCAAGTGAACACCACTCGATTTTTCTTTCCCAACAAAACTGAATTTTCTCATGAATGTAAGGGATTTTCACACTTAAACTGAATTGTAAATAGGAGGATTCACAAAGCATTTGCTTAATGTCTTTTTTCACACAAATGCAACACATTAAAACACATTTTTCTGTATCCACAATTAGGACACACAGTAGGAATCATTTCCTAGCATATTAAAACCATGACTTGAGTTCTAAAAGACATACATGGAGCCTGAAGTCTTTTCCTGTATTACTGAAAAGTAACATGGTTTCTTTACAGCCATTATTCTGTTTATAAGTAGGAATATTAAAACTACACAATTGTTTCACATTAGTTACATAAAACACACAAATCCCACAGATGTGATCTATATTGATGGTAGAAAGGGTAACACTAAAAGAATTTTGCCTCTTTATTTTTTAATTTAGAGTCTCAGGGAGATGTTTTTTCTATATTTTCTATTAAATACTCTTTAGTTTTAATTATCCTCCTCTGATCCCAAGATTGATACATTTCCTGATTTTTCTATAAAATGTTCTGAAAATTTAAAGAAACAAGGACTGTCAGTAGTATAATTTCAGTAATACTGTGTTTTCCACTGAATATTCAGAAACCGATATAAGCTTAGCCAGCTGGGCATAGAATGAGTCAAATACTTATTTACACACACCTTTAAAGTGCTAGAGTGGTATTTGATTATACATCTTTTACTTAAATTGAAACTAGGTGTCTAAATTTCTGCCTTAGAATGCCAGACTGCATATCAATATCTCTGTTTTCCAGTATAAAATGTTCAGTCTGACAAATATTTTTATTGGGCAAGATGTGGTAAAATTATGTCTCACTTTAATGTGACTCGGAACACGCACTATAGGTACTATGGTACCTAGGTTTTAACTTTTTCTTTCTTGATGTGTTAGCTGTCTTGGTTGAGATCACTCCGCGTAATTTAGTATGAAAAATACAGTCTGGGAAGTTATCCTAATTCACAGGTAGCAGAGAATAAATTTCCAAAATTGGAATGCTATGGGCCCATAAGATTTAGCATTCATTAACCAATCTATGTATTTTTAGACAATTTTAGTAAACATAAATGGACTATACTGACCTTTCAAAATTCTTTCAATTGTTTACA
The DNA here is from genome assembly GCF_032191515.1 of Phaenicophaeus curvirostris. Taxonomy (NCBI): domain Eukaryota; kingdom Metazoa; phylum Chordata; class Aves; order Cuculiformes; family Cuculidae; genus Phaenicophaeus; species Phaenicophaeus curvirostris. The sequence continues at coordinate 53,893,056 of NC_091392.1, forward strand.
AAAATGTCTCTTACCTTAATACAGGACAAACACACATCCTGAAATATTTGAAATGTGCAACGGAACAAAGATTTGAATTCATTCTCTTTCCTTTGATATACTGGATTAGAAACAATTTAAGTTACTTCCCACCACTTCTGTAATTCTAAATCCTATTGCCTTGTAAGTTCTAAAATGTCACAAATAATGTCATATTTATATTATCTTTAGGCAAAAAATGCACATAAGCACACCAAGGCACACAAATTTAGCTTTCAGTAAGTGTTCTAATTCTGCTAGTTATGAAGGTGCATTTGTCACAGATGATGTATACATCTCCCAGGACAATTAAATAAAGGAATTTAGAAGCATCTGGTCAATCGAGTAATTCTTTTGCTACAATATAATGGATGTTGTTTATGCACAAAACCCAAGGAAGTATGAAATCTGCCATTAAAAATAACAGTGTGGAATGGCTTAAACTAATAATGTCCCCCCTCAATCTTTCTAAAATGGTCATAATCTGTTTTACAAAGATTCTGATATTAATTGTAAATTATATATTTTATTTTGTGGAAAATTACCCTGCTTAACGACAATTGTTTCTAGATGTGTACTATTGCAGCTGCAGGAATTCTGCTAATTCTTGAGGTACTAGCACTTACAGAACATTCTGTACCGTTCCTCAAATGCCTCTGTCTACTCTGTAACTGGTGAACTGGTTGATAAGTATGTCATCCTTGAATGACTGGATTTGTCTAGCTGTATGCAGAGCAATATTGTTCACTTAGCACTGAGCTGCTGGGCTGCACTGTCTATGTGGTTTCCTTTGAGTATGGTTTTCTGGATTTTATATTTTCTCAACATATTTTTCTGTATCAAGAAATCACCTCTCCTCACTAATTATCTGTTTAATTTTCATGAAAACTATGTGAATTGGTAAATCAACATATTTCAAAATAATCTCTTACTCCAAAAGGATTTGGAGTTTATTGGATCTTGCAGAAACAGCATTGGAATACTCATCACCAATTAAACTGACATTATTGTACAGTAGACATTCATCAGTTTGATTTATCTTCTTTAATCACTAGCAAACACTTAAATTACTAAATATTTTTTTTATTTTTTAACAGTGCCTCTGGTTTTATACACGTGATAGCTTTAAAAATGCAGTTTTTGGAATGTCATACAGTTTCTCAAATATGTGAGATTTATGTTTCTCATTGAAATAAAGTGACAGACAACAAGAGAAATTATTACTATTATTTCTTTGAAGTCAATTTTCCATTTTCTGTTGGCTATTTGACACAGCAGCTTCCAGAAAAGACTGAAATAAATGTGGAGATTTAAGATGAATCCCCAGTGATCTTCACAGAGGAAAATATGAAATAGTTTGTATTTCCAATCAATACTTAGTGCTTCTTTCCTCCTTGCCAATTCTTTTTAATGTCTTAATATCTTGCAAAATTTCTGATGCAATGGTTTAAAGTTTTAGGAGACTTTTACTTTTCCTTAGAATTATAGCAGTAGTTTTGAATCTGGAACCCTTTTTTGGGAATACTTGATAAATAATTCATCTTCACGATGATTAATTTTAGAGCCCCTTTCCCATTTCTTACAGTATAATCTGTCACGGCTTTTAGCAGACATCTAGCTCTCCTACAGGAATTCAGGCCTCTTGCCGTTACCTGCATGACTTAATCTTGAGAACAGAGAGCCATGCTTACTTTAAATTTTCTTATGACTGACTTATTCAATTATTCAATCAAAATGCAACATTTTATGCAAACGGAGTAAGACTACCCATTCCAATCTTCAGATTCATGGGTAGAAAACCTTCTAAATACAAAAGAGCAATTTTTCTGCCTCCATCCCATCCTGAATGATAACAAATTTGAACCATTTTCCAGACCCTCATCTAACCATGATAATGAATAAAAAGTCTAGCAATTAATTTTTTTTATCTGTTTTAGAAGAGAACAACCACTGCTTCTCTTTTCAGAGTAGAACCCTCAGTACATAACTGCAGAAGAGGCATGAGTTTTGCAAATCTGAACGTCTTTTAGTAGTACACAGCACTTTCAGAAAACTGAGAGGTAAGAATTAAAACCCTCTCCATAGAGTTACCAGTGCTTGGATTGAGGCTGCCTACTGAGGTTTCCAGACTTTATTCATTGAATTGTTACCCTTCTCTTAACCCTTTTACACACTGGGTGGGTGGTGCTTAACTCAAGAGTTAAGCACTGAAAAGCTTCTGCATAATGACACTAAAATCTCTTTATACATCCAGGCCTGAGTTGTCAAACACAAATGTTTTATTGGCAAAATCTCTTTTCCAATAGAATACTGGCCTTTCCTTATGCATGTTGAAAAGTTACTCCAAGAAACAGGATATGTTTATAAGATATAAGCAAAGTTTTGGATAATCGATTACAATATCCATATGTTTCCCTTCTTTTCTCCCTCTTTCATTAGAAAGAGAGAAATGAATGTGATTTTATTCTTCTGCTTCCAAATGAAAGTCATCAAAGTATTCCACTGTTAGAAATTTAGTGTGGAAGTGATCCTTATGCCTTCTCATGACTCATGAGAAATATTTACTTTATGTGAAATTTGATGGAAATAGGAGCCTTAGGTCTTAAAAAGGACAGAGAACTGCATAGTAGGAAAAAAAGTAGTTCTTCCCTTCAGACAGCTCAAGCAGCAAAGCAAGTAAACAAGTTCAAAGTGGAAAAAACTCATATAGATAGAAAGTTGCAAATGGTACTTTTGAGCCTTTTTCTATGTATTTACTTCCTAGTTGTTAGGAAACTCCTGATCAGACAAAATATTTGAAACGAGGAAGCATGTAACTCTATTTTGCCATTGCTTTAAATGCTTCCTTTACAAAACCTGATTTAGACAACACAAATCCTTTAGCTTATATAAAGTTCTATGTCTCTGTAAATTGTAATACATGCTTATAGAAATACATACTGTTTATTGAGAAATTAAACATAACAGCTCCAAGTCATACAGACTGTGATTAAATCTCCTTCCAACCTGCTTCATCCCAATTCTAACTTTCTTCTTATAGATTACTTCAAAAAGAATTTGAAAAGCATTAAAAAAGCCATGTGACTTTTGTTGGCTTGGGAGATTCAAGATTTTATGTTGATCTGGCTCATCAGGTACTGTATTTTACTAGAAAGGCAGAACAGAGAGATGCAGACCGATATAAATAGCATATGTTCTTCATTCAATATCTTGCAATGGACAGAATGGAAAAAAATTTAAAATGGAGATAAGACTTTATTTTATGATTAAGGTTTCAAAATTCTAATAGCTAAATTTATAGTAAAACTTAACAGAGAAAATATTAATAATGCAGTTTCCACTGTCATGCATCGTATTTCCTGGATTGTGTTTAGTTTTTTTTGATTGGAGCAGACTGCTAACTTAGAACTGAAACATAATCGGCTTCTCAGAATACACTAGAAATTCTTCCTTTGCCACTGCCCTCCTATTATGGTTTAAAAAGAGCAGTGATAAAGGAAGAATTTTGAGAATTTACTTTCCATCAACCAAAGGTTGATAGTTTATTTTTCTCTTTCTTCATTTACATCTGCATCGTTTCTTGGTGCAGTACATGAGGTGAAATTCCTAATAAAGATAGTTCAGTTTCTGAATAGAAGTGTTAGATTTTTTTAAGTATATATGAAAGGCACTTCAAGGAAAAAAAAAAAAAATTCTCTCCTGCCAGCATCATCCAGTTCTGGAGCCAAAACTGCTCTTTTCTCTAAGTGAACATACTGTGCCACTTTTTACTGCCACCTTCTTCTACACATATTCACTTAATCCCTTGTGCTGGACCTTTGTTACACAGTCTCTGATTTACCTTACTAATTGAATCTACATACTTATATAAAATCTCAGGTTTACAGGCAATTTTCAGTCCTCTCTTTTATCTAGAATATAGGATGAGGCTTTGCTTCAGGCTAACTTCCACAATGTCTCAAGAAAACTTCAGGAATTGACATCTTTTTCCTCACAGAAACAATAAAATAAGCCATTTTCAGTCCTTTGTATAAGTGTTTCCTTCTTGGCTAACATAAGTCCCCTGATAGTCTTTAGGCTGTTCCATCTCTTGCAGGTAGCCAATGTCTTATATTCTGAAACTTAGTAAGGAAAAGTATCTCACCAAATTCACAGATCATAATCAGATACTGGTTACCTGTGCCTCCTCTGACTTTCCTCCTTTTGATGACATGTTAGTAATAATAATAATATAAAACCATCATTGCTCAGACCATACATCTATCGCTGTTCTGCAGAGGTCAAGACTGAAGAAGGACATGAAAGGGATACACTGACACCTCCTTTATAACATCCTAGACTCTGTTGATTTGTAGTTCATGATTTTTTCTAGAAAGTTGTAGTATTTGGGTTTAATAAGCATTGATTGGTTTGTCTTTTACAGATTTTCCCTCACTGGTTTTTGAATTCAAGTCTTTAATTGAGAATCATGTTCAAGGGGGTTGCCTTCAAGCTGGAAGACAACATTTAAGTATAGTCCAGCTTTTGTACTCATAATTGATAATTGATGTACATATGTTTATCCAGGATGTTCTCTTCCCTCTGCCACAGCTTGCTTTAATTGTAAGCCTGCCTCATAAAATGCAAAATTACTTATATGACTGCCTGATCCCACATTCCTTTATTGCTTCCTCTCTAACGGCATTTCTTTATGCAGATGGAGAGCAGAATAACAATACTCTGTGCCTACAGTATACATTTATTACTTACTCAGTTGTATTGGTGTAATTTCTTATACCATCCACAATCTCCACAGAAAATCTACTAAAAAAGCCTTTAATGTCACTTCCTCAAGGTGTGAAAAATACCATCCAGATCAATAAAGAAGCAAAAGTACTTGGGTTATAACAAGACTTTTTGTTCATCAAAGGTGTTAGAAATTGTCTTGAATAAGATGTTTTCCAAGAACTAATTTTTTTAATGTTTTACCCTAATATTGCAAAGGGTTGCTTTTATTTTTCACTACCTTCATATAGTAGTTTGGTTGGATATAGTTTACTTGTACAACTACATGCTTATAATCTGAGCTGGCTTTGGTAAACTTCCTGTCCTGAAATGATTGTACTATTTTCTTTCTTCTTTTATTCTTTCAGTACATCAGTTCACTGAAAAAAAAAGACTGTGTATGTTTTATCTTTTTTCTAAAACATTTGAAACCAAACAAAATAGAGGTTATACTCTACCAGGAAAGTAACTGTTCAAAAAGAGTAAAGAGAGATTTCAATTAATCATTCAAGGAATCATTGTTTTTTTGGTTGCAACAGTCATTTAATGATTACTGCTAGACAAATGACTGACAGATTGAAGAGGGCTTCTCTTATTGATTACATGCAGTACTAAAAAGCAGAGATAAAAATAGACACAGTATCTGCAGAAACTGAGCAACCAAGGCTGAAAAGCCATGTAGATGCAGCCAAGAAGATATGATTTTATCCCTAATAAAAGGCCACAAATGTTATCTACCTCAGCAGAGCAGGGTCTCAGGGCTCACCTAAGCTTGCCTAGGCCTGACGTTGTTTTATTTCATTGTGACAACCGTCCAGTGGCTAGGTCACAATTACCTAGACTATTTTAAGCAATAGGGTAAAGATCTCAAGATCTCACAAACATTGATAGTCCCTGTGTAACAAACAGTAACTCTTCTTGTTAAACGAGGCTTGGAAAGGCTATTGTGCACCTTTCAAACAATACCTGCAAAACAATGAGAAAGCATCAAACTGTGTTTAAAAACATAAATTAAAAAAATAAAAAATAAAACCACCACATCCTGCTCCTCTTAAGCAGAGAGCTCAGGATGCCAACATATATTCATTTCATTGTCCCTTCCATTTCTGTTATAGGAGAAGGGAATTACACATCCAGAGGAGTACTGAACAGGTAAACAAAGGACCAGAGAAAAGAGGTAGAAACTAGAAAGGGCCTTTTTTGTATGATAGTTCTATCTTGACTGATACTGAATGTTGTTTTGTGTTTATTTATCCTATTCAAATATTGAAATGTTAGTAGAAGTAACAACAAATTCTTATCTCCAAATATATGGTGTGTTCCTCATTCCTCATAAAAAGATTGTTTAGCTGTAAGAGGGAATTGGAATAAAAATCTTTAAACCCTGTAAAGCAAATAAATAAACCTATGAAAATTACGTTATTTAAGTTAATTGAGGTGCTGGTAGTTAAACAGCCAAGCAGAGAGTATTAAGGAGTGATTTTCTGCTTTTATAGGTTCAAAATTATTTCTTTTCAGGTGTGGCAAGTAGCTTGTTTTCTGCAGCTCCTGGTCATCGGGATTAAGTTTAAATGGCATTCAGAGTCAGATTCTCAAAAAGAAGCAATACATAAAATATGTGACAAATCAGATCTCTCAGCGACTCCTCTCCTACGTACAGGTGCAGTGATATTAAATTTTTCATACTTATTTCCTGAAAACCAACATTATAGACCTTAGCCTGTCTCTGAATTAAGCCACTGCATCCGTGCTGCTTTACAGATGCAATGAACATGGGCTTAACATTCTTGAGTCACATACATCTGTCCTGTTGTGTTCAGAGATCTCCTTCAGACTGTCTTCTTGGTAGTCAGCACCAGTGTTGTGTTTTTTCTGTCCCAGCCGTTAACTGAGAAGTCAACAACAAAAGAAAGAAAAATTGAAAGAGAGGCCCAGGCCTAGGTCCTATTTTGTTGGGACTAGACTCTCACACTGTAAGGAAAGCCAGTTTTGACAGCCACAGACTGTCTTTTTCTATCCCTATGAGGTTTTCTTTCCAATAAGTTTGCCTGGTCTCCATCCTTTCCTCTGCATGGTCCAGCCATTGAAACCCCGCTGAGAGAAGGGAGCAAAGTTTTGCCAGAACTTAGTCTTCACTCAGCATTTGTTCTCCTCTGTCATAAGGCTACTTTGCAAATAATGTGAGTGGATATGATGGTAAAATATGAAGCTGTTCCATAAAGAACAATGGAGTTTATCATGGCTTCATATATCAGAAGGTCTAGAAGGGTCTGAGTCCCTTAGCAGAGGTACAGACAATGGTGAATAAAATGAAGATATTTATTTCCTTGCAGCCTGATAAGACTCATAGCTTCAAGGGACACGTGGAAGTGAGGCCCAAACATTTTAAACTCAAGGCCAGAAAAACTCTGTTGATCCTGGTAGAAACAATGTGAGACTGATGGCGCTGACTTGAGTGTGGCAACTGAGAAAAGGTTGTTTTAAAGTCTAATTGCCATGGTTTTCTTTTGTACACAAAACTATTTGGATGTCGCTAAATAAATAATGAATGTTTGCTTAAATCAAAGAATTAAATTGGCTTGTTGCAAACACTGGGGACTGGATAAGGGGCAAGATCAAAGGCAGACACAGGGACTATTACAGATTATTTGCTATGTCTGGTACAGACGATGTTCTCTGGTTCTGTCAGCTGAACCTTTATCAGGGCTGCTGTCCAGCTGTGACAGTCCTGTGTTCCTTCTCCACTAAGCTTCTGATAGATGATTACTCAGAAATAACAGTCTTTTAGGATGATTTTGGAGGATCCCAAGATAGTCCCACAGATGTTTTCCTGGATATTTTCGATCTAGGCCTCACAGGGAAAAGGGTATAAGAATACCCCAGAACTGATTTGCTCAGCAGAATGAACACCTTTCTGATTTTATTTCTTTTCTTGACACTACAAAAAAAAAAAGTAATGAATGGATGCTGAGTGAGTTGTTTTATCTGCTTGGATTCAAGAATTTCACTGTAAAAAAGCTGGTCTGCAAAGTGTTTATTATAGTGTGTTCTTCAACCTCAGCAATAGCATTTATGTATCTCACTGTTGTAATCTATGCATGATATCCCTTTGTCTAAGTGTTTCTTATCAAATCCAGATGTTACATAATCTCCTGTCATAAACTTGCCAAGACATCTGATGCTAGAGCTGTGATGGCATCCAACCTCTATCCACAAACACATTAGTACCTTGCTCTCCTAATTGTATGGTTAACCACCGTTTCAACTTACATTCACACTAAATCAACTTCTAGAAAACAGTAATTTTGAGAGACCCTTTTTTTATTTGCTCTTGATCTTGTTGGAGCATATCAGGTGTGGATGGTTTCATACTATGGAATGGACCTGTTGTGTGGTCCTCACACAAGCTTGCAAGTACTGTAGAGACAGGGTTTTCCTGTGTGTCCTGATAGCATGTCCTGTATATCCTGTGTGTGGCATGGTTAACTACCACTTTTAGACAGCTGTTAGCTCTTGTCCTACTACTACACTCCCTGATAAAGAATGCCTCCCTGTCTTTCCTCTAGTCACTCTTTAAGTATTGGAAGGCTGCTAGAAGATCTCCCTGGAGCCTTCTCTTCTCTAGGCTAAACAAGCACAACTCTCCCAACCTGTCCTCATATGGGAGGTACTCCACCCCTCTGATCATCTTCATGGCCTCCTCTGGACTCTCTCTAACAGATCCATGTCCTTCCTGTGCTGAAGACTCTAGAACTAAATGCAGTACACCAGGTGAGGTCTCATGAGAGTGGAGTAGAGGGGCAGATTTACTTCCCTTGATCTTCTGGTCACAATTTTTTGATGCAGCACAAGATACACTTAGCTTTCTGTGCTGCAAGCAAACACTGCCAGCTCATGTTGAAATTCTCGTCCACCAGCTCACCTAAGCCCTTCTCCTCAGGGCTGCTCTCAACCTGTTCTGTTTCCAGCCTGTATTTGTGCTTGGGATTGCCCTGACTCAGTGGCAGAACCTTGCACTTGGCTTTGTTGAATTTCATGAGATATGCACAAGCCTACCTTGTAAGCCTGTCAGCATTCCTCTGGATGGAATTCCCTACAGTGTTTTGACCACACCACACAGCTTGGTGTAATCATCAGACTCTCTGGGGGTGCACTCAATCCCACTGTTCATGTCTGCAACAAAGAGGTTAAATGCCACCAGTCCAAAAACAACCCCTGAGGAACACCACTCATTACTGGCCTCAACTTGGATATTGAGCAGTTGACCACAACCCTTTGAGTGCAACCATACAGCCAATTCCTCGTTCATTGAGTTTTCCATCTGTCAAATTGATGTCTCTCCAACTTAGAGACAAGAATGTCATTTGGAACAGTCTTGAATGTTTCGCACAAGTCCAGGTAGAAGGCCACCAAATTCATCAGGCACAACTTGTCTTTAGTGAAACCCTGTTGGCTGTCACCAATCACCTTATTTACCATGTGAATCAGCAGAGTTTCCAGAAGGATCTGCTCTATGACCTTGCTGGGCACAGAGGTGGAACTTACTGGCCAGTAGTTCCCTGGGTCTTCCTTTTTTCCTTTCTTGAAAATGTGGGTTATGTTTCCCCTTTTGCAGTCAGCTTAACTACTCTGGACTGCCACAACTGCTCAAATATGATGGATTGTGGCTTAGCAACTTCATTTACCAGTTCCCTCAGGATCCACAGATGCATCTCCCTTTAATCTTGACCCATAGGATCGCAGTCGGCTCTTATCCATCCTCGGGTCGAGTTCCATGTTGATCATTGACATAGAGGGTAACACACCCTTCTTGTCTTCCCTGCCTGTCCATCCTAAAGAGCCTGTATCCCACCATTCCAGCACTCCAGTCATAAGATACATCCCAACATGTCTCCATGATGCCAATGAGATGATAGCGGTGCAGGAATTTTCACGTCTTTAACTCCTTTTGTTTATCACCCATCCTACGTGCATTTGCATAGAGGCATTTAAGTTGTGTCCCCGATGGAGCAAACTTACTGGCTGGAAATCCTTTGTGTTGCTTTTCAGGTGCTCTCCTGTTGACCTATGATATTTTTCCTGGCTTTGGGCATCTGTTGCTGGCACTGGCATCAAACTGGTAGGTGTGGGATGGATGTAGGTTTCTCACCCCCAGCAACTTTAGTTTAAAGCCCCTTCCACCAGGTTGTCCAACCTATGGCCAAAGATGCTTTTCCCCTTCTCCAACAGATGGACTCCGTCAGCTCCCAGTAGACAAAGTTTCTCAAAGCAAGTCCCATGGTCTAAGTAGCCAGCCATCTGGCTGCAGCACAAGTCCTGTATCCATTTGTTGATGTGCCAGACTCTAGTGGCCCTTTAAAAACATCTTTTTGACCAGGAGGATTGATGAAAAAACTACCTGTGCTCTACAGTCCCCTGCCAATGCTCCCAGGGCTCTGTTAGCCTTGATACCCCTCAGACTGATCCTGGCTATATCACTGGTTCCAACATAAAACAACAGAAATTCTTCATGATGAGAGCGGTGACACATTGGAACAGGTTGCCCAGGGAAGCTGTGGATGCCGCCTCCCTGGAAGTGTTCAAAGCCAGGTTGGATAGGGCCTTGAGCAGCTTAGTCTAGTGGGAGGTGTCCCTGCCCATGGCAGTGGGGTTGGAACTGGATGATTTTTAAGTTCCCTTCCAACCCAAACCATTCTATGATTCTATGATAGCAGTCGGTGGGCTGTACAGGGCTTGGCAGCCTCTTGGTGACATACTTAATAGGAGACTCCACTAAGCAGCACACCTCAAGAAAGTGTAAGTCAGGTCAGCAAATGGGTACCTCTGTCAGAAGAGAGTCTCTTACTACTATCACATATCACCTTTTCTTAGTTGCAGTGGTTGTTACCTGGGGAGCAGGTTGAGCTGCCTTACTCAGCACCAGTGTCTCTCCTGATATGATGAGTGTTTCCACTTTGATTTGATCAGTTCTGCAAGAGTACCTCATATTTTGGGGGAAGCCTCTTCCTGCTGCTGGCCCTTGCCCTTGTAGTCTCCCATTCTTCTTCACTGTTGTCCCCCCTCTCTTCTGTGTGTGCTGGTGGAGAAGTTTTTGACTGTTTGGCCATGGCCTGCAGGTCCACTGCAGACTGTGCTTGGAACCAGCTATCTAATGCCTTCTCAGCCTACCTGATGCTATGCAGCCTTCTCACTGCCTCCTGCATCTCAGCTATCCGCTATAGGAGGTCCTCCACCTGATCACAACTTTTGGAAGCAGGTCTGTTTCCTATCCCTGCCCCAGAAGAAAGGCCTGGGCGCTTCCTACAGTCTGAAGCCTGCACTGCAGCCTCTCCCTTTAGCAGCTCAGTCTGTGTGGAGGCATTCACCACTGTGAGGGTAGATCTTGCAAATTCCCCAGCAGAAGCTGCAGCCTTTGCTCTCAGACTAGTGCTCACTATTCTGCCTTGAGGGTTAAGTAGGATGAGTGCCCTTGAATTGTGCAGAGGATCACAGAATGGTGCCCAGATGCTGGGTTCTGTGTACCTCATCTCCCAGTCAGCCAGTGGAATTCCCCCTTTCAAAGAGTCACCCTCCTTGCATGCCCTTCCTCTCAAACTGCCATGCAAAGTGCTGTGCCATTCCCTGGCTGATTTGTCACACTGTTTGCCTACCCTTTTCACAGCACTTCTGGTCACTAGGGCTCTGTAGGGCTGCCTTTTGTGGGAGTGGCAAGTGGCTTCATGATGGGTGGTTTCATTCATTAAATTAATTAATTCATTAAATTATTTAGGAAATTAATGTACCAAATAACATACAAATCAGCTATGTTATCTTCAGAAAAGAGCAGGTATTTATGCCCTCTTCAATGAATGTTACGTCACCAGTAAGCACCAAAAAAGAAAACTCTCTATGAAAAACAAAATAGTATTTTTCCTTTGTTATAAAAAAACTGTAATATTACATTTCTGGCACAATGGGATGCTGTTCAAAGCAGAAAGTTAACAGTACGTCCTGTATCATTTTGTCCCTCAGGAATCTGCCCTCAAGCAAAAACTTTTTTTTCCAAATTTTTAGTGCAGGTGAAATCCAGAGCACCCAGCAAAAGAACAGGCAACTCTGTCCTGCAAGAAAGCATTATAGTTAGTTTCCCACCTCTTCTGAAATTCCTCACTAAACTTCAATGTCATGTTATCCAGATTATTTAGTTTGTTTAATATTTTTACCACCATTTTCCATCAAGCGCTCTCATACTATGATGGTAGATTACTCCTTTACTTAATGTCTCTGGCTTGTGTTTCTGTCCATCTTTCTGTCAATCTAGATATCCATGTGAGAGTATGTAATATATAGAGACATGAGCTGAGTAGTTTTCATCTAGAGTTCTTATGTAATGTACTGAATTTATACATTTTGTTATGTGGATTTTATTACCTTATGCTAGCATGACTGAATTGAGTAGTTATAGGTAGAATTTATAGTGTGATCAACAATAGACTCTTCATCTTCCAACCATTATTTATTCTTCCGTGTATTTTGTGTATTCTTAATCTTGAAGAAATTTTTGGGATGCATTTATATCTGAAGATATTTACAGTGAGGAGAGCTGTTTACATACCTGTTGTGATATATTCTTGGTGAAGTACACAAATAAGTGTGAAAGATACATGAATGAGAACTGTGTAAAGCCACAGAAAAGTGAACCTTTTTACTATTTTACAGCTGAACCTTACACAGATGCCCTTAGGAGTAAAAGGTAATTCCTCTGTTAGCCATGAAATTGCACACATTCTGTCAGAAGTATGGCAAATTAACTGTTATTTTGAATTATATTGCATTTTTTACAAGGAATGGGCATTAAATATTTTTAACTATATTTTTTAGTGTTAAATATTGATTTATTTGAGATTTAGGTTGACATGTGAGCTCAGATCAGTGTGAATCCTTGTTCTTGACGTAAACTTGCCCTTCTGAAATTCCATTTTTGTAACTGTTAATAATGGTGTAGGAACCAAATATAAGCGGGTAAATAAAATTTAAATATTTGTTAACTCTAATAATGTGAATCAGTAATAAAAAAGTGCACGTCACAGGATGTCAAGTAAAACAACTGAGAAATTGAACACAATCAAAATTGAACACAATCAAACAGCAGAGTCTACAAATTATAATTTCATCTACGTGCAGACCTTTATAAACTCAACCTCTTGCAAACTACTAGGATTAATTGGAAAGTGAAGATGGGGAAAGTTTCTCATAAGTGTATTTTCCCCTTTCTTTGACATTTTTTAATGGGAAATCTACATTTTTCTCTCAAACCACAAAATCTGAACAGTGATGATTTTTCTACTTTAAGAAATTGAAACCTGGACATTTTTGTCCATAAACTTAAAAAACTTCTGTATATATTAGCTACAGAGTCAACATTCTTGCCAAACTCAGATGTTGGTCAAAAAAGTGTTTGAGGAAACTATGCACTCTTTCATTTAATTAAAAACTAATTTTGTTATTGAAAAAATAGTGATAAAAAATATTTCTTAGCACCAATAATAAGGCAAATACTGTGTGATTTATGTTGTCCACCCAAAGGAGAAACCACTTATTAATTTACCTGTCTTCAAACATAGTTTTGAAAGTATTTAATAACAGTGGTGGCCATTACAATAAGTTTTCAAGTTCTGCAGTTCTATTCTGAATTATGAAAGAGCCTTGGAAACTTTACCCTTATTTCCCTGCAGCTGAAACTCTTCCGGGAAAATCTGGCTTCAAAATGAAGGAAAAAAGAAAATGTAAGCTATTATAATGAATTTTTTTTATTGCACAGAAACAGCAATTTGATGTTTCATTTTATTTTAAAGCCAATATTAAAGCCTTAGAAAGCAAAGAGATTTCTGAGGTTTTAGGTTGTGTAGTTAGCTGAAGTCTGTACATGAACTTAAGCCTGTATTTTGCTGCTATCAAAGAAATAATTATTTAAGTTAGTTTATTCTTAAATAAGCAGTTAAAAAGCAACAGTTTCTCCATTTATAGAAGTACAAATATTAAACCTCACATTACAAAAAATAAAATCTTTCCATTTTTAACCCTAAGAAACATTTCACTGTCTAGTCTAGAGAGGTCCTTCTCATCCAGTTCTGATAACGAGAGGTAGATTTTATGTCTGCTTTGTTGTGTGAAAAGTGAATGCAATTAATGTGGAATCAAACTGTGTGTCATCCTGTATAAAGCAAAATACTGTATTACAGGAGGCTACAGAAGATATGAGTCAGCATAACGAGACATGTTCACCCATGCTGTCTCATGGCATGAGGGCTAGATAAACCATGTTGCCATACCCAGCCAACGATACTTCAATTTTTGCTGTAGGTGTGGGAACACCTGCACACCAACCTCATTGCGCCAATAAAGATTAAAGATCAAAGTGCTTAAATAATTTACCAGTCTTTCTTCAGAGAGATATGCTGACAGTACAAAACAAACTGAAACAAACAGAATATAGAGGACAACAGGAATTTCATGTGAAAGTCACTGAATACTCCAGATGTCATTGTGAAACTATAATTAGCAAAAGGAAGGATTGGTTTGATGTCCTGTAAAATAATATGGAATTTTGAACACTGTTGCCTGTCCCATGCCACACAATGCTTATTCACCATTACATTGCCAGGTTCAGTTTTAAAAGTTATTCCCTTTTCAAACAGTGTGAAACTGAAATCTCAAAGGAAATATTGTTGTACTATGTGTAGAAGAAAAGCTTATTAGACTCAGAAATGGTTAATATAAATGCAATCTTGAAATAGAAAAAATATTTAGAAAACAGAAATATGAGATAAGACTTTGTCTCAGTCAATAGGACTTTTTCCAAATAGTGTGAAATGTAACAGAGAACAAGATTACTTCTTTGTCTCATTTTTAACAGCTTGAAAAGAAAGTACTAGAGCCAAAATGTTGCCTTTAATGTCACTTTCATTCTTCCAACATGATTTTTATCAGTCCTCTCCCTTCATAACAGGGCCTTTTTTCTGTTTCCATGTTGGGGCCAGTCTTAATACAGAGCAAAACAGATCCTCATTTCCTTTTTCATTTTTAATAGTCAAATGGTGAGAAGAACCATTCCAGTCTGAGTCTATGTTCCCAGCCCTTCTTTTTCCTTTTTTAAAATGAGATGTCAGTAAAATCCTAAACTATTTCAAAGTGCTAGTTACAGAAAAGCTAGATATCTTAGGTGCTAAACGTAACAGGAAACACACAAGCCATGTTTTAAAAAGCATGAGTTTTCAAATGTTTTCAAAAGTATTAGGCAAAGGAGGTGAAAAGAAAGCAATATTCAAAACTAAGGAAAAATACTTTTGAAGGAAGACTGCTTCCAGTATAGGGGAAAACAGCTATTACAATACAAAACAAGTTTTTTTTAATAGATGAGGGGGAGGTATTTCCAAGCAGTTGAAAAGGATTGGAAAATGAGAAAACACAGAGCAAAAAAGTTTAAAAGGTGAAAATAATGAAATGTAAATAAATGAAACATAAATCAGAACCAGACTGGCTAGAATAAACTGAGCAGAATTTACAAGGGAAGGAGGAAATAAAAAGAGGCAGATTTACTTGAGAACTAAAGGACCTTCAAAGAAACCTGAAATGTAAAAGAAAGTTGACCTAAATGAAATGATGTGTAGTTAAAAGTGGAAATGTAATTAAAAGTAAAATGGTTGGAAATATTAGCATGAAAAACAATCTGAAGATTTAAAAAGTGAAAAGAACAAAAGAATGAAAATTAATACTGGTGATCTAAATATAAAACCTCAAGTAAATAAAATTAGAATTTGATTCAAAGTGCAAAAGTAATACAGCATGAAAAGCTGCAAGAGATTTGAATTTGCTCATTTCTAAAACTTGCCCCAGTGGAAGAGTTCTGACCTTCATTACGAACATACAAATCAAAATAGGAAATTATTCTTTTTCATAAGCAAAAAGCAAAGCAGTCATTTTTTTTATTTGCAATATAATTAAGATACGTTTTCATAGTTTTTCTTAACATAGGATTTGAAGAAACTCATGCCGAAAACAAGGATTTCTTTCTTTATTCTTACTGACATTACATTGGCAAATACATACCCTGAAACAGACCAATATAGTACTCTTTCAAAATTAATTTAGGATAAGACAGTATCCTCTTCCCTAATATCTTTCAATATCAGGCTCTATGTCTTTACTTTATTACTTTACTTTTTGTAAATAAGAACAGACGTTTCTCTTTGCATGCATTTTTATACAAAAGGACAAAAATTATTTTGCTCTTAAAGTGAAAGGGTAAATTAGAAAAATCAAAATTTTAGCAACTTTCCTGAAGACCCATGAAAGCTGCTATTTTACTTAGATCATTCCTTAACTGACTAAATGGGCAGGATCAAATTCATATTTATTTTATGTACTTTTATATGCTAGCTGGGGTAGGAGCCTGTTCTTTTTCTGTACACAGTAATTCACAGAGAGATCCAAAGATCATATATCCTTCTGAAGGTTCCTGAGGAGGAAGATTAGACTTTTGACTAGTATCAAAGACTTAGAGGTATGCATCTGGGCTTAAATGCCCTTTATTCTCACTTAAACTGTCTGTTAACATTTGTTAGTTTGAAATCAGTGGAAACTGCAGTGTTGTCTGGTGAAATGAGGCTAATAGAGTGTTTTTCAGATATTTTTACTTATTCTGGTTTTAAAGCTTTAATGATATTTTTTATTCATAGTCCCGCCTTGAAACTACTGCGTATCTCTATAATAAATAGCTTTAATTCTTGTTTAAGCACCAGTTTCAGGTTATAATACATGGATAATAATTAAGGAAAAGCAAAACTTCCAAAATTAAAATACCATGGCACCTTGATTTTCTTAGAAGACCTTTAAGAATACAGTATGAAGTTATTCTGATCCACATTTACAGTGAGTATGCATGTGAGAAAGAGACTTTCAAGATATAAAATCTTATTAATGAGTATTGTATTTCCTACTGTTGGAATAATAATATATCATTCTATTTTACATAGTATTTTATTTCAAAGAGTATTAACTTTGGTTACAATTATAGAAGCAACGCCAAAAGTTTTAAAGAGCATTTTTAAATATATTCTGATGATAATAACAGTGAACGTGTGTTTCTTATGAAAACCCTGGAATCTATGGAACAAGCATTTACTAGGATAGATATCTTTAAATAGGAAAGATTACCTAATCCAGCATGGAAAAATGATAGCTACTCTCCATACTATGGAAAAGTTTTCTAACTTCATATTTAAAAAAATGGAAGGAACACACTGTTCTTTATGATTGTAACCTAAGATATACAGCACCCTGTTTTAAGCTGGCACTGAGAAACAATTAGAGAAATAAATATTGCCTGATGATTTGGCTAGGATTTTCATACTAGGAGGCAACTTTTCTCCTATTCTCTGCAATGCAGCTGGAACAAAGACTCATGATGGGGGAAAATGGTACTTTCCCAATTTGTTGAAAAAGAGAAACTTCAAGGAGACCCTACATTGGGATTGCAAATCCTTCATGAATCATAGGGCTGATATCACAGAATCACAGAATAACCAGGTTGGAAGAGACCCACCGGATCATCGAGTCCAACCGTTCCTATCAAACACTAAACCATATCCCTCAGCACCTCGTGCACCCGTGCCTTAAACACCTCCAGGGAAGGTGACTCAACCACCTCCCTGGGCAGCCTGTTCCAGTGCCCAATGACCCTTTCTGTAAAGAATTTTTTCCTAATGTCCAGCCTAAACCTCCCCTGGCAGAGCTTGAGGCCATTCCCTCTTGTCCTGTCCCCTGTCACTTGGGAGAAGAGGCCAGCACCCTCCTCTCTACAACCTCCTTTCAGGTAGTTGTAGAGAGCAATGAGGTCTCCCCTCAGCCTCCTCTTCTCCAGGCTAAACAACCCCAGCTCTCTCAGCCGCTCCTGATAAGGCCTGTTCTCCAGCCCTTTCATCAGCTTTATATATATACACATATATATATATAGGGCAATAGTATTGTCACAGCAATAAAAGCATTGACATAATAACAGGCTAAGAGAAGAAGATTCTCACAATGAGGGGAAGGAAGCATAGACATCCTTTAGTGCAATCAAAAGCAGCATTGCTGTAGATCCCTCAACAAAATCCTACAGAATGTATTCTACAGCATATCAGACTAGGTGTCAGGAAGATTCAACTTCACCCTGCTTTGCTTTTGCCATACACGTATTATTTAAACAGTGCCAATGCTGTTGGGATTTGACCTTTTCATACAAGGATTCCATGCCCTTAAGTTAGATCCTCCACTGCAGAAGGGAGGGAGTGTTTGCTACATACACTATGCAGCCTCTGTTGTCTCAAGCACGGTTTTTGAAAAACCTTTGTGAAAATTAACTTTTCCTAAGTACCAGGGGGGCAGAAAGCAAGAAAAAACATTCTTTCCTCTTCTGATGAGCCAGAGAGGGGTTTTACTTACAATTTCAAATTCTTTTTAAGGCTGCCAGTTAAAATACGGCCCCATGCTTTAGCACAGATTTTGGCACTTATCCACAGTAAGCTAAATCATCTGTATCAAATGTTATTAAGTTGGACAAAAATTGTCTGAGGGAATACTATCATGTGTTTATGAAAAAGGTATTGAAGTCCTAGAAAGATGACTAACTACTACTTGTCACAAAACTAGAGTGCGATTTGGATGTTTTAAATATATTTATTAGTTATCCAGAAAAAATGAGCAGATATGAATTCAACATGTATTTGTCATTAAGCTGAGGGGACAGTTAAAAATAAAGAATAGGATAAAGGAGACAAAAGAATCTAGTTAACATGCATGTACCTAATGATTTTTTGTATGTTTATCAGTGAAATTACGGAAAACACTGTTCATTAAATTTTTAGATGACACAAAAAGAGAAAGAGTATTTGTGTTGGACTTACACATCAGGGTTTTGGCAGTGGGGAGGCTACAGATATGGCTGCTGTGAGAAGAAATGAGATTAACACACCACAGTCCTTTCTGGCGTCACACGTGTGCTCTGGAGGAACACCAGATAAGGACAGTAGTTGGAAGAGGTAATGGCCAAATGTTGGTCTGGACATTGCCAGAAAATGGAAGATTTGTGAAGAATTTTTTGTTGCTGTAATGTGGTGAAGCAATGAAGGTTGCAGCATGTGTATATTGTCCATCTTTGTTGGTGCAGTGGTGATACAAGTTTAACTTTGATGTGGGAAAGTCCTTTTATTGATGTAAGTGAAGTTGTGCAGATTGTGTGATGAACATATATTTTAATGATAACTCTTAATTATGTGTTTCACAGAGGTGAGGAGTGGATGTATGCGGGCCATCCACCCAGGCACTGGTAATGGAGGAGATGCTGCAGGGGCCTCCATAAGAAAGGGCCAGAGCTGCCCTTTGCAGGACACAGACAGCTCCAGATGGCTCCAACTGACTCCCACAGGGCAAGGCTGAGCCCCCCAGCTGCCATGGTGGTACCTCTTGGAAAGTGTGTTTAAGAAAGGGTAAAAGTGGCTACATGTCAGCTGGCAGAGAGAAGTGAGAAAAATGTGAAGGAAATGGCTATGCAGACACTAAGGTCAGTGAAGAGGGAGGGGAAGGACATGCACCAGGTGCTGGAGCAGAGATTCCCCTGCACCTCCTGAAGGAGATCGTGATGAGGCAGGGTGCGCCCTTGCAGACCATAAAGGACCATATCAGAGCAGACATCTACTCTGCAGCTTTTGCAAGGCCCAACGCTGCAGCAGGATGACGTGAACTGAAGGAAATTGCAGCCTGTGGAAAGCCTATGCAGGAGAAGGCTGTGGGAGACACGCACTGGAGAAGTTCTAGAAGAACTGCACCCTGTGGGAGGGATCCACATTGAAGAAGTTAGTGACAGACTTTATTCCATGGGAGGGACCCCACAATGGAGCAGGAGAAGAGCATGAGGAGGAAGGATTAGCAGAGCTGACATATTGCGAACTGACTGCAGCTCTGTTCCCCATCCACCTGCACTGCTCAGGCCAGGGAGGCGGTAAAGGAGTCAGGAAAGAAGTTGAGCCTGGAAAGAAGAGTAGCGGGGAACGTGGTTTTGGTTTTAGTTTTGCTTTTGTTTCTCATTGTCTTACTCTATTTTTAACTGCCAATAAACTACATGAATCAAAGAGTCACAGAATCATTTAGGCTGGAAAAGACCTCTAAGATCTTCTAGTCCTACTGTGACCTAACACTGCCAAGTCCATCACTAAACTATGTCCCTAAGCGCCACATCCCTAGTTGTGCTGGCTACACTATTTCTGACACAAGCCAGGATGCTATTGGCCTTCTGGGCAAACTGCTGGCTCATATTCTGTTGGTTATCTATTTGTACGCGCAGGTCATTTTCCTCCAGGAATCATTCCAGGCACATTTCCCCAAGCCTGTAGTATTGTGTGGGGTTGTTGTGGTCCGAGTGCAGAAGCCAACACTTAGCCTTGTTGAACCCCACACAACTGGCCTTGGCCCATCGATCCAGATGCCTCTGCAGAGCTTTCTTTCCGTCAAGCAGTTCAACGCTCTAGCACAATGTGGTGTTGTCCGCAAACCTACTGAGGGAGCGCTTGATCCTCTTGTCTAGATCATTAATAAAGATATTAAACAGAACCTGCCCCAATACTGAGCCCCGGAGAACACCAGTTGTGGCCAGCCACCAATTTTCCTCCAGCTGAGTCTGTTTTGCTTGTGACAGTAATTGTGAGAGGTCTCCACCACTCAACCGATGGTATTTTTCATCTTACATTGTCCCCTTGTCCTGCTGAGGACAGGGAGGGTGGGACTGGCTGGGTGGATGTCTGGCAGTCAGCCAAAGTCAACCCATGACAGTACTGAACAAGAAATGATTAATTCTTATTGTTTTGATACACATCTATGTAAGTCTTGTGCAGTAAAAACAAAGGCAATAACCTACACAATCTGGAGAGTAATTTTTAATAGCAGTGACTGAGAAAAAGATAGTGAGGTAACCAGCCCAAGGACACATTGGTTGAAATATATTCTAGCAAGTGCAGGTTTGGGGAATATCATGGTGAATCTCTTATGTGTAAGCAGAACATAAGGACTGGAAGGTGCAAGTGTTGATACTGTGATTTCCAACTGCCTTTCTCTGAGTGGGATTTGTGAAACCATTATTTGACAATGATGTCCACATCTGGTGTTTATTTGAGAGAAAAATAAAGTTAGTTTTATTACACTCTGTAGGCAAGTGTGGAATAAATTTCTTAAAACACGAGCATCTTTAATCTAACAGGCAGAAACTTCACAGTATGCAATGGCAGGAGACAGATGTAAGACAAATTCAGACAAAAATTGAGGAATGCATTTTTTAACATGAAGTAGCTGACCATTGAAATAATATTTCTAGTGAGGCAATGAATTCTATATCACCTGCAGTCCTTAAATAAAGGCTAGGGCATTTTCTAAAAAATCCTCTTGCTCAGAAATTGTAGACTGGATGAATCACTTACCAGTTTAAAGTATACAGCTTCCACAAGCAGATTAGGTTATGGCAATTCCTTGTAGACTTGAAATCTATGCTAATTGTTAAGAGGAATAGTAAATGTGAGAGATAGGTTGGAAAAGCAATTGACCAGAAGACTAAGGAAAGTTAGGCATAAATTTACAGTGAGGTGCTTGCAGAGGTGAAAATGGTAAACACAAAATTTTTTATAAACACAGAGGTCTGCATGCAAAAAAAATGTGTAGATTCAGTGTCTGATTAGTGATTTACTATTAATGCATATGATTCGTGTGCTATCTTGTAAAACAAACCAGAAATATTTTGGAGAATATCAACAGTTCCATAAGGCAGAGATTATTTTTTATTGAGGCATTTGATTTTAAATAAGCACATTGAATGTCTGAATGCTAATTGTGAAGTAAAGGAACACATTAGTAAATGAGTGCAACTGGCAAGGATAGTAAAGATGAGATAGTTCAAGATATTCATCAACCCATTCTTTCTGTATGATTACCCTCACACAAACCTACTTTATCAGTAGGATCACTAGCATTTCAGTATGTCCAGATTCCTGATATCTTTAATTTTCACAACCCAAGTAAGATTTACTGCAGAAAGGACCCTAAATAAGGGTGAAGCCACATGCTTACAACCAACCATAATGCATCTATAGGTCAAGATTGTTTGTTACGGCTGTAGATAGCCACGAACCTACATTCAGGCTTAAACATTTACTGATTTGTGGAAATGTTTACAGAACACTTTGAGGATCTACGGAGGAAATTGCTCATAAATGTGTCCAGCTCTGAATAAGTAGCACAGTATTTCTCCCTGACCTTTTAGGCAAGCTGATTTTGATGCAGCTGCTGACATCAGAAGCAGCTGCAAACAGTAAAAATAAGGTATCTACAATTAAGCCTGATGAAAACATACAGTTAAGAAGTTAACACTACTAGACTGTTGTAGCTGGGACCAGGCAATTGGTTTCTTACCTTCCAGACTATATCTTCCATCACAGTAAACATATACTGTTATTATATTAACAACAATACTCTACTCTGAAAAATGAGAGTGATTAACAATTGTTTAGCCATTGTTCCATACACTACCACGTTGTTATTGCTCTGTTTCCATTTAAATGCCAACTTTATTGACTACACCTTTGTTTTGCTTCCCTCAAAGCTTGCTTTTGCTCAAAAGAAATAGCAAGGAAAGATGCCAAAGGAGGGCCAAACTTTTCACACAGAACCTGTGCACACAAGAGCTGCACACTAATAGTCTCTACAGGGCCAACAGTGTTGATCAGTATGCAACACCTTCCTTTTGTGGAAAAGCAGTGTCTGAAATTTTACCGAATCTCTTTCAACCTCCTATTATGCATTTCCTAGTCTGACAAATAGATGTAAGAGTTTTTCTCAGTTCGCATCAAGTTTGGGAGTTGTATATAGTGAGAGCTAGTTCATATGAAGTCCATTTTCAACCAGTTCTCGTTCCATGAGTCACCTCACTGTCTTCACCCAGGTGTTAGAAGTCTACCTGGTCTAGCCATCAGTGTGATCTCTCATTTTCTGGATGACATTTATAGTCAGCTCATTTTTCACCTCCACGTTGGAATAGAGGTTTCCTGGAACTGTTCTCCTTTCTCAGAACTAAGCATGACAGTTCAAATGTTCATAGAACTTCGGGTAAACAGATTTTTGATCGTATCCTAAGAGTAGGCAAAACAGGAGACTGATCAGGATGTCTTGCTCTACTAAACTAAGATGTATAGGTGAGGCAACCTTAAACCTTGTTTTTTTATTTTCGCCTTGGCTGCAAGGAAAAGGCATTGTGTTAAACCACAGAAATGTAGATTCAAATGCAGACAAGATCTTATGTAATTTTATCATAAGTATTATTTGATTCTCCCACTTCTTGTGGGACCTGCTGCTTTTGCCTCTAAACTAACCTGGCACCAAATCTCCATCCCTACATGCCTTACAATACAGGGACTACTTTGAATAAGTGAAGTTGATGTTTCCTTGTCCTTCCTTCTCCTTCCTGTGGAGCAGCAGTCACTGAAACATTCCAGTATTATATCTTAATTCTAGACAATATTTATCCTGTAAAGTATGCTTGCCAAACAACATTCATACTATGTAACTATCACCTGATTTCCAACATTTTTTTCCAATTAAAAAAAACAAAAAAAAAAGGGAAGGGAAGGGAAGG
This sequence comes from Phaenicophaeus curvirostris, assembly GCF_032191515.1. NCBI lineage: Eukaryota > Metazoa > Chordata > Aves > Cuculiformes > Cuculidae > Phaenicophaeus > Phaenicophaeus curvirostris. Next base: position 53,916,529 of record NC_091392.1, read on the forward strand.
GAAGGGAAGGGAAGGGAAGGGAAGGGAAGGGAAGGGAAGGGAAGGGAAGGGAAGGGAAGGGAAGGGAAGGGAAGGGAAGGGAAGGGAAGGGAAGGGAAGGGAAGGGAAGGGAAGGGAAGGGAAGGGAAGGGAAGGGAAGGGAAGGGAAGGGAAGGGAAGGGAAGGGAAGGGAAGGGAAGGGAAGGGAAGGGAAGGGAAGGGAAGGGAAGGGAAGGGAAGGGAAGGGAAGGGAAGGGAAGGGAAGGGAAGGGAAGGGAAGGGAAGGGAAGGGAAGGGAAGGGAAGGGAAGGGAAGGGAAGGGAAGGGAAGGGAAGGGAAGGGAAGGGAAGGGAAGGGAAGGGAAGGGAAGGGAAGGGAAGGGAAGGGAAGGGAAGGGAAGGGAAGGGAAGGGAAGGGAAGGGAAGGAATTTCGTACATATGCATTTACCCTGATTGCTTGGTGTTGATTATGTGGTAACTTGGGGAAAGCATGTCATTACTTGTGAAATGTTTAAAAGATACTGTAGGGTTCTTATTGGACGGTTTTATGAAAATATGAAGCCATGAGTCTACAAAATCAGAACAGACAATTTTTATATAAAATCATCTATTCACAAAAACAAAAAGCTATTTTCCTAGAAAAGTTGTGAAACAAACTGTACAGTCAATTTAGGAAAAATTAGTTTTGCTCATGGCAAAATGTGACTAGGAGGTAATTATGCATTTCTTTGCAGCAGCAGACAGAATAAAATGTGTTTCTGCTTTATCCTTGTGGATTGAAATAAATAGCTGCAAAGTTCTCAATGTGAGGATGTTGTTCACAGTTAGAAATATGTCTTCTTTCATATCTTAAAATTAAATCCATTTTCTGAATATCAAGAAAAGAAATTGAAGATCTATTGATAGTTGGCTTTTTCTGCATTTTGAGGGGCTTCTCTAGTCCCTTATAACTAGACAGAATGACACACAAGAGCAGTATAAGTAATTTTTTTCCTGCTTCACTTATTTGGCTAGCAGTACTGTACATTTTCAGCACGTATATGACTATTCTGTACTATGTCTCTTTGCATTCATGAGTTGGATCCTTCCAAAGCTCAGAAGTCTAATTCAAAGAAGCTATTAAAACACACAGACAGCAGAAATGGCAACCTCCGATATCGTCTGTGGTTAGTAGTGAATTTAAGTCATGACTTCTGACTCCTATTACTTTGTGTGGGTGGTCATTGGACAAGTTATCTGCAGGGATATTACTAATACACTGATACTTTTATTTGAAGTCCAAGCCTATCAGTTAGAATGAAATCATTCTGAAGAACAAACACATTTTACGAGGACAGGGAAAACCTATTTTCAAATGAAATTAAGCCTCATGAAATCCACAGCTCTGGCAAATGTCTCCTATTGGCTGACCTACCCATCACCAGCAGTTTTTGTAGCAGGTTGAGGAAAACTATCAACAAAACACCTCATTCCCATGAGCATCAGAACATCCCAGCTGCCAAAAATAGCCTCATTTTTATGACTGTATAACCCATCAGAGTCTAAATATGATGATTAGCCACAATATGGTGGAGAAAACAACTACTCTGATTTTGTGAGGAGCCAAGTACTTGCAGTTCCCCATGATATAATAGCACTAATAAGAAAATCAAGCCTGATAAGGCCTGAGGTTGTCTAAGAAGAGCTTCTCCAGCTGATGTCTCAACATCTACACGTACATTAACTATAGCGTTAATATTTCACTGAATACAAAAGCCTGTCACGGTTTAGCCCCACCTGGCTAAATCTCAGCAGCTAAAATCATGCAGTTGATCTTCCAAAATCCCTCCACCCACACCCCACAGGGAAAAGGGACAGGAAAATACTTGTGAGTTGGAAACTAGAACTACAGCTTTAACTAAATAACTACAATAACAACAACAACAACAACAATAATGATAATAATAATAAAGTAATAAAATAAAATATATACAAACATATGAGATCATGTCCCCACCCCTCAATGACTATAAGTCACTACAAATGCTGCAAAGCAGACATGAGGGAATGGGTCCATTCCTACGAGGGGGCCGGAGTCAGGAACACACTAATCTGGGATCAGGAACAACCTGGCAGACAAGGTCCTCAGTGGACATCAGCCATTGCAGGAGTGAGACTCCTGTGATCTCTTGATTTTATACGTAGCATGACATATATAGGATGGAATACTCGGCTGGTCAGTTTAGGGTCCCCTGCCCTATTTGCCCGTCCTCACAGGTACAGCCCCCTTCAATCAGCTTGAGGAAGGCCTTGGTTAAGTATCAGCACTGGCCTTTTTGCATACCAATGCCCTGTGTTATCACTTTTAGAGAAGAAAACTGTCTCAAACACATGCAGTTAGCTCTCAGAAAAATGAAGTTACTTACAGCAACTGAGTTAGTCTCAAAACAGACTCTAATTTAGCTCAAACCACAACAGCCACAAAAACTGTTTGCATCACTCTGCACATGTTGGAGTTTTTCTAAAAGAGAAATACATCCTATTATGAATAAAATCAGGCCTTGGTACAAAGTTGCAAGACATGATGTTTTCACCCTGTTTCTTTGAATGCTTTTTACCAGAAATAGCTGGAGAAAAATTGGGATTTTTTTTTTCCAGAAGGTTTCTGCACTGCACAAACATCTTTCTTCCACAAAGAATTTCCAAGCAACCACCAACTTCAGCTTGTCATCTTTGAGAAATGATTAGAAAATCTCAAACCCTCCTTGACACTTGAACATAAACCTTTCTTTCTGTGGAGTCCTCTGAATGAAAGCAGCCTTGGCTGCATTTCCTTCATTGTTTGTGATGTTGCCTGAATCAAACCTGGAGTAAGAGTACCAAATTATGGTGCTAAACCGCTTGAGAAGAGCTGCAGCTAACATCCCCAATGGATGCTTTTTCAGATTCTCATTCTGCAAGAGACAGCATTATGCATCATTCTGCCTAACCCACTTTATATTTGATCACCTCAAGCTTGACAGATCTATCTGTCCCTGTACCTATCTGTATTTCTGTCTCCATTAATCTATATCCCAAGAGCTTTCCAGTGTTTGCCAGACATGTTGCACAGATTACCATCAGTGCTCTTATCAGCAAATCTTAGTACCAGAAACCCTTTGAAGTGTACAATGAAGGAATTCACAAGAAATGAAAATCTACTTTTGTTAACAAATCTGTTAATCTCAGCTAGTACTTTACTATTTTGGTTTGAATTTATGAGCAAATTTCTGACTGAAATCTTAAAATATACCTGAACTTACTTCTGCCTCTGAAGGGGCATAAATTTATTATCTGCAAATCAGGTCATTATTGCTGTTATTACAGCGACCAGATTCATGGCTGTACTATTCCACTCCCTGTGTGGTAATATTGGTAGAAAAGCAGAACAGTATATCAATGACTCCTGAGTTTACAAAAAGGATTTCTGTCCTGACCATCCACAACTTAATTACAAGGAAAGTAAAATGACAGAAGTGCTAAGCCAGTTTCCTTCATAGAAAAAAAGAGTATATATTCCAAGTGACCCCCATCATATCTGGCTTAAGATATAAGCAACCTGAGAATTACCTGAGATCCCAGGCTATGAAAAGCGGTGAATGTTCTCTGTGTAGAGGAAAAGTCAAGAGAGTCTCTGATGCCCGTGGAGATGCCTGAGCACAATACTGACTTAATGCAAGAGACCTAGCACTCTGTCATTGCTCAACTCATCTAAGTTTCTTTCACTTGTGTTCAGCTAGAGTGCCTTATGGCTTCTTGAGAAGAAACAATACTGAAAATAGAAAACTGTTATTAACTACACTAAGAATACTCACTATCTTACTTTGACTGTCTTCAATATATCAGTGAAAAAAATACGGTTAGGGGATTGTTAAGATATGGGTTGCAACATATTTATACCTAAGGGAGAAAATAACAGATAGGGAGAGAGATTAATTAAAAAATGTCACACAAGAAGTTAGGTTTAGAATTGGTATATAGCACTTTTTTGTAGGTACTTGTTGCAGGTGCAAAATAGGATTCAGCTTGCATTGTATGCCTGTCATGACATTCTTGACATTCTCGGTGCGCAGCTGTTTGGATGTTCAGTCACCTTATGTCACAGTTCCACATGTACATTCTCCATACAGCATCTGCTGCCTCATCCTCCCAAAGGACAGTCAGGTGCTATGCATAACTACACACTGCCTGAAATGTCAATATGCATTTGAATTTTGTTCTTTTAAAGTAAAAAGCCCTACTTATTCTTTTCTTCCACTGTAAAAACAAAATCGATGGGAAAAAGGATAGTCAAAATCCTCAATTAAACTAGGTAACTGTCTGCTCTTGCTTTTAGTTATAAAAAAGGCTATAAAACAAGCACAGAAGAAAACATAAGGTAAACATATTGACCAAGGGCTATAGTGGTAGCCAGCTCTGCACTAAACATGTGAAATTGCACCAGTACCCAACTCCTAATCCCAGCAAAATATGTTTTGAAGTAAAGACTCATTTCTTTCTGTGGCCTCATAAAGGAAGTGCCAGCTTCTTCATCTTCTCTTAATGGAGTGTGATGTTATCTTTGTATCTAAATCTGTCACAAACTTCATTTGTGATTCTTCTAGTCTTCCACTTCCCTGTAAAACGGAGATCACATTTCCTATCTCATGGGAGTTTTGTGCAAGTAAATTAAAAAAAAGAAGAAGAAGAAGAAGAAGAAACACAACAAAAAAACATGCATCTTGTGCCTCACAATTCTGGGGAGGGGCCAAAATCATCTAAACTATTTCTGCATTCTCATTGGCTTAAACTTTGGAGGGTTAGCATTATCCTAACTCCAGCAAACAGGGTTTGCACAACCTGTGCAACCCTCTTGGCTCTGCACTGTTATATCCAGCAACTCTCATAACCTTTATTCCTTCTTTCCCAATTGCTGACAGTGCCCTCCCTCCTATAGGCTTGTACCTGATTAATTCCAGGGCTACTGTACTTGCTAGAAAGCAGATGTGTGTCATGGAAATCGGACTGGTCTATGTACACCAGAAAAATCCTCACCCATGCTGGTTTGGAGGTTTTTACAATATTAACAATCATTATCCATAACAGAGATTACAATCTCACAGTTTTGGTAACAAATCTAGCCTCGTTGGAATAAATTCCCAAATCTGGTTTTGTTCCAGTTTTCTTTTTTTTAAAAAAAGGTGGAGATGGAGAGTTAAAGACTGGGAGATGCCACACATACAGCCACCTACAAGTCATATTCCCTCACATAAAACATATAGTCTTGGCAATATTTTTTTTCACAAATAGAATAATTTAGTTTTAATAGCATGTACCAATGAGTACAACTGACTCCTCCGTGACAAAAGGAAGCTCTTGTCAGCACAAAGTCTTTCTAGTGCTGTCAATGATGCAGCTATATTAGTTCAAGACTAGACTGTCAACCTAAATTAGGGGCCAGAGCACTGAAAATGAAAAACATACTTGCATTTACTGCATAGTTTGGCTCAAATGTGTGATGCGAGAGCCAGGATGCATAATATATGGAAGATTCAAAAATTAAAATCTTCATCTTTAGTGGTTGTACAGGGACACATTTCCACAGGGTTAAGCTGCATGACACCTCTTAAAGTAAACAGAAGTTTAAATCTTAAATCTTCTGTCCCACTTTCAAGACTTTCCTCATCATAGCATATACAGAGCATGAAATACCACATTTCCCTTGAGATTTGCAGTTCACAAAATGAAGGGTCCATTAATTTGGCTTATTATGCACCACCTGACTCACCTTCTTAACACCATACAAGCAATAAAAAACTGAATAGAGGACTAAATTTCTCAGGCTTGGTAGGTGTTTGGTCCTATAAAAGTACAGGAGATAAAAAGAGGAAAGTGGAGAGAGATATAACTGAGCACCCCTTTTAGTCTTTCATTTTGTTGCTGTCGAATTGCTCTCCCTTTTTCAACAACTGTCATAAATCTTCTGGAGTTAGGGTGATGCAGGCTGCATGGGACAGAGTGATGTTACCCTACAAGTCACTTCTGTCATAAAAGGCAATTGTAAGAATGTTCAAAATCTCTGGGACTGGATGAGGCTTCCTTGGCTTTTGCTCTGTTCACATTGAAGAATTACATCAAAGTCTCACTGAAGCTGACTACTTGTTTCTCTCTGCTCAGCAAAACACTCTCTTGAGGGAGGTCTCACTCTATCTGTTTACCTATACCACTGTTTGTCAGGCCAGAGTGTGAACTGGGAGATTTAATCCTTTATTAGTAGAGTAAACTGAGAGAAGGGACTAGTCTCTTTGTGCATGTGGTGGGGGGTAATTTCTGGCTTTATCCTGCTTTTCACAGTGGAGTTTATACCCTAGACAGGCTTCTGGAACATCCTAGCAGAATAAACAAAGAGCCGTCTGGATCTGTTTGCCCCCTGCAAGGCTGCATTTTGATGAAGGATGGCCCAGAAGCATGCAGTGTGCATCATGCATGTAGTATATGTAAGATGGTACAAAGGCAAAATACTAAGACAATTTTTTGCCCTTTCTGTTGCTGTTTTCTTGTTCCAAGCAAGCAATGCTAATAAAATTCCTTTCTTTCATGATGCTCATAAAAGTCAGAAACATTAGATCTTTTTTCTTTTTACTAACCAAATCAAAGCAATTTATTTTAGGTCTATATCACTGAGAAATTGCTATTTGAACATAATCTTTCTTATGCATTTTGTTTTCCACGACTCTACTCCACAGCTCCCCTTTTATTAGTTGACATTATCCGGTTACTTCAATATTTACTTATTAATTTCACTAGTATATTTGTTGTTTAAAGTGATAATTGTATCATCATCTCAGTAATTTTCTGGCTAATTGTGTACTTTCTAAAGATAACATATTCATAAGGAGCTGATTCACCCTACAATAATTAAAGGGTGCCAAAATCTGTTTCTGAAGCTGCTGAAGCAAGGTATGCCTATGCCTCTGAGACCAAGGTGATACTTGCTGCCATTTTTGTTCAAATCTTTCATCTGAAGAAATCTAATTGTCTAACGTAGCTTCAAATGCTTCTGCTTTTACCCCTGATATTGTGTCTTCAAGCAAGATCTGCTACATGTTGTATGGCATATACATAATTATGCATAGAGCCAGCAAGGACACTGAAGTGTTTCATTTTCATTATGCATTTTTCTTCATTTCTAGACACAGTCTTAAAATCTGTTACACCACATGCTGAGTTGCTGAAATATTTTGCACAGGCAGCACTCAAAACTTCATATATGTCTGTAAATATGCTAGGAGTCAAATCTCAGATCAAACTTAGACAAACTTGCATTGTCTTTGAAGAAATGAATCCCTAAAGCTATGTAATGATATTCTGTAAAGTAAAATTAATATTATTCTCTATTATGACTGTGATGTGGGAGGTCAAGAGCACACTAAGGCACATATCAGGGCACAGAATCCTACTATGTCAATTCAGCAGCAGTAAGCAAGCTGAGTTAAAAACTAAAGACACAACAAATTATTATATTCACATTAAAGACATGACAGGCCATTAACATTTTCCTCACAGTTTATTCTACAATATTAATCTACTATAATGAAAATGTGCTTTATGAATTCAATTAGCAATGCATACTGTGAAAGTTCATGTACACATAATATAGGATTTTTAATGATATAATGGAACTGAGAATTATTCCTACTAGGCCAAACTTCAGATTATCCCATCACACATCGCCACCTTGGGCTAATTTTACACAATTCAACAGAAATAATAATTCCATTGCTACCAAAAGAGAGAAGTCCATCCCCTATCCCACTTCAACTAGCTATTCCTTTCCTGACTGTAGAGTTGCCTCCTCCCTCCTGCATCTGGTCTTGCTTTCATTCTATGACAAATCAATTCACAACTTAATAAAAAATAAACTGGAGTAAAAATGAAATGTTTTGCTGGATTAATGAATTGGATCTGCCTGTGAAGATCTGATGAATGACAAAGTGGGCAAGAGTGAGAGTACGAAGATAAAAACACCTTCTTTTTCCTCACTGAATTGCTACATTTGCCCAGTTGCTTTCTGATAGCCCAACATCCCACAACAGGTTCATCACCTAAGAATGGTTTGAAGTGTTTCAGAGAACAAGAATTAGATCTCTAGGTCCTTTACACAGCCAATACAGAAAGATGCAGTTTATGTACAAAGTCAGAGTGTGATCTGAACCAGACTCTTTCTGGCCTGTGAAGTGTTGGCATGTTTTCTGTCCAGCATAGCAATAAAGATTCAGCTTTTCTGCATTCAAACTGCAAAGGTAATTAAGAAATCCAATGCAGATAGTTAGAATGTAACCCGCATGTGTCTAATAAACACTGTTAGGCTGCTTCTGTAAATTCCAGGTACCTCACCAAATTGTTAAGTGAGCCCTGAAGGACAGGTGATTGTGTAATGAGGAAAAGATGGATATGGAAAGCTAGAAAAAGTTATCCATGAAAACAAGAGGAAAAGGTCGAGAAAAGAAGTTTAGGAATTTCAGTTCAGTCTGTCCTGTTTTTTTTTTTTTTTTTTAATGATAGGTATAAACTCACCGTTCAGTGTTAACAGCACTATTTATATGGCCATATAACTGCATGCCTTGTGTTGGCTAATTTTCAGCTATATACCAACTGTAAATTAGGTAAAAAACTTAAGAGACTGTGGATATTTTTGCTATGGTTTAGATGTTATAACGTAGCTTTCATAGAGAGAAATGAATATTTCTAAGGCTGAAAGAAAAATCACGTGTTTCTTTCGTCAGTGGCAGTGCAGGTTTAAGCAACTGCTACTCTCAGCCATTCCTTCCTCTTTCCACACCACCACATCCATTATGCCAGCACAGCTGTTTGTGCAGCCTATGGTGAAAACGTGAGCCAACTGTGAAATCCTGGGGTGGCAGAAAGGAATCAAAATCAAAAGGAATCTTATAACAACATGTGAATTTAAGATGTATGAGAAACTGACCTTGCACTGGGACAGCTATGGGGTATATGGAGGCCTTGATAAATTGACCCTAGAGGATCTGAGGTCTGATGAAGACTTTACAGACTCTTATGAAATTTCATAATGTGTCTTGAGGATCCTCTTATTTCTCTAATTCAAAAGCTTTTTATCTAGTGACGGTACTTTCAGCCATTTGTCATTTGTAAGACTTTTTATGGAATAATCTTAAATTACTTGAAAATAAATCTTCTTGAGGAGTAAAGGCAGATCCTTAAGTGCCAACTGTCCTATCCCTGTTTTGCTCTTCTCTCAGAAAGTCAATTGAATCGCAGCTAGATACATGTTTATGTGTAGGTATAGATATAAGTAATGTGTACGTATACCGCTTACAACATTTTTTCAAGCCACTGTATTTTTTACATCAAGTACGCAGTTTGTCTTTCATGTTTTTGCTGCCTAAAGGAGAGCAGAAAATTCATGACATCTTCATCAAATACAATATCCATATGATTAAATTCTTTCTGTTCAAAATGTTTTATACTGGAACAGAGTTGAACAATCTATTTCCATAAGGACACACAGATATTTATATCTCACCTGTCTGATTTGGCAGCTTCTCCACAGTGCCACAGTTTCTCCTTTTTTTAAGAACAAGGGGTTCTGTCACACTTAAGTCCCACACCAAATGTTGCCCATTTGTAGATCTATAATGTTGGAATACTTCACTGTCCAGATGCATTGCACATGGGAGGCTGGGTATCTGGTTTCCATTCCAGGGACTACGCAGTAAAATGCATATCATTTAGGTGCTTTGAGGTTTTGGCTAATTTCAAGTCTGTGAGTACTGGCTGGGATTATTCATATCCTTGACGCTAGGCAAATGCTCAGGAGATTTACAATAACGTTAAGTCACCGTAACACAGTGGTCTCCGACTCAGAGCTTTTAGTCACAAACTCTCATTTTTCTTCACCTCATATCCTCATACCTCGAGTTTTCTGTACTTTTAAGTAACTATTTTTCTCCTTAAATCATAAATTCATGTCCCAATTTACCTACTATTTTACCATTATAATTTTGTCTTCAATTCAGACAGCTAAAATAAAGTAATTTTGGAAAGCTGCATTTCTTTAACATCTTTCCCCAGACCATCTCAAAATGCTTTATGAAAAATAACCAAGCTTTTCAGTGTCAAAAGCACTTGAGCACTTAAAAGGAAAATTGATTCTGACATAGCCCAAGCCTTTCTTCTCAGCCCAGCATTCTCTTGTCCTGATTCATTCCCCTTCTTTCCCTCTCCTCCTATACTAACAAAACTTCAGGCATCTTTGATTCATACATTTCTTTAACAGCTGTTATCTAACTGTAGAATATTTCTTCTAAAGTCTTGATTACACCATCCTTCACATAGCCATCAAAATCTGTTTTCTATCTGAAATCTGGCACTTTTTTTCTGTACCTATTTATCTTTCCAGTCACCTCCTACCTATTCAATTTACACTTGGTAATTCATTGGGTGGCTCTTATTTCCCCACTATCTTTTTCCCTCTTCCACCTTTTAATGAGCTCTACTTCAGTTCCACCCTATTTCACCACTCAACTTTTTAACTCTTTCGTTCTTTGGATTGCAAACCTGGCCCTTCCTTTGCATGTATTTTCTTTTTGCCTGAATCAAATATCTGAAAATCAGTTTGGCTATCTTTGAAGCAATTTTTTTTTTCCATAGAATTTTTCTTTTTGCTAATCAGTTCTAGTTCTTTTAGTTAAGAGAATATCTCTTATTCTTGAACTTCCAGTAATGGAAAACACATTCTTTTTCTACCTGTTGATTTTGAATTTGACATTAGACATGCAGACAATATCTCAAAAGCAGGGACTGAATAAAAAGGGAGACTGTCTATACCTGTTTGTTTCACAGAATAAACTCTTTATCGTAACACCATAATTTAAATACTACAGCATGGGAGCTCTCATTGCCAGTCTATGTACTTTATTGGGAAAGAATCCACAAGACAAACATGTATTTATGCTGATTTGAGACAAGAGTGCCTTAGTTAACATTTTTTCACTCATACGTAGTACTAAATAATGACAAATATGGTAAAAAATGAAAGACAAGATGGTTCTGTCAGAGCTAGTAAGAAATGCTTTAAACCCTCTTTACCAAAAGGGTTAAACAGCTGTCTAGGGCATGTTTTAGTAGCCATACTACTTGTAAAACACTACCAGATATCACAGTACGTTGCTTTCTTCAGAAGCAAAATTGTAGGCTTGAGTCACTCCTTCAACTGCTGCCCCTTCTCCGTACTCTTTGCTGCCCCACCTCCCATCTACCTCTTTGCAACTTTCAGCACTTACTGATGATGGCAGTGAGAGGAATAGATCAAAGTAATTAATATTGCTATTACTGTTAGTAGTATTACTGTTAGTAGTGATATTGTAGTCTGAGATTTTCTTACTCCACTGATTATTTGTCTACTATTTAATTCATTAATTTCAGAAATGCGAATAGCAAGTAATAGGATATTTGAAAAAAATGCATGTTAGAAAATTACTGTTTCAAAATGTTGAATAAAGAAGTTACTTGCTCTTAATTCTCAAATGTGGCCCTGCACTAGGATACTGACAGTGCGTTGTTGCTTTTACTAGAATTTGTTGTGTCTTTCTTTCTTGGGTATAGAAACTTAAATATATATGAAAGCAGCTGAAAACGCAGAAGGCTAGTAAAGTACTGAGTTTTAGTGAGACCGAGGAGTTCTCTGTCAGGGTGAAAAAAAACTCCTGAAGATGCTATTTTACCAACACACACGAACTATGAGCACCATCCAGTGGCAAAAGAAGTAAATCACATCTTATATTTCCCATTTCCTCTTTTTTCTTCAAATAGCAGAATTTACCTAGGCATTTAAGTTTTTATATTAAATTTCCTGCATTTTTTAAAACTGGCATAACTACATTTCCGCTAACTTGTAAAAGATGCTGTAGCAGTAAGCTTTTTTTGAGTACACTGCATTCCAGCTGAACAGTGCATGTTACTTCTTTCATGGTGGTCAATACAGTCAAGTGTTTTCAGTGTATCTAAAACTCATCTGCAAACACATCCTTCTTTACTCTGCTATTTCTTTCACAAGCATGATTCCTCCCTACTGTGACAAGCTCACTATTCTCCTTACACCAGCATCAGGATTCATCAGCTAACATATATCTGCTGCTCCCTGAGAACAGGCTTCATTGTTCAACTACTTATGTTCTTGGTTCTTGGGTTTTTTTGGTCCATTCTGGTTTTTTTCTTCTCTCTTCTCTTCTTTTCTACACGACACTGCAAAGTATCTATAAAATTTTGATATTTCACAAATGACTAAATCAGGTAACAGGACTATATAATCTGTCCTGCATCTCACTGAATTTGAGAACTTCTGTTGAAAAGTATGGAGGTAATGGCATAGCCCTTGCTTGTGCCATACTGGTGCTGACCAATTCCATCACCTTTCTTTGGGGAAATCAGACCTCACAAAGCGTGTTGGTTTCAAAAACCTTGCATCTTCTGCAAGAAATAATACCAGAAATGTATTTTCACTTTCCACATGGGAGATCTTGTTCTTACACAGTCAGATATAGACTAACACACAAATTAGACTGACATGACCCATGTATATTCTGCATTTCAAATAGATAACTATCTGAAACCTCTCTCTCCTTTATGCTACTTCTTTTTATCCACAAGGACAGCAAGTAGTAACTTGCTCCCAGAGCTGAAGTATGAAAATGGTGTGAAATCTCTTGGTTTTAACAGCAATAGTACATCCAAATTGATATTTTGCTTCAGCAGTTCTTCAAGGACTTGGATGTTAGACTTTACAGTTATTATTTTTAATGTTTTTATATCTCCACATATAGCTATTTTGTGGACCAGACATGCTTCTTTAGGCAGGACAGACAGTCCCTTCATTTTTAGACCACCAGACTAAAGCAGATTAAAGGAATTTCTGCACCTCAGGGTGTTTAATCATGGTTGAGATCAAACTATGAATCAAATATCCAGTAGTAGACAGGACATACATTCTGGGCTTTCTCAAGCCTGAAAAATGTCATGAAGCTGAGGAGAGACATGCTAATGGGAACTATTAGAACCAACTGCTTGAGAAGCAGTGGTTTAAATGAGTGGAAAATCTAAATACTCATTAAGTGTTGAAGGAGACAGGCAAAAGGCCAGAAAGAAGACATCCATTCCCAGCAGGATAATCAGCAGTCTGCTTAAGTAGCTTTAGTCCCCTTCATGGTACTTTAAGCAGAAGTAGCTACTGCACTTCAATAGCAAGATCTTGCTCATAGTCATGCTCACAGGTCTTCCACAGCAGCAGACATATGGCCATTGCTTTAGATTTAAAACTAGGGTCTATACAATTAAAAGCCCGTGTCACTGCAGGCAAGAAGTCTGTAAGAACAGGATTCTGCACTCTGTGATCTGGGCACAGAGGGTATGCATGACAATTAACCTGAGTAGTCACTCACCTTAGAAGCCTGATGTGATATGACAGTGGAAATATGCTGTTGCTTTGCTGCAGCAGGAGTATGTTGTACATGCTTTCTCTGTGTCTCTAATGCTGATCCATTACACACAGAGTAATATTGCCAATAGATGAGCTATGAATGCACAACCTGCTTAAATTATGCCAGCTTTCTCCCATATGTTCTAATACACGCATTTTAGACCACTACCTTAAACTTTGTTTTATGTGCACAATTCCTCACAAATGTAAGGTAAGTATGGTAATTAAATGCAGCTTGTTCTCAACTGATACTACTAGTTCACTTTCTGATGATTCAAAATCACTTCCAAAGCTCTCAGGTTAGAAACAGAAAATTACCTGGGATTATCCTCCCAAAGACAAAAGAGTTACCCTTAAGGAATGTTATTAGGTTGCTAAGATATTTTGATTTGTTTAAGATTTTGCTCCTTTTTATCTGACATAGCTTTTCCATGTTGATATGTTTAAAGCTGTACTCTTGGAAGCACACAGCTACAGTACATGTTAGAATCCTGTTGTTCCCCACATGGAGAAGCAGAAGTCACTTACCTCTTGGGATAACAGCACCATAATTCAGCCTTCACAATTTTTCTTCACACATCAAAAGGCAAGAAGTAGAAAATGAATGATAGACAGAACTATGCAAAAGATCTGTACCAGTTTTTGGCCTCTGAAACAGGGATAAACTGGAGTAATGACAGTAAGACAGTGAAACATCTATACCTGGTTATGATTCTGAGACTTGCATTTACCTCAAGTGAATCTGGTTCTTTGATGCTGGGACAAGGTAACTAGGTTACTGCCAGTTTAACCCCAGCCAGCAACTAAGTACAACACAGCAACTCGCCCATTCTCCCCTGATGGGATGGACCAGAGAGTCAGAAGAGTAAAAGTGAGAAAACTCAGTTTATAATAAGTAAACAATTACAAGTGTATTAGGAAATCACAGAGAAATACCTTGTCAATCTCTTTATTCATAGGTTAAAATGTAATGCCATACAGTTCTTAACAATTACTGACTGAAAAAAATTATCTGCATAAAACAAGCAAAACTGAAGACCAATTAAAAAAGCCATCTTGCTTCAACTTTTGAAACGATTACATACAGAATAATATACATATTTACATTACAAGTATATTATATAAATATAAGATATATGTAATCTTGTAACCACAATAAATATCAAGAAGGTCTTTTTTAGGCACACAGCATAGAAAAAAATGCAGAATCTGCACAATCCTTAAGATTCTTGGAGTGACTCACTCTTACATAGTTTTCACACTGAAAAAGCAAATATTTTACATAAAATATACAGCCACGGTTTATGAAGTCCCCAGTGAATGGGGAATCTTTCCTTGTCTTACTGTAAGTCTACTCCATGATTTTCTAATACTATTGCTCTATACAGCTATTACATAAGAAAATAGTTTGCAGGTTTTTTTTCACTCAGCTAATAGCTCAAGTAATAATCAGTGCTAACAAAATAAGTACAACATATCTACATAATGTATATACAAGTGTTTGCTCAAACACGGGTTTGAACTACTTCTGAGCTCACTTTTAATACTGGGGAATTGACCTGAAAGCAGAACAAACAGGAATTTCAGTGATACTACTCCAGAAACATTTTATCATTTGAGTGAGACCTAAGATTTCAGAGGCAGAAAACTTGAAATTTAGAAATTAATTGAAAAAAACCAAATTCTTGGCTACGCTGGCAGATGCAGGCTGCCACTGATTTGAATGTATTCCCTTCAGTGCAAACGAAAACCCAGAGAATTAATCCAAAGGGAGTTTTCTCAACCTATGCATACAGTCATGATGTTTAAAGACTGTCGCTATGGAGCACCTGAGATCATACTCTAGTAAGTGAAGCTGACCCTTCTTGTAGCCATGATCAGCAAGAGAGGAGAAACAAACAGTGGAGGGCAGATGTTCCTGCAGTTACAAATCAGACTCCCGCATATCAGGCATATCTGCCATAAGGTACCCAATACCATAGCGTCCATTTGGAGCAGTGTCCAGAGTTGGTGATCCAGTCTGTTTTCGATATATATTTTTGCCAAAACTTGGAGATGGCACTTCACTAGGACTCTTCCCATGAATCAGACTTGTATTATCTCCCTCCAGATTAACAGGTTCCTTTATTATCCGGCCTCTTTTGTACGATACAGATGCCAAACTACCAGAGGTGTCATCAATAAGGTTGCAACGGCGCACCATGAAGACTATTGGGACTGGCAGCATTGCCAACACGATCAGAGATATACAAACAACCATTGCCCATGTTGGATAGCTGCGGAACTCTTCTGTAGCCTGAGCAATCCAAGAGAAAAACTATTAATACATTTTTACTTAGAAATGAGCAAACCTGCAGTCCTCACAAATGCCTGCAGTTTTCAAACACATATTCACATTTTTGTAACTTTGCACCCAGTGAGTACAATTACAGATCACAAATTTGAACAGTCATGGAGATGTAGGATTGCTCTTTCTGCCAATAAGCAGGACCAAAACACTGCCCCACAACTTCCAAGATGCTGAGAGCACTCTAGCAGAACCCAAATCAAGATTTTCATATTAGGCTTTCTGCTGTATTTTTCTGTAGTTGTTCCCTGATCCACTAAACGATGTTCAGAACAAACGTGCAGTGGTATCGGTAACCGTGCCTGGAAAATAAGACCTTGTTCTGTAGGCTAAGAGCTGGTCTAGACAGGGACTGTCTCAGGTCACCCTGTGGCACTGTCTCACTTGGTATAAACTTCATGTAACACACTTAGTGGGGGGTAGGGACTGCATACCACACCTCTATTGCATCCATGAATCACTGGCCAACAGACTTAGTTTGCCTTATTTTATAAATGGAAAGGAATGGTATGTTTGATGTTCTAAGGCATTTCCTTTTCTAATTTTTGAGGGCAAGAATCAAACGGAATGAGCACTTTAATGACAATTCCTAGAAAGCAGTACTAGTTGTCTGATTAAAGGTAGACGTCTACCCACAGTAAAACCAACCTTTTGTATTTACACTTTAACTGTCTACGCTGCAGTTTACTCCCAGCTAATTCAGACAATTGTCCATTGAGGGTCCCCAAGATTAATCTCTCTAACATTTTACTCTCCCTATGTATTGTATGACAAGCTTGTAGAAACACTTGAGGGCTCATGAGCCTACAAGCTAGCAGAAGTCTTAGGAGTTGCCTTAACTAAATCTCTTTTCAGACCCAACACGATGCATCCAGACAAGTTTTCTACGAATCAGATCTTACAAGAGACAGGTTTTAATGCAGCTGTTACCTAAAATGTGATACATGTTCCCAAAGGGGAAAATTTATGACATGGCTAAATCTCAATATTTAATTCCACATAAAAAGTTGATGTGTTTTCTGAAATGATTTATTCAGTGTTGCTATGCAACTATTTTATCACAGAATCATAAAATCATTTAGATTGGAAAGCACCTTTAAAATTATCCAGTCCACCCATTAACATAACACTGCCAAGCCTACCACTAAACCATGTCCCTAAGTACCATGTCTACATTTCTTCTAAATACCTCCAGGGATGCTGACTCAACTACTTCCATGCACAGCCTGTTCCAATACTTGACAACCCTTTTGGTGAAGTAATTTTTTTCTAATATCCAGTCTAAACCTCCCGCAGTACAAGTTGAGGCCATCTCCTCTAGTCCTATCACTTGGTACTTAGGAGAAGAGACTAGCTCCCACCTTGCCACAACCTCCTTTCAGGTAGTTGTAGAGAGCAGTAAGGTCTCCCCTCAGCCTCCTTTTCTCCAGGCTAAACAACCCCAGTTCCCTCAGGCAATTCTCCTAAGACTTGTGCTTCAGATCTTTCACCAGCCTTGTTGACGTCTTTGGATGTGCTCCAGCACTTCATTGTCTTTCTTCTACTGAAAGGCCCCAGTGGAACACTGTGCAAGGTGTAGCCTCACCAGTGCTGAGTACAGGGGCACAACCACTTCCCTAGTCCTGCTGGCCACACTATTTCTGACACAAGCCAGGATGCTGTTGGCCTTCTTGGCTACCTGAGCACATTGCTGCTCATATTTAGCCGTCTGTCTACCAACACCACCAGGTCTTTCTCTGCTGGGCAGTTTTCCAGCAATTCTTTCTTAGGCTTGTAGAACTTCATGGGATTGTTGTGACCCAAGTGTAAGACCTGACATTGAGCTTTGTTGAAACTCATACAATTGCCTTTGGCCCATCAATCCAGCTTGCCCAGATTCCTCTGCAAAGCCTTCTTACTCTCAAACAGATCAGGACTCCTGCCCAGCTTGGTGTCATCTGCAGACTTCCTGAGGGAGCACTCGATCCCCTCATCCAGATCCTTAATGAAGATACTAAACTGAACTGGCCCCAACACTGAGCTTTGCGGAATACCACTTGTGACTGTCTGCCAACTACATTTAAATCCATCTACTACAACTCCTTGAGGCTGTCCAGCCAGTCAGTTTTTTACCCAACAAAGTATATGCCCACCCAAGCCATGAATAGCCAGTTTCTGCAAGAGAATGTTGTGGAAAATGTTGTCAAAGGTTTTACTTTGTTGCATTGACAAAATCCACAGCTTCTTCCTCACCCACTAACCAGGTCACCTTGTCCTAGAAGGAGACAAGGTTAGCCAAGCAGGACTTGCCTTTCCTAAACCTATGCAGGATGGGCCTGAACACATGGTTGTCCTGTACATGCCATGTGATGGCACTCAGGATGATAAGCTCCATAACCTTTCCTGGCACTGAGGTCAGACTGACAGGCCTGTTACTCGGGTTCTCCTTCCAGCCCTTTCTGTAGCAGTCATTAACCATTTCCCTTTGGATTATAGATGATAAGGTAGGTCAAACAGGTTACACAGAGCAGCTGTGGGATGCCTCATCACTGGAAGTGTGCAAGGACAGGTTGGATGTGGCTTTGAGCAACCTGGTCTAGTAGAAGGTGTCCCTGCCCATGGTGGGGTGTGCATGTGTGTGACCTTTTAAGGCCCCTTCCAACGCAAACTATTCTGTGATTTTATGGAGGCTTCATTCTGCTACTCTTCCCCGTCTTCCAGCTCAGTGGGATGGGTACCCAAAGAACAATTAGTCATACTATTAAAGACTGAGGCAGCATTAAGTACCCTAGTCTTTTCCTCAGGCTTTCTCACTATGTTCTCCCCATATCCAATAAAGGATGGAGATTCTCTGTAGCCCTCCTTTTGCTGCTGATGTATTTACAGAAACATTTTCATTGCCTGTTACTTCAGTAGTAATGGAAGTCCTAGTTGAGCTCTGGCCCCTCTAATTTTCTCCCTGCATAACCTCACAACATCCTTGTAGTTGTCTTGAGTTGCCTACTTCTTCCAAAGGTCATAAAGTTGGGTTGGTTTTTTTTCTGAGTTCCAGCCAAATGCTCCTGTTGAGCCAGGCTGACCTTCTTCCCCTCTGGCTCATCTTTCAGCACATGGTCACAGCCCGCTCCTGCACCTAAAAGACTTCCATCTTGAAGAACACCCATCCTTCCTGGACTCCTCTGGCCTTCAGGAATACCTCCCAAGAATTCTATCAGGCTCCTAAACAGGCCCTCTGGAAGTCCAAGGTGCCTGTTCTGCCGATCGCCCTCCTCACTTCTCCAAGAATCGAGAACTCTTATCATTTCATGATCACTTTGCCCAAGACAGCCTTCAACCATCACATCACCTGCAAGTCGTTCTATGAAGATTTAATGAAAGTGAACAAACTCTTCTACCCTTAAGAATTTCTTCAACATACATCAACAAACTAAAATTCATAAAAGCATGAAGGTTTCTGCCAAGAAGTTTAATTTTAAAAGCAGAAGTACTCTAACATTAAAAAAGTTATTTTTACATTTATGTTACTTGAGATAAATACAACTGTGTCACTATTTATACTGATTTTGAATTTCTGATTGCAAATATTTTGTCTTTTCATATACTTCTGAAATACTTCAGATATGATCATAATTGTGATGGCATCTGTTACATACATACCTTTTCTTCAACCCAAGCATTGTAGCCAGGAGGACTTAATCCCATTTGGACAATGCTAGCTGCTAACAAACATAACAATACTAAAGGTGAAACATATTTCCACATGTAGTAATAATACTGGCTTGGAGAAAATCCAAGCATGTCCTTCAGATCCTCCATAAATCTGTGAAGGGAATAAAAGGTTAGAGTGTTAGATACTGAGATTTCAAGTACTACAATTGACACATAGCACCTAATTTGAGGGAACAGACACACAGAAAAAATGCATGTATAGAAATGGCTGCAGTTTATATCACTTAATGGGCTGATTGCTTGCATCACTAGTTCAGAACAGATGAATCGCTACACAGTGTGGTGACTCAATAAACTGTTTGCTGGACTGTGCTGGAAAGATATGTAAATTCACATTTCTTTTCAAGATTGTTTTTTATATCTTCTTATACTGTTTACTGGGTTGCTTACTAGGGCCTGTGCAATTACTTCTGAGGACATACACTACCAGCATATCACACAGATTCTGCAAAATAAATTTTGAACCCACATGTGCGCTGCAGTGTATAAAATATCTTTAGGGATAAGCTATGTTTTGCATCATGTAAGTTACTGAAATAAAACTTTGTGACATTTTAAATCTGCCTCCTTGTGCCTCAAAATTCCAAGTCACATTTTTGTGCTTTTGACAGTGGCATACACGATTACAGAGCCAGTAGAAAATTTTTCAAGTTAATTCTTCTGGAGCTTTCACAAGCATTGACTCTGTTTTAACTCCCTTGTGGTCCCACTCCCTTTTGAAACATACATCTTGAAACAGCTCTTACAGCAATAAATACATTTTCAAAGCAGTTACACATGTGAAACTGCTGTCATATAAATGCTCAAAAATTTTTTTGAGCTGCATAGTTTCGCGTATTCTTTCCTTTGTTTACATGGTAATGAAACACATCACTAAAGAAACTGAATTTACAAATGGCTTGTGCCTTCTACAGATAGCTTTTTCTTTCCGTGATCTCCAATTCTTCAGTGAGTTAAACATAAATATATTATCTTCACTTTAAAGTCTTTCATCATCTCCATTCCACTTATCCTTCTTTAAAACCTACCAAGCTCCTTTAGTTCTGATGCCAGAATAGCAGATTTTCCTTCTTGGCTACAAGGATTCACGTTATCTTTTTTCTATCCTTTGGCTGTAATGCCTTTGGATGTAATATTTTTGGTTGCTTGGGTTTTTTTCTATCTGATCGAAGACAAAGTATCTAGAAAGGCATGTATAAGGATCTTCATCTACAAGGAGGACCCCTTGGTACTGTAACAGCCAAAGACAACCTGAAGTTGTTGACTCCAACGGTTTTTACGAACAAGAATACTAGGTTCTTAAAGAAGGATATTCTGGAGAAATATATATCAGAATAAATACTAGGATTACTCCAGAGGGAGTGGTAACCATTATTAATGAGAAATCTGGCTCTTAACTTTTCACTATACCCTGTCAGAACCCCTTCTGAAAAAATGCATCAACTGCCCTCTGATTTAGAAGCAAAGTATTACCATATTTTAGCTATTCCCAAACACCATCTTCCTCACAGATAGGTTGTTGAGCTTTGGCATGTCTAACTGTCTTCAGTGGCACTCTACCCGACTAAACATTACCAATCTGATAACTGAGACATCTGTTTCATCTTTTGGTTGCGTGCAGAAAAAAATCTCCATGGTGTTTTCATGTCTATGTGATCAATTATAGGATTACACATGTGGCAAGTCTCCCTTAATGAGTAAATAGATCAGGCACTACTTGCAGAAATAAGGTCTTGAAACCATATAATTAAACTTTCTTATTGTAGTTCTATTTCATTATGGTGAGGGACTGGTTGATTACTCAGACTGAATAAGTGGGAAGTCAAATGAAAACCCACCCATTCTATGTCACCCTTTGTACATGCAAAGGAATCATAGATGCTTAAATTACTTCAACATGCTAGTATAGCATACTCTGTTTTATCTGTGGACGGCATGAGTTATTTTTGATACGAAGTCTTCTATTCCTCAGGTGTGGCAAACAATGATCTCGCTTAGTGAACACGTTCTGGTGATTTCAGTCATGCGATGTAAAAAAATCAAAGGGGCCTGATAATCTCTTCAGCCACCACTGATAAAGGTCACTTCACTGTCAACTATGCTGCTTCCAAGTAAGATTCAAAACTGTTCCTTGCTATCATTTCCTCTATTTCCTCTCTCACAACTAATGCAAAGAACAATTAATTGCTACAACAACCCAAACTAAATCTAGTTCATAAACTGAAACATTCTTATTGTTACTGCCACTAGAGTTTGCTTTGCTCCTTTCTCAGGCTGCTTAGAATGCTGCAGATCTGTTTAGAACACTCATTCTCATCTGCTGCTAGGACCATGGTTATTACTTCTTGAAATCTTTCCCTTGTTGTCTTATTTCTATATAAATTCCTCATCCTTGTATATTCAGCCTCCTTTCTGACTCTCTAATTTTGCCTTTTTTACTGCATTCTCCTCTATCTGGATCTGTTGCAATCGCTCTTTGGATTTTACTACGCTGGCTTGCTGCAGTTTATCTTGCTCCAAACCTGTTCTTAAAACCAGACTGGATTCACAAATAGATTGACTCACTTTCTACTTACTTGAATTTATGTATTTATGTGTACATTGCAAATACTTTGC
The DNA here is from genome assembly GCF_032191515.1 of Phaenicophaeus curvirostris. Taxonomy (NCBI): domain Eukaryota; kingdom Metazoa; phylum Chordata; class Aves; order Cuculiformes; family Cuculidae; genus Phaenicophaeus; species Phaenicophaeus curvirostris. The sequence continues at coordinate 53,938,692 of NC_091392.1, forward strand.
ATAATACAATTAAGTAGTCATAATTATTGTACTTAATACTGTTGATATGAACAGGGGAATACATTTCCTTCACTTACTTGTCTATTCCATACATTCGGCTGACTGCAATATTCTCCAAAGTGACCACAATAAGCAGGGGCAGAGTAGCTGAGTAGTCATCGAACATTGTCACAAAATAATTTCCAGAGCGCTGCACGAAGATGAGGCCGATAAAAAATGCTACTGAGCAGCAGATGACTGGAATAAAGAACACAAATGTGAACTGCAATTATAACAAAGTTCTGTAGACAAAGAGGAAATGAGTTCAAAACAGCAAAAATGTACTTTAACATATCATATAATCAGGATTCATAAGGGGTCTCAATGTTAAGAATACCAGTAATCCTACCTACTCCCTAAATAACAGAAAAGCTAGGAAATTACATTTACTGGAATTGCCATACTATAGCAGTCCTGATTAAGCAATGGGGATTAATCAAGTGACTACTTCTCACGAAACACTGAAATTAAAGTGAATGCAAGGCTAAAATAAACAGATGTGATAAGCTAAACATCATATATCATGTTCCTTGGTCACTAGATCACTTTTTGGAATTAAGAACTGAAAAGAACCAAACTTTCAGACTAGGAGTCTAAAAAATAAAAAGGCTGAATAAGCTTCCCCTAAAAGACAATGCACAGCATGAAGTTCCGTTAGGATCTGTCTAAATCTATTTAAGCACTAACCAACATTTCTGCCCCTTCTTTTGTTGAGAGACAACCTGAAATATATTTTTAAACGCTTGATCCTGTATAATCAATCTCAATACATTTTTTTTTCTACTAAATTCATCAAGAATAGGACTGAAACCTTATGTCACCATAAAATAAGTCAAATTTCAAAAAACTGTTAAATCTGTTGTAGGTTAGGCACCAGTAAGAAGATTCTCCCACTTGAAGTGTCTTTTTCTGCTCACTGGCAACTTATGCTAAAGATACATCTGTCTGTAATTAGGTTAAATGAATCTAAGCCAAAATATAATATATCCTTACACAATTTACCCATGGCATAAATCCAAGATAATCAATTAGTATTGATTACAGTAGAGAAGCAATGACAATGACACTTTAAAATACTACAGTAGAAGACCAATCACTTCTTTCAAACCTTGCAAGAACTATTGTTATAGTGACTTTCAGAGAATGGAAATTCATAGAATTAAAGCGATCATTACAAATCGGTGTGAAATCCCAATGCAAGGTAACAAACCCAAAAGAACACAGGTAAAATCTCCTCAACCTGAGTGTCATTTTTCACGTTGAGTCTTTTTTACTGACCCTGAGAAAAGAATTAGACCACTAGAACCGTGATTATGCGAATTCAGAAATTCTTGGTATTCTTGTGTTCTCCCATTGTGCCTCACCATTACGTTCTCAAAATACACATCTTTAGTTGTAAATTACAGTTCAGGTAGTTATACTCATTATAACTCCAGACATCCATATGCAGACTCTAATTTGGAAATAGTTGAACACAAAATAACTTTAAGCATGAGTTCCTGAACTCAAGAGAGTCTGAACTGCAACCACTGTGTAAGAAGTTGCAAATGTGTTCACACTTCTGTAAAAATTGAACATTTGTGGTGTTAGGTACAAACTCTAGTGCAGGCATAATCCTTGTTAAATCACATTCATACAACATGAAATATAATCCAGGCATTTCAGTTTCATACGTTAATTATGAAAACTCCACATCATGTTGTAACTCAAGTACAACAGAGTTCAGCAAAAATCAAGCATGCATATCACTCAAAAAAATTATAAGAGTAATAAGGCAGTTCTTGAATATCCCTTTATCTTAATAGGGTTTTTTTGTCAAATGCAATAACAGGGAATTACTGTAAAATGCTCCATTACTGTAAAATGCTCCATTATAGTAGTGCCTACATATAGAATTTGCATATATACTTAGGAATAACAACTAGTTTCTAAATGTCACACGGGTTACTCAGTAAGAATTTCAAAGCTGATGAAACAAAACAAAACAAGTGCTTAATAGGTTAGGAGTTCTGAAAAATCAGTTGATTTATCTTTATGAAGAATTTTATTCTTAGATCTAACAAAGTGAAAAAAAGACATGTTTTCTGTTCAATATTATTTATTACCTAAGTAAGGTAAGGAAAGCAGTCAGGAAAGAACAGTGATCTGCTGCATCAAGGGTTAACTCACATAAAATATATTATTGTTTCCTTCATAGAATTAGAGAACACTGAAGCAGCTTGTTATATTTTTATTTTCTATCTTTCCTGTCACAGGTATTGATACAAAATCTGAATTTTTGCATAACATATCAAGTTCTTTGCAGCTGTCCTGAATATTTTCAGTAACCTAACTTTCACATTTTATGCTGAGGTTCTATTTCAAAAAGAGAATCTGCTACAAGATCATCAGAGCTATATGACCAGGTTACACCTCAAATAACTTTGGGCATTTAAATAAATAAATAAAAAACCCCAATTACACAACTGAAGACGCTTTCCACATTCAACAGCGTAAAGTATGTTCCTCTAGGGAGTAACCATACTGACTTTTAATGTAATAAATATTTCATCATAAATTAAGATTCTATTTGGCCTACTTAGGAATACTTCGTAGTTGCTTGCAATGTATTTTCCTTCTTTCCTTTTCCTTTGTTTCCCTGATGTGTGACAGAGGCAGGAATGGAAAAGAGCTCAGAAGGACTGACTACATAGAAAATTATAACAGAAATCCTCCATTAAAATTTGAGTTCCAGGACATTCCTTCTCTTGAAGTACTCAGGAAAAGGTTTTACTTGCAGATATTAATGTGCTTTTATCTACTGCTCTAGTGAAAGAATAAAGTTTGTGCAACTCACCCGTAAGAATTTCTTTCCTGACTTTGAAGGTATCAACAATGGGTGCAATAATACCTTCAATGGTTCCAAACATGCTTCCAAGTCCTAGATTTACCAACATGAGGAAGAACATGACTGACCAGAAAGGAGAAGCAGGGAAGTGGGTCATTGCTTCTGTAAAGGCAATAAAGGCTAAACCAGTTCCTTGAACTGCCTGTCAGTGAGAAAAAAATACATGTTATCATTCACAGACAGTACTTTTTTTATACTGTGACAGTCTGATTTCATGTTCATACAAAGTCATTCATTAAATCTTGAAGGTCCAGCAGGAAGCTGCTATCTAATATGTGATGCTTTCAAAACTGCAAACTTAATTAGTACTATTTACTGAAATATTGGATTTGGCTGAGCTTCTGTAAGTCAACCGATATTAATAACACACTTCTTTCCCTCTTTCACTGACAATTTTGTATGAGAGAAAAGCTGCCTCTAGGAAGACCTTATAGCAGCCTTCTAGTACTTAAAGAGGGCCTACAGGAAAGCTGGGGAGGGGTTCCTCATGAGGGAGTGCAGTGACAGGACAATGGGTAATGATTTTAAGCTGAAAGAAGGTGGATGTAGATTCGATATTACAGAGAATTTTTTTACTTTGAGGGTGGTGAGGCCCTGGAACAGGTTGACCAGAGAAGTCACAGAAGCCCCATCCCGGGAGGTATTCAAGGCCAGGCTGGATGATGCTTTGATCAATCTGGTGTTGCGGAAGGTGTCCCTGCCTGTGGCAGGGGGGGTGGAACTAGTTGAACCTGAAGTTCCCTTCCAACCCAAACTATTCTATGACTCTGTGATGACTACTAGAAAATATTGTGTTTTCTCCAGCAAGTGTATAAATTACCCTATTCTAATACCTAGTTGTTTCAAATTTAAATGGCAGGTATACAGCATAGAATCTTCTAATGTCTAAGCCATCTATTTGGCATTTTAGTTTCAGATACTGGTGCAGCTACTTATAGGTCAATGTTTAAACTGGAAGTCCCCGTGAAAAAGCTAGAAAAATGTATTTTCTTTTACTTATCTGGCTCACTGTAAGATTGTAAGATTTCAAAACATCAAAAATTACACTCATTAAACAATTACCTAATAAATAAAGAATAACTTTCTTACTTTCTAGTGAAGGAGTATTTACATTTAACCATTGTATCTTAACACTAAAACACAGCATAGTTTAAGATGTTGTATAGGTACACCTCTGTTCAGTATTTGAAAAATTCTCAAGCTCAACTCCTCTAAAAAAAAAAAAACACCTTTAAAACCTCCAGAGGACAGTGATATAATGATCAGGCTGTATTTTAAATCAATAAAGACCATATTAAGACATTGGACCCAAAAGTCCTCAGGTGAGCTGGAATGTGACCCTGCACAGAACTATGGTTTCATATGGATCCCTATAGGTGTACTGCTCATAAGTGTAAGTATACTTCACAGTTTATTTCAAGCTTAACAAACATTCATCCATTAATAACCTCTGTATTTAAGATTTACTTATTGCTCTCACCTTGTTAAGTTCATCTTCAATTTGACAAGATTTCAGACCAAGAGAATCAAACTCTTCTTCTTTAACTTTCTGAATGATGTCATAAACTAAATTGTAATCTTCTGCTGTAATACTTGAGAAATTTATATGATGTGGGATCATATCCTGGCTGAGATTCCCTATTTTCAAAAGTTTTAAAATCTTCTCTGAATTCCTGTAAAACACAATAAAATAGAGAAGTCAAATTTTATGATCTGTTTTAACTCAAATGAAATATACCATAAAAATAATTAAAAAAGAAATGGATATTCATACTGGATAACACATTTTTCATTTATGATATTGGCTTTGAAGCCCAGAACTGCAAACACCACCAAAGTTGCCAGCACAGAAGTGAAAAAATTGATGAAGGACACCAGTACAGCATCAAAATGGCAGTTGTTGTCTCTCTTGTTGTAGCTTGAAAAGGCAATGACTCCACCAAATCCAAGCCCTAAGGCAAAGAACACCTGAGTAGCAGCTTCTCTCCAGACCTTGGGCTCCAGCATTATTTCAAGCTGTTTGAAATTAGATATAATATATGTCAGCTATAAAATGCATTTCTATTATATGAAAATACAATAGAAAAAAAACAGGACGATCTGTATCACAAAATGCTAATACTCCGCTACAAATGTGTTTTCATCATGATATCATGAAAGTTGGATGTAAAACCTGAAGTTAAACAAACTTATGGGCCAGAATTATTATTGATTTTATACTATATAATCCTTAAAGAGACACAGAGTATGTTCCCAACAATGCAGCACTACTGGAGATATATGATAACTGAACTAGCAGCTAGCTACGCCGTGAAATGAAAGAACATTCTTTTTTTTTTTCATTGCATTTACTGTCTTTTTGTCCAGTACATGTATTATAAGTTGTAAGATTTATTTGGGGACTATTAATCCTCTCATAAATGCAATAAGTATGTTGATAGTTGTTTTGTTGCTATTTAAAAAAAAAAAGTGAACAGAAATACACATGTTTATATGGAATTCTATCACATGCAAATATGTAAACCAAAATACAACGTATGAAATAAACGCTGGACACCACAGCCTGCAGGGTACATGAGTCAAATCTCCCTTAAGTTAGATACCTCAAACTTACTCCAAGTTAAATCAGTCATGTATTTGAGAGACAACTAAGTCTTTTATAACTATCTTGTTCTTTCATATGACCACAGTTCAAGAAATAACTTTAATAAAATTACGAGCCATTCATGTATTTCAGATCCTCCTATATACTGAATCATGAGAGAGAAGTACATGTGAAATTTAAATATTATCTGCTCAAGTTCATTCAGGGCCTCCATTTTTTTTTAGCAGTGAAAGATCTTACTTCTGCAAACGTGTTGGAGTTTTTTGTCTTTTTTTTTAAGCTGTCGGCTTACTGAAAACAGTAAAACTAAAATGCATGCATGCCAGCATCAGAAAAATGATAGTCTCACTATCAATCTGCTACTGTTACGATATTAAAAAAACCTTCCAAATTCCCATAAAGGTATAGTATTTATTACAGATGGGTAGCAAATGCTTTCGTTATTCTTTTAGCTAAAAACCTAAATATTTGGGGGAAAAAAAGTGTTTATGACAATAACTTTTTACTGATGCAATTTTTGTCATAATTACAACGCACAAGTAGCTATTGCACGTAGTTCAAGCAGCTTGTATCACAGTCATGCTACAGATTTTCCACTAGAGTGAGCTCGAGGAACAGTCTTAATTTTACCAAACCTGGAAATGATATCATCAAAGGTGCATTCCCCAAAACACGTTGCCTAGCTAAGTCACAATAAACTTGTAACTGATTTGCCATTAGAAGATATTTACTGTGAAGTTTTGTGGGCTCCATTTAAGCTTCACAGTCTACTACATTTCCATGGCAGTAGTTGACCTCAGTGGGCTTTTCATATACCTTTCCTTAGATTTTTTATTAAGTTTATTATTTAGAAATTCTGCTTTGTTCATCAACCACACCAAACAGAGAAATTCTCGCCCTCTTCATCAGTCCCGTGCTCTCACACCTGCACCAATGCATGCGAGTCCTCTGGTGTGCTGACACAACTATTCTGTGGAAATGTATTGTGATTGTCTGTGGCCAAAGTGTGGTCTTTTGCTGAACTAAACTGAAGTGGTAAAGAAGTTTTCCCCTCTTGTGTCTATCTATGTGCATTATTTTCAATTTAGTTCAATTTAGCAATCCTTTTTACAGTCTGCCTACCCAAATACACTGTTAACACATTAGAGCAAATGAATTCCTACAGGTTCATACAAACCTACAGTCCAAATTAGTACTCCAGTATAGAAGCAAAGATTATAAATAAAAGACTATGGAAACTTTATATTCATATATACTGTGTGTGATGCATAGGCCTCAAATTTAAGGCACAGCTTAAGTTTTGTGATACAGAACTAGAAACCAGTAGAAGAAATTACAAACAAGTTTTCTTTAAATTTTGTTTATCTAAACACTTGAAACAATTGCATGACTAAGTTGTAATTCTAAGCTAAGCATCAGCTCCAACTTATTTTAGGTCTAACTCATAAAAGCTGAAAAAGTGAAGGGTAAAGAGACGTTTGTATTCAAGGGGAGTTTTAATGTTTACTTCCCCTCAGTATCTAGCAGTGTTTCTTAAGTTAAAGAAAGCATTAATACTGTGGTGGATAACCCAAATTATAACTTTAACAGGTCTGTATTCCATCTCTACTCTAAGACTTCTTCTTCGCTGGTAAATACTGAATTTCTCTGTTCCCCACATTTCCCCAAACTTGCCTGAGCAGCCTGCATGTTCCCACAGAACCACAACTCTTTAAAGCAATGACAGTGAGTGAAGCTGAGCAAGACTGCATATCACAGTGCAAGAAATAACAATGTGATAGCTAACAAAGGTCAATTTTATAGGATGGCAGCTCTCCACAAACTAAAAACACCTTGAATCAAAACAACTGACAACATCTCATCATCTGACATTAGCCACCACTTGCACTGATTTTAATCATCTTATCATTTGGCTTTAATTTTTGAATCATCAGTTCAGTTCAGCTTAACTGTATTATGAAATGGACTTGTTGGAAAAACCATTTCACCACACAATAACACAATACGAAGCCCTGCATTATGAATTCCTGAGCAAGTATGGCTCTGACTACTCAAACTTCCTGTAGTATAGACAGCTACAAGCATTTGAGATGGGCATGGGCAGAATTTAGAACTTTAGACTAAACAATGCCTCATAACATCCCTTCTCATCCCTCTAGCTGTAAAACTTAAAAGTTTTGTAAGACACAGTCCTGGTAAAAAAAGCTGATAATGAAAAACATATGCTTAAACCTGCTGCTGTCTTGGCATGACAACCATGAGGAATACAGTAAGAAAAGCTGAATGGGAAGTACTTAGGTTACTTTTAGAACATGAGCAGAGTACTTTTTGTTTGGGTTGCTATGCAAATGGCATTAATTTATTTGTCAAAAGGAACAAATTTGTCGTTTTTCAAAAAGGGACAAGTTACCCGTGTAAACTCATGACAGTGTTAAAGGTAAGGCATTTCTCTTTGACATTCCAGAACTAGGTATTTCAGTCATAGAGAATGGCAAGACTTAAGAATCATTTCTCTTTTCAGTATTTGGAGCTTTGTAAACATCCTAAATTCTGGAAATAACACTTTCAGTTGCTTAGCTTTGCAAGGGCATCTAAATCTGGGAACTTGTCATCTAAGGGAGGTAACTCTACACAGACCCTTGGAAATGAACAATTCTACACAGACGTACTACAAGCAGAAATTAAGCACATACCTTAGGTGTGAACATGTGACGAATTCCATCCACTGACCCATTAAGGAGTAGTACTCTGATCAGAAAACACAGAAGTACCACATAAGGGAAAAGGGAGCTAAAATACATGACCTGAAAAACATTAAAAAAAATTAACATGGTCTTTCATTTTCATAGCTTCTTTTCATTCATAGCTTCATTCACTACTCATTATCTTTTGGATTTATGACAGAATAGAAAATCATATGCTTTAAGAAATATGCAGAACCCTTCCCATTCCCCTTGTGCTGCATTAGAAAGCAAAATCACATGACTGTAACATAAATTCTGTACAGTATTAAAACAATATGGTTGCCATTGTGTTGACTAACTGATTAACTACCAGGCTTCCAGGGAAATTCATTTCTATAAGACGACAACAAGAAGGACAAAGTAGTCTGGTTTAGAAACGCTTCATTTGACAAACGCTTTTTGATCCAAGTGCACAGCATGGTAAAGATATGCAGCATGAACAGAAACTCTGTCTTCAGAAGGAGAGACAAGAGGCAATAGAAAGCATATAACCAATTGATTCAAACCACTAAGTAATTCTTACTGCTAAAATAGAAGAAAAGCTGGGGATATTCTCTGATCTACAGATGTAGTTAGTTTGTGTCACAAAAACTACAAAGCAATATTGCACCAACTACTGGACAATGAAAATTACATGGAATCGTCAGAATCCTGAAGCGCAATGTCACACAGCTTTCCATGCTGTGAATAAGCATGCTTTTGCTACTGCATTTGTGAAGCCTAACACCTCTGGGCTTCCTTATCACTGAAACACTTGTGTAACAGAATAGCTTTCTGACACATTCACAGACTCATTCATCTAATATAAATAACAAAAAAATAGTAGTCAAATACAATCTTTCACTCTCCATCATGAATGAAAACAAATCTATTCCGTGCTTTGAAGTCTGACAAAATTATTCACTAAATTTGTTAGTTTTTTCTTAAACTGAAATACACTAAAGAGGTCACAGAAATTTCCACCTTAGTGCCAGACTTTTTAGTAGTAAAGAATTTTGCTATCAGAACAGATTATTTTTCATCTCAAATTCCACTGGGATCAACTGACATAGCAAATTATTCAATAGCCAGTCCAGCTGGCTGTGTGGAAAAGAAAGAAGAGAAGGTGATGTACTCAGATGCAATGGGATGGTTAGTCATTAGTCAAAAGAAACAATCCACAATCCTGAAAAGCACCTGTGTTAACGACAGAAGGGTAGATACCAGTGATAATAATGATAAACAGAAAAACGCCAAGGAATTTTAAGGACCTGGGTGCACTGCAATCATATTGTGAGTATACATGGAAACATAATTTCTTAAAGATTCAGGAACACACAAACTTAGTGCTGCATTAACAATCAAACACAGCTGAGGTACAGTTGGTTGCAACTGTTAAGTTAATGAGAACAGAAATTACTCTTTCTCAGACCTCCTTCCCACTAAATTACTACAATTCCCACTAAAATTACTACAATTTTAATGCTTAAGTACTAATATTCCTCTACTTTTGATTATACAAAACTGGGGTGAGTCACAGCTTCTAACCTGCTCCTACAGATTTCAAGAGACAAAAATCAGAGGGTGTGGTGAATAAAAATGTGGTGAAATGTTTCAAAGTAAAATGCTGGCATTTAAGTAAAGGGTATACTCACTTTGCCTGAAGACTGAATGCCTTTGATCATGGCTAGGCATACCATGACCCAGGCGGCCAGCAAGCAGATAGTCATCTTCCAATTTAAACCCCCACTCTCAGACAAAGAGCTGGAAATATTCAGTGCTTCCCTGTACCAGTAATAAGTGGTTGCAGAACTTTTTTCACACTCCGGTTCCACAACTGTGAAGAGATGTTAGCAAGTAAAGAACGGGCTCAAGACAGAAGTACTTTCCCAACATTATATAATGATGTCCTACCAATTCCCAATATTTGCAAATGGTGCCGTTATCATTTACTGAGCAACTACACTCAAAGGCGTTCACTAAAAGAAACGGGTTCTGGAAAAATCTTTGTAAAACTTTTTTTTGGGGATAATGTATTCCTCTGCATACAGTCAGTCTGAGTCCTGGGCAAAATTTAACTTACACTTATGTACCAAATAGTAAGGCAGGCCTAGATGAAGGCATATATTTAATTTAACAAACATAAGATCAGATTACCTACAGATGACACTGTGACTTACATAGTACTAGAAGTATCTCTCTGAACTTGCACACTGAACTGTATTAATTCTGAAACTGTATGCAAAACAAATTTCCAATTGTGCCTGCTTTGATGACACTCAAATCAATAGACAATTATTATTATAAACAACAAAAACAATAACATAGTTACCAAAGCGATAAGAAAAGTTAAAAAACAGTTCCTACAGAGCCATGATAAATCAAAATTGCTACATGTATTCCAGAAGCGGTATTTTTATTATAGTGCAATTCTGCTTTACTCATGTTACTGAACAGTTTAAGCAACTGTATGTATCTAGACATAAACACATAAACAGTATGAATTCTTCAAAGCAAATATTTACTTTACTTTTTTAGAAATTATTATATCTGAGAATCAATAATATCTCTAAACTAGGTCCTGACTTAAGGTTAATTAAACAAAAGGGAAAAATATACATTAAAGAAATCTAATACTGGTGTCAGACCTTCACTGAAATAAGCCGTGAAAAATATAGGACATTATCAAATGTAATGCTTTTCTGTGTTTAATTTTAGTTCAGATGACCTCTGCTGAAGTTAGGCTTATACACTGTATATTACTATTCAGGTAGGATAAAAGTATGTAAATAAACACTGTGGCTTAATTAATGGACAATAGCTTCTGAAATACAATCAATTTGACTGGAAACCAACATGCACATACACTACAAAAACCTTGTATAACTTTTCAAATGCCCCTGGTTATGTTCTTTATTAAAGGGGTAAAAAAAGCACAAAAGGTTATTATGGAAAATTTAAGATCTGAAATTAAAACAAGTATTTCATATTTCAAGAGTAGGGATAAGGCAAAGTATGTAACTATTACAATATAATCAAAACCAAGGGATAAGGAACTTGCAAGTACTATTGTATAAATATGTCCAGTTGAGCATTATAACAACAAACCAATGATCAATTATCTAATTTCTACTGATTTACAAAGCAAATAATGTTTTTATCACATGTGTTTCATTGATGTTTATAATTTTCCATTTTCTGCTTTGTCAGCAATGCAAAACTTTTGCTTTGTTGCCAGGAAGTATCCTACTAATTGGAACATAGAAATATCCTCCTTACACTTTTGTTTGCCATAAAAGAAGTATAAAAAGCAGTATCAAAACCATAAAAAAATAGAAATTCTTTTTTCCTGCAGCACATTAAATAGCACTCAGCTGATTTCATCACTCTAATTTACTGTTGAAAATGTTTCTTTCCAAAACCAGTATATTTATCATAGATTAGGCTTTTTTGTTGTATTTTTTCCAACTGTTATTACGTGACACCTTATTAAGATCAAAAACTGACATTACGTACAACACTTTTTCTAAAAAACCTCTTTGAATTCTATTTTTTCTTCTTTGAAAATCTCAACTTTCATATATTTTATATGATTTTTAAGAACATTTAATATAGACTTACTGGTATGAGATGCATTTTTAACTAAAGGACACTGGTTCCATGGTAATGGATGCTGAAAAGACTGGGAAAAATAAAACAGACTCCACCCAATAATGACATTGTAGTACAGGGCCCCAAAGAAACATACCTATTAAAAAAAAAAAGATTAAAAAGTTACATTTATTAACTACATTTGTAATTTAAAAACCGCCAAACCCTACTGATCTTCTGCATATTTCTGCACATTTCTGCATATCAGCCACTGAATCTAATTTTAACGAAAAAAGTCAGAATAAGAACTGAATGGTTTACCCCATTATAGTACCTGACATTTTCTAAATTTTCACTTTTCCCTATGTTTATCATATATTATCTATTTTTTACAGGATTTTTTTTCCCCTCAAAAACTACTCTGTTCCCCAATTCCTAATTTCAAAAGAATCACAAAATACAAGTTCACGGGTCTTACAAACACATCTGTATTAAATTTGAAGTACTGATATAAAATCTTCCAAAACATCGTCAACTGACCTTGAAACCCAGCTACAAATCCGTGGCCTTTTTCTGCAAAAAAACAGTAAGTCTAAATAAATAATACATGCTGAAAGCAAACCACATGATTTTAAAAACTTACTACGCAGCTTGCAAATCCAATTCCTCCAAGTTTGGGGCTGATATAATTCCACACACCAATACTCCCTCGGCGGATCCTCTGCCCAACAGCAAGCTCCAGGAAAAAGAGTGGAATCCCTATTATCAGTAGTAAGATTAAGTATGGTACAAGATAGGCACCTATGAAAGGAACAAAGTATAAATCAGAGAGAGTGGAAGAAGAGTCAGAACCTGACACTACAAATGTGAAACCTTCTAATAGCTTCGAGTTTGAATCAGTATCATTCACTGCAAAGTTTTTTTCATCACATTTTACCTGAATATTGGCCATACATCTTGTAAGATCTGACACGCCCAAAGGGACTGAATTTCTAAAGCACTGCAACATTTTGAGGCAAACTTTACTGAAAGTATGCTACTATCTAATCTAGTAGGTTGCTTGTGTGAATGGGCATTTGATCAAACTTTTTCAGATACAGTCATGCTGAATCAACATTTCATTAAAAATTCTACTTTTATTTGTACCGAAGTGGCAAGACTGAATTCCATCCAATCTTAAGTGGTTTTCAAATAATGTACTGCTGATTTCTCTATGTGCACCTCAGGTACTCAGAAAGTGGACTTCACAGCGTACAGAACAATGACTCTACCCAGCTAAGCAAGAAAACTGCATCAGCCCATTTCTACCAGGGTCCAGCTAGAGACTAGAGACATAAAGTGGAAATGAAATGGAGTATTGTAGGTCCAGATCTTGTAGTACTCACAAACTCTCCTTAAAGATATATTTGAAAATGCAACTGTTACTTCACCTTCAGGCATATTTATGTGAAACAATTGCTTTTTTCAAGGTCTTATTCCCAGGTAGCCACCATATAAAATTCTAACTTAAGGATGTCTCTCCCTTTATTTCAGTAAAACTAATTGCAAGCAAATATATCCATACACCAAGCACACTGACAAGTTTAGAGCCTAACTTCCTCCTTGCTATTGAGGAATATTTACTATTACAGCTAACAAAACTTTTAGGCATCAGCAATTAGCAACGTGGCACCCAATTTTCAAATGCAGGGCTCTTATGTTGCAATGCAGAGTATTGTGCTGGTCACCTAAATCAAAGTACTGAGAACTTTTGATTGCAACCACTGTTAAGGCTAAAGAAAAACTCTTGAGATGCAGACTGCAGCATCTTGGAGCAAGCTACAAAGCAAAGACCTCAGAGCTATTAATTTGTCCAATTGGTCTATTCGTCTCTCTGATTAGAGAAAAGCTAAGCAAAGTTCAGAAACCAATCTGGGATTGATCCACAACTCCAACTCAGTCCCACTTTAAGTTTCTTCATCCAGCATCATCTTTCTAGGGCTTTTTTAGGGGTCTGTCAAAATATATATCATTTGCACATCCTTAGCAGGTAGCTTATCTCATCTAATACGGTTTATTTAAGAAAAGTTTGAACTTTCCAAAGCTATACAGGAGGCCTCAGATTTTCTAGTACCATCCACTCCCATTTAGGTCCATTTGCTATTTTGCTTTTCATGAAATGCACACAAATTGAACACCATCTGCTATTATAAAGATCTTCAAAAGATCATAAGCATGAAGAAACTACACCTATCAGCCTAAGATAAGTGGGAAAAATGACAGAGGAAAGTAAATCTGAGGAAAAACTACTGGTGGACCAAAGAACATTGACTTTTACCTCACAGTTTGTAGGCTGTTGTTAGCAATGAAATAGTTCCCTTGAGTTTTGTTTTCATGACATGATAATATGATATGCAATGATGCTGCCTGAGCAGTGTTTGGTCAAAGCCTATGCCAAGCTCTGAATACTGTACTGGTTTCGAGCTTAAAATTGTCCCTCAAAAACACAAACATCTTGGTCTACCTACCCATTTTAGCACAGTATAGACTGTTTATGTAATACTATTTCTAATAATGGTGGCAGCTACATTCCCATTCAGTGAAGAACACAAAGGATTTACTTTCTACTATGAAAAGAGAGACAACAGAGACAGAATAAAATAAACGTGAGGAAAACTGAGGACCAGCCACATTCCAAAATGAGGGGGACTATCTGTCTTGAGGATATGCAAGATAAGTAATACCATTAAATACCATTGTGTGATCATCAGCATTCTCTAAAAAAATCTGTGAGACAGAAGTATAGTGCAAAATCAGATTGCAAATGAGAAACTTTGGCATCACTATCTTTAAAAATCTGGTCATACAATTACTTGAAAGCCAACAGTAGATAGTTTTTTAAATAGTATAACACTACTGTAAATGATACCTGAGATCTTAATTAGACAGGCGCTGCATAGCTGAGCAGAGACAAGCCTAAACAGCTCAAAAAAAATCGGGGCCTAAGTGACTTACCCTGTATCCCACTGGATGACTGTACTAGAGCAGGAACTGAACCCAGCTCAGCTCTTCAGTGTCCCAATCCACAACCTTAATCACAAGGCTGCAAAGTTAAGCACATGTTTAAAGACTGGGCTGATGTGGGTGTTTTATGGTGCAGTATCAATGTAAGTTGCAAGATTTATCAGTTAGATTCAACTACATGAGTCAAATAGATGTGGTGTTAAAGCCACATGACACTGTACGTGACACAACCCAGTATGAGTAGCCAGCAGAGTTCACCCCTGTATGGCAGGGCTCGTGTAAAACACCTGAATTGCTGGTCTTATAATCATTCAAGTCTGCTGAGCTCCCTTCTGATTTTGTGCCCCCTCCCCCAAAGAAGTACATAAAGGAAAATATTGTATGTATGAGTTTCAGTGCAATATAGTTTTGACATAGGTGGATTATACAACTGTGCATCACAGCGGCACAGGGCTTTTGTGCCCTATAGTCAACATGAAATCACAGCAACTCTGGAATTTGTTTCAGCCCTCCCCTGAGGCTGGACATACTTCAAAAAACTGTAGGACATCTTCACTTCATCACAAAACAGAATCACTATGGAAAACAGCTCATCATGTCTTTTATCACTCCTTGGAGTTATAGTATTGAACAAGGATCAATTTTATTTGAGTTAGAAAAATAAACTACACATACAAGAATTGAACAAGCATCCTACAATTAGCTGTATTGTCTGCTACATCTGCCAGCTAAGCAGCCTTCTGAATATCACAGCTCTATGTGGTTCAGGGTTCCCAGGTCCCTATTCTACATTTTACAATTATTCTCCTGTGAAGTCCCTTTTTTGCATATTTTGGCCTTGAGCACTGGCTTTCATATTAAAAAGCCTCATCTCAACTTTATGAGGGGGGGAAAAGATCTAAAAAATAAACTTCATCCTTCTCTTAAATAAATGGAAAAAATACAAAATATGTCAGAAACCGGTGAAGAGTAATACTGTGCATAGCATTGCTTTGACTTATTGGGGTTTTTTTATTTATCTAAGCAGCTTAATGGGATAACTGGTAAACTGTCTCTCTTGATATTACAATATTTACTACAGCAAAAAACACTATTGATAGAAGTAGAATATTAACGCTTGTTTTGAAGTAAGTTCTTATAAATGCTCAGGAGGGGAATAACAAAATTATGTGATTCATAATGATTAAAGACTTAGAAAATAACTTCAGAAGCAATAATGCCAGACGACAGAACTATCACTATCTTGACACTACAGAAGAACTTTTCTTCTTATAGCCATTCTTGATGTAATCTGAAAAATGTAGTTACTTTTCGGATGTGTCTCAACTGCTGCTGTACTAGTTTTTAACTGTCTAGTGTATGATTTAATTCTTTATTCAGTGAAGGTGAGCTTTATAGTTGTCTTAAGGAGACATCCCACTTATTTATCTGTAGATTTGTACTCTATCCTACCGATAGGATAGTCTTGCTGTCAGTAGCTTTTCATAGTTTAAGTATGTTCGGGTGTGCCTATGTACAAAACTGTGCTTAACCATTAAACTTTAATGAAGAATTACTCTTGCACAATAAAAAAAAGACACTTTCAGCACACCAAACTAAATTTTAAGAGTCTGATAATGCAGTTTAAATCAGAACTCACAAAATAATATTGAAGACATCAATGACTTCAAGCCACTAATTATAAATCATTGATCAAAAGCTAAATAATGAAGCTACTGAATCCATACTCAATGTTGGAATACAAGAGAATACTTGCTTTGCTCCCATTCCACTTAAATTAGACAATCAGACAATAGCTTTTAGAGACTGCTCAGTCTTTAACAGTTTACATATTATTTCCTCAGCAATAACTGCTTTGCTTTTTGTAAGACCACAGAACTTAACTGTTCAACCTAGAATAAAATCGAGACTATTTAACAGGTGATATGCATTATGTGATTCCACCCATGTCAATCTTTCCAAAGCATAACGGTAAGATATCTGCTACAGATTCCTCTATGCTGCTCACAGCTTTTATCTGTTTGTCATTGCTTACTCATTCTTCCAACTTATTACATCACAGAGATATTAAAAAGACTGGCCTTAGAAAAAAAAAACCAGGAAAATTAAGTTAACGTTCATGAAAATACAACACAAAATCTTTCAGTGTGCAGTACCTTGTACACTCCAAATAATTTGCAACATTAGAAGCACCTCTTAGAGAACTGTGTTCACTTGTCTTCATAACACTCGCTCAAATATCACTTATTCTAGCAGAACAGCTAATTTAATTTGCTTTAGTTACTTCCAACATGTGATCAGCATTTTACTTTTGCTAATCCTAAAGGAAAACAATGGCCAAATAGAATTTTGTTTGAAAAAGGTGAAAGTTGTGCAAGCTACTCATCAGATGACAGCAATGAGGAGCAGAAAAACACAGGTCTGGTTTTTCACTATTTATTAGCCTCATAACAAGACTGGGTAGATTAGAGTTGTGTATTTTTAAGGCTCACTATCAATCACTGGCAGCTGAGGCAGCTCTGAATCTATGTTAGCATACAACATGTTACAAAATTGTTATACAGGAACTGTGCCTATCTGAACTAATACACATTTTTCTTCATATAGTAAAGGAGTAATATACAAACTGTATAGTGTAAAACGATAAATATGCAAAAGAAATAGTAGATTATACCCTTCTTCAATGCAAATCACCATTGTGAGGCATCAAGGAACAAACAGCTTTTTTTGTCTGCTAGGCTGCAAAGAGTGGAAAAGGTGCCTTAAGGGCCAAGTGGGGACTGGACATTGCCTACCAGGGAGAAGGAGGACCTGTGGTGAGGTCAGGGGTGAAGAAGGCAAAGACAACTGAAGTCAGTTCCTCAAAACTTTACTGAACAACTTCAGTCCCTCATCTGGAGGGCCGAAAACTCCTTTGCCTCTCCCCCCATCCCAAATCAAGAAAATGAGCTCCCTGGAGTGTTCTCAGTCTCTTCACAGCTTTTGTCCTTCTCTTGATACTTCCTGCATTACAGCTACAACCTAAATGTGGGATGCTAGGCTGTGCAGTTGCCTCTTCTCTCACCTCTCACACCAAATTTCTTCTGGGGAAGAGCCAAGCGTCAAAGCCAGCAAAGAACCACCTAGTCTAGTTGTAACATAGTTGAGCATTAAAAATACCAGGTATTACTCTAAATATTTGTGAGTTTATATGAATTAAAAAGAAAAAAAAAAACCTGTTAAAGGATCACAAGAAAAAGAAGAGGAAGTTGTTCTGGTGGTACAGAGCAGACCCAGAAACAAGAGACTGGAAAGATACCTATGGGTGTCCAAGTATCACTGCAGTGTACCAAGTTACCTCTAAAGATGGTACTGCAGATACTTTGCTGAAGCAGTCAGTCAGTCTCTCTAGTAAGCAGAGTGGAAGAGACCAAACATTTTCTCCACAAAACTCTCTAATAATAGGCACCTATTTGGGCTAACTTGTCTGTGTCTTTTTTAATGCTTATTTATTTTGTTGGTTTTGTTGTTGGTCATGAAAGTTTTAAAAAAAGGCAAACTTGAAGATTGCTACATGGTTAGGATTCACCTTTTTTACTGGTGACATTGGAACACTTAACACTGGAAGAATTTGTGAAGGAAACTAATGAGTAACTATGTTTTTTACTTCGTTTCAGTTTAAATTTGAAGTATACTTACTGGTTTGCCACTTTTCAATAGACTCCTTGCCTGATGGCATTTGTCAGATAGAAGTTGCTTAAACATCGGGAAGAAAACAAAAAATATTTGGAAAAGACTGAAGGTGGAGATCAAGCCATCCACTTCACTGAAATAATTCTAATGAAACCTTCAGAAAGACAGTTTACCTTATACTCAAAGACTTCAGCAAGTATTTACAGTAAAGCCTTCTCAGCAAAAGACTACAGAACAGTTCTGACACTGATATTTAGAATGGGTTGCATAAAACTGCTCTAATTTTACCTAGAATTAAACGTGAAATAATTACACATAGCAGAAACCTGAAACCTTGTATAAAAGATGTAGCTTTGGGTGTCCTTACCATGCATCTGAACTTCTCCCTCCCCCTATTCTTTACATACTTGGGAGAGCTATCTATCCATCAACACACACATACACAGGCACTCATATACTTTACAGCTTTCTATGTTTTCTGTCACCTTCTCCATCTTCCATTATGGTGATCTTGAAAACCAAGAAAGCTTTAGCTCTCCTGATCACTTGCTTTCCTCTGTTCTGAAGGTTGCAATTTGCTAAGATGGTGCAAAATTACTGCGTTATTATTTGGCCATGTGCAGAAAACATTATAGCTCTGTAGACCATGTTATATACCCAAGTTCATGCAATAACGGGACAGTGGAAAGCATTTAATTTCAACCTGAAATGACTCCACATTTATTTTTTCTATTTTGATTAATGAATTGTCCTAATCCCCGAGGGCTGTGGATAGGTGTATAAAATATGCAGTTATTTAGTTTCATAAACTTACATTTTCTCTGAATTAACACTCACTGGCAGACTAACTTTAAAAGTGCCTGATGGTATGAATCCACCAGTCTAAGGAACATACTAGATTTTTTCTGCTGGTTCTAAGAAGAATCCAGTGGGCTTGCAAAATCAGTAACTAACTATATTAACCACAGACTTTCAAAAGGGACAAAACTACACAAAACAAAACACTGTAATGCATTATCCTTGAGTCTACATTTTGACACCATACTTAGGATGATACAGAATATAAACATTTAAATAGCTACATCTTTAACTACAAACCAGTTTGGTTTAAAAAACGTTCATTAATAAACTTATTAGTTTTTTTCAACTAGTACTGATATACAATCAATCCTATATTGTCTAGTAGACTGGATAAGATAGCCGTTCACTGAAAAGCTATGTTTTTTTGAGAAACTACATTCAACATGTTTTCTTGGTTAATAACAGTTATGGGTGAAGAAAACTTTAGATTCCATACAAATTATTAAACCAACCATTTAATGACTTTCTCTCGAGAATAAAGAAGAATAAAGAAGAAATTAAGGGCAGCTACATGAGTGAAAAAAATCTTATATCAAGACATAGAAGAATTTACACTTTATCCTGGAGATGTAATACTAGAAAGTACAAGCTTCATTTTTACTTCTTGAACTGAGAGAAAACAAAGAAGAACAAAATTATACCCCAACTATATTCTAGGTACATTTCTGTACTCCTCCATGACAACAGTTTAACCATTCACCTTTTACAATTCATCATGAATAAAATGTTTTTATTTTCTGTTCTGTAGTACAGATTAACTTTTTGTATCATAAAAACTGATAGGTTTGGTTTGAATTCAGTTCAGTAATTAGCTACAATAGCATGCACCTTAATGCAGTATAGTAGGGTACAGTACAGCATAGGCTAAAACACTAATCCTGCATTCATAAAGAAAGGTCTTTGGCCTCATACTTTATACGATGTTCATGACGGACAGCTAACAGATGAACAGCTTGACATTGTTCTAAGTGAAAGCTAACTTGGTGCTTAGGAAAACAGATAACCACATAACAGCAAAAAACAGATGTATTCCTTTAATGTACATGTTATGATTTAAATTATTCATTATCAGTAAAAAACTAGTTTTCACTCCTAGACTATCTTATTGTTCTTGTAGAAAAGCAAATCATGATCAAGTGGCTTAGGAGCTAAAGGCAATTAAAAAGTAAAGGCATGAAGCTTAGTACCACTGCATACTAATACTAAATATTGCTTTGGTCTTTAAAGTGGATGAAGTTTTAATGCCTTGACTGATTGTCCAACTACTATAAAGAACACTTTAGCACAACAGTAATCAAGTCCTAAATAATGCAACCCCTCCATAAAGATGTGTTTTGCTTAGCCACTGGTTTGGCCACTAGTTAAGGAGCACTTTCTACCCTAAAATGAGGAAATGGAATCTTAGAAGAAACTCTTGCTTTTTTTTAACAGATAGGTCTCTCTAAATAAAGAGAATATGGGTCTTCCCTGTTCAGCTCTGGTAGAAATTAAAGAAAAAATTGACATGCCGGAGCAGGTTTTACTGTGGGTATCTCTGTTGACCTTGAAATCTGAAAGTTTATCTTCATCATTTAGCTATGACTAGCTACCACTGACTTACCTCCACCATTTTTCTGACACAGATATGGGAATCGCCACACATTTCCCAATCCCACAGAAAATCCAACTTGTGCCAGAATATACTGAAGTTTGCTGTTCCAGGCAGGTCTTTCATCTTCTACATCTGAGCCTTCTTCAACATCTACATCTTTTTCTTCTTGATCATCAACCATAAGTTCACTCTTCTTAAAGGCATCATCTGAAGAGTCTTCATTAGAGAGAAGGTCCTTAACTGACTCAATGACCTCATCATCTAGTTCTCTTTTCACTACCTTGCTGTTCTTAGGCATTTGTAATATAAGCAAAAAAAGTAAAGAAGTTAAATGCAGCTGAAACAGAAGGACAAGTGCTGAAGACAGTTCTCCCTCAGCTTGACCAAAAATATTGAAGAAATAGACTGAAGATAGTGCCTTGTAAGTTCTTGATATCAGGGAATCAAGAGTAAGGAATTCTGTTTCTGAGCACTTGTTCTAATGAAATTATCTGTGGAAAAAAAAAGAAAAAAGGATATTATATTACTATGCAGAAGAAACTTAATTTAAATATCACATGCTTTGGCTTACCCATTTCTGCTTTTCTCAACGATTTGACAAGAGGAAAAAAAGAGAAGAAAGGAATGCTAAACCACTTCCAAATTACAGAAATTAAGTCCACTTTTTGGTCTTAAATATTTATTTAGAATACATTTTTTTCACTTGTTGAGGGTTTTTCATGAGTTGTTTTTTCTTCCTAAAGACTGATAGGCTAACAGCATAACAAGATTCTTCTTCTTAGCAGATATAATGGAGTATGCACTTTACATGAAATTTAGAGGCCCAGTTCCACACTTCCTGATGTAATAGCTATACTTAATTTTATTAAACGTATATTTTAAACAAAGTAGATTAAGACTTTCAGACCATTTCTGAAAGTCATGCAGCACTTAAGATTTTGATATATAGGATGCTCCTAGTGCTTCAAAGGCAAGTGTGACTTACTTTTCCTGCATTCTTCATCAAGGAATAAAAAATTACAATAATTTTTTCAAAGGAGAGATGCTCATCTCTTATGAACTTTGATGCTTTATATAGTTTCTTGGAAACAGGAAATAATTACACATACCTGAAACATCTGAAAAGCTGTAACCAAATTAATTTTAAAACCATACTTTTTCAGACATGCATGTATAGACATAAAAATGCCTCCATTTGAATAGGTGCTTTTCTTTTAAGACAATGATTCATTTAAAAACATAGATCAACTTGCTCGCAGCTGCCATACTGAAGGTAACCGTAAGATTTCAGGGAGGAATGTTTTATGAGAAATTCTTAACTAATCACATGAGACAAAACTAGTATGTGCAAAACCGTCTGCACAGTTAAGAATCTGAAAAGGGATTTAGATTATGTGTTAAGCTTCATGAAAACCCTAAAGAAGGAGTACAGAAGAGATCTAATCTAGATCTGTTAAATGATGACAATCAAAAATTTCCCTGGGATACACAAGACCTGTCAGCTTTATCTTATGGACTTGCTGCAACATGTGGTCCATACGTTGAAAGCTCTATCATGTAGCCAATAATTGCAAGGTATTACTGGACTGTTAGCACAATAATTGAGAGATCAAGCACCTCGTGGCTGTTTCAGGGACGGACCAGAAGGAAAGACGTTAAGCTACTGGAACTCAGCCCACAGCTTATCAAGATGAGACTCTCAGCAACAGAACTAAAACCTCTGTCACCACAAGTACTATCACCAGCTTTGCGTCTGACAGGACAATTACCTTTTTTCAATAGTTTCCAAGGATTTGGAAGTTGAACTTCACTCCAGTTGCCTACCAAACTCCATTCTAAACTCTTTCCACTCATCTCCTAGACTCCTGTGACTGCCTTTCCACTTTCTCTCTCCCTCCTGTTACTGCCTTCTCACAGCTACTCCAGCTTTGGCAGTCAGTTCAATTTTTTTTTAAGCACAGTAGAGCCCACTGGTTTGTGATCTGCTTTGCGCTCACCACTGACACTGGAAGGGTTGAGGATCCTACAAGTTTTCCTTCTGGCATGTGGTAGAAGTAGTAGCAGGCTTTGTTTTGTCTGATAGCAGTTCTTATTAAAAAAATTAAGTATATGAGCTATAAACAGAGCAGTGTATCAGGAAGAGCTGTTAAGACAACAGAGAAATCTTAATACTGTATCTTTTATAACTGGGCTAAATGAATGTCTGCTTAGACCTTTTTGTATTCTGTCTTTTAGGTTGTATACTCTTCAAAGAATTACATACTCTCCCAGTCCCTGTATGCTTTAGTAGCTCTTTGTTATGACTAAGCTATCTAGGTAAGTCCAGAATGCAAACACCAATAATACATTAAGTGAAGCATTTAAGCAGTCTTGATGGAGCTTTCTGACTGTATACCACAGCATCTGGTACTTCCAGCACTACTTTTAATCACAATTCAAACTTTTCTTTTCCTTTTGTTCCACCAATGTAAATTAGAGGGCTTTGCATTGCCAATAATTAGTAGTAAGTTCAGAGAGCACATAAAGATGAAATTATTTTCTCTATATATTTCACCTAACAGCTGCACAAGTGAAACTAGATCAGTATTTGTCCTCAGGGCTGAAATCCTTCTCCAACTGTAATAAGCAACAGATATTTCCAGTCAAAAAGGCAAAAGCTATCCATCAGTATTTGTTAAAACATTTTAAAATGTCACATCAGTATTAGTTATTTCAGATATAGTAACTTGCAGGGCAGCAATATGATTTATCTGGAGCTCTCAAAGATGAGTCAATTCCAAAAGAAATTGCATCATTTTGCCCGGTCATGCATTAATTAAACATTGCCTTACTACACTTCAGAATAAACTGGACTTGATACTTCTATTCCTAGCACACTCCCTTTTAGTAACCTTCCATTAAGCCTGATGTTACCCATATCACTATCGCTGTATAGGCTCAATACTTGCAGGACTTGAGAAAATGCGGGAGACATGCTCAGCAGGCTCCTGCTTGGTTTCAACAACACCGTTTTTCTAATTTAATAAGTCTCACTAACCTGATTGCAGCAGAGATGCAGCACAATCCTTCAGGATACACCACAAATTCACAGGTGGTCTCCAACTGCCAGATTTAACAACTTGTTCTCTTGTACTAAAGGGGTCAGTGGTAAACTCAACAAGCACTCCTACCTCGCTAGACACTAACATCAGGTACAAAGAATGAAAGTGTGGTCCCAGCTCGTTTGCACAAGGATGATAAAGTTCTGTGTTCAGCACTCCTAGCACGCACTCTAAGACACACACGGAAGCCTCTCTCTTTGATGCAAATCGTACTTGCAGAGAAGGCAGACCAGAATTTACTCAGCTCAAGCTAGGTCTAGATAAGAGGGCTACCAAGACTGAATAGGGAGACATCTAGTAAGGTTCCTCACCGGCACATTTCAGCCAAACACTGGACAAGCTTTTTTTTATATCACTGCATTGAATTTTAGCACTACTATCCAAGAAGTGCTATTTTAGGTTCCCACATCACTTGGATCTACACCAGTATTGAAGTTCTTAATTAGCACCAAATAGTAATTAGGACATTTCCTGCCAAAATCTGTTAAACCATTCTATCATTCAGTTCCACTACTGGCTACCTTCTACACACCTTATGCAATAATACAGCATTATGTGATAGGCTTGTTTCTCCAAAGTATCATTAAAAATCTATGTAATGAACCACCATATTTACTAAAGAATTACAGAAGTCTGTATCACAGGCTCAGACATTACTGGAATCATTTTAATCTCCAAGTTTTCAATCTTATAATGTATTTTAAAATGTTACTGTACATACAATTACCAGCACCTTGAAATAAATGTAAAATGCCTAAAATATAACTTAGCCTCATTGAAGCTGTCTGGTTAGGGGTTGGGGGTTTTCCTACATTAGATATTGATCACAGAATTTGATCAAGTGATTTATTTGTGTTTTCCAGGCAGTTTCACTCATCCTTTTCATAACTCAAATGATATCATCATGCGTCAGATGAAAAGACTGAAGGGAAACTTTTATTATCACATTTACTGGAGAATATAATTTTTCTCTGGACTTTTCTCCACTACTGAAATGAACAAATAAGATAGTATCCCTTTTCTTAAGTAACATCTCCTTTTAAAAAACATCTAAAATTAATCTTGAACAGACCTGACAAGCGTCTCTGTTGTTTGAGGGAATTTCACAGAATAGAAACTGCTGAATGGTACATGATTCAGTTAGAAGAACATTTCAAAAATTATTCTGCCACTGAATTAACAGTTATCAATAAACTAGCATAAACAAACATTTGCAAAGCACTTACTAATCAAACACATCTAGATTTTCACGTCTCATTATCACCGCCCTTGATATGTTAAAATCTCCATTTCATTCGCATACTAGAAGATAAAACAGCAAGATTTTCTGACACATCAAGCAAACTGCAGATCCAAACTTCCCCCGAACACAGTAGTGATGGAAGAAAAATCAAGCCGTAATGCATGAGCATGCAGAAGTAAAGCCACCTGATTAAACCACCACATTATTAGCAGATTAAGTAATAATAATCCCTTGCAACCGAGATTTCAGACCAAAATTGGCTCCCTAGGAAATCTGAGCTTGCCAGAGAATGTGTACTTCAGCTTCAGGCCTGCATTCAGAAATGCTGGTACAGGGTGATAAGACATATAAAGCCACTGCTGACCAAACTGCATGTTTTTGCAGCTAAGAGTCCAACTTCACTAGTCAAAGCACTGAAAGACACATGGAAAAAATTTGCTGCCTACACTTTTCTCTTAACCTTTCTTACACCTGTTGTCTAGTAAGGGCGCTGTACTAGTTCTGTCCAACACACCCTGCTCCTCTACTCCATTACACTGGTAATGACCCTTATTTCAGGCTCCCTTTCAATCTCTATTAGACAGATCTACATGCCAATCTACAGTTAGACTAATACTGTACTTCCAGTTCTCTCAATCATGTAGAGCCAGTAAACAGTTAAAAGTTACAAGGATGGAGATTTTCACAATTTGTATAGAGAAATGGGTATAAAAATATTTTCTCTAGCTTGTATATTTGTAAATATAATGAGCACACCTGCCCTATGTTCTTGCAGTTACAGAACAAGTATCCATATAAAGCCATTTGTAAAGGCATTTCATGTTTAAAACATTACATAATACCACTGCAACAAGTGATATAAGTAAATAATGAAGAACTTCCAACAATGTTTTTCTGACATAAACTAAAACATGATTCTTTTTACATTGTATTCCTTTTTAAAACCAGTACTTTTCTCTGAAAAGAAGACAGCCCGATAAACCCTCCATCTTTTCTGACACAGCATACTTAATTGCTTTTATTATCTATCTTTACATCTGACGACAACACGGCAATTTGGCAAATTTTTCTACATTTAAACTTTAATGCATTACAAATAATCCTCAAATTTTCTTTGATCAAAGAATGGTTTCAATTTTCAATGTGAGTTGGAAGGAAAGGAAAGAAGGGAGGAATAAAACAGTGTATTCATACTTCCATAGAATAGAATTGCTTGGTTGGAAAATACCTTTGAGAACATGGAGTCCAACTGCACCTGTCTACTACTAAACCATATCCCTAAGCACTTCATCTGCCTGTCTTATAAATACCTCCAGGGATAGTGACTCAACCACCTTAAAAAAAGATTCTTTCATAAAAGACTATGGAGAAAGTCCAGACAGAAAATACCTTTCTAGAAGGCTACTGTAGTATCAGAAAAAAATAGAAAAAGGAAAGAACAGATACCTTTTCTAAGTTCAATGTTTGCTATTAAAGAGAGAAAAATATTTATGCTCTGCTCTTCAGAACTCTGCATTCTTCTCCCATGAAGCAGTCAACACAACAAAATGCAATATAAAGCTGTAGCCACTTCACATTACTACAATCTCTGTTTTGAAGGTAGGTTGTGATAGCACCATGTGCCAGTCCAGTCCCACAAGCTTCTGTCTTATGCTGCCACTCACAAAATCTCCACTTTGAATCCCAGTGAACAAATCAGTATGATTCAGCTGAGGACACAAAAATAAAAGTCATGATTCTCAACATGGCAGATGTTCATAAAAGATCTTGACTGACGTTCACAC
The DNA here is from genome assembly GCF_032191515.1 of Phaenicophaeus curvirostris. Taxonomy (NCBI): domain Eukaryota; kingdom Metazoa; phylum Chordata; class Aves; order Cuculiformes; family Cuculidae; genus Phaenicophaeus; species Phaenicophaeus curvirostris. Next base: position 53,965,792 of record NC_091392.1, read on the forward strand.
CAAAGGTGTCAGTCTGTATGAAATCACTGGATGAGACTTAATATGCAAAACTGAGGAAGAGGAGCTTTTTCACCTTGAAGGAAACCTACAAAATAGACCTCATATACAAAAGTCTACAAGCGAGGCAGAGGAAAGTGTGATGGGAACAACCAATACAGAAAAATAAAAGTTTTAGGACCAAAGGAACACTGTGAGTCTGCAAAAAGAAATCAGGCCATTGGGGTAGATAGGATGGTGCTATAGCTAACAACCATCGTATTTGACTGAGAAAGAGAAAGAAGACTAGGATTCATGGGAGTACTGTGATTGTGAAGAATGGCTATAGCTGGGGAAATCTGCGTATGGATAATTACTTCAGCAAGAGCTACACTATGTTACAGTACTCATGGCACAGACTGAATTACTGCTGCAATGCAGCATTGTGTTCTTTGGCAGAAATAAGAATACACACCATAGCCTTTTTGCATAGTCAAACCCATTTTTATCTGTCTACTGAAGCAGCCACTATGCTGCTCTTCAGCATGAAGTACATGATCTAGCATTATGCCCTAGCTAGTTCAATAGAGCCTGTCAATAATGGATACAGACTCGATAGGTACTTAACTTAATCATAATGAAAAATAGTAATATTCTCTACAATGAAATTTACATTTCTTTGCATACTTCAATGATGTTACCTGAGACACATTAGTGCATGCTACAAATACTACACTACATTGTGAAAAACAAAGAGCTCTTTGGGCTACTCGAGACTTGAAAGCACTAGAAAATGTAAACGTATTTGATTCTGGCATCTCTATACTAAATCATTTAGACTGCAGCAAAACTATTTAAAGACTCAAGACTAAACTCACACCTGCTGCAAATATGGGTAGTAACACAGACTTCAGTGACACTGAATCTGTTTAATATTGCTGGGAAACTTGTTCCCAGTTCCTACAACATGTTCTTTCTGGCCTCACGTTACATTCACAGTCTCAAGTGCAGACAATTTCTCTCACTGATTATTCTCCTTAATTTTTGGTTACTGAACAATATGTTCTGCTACTATAAGACAAAATGATTTCACAAGAGTAGTAAGATTTCTTTCTCAGCATTGTTCATTCTCAATAGACTTGATCTTAACAGCTTGTATGACTTCCTCAAAATCACTGTCCAAACAGAAATATCTAAAAGAGGAAATGTTACCACCTAGAGCCCTTGAGTGTATCTTTTTTCATTTTCATTTCAAGTAATCTCTACAGACTTTATTGTCCTTACTGTAGTTTCTCACCTGCTTTCAGAGATTTCTCAGTATTTTCTTCTCACAAATCAACTTCACCTAAATACTTCACAGGCTTACATGATGTGCTATCAGTAATTTTGTATTCAGATGGAGAAAATGTATCACTTGTTCTGTAGGGGGTTTTTTTATGTACTGTATTGAGAGACCTAATCCAGTAGTTAACAATTCTCCGGATGAAGCCAAGTGAAGTAGTAAACATCTCAGCAATCCTGACGATACTCTACCCTTGACTGGTCAAGTTCAAGAAGCATAACTGCTGGCAACTTGAAACATAATCTCCATTTTCCAAGTTCATCACATAAGCTACAACAGTACCATGACTTTATTATAAAATCCCACCATACATCTGAGAAAAGAGAGGATATAGAAGTATATTAAATATTTCATTTAAATAATGAAGTTATTTGAGCCACAAAATCAAGTACTGAAAGTTAGCCATTACCAGATATATAGTTGCCCTTAAGATTGCCATGGATCCACTCGCATATCAAGTGTCTTCTGGAAGAATGTATGTGATTACTTCTTTGTCTGTTTTTCATACACAAGCAAAGAAGCTGAACTGTTCATATATACATTAGCAGAAATCTTGTTTCTCTTCATATCTGATTATTTAATTCCATGATGTATATCATGCCTTCAAGTTATGTTATCAGTAAATCACTGTCTTTAAAAAGAAAATTATAAGTAACAATTCTTTTGTGGAAAATCCAGCCCTGTAAACTTCCTATTCTGATTTCCCATCCATTCTGACACTTGAAATGCAGAAACAATTATCATTTGTCAGGGGCAAAAAACTATTTTCCTGAAGCGGAAAATAAACTACTAGCACCATGAGTTACATGCAAAGCATTGGTGTACACAGTGTTACACAAACTTTCTTTTTTTTTCCCCCATACAGAAAATACGGGATGCCTAGTCTCAAGAGTGAAGGATAAAAATTAAGTCCTCTGTTTCAGTGTAGGCTTCTGGCGAGTTCAGCCAAGTTATTGCCTAAAGCAACAGTTCTGGCAGTTACCACTGCTCTTTCATGCTTCTTTGTATGGACTTGTCAGGTTTTGAGCATCCAGCTCTTCAGTAGAATAGTGTTCAGTTACCATTACTTGATGATACTTTTCTTCCCTAAATTATTTAAGAACATTTCCTCTGTAATGGCAAGGTTACTTTGAACCAAATTTCAAGGAAGAAGGGAATTCCTAATTTTTGAGATGCCACCTGCTGATATGTCAAAATTATTCTGCAATAAACTGAGAATTTAGCAAACTTTAAAGTCACATGGGAAAGCTGCAACTGGTATCATCACTTTTATAATCCACTGCGTATAAACTTAACAAGCACAGAACACAAAATTCTTCTTCCAAAATAAACAGATATTTTGTCTTTTGGAGCAAGAACATTATTCCTTAATATAAGCAAAACAGTCAGTGTAAAGCGAAGTAGCTAGGAATACAGGTGAATGTGTCTGCAATGTTGTGGATGCTTTTGGTTGGACACGAGAGAATTCCTGAAAAAAAAACCTTTCTTCCCAGAAAGACTCCTACCATAAATACTTCCCAAGTGGCACAATTCAATACCACTTGAGCAGCAACTACTCCAATATATAACAATTCAATACACAGCAAAAGGAATAGCTGTGTTTCTGAATAACATAATTTTTTTTTCTTTTCTGATAAATTTAACATCTTAAAAGTTTCGTGCAAACAGATTTTTGCAATACACAGCACAGAAAACAGAGTTGACGGAGTTGTTCTATCTACATGGTCCTCACTTGAACTATTACTTTTTTGCTTGCTTGCTTGCCTATAAGAAAAAAACTGTAAGAATGACAAGGCACTAAAGGTCAAGAGGAACCAGCTTATGCTACAAAACTAGTTTCAAAATGCCTTAGCAGTTTCATTGTTGGTAGTACATCTGAATAGTTAGGAAATGGCTTGGGTTTTTCACCCACAGATCAAAACCAATGGTGTTTTTTGTTCTTGAAGCTGAAGTGCAGAACTGAGCCCAAAGGGAGTATGTGATACACACTGAATGCACGCTGTAATTCTCATGTTATCTTAATACAGTCTTTGTGTAAACCAAAATCTTGTATATCGACCAAGACAACATTAAGCAACATTTCCTGAGGTTTTTTTTTTAAGTTTCTTTTTAATGAGATGTTGATAACGGGAAACACACTACTAGATAGAAAAAAAAAAGTGTACATTGTCATCATCCTTTAATTAAATAGAGTAAACTATCTGCATAATACATCAAGTGCATGCATACATGACATCAGATGACAAAATCCTTCCTTCATTTACACTTGGGTCCCAGTCCTACAGTGTGTCGCAGTGACATATTGATGGTGACATACTATTTAAAAAAAAATTAGGTTTCTCTTAGAAATCAATACTACGGCAGCAAGCTCGTTAGGTAGCACTACCACACAGAAAATAAAATGGCTGATGAGGATGAGGTTTTGATTACAACATCTTTTACAAATAAAACAGAAGTCCAATTTACTTAGACAGAACAAAATGCCACTGCAACCACCCATGTGGCAGGGAAAGTGTGATTGTGCAGACATATTTCAATCATCTTATTTACTTCCACAACAAAAGCAAGCCCTGCAAATAAACTACAGTTTACTGTAATAGTAGGAAAACCTGAACAAAACCAGTCAACGCGGGCACTTGAAATAATAAGAATTAATAAGGAAATTGAAGAGAAGAGAGAAAAAAATCAACTGGGAGGGGACTGTATTCTTTAATCTACTCTGTGGATCACAGAATCACTAGGTTGGAAAAAGACCTACCGGATCATCGAGTCCAACCATTCCTATCAACCACCAAACCCTGCCCCTCAGCGCCTCATCCACCCGCCTTTTAAACACGCCGCAGCAGAGAGGACCGCGACCATTACAATCCTTAACAGAAAATAAATCCGAAAGGCGTCAGGGTTGAGAAACGCTCCTCATCAACGCACCCACCGAGCCGGGGCTGCAGCCGGGACGCGGGGCGCTCCCCGCCGGGCGCCGCCCAGGCTCCGCGCCGACAAAGCAGCCGCGGGGCTTCCCCCGCCGCCTCCGCCCTCCCCTCGCCCGCACCCTCCGCTCCTTCACCGCGCGGAGCGGCCACGTTCGCCCCGCCGCTCCCTGCGAGCCCGAAGCGGCGGGCGCGGTAGTTGCGCGGGGATGGCGGGGGGGGGGGGGGGGGGGGGGGCGCGGCCTCCGCATCCCCGCGGAACGGCCGCCACGCGGGCGTCTAAAGGTGCTTTTACGCAACGCGCGAGAGATGAATGAAAACTGCTGTCACGCCGGTTGGAAGAGGATGTAAATTCCCCAACCCCCCAATAGCGATAATAATAATAGTAATAACAACGATGATGATACTAAGTAACAGCCCTGCACATCCTCGCACCCTCACAACCCCCCGCTCAGCTAACGCGCTCGCTATTGTCTCCCGAGGGGCCGGTTCTCTCCCTGCGAGCGACCGACCGGCGCCGGGGCGAAGGCTGGGAGACCCCCCCGCCCCTTCCCCGCAGCGAAGCGGCCCCCGGGCGGAGAGGGACCCGCACCCCAGCGCGCCCCCCGCACCCCAGCGCGCCCCCCCCACCCCCGGCTGCTCCGCCTCGCCCTGCCCCGCCTGACCTGCGGCTGCCGGGACGGCGGACGGCGAGCGGGGCTCGGCGGCGGCGTGTGCCCGAGCGCTCGCTGCGGCGGCGGCGTTTAAAGACAGACATAAAAGCGGCGGCGGGGGGGAAAGGGAGGGAGGGGGAGGGCAGCGCCGGCCGGGCGAGCCGCACCCCCTGACGGAGGGAGGAGCGCCCCCCGTGTGCCTGCGGCAGCGTCTGCGGCGCCGGAGCTCGTGGGGGGGGAGGCAGGAGCGGTGGCGAGAGGAGGAGGAGGCTGAATAGCCCCAAAGCCCTGCGGCCGCGCCCCGTCTCCGCGGGTAGCAGGCGGCGAGGGGGGCTGGAGGCAGGCGCAGGGCTGTGAGGTTCCATGGGGAACGTGGGGGGCTTCCAAAGGGAGGGGGGGAGTGGGAGGCGTGGGTCCGGTCGCAGCGGGTGGAGGCGGCTGGGGGGACCGAGACCGAAAATGCCGGCAAATAAAACTCATCTTGGGACTCGTTATGGAGTTCTACGAAGCAAGCATCCTTTCATCACGCCTGGGCGACGCGAGGGAGGGATCGCCATCAATCGTGTGCAGCGAGACAGGAGCTGGGGACAGAGCGTATTTCCCACTTCAGTGAGGATGAGGGATGGAGACCTGGCGCGGGGGAGCCTGGAGAGCGAAGGGATGGAGGGAGAGCGCGACGAAGGTGGAAGGCACCAACCAGGACGAGTAGGGATGGTGCCAGAGTCCTTAGCTGCCGCAGCCACGTGAACATGATGTTTAACACCCTTCCCTAAGCTCCTGTCGTTAAGTGTCTGCCCACTGCCCTTCTACCGTGTTATTTCCTTTGCTTGCGTTTTTTCTTAAAAGAAAAAGAACAAAATAGGAAAAGAGAAAAGAAAAAGAAAGAGAAAAGAAAAAGGAAAGGAAAGAAAAGAGGGAAGGGAAAGGAAAGGAAGGGAAAGGAAAGGAAAGGAAAGGAAAGGAAAGGAAAGGAAAGGAAAGGAAAGGAAAAAGGAAAGGAAAGGAAAGGAAAGGAAAGGAAAGGAAAGGAAAGGAAAGGAAAGGAAAGGAAAGGAAAGGAAAGGAAAGGAAAGGAAAGGAAAGGAAAGGAAAGGAAAGAGGAAAAAGGAAAATGTACAGATCAATTCTGATGGCAAAGAAAGGCTTGTAGTAAAGATGAGACGGCAAGCTGTTCAAAGGTGTGGCAGTCAGACACGAAAGTTGACTTTGGTGAAGATAGGCATGGTGGAATGGAAAGCGATAAGTTTTCATGTGCACTGTGTGAATAATTATTGCAACAACTTCACTCTTAGCATGGTGATTAAAGCACATAACTTTCTTACACTGCGTGAATCAAGGAGAGATTTTTCTTCAAACGGCTATAAAGTTAGTCTGCCTAGGGGATTTGCAATTCTTTCATGTTTTACTGAGTAAGCCATGATGCAAACTTGTTTTCATATTTCTACTTAATTATCAAAACCAATTTGAGATAGTATTATGCATTTCGCATTATCTGTTACTAATACTATTAACTAATAATTTCCACAGGCTGTATTTAAGTTATGTGTAAAAACAGCCCTGTACACGATAGATTTTGCACATAATGATTGGATATTATTTGGAACTCCGTAAAATTGAACTCACCTTAAGTAAATTTCTAATCATGAATTAAGTTTCTTTTATACTAAGTACTAATAAGCAGAAGAATTTACACTTTCTATTGCTAGGTCATAGGAGAGATACTTTTTTTAGTAAATTAACTAATAAGGATAATGTTATCACGTGACTGCATCGTTAATTGACACAGGAAGAGGTCATTACTGGATCCCATTGAGTTCTGTGTACGGTTAATGATAAGCCTAGATCTGAAATCACATGAGCAATTAAGTGATGCCTCTAATTTTACCATGGCAAAAATACTCAGTTTTCAATGTTCACCAAACATATCAGATATTTACACCTTTTGCAATCCCTTGGGGAACTTAGGAATTTGCAGTTCCTCAAATAACATTATTATAAAAGAAACAGATGTAAAATACCACACTGGTAACCTTTCAGTAGCATTATTCAGACTTTCTGCAAACTAGCAAGCTGCATTCAGAATAGATGGACTAGGGCATTTTTCTGCAGCTCTTGTAAATACGTTTAGTTTTACACCATTGCTTGTAATCATTTTTGTTATCTTTTTATACTACGTTTATTGGAACTTAAGCTTTTACATTCCACACTGGTTAGTCTTCAAAGGGCAGATATTTCCCACTTCAAAACTGTAGAAACAATTCCACTTACAGTGTAGAACTATTTCCACTTTTGCTTCTGGGTGCAAATGACAAAAATATGGTACAAAAATAGCTTATTATTTTTTTGCTATTTTTTTAAAGCACAGGAAAACACTGATGGACACAAGGTTTGTAATTAGCAGTTACAAGCTTGAGCTACATTGGAAGGGAGCTCATTCTCTAAGCTGAGTTATGGGCCTACAAACACAGAGACAAAGCCTCATCTGCTCGTCAGACTCAGTGTACCTGTGTGTGTAACTAAGGAAGACTGAGAAGAGAGAGAAACAGATTTCCAAGCAGAATGCAAGAAATACCAGCATGAGAAAAAAACATGCTAAAGCAAAGCTGAGATGCTGCTGTACAAAACCTCTGCTTTGTCAAAACTTCAGATAAAAGGAATGCACAAGCAGAGAAAATTATTGTATACTACTTGGAAGAAAATGTTTTAGATAGTAGTTGTGCCAATTTTATGCTTTGTTTTTCTTCTTGGTTTTGTGACCGTGTCATTTGCACGGCGATTTTAAGTATAACACATTATTTTATATGTATTTTGGAAGCACGAAATAAGCCACTCAATAAAAAAAATATTTTATACACCTAACAATCAAATAAATATGATGTAAATAATATATTGAGTACTTTAAAGATCTTTTCTGCCCCAAACTATTTGTTTTTCTTAGATTGATGGTATACCATTCAGTAATAGGTGAAAGTTAGAATTAACATTCTTGTAACTAGAATGAAGTCAACAAGCATACACCCAAATAGTTAGTATGCATCAATAAATTTGAATTGAAACAGTGGTGATTTTCATTACTACTAGCTAAAAATCATACCTTGGGTTCATAATCCAGCGCTCAAACTTTCAGGAGAGAACCGTTTAGTGTTTCGAACTTCTCCATAAAATCTGTTGCACAGTGCTTCAATAAAAAATGGCAGTTTCTTGTTATGTGTGGCTTTTACATACAAGTATCATTAATATTCTCAGGGCATATAAATTACACTTTTTCACATGCTGGCTAAATGTGAAGTTGCATCTTGTACCTGTTGAATCCATTACTAGTTAATGTTCTCTCCTTTTGCCTCAATATAAGATCAGCACTGACTTTTAGTTTAAGCTGTTGCAATTCAGAATATTGTGGATTGTAAAATGAGTAAAGTCAGAGGTTATGAACTACACTAGCTATCTGACCAGTCTGCTGCAGCTGTACTGTGATGATCTAAGTCTCTCAAAGACTGCTTTACACCAATATTTTTTTTTAATGGATTTTAAACTATGATTTGAAGCAGACTAAGCACACAGATGCTACACACAAACCCCCTGAAAAAAAGTCAGGTGTATTGTCAATAGCAAGTCCAGAGTTTTCTGCTTACAGGGCAAGCTGATTATTTTAAGGGTCATGTTTAGCCTCAGTTTTGATCGTGTGTTACTTTCTAATTCCATTGAATGTTGTGCAAGAAAATATGCTTTATTTTGTTAGTATAATTTGTCAGTGACAACTTCAGTTTTAGGCAGTATCACTTGTTAGTGTGCTGTCGAAATAGAAGTTTTTTATTTTCCATCTTGGGATGCCATTTGTGTTTTTTTGGTTTAGTATTTAACTTAGTGCAAATTAACCCCCAACCAAAGTTTTTAGCATTCCTCCACTTACTCTTCAAATCTGCGTATAATTTTGTCTGTCTGTGTGTGCGCTTCAGGTTTGCAATTATCATCAGGCAGAAACTCAACTAGTTTTTGCAACTCCAATTCTGGACAGCTGAAAAGCTTTTCAGCTTATTAAAACACGTCCAAGTGATTGTGATCACATTTCTGAGTCCATTAGTGGGAACTGCTGCTTAGAAGAGAGAAAACAATCTTGGATTTTTATCAAACTTAACTTATCCTTGTAAAATGAAAAAAACTGAGGCAGGATGATATTTCAGTCTGACCCAACAATACTTCTAACTATAAAACAGTCTGATGACGCAAGCAGATTTCCTTGGATGAGCAGGCAAGCATCATAGTTGTATTCCTAAGTGTTTTTACCAAATCTACAATAATATTGTAGACTTTAATGTGGTTCTTCTATGAATGATGAGCTATAGAAAACATGTCAGCATACCTTGGATCACGTGAGAAATCACGCTAATTTAAGAATCATAGAATCATAGAATAGTTTGGGTTGGATGGGACCTTGGTTATACAGCAATATAGAGATATTGCCAACTTCTGTGTAGGCCACTGTAGTTGCTTCCGCATGCTGCAGTAATGGTGCAGTCCTTAAAGTCTGCCTATACATCTTTATTTTTTTACTTTTTCTAAACATTTTCTGAAATATTAACAGGTGTAAGAGATTTGCTACATTCTGCTGGCTTCATCAAAGGACACGTCTGTTTCCATGTTGTGAAAAATGTGGATTGCCTGTTACTCTTTGTTTAACATCTTTGCAATATTTAAGTTTGTTGAGATGATGACTGAATCATTTTTAAAATTGCATCCAGAAATTAGTAGCGACTAGGCAAAATAAGGTGAAAAATCATCTGAACATACCTGATCAACAGGCCTAAAACAATAGAGGTGACCCATGGATGGTTCACATTGCATTACTATGTGTATTGTTTAATCTGTAACTACTCATATTGCTATTACAGTAGAATTGTGCTGTGCTATTCTTAATACAAAGGGTGTGAGAAAATGTATCAGCAGCAGCATTGTCAGTAGAATAGGGATTTGCCACCTTAAGTGTAGCTTCTCTAGCATACACAGGAGGAGAAAAAGACCATCAACATCCTGGCTGATTAATCAGCAGGAGCATGAGCGCTGTGTGAAAGGACAGTGTCATGCTGAGAGAGTAACATCCTAAAAGTTAAGTCTTGCCTGCAGGCTTTGTCTCTTAAATGTATTTATTTAGGTAACTCTGGCAGCTGGGTTTGATGGTGCCTTCGGTGTCAGAGCAACCCAATTCAGGAAGTTGCTGCCCACCTAGTAGGAAATAACATGAGAAATGACATCCTGGAAGATGTGAGCTATTGTAGAAAACTAGCCAGAATAAATGTGCCCTTCTGTCACTTGTTGAAGAAAAAAGATTTATAATAGATACTTCCAAATGTGAAACAATAGCGTTGTATTGAATGAAGAAACAGAGCATTGGAAGGGCATGCAAGTAAGTCACCATTGCTCAGAGCACCACATGAAAACCAAGCAGAAAACTCATATAGAGTCATATTTTAGCAGTTAGTATCTAACACAGATAATTATGCAACTTGTGAAAATGTGGAAAATGAAGATATAATTCTGATAATGGAGCTATTCTCTGTACCTTTACAATTTAAGAGATCACCAAATTTAGGCTGATGACAGCAATATAGAAAGATAGTATCCAACTATCTACACCTTCTTTTCTTGAATATAAAATAACAGATATAACAACTGCAAGAATTTATGTCTGTATAAATCAAGTTCCAAGGCACCAAAATTTAAAAATAATATGGTTGAGTGGGTTGAGAGTGGGGCTAAGGCTAAGGAGCTGAGAAATCCCCTAGCAAATGCACGGCAACTAGAAAAATAAAATAGAATCAGAATCATAGAATAACCAGGTTGGAAGAGACCCACCGGATCATCGAGTCCAACCATTCCTATCAAACACTAAACCATGCCCCTTAGCACTTCGTCCACCCGTGCCTTAAACACCTCCAGGGAAGGGGACTCAACCACCTCCCTGGGCAGCCTGTTCCAGTGCCCAATGACCCTTTCTGTGAAAATTTTTTTCCTAATGTCAAGCCTAGACCTCCCCTGGCAGAGCTTGAGGCCATTCCCTCTTGTCCTGTCCCCTGTCACTTGGGAGAAGAGGCCAGCACCCTCCTCTCTACAACCTCCTTTCAGGTAGTTATAGAGAGCAACGAGGTCTCCCCTCAGCCTCCTCTTCTCCAGGCTAAACAACCCCAGCTCTCTCAGCCATTCCTCATAAGGCCTGTTCTCCAGCCCCTTCACCAGATTCTTTGCTCTTCTCTGGACTCATTCCAGAGCCTCAACATCCTTCTTGTGGTGAGGGGCCCAGAACTGAACACAGGATTCGAGGAGCGGTCTCACCAGTGCCGAGTACAGAGGGAGAATAACCTCCCTGGACCTGCTGGTCACGCCGTTTCTGATACAAGCCAAGATGCCATTGGCCTTCTTGGCCACCTGGGCACACTGCTGGCTCATATTCAGTCAGATGTCAACCAACACCCCCAGGTCCCTCTCCTCCAGGCAGCTTTCTAGACAGACTTCTCCTAGTCTGTAGCACTGCACAGGGTTGTTGTGCCCCAAGTGCAGGGCCCAGCCCTTGGCCTTGTTAAACCTCATGCCATTGGAATCTGCCCAGCGGTCCAGCCTGTTCAGATCCCTTTGCAGAGCCTCCCGACCCTCCAGCAGATCGACGCTTCCGCCCAGCTTAGTGTCATCCGCAAACTTGCCAAGGGTGCACTCAATGCCTTCATCCAGGTCATTGATAAAGACATTGAACAGGGCTGGACCCAGCACTGAGCTGCTAAACAGTGATAGACATCCTGGACAAAGCTAAATTGTGAATTTATTATCCATTGGAGCCTTAACCACAGTTTTCAGGAAGCTATCATTCCTGGTTTTTACATATTTTTCAAAAAGCCTCTTGACTCAGTTATTCTTCATCAGTTAGGACCATTTTTAACTTAAAATTTTAATTTTAAATGTAGCTTGTTTAGTAAACAATGTTAGTAATCTATTAATGGAAGTACGATTTGTCCCCAACAATAGCAGAAAGATTACATTCAAAAAAGAGTAAAAATAGTTTATGTAACTTGCCTATTTTCACTGATTTTGTGATAATGAATATGTTGAGTAACTGGTACAGAATCACTGACCATTCTCCATGGCTTCTTATTTCAGCATTGTGCTAGCTACTTAGTTCTTTAGTAGATTACATCTGGTCAGCATTCTGTGGACATTCTGTAGTAAGCATTCTTGTTCCATGGGACGTGAATTATTCCTTTGGACATAGTGGGCATGGTTCTGTTGACTGTGCACTTGTTTCTTTGTTCTGGAGATGTAGGAAGGCACCTTACTCTCACTAGTCTGGGGCAAATCAAAGTGCATTGCAAGATGTAGGCATGTATACACACTAAAGTATTCAGTTCTAGGAACACTGTGATTTGAGGGTTTGGCTAGTCAGGTTCTGAAATGTGTATGTGAAGTTTAATTTTCACTAAATTAGAAGTTCAGGTATAATTAATGGAACAGTACATTGACCATCATTTATTCAGCAGAATAACTTAAGTAAGTACCTTATTTTCATCAGAGTAGGAAGAAATAAATAGCATTGCAAATGTTGTTCAGATAGATACAAATTATCATGTAAAGTGTAAGTGTAGCTATAAATGTATGGATTTTAGTTTTGAAAATAATGTAGAACATACTAATTACTAAGGAATGATTCCACATGTTATGTTCATCTACATAAGACATTATGAGAATCTCAGAAATCATGTTCTCCACTTAAAACCAGAAGGCCAGTGTCTTAACCTTAAAATTCTAAAATCATACCAATAAAATCATACCCAGATGAAGGATTTTCTGATTCCCCAAACTCACTGAGACTAGAAGAAAAAGACTGTAGCCACTCAAAACTCTGCGTTAAAAAAAGCTTTTTTTTATGATGTGTTGTATCCAAAGTGACACAATTTCCAGAAAATTGATAGCAATGTATTTTTTAAATGAATTAATATATTAATTGATATAGGTAGGGAGTATTATTTCAGTTAATGCAATTCAGAATACCGTGTAAATAACTGGATGCAATATTCAGACATTTAAGAGGGTTTATTTTCAGAAATCCTCAAAAGACTCTTTTTCAGATTGAATCAATGATAAATTAATTTTTGTGACAGCAAGTAATGAATAGCATAGAATGTTAAATTGCAACCCATCCGTGAGAGATTTTTTAATGGATTTAGGCAAGTAAATGTACATTTTTACAGGATGTTCTATATGGTCATTTAGGACATGGGGAAAAGAACAAATCGTCTGCTTCAGGAAACAGAAGAAGAAAGATGTTACAGTCATGGGTATAATTGCTAAGGCTGAACTAAGACAATTATTACTTTGAAAATGAAGATGCCACCAGTTCACTGAATTGTTTTCTTTGCACCAGAAGTCCATGTAGATTTGTGCTGCAACACAGCATTCACACAATTAAATGTTTAAATAAATATCTACTGTTTTCACCTTGTCATATACTATGATTTAGCACATTTAATTATCATTATCTTTCAGGCTACACACACAAGCATAACATAATAGTCCACTATACAGCTTTGTCTAATGATCTGTTCATGGGTGTACTATAAGTCTTGAATGAAGCGATGAAGTAATAAAATGCCAGGATGTTTGTTAGGGTTTTTTAAAGCTTGCAGAATAGCTCTCTAAAGACAATTATTTTTGCTTGTAGAACCACACTATATACAGCATTTTTAATATTATAATGAGGACTCAGTTCTGAATAGTGTTTTTATTCAATTCTTGCCTGAAACAGCACATAATATTCAGAATTGCTACTTATATTTTGAGCTAGGTAGACTGTTTTAAGTATATGCTTTTGCTTTGCTTTGGTGTTTTTTATCATCTCACAATGAGATGAACCAGAATAAAGTCCTAGCCTCACCCTATGTATTCTAAAATTCGTGGATCTAGGATAACATGGGCTAGGTCTATGTTAATCTGTGCATTGCATGAAGAAAACTGTGGTTTAAAGGAAAGCTACAAAATGTCTGTGGCTGTGTTGACGCAGTGAGATTTCAAAGCAAACTGGTTTGACAATATACTTTGACAAATGACCTTAGATCACAGATTTTTGGACTGAGCAAATGTAAGGCTCCACTCATGTCTGTAATACTATCAGCCATCACTGCTCACAGAAGCTATCATTCTCTGCTTGCAGCATAACTGGGTTATTTCATAATAATATGAAACCCATGTTATATTTTGTCCATGTACTCTCATGCTGTTTCATACATCATTATTCAAAGGCAAGAGTGGAAATTACCTTTTTACTTCTGCATGGAATTTTCTTAAAAATCTGCAGTACAAGGAACTGGTGTAGTCTATGTGTGTCAGTCCGAATACCTTGTGAATCAACCACCACTTTGTCTTCCTGTCAAAAGACACAAGCAATTAATTTTAAACCATTTTAACACATTCCAATCATAAAGCAAACCTGAGGAAGTATAAGCTGGTACTTAGTAGTCGGCCATCAATTAAGGTCAAGGAGTGAGGACAGGAGTAAGAGACAGGAGGGGACAACTTGAATTGGCAAACCCAGTTCTGTGATGTCACTGTCAGCCTACCTGTAGGAATTCATCCCTACATTTATCGTATTCAGCATTAAAACTACTTAGATTTCACCACGGCACATTGTTGAAAAGTTTCTCCAGAACTTCTCTCCTGTGATCGTTAGAGACCTCCTTCGAACACACACACACAACCTATTCATCATCATTTGTTCTTGTGCCAGAAAGTTCTTAAACTAATTTTTTTACTTTGTATTTTATGTATCATCATGTATTTATGGAGAGTAAAGCTAACTCTTTCTGTCTTTGTTTTGGCAGAGTGAATAAAACTGAGGTCTTTTAGAGCAATGAAATATAACGTAAAACTCTCCTCATGTATATTAGTCATGCACATCATGAAGAGAGATTATAATAGCTTGAGTCTTAAAAGGAGCAGGCATGTGATAGTTTACTACAATATTGCAGTAGTGAAGTGTTATCCCTCAGGACATTTATTCCATCGCTGTGAAAGACTAAGTAGCTCATGCACAATACAGTGCCAATGCCACACATGTTCCCAGTTATATATAAGACCAGAACAAAGGTCCACCTAAGCAGTACTTGTCTCCAGCATGGTAAATGGTAGATGTTTTCAAAAGAGCATTAAGAACAGTGCAGGTATGATTTCACATATTGTATCAAATGCTTAATAAATTTCAGACAAGCTTTCCTCTAATTAAAAGAAAATACTAGTTTATTAAAGAAAAGCACAAAGCTAATATGCATGTCATCCTTAGTAAACTTAGAAAACTTACTGATTTTTCTTTCTTTGACTAGCTTTTCTTTCAAATTTGATTGACAAGTCTGTATATCATTCAAGTCAAATGAGTAGTCTCACTGTTTATCCTTAAATATATTTATGTCCAGGCATATTTGTAATACTTGGCTTTAATTTATTAATTTTTAAAAAATTACTAAGAAAAATCGTATAAGGTTGTATTAAAACATATCATGCATAGTACTTTAGGTATTCTGCGATAGAAATAATGTAGCTTTTTTTCCCTCAGCTGTCTCCAGCTATACAGAAATGGTAGATTTATTGTTGAGGTTTGCTCCATTTTAATAATGCTCATTAGCAAAGCTCATTTTGCCACCAGGAGTTACAGCACCAGCTTTCCTGAAGACTCAAGCAAGCTCTCATAATTTTTGCGTATTTTACTTAAGGAGATTCCGTACTTCCGATTTCGTAAGTCCGCAAAGTTCCCTAGTAAATTTCCTAACTGCTTACTACTGGCTTCTCTTAATACCAAAAATGTTAGTAGCAGAATTACTTAACCAGACTGTTTATGCCATTGAACAAGGTAGGGATCATTCAACTTTTCCTTTAACTGATCTTATTTTCCGTTATGACTTCACTGTTTCCCAAAACACATTAATATTAACCTATTCTTGCTTCATTACTTATTTGGGAAAAGAAAGAAATCTATCATATATTCTGCACAGAAATAGTTTCTGTTGACAGTAATATTTCCTCTCCAAACTGCCTCTAGTTTCTATCTGTACGACACAAGCTTCAGTAGTATATTTATCTTGCCAGTAACATTATTTTCTTCATATTAACATCCTACTCTGAGGGGTTATAGTAGACCTATGCCATTATTACAAAGCCAAAAAAAAAAACCTTCCACCACCAGCAGAAAAAAAAGGATTTTAACCAAAATGTATTTTATTCATGTTCAATTCTGATTTAATTAAAGCTTCCAGCAGCAGCTTCCAGACTACACATCTTTAACTTTGTCATTTTTCCTTGTCTTACACCAGCAGTTCCAAGTCTTTTAGTTTACTTTCAGAGGTCTTTGCACTAATGTAAAGTTATATAAGCTATTTTCTTTTGTATTCATCTAATTTTCTGGCTCAGCTAGGCAGTCTTTCTCTTATATCCATGACTTCTGCTTGTTACTCTCATCACTGTTCATATTTTCTTCCTCCTGAAATACTGTTCTTCATTTTCTGTATCTTTTACCACTCCATTTATCAATTTTTCTTCTTCTTTACTGAATGTAAGTAGACAGATTATTTGAGTCTCTCAGATTTAATAAAAAATAAAATAAAAAGTGAAGGACCAACTTTGATCTTAGATACCTGGGCTTACTGGCATGCTTAGAATCAACTCCATCTGTTGAGAAGAGTCCTTTTCCTGCAAATACCACCCAGAAGTTGGACATCTCCCTTAAATCTTCTGTTCAACCTTGTTATCTAGATCTGGATTTCCAAAAATCTGCTGCCTGCGGGCTCCACTTCTGAAGGGTTTATAACCCTAAATACCAATTCAAATAATCAAAATGAGTCTTTGCTGTCTCACTCAAAAGTCCTAAAATTTCATTTGTTTTCAGGTTTCTGTTATGAGAACTGGTGGATTAGCAGGACCCTTGTGTTCACTGACTTCCCAGTATTACAAATTTTGCCTGTTGTTTATTTGTGGTTTTCAGTGGAAATCAAGAAGCTGTTTTGCAGGCCATGGGGAGAAGTTAATGGGTTTTCTGCATTTGAATCCTTTTCAGTCCACAGTCAGTAGCTTAAATCTTTATTGTGTCTGAATCTGCTCAATGGACAGGCCTCTCTATTGTTTTTTTCTGACTACAAAGACCAGACTCTTTTGATGTTGTAGTGAGTATCAGACTATTCCCCTATCTGTTCTGTTCCTATTTAAGGATCATTCTGCCTTGTAGACATTCTCATTTTTCCTGTGTATCATCCTGTCTTTGCTTTTCATCTGGCTCCTGATTATCTCTCCTCTTCCTTAAATTTTACTAGTGAGACAAACGCCTCTCCTCCTGCCTAAGCCACTCTCTCTTTTCTTTTGGTAGAAACAAGGATGCATTACTGCTAATGATCTGCAAGGCTACTTTGCAGTTTTCATCAAATCTGCAGTCTTTCTTATCTCCTGAATGATACTACTTAAAAAAAATAAGTCTTTGACCCCCTCCTGTATTACTAATGGCTTAATCAGTTTTCCGTGTATCTTTTGAATAAGCATTTTAAATTTTTTGTCTTTCCATTTCCCCATGTTTCGCATAATGTCGGTCACACTGGCTGCTGTAAAAATACAACTAATAAGGTACCAATTTACATTACACTAATTAATCAAAGGTTTGGAGTAAATAACATCAAAACCAGTTTATGTATCCAAAAGTTGATGTTGATGATTTTACTTTTATTTAGTTATTTCCATTGTCCTCTAAGAACCTAAGAACAGTACTGAAAATAAAGTTTTGATTCAGACAAGACTCGTTTTCCCTAAACTACTGGAAAATTCCAAGTAGTGTTACATACATGCATAAAGGATCTGGACTTTGCATTTTATCTATTTTGTTAGCATGATGTTACTCTCAAAAGACTACTAAGTAGTAACACTGATTGAATCAAAAGTGTCTTTTAGTAAGGAAAAGCAGAAAACTACTCAATTACTCATTTTTCTATGAAAAAAAATTGTTGATACCACTGCACACAACCTAAACCTTGCATGCAGTTTTAAAGACTCATTTTATGTCTCAGTATTTTATTCCTCTATTGGATAATGCTCTATTTTCTTAACAAAAAGGCTAACATCATGCCATCACAAGGGAAAACAGAATTGGTAACATATAGGAAAATTATTTTTCTTAGTAAATTGATGCCTCTTTTTTAACTACTAAAATGTGAGTACAAGTTATAACACTGGAAAACGGGTTGTATTTTAAAAACTGCTGATTTTAGTAGGGTTTTTTTTAAGTTTTGTGAATTACAATAAATCATACCCATTTTCTTTTTGTTTCATTATATACCTTACTTAGATTTCATTATAATTTGGTGAATTTTAAACCAAATTCTAAGTTGCAATGGTGCCTTTAAGATCTAGTTTGGACTAGAAAAATCAGTAGTTCCTTCAAACAACACTCATTCTTGAAAATAGGATACTTTCTTCAGATTGGGGTTTTCTTTTGTTGTACAAAATTCATCATATATGGGTGTGTCTCAGTTACTTTAAAGGCAGGATTTATCTAACAAAGAGTGACCCATCCCAACAATATTGTTACTTACATTCCTCTAGTGGGATGGGATAAGTTCCCCTGTGGATACCTTTTTTGTCCAGCAGCTGAAAAGAAGACAAAAGCTTACCTTAACCCAGACATCTAACTTTGAGGCAATTGAAAAAATTCTATCCTTTACCCATGCACCTTAAATTAGTCTCATGAAAGAAGCATTTTGTCATAAGCTTGAGATTCAAAGTAACTAGTTGCACACTTTGATTAAGTCCATATTACGAGGATTTATGAAGAGGAACGATGAAAAATAGTGTTGAGGATAGGATGACATAATTTACTACAAGACTATGTAAAAATGCTGGTTTAAAAATAACAGGCTGTAGGAAAAATGGCTCTGTATATTACTTTGGCTATTAATATAATTATCATATAAAGATATTATGATTAAATTTGGTCATAAAGCTTCCTCAAATTACATTTTTCTGAATATATGTTCACAAATACTAGAAATCATTATCTAGTGTTTGCTTGAAAATAGAATAAACAATTTTCTGTATAAAGAAATAATAATATGCAATATTTACTCTAATATTCTTATACAATGATTTCTTTATAGAGCATTCTAATTTGATTCCCCTTTACTGCTAGATAAGTGATATATCAAGGAATTTGTATTAGTTTGGTGAGACTTTTCTATGAAAATACTCCTAGACTTTGAAGGGTCATTGTAACAGTGCAGTTTAAATGTTCAGAATGAAAGATATTGGGCTTTACAGGGCTTGTAACTCAAAAACAAACAATGCAATTTACAGAGATGCTACTGCAATTTATAGGTCCTGGTATGCAAGACCAGGGTTTCGAGTTTGGGGATTTCTTGTCTGGTTCATTCTTTCTCCTAGAGCTGTTCATTTAGACTGGATCCTACTGTATACGTGATAGCAAAATGAAGTGTTACACTGTGGAAGTGAAATCACTAACCCACAAGTGGACTGCAAGTTTAATTCTCTGTAAATGTGCTGCCTTACACTGTTCAGGGCTGTGACAGAAGGGATCGATCCCTTGCTTAGCAAAGTCTGGCAAAATTTGCGTGGTAAGCAACAATTAGAGTTTTCCCATCATTGGCAATTTGTAAGTAATGTGAAGAAAGAAAAGCTTTACTTTTCTGCAGGTATGAACTAGCAAGAAATAACACCCTAGAGTAAGAGAAGTAGGCAGGAATGTGCACTGCATCAACATGTGCCTCGGGGCAAATAGTTAGGGTACCAAAAAGCCTGCTGCTCCGTGCATGAGACTTGCTTTAGAGCTAAAATCTCTAAAGAAGTCAGTACACAGAACCAACATTTCAAGCTGCAGTTACAGGTTGAGGAAGTTTGGCAAGCTTGATATCTTCATTCAGGTAAAGTATATGATTAGATAGACAGAAAGCGTCTTTACAGATACGTCTTGTTTGCAAAAATAGTTTGCCCAAAGTAATGAATCTATTGTGAAAATGTACACAGACAATTAATGCTGGCTTCAAGTGAAAGCCAGTTAAACAGATGATTTTTTTGTTCTGTTAGCTTCAAAATGCAATGGTCTTTCCTGGACATGACAAATGGGGGCCACAAGACTCTGCAAAACAAGTCTGGTCTGCTACCTAGCACTGATATAATTGTTTAATCAATGAAAAGGTTGGATTTTGTTATAAAATAAATGAAAACCTATTCTTGATTTCCTAAGAGATTCCAGTGAAAGAAAGCATGCAAATGAAATTATTTTCTTTTACCTGCAAAAGTAGACTGATTACACACAAGTAAACCTTAGTCTTTAATTAAGGAAAATGCTTATTCGATTTGGGGTAGAGAGTTACAGCCACATTTATCCAATGGAACAGATAAATGCTACTAAATTAAACTGAATATTTTTCCAGCCGATTTATAGAGAGTTTTATACTTCCAAAACCTTTTCATAAATTTGTCAAAATCTGGAAAAAAGTGTATAAAGAACAAGCTTCTTTCTAAACAAATCAACTCATTAATATGACAGAGGATGGGAGAATAAGGTTTGCTACATACATCACGATGGCAACTTGAGCATTGTATCATTTTGGAACCAGATTTGTACATGCATAACAAGAATATCACTCACTGGAGGATAGCACAAACAATGGGTGTGGAGAAGCAGCACCACCAAGGGCTCAGTTCAGCATTTAGTGAAATGGCCAGGAATAGACTATGCTGAAGAATGTGATTTAGTTTAGCAAGTCTAGTTCTTCAAATATACATATACTTCTGTAAGTTGAATGTGCCTGAATTTTAGTTTTTATTCATCAATAGAAAATATATGTTCATTTGGGGGTTTTCACAAACTGAATCATCTAGTCATTGAAATTTGTCTAATTATTTTCCTTATCTCAATCTACTTTGATAATGTTAACATTCCTTTTAGTAACAAGATCTGTACCAGCAGAATATTTATGTCTTTAAGAATTTAACCTTGTATTTAAAAAAGCAAATTATCTGTTGTATAAATTCACTAGGCCTGCTCTTTAGTTCATGCAGTTTGAACTTGGCTGGAGTTACAGTACAGTACAGTACAGTACATACTTGAGAGCTGGGGCTTTTCAGTTAAAAATTAAATGGGGTTAAAGGAGGAAAATGTGATTTCAGACATTTTAGCTTTGCTTATTTAGGAAGTTTATGGAAAAAAACCCAAACCACTCAGATGTTCTTATTTTTCTCTTTACAGTGTTTTAGCAATTTTGGTTTGTTTCTTTAGAATTTTCTATCTTTTATCTGAAAAAATGCTCTAATCTTTTCTATGTCATCTGCTTTGATATGAGAAATAGAAAGATTATAAATCACAGAATTCCTGCAAAAAGAATCTGTTAAGTCCCTTGGAAAACTTGTGTAAATGACTTTGGATGCTCCATTGCGTAACCCAAACAGCTTGTGTTCTAAGAAGAAAAAAGAGATAGATCTTACTACCTCACATCAGCCAAAGGATGATAGCTATTATGTGCAGAATGCCTAATGTGAAAGATTTAGCTAGTTTTTTCAGAGATTAGCAGGTAAAAGGAAACTTAAAGATCAGAATTTATAATGTTAGAGGCTGGTAAAAAACTCCTGAGAGTTTTAAATGCACAAATGCATTTAAAAACATAGTATCTTTGAAAATTATGAACTGTATGTGATGAAATCAAGTCTTTGAATAAACAAATATTTTTATGAAATTACTCTGTAAAATAAAACACCTGTGGCTCAAATTAATTGAAAGCAAGGAAGTTAATAATCTAGCATACAGTGTTTTAATTTAGCCAATGGACTTTGTTTTATGATGGGTAAAATAAAAGTATGAGTCTAAATTTGAGATACTTAAATGGACAGACAGTCATTATATTACTCATCATCATACCTCTTGCTTCTTAATTTCAAGTCTGGCAGTGATCAGGTCATTGTACAGTAGATTAACATGAGAACAGTTTCAAAAATTCACTCTCATTGGCTTTCAGGTGTTCTCAACAGATAATACTTACAAAATTATATATATTTTACTGGAGCTGACTTAAATTCTCTAAATAAAAATACGTACATAAACTGTTCATATATATGTACACCTGTATATATCTGTATATATATATTTGCATATATACATGGATATCTCTGCGTGCGTGTGTGTGTGTGTGTACATACATACACTCACCTAAGGATAAGTATATAGATACATATGATGAATAGGTAGATTTCTAGATAAATCATATATCACAGATGGAGAGAGAAAGGGAGACAGGTGCGTATCCAGCTGTCAGGTCTACCAATACTCACAACTGAATTGCTTGTCTGAAGACTAGGACCAGCAAGGTGCTGTTGCTAAGCACAATACGGTTTGCTGCAGGAATCGCATGGTGACATTTGATGGTCAGAAGATCAGTCAGGGCTAATCAGATGGTCAATAGAGAGAGTTAGTCGAAGAATTACATAGAATTTAGAGCTCTATGTGTTCCTCTGGGCAAGCGTCTCTCTACCCATAACTGCAGGGATCCTGGAGAGGCTGTGCCTCCTAAAAATGTCATCTGAATAAAGTAGTGCCCATTCATTCTACATGATAGAAGTGCTATATGCTTTCAGTGTCTCTGTGAGTGCATTCTCATATAACTTAAAAACAGATCAAAGAAGAGTGACAGTAAAACAGCATGAGGAAGTTCTGCTTAATTGATATATTTGCTTTTATTTGCCTGGCTTAATTAAGCAGCTAATGTGGGTTTCCAGGGCATATATGACACTATGTCTGTTATATATAATCAGGGAAATGATATCCAGCCAGCTTCCCAGTTGTAAGTCACAAATCTACACAAAACTCAAATTTAAAATGTTGTCATAGCTTGCAAATATGCAGAAATTATTTTCTTTCTGCATGTTGTAATGCTAAGTATAAGCTTTACCATTTATTGTTTTATTATTCAATTATTTCTTTTCCTGTGGAGTAGAAGAAAGTCTTCCTGTAAGCTGCTGGAGATGAGGATTAGTGCCAAATGAAATCTGAAATAAAATTGTCTGAAACAAGCAGTGAAGTTGTGCATTCCTCTAGCATGTTTTGGTATACAGATTATAATCATTCTCCTTAGGATATAATCCTATTGCCCTGACAATAAGTATTTACTTCTGGCCATGATTTTCAAAAGCATATAAGTTGCTTCAAAGCATGATTTTTATCAGTTTGAAATGGATCTCTGCCTCTGAATATGGGGATACTTTAAAATTGCCTCCCCTTCACTTCAGTTAAGTGCACTCAGATTCTCTAATATATGAACATAGATTACATTTTATCTTTGAACCATTTCTATGTATGAGAAAATATATCCTTTTTTGATGCCACATATTCCTTGCTTTATTATCCAAGAAATTTTTTTTTGTGGCTGATATATAATTTTAGGATGACAGTATAGAGAGTGCCCCTACTCTTATCCCATAGGGGGAAAATACATTTTTTGTGCCATCTCAGATAAAACAGTGATGACCATAAAATGAAAGTATTACTCAACCACTTGTTTAAATGATTGAATTGTCCAATAAGCTAAAAGCAGGTACATATATTATTTAAAACAGGCATGGGTTTCTTACCACAGAAACTTCTGAAGTTGCTTTTATTATGACGATTGATTTCAATGAAAAGATCAGCATTCAGGGTATAGGGGGTAGGACACATTTTATATTTCAACTTAAATATTATGTATTTTCCTAATATGTGATTGAGTCATTTTATTTCCCCTTCCCTTCCCTTCCCTTCCCTTCCCTTCCCTTCCCTTCCCTTCCCTTCCCTTCCCTTCCCTTCCCTTCCCTTCCCTTCCCTTCCCTTCCCTTCCCTTCCCTTCCCTTCCCTTCCCTTCCCTTCCCTTCCCTTCCCTTCCCTTCCCTTCCCTTCCCTTCCCTTCCCTTCCCTTCCCTTCCCTTCCCTTCCCTTCCCTTCCCTTCCCTTCCCTTCCCTTCCCTTCCCTTCCCTTCCCTTCCCTTCCCTTCCCTTCCCTTCCCTTCCCTTCCCTTCCCTTCCCTTCCCTTCCCTTCCCTTCCCTTCCCTTCCCTTCCCTTCCCTTCCCTTCCCTTCCCTTCCCTTCCCTTCCCTTCCCTTCCCTTCCCTTCCCTTGTTAGTTGACTATTGAGATATAAAGTGAAAAACCTAGTTCTGCTACTACCTATGGTGAATAAATGGATCATGATGTACTGTCTCAGGGCTACAACTCTGTGGGGTGAAGCAAGGAAATCAGTAACAGTATGGGCAGATCTTGGAAGGACGGACACTGGGCAAAGGAGATTGTCTTCCTGATAATTCCACTTTTACTCTGCAGTGAGGCAGATACTACTCAGATCCAAGTGTTATTCTCTTTTTTTGATTGACAGACAATATTGGAGGAGTAGAAGAGCACTGACAAATTGAATACATCATACTTCAGATGCAAGATAACCAGAAGGGAGGTCCAGAATTTAATTTTCAGCTAGATCCTGGATAAAGGCACTGGCAAGGTACACCTACCCATTCTGCAGTGCCATGGTAACAAGTACAAGGTCCCCCTTCCTGGTACCAAGTCACCCTCCTCATCTAAGTCTGCTCACCTGTCTGCTCACCACTGGCTCATAAGAGTTGTATGCTGGTTGGGTTTGGGTGGACGACTCACAAGTGCTTTGGTCATAGCATAGTTAAGTATTCAATTCCTGTGTTCCTGTAAAATTCACATCATTACCAGACTGACAGTTATTGAGGATCTTCCTTTCTTTTGCCTTCTTTTCCAAAAATAGCCTTGTGCTTCTTCTCTGGATATGGCTCTATGCACACTCAAATGCCAAAGAGGTAAAATGATATCTGAAAAAGACCAGTAAATAAAAAAATCAGTGAAAATCAACTTTCCATTTAAGAACCTTCTGAATTCTACCTTTTTATTGCTGTAAATAATAAGTGAATATACATATGTGTGTGAATGTTGTGGTATGTTTAGGTATTGAGTCTAAAACTCATCCTTCAGTTTTTCAAACTGCAAATCCTTTGGGACAAGGGCATCTATTTGCTTATGCAGTGTGGAACACAATGGACCTTATATTCTTCTGTTTACAACACATGTAAACATAACAAGATGTCTTTTCAAGTATTACCTAGCTTTAATATAACCTAGCTTTAGACTTATGCTCTTGCATTGTAAGATATGTGAAAGAAATTTGAATCCTGGAACTTTTTTGATATTAAAAGATCAGAAAATTTGGGTTGTGCTAATACAGAATAAAAAACTAGTTTGAAACCTTGAAAATTACTGTGAAAAAGAATTTCTTTTCTGTGCAGTTGAGAAAGGAACTGGTGATTTCAAATATACAGCTGCATTTCCATTTGACAAGGACATCTGCAGGGAAAAGATATGCACTAAAAATTGGTTTGAAAACTCTAGCTACTCAGAAATTTTCACAAAACAATGTTTCTTTAAATAATATCCCTTCACAAGCAGAAAAGTTAAAACCATCAATTTCAAAGTGAAAACAAATAAAAAATATTCTGAGAACAGAATAAAAAACATTAATCAGGAAGTGTTTGTTGGCCAAAAGTTAGCCAAAATTTAAGTCAGAGTACAGATATTCTTTTCCTTCAAAACCCACTGCTACTCAAAGACATGCAGAGGCAGAGAAAAGCCCCTGTGTCATGGCTGCACATGCATATAACAACAATGGGAAGTGGAAATGATTTAATTGGAGACCCCATTGCTCTCTAGAGCTACCTGAAAGGAGGTTGTAGAGAGGAGGGTGATGGCCTCTTCTCCCAAGTGACAGGGGACAGGACAAGAGGGAATGGCCTCAAGCTCCACCAGGGGAGGTTCAGACTGAACATTAGGAAAAAAATTTTCACAGAAAGGGACATTGGGAACTGGAACAGGCTGCCCAGGGAGGTGGTTGAGTCACCTTCCCTGGAGGTGTTTAAGTGATGGGTGGACAAGGTGCTGAGGGACATGGTTTAGTGTTTGATAGGAATGGTTGGACTCAATGATCCGATGGGTCTTTTCCAACCTGGTAATTCTATGTTTTTATGAATGCATTACTAGACCATCACTACTGTAAATGAGGTGGCAAAATACAAGACATTATTAGATGTTAATAAGCATGGAGAGAAAGGTGTCTTGTAAAAAGGGAGAGGAACCTTCAGCAACAGATAAAATCAGTAGCGTAGACTCGATACTTATTCATTGAAATTTGTCAGCTAAAACCTATATTTCATTAAGGCTATAATTTAGTGAAATACTTCACATCAACTTCAGCAATTTTAAACTTTCATGAAAAAATCTTAGAGTGCATCTAAATTAGTATTTCATTTAGCTTTGAATTCATTTTTTTTCTGCTTTAACATGTTGTTAGGAATAAGTTATTATGTTCAAAGTTCAGGGAAATGTCACATGTTGGTCTGCATGTCTTAGCCTGACTGAAAGAGCTTTTTGTCTTTACTTTTTCTTTCCCTCTCAACTGATTAATTCAGTTTAGCCTTTTGCTCCTCTTTTCCATAACTGAAGGTTTGTTTATGTTTGGCTGATGCTGTGCATTTTGGTAGCAAGAGTGAACTGGTTTCTGATACAGGTCCATTAGTGCTAACAAAAACCAACAGATTGCTATTCTTCCTATCTCATCTTCCTGTCTCTCATTCTTTTTTCTCTGCTTCTGATACAATTTGTTTTTCAAAGACCCGTCCTGATGTTCAACCTCTAACTTTGTCTGTGAAATTTAGCAAAAGTTCAAATCAAAATTGTTACTTACAACACTTTCTGCTAACTGCAGGATACTCAATGTGTGTTGAGAAACAATGCCCAAAATGTTAATAGAATTAAATTTGCTGTTTAAGGAAGTTAAAGAAAGTGAGAAACCCAAGGTCTAGACAAGAAATACCATATTGTCCTGAAGTTTGGACACTGGTTTAACAGTACATAAATTCTGATTTTTAATTTTCCCTTTTGGGGGATACTAAAGGTACTCACCAACTGTACAGTTACTGCATACACCCAGATATAGGGTACTACAAAGATTTCCAATGGTAACAGAATTTTGGGATCAAGAAATATATTCTTTAGATATCTACGTGGAACTATTTCAAGCTCTGAAGAGACATAAAAAGCAAATTATGAATATGCTGCCCTGTGCCTTGTTATTATTGCTGCTACTTAGCAGACTTTCATGAATTGTAAAGGTCTTCAGTGGAAGGAGAAAGATATCCTGTAAAAATACAGATAAAGTAAATCTTTCAGTAGAGAACTTATAACCTACTTACCTTTTACACATAGAAAACGTGCATCCTTGGATCAGAGAAGCAGCACACTTAATCTTCCTCATGACTTTACACTGATTTGCATATTGCACCATGGTTCAAGGCAGCAGAGCAGTCTGTGCGAACATCAACGTGCCCAAAGTTATCCATGGCATGACACCTGCAGGTAATCATACCAAGAACGAGTGCAGCAATTGTGACTCATCTGCTTCCAGCAGTGAGTCTGCTGTTGTGGTCTGCTTCTCTGTTTACACACGTCCTCATACACACACGCATGCACCCTTTTTCTTATCCTGAGATTTCCCTATGAAGATGATTATAGTAAATATGAAAATCAAACATCAGTATACGACCTAATGTGTGTTACTTCCAGACTGTTTACAACATGCCAGTGCTCACTCCAAGTAGATTTGCTTCGCAGTGAAGAGAAACAAATAAGAGAAATCTCAAAGGATAATTAAGAATTAACATAGGCTTTTTCTTCAGTTGTCCTTGATATATTTACATATGTTCTTTACAAGCCTCCATTCAGCTTTAATTAAGTTTTGATTTGAGCTCCTGAGCCTGGAAGTGGATTTTTTTTTCACATTATACCAGCTTTACCTTGCAGATAAAAAAAAAAAAGTCACAGATCTATAATCAGCAGATCATGGCATGAAAGGATTATGAGTTTTATATTGGCTAAAAAAGTCTTTGAATTAATTATCTTTTTATGAGTTCCACATACATGTGAAATATCAAATTAATAGGGACTTCTTCCATTCATATTTGGTATTAAAGCAGTCTTAAATGGGCAAATGTAACTGATGATCATTTTAAGAGCACTTCAAACTAGCAAGATTTTACAAAGTGATTAAGGACTAGGCCCAGAAAGCTTTACCAGCTTTAATAGTTTAAATTAATATTAGACATATGTTTGGTGGGTGTTAACATGTAGTTGAATAAGACGAATAAAATTCCACATCAAACACCCTTTTTCAGTGAAATATATTCATCTATATGTCACTGATATGAGCACTATCATTTCCAGTCTTTCCCTTCAATGTGGGATTGCAAAGCCCATACTATTGCTTCTAATGCTGTTATTACTTCCATGTGAGAAATGCTATAGAAAGAAGTGAAGTATATAGTCATAGGTAGAAGCAGTTACAGCCCTAAAAGATCAAAGAGCAAGTAAAATAAGCAATAAGGGACACACTTTCTTGTATATTAAACAGGCAAATCATTCTCACTTATGCAATATATACGCCTGTCAAGCATTTTAACAACATTTTAGATAATCATGAAATATATTGTTAAGCATTTCTACAGTTTTATGTTTTTGAGTCACAAAAATATTCAGAACTTCTTATATCATTATTCCCTCAAAGCAAATTGAGTTGCCAACAATCACCATGCAATTCAATCTAGTTATCAGAATCAGAGCCAAAGATTTCATTGTCTAAGGCATAATCTATCCTATATACCTCTGCTGAAAATGTAAATATGGGAATATTTCATGATACACAGTCAAAAAATCAAACTGAATTTATAGTTTATGTATTCTTGGTATTACAAATGGGTTTGCCATTTAATTTCTAGAACATTTAACATCCCAGTAGCATGCTGTTACTAAAACAAAGAAACATGAACAGGTATTTAACATGCCAAAAAATACAAAGTCAAACTACTAAGTAGTTACTTGAAGATGTACAGAAATTCCTAAGTGAACAATGATTTCTGAAAATAGCCTGACACATTCGAAAGAACCTATTTTTCATTTCTACAGCTGAGACTTATACCATATGCCCTAATAACCGCAGTAGAATGGCAGAGGGCAATACTCATTTGAGATCAATTTGGTTTTGGAACTGTGCTCTGAAAGACAAAAATTGATCACAACCCAAACTTATGATTATAGTCAGTGTTACCACTTCAATATCATTTTGATTTCATGTTGAAAACCTTAGATCTGAAACAGAAATTCTGTCAGAAACTATGACACTAACTTAACTTCACACCCTTGCGGTCTGTTGCTCGGGAACTTTGCTTCATCCCCTAACATACAAATTTCTCTTTCAGTGCAGCAGGTTGCTACGTCTTCCTGTTTAACAGGAAGGCACTGACACACTATCTTAAAATAACTTTTTAATTTAGACCAGAGCTTGCGGAGCAACCTAAGTAATTGGAAAAAAAATATCAAGTTCACAGGAACTGAAGAATCCCTCAGTAAAGGGTTGTTTTATCTGATCAGCTAGATAGAGATTTCAGAATTTTGCTGACAGGTTAAAGAGCCCCATTTTAATATGCGTATATGACTACAGGGTATTTTTTGAACTGTTATAACTATTTTATAGTTGAATTCAACTGAATATTCAGCTATCACTATTTAATATCTTTTCATCTATGAAGTTCAGTAATTATGCTGGTTCTATCTCTTTTTAACAGTTTAAGTCATCTTCCCCTTTGTTCACTCTCCTCATCTCATTCAGCTTCTTTATGTGACTATCAAAACTTGCTCTGACCTGAATATGAGAATAAGTCTAGACTAAGTCATATTTTGAGTCAGGGAAGACTATTGTTTTGATCAGTACAAGACAATGACACTTTTATTTGCTTTTCCTCAGTTTGTATTTTGTCATTTGAATATTTTCCTTTTTAAAGAAAACTTAGAATCCACAGGTTTTCGAGTTTGAAGATATTTGCCTTCTAATTACAGTCTGCAAACACTTAGACTAGGGGAAAAATAATCTACTGCCCATTCATATAACTAAAACCCTGGTTAGCATATCCCTATCCACAAGGTAATTTCCATTCCAAATAACAAAAACCAGCAACATCTCTATCACCAGGTTATGTCAACATGTAAATCCCAAGCAAACATCAGGATGTGATATATCAGCACTTTTCAACGCAGATTTCTTCATCATAGTCCATATTCCTTGACTTTCCTCTTTATTAAATCATGAGGCACTACACACTCTGCTATATGCTGTTCCACTTGGTGAGGGGACCATGTGCAGCTGGGAAGCCATCAACATAGCTTCAGACGCCTCCTTTCGCTCCTTAAAGATGCTACTGATCAGGTGTATCTGGTTAGTGGATCACAGACAGGAATACAGAAACCAATTGTTTTTGGAGTGTTAGAAAGGCTGTACGTGAGGAGGGAATAAATTTGACTGTGGAGCTTGCCACTTCAGAGGCCTAAAGTCTGGGCCAGAAAATCTCCACTGACATGGGAGTATCTGAATCCTTTATTAGAACATGACTGTAACTAAGCTCAGCTGCAGCTACAGGAAACATTCCTATTTGGAGATTTGGGACATCCTGTTGGGAAACAGACCTATAAAGGTCATCACCCAGGAGATCTTTCATGAGGTTGGAATTAGCATAATTTTGAGATTTTTATTTTGCAGTGATTTTGCTAGTATTTGATCAAGTTTGCCTTCTTTTCATTCAGGCGTATTTACTGATATTTCCCACTATTCACTTGTTATAGTCTGGAAGATGTGAAGTGAAGAAATGCTGAGCCACTTCTGAGTCACAGGAATGTAAAAGAAACCATAAATAATGTTATGAGATTTGAGTGGCAGTTTTAAAACTAATGGAGTCTGTGGGATAAGTAGCAGCACAGCCATGTATTTGAAAATTGCCTGATACACAACAGAATCCTTTTCTTTTTAGTTGCTTCATAAGTGCAAATACTAGAAAATAAGTGCAGCTAAGAACAGTACATCATTTTTCTATTGTTCAAAGCAGTTTATGTAAGTAATCTTATAGATACCTAACTTCTAAAAGGACACAGAAAAATTGCCACTTTGCCTGTTGTTGCAAATCAATTTTCCTGCATTAGGTGTTGATAAGAAATGAGCCACAGAGGTGTTCCAGGTTGCACAGACATGGGTGGTCTTGGCTTCTTATTAAAAGCATAAGGAAACAGTTTTGTGCTGCACTTCTTATGAAAGAATATCACCCCATGACCCTCCAAAATTACATTTTCATTCACATAAATCCCATGGGAGTTCACTAGCTACATAATCTTCAATTCTCAATTCAGTGTTTCCTGATTTATAGAATGTCCCTCTGTTTTTAACAGTAATTTGCTAATACTATTCACACAATCATGCAGACAGCCTAGAGGAGTGCTTTTTTATTCCGATTAGTTTTTCTCCTTCCCATCTATAGGAAATCCATAGCTGTTGCCTGTATCAGATAACTATATCAAGTTCATTTTGAAATTCTGAGAACACCTTAATTTCTCACCTTTGAGAAAGAAAAGGCATAGATTGAGACTTATAATGTTAAAACTGCATTGTAAGAAAAGAGGAGCAAATGGCTATATTTATTTCCTGTGCATGTTCTATCTTACCCGTCCTTACCTATTAGCTCAGTGATTTTTTCCAGGTGTCTGGCTCTGTTTTCACCTGATAGGTTCCTGGGTCAAAAGAACTGAATCTTGCGAATTCCAGACAAATATCCATATTGGCTTCTGAAGAAGGCCAAGCTTTATTTTCCCCTCTTTGTCCATAGCCATCACTCCAAAGGGCAAACAATACAGTCCACACATTTGCTCAGTAACCCCCTATCCTTTTATTAAAGTGCTTCTCAGTTCACAGGTTTTTCTCAAACATGCTGCAAGATTGGAAAGTGCATGAAACAAGAATGAATGATGATGAAAGGATTGTGGTAAAGCAGTGTGCTCTTCCACAAAACAGCAGGAGCACAAATTGTAGGACATTTTATAAAATGGCAGTAGATATTTATCTTGACTACCCAAACATAAGGTTTTCTTTCCCCTAGTCATGTAAAATTAATATTAATTATCAGAAGGTGACATTAAGTGATACGAATTAACAGGACTTTCTACACTGAGATGAATAAAAGACACTCTTTTGAAATGTTCATGCAAGCAAAGAGAAGATCTTTTATTTTACTAACAGTCTCATGCAAGTTCTTGTAATTTTAAAATACTATTACTAATTACATATGTTCTAAGTCAAGGGGAAAACAATGATTTCTCTCTTCATTCTTGGACAGTTTCACACTGATAGAGTACACATGAGCAAACTTGTGTTTCTTCAGCCAAGCAAGTGCAAGCATTTAAGGTGCAAGATAGAGTGCAGATTTGACCAGTAAGTCAAATTTCTTTGTAAGAAATTTGTCCTAAAACATTTGATTTCTTGGTTTTGATACTTTTCACATTGTCCTAATAACAAATTCATTTTCTTTGATGTAGTTTCGAGTGGGTTAATAAAACTTGATTTAGAAATGCTTAGATTTCTCCACAAGGGCCTAAATATTTTTAAAATCAAAATATTTTTTGGCAAAAGTGAGAATGGAATTTCCATTCTGAAGTTTGACATGCAGCTCTAAAGTAGAGAAAATTGAAATTAGAGAAGAAAACAAAAGCCATGAGATTTGTACGCCCCTCTCCTTCTGCCAGCTGTGTTCTTGAAGGTTGGTCTTTGCTCTCAGTCACTCCATGACTTTCTGAGGAACACAAACTCTGCTCTGGTCCCTAGGAAGCACTTCTTTGCAAAGCTGATGTCTGTCTGCTCCTTGCTGTCCACTGCTGTCTCTTTAGTCTCTAAGTGAGACTAAGAAGCTCTCACTGTTGCCTTTTCACCTCTGTAGTTCCTGTAGGAAACATGCAATCTCCCGCCAGACAGCTGACCTGATTTCATCTTGTCAAATACAAGTAAGCCCTCTCAAAACCAAAAAAGAGTACCAAATACTTTGTCCCAAAGCAGGTCAAGAGTTTCCCTTACTTCTTCTGGAGGCAGATGGTGGTGGTCACTGTCCAAACAGGCAGGTTGTGAGCCAGATCCCCAGCTCCATGGCTTCCATGTCAGTGCAGGCTTACACCTGACTCACTCAGAGTTAGGCAATGTTCATTTATGTCGGTTTGCAAAAGATCATGGAGATATGCTCGAAAACAAACACTGGGCATGTCAGCAGACATATAAAAAAAAGAACTCAGGGCTAGTTTAGAGCTCACTTTTGTTTCACTTGTATACATACATGCATGTTAGGACAGCCTGTAGTCACTACTGCTAAACTATTATCTGTATTTACCATTAGTTTTGTTACCACTTAAAACAAGTATAGGTCTCGTGCTAGACACTGCATAGAATCATACAATCGTAGAATCATACTGGGTTGGGTTGGAAGCGACCATGAAGGTCATTTAGTCCATCCCCCCTGCAGTAAGCAGGGATATCTTCAACTAGATCAGGTTGCTCAGAACTCCATCCAACCTGACCTTGAAAGTTTCTAGGGATGGGGCATCTACCACATCTCTAGGCATCCTGCTACAGTGTTTCACCACCCCCAGCAAAAAAAAACCAAACAAAAAGTATCTTCCTAATATTTACTCTAAACTTCTCTTTTAGTTTAAAACCATAACCCCTTTTCCTATTGCTACAGGCCCTGCTAAGAAGTTTTCCTCATCTTTCTTATAAGCCCCCTTTAAGTATTGAAAGGCCACAATAAGGTCTCCTCAGAGTCTTCATTTCTCCCAGCTGAACATCCCCAGCTGTCTCAACCTCTCTTCATAAGGGAGGTGTTCTAGGCCTTGGATCACTTTTGTGGCCCGTCTCTGGATCCATTCCAATAGGTCCATGTCTTTCCAGTGCTGAGCTTTCCGGAGCTGGATGGAGTATCCCAGGTGTGGTCTCACAAGAGCAGAGTAGAGGGGCAGAATCACCTCCCTCAGCCTGCTGGTCACACTTCTATTGATACAGCCGAGGCTTTGGCTTTCTGGGCTGCAAGTGCACATTGCCAGCTCATGTCCAGCTTCTCATCCACCAGGACACACAGGTCTTTCTCTGCATGGCTGCTCTCAATCTCTTCATCCCCCAGCCTGTATTGATACTGAGGATTGCCCTGACCTTGGTGCAGAACCTTACACTTTGCCTTGTTGAACTTCACTACGTTCTCACAAGTCCACTTCTCCAACTTGTCAAGGTCCTTCTGGGTGGCATCCCATTCCTCAGGGGTGTCAACCTACCCACTCAGCTTGCTGTCATAAGTATAATTCTTGAGACAGTCTGTGTTCCTAAAAGCCTTAAATCTGAAGGATAAGGCATAAATACTATATGAAACAATCAAATTAACTGGATGAACCTGAGGGAAAACACACTCAATGAAATAAATCCACAGTTTAATGTGTTCTACATCACAGTCACAATTTTCCATCTGTTTCTGGCAGATAACAGCCTGAGAGGTATCACTTTCCCTGTTACTGCTTTATTTAGTGAAATGTTATGTTAAAAAAGAAAGTTGCCTTTCTGTGGAGCATTAATGGGATGAGTACAAGTGAATACATCTCTTTAGAGATTTTGGCCTTCCCATTACTTCCAAAGGAAAATAAATGTAGTAAGCATCAAAGTGACTGGAGGGAAGGGATGCCATCCAGAGGGACTTTGACAAGCTTGAGAGCCTATTTGAACCTCATGAAGCTCAACAAGGCCAAGTGCAAGGTCCTGCACATGGATTGAGGCAATCCCAAGCAGAAATACAGGTTGAGAAGAGAATGGTTTGAGAGTAGCCCTGAGGAGAAGGACTTGGGGTTGTTGATGTATGAGAAGCTCAACATGACCCAGCAATGTGCATATACAGTCCAGAAAGCCAACCATGTCCTGGGCTGCATCAAAAGAATTGTGACCAGCAGGTCAAGGGAGGTGATTCTGAACCTCTTCTCTGCTCTGATGAAGACGCTACTCGAGTACTGCATCCAGACTAGAACACTTCTACGACAACAGGGTGAGAGAGTTGGAGTTCAGCCTGGATAAGAGAAAGATCCTGAAGGACCATATAGCAGCCTTCCAGTACCTACAGTGGGCGTACAAGAAAGCTGGAGAGGGACATTTTTTACAAGAGCACATAGTGATAGGACAAGGGGTAAAGGCTTTCAACTGAAAGAGTGTAGATTTAGATTAGATACAACCAAAGAATTCTTCACTGTGAGGGTGGTGAGTCACAGAACAGGTTGCCCAACAAAATACTGGGTGCCGCATCCCCGGCAGTGTTCAGACCCAGGCTGGATGGGGGTTTGAGCAGCATAGTCTAGTGGAAAGTATCCCTGCCTATGGCTGAGAGGTTGGAATTAGATGATCTTTAAGGTCCCTTCCAGCCCAAACCATTCTATGATTCTGTTGTTCACTGTCCTATATTATCAATAAAACTGGTCATTCTAACAACAGGCAAGTCAAATAAATGAAATACACACCAGTCCTTCAGTTTTGACCAGCAAAAGTGGACACAAGTTATAAGGTAAATAGATATTGGAAAATCTGATGTCTGTATTATCACAGTATATTATACCTCATAAATACATTTTTTCAACATTTATACTGTACTCAAGATTTTAAACTAGTACTACATTTTCCAGTTGTACTCAAGTGTCACCAGACAATTCTTAGACTCAAGATCTATAGAAATTAGATAACAAATACTTTCTGTTTTTCTACTA
The DNA here is from genome assembly GCF_032191515.1 of Phaenicophaeus curvirostris. NCBI lineage: Eukaryota > Metazoa > Chordata > Aves > Cuculiformes > Cuculidae > Phaenicophaeus > Phaenicophaeus curvirostris. The sequence continues at coordinate 54,001,445 of NC_091392.1, forward strand.
GAGTGCATATAAAACAAGAAAATTTTGTTAGCATTTTAAGAGAAAAGACATAGTAATAGATGCAAAAGGAAGAGAAGGAAAAGAAAATAGGAACTATAAAGATGATCTAAAACACTAAGGGAAGAAAATAGTGACGCAGGAATAAACTTGCCTGTAATTTCATCTCACTCTTGGCTTACATTTATGAAGCAGACATAGACTGATTGTAAATATTTTTCAAAATATAATTTATGCATCTCAGATAATGGTCTCAACAGAAAATAACATAATCGCATACCATTTCTCACATCAAATACTAATTTCCAATCCAATATAGACCTTAAAGTTTTGAGTGGTTCACTAATCTTAAAATATATGAAGCAGAGTTCCACATTTAAGCATACAATTAAATACCAATTCCTGTTTTGTTTTACATATGCTACTATTCTTTCCTTGTTTTTAGTAGATTTGATTGTGTTACTAAATATCTTTTATTTCATTTTATTTCATTGATAAAATATGTAAGTATCCATATTAGTTTTTTATATGTACACTTAAATAAGGAATAAAGGAAACTACATTTTAATGGACAAGTCATTGAGAAATGGTCAACAATTGTATTTATACTTCTACTGTATCTTCCTGGTACAATGCTAATCTGAAACTTGTTTCTGTTACAGTTCAGAGGTAATTTCTATCTTTGAAATGCATCATACTTTAAAGACAACAAAAGGAGAAAAGGAAGTTATACAGTTGATCCAAAATGTAAGTAAAGGGAAGTCTGATGGGTTCTTTTAAATATTTTACATTTCCTTTCAAGGCAAAGTAATGTGAAATTGTATTTGATATTAAGTTGTTTTACAAAACCTTAGTGAGCTCCTTATTCATGCTAGTAATCATAATCCTTTTTAAATGATATGGCACCATTGCATACAGTAAATTAAATCCTTTTCACTGCAATGTATACTAAAGCCAATAACAATAACTTATTGTGAAGCAAAGTTAATAGCTGTAACTAGCAGCAATATTTCAGACTTTTGCCAGTTTATATCTAATAAAATATTAATTCTTATGTCTGTCACAGAAAATTGGAATTTCTGAACTACTAGACTTGCCAGGCATCATCAACTACTAAATATTTAATCAAAAATCATATAGCAAATCAGTGCTATTATGTGTTGTGGTGGGGTATTTTTCAGTCATCACGTAACTACTTGTCAAAACTGCCCTTAGTTACCAGGACCCTTGCTTCTCCTAAAGAAGCTAAGAAGATCCACATCAGGATATATGCAACCCACAGCACATTGCCAGTTAACCTTAAACCATGAGTATGGGTGCACTGCAGGGGTTGGTGGGGCAGTCCACTAAGCTGCTCAGGCAAATGCTTTTGAATTGCCACAAAAGGCAATCTAAAATAATACAGAAAACTGAAATCAATGATGTTTTACATTAATATGACAGGCTGTAAACTTCTGTGGTTCATTATTTCAAAAGCAACTAAATAGCCCCAGCTGCTGGCTGGGAACCAACCAGAGCAGGGAGAGGCAGGTCAAGCCTTTGATGCAGGAGACAAAGACCAGAAGCTGGGAGGATGGCTGGGATTGTCACACTCTTCTAGGGAAGCACATGCGTCCTCGGTCATTTCATCGTTCACTAGATACCTTCACTTGGCTACTGTTGGAGTGGGGGGGTGGGTATTGAAACAGATGCCCTCGGGTTCATATGGCTTTCCTGAAGTTTCTGCTACCAACTTTTTCAAATACGACTAGCAAGCATGTCTCAGGAATATTCAAAGTCCTTTAAAAATATAAGGAGCACAGTATAAGTACCCATACTGGAAATCCAGTTTTGTTAGCAGCATTAGGCTGACACCACAAAACCACCTATAGATTCTCAGAAGGTCTGTCAGCTATCCCGGACTGTTTTGCATCCTAGCTTATTGTGTGATACAGAAATATCTTTTTTTACAGAACATTTTTTCTACCTATTGATAGTTTGCCTGTGTTTGCTCTGCTTCTTTTTCTTTACTTGTTTAGTTGGTCATTATTTTTCTTTGTTTTAGGAGTGTCCTTGTGACACATAGTCTGACTTTAAACTTGCCTGTGACATTTTGGGATTACCTGTCTCTGCGGCTGAATTCAAATGCAGCTGCAGGGCCTGGGCACTGCAACAATACACCTATTCCCACTAAGTACTGCAGACATGGTTAACAGTAAGCTTGATTCTCACAAACTGAAAAAAATGTTGGAAGTGAGTATTTTTGTGACCTGAAGACCCTGACGTTTTAATTACAGTCATTCTAATTATTGCTCTCCTCCTTACCATAACGTGGGTCATATGCCTTCCTGATTGTTCAGTTTCTTTAAGATTTGATATTCTATCTCTGCTAACTCCGTTCTCGTCTCTGCATGCTGTCATTTCTGCATGCTAACTTATGTTGTGCCAGTGATTTTCATAAACTGACTAACTGAATTAGTTATTGAACCGAGACATCATTTTATCCTGTTATCTTTCACTCAAGCCTGCAACCTGCACAAGACAAAGAAAGGCTACAGTGTTCAGTGAACCTTGCAGATGGTGTACATGGTGGTCTCTGAAAATATATTCAAGCACAAGTGAATCTTTGAAGAACCTTTAACCTCCTTCTCAATCATGAAATATCTTTCAGATTATGGTAGTATGTTTCTGGGTATTTTTAGCGATTCTTGTGATAGTTTCATTTTCTAAAAGTGACCAGGTTTCTGCAGTCCTAGTAGTTCCAGCGGTTTATTTTAAAGCATATTGATTATTTAAAAGTGATGAGCAATTATCCTGTGAAAGTTGGGTCCCCTTGGAAATCTAAATCCATCTGTATTATTTTCTTTTAATAGCTTCACATCTTGAGAAATTATGGGAAAAATAAACATTCTCTGGCAAGCACTGTGTGAAGTAACCATTCTTTTGGCAAAGAGAAGCTTAGGCATGCATAATTTATCTACTTCCTCTCTGTTAGATGCGCCTTCTTTCCACATTTAGTCCAACATTAACTATAGGGACTGCTATGTTGCAGGTAGCTGGATAGACCCTTTTAAGGGCTATACTTGCTTATTTTGTAATAAACAGTCTGATCTTATAGGGGTTTCTGTAGAGGTATACCTCATCTTTGATTATTGTAAAAGCACTAATTCTAGCACAGCTGCCTTTCATTTCTAGTTTATTTCTCTGATTAATCAATAAGTATTTAGAAGAGCATATGTCCCTTGACAACCTACATGTGATGCCCAGTGCATGTGGCTTTGCCTTAACATGAATTAACTAAACAGAAAATTGTCCATGACTATAGATTTATATCTGTTGGTACTGACACATCTCTACTCCACAGAAAGCCAGCATTTCAGCTGCACTGAATGGCTAGTACATATATGATTTCATTTTGGAATACCTCACTGGCTTTATAATGAAAACTGAAGCTAAGGTATATTGAAGCAGTCCTACTTTTTTATAAAACAAAATAAAGCAAATCCCATTTATTGAATTAGAAGTGGTTCCCACCTGTAGAAAAGTCATCAATGCATAAATTCAAATCTCAGTTTACTGTATCTGTATTGACATGCTGCCATTTCCTGAAGAAGAGTCTAGGCACTCAATTTCTCTTTTTTTGTCAATTCATGACCTGTCAGTCCTTTAAAACACAAATCCCATCTTTGTGAAAATCCAGAATAATCATATGGATATTACATATAGTCTCACAGTGTTTTTTAATCATGGTCATTCATGATAGTAAAATATTGAAGTGGACATTAAGTTTTCCGTATTACATAGGAGATATCATTTGAAATTATACACAGAAATGGGTTTGAGGCCCAAATTCATCACAATGGCTCATCTGCTTATTACTACAGGAAAAGATGTGAAGGAGTCAGCATGTAGTAGTGAATATGGTCTTTGATCTCTTTCATTGTCTTCTTGTAGTTATTAGATGAAGAAAAATCCTATAAAGCGTTTCAGTTATGAACTACTTTGATGCATAAAGAATTTCTATTTAAAGAAATGAAATGTCAGGAAAATACTTAGATATTTCTGTTCAAGAGCTGTGAGCTGTGATGTGTGTATACACATGTACTTAATAGAGTAACCCACTAAATATTTTCTTTGCATATCTTTCAAAGATTTAGATTGTATTTCAAATGTTAAAAATACTCTTGTTTTATGCTTGCATTATAAAAATTGCTAACAATCGCAGCTGAAATTGAAGCTCTCTTTAATTAAGCTCTGTCCATGTGTATGCCACAGGAAGACAGTCCCAAGCATAAGTAGCATATATTATAACTAGATAAATGATAAATACCTTCTTTTTTCACAGTTTTGCACATAAAGGAACAGGGTTTATAGAAAATTTAAGTCTTGCCTAAAATCCTGTGAAATTTCTCCTGCATTTACTTCTACAGAAAAGCTTCAAAACATGACCTATGTGTGCTGGAAGGGACAAAACATGCTGAAACAGGGATATTAAAGTACAAAATGGAAGACATATTTTAAAATTCATTGAAATTTCTTTGACTAGGTATTTGTTCATTACTTTCAAAAGAATTTTTTATCATTTTTGTAATGAAAATAGTTCTGTATATGGGTGTATAAGCAGCCCTTGTGCCTGTTTGAATCGATATGTGGAAGAATTATATATATATCTCTCTCTATAAAAATATACACACACAATGTATATTGTGCTTGCATATTTTTTAACATATTTAACTTAATATTAACATAAATACTGTGTTGCATTTAATTTGAAATTTGTTTTTAGTTTCCACTGTAGCACATTTTAACAAGTCACTTTTTTCCACTGTCTTCCTCTCATAAAAAATATGACCTTAACAGGGCTTTCTGGAGGAGCACGTTCCTCCAGTGTAATAACTAAGCATCTCCTTTTGTGCATCCTTCTGCTAACATAGTGTCTGAGCTCAAAACAGAGGTTTTATGCCTGAAAACAGGTGATGATGGAGCTTGCTGACAGCTACTCAAAAGGCAAACACCATTGATGAGATCCTTCAAGCTGAATTTAGCTGGCTGCAGCATAGACACTGACTGCTGGTATATTTCTTTATAAACAAATGAGAGAAACAGTCAGTTTTGCAGTAGAAAAGTCCCTTGACCTCAGGACAAAGTGAACTGTTCCTGAGATGCCCCAGTTTCTCTTCATTGATTATAAGGTGGGTGTGTAAGACTTGAGAAGATGTATTGTATACGTCTAATGAGATGATTCCACCCCTGGTATTTATTCATTTAGCTGTTTATCAATGAGAGCTATTACGATACTCTATTTTTCAGTCACTGTTCAATAGGTAAGGATCACTGCATGGGTCACTTAAACAACTATGAACCCAAGTGGTGTACATCAGCAAGCGTCTTTAACTTATCCTGATTCCTCAAAGATCATGGGCTCACTTTAGGTTTCCTGTGCTACAGCTCTACTACAGCACTGGTAATGGCCCACAAGGGTCAGTGTATTAACTGCAGGCTTCTTCAGGCATCTGCCCTAGGAACCACCACTCTGTGCTACACTGAAATACAAGTGAGGAAACATTGCATGATATCAGTTATATTTTAGCTCCAGCTTCCTTAGTTTTGCTTCCAGCATCCAAACTTCAACTTCCTGTATAAATGGCTTTAGGAGAACTTATATCATCAAAAAAAAATTAAGAAATCTTAGGGTTTGCATAAGCTTTTTTGTATGGCTGCCATTCCAAAACAAGGCCAAATATGATATTCATTGAACTCCTTATAATCATAAAATACAAAATATTTGAAACAATTGTATTGAAAATATTGAGTAACAATAAAAACAAAGCAGATGAAGATAAGAAATTGGTATCTTCAGGGGAAAGAAATGCTGTAATTTCATCTTAAAAAACTTGTGTGAGAATGCTCATTTTCAAGGAATGAAATAAACTTAATGATCACTGTACAGAGGCTAAACAAGGACATGATTAGGATTTTTTCTCAATTACTTTAGCTGTCTCAGCACGATCCTTTAGACTTTTAACTTCTCTTTTGTCTGTTACAAAAATGACATCTCTGTTCCTCATCCTAGTCTGTTTCTTAGAGACTTAAAAGTCTTAAAAGTTCATACAAATGGTTTGATTGGGGACTTTGTATCACATATTTGCTGCAGTTCTTCTGCGGCAGAGGTGCTTATGTACTGAGGCAACATTTGTTTCTAATTTAAGAGTGCCTTAGCCTGACCAGGACACATGAAAACATAGTCCCAAACAGTTCTACCCATAAGATTTTAATTAAATTACACTCCCATATATATGCTAAGTGTAGTCAATATTCAATATGTAGATGCCATTTTTATATCATTTTACATAAAATAAAAGTGTGTATGAGTATTTTGAATGAGAACAGAATAAACATTGTCATCATTCATCCGTGAAATGTTTATTCCTTTGTTATGTCTCCATGACTCATGCTGAATTGTATATTACCCCTCAATGAGTTCTATTGCAGCCCTTTGGCAACTTGTAGAAAGAAACAACTTAAAGATATATAAAATGTTTTGAAATATCTACAGTTCTGATTTTCTTAACGTTTGTACCAAAACTGATGTTGTTTACAAGCTGTGGAGTGGCCTGGCAAGGAAAAGGCCAGAATTTGCTCTTAGTTAACTTTATTAATAGGTCTTCTAGCATTTCCAGTGTTTTGTTCAGGCATGTATGTGTGAAAGTAGGTGCATATAATTTTAGAAACTAGCAGATTGTTCTGTTTTCCCTCTACAAGTTTAAAGATCAACTGAGTTTTTCTCTGCTGAACAAGTTGGAATTAATTCACATGCATTTGAGTTTGGTTTGCATTGAAGGATCCAGAAAATCTAGTTGGTTTTTGAAGAAATGAAATCCTTTGAACAGAGATTCATGAGACCTCATCCAGATATTTCTTGATGAATTCTTAGGACCATCAGGAAATGTTTCTTGTAGGTAGACCAAGATTTCTAATGAATGCTTGAGACACATGAGACTACTCAGTAAATTACATTGCAGAGAGCACCACTGAATCACTACAGGTATTTTATTCAGGTTTAGCTAAAGTTTGGAAAAGGTATGCTGGTGGCTGTTCATTTAGTGTTTGAGGTATTGTTTTAATTTTCTATTGTTGGTTTGTAGTCCTTTTCAGTATTGCTGGGGGGCAGCATTTGTATAGTGAAGCAGTTCTGAAAGCAAACTATTTTCATATCTACAAGAGAATTGCATATGCAGGCACACTTGGCTAAGTTGTACAGCACTGGTACCTGTTTTGCTTCAAGATAAATATCTGTTGTATTTCACTTTGCCATTTTTGCCTTAACACCAGTTTTTCCAAGGGTTCTTACTCTTTTGTCTTCTTGTTTAAGAGTATGAACCGAGGTAATAGGAATTAGGTTTTTTTAGCCCACTCGGGTATGGCAACAAAAAATTCCAGGTCAGGACAATGCTGTCCTAGCATGGAGCAGCACTCCAAAAAGTCCATTTTCCAGAATAGTAGAGAACAGCAATATGCAGTATGGCATGTTAGAGGCAGGTTGCAACAGGCAGTTCAGTGATTAAAAATTTGATTTGACTTAACCTTTCTGAATTCTTCTTCATAATCCTGGACTTTTTGAATTGTTTAATTACTGGCTCTACAGTAAGAACAATTGGTCAGTGCCAGCATATGTCACTGTGGCTGCATTTTCTCTGACTTTGCCACTCTCTCATTTCAGGAAATGCCCTAAATACAATGTAATATTCATACATCACTCACTTTCCATAGCAAATGCCTACTAAGTGACTTGTCCAAATCAGTTACACAGATCTGTGGCCTAACATGTGGATTAAAGGTAAAAAAGATAATTGGGATGAATTACAATACATTATTGGTGCATGAAGATACACGTTCAGGAAAATTTGCCTGTCAAAATAATTAAATGCTTCTACCATTATGCATTTCTAATTTAATATAATTTGCAGCATCTTAATGTGCCTACAGATCTTGACAAGTTGCAGCTGTGCTTGCACTTATAGCATAGAAAAATATACTATTTTAAAACTAGGTGAGCATTATGGCAGAAATTTTATTCCATTTTTTGATTCCTTGAGGTCAAGACAGCAAGAAGTTGAGCTTTTTTATTACTAAATACCCTAAGTATGTTAAAAAAAAATCCAACAAATAAATCTGTCTCATCATGCTTCTTACAAAAATTTAAATCTACCAAAACACTGAAACAAATAAATGCAGGAGATAACCCAACCCTCTCATTGCAAACTTAAAGAATAATACTAATCTTGCAGAGCTTCCTAAGAAGTATACCTAGCTTCCAAGAACAGAAATGTTCTCCATTACACTGACAATCTATCAACAGTGCCCATATTATCACTCTTCCTTCCTTCCTTCCTTCCTTCCTTCCTTCCTTCCTTCCTTCCTTCCTTCCTTCCTTCCTTCCTTCCTTCCTTCCTTCCTTCCTTCCTTCCTTCCTTCCTTCCTTCCTTTCTCTCTTTCTCTCTTTCTCTCTTTCTCTCTTTCTCTCTTTCTCTCTTTCTTTTCTCTGCTCAGAAACCTGATACAAACAACTTGTATTGTCTCAAGCTGTGTTTATGACACGAGCTCTGGCAGGAAAGACTATTTAGTTGTTATAACTTTTTTTTTTTGAAAGGGAGGTTTTTTATGAAATTCTCGGAATAAATATGAGCAGACATGATTTAACCATGTTTTCAATGGCACAGCTTATTTCATTTGGGGAACTGTTATAACAATAGCAGAAAAAGCACAAGGCTTTTTGTTGTAGTGTTTGCAAATCTTTGCTGTTAGAGTATATCTCTCATGTCTGTTCCATACATCACTGTACCTTAATGCATTATGCACATACAGAATGATCAATTTCAAAATATACCTGGAGTACTCTCACAATTCGGTTTCTTCAGTTAAGCACTATTTCCCTCACAGCTTTGGTGGCTGTCCTATTATTTAACTAGTAGCCTGAACAATTTATGCACACTACATAAGGAAATATAAACCCTGTGAAGTGCTAGGCTGAACACTCTCTCTTTACCCTGAAGAAATCATTGCTGGTGGTAGGAACCTTTAGCCACTTGGGTTGTTATTTGCCATGAGAGAGGCACAATGAAGGGCATATGGTAACTATATCTATCTACCTTGTAGTTAAGCAGTCAGGAAATTGAGATCACTCTCTTGGGAAGTGAGAAACCTCTCTTGTAGGTCCCACACAACCTAAAAGTGAGTCAAGCTACATCTTCCACCTTGCAGATTCTTATAATTAGTAGTCCATTAGGTATCTTTGGTATAGATGCTCAGGAGCACTCATCCTAGACTTGATGCAGGTGAATATCCAGTGGTAATGCTTCCCAGCTAAACAACAAGAGTGAGTTTGTCACTGCTGAATTCCCGTTCTGATTCCCAGATCTTTCCGTCATCATCTGTAAAATAAAAAGAATTGGCAAGATGCCTCTACTTATTCTCTCTTGTCATTCCAAGTCACTACTGAATGCCTAGCTAGCTAACTAATTGGAGAAATAAAAAGCATAGCACATACTGAATATCTCCTGAGAAGCAGAATGAATATCCTGCCCATACTGCACTCAGCTGCAGTTTGGGTGTGCTGCCAGCAGTGTCTCAGCCAGCTAATTTCAATTTGAGATAGGCCACACTTAGAGCAGTCTTCTATACTGCTTTATTCAACATTAGACTGAAATGCCTCAGTGGATGTTGTGGTCATGCAAAACCAGGCCCATCTAGCACTTTGCAACAGAAATTACAGAGCTTTTGTTTTGAGATGGCTTCTCTCAAATGCATGGTTCATTCTATGGTTTTGATACAGTAAATAAACTAAATGTCATTTGAAGACTCTATTTATAAGTATTAATAATGTAATTTAATGCCAGAAGTGTGTGCATCTTTAAATAATGTGATTAATTGAGCATGTATTTACAGTACACGCTGCAAATTAGGCTTCCAAATATATTTACAGAAACTCTTTTTATGGAACATCTGCAATTCAAAGGTGCTTATGATCTCTTTCCATCATTTGGGGTCATAAGATGAACATAAAAAGTTTGTTCCCTTCTGAGTATTTTGAGCTCATTATTTTTGTCATACTGGTCTTTCCTCATATTTCTTTCTTTCATTTCCCCTGCAACACAATGAGTTAATCATTCGCAGACAGCATGTCCACAGAAAAATAACATTCTTTAGCAGATTTTTTTAAGTGTTCTCCTAAGGTTCATCTTAATAATTCTTCATCTGCAGTGTGGACATTCACATGATATTCAACATTCCTCTGAGAGACCACAATTTATTCTCTGTCATTTGTTCCTCTGTGCCGTTTCAAAGTATTTATCTTGTACAGTCATACAGGAAGGTTTAACACTAGTGATATTTTGGTAACCTCAGGAGAATGTATAACATAAAATTCATACCCTGCAGAAATGTATTTGAAAGATATAGAAATAAAACTTTTCAACAGTATCTTACTGTTTAATCTTTGGCAATGCAACTATTTGTATTTAAAGTATGTGTGGAAATGTTTTTATATCCTTGCTAACCTTCATAGCTGAATGCTATTCTTAGATATAAGTTCTGTTTATACACTCATGATCCAGTGACACAGGCAAGAGATGGTGACCCAACAACAAGACACAATTGCTTAGCCTAGCAAAAATCATTAAGATTGTATCCTGGACAAAGGAGACACTTTATACAATACATGTAAGAGAGCCTGATTCTGCAACTGTTGATCAGTTGCAATATGAAATGGAGTAATACCCTAAATAGTAAAATATACCTTATGATAAACATATGTGGACAGTCGTGGGCTTTTTATAATCAAAATTCACACTTTCTAGGATATTTCAAACTGCCTTTTAAGAAGAGATTTTTGGGTAGTGAAAATTAAATCCAATTATATCACAAGATTAATTGTTAATACTTGGCTAATATAAACTATTTCTGTCAGGTCTCCTTGTACAGCCTGAGCAGCTCAGACATAACCACAAAAAATCCCTTTTGGAGACTAATTTATAATCTCATCTAATGTGTGCATATGAATCTGTCAAAGGATATTTGTCACCTGATTACCAGGTTTCAACTACAGACTAAGAGTCAGGTTTTCGGTTCCATTTGAATGCTCCAGTATATTTATATGTTAACATATTTGTGCTAGAAATGTTGTATATTGTGAAGCAAAAAAATTCAAAAAAAAGGCGTTTAAAACATTTAAAGGGAAGGTGATAAATCAAGTGATTATTACGTTACAACTTCAGCAGAGGTAACAGGTCTGCTAACAGGTCACACAGCAGCTTAGGAAACTGAAATATTTCAAGGTTTCACAACAGTGTGGGCAAATAGTATTTCACCACTTCAAAACTGGGTGACCAAGATGAGGTTGCTTCTGCCGTGGTAAGGAGAGGTAAAGAAAACATGGAAGGACAAGAGCAGGAGCAGGCAGATATACTGCCCTTGGAAGCATGGGAAAGTTGGACTGGATGACTACAGGGAATCCTCCTTCTCAGCTCTAGCAGTTTTCCTCAGCAATTTCCTATCTCGCCTCCTCCTTTGGTAGCTGAGAGAACCAATAAAGTAAAAGTAAAGATGGGTTTGTGCCAATTATAGTAAATGCTGGTCATGTGGAAAAAAAGTCAAGTACCAAAAGTTATAGAAGAGAATAAGTTAGGAAATCTACATTCTGAAGTATTCCTAGGGAAACAGAATATCCTTTGGTCCTGTTCCACTCCTGCTGAACTCAGATGACAAAATTCCCGCTGGCTTCAAGGGAAACAGAACCAGAGCCTATTTTACAAGTTGTGTAAGTGTGTTGCATTGAAATTTCATGATTCATTTTCAAATGTAACTTCAAAAAATTAAATATATATAAATATTAAAATATTAGATCTGGTATTTCAGATTTTAAGGTTAGATAAACACTCAGAAAATGGATAATAAGGGATTATTGAAAAAAAATTGGATATGGAGAATGAGATATTTAATGGTTATGTAATTTTACTTATGCTCAGGAGAAAACAAATGCATTGTTAAATTATTAAGTGTAATTGTTAAAAGACAGGAAGTATCAAATACAACTTGCTAGCATAGCTGGTGCAAATGAAAATGTTACTCTCTCTTCTCTCGGTAACAGGTAATATCTAAAATAAAGAATGCCTTCAGAGAACTTTCTAGCAATAATAGAAGGTCATTTGGTATTTTTACAATATGGAAAGATTAGAGTCTCACCGATAATTTTTTTTTCCTGGAACCTGGTTAAAAAATCACCTTCACAAATGCTAGCTTCAATGAAACAACTTTCTGACAAAATAGCTGCCTTTGCCTAGCCCTGGCCAAGCTACTGACCTTGGCCTCTGACTGCCAAAGGGTTTTATACCACAAAAGAGAACACCAATGCTGATGCTTATTTTACCTTACACTTCCCGTCCAAAAACAGTATCTGAGTAATTATATTGCAAAATAAGAGTGTGGTTTAGTTTTCAGGACTTATTTTGAATTTTAGGAAATAAAACTCTTCTTGTAAATGGTCTTAGGGGCCAAAAGAACTCTGGTTTTAGGTCATCAGAGCAAAAATTAAGTTTCTCTGATTCAGAGGAAAGTGAGAGTAGATTACATACATGTATGAAATTTCTTATTCTGAAGGCTTTTTTTTTACCTTCAAGTGGAGCAATGTAGAGGGTATTACTTCTCCCTCCTTTTTTTATGAGGAGGGCTTTTTTTCTCCCCCTTCTCTTGAAGCAAGCAGTTCTTTTGTCTTGCTTGTCCATAAAAAAATGCATGCCTTCTAATAAAGCATATGGGCTTACACAGAGTAGTTCAGCAGACTGATATCTATACGGTGGTGAAAGCAACAGTTGAAGGGAAAACTTATTTTTCTATCCCAAAAATCAACTATCAAATGAATCCACTTCAGTCATCAAGGAAGTTTTTCATTGGGTCCATCAGGACTTGGAGCAAACAGGTAAAACCTGATGGAATCTTATGTTCACAGGGACTTATGCTTTACTCTAAAATGTAAATTCTTAGTATTCTAATGAGTTAGAATTAAGGGGAAAAATGTTCTTTCATACTCTGGCTACAGGATTTTCTTGAGAAGCTCTTTGTCTTTCCTGTTCAAACATTCATAAGCAAGCCTCATTTTTCCTCTGTAAGTAGAAATAGCAAAAGTAATAATGAATAATAATGTGATCAGGGTCTGCCAGCAAGCCTGGACTGCATGAGCCTTTCATACAGTGATTAGGAGTTTTGACTCTTTCCTTTGATCTCCAGTCTCGCCCTTGGCAGCTGAAACATTGCCAAATGGACCTTGACAACACTTCATGTCCACCCTGTGCTCATATGCTCAGGCTTCTGTGAAACTGTGCCGTAATTAAATCTGTCTCTATCAACAATCATAAGAGATTTTCTTAGCCTGTTGGGTGGAATGAAACATCTCTAGCATCTTATCCATTTATATAATGACCACAGGTTGAAATTAGAAGCAAGGATTTACCTTTCTCTTGCTTACACAGAATCTTAGATTCACCATAAAATGCAAGAGAACATAAAAGGCACTGATCAAAATTCTTACAATAGCAACAAATAAAAACAATACACAGAAAATTAGGGTCAAATGTTAGTTCTGCTCGTGTCAAAAGCAAAACACCTATCTCTTTCACAACTGACTTCATTTTAATTAAAATAGCATGAATGAAAATACATTTTGTAAATATATACCTTCAGAAGTTTTTTTTTATTTTGTTGCAGATAATTGTTCTTGAAATGAACAGCTGAACAAAAGAAAAGATTCAATTAATCCCTGAGGAACCAATTGTTATTTTCTTCTGTAACTTCTGCTCCCTGAGGTGACCATCTCAAGTAGGGTGTGTCATACATACCCATTTTAATTTTTACCAATGACTAGTTTTCTCAGTCTTTTTTCTTTTTTTTTGTATATTTTTTTCTTGTGCACCATTTTTTACATGCTTACAAGAACATAAAGTTGTTTGGGAAGGAATAAAAAGTATTTCTAGTACTATAGGGTAGAATTTAGTTTTAATTTAACTATGACTAATGTTTTTTCTGTGCTCAGTCTACTTGAGTGCCCTGTGTTTGCCATGGTTAGTTTTATTCTTGAACCTGGTTTTGCAAAAAAAACTCTTCATTCTTTATCATTAAGGGATAGTAAGATAGTATATATGTTTATTGCTTCAGCTTTGTATGTAGAATCTCTAATAGCTACAGTGGACTCTTATTACTTTGGAATGGCACAAGTGTTCAACACAGATCTCAGAATTAGGATTTTATATAACATGAGTAAAAAATTCTTAATTGGCTTTTTCCATGGACTTTTATTAAAGAGATATCATATTCATTCTAAAATCTTCATCACTTCCACGTGCTTGTCATCTCCAGGCTGCATTCCTGTATGCCATTATATCTCTGGCAGGGAGTGGGGCACAGCACCAGCTGGATGGCATGGGACAGCTAGCTCCTCAGTTAGGCAAGTTTTCCTTGTAGATCTAATTCATCCACCGGCTTCTAATCATTTCCCATTCCCTGTTCAAGAAGTTGCATTGGTCAGCTTGCTAACAAATTCAAGGATGTGTCAACACTTTGGCAGCAGATTTGCCAGATTTGCTGCACATTTCAGGATTTCAGAATAGAATAAGACCAACTGCTTTGGTTTCTCTTTATTTTTTTGGGGGGCGGGGGAGTCTGTGTTGAGGAAAGGGGATTTTATAGTGAATAGAAGAGGAATTTCCTCCCTCTCCATCTAATAAGCAATAGTTTTACAATCATCGTGCTTGGTTAGCCTATGGGGGCCAGGGCTTATAATTCTCTTTTTGATGATTCTGGTCATAAATTTAGTTCCCCCATTTCTCAGGCTGCGTACATAATTCGGTTGAGAGGGATACTCATCATAGGCTCCTGAGGTATAAGGAAGACGACCTCATGTCTTGGTTTGAAATCATTAAACCAAAACTTAAACTTAGGACTCCTGTAAATGTCTTTACTACAAGGTGATGACCTTTAGGTTATGAGTATTTAATCATTTTTTCTAATTTGGGTCTAGACAGGACCTAGGTACATCAATGTCTCTGATCAAGGCAAGAAGGAAGTAGAGTTAACTACAGTAAACACAAAATACTCGTAACTTTGACAAATTCTTCTTCTATAACTGTTCCTGAGATGTGAAATTTCCAAAGCACAATCCAATAACAAAATGCCTTAATAAGTCTTTTCTACTATGGTTTTGTACTGAGCTTGAAAGGGTTCTACCTTAAAATGCTAACTGCTTATTCCAGATTTTTTGCAGTCTTGTGGAGCCAAAATCAAGGTTCCTTGAGGAAGTCCAGCTCCTAATATTTGCTGTGCTAGTTGGATTTATCTATGACTACTGACACACCATAATGACAGGATCTACAGAAAACCTTACAAGGAAAAGAAATGTAAGTTCCCTAAGCACAAATCCTAGAGATTTGATTCTGTGAAGGACATTCAGCAGTGTCAAAGGATAAATCTCAGCTCCTATAGTATTTCTAACCTTTCACCATACATTTTGCTCTGAATTTTACTGCTCATTTCCCCACAACTGATATTAGCAATATAAGTAAAATGACGTAGAACAAGAAGTGAATATCCTAGTGAAAAGCATACAATTTAGAACCTGCTATCTCACCTGGAGACTAATTCATTCCTTTAATTGGATTATAAAAGTTGCATTCCAGGGGCTTTGGAAAATATTAAACTCACTTCCTTATCAGCAGAGTATATTGATAAGGAAATGCAAAAATTTGTAAAAAATAAAACATGAAAGAAAAAAAAATTTAACTGGATGTCCGATAATGCAAAGTTCATTGTGGGTGGTTAATTATGGACAGTGGAATCACTTTCTACATTTTTTTCTTTTTTATTGGAAGCTTGCTGTGTGAATTGTAAATATAATAGAGAGAAAGGGCTTTCATGTGCCCCAGCATGCAGCAGTAATGATTAAAAAGACGAAAATTTAAACCACAGATTTTCTGTGTTTTGGAGACAGTAATTATTTTAATAGGCAATTTTTGTTTGTTTGTTTTCCAGATCTGGGGTTATGGCTTAATTCAGAGACTATGCAACTATTAAACATTTTCCCATATTTATCTTGAAGTGAAAGAACGAAAAGTCCTCTTTCTACATTTCTTCCACTGGATAAATATACATGTTCTGTGAAGTTCAACTAGAGAAAGAATAGATGAGACATGTTTTTAAAATGTGTGAAATGAGATGACAGTAACATTCCAGTGAGGATAATGAGTCCTCTAGTTTTCCTGCCTTGGGCATATCCATTCTCACCTGTAGCCATGTACAGACTCAATTCCGTACTGACATTTCAATGCAGGCATTTTGAAGAGAGGCATTAATAATCTAGAGTACAAGGGACTATTTTGTGATGATTACTAGATGTGATAAATAGTTATGAGTGGCTCAGCTGATTTGATAAGCACCTTTCTTGAAAAGCAGGATTTCACATTCCGAAAATGCTCACATTTTTCTTGACATCAGAGTGGGACTTATATTCACTATTTACCCTCCCAAACAGTTTAAATACTTCTGGCTCTTGTCACGTTCTGCAGGTTTCCAGCATTCTGGAATCTACAAGTCCAGTTAACAGCAGCCCCTACCAGCCCCAGTCTGGGGTGGACCCAGAGCTTTTTGCCCAGGGAAGGAGAGCCAGATCTCCTAGAAGTGCCATACCAGAAATCATCTGCTGGCAACTCTGAGTAGCACTGGATTTGCTGGAAGTTGGTGAGTGTGAAGATATTTTGCATAAAATATGTCAAATTATCTGGTATTAATGAAGGAAACATGAATTTTTAGAAAACTTTTAACCATCTCAAACAGTAAAAATATGCTGATATACCTAGTTGCTGGTTTTTGCTTACATACTTATGCCTTTGTGTGGAAAGTAAGGATATAAATCTGAAAAACAGATTCTTTCCAGTGATACTCACTGTAATTTTCATAGTAGTGACAGAAGTTCATTTTAGAACCGGGTCTTGTATATCTGCCAATGCACAGCATGCTTGACCTGCAATGCCCTTGCTATTCCAGTCCTAAGCCTCTCCTGAGCAAACTCTGACAGTCATGCAAACTATGGCAATGTAGATCTGTAGCCAGTTAACAGGAAAGTTACATCAAGAAATTAATTTCCAACTGTGACCTCAAACAATTTGCCAGATAAGACAGCTTAGAGATGTCACCCAGTGTTCCCCAACCTTTAACAGCAGTACCTAATAACTGGTGTTCAGCTGGCTGTAATTTTTAAGTCAATTCTTCAAAAATATAATTTGCTGATAAAACCAAATCTAAGATACCTTCACAGCATGAAATAGAGTCAAAGTAGAACAATACATTTTTATTAGCTAGTCGCCCCTTCCTCCTATCAGAAAAAGTCAGGCATGTGCTTTGATGTAGTTGCTACACATCTATTGCAGTAACAAAGAAGATATAATTTTATTACTGACTGGCACTAGCAAAGTTCTTGGAAGATCATGTGATCTTAACACCAGCTTAAGCAATTCAAGGAGAGGCCATCTAAAACTATGGTGTCAGAACTCACCATGTGATGTAGAGGGACCAGCTCTCACCCTGCTGCACCGTTGCCCATAGCAACAGGGAGGCATGTGATGGCTCTGGTGTGTTACAGCCACCCAGCCACAGCCAGGGCTCAGATTTAAATGAGAGAGATGGAAATATTGATTTGGACAGCTGGAGTTCCTGGTGCATTACAGTAATAACATGGATTGATAATTCTGGTGGAAAAGGGAACAGGTATTAAGAAAAAAAAAGCCCTGTGAATAGAATTACCAATTAATTTTCTAAGACATATTTCCAAGAACTATTTATCCCTCAAAAAATGAAGCAGGTGAACTTACCATTAAAAACACCAGTTTGGGGATTTTTTTTTCATCTATGCCTACATAAGAAAAAACAATGGCCAAGACATTAATGGAGGAACTATCGTATATTGAGTGATGAAAATAAAGAATGAAGTAGAATGTATAAACCTTTAAGAGGAAAAGGTAAGATTCACTCATTTTTCTGAGTCCTTTTATCCCCAGGAATTGAAATAATGATAAAACAAAGAATAAAGCTGAGAAATAGTGCTTTAATATTCAAGTCATGATATCTAGATATTAAATTTGCACTAGCCCACTATGTAAATTATATACTTCTGCAGCTTGAAAGAACGGCAACCTCCTGGCATATCCTACAACTCAAAACCATTATTTTCATTTTCCATTCATCTTAATTCCAGTAGATATATTGAAGCATTTACGTGTACAGCAAGTTAAAAGTCTCCAAGTGGAATATTGCTATATCAGAAAATGCTACACAATATATTTTGATTAGACATCACTTGGAATGTAAGAAATCAGAGTAGTCCCACAAGATAGGAATTTTTCTGTGTTGCATACTTCAGTGTTTCAACTTCTTTCCTCATATCTGCAATTTTTTTAAGGTTATACTTTTGGATACTACATTGCCTTCAGAGCTGGTTCAAATCACTTTTTAAATGTTTGAGTAACCAAAAAGACATTTTTGAAACTTCATTTATTATAAATTAATTTTTTTTATTTTTCTAAACATAAAAAAATTAAAATTTTCAAAAGTCTGCAGAAGTTCAAATCCTTTTCTGTTCATGACCTCATATTTGCAGCAAAAATTTGCTCATTAAATCATAAAAAAATATATATATTGTGGTTTTGCCTTATTCTTTCTAAAATTTTGTATATTTGATAAAGATACCTAAACCCTACACCTCTGCAGTTTTTATGAGTATATGCTAGGGAGTATGTATTGTAATAATTAATAATAGGCTTTGTTCAAACAGCAACAGCAGTAAAAATCACTCAGATGTCTGAAGGATAAATCTCTTTCAGTAAAATTTTCTAAAGTGTTGAGTTGAAGCAATAGAGAAAATAGAAATATTTTCTCAGGAAATACTTTTTTTCAGAAATTTCTTTTTGTAAGAACAGAATTACATGCAATTCATAGAATTCTATGCCATTTAGCCATCATAATGTGCAACTGCTCAAGTGCCTAATTCAGTCTGCAACAGGACCTTTCCATTAGATGCAGTAGAGGACCTAAGCTAGATTTAGGCAGATTCAGCATGACTAAAACAGAAAAATCCCCTTATACTCTCTACCTCATTGGTGTCTAAACATGAAGGCTGTTAAGCTCAGCTGGTTCCTCTCTGTTTGATTTTCAGGTTCTCTTAAAATCTTGTTTCTACCCCAGCCCCAGAAGATGCTTATCTCCTGTCTAAGCCTGAAGAAGATCCAGAAATAAGGTCTTTCTCTGCCAGGCTCCTTCAGGGTCTGACACAGGCTGACAGGACCTCACAATAGTGTTTTGGCTGCTTTCTTTCTAATTGCAGCTGGCAGGGGTTGGTAGTAGCCACAGAGATTCATCAAAGAAACAGGTGATCTAGACTGAGTTCTCTTCTTCGCCTGAGGGATTCAAACCCACATCACCTACCTCCCAGGAGAGTCATGTACGAACAAAGCTGTAGGTTATTCAAGGGAACAGGAGCAAAGCAAGTATGTGAAGGGGTGCTCTTTGCTTATTCCTCCTGCATTTTACCTCTGTGGGTTCAAAACAGAAGTCAAATGGGTTTACGGGTTTTAGTTGGGCATCCATCTGAATACAGAGAGCCAGAGCCATGTTTTATTTGAAATACAGAAGCAGTCTGGAGAAGGGACTCAGGAAACCCTACAGCACTGTTCAGGTCTTGGCCATCAGTTTAGGACACGAAGCTCCTCTTTTACTTGCCTCATGTGCTAACACAAGAGAGTGAAATGGGATCTGACCATGTGTAATAATTGTTGTTCAGGGACTGTGTGGCCTTGCTGCCATATAATGAAGCTTTATGACTCTAAACCAATCTTACTAAGGAGAATTTTGAACCCAAGCAGCGTCCACTTTATAACAGAGGCATAAAAGATAAACTACTTCCATCTCTCTTTTTGCTCTTTCTCTCCCTACTGACGCCCTCTTTTTTTTTTTTTTTTAATAAGAAGAGTAAGCGCTACAGCCATTTAAAAGACTGGATAGCCATGTCTTCCTGTCTTCCATAGTTTGCATCTACCTACCCGAGCCTTTTGAAAACAGTGTCCTACAGCCCTTGTTCTTCACTTACAAACTACTTTTTCAAATGCACTGTTATTCAGTGTGCTGTGCAGACTGGTCATTTCCAAGTGTCTTATCCTTCCTGGATCCCATTCTGAATCAATTTTCCTTTTCCTCTTTGTTGGAAGCCTAAGTGCCTCACTCAAAACTTAGTTTCCACTAAGAAGAAATGCCTAAACCATAACGAAGTATACATATATCTATGTATTAAACATAGTTCTTCATTAATTGCAGAGATTCAAGAAATGGAAAGAACCTGGCTTAATGCTCAAAGTGTGTAAAATAAGTACTTATAAAAAATCTAAAATATTATTATGCATCTAGGCTTAATATTTGTGATGTGAAAAGCCTTGCAGTACTCTCTGAATTAGATAATTTCCTCATTAGGTTTGCTTTCTTAGTGCCATCTTTACTGGAAATCACTTGTAAGACATATTTGGATGCTGTACATCCAGCCAGTTAGAGTGAAAGCGAAATGCCGGTTTGATATTGAATGATTATAGTTTTTTTCCTGCATAGACACTCAATCACAGTAATATTAAGTAGTTTAATTCTGTGAACCTTTGTATATCTCCTATTAAGATTAATCTCTTGATTGCTTGCAGATCAGAGATTTCAGAGCAGCAAAGAGAGGGTATCTTAAGGAGTGCTTTAAGTATCTCACAATTGGGAAGGCCATCAAAGGAAGAAAAAAAGCATATGATTGTAATAAGTCCAATAGTCATAAAAGTTCTATATCGTTTAGCGCCAGGAGGCTGAATTCATTTCAGTGGTAAAAATATTACAATGGACAACAACATGTCCATGCGTGTATGTAGGTGTATGAATGAACACACAAGCATATGAACATACAGAGGAATATAGCTAAAAGACAGTGACAAATATACTTGTATGTACATAACAGACAGTTTCCTTTTCCCTTCATGCACTTCTTGTTTCTGTATCTTCATATTCTTAAATAAAGTCTGAATGGTTATAGATAGACAACATTTTTGTCAACCCTCAAGTTTACACTGGATCTTGACTTTTGGCTTGCCTTGTCTAAGTGCCATTGTGTAACCTTGTATAGTTGTTTCACTGAAAAACAACATTTAAAATAAAGGAACAATAACCAAATGTATTTGAAGAGTCTAATGCTAGGCAGAGTGATATTGTTAAATCATCTATTGTTTAGCCTATTTTATTGGAAAACCTACAGATGAAATAATTTACAAGGAAAGAACCTGAACATTCCCTGACATGATCCTGAATTTATTTCTCATAGCTTAGGAATTTTAAACTGTAGGGGATCCTGGCCAAACAATATAACACAACTGTGATTTGTATTGCTATAGACATAGTGCAAGCTAGTAGATTTGAAGACTATAATCATAATACTTGCTACTTAGAAGCAACCCATGCCAAATGTTTGGAAGGATTTAAGGACTAGTTTTACAGTAAAGTGTGGATTAATAAAGAAATAAAAAAAAAAATGAGTAAAGAACTTGACACTCAGAATCCTGATTTCAGTTCAGTGTTTCCATGTCTTCTCTAGTCACATATCAGGTGTCAAAAACTCTTGATTTTGTTCCCAGTTCTGCAAATTATTGCTAAATGGGGGTAATGTTAGAAAGTGCCAAAACGGAAAGAAAACATTATTTTCCTTATCTTGTTCTGTTAAAAATTGCAGTGATGCCTAAAATACGGTATGGTTTCCTTGAAGATTTCACAGGCTGAGAAGAGCAGATTTCACAGGCTGAGAAGAGATAGTTAAAGTAGTTTCAAACCCTTGGACTTCCGCAAAGCATTTGACAGTGTTTCCCACAGAACGGTTGGACTCGATGATCCGGTGGGTCTCTTCCAACCTGGTTATTCTGTGATTCTGTGATTCTGTGATTCTTCTAGACAAACTGGCAAGATACAGACAGGATAGGTGGTTGGAGAGATGGCTAGGAAACTGGCTTGCAGGCTGCATGCAGAGGGTGGCAATCAATGTTTTTTACCCAGACTGGCAGCCTCTCACATGTGGGTTCCCCCAGGGATCAATACTGGCCCAACATCAACATCTGATGGATCTGATGGATCAACATCTTCATAAATGATCTGGACAATGGGATTGAAAGCACCCTCACCGAGTTTGCTGATGACACTAACATGGGTTGTGTCTTCTTTGCTCAAGGAGGTTCAATTTCTTATTATATATGTTCTTCAGAGTACTTTTTAATGCTGTCTTTATGTCCAGCATCTTCTTTTGATATCACTAGTCCATCACTCCTAAGAAAAGATGCTACCAACATTTAGTCTGCATTAACTTTCTGATTTTGATATTGTATGCACTCTGCTCAGCAGTGGTAGAGAAAGAGAATAACAGAGAGCAGTCCTGTTGGACTTGTACTAAGGCTTAATATTTTATCTGAATTAGAAATTATGGAGCCAGTTTCCTTATATATTTCTATATGAGGAATGGATTCTTTGGTGTCTACTTAGGAGAAAGAGCAGTTTGAGGGAACTTTCCTCTGTGCAAGTTATTTTTTTCCAGAAATGGTGGATTTCTATGAAAGTAACTATTTTGACATTTGTGTTTCTTTTACATACTTGGTGTCTGCAAGGAGATCCAAAAGAAGGGAATGTGCCTCCAAAAGCACTCAGACATTAAGTATGATGGTATAGAACTTTTTATCTTGAGGAAGTTGAAATCCCATTCTCTCATTGTTTTGAATCACAACAGGAGAAAAAAAATTAAAAACCATTTTCATTGTTAAATATGTATTCTATTATAAATCAGATAATTTAAAAAATGTAGCTTATCCCTAAATGTTACCGGAAATCAAACTTAAGTCTTCAGAAAGGTGTTATGTCTGGTTAGAAATATGTACTACATAAGAAGCTGATTTATTTAATTTTATGGACAATCTGAAGGGTTCATCTAGTGAGAATCACTTCTCACCATGCAAGAGCTGCAAATTGTATTTGAAACTAATATTTCTGATTAAACATGGCACTTCTGAGCCTCCTGTTGACTAACCCCAGTTTACTTAAGCAGTAAACTCATTTCAGCTGAGAAAGCACACGCACTTCCAGTTCTGTACTTCACTCCAATCTATTTTTGCAGGACATATTTCAAACACTTATCCCAGACATAGCCACCAGGCTATGGACGTGCCTTGAATGTTTTCCCTGCAGTTTTTGCAACTGCTGTGATGAAATAGTAGGCAGTGTAGTAGCTGAAAATTTCTGCTTTCCTCTCAGTTGGTGTCTCTTACAATTCTTCTCATCACCTGCTGTTCTACTACTGCCTTGTGATCACTGGCCATCTGGACCTCCTGGTGCCAGCCCTACTATTTTATCTTCTGACATCATTCTGATACATTTCTACATTTTCCTAGATGTGTTTTAAGATACAGCAGCAGCCAAGCAAAGAGTTCACTGCTATACTTCTCATTCTGTGAATATAAACACTTTTCTACCCCAAACCCAGATAATTATTCAAAAATAAAAAAATTGTGCTATATCTGCCTTCATCTTCTAAATTCCGATCTTTTTGACTGCAAAAATCCACATTTTTACTTTTGAAAATGTTGAAATATTCCTCTGCGAACTGCTTTGTATACCTCCAGAAGATAAAGCAAGTCAACATTTCTTTCTTTTCTGGACAGAAATTATCACTCCTCCAAAGTGAAGAATGTAAAAGAAATATAGCAAAGGATATGTTTCCAAAGATTTTCTTCTCAGATTTTTATTTTTTTAAGTACATTCTGTCTCACCTTAAAAACTGTAGCTGACCTTATGCAATTTCATCTTCATAATATCCTTTCAGAAACACTTCTAGCATTATCGTCTTCTGACCTGACATGGTGACAGAATTTTTATTGTGATTCTAAAGCAACACGGTCCTTCAGTCAATATACTTGGCATCTTCTGGTAATTGCTATTCAGAGGGATCTTGACAGGCTTGAGAGCTGGACCTGTGTGAACCTCGTGAAATTCAACAAGGCCAAGTGCAAAGACCTGCACCTGGGTCAGGGCAATCCCAAGCGCAAATACAGGGTGGGTGGAGAATGCATTGACAGTGGCACTAAAGAGAAGGTCTTGGAGGTGCTGATGGATGAGAATCATATAATCATAGAATAACCAGGTTGGAAGAGACCCACCAGATCACCGAGTCCAACGATTCCTATCAAACACTAAACCATGCCCCTTAGCACCTCGTCCACCCGTGCCTTAAACACCTCCAGGGAAGGTGACTCAACCACCTCCCTGGGCAGCCTGTTCCAGTGCCCAATGACCCTTTCTGTGAAATTTTTTTTCCTAACGTCCTGCCTAAATCTCCCCTGGCGGAGCTTGAGGCCATTCCCTGTTGTCCTGTCCCCCGTCACTTGGGAGAAGAGGCCAGCACCCTCCTCTCTACAACCTCCTTTCAGGTAGTTGTAGAGAGCAATGAGGTCTCCCCTCAGCCTCTGCTTCTCCGGGCTAAACAACCCCAGCTCTCTCAGCCATTCCTCATAAGGCCTGTTCTCCAGACCCTTCACCAGCTTTGTTGCTCTTCTCTGGACTCGCTCCAGAGCCTCAACATCCTTCTTGTGGTGAGGGGCCCAGAACAGAACACAGGATTCGAGGAGTGGTCTCACCAGTGCCGAGTACAGAGGGAGAATAACCTCCCTCGACCTGCTGATCATGCCGTTTCTGATACAAGCCAAGATGCCATTGGCCTTCTTGGCCACCTGGGCACACTGCTGGCTCATGTTCAGTCGGCTGTCAACCAACACCCCCAGGTCCCTCTCCTCCAGGCAGCTTTCTAGACAGACTTCTCCTAGTCTTTAGCACTGCATAGGGTTGTTGTGCCCCAAGTGCAGGACCCGGCACTTGGCCTTGTTAAACCTCATGCCATTGGACTCTGCCCATCAGTCCAGCCTGTCCAGATCCCTTTGCAGAGCCTCCCTACCCTCCAGCAGATCAACACTTCCACCCAGCTTAGTGTCGTCTGCAAACTTGCTAAGGGTGAACTCAATGCCTTCATCCAGGTCATTGACAAAGACATTGAACAGGGCTGGATCCAGCACTGAGCCCTGGGGAACCCCACTTGTCACTGGCCTCCAGCTGGATTTCACACCATTTACCACCACTCTCTGGGCCCGGCCATCCAACCAGTTTTCCACCCAGGAGAGTGTGCGCCTCTCCAGGCCAGAGGCTGACAGTTTCCGAAGCAGAATGCTGTGAGAAACTGTGTCAAAGGCTTTACTGAAGTCCAGGAAGACCACATCCACAGCCTTTCCCTCATCCCGCAGCCGAGTCACTTTGCCATAGAAGGTGATCAGGTTACTTTGGCAAGACCTGCCTTTTGTGAACCCATGTTGACTGGGCCTGATCACCCGGTTCTCTTGCATGTGCTTCATGATAGCACTCAAGATCACCTGTTCCATGACTTTCCATGGCACTGAGGTCAGACTGACAGGCCTGTAGTTTCCTGGGTCCTCCCTGCGACCCTTCTTGTAGATGGGCACGACATCAGCCAGCCTCCAGTCCAGTGGGACTTCCCCAGTCTTCCAGGACTGTTGGAAGATGATGGAAAGGGGTTTGGCCAGCACATCTGCCAGCTTCTTCAATACCCTTGGATGAATCCCATCCGGCCCCATAGGCTTGTGGGTGTCTAGTTGGGCTAGCAAGGTTCTGACCACTTCCTCTTGGATCATGGGAGCCTCATTTTGCTCCTCTAGCTCCTGGGTTTGTACAGAGACGCAACAATTTTCTTTACAATTAAAGACTGAGGCAAAGAAGGCATTAAGTACCTCAGCCTTTTCCTCATCCCCTGTCACTGTTGTTCCTTCTGCATCCATTAGGGACTGTATGGTCTCCCTAGTCCTCCTTTTATTATTTATATATTTATAGAAAGAGTTTTTGTTATCTTTCACAGACTTTGACAATCTGATTTCTAGCTGAGCCTTAGCCCTTCTGATTTTTTCTCTACACAATCTCACTTTCCTCCTGTAGTCCACCCAAGAGGCCTGTCCCCTCTTTTGTTTATCAAGGAATATAGTGATAAGGTGAGAAGTAATGATTTTAAGTGGTAAAAGGGGAGATTTAGCTTAGATATTAGAATTGTAGAAACATAGAATCCTAGAATGGTTGGGGTTGGAAGGGACCTTAAAGATCGTCTAGTTCCAACTCCCCTGCTATGGGCAGGGACATGTTCCACTAAATCAGACTGCCCAAGGCCCTATCTAACTTGGCCTTGAACATCTCCAGGGGTGGGGCATCCACAACTTCCCTGGGCAACCTGTTACCGTGCCTCACCACCCTCATTGTGAAGAATTTATTCCTAATGTCTAGTCTAAATCTTCCCCCTTCCAATTTAAAGCAGTTCCCCCTCGTCCTATCACTACATGCCCTTATAAAAAGTTCTTCCACAGCTTTCTTGTAGGCCCCCTTCAGCTACTGAAAGGCTGCTATGAGGTCTCCCCAGAGCCTTCTCTTCTCCAGGTTGAACAGCACCAACACTCTCAGCCTGTCCTCATATGGGAGGTGCTCCAGCCCTCAGATCATCCTTGTATCTCTCCTCTGGACCCATTCCAACAGCTCCATATCCTTCTTATGTCGAGGGCACAATACTCCAGATGAGGTCTCACAAGAGAGGAATAGAGGGACAGAATCACTTCCCTCGACCTGCTGGCCACACTTCTTTTGATGCTGCCCAGGATGCGGTTGGCCTTCTGGGCTGTGAGCATATCTTACCGGCTCATATCGAGCTTCTCATCAACCCACACCCCTAAGTCCTTCTCTGCAGGACAGCTCTCAGCCACATCATCCCCTATCCTGTACTGAAACTGCGGATTGCCCTGACCCAGGTGTAGGACTTTGCAATTGGCTTTGTTGAACGTCTTGAGGTTCACATGTATTATCAGTGATTGTTTGCTCTTAGAAATATGCTATAGCTGATTAATGAATTAGAGAGCAGATGTAAAATGGCTAGTCCAGGAAATAAAAGGTGTTCATGGGAACATGTGTAATTACCTTCTCAGTGTAAGTATTAAGAGCTTAAGTCCTCACACAATGCACAGGATTAACAAAAGTATTATTCTCTACTGAGGGCCAATACCTAAAGTTGACTAAAACTCCATGAATCACACTGAAAATTAAATAGTTCTGTAGAAAAAAACCTGCAGAAACACAGAACACAAAGTGCTCGCAGGGTATTGATGCAATCATGGAGACACCCTGCTCAGTCCATTTAGTGATTTGTGTATTTGATGATGACAACTAGTCAACAGTATCTGCGAAACTACTGTTTTCTTTCCCTGCCCCACTGCTTCACTCCATTACTCTAGTTCTCCAGAGGCGCTTCTTGTCTTAGTAATGCTGAGCTAAGAGATTTCAATGGAAGAGCATATGATAGGACAGAAAATGACAGCACATGAAGTGCTTTAAAGAAAACACATGAAGAGAGAAGTTTGTGATCTATATTGGGAATATTCTTGGGACAGCATGACAAACACTCAGGCTTGAGGAGGTTTTCATCCACAACGTTAGCACAACTAGTAGTGGTTTGGAAGGGGCTAAAATAACAAAAGCTCTTTGGAGCTGTGGGAAAGATGAAGTCTGGGAAACAGTACAAGAAAGCACCCACCAAGTGCAAAGCAGTACCTAACTCATCTGCCTGCATTACAGATGCAATAAAAAGGTCATGGCCCCCTTCCTGTTTGTCTATTAGGAAGCTTATGTTTGCTGAGTCTTTAAGAAGCTACAGGTTTAAGGTTGTATTCATTCTTCCTCAGTGAGATAGTGTGCTTTTGTAACACAATTTTTTTTGCAATTCATGTTATTATGACAAAAAGTTGAGACGTTCATTGAGTCTTATCCTTCTTCTTTTAATTTTAAGCTTCTCTGTAGGACAATAGGCTGTATTTTCCTGTCATTATTACAGCCATTATTACATGAAAATAAAGAAGATTATTGTAATGCAGGTGTACTATTGTTTTGGAACAGTCTACTGGGCTTTTCCAACACTTAAAAGTGCTTTCAGAGTCATGGCTTTTCATTCATAACACAGATTCAATCAATCTCTAATTCAGGTGCAAACTGCAAGTCTAAACCTCTCCTAAATGAGAGTTTATTTCAAGTCAAGCACTAATTCAAGATAACCTTCATTTTGATGTAAATATTTCCTATATTCTTTTAACAGATGTGTTTCAGAAATGCCTCAGGCAAAGTTACTTATAAGATATTAGCATCTTATTGCAGAAACCTAGGCTTTCCTGAGAACAGTACTTCTAAGTTTGAATATCGTTGCTTTTCCACAATTCTTTTTATTTCTCATATATGCTGTGCTTTCTGTCTGTACTAATCACTCACAAATAGATTGGATATAGTCCTGAAATCAAATTTTTTGGCCATTTTTGTTGGCCCCTGGGTATAACTACCATTTCTATTTATTTTTTCATGGATTGAAATCCCTAATTTTATTTTTCAGCCCTAGCAACTCTTTCCTCTGTTATAACCACATGAAGATTACCCACTGTCTCACACAGAAAATACATCAACTTCTATTTGCAAGTAAAGGCAGGATGTAAGAGAAATTTGATTCTTCTTCAATGTAATGCACCAGCCACTACAGCTCGGTCAAGAACTAGAAGGCATAAATAACCATCACCAGACACAAACACTTATGCAATATACTTCCTCCTGAAGGAAAGAGAGACAAGAATATGAATTACAATTTAATGCAAACATTAATGGTTCAGAGCAAATAATTAGATGTTCTCTCTCATTAAGGGCTGGAGATAAAAATTGAACCTACAATCACATTATGCAACCTTTGGACTCAGGACCATTTCTTCCTGTGTTTTCATAACAGAAATTCACAGCACAGTCAGATTCAGAATTCTGCTACAGATGGCAAGACACTTGAAAATATATGTTTGTTGGACTTATTTCCAGTCCTTGCAGGAGAATAGCTGCATTTATGTAATATTTTTCTGCCTATGTGTATGCAAAGAGTAATTTTGTAAACATCACTTTTATTTTATTTTGAATGTGCTCAGAGAGATCTTTGGCTCATAGATTAAAAAGTTTTTATGAGAAAAATGAAGATATAATCGGTTTATTTAAAATAATAAACCCCAGCCATTTTGATAGTGCTGGTTTAAGAAAGCTTTTATTAGAAAAGGTAATTTTACCACTATAATTCTTCTAATCTATTTAAAAAGAGTTTTAAAATCAGGATAACAAACAAAGTTTTCTGATATATTTTTCCCAGAAATTTGGGGAAGAATATATCACTAAAAAAACATACAAATTTTACCCCAAATTGAATTCTCTGATTTAAAATGTAATCTGTTCAATTGTGCTGCTGAAAGTAATTACTCCAGTAATGAGGGTAGTAGAGAATAAGGTATATATCACTATCTTTTATGCTGTGTTAGGGGTGCAGCTGTGATTCTCTGCTCCAGCTGTAGTGGGTGAGACAGTCTGAAGGGGAGCAGGAAGCGTGCTAGTACCAGATTCTACATCCCATTCTCTGCTGTGTCTGCTATGAGGACAGACAGGTGCAGCAGACCATGGGACAGCTGCCTATGCTTCAGTAGCTCCAGCATGGGGGTGCTGATGTTTGACCTGTTTGCGGCTGCTGCAGCCATGGGGGAAAGAGTTCATGGCAGACGACAGGGCTGAGCCCTTGAAGCTAGCTTGTAAGAGCAAATTGTTATGAAAGCAGAGA
The DNA here is from genome assembly GCF_032191515.1 of Phaenicophaeus curvirostris. Lineage (NCBI taxonomy): Eukaryota > Metazoa > Chordata > Aves > Cuculiformes > Cuculidae > Phaenicophaeus > Phaenicophaeus curvirostris. The sequence continues at coordinate 54,031,278 of NC_091392.1, forward strand.
TTTTTTCTTCTGATCTTGTAGAATTTCCTCTGAGAGTGACAAGCATAGCTTCTCACTTTGCTCTTCTTCTGAGAGATACTGTAGCAGTGGCAAATTGTTCCCTTCCCTTGATATTTTAGCTTGGCTAGCAGCCTGTTGCTCCCTCCTCTCTAATTTGTCAGTTCCCATTGCCTTTATGGTATTTTCTACTTTTTAAGTTCTTGCTCCAAAATGGTATGGTTACCTGCTGATTTAAGCATTGCTTTATCACCGTATACTGCTCTAATTTTAGTATACATGAAAAAAAGCTTGAATATGTAATCTGTGTGTAGTCTGGAGACTCAGAAATTATACATCAAACAGAAATTAAAACTGTTTATTTCTTTTTCCATTTTTTTAATCCTGTGTCAAGTCAGACAAATGTTATTTTCAGACTTGACTCATTATTCTCACACGCTTAAGACAGCAAAATTAACCTCCTTTGCCACAACTAAATCAGCAGAACAAGAGAGAAGCAAGTATACTGATATCATTACCTCCAGGATCCTGCATTATACATGTTGTCTTACAGGACAAATGTGGTTGAACTTCTTTTCCTGATCCCAAGTCAGTACAGATTTCCTAAAACAGAAACTACCTTTAAAACCTGAACAGAGACAGGGATATCAGTTCAGTAGGACATTGTACTTCTAACTATTGAACATTACTGCCTTCTTACCTTTACAGAAACAGCTCCTGCTTCAGAAACTATACAAGTCTGTAGTACGCTATTAGAGAATAATGGATCTTTCTCAGACAAATTCTACTGATAGAAGTCTTGGACAAAAAAAAAAATTGTTCCTGTAACTCGAAAGTGATACAAGAGGCTGAAATACAGAAATACAGCTAGCATCAGGAGGGGCTGAATGGTTAAATCATCACATTTATTTCTGAAAAAGAGAGCCCCTTGAAAAACACTGCATGAGGAGATCTGAATAGTTCTGGTTTAGGGTTATTTGTCAAAATAAAATGCATGCATACATAAGATTGCTGACCAACAAGGTCAGGTTCTTTTATTGCTTACTAATTTGTTAGGCTCTGCAGGCCAGGACAAATAACTTCCTCACTAATTATGCTGTAAGATTTTCCTTGGTAGTGGAAATCATTATAAGCTTTAGAACATCCTCACGGGAAATGTATATCATGGCAACAGCATCACTTCTGTAAAGAGAACCATCATCTCATGAACATTTACTGGCTAGAGAGGAAAGAAACCCAAGAGATTACCCTTAATGGAGTGAATTAATATGACACATTTGTGATACAGAAAAAAGAAAAATACATAAGAGTAAGGCAAAGTACCAGACATTAAAAGATGTGCGGTGAAAGCTGAAGTATGTGGAAGTCAAAGAAAATGTTATTACTGGTTTCCAGGGCTGAAGTTTCCACTCCAGAATGTATGTGCACTGCCAGAACCTCCTGTTATCATCACGCATATTTTCTTACTCAGAAAACATTTACCTATTTGCTTAACTTTAAATGTATGAGAACTCTACTTGGGCTTTCTGAATTTTTCTTTATCTCTGTGATTAGTGTGAAAAAGACTTTGTTGCCAAGCACATGAAGATGACTTGAAGCAAAATTAAAACTGTTGTCTGTATATAAGAAGCAGTCCGGAACATTAATTATCTTTGTAGTGTATATGCAGAATCTGTTCTGGTGACTTACAATACTCATCCTTCCATGATAGAGACACCATGTCTGAGGCTCACTTTTATAATGTGTGCTATTATCAAGCTTGTCAGACATCAGTTAAGAATGAGTCAGCCCAGATACAGATATGGGTACAGGCTCTTGGCACAGCAGCAGGAAACATTTCTGAGCCCCTCACAGTTAACCCTCAAAAACACCATGCAGGAGAGTGAATGGCCAAACTCATGAGGCTAAGCGTCTTCATTTTCACCTTATTTAATACTACCTGAATGCATTTTGTTCCTCCCAGGAGACATAGCTCTTGAATACTCTCCTAAAGGTAGTTACCGATGTCTTTCTTTCAAAGATGGAACAGAGATTGTTTTTTCCTCCTAAAACCCAGCTGCAGATGGTAATAACTCAGTGGTTAAAGCACTCACATTCACTTGCCTGAGGGCTATTTTATAACCTATCAATCCTCCAGCTGCATCTGTAGCTCTGCTCATCACTTAATAAGTCTTCCAAGAGAATGTGCAAGAGGGGAAACCTCAGCTCTGCCTTTGAAACAGCAATGGTCTGAAAGAAAATAATGCCAGTTTTGGAGCACAAATAGGTGACAAGTGAAGGCCAGTAACTGGGACAATCTGCCAGGAGTGAGCTAGTCTTTCAATGGGCTGTTAAACCCTCTTATTTACTTCTATGTATGACTGTGTCTTATTCCAGAAGTGCTCACCACCTCTGTGTACTCAGTCACATAGAAAATTTCTGCTGTTCCTCTCTCTTTCATAGTGAGGAAATAAAATACTAGTCATTGAAGGTGCTCAAAGTTCTTCAGCTGAAAATTAGATTATCCTTTATACCTTTCCCCTATTTGAACTTTGTTGCTCTTGGCCTGCATGTCCCTACCTCTGAGTTTAGTCTCAGATTGTTCCTTCCCTTCCCTTTTCAAATGTCAATGTGTCATGGTAAGAGCAGAGGTAAAGTGGAGAAAGGAAAAGGTTGTTTATTTGGCACAAACCAAACCTTTGACACCACTACTTTTCTCTCTCCCATGCTGCAAAACACCTCTCCCTGGTCCTGTCATCACAGCATGCAGTTTGCAAGCACCCAATGAATCTTCCATGTGCTGGATGAATGTGCAGTTGCACCCACAAATTTGCTTGGCTGGAGTCCCACATGATCAGTGAGCTCTGAAAACACCATCAGGGTAAAGCTCCTTGGTGGACAAGACCTAGCTGGTGAATTCTGATCAGGCTTAGAGACAAACAACCACCTCAGCTTTGGTTATGGAGATGAATACACTTCACAAGATAGAGTTAAAACAAAGAAAGAAAAAAATCTAATGATTTTACAGACCCATAGCTTTGTTTCTCTGAAGTGTCTATGCTTGTTTCTTTTTTTTATATTAACTTTGGTTAAATGTAGAGTCTGTTATTTGTTTAAACTTTGGATTATCATGCTATCTGACACCCTGAGGGCACTCAGCTGACCTTGTAAGCCTGGTTATTGCTTGATCTGTTCATAAAACAAGACTTTTCCTGTACTTACAAGTGTTCTTGTCAAGTATTAAATGATATGCTGAACTACTGTGAAACAATGTGTCTCATGACAAATCTCTCAGTGAGCATATTGTAGTAAATTTTTTTAACTGGTTAAATAAATTGCATTTCCTAGTTTTAGTTTTTTATAACTGAAACTATAGGAGTGATAATTAAGCCTCATCAAGCTATTACAATTACAGACAGGCTTGCACAACACCATTTATAAAGGACAGAAAATGCACTAAGAATGCAAGATGTATGTTGTCTTTCACTTTTTGAAGAACAGAAATAAAATGATCTACTAAAGCTATGAGCTCCCTCTTTGACATGCAGAAATCAACCTGGTATTTGTTTTGAACTCCTGAATCAACTGGAAATAAGTATGTGGAGGAATTTCGAAAGGTAGTTTAGGGAGGATAAGTTGATGCTAGATGTTTCCTCAGTTTTGTTTCTAGTTTTACTTCTCAGTTTTTTTCTCCATGAGACAGCATAGTTTCTGAATTTTTACTTGTTTCTACTCCCTTTAAAATACGAAATTTTACTGAAACCAAAAGCTGAACTCTCCTCCAGCTAAATAAGGGCTGTGATTCCCCACTCAGCTATTTATGTCCTTACCTTTTCTGATTTTAGGTAAGTATAATTTTTCAGTTTTAACTCCTAAATGATGAGGAAGTTCGTGGATGACCCTTGATGGTGAACAGATTCAGAACTGTAGCAGGAGGATAGAGAGTAATGTCCGTGCCTACATGATTATAGATGTGTTTTAGAAACACTTGGGGGGTTCTTAGAAATTCTTGGGCTCACTGGGAGAAATGCATATTATTATTCCATATGTCAGGGATCTTAGGGATTTGAAAAAAATTCAGTAGATGCCCAGAGGTAACTGAAACTTGCTGGTTTAATGGCTAAGCAGTTTCCGCGAGAAAAAAATCATGTGTTTACTGTCAACAGATCTTTCCATTGATCATGAAAAAATATCAGGATCCAAGGCTCAAATTTAACCACAGGATGGGTAATTCATATACTAAGGTTAAATTAGTGTAGAAGAGCCCAGTCTTGTTCTACTGCACAGGACGGGTACAGCACAAATTAATTTCAAAGTAATTTCTAGCAAACCTTAGAATTGTTAATGGTGACTTCAATGGCAAAGAATCCAATTACACTGTGGCAAGTCTGCCATGTGAATAAAAATCACACAGGAATTATATACCTCTACATTACTGAAAGTGGAAGAAAAGGGTTTCCTGTTTAGGAGAATTACTTCAAGCTAGACAGGAAGCTAAAAGATGTTTCTTTACAAAACATGAAACCTGGGCTGAATGTGGCTTCATCTGTTTCAGTAAAGCTGACCTTATCAACTTAGGGTTTGAATTTGCTTCCATAACTGCTGATGCAAGAAAATCTTTGGGAGCTGCTGTTAGTCAGCTGCCCTTAAGGCAAGCTTATAATTATTGAAGACAATTACAAGATATGTTATATTATTATGTGATGTTATTTGAACAGGTTAAAACTCATTAGAAACCACATAAACACTTTTTTCATTAATACCATAAAACAGTCCAGTATTCCGTTTTTGTGTCATAGGCAAATTTTTCTGATGTTACAAACACACCCTCTCATGTACTGTACTGGCCTACGATCATGGCCAAGTGGATTATGTATAAAATCAAAAACTTTAGATTTGGATTATAATTCCCTTCACTGTGACCAAGGTGTAGATTAGGGAACAATCTCTTGCTGGCAATGGACTGAATCTCTTTTGCTTCAAACTTGCATTTTCTTGCTGCCACATTTTTTACTTTGCTCTCTCAGCTACACAGACTCTTGCATAATTTATACCCATGGCCTGAGACTCTGTAAGTGATCTTACAGAAATCATTTACACTCTCTGAACAACAGCTCATAGTCATCAAGGAGTGCAGGGAAACTTTGGTTATATTTATTTACAATTAGTCCTCAATGTTGGTCTTTGTAGATGGCTATTGAGTGCTTAGTTAAGCTGACCTTACACCACAGCTCAATAAACTGTCCTGTTGAGTTATTTGTTGACTGATGAGTTTTCTCACATTTAGAAGTTGTTCCATACAGATTTTGCAGATGATTTCTACTGTTTTGCATGAAGTAAAAGTTTGGAGATTAAATAAATGTATTCATTCTATGAAACAGCATGCTTAAGTGAATTTAAATGTCAAAAGACAAAAAATAAGTTTTTAGGTATAAATACTAAAAAATAATGTCTCCATGTCTTAAATACTAGAAATAATTTAAAAAATAAAAAACAAACAACCCAACCAAAAAACCAAACAGTCATGCCATGATTTACAGATTTACAGTAAAGAACTTGAAACTACAGAGCTAGGAAATAGGATACTAACACACCTTTGATTTGGGAAATATTTGTCCTGACATGCCACTTGGCACACTCAAGTAAGGGAGGCAAAAACCATGTAAATTTATAGCACTCTATTATCTATACAATTCTTAGACCTCAGATTATAGCAATAAGTAATTCTAACAGCAAAATCTCAACAAGATTAAGCTTCTATGTCTTTAAGTTACATCTTGAGTGCTTGTTTCATCTTCACCTTGGCACAGGTAAGTAGGAAGCAAGAAAGTAGTGCTGGTGATTTCTGCCACTAAACTGGCAGAGATGTGCTGCAGGCTTCCATTTTCTTTGCGAAACAGGAAGAAAACAGGAGGAAAACTGAAAAGTGACTGTTGGTGCGAGGTTCTTTCTGAGATCATGTATTTCTCTGGCCTTGTAGAAAAAATCTGTTTAAAAACTATGCAAAAAAGCCAGTAAACTTGAAAGATGGGGTCAAAGCTTATCTGATTTAATGGAACCATCTTAATAGGGTTAGCTGATGTGCAAAAGAAAGTATTTCCCACTTTGTCAATGTTCACACTTCCAGAGGAGTTCTCGTGACTCAGGAGTTGTCTAGAAAAATCTGTAAATCTAATTAGTTATGATGATCTTAAAAACTGGTATTTTGGACAGCTTAGTCAACGCAGTTCTCTAGCCTTTGAGGTGAACTTGTCAAGAATATTCATAATTTCTGTGAAACATAAGGTCAGAAGTCTGATCTAAACTATGAAAAGGCAAGGATTCAGATTTAACCTTTAAACTCCTTCTCCTTTGCCCCTGCTCAATATCAGAACTCATAACAATACTGAGTGATTATGTGTCATTTAATGTCTTGTAGCATAACTCTTTCTGAATTGTGGACTAAAAATGTGTCTTGTTGAGACAGGCTTGTTTTAGGTCTAAAGTAAATAAGAAACCATCTGGATTAAACACACTACAAATGAGTCAGTTTAAAACTTCTTCCCAGAATCCTCTGTCAGCATGGGGAACAAAGCAGAAATTAAAGCAAACAGTTAAAAATACTAGAGATTCCCACCAGGAAACATAAATTAATCTCAACATTTACTCCACTGTACTGTCACTGACAGTACATATTTAGAAGACTTTTATTTTATGTACTTTCATAAACTCCTTGCTGCATACTCATGAAACTTTCTGCGAACATCTCCCTCAACAATGCAGTGCTAAAATGCATTTGATAAAAATACCTTGGTAATATAAACAGAAATGCTATCCAAACTTGTGTGATTTTAGACTGGATTTGCTATTGATGGTATAAGCTTTGTGTAAATCTGTGGATGAAGCTGTCTGGCCCCTGTCTGGATTTAACTGGCCACAACAAAAGACCTGAACACCTTTCTCACTCATAGAAAGCAGAAGCACTGAATGTTGCTAATAGGAGCAGACATAGCCTGCTGATGGCTGGATTTTAAGCAGCTTTACTTAAGTTTTATAAATTACTTTATTGTGATCCTACCATGTGAATTTTGACTTTTACCATTGTAGAACCCAACCTGGATAACCTTAATGGTAACAGTGGAACTATTATTTATTAGAATAATGCCCAGTGGCTCCCAACAAACACCACTAAACAAACACACAGAGTTAAAAAGCAGGCTCTGTATCCAAAAGGCATAAAATTTAAAATAAGTAAGACAAATGAAGATGAAAACTAGATGTTCTTCTTCCTTTTTACAGAAGGGAATTTGGAAAAAGAAAAGATTGAAAAGATTCACCTACAATGACCCAATATGTCAATGGTAGAGAAGAAAAATCAAGAATCAAGAATTTCTGAGTCTATGTCTCCTGTCCTAAATACAGCGTTCCAGAGGTGGTTTGAACACTTTATTTCCAAATCAAGATCCAGCTAAAGGTGGCCTTGAATAACTTTTTTGGCTTAAACCTCTCCTTTCTATTCACTTTTCTAATCACCCTCACTGTAGTTTATCCTATCTCCACATAACCCGTCCAGTATATTACATTATATATTTTATATAAAACACAATCTAAAGGAGTTCTGGTTCCCATTTGAATAAATGAACAAATATTCATCTATTGTCATAAAGGCAGCAAAGGGAATACCTTCTTTCAGTTATTTAGACTTTCCTCTCTGCTTCAGAAAAAAAAGCTGTAGAGAGCATTATGTTCAGGCTGTGTTCTTGCTTGCACTGTTATTCATCTTGAGGAATACCACTAAACATGGTGGAGTTACACCCATGTGGCCTGGAGTGAGGTGAAGAACAACCTGGCCTTTCTCTTCTTGAAGTATTCCTCTTTGGCTTTACAGCTATACAGGACACAATGAAATGTGTGCAATGCAAAGAAGCCAATTAAGGCATTATATGAAAGGTACATTTACACATTCACATATATGTATTTAAAAGAAATATGTCTTTGAGTTGGAGGAAATTGAAAAAGCTATAAATAAATACGGAGAAATATTCCAAAGGCCCTTTTCCCCTTCATGCATGCAGAGCTGTGTGAACATTCTAAATGTGTTTGCTTTTAGGTTTTTCATTTGTACTTTTTATTTCCGCAAAGCATAATAATTCCGTATAGGAAAAAAAATCTTTGCCTGGAGGTTTTAAGCTAGTGCATAAAAGCAAGTATCACAAAAAATCTATCAACTTTAGCAGAGACAGAACATAGCACTTTGGAAAGGGTATAGCAGTGATTCTGCTATTAAAATACTGGACTACTTCTGTTACTTTTGGTCTAGTTTCTCAACAACATAACTACTTTCTAACATATGGATCAGACCCTTAGCACGTGTGAATGCCCACAGATATTTGAACTCATCAGCGTTACATCAAGGGTTTGAAAACTATTAGTGAACACAGCTATCTGTCAGAGGTAATGCAAAAGAATCCTTTCTAGTCAAGGAAAATATTATTAGCATTTCAAGCCGTTTACATACAGTCATACCACAGTGTAATGAGTGTGGAGATCACGTCAGGTCCTGACTCTTCAGCTGCATTTCTTAGGAAAATGAGATCATATAGATAGTATAGCCATGCTGTAATGGTATGCCTGTGTGAGTGCACGTGGAAATAAGTGTATGTGCAGGTATATGAAAACATATCTTTGCCAGAGTGTACATCTCTTATTCTTTCCCCATATCTTTTGCATCTATTGCCACTCTTAACAAGATTTGCAAGAGAAAGTTTGAAAATCTTCAGTTTACTATTATAGTAATGAAAACAGATGACTGAGGGTAGGAGAAAGCTTCTTAGAGGAAGGGCTGCTACCTAAACGCCCTTGATTAGTAATATGAGACAATATACAAAAAAAAGAAATTATGAAAATGCCTAACCAAAAATTATGTCCAGCTGAGGCTTGTTTAAGGTAGCAAAATGCTACTCCTGTTGCTTTTGCTTTCTGTGGTGAATGTCAGGATATTACCAAAGTTTTTATTCCATTCCTTTGAACTGCTCAACAAATGAAATATATCTTTGCCTGGATCAGTGAAGTAAGTGAGGTATTTTCATGGAAATGTATCTAATCCACCTAAGTATATGAAACTTCATTCAAAATAAGGCATAAAATCTAAGATCCATTAGTCTAGTAATGATTGATGAATGGAATCACTTATAAATAAAAGCAGGATGGATGTGATATGAGAGCAGGTACCAGCCCAAGAATACTTGAGGTGAAGGTCGCAAAGGTTGTAACAGTCACAGTCATCAAATAATTCAGGACTGAATCCTGGTTAAGACTCAAGAGCCAACGGGAACTGTTTCCATGCTGCAACAATATTTTCTTTCTAGAAACTATTGCTGCTAAATGAAACAGTGCTTTGCCACACTGTGCTGCAGGCTTTCAATAATGATTAAGTTTCAATGTAGCCGTTCGGAAAGATGGGTGTTACCATCAATAGTCAAACTAGAATTACATTGCTCAAGATCATCCATTCCCCCTCAATTCATGTTGTCTACAAATTATATATTATCTAAGAATCATGTGCTGTATTAGACTTCAAGACTTCAGGTTGAAGTCTGCAATCTACCCTGAAACAGGACAGATAGCCAGAAGGCACACCCATGGCTTCCCCAGCACAGGGAAAGCGTGGAGCTACAGGCAGAGATATAAATAGGACTAAGTCTTAAAAAGCAGTAAATCACCTACATTCTGCATTTATTTCATACAATGGAGAGGACAAGGGCGCACCACCCAGCCACTTGGGACATCATTATATTCTTTACTCTACATTCAGCAAAAAGGGGAGAGGTGGGAATTGTCTCATGTCTCCTGCACTTCCCATGGGCAACATAACTGTCCAATATTACCAGTCTGTTCCTCTAAAGCTGTTAGGCCCCCTACCTTTAAGTTTCCTCTGCACTGCATGATCTCTGGGCATGATGGAATAGAACTGCATTTGGATAGAACTACATGTTCTGTATAACAACTCCAATATAGCATTTACAAAGTGACGTGCATTACCACTGATGTCTTTTGCAGCTTTTGTTTTCATTCACTGGATTTTAACTTACAGTTCATGGACAATAGGTGTCCTATTGGGTGTTGCAATAATATGTTGGGTTTGCCTGCAAACCATTCAGATCCATCTGGGAACCCAAACAGTAACACAATTTAAAACAGCTACAGCCAGACCAAAACCCCAAGAGATGCAGTATTACCAACAATTGCCAAGCCAAGTGCCCACAAAATATAATACTTGATCAATTTTTACAAGCTTTTATTAAAAGTTCAATCTGTGGCTCCCCTCCCCCAATCTTTTTTTTAAGCCTATATGTTTTATTGTAAACTTTTCAGCCAAGACTACAAATAAATTCTAATGAAAGCCACTGTTCTCACATGAGAATCTAGAACTTTAAGAAATAAATTATTATCCAACATTTAACAAATCCTAAGAATTAGCACACTCTAAGACTACTAAAAGCCTTAATTAAAATAAAACCAAAGTGTAAAATATGTTTAAATAAAAGACAATATTTACTGTAGGCTAATTTTATAGTTACTTTCCACAGGTTCAATATTTTGAAATTGTCAACAAAAACTATTTTTTTATTTAAAGACAGAAGTATTTTAAAAGGTTATTTAATGAGCCCCAAATTCCAGTAATTTACAGGGGGAAAATAATTTCTGTGCCTTTTAGAAATATTGAGATTATTTATCCAGTCGATTTGGAATAAAACATTGATCCTTTGTCTTTGGAAACTCTTAATTTAAATCAGTATTAAATAAATGCAATTTACTTAAAAATCGCTCAAACTAGGGAAAACTGATATATAAACATATATTATTTCCAAGTGAAAATTCATGATGGGAATCTATCTATTTTGCTTTACAAAGTATGAAATATACAGATCATTCTAATCGCCTTATTGTCATAAGGGATAAACTCCCTAAATTCTGTGATCAAAGCATTGTGCAGGATTGTCTGTATATGTATTTAGCATAATTGAGGCTTACAAATGTTCTTTAAAGAAAGAAAGGTCACCTTTCATTTTGAAATATCATTAGATCACTGGGATCATATGTTAATGTCACTACATCTGTTAAAGTAAAAAGAATATTATTTACTGTACTGGTTTTAGATTTCTAAACATTTTTAGTAGAGAACAGGAGCTTGGCTAGTGATTATTCAAAGAGCTAGAAACTGTAACTCATTTTTTTAAAAAAGACTGTTTACACCTTACATTTTTCTTTTATATTTTCATCTTTAGTGTTTCTTTTTTTGTTTGTTGATGGATGATAGCATCCTAACAGCTAGTGTCCTTCTATTAAAAAGCAGTTTCCATTTTTCATTACAAAAAGCTTTTCATCGTAGACAAATTCTGTCTTTAATGTGTCCTGTTGTTTTGAACTTGGATCCTCAAATTCTTGGAAGTCATACCTGAAATTATCCCATCTATTCTAGCCCAAACTAGTATTTAAAATATCTGGAGCTGTTCCCTATGACTTTTCTACTGAAGTAGCTTTATCTGTATTGTTACAGCATCTTCTCATTCAGAATATGCATATGATATTCACAGGAGAACTGACATAGACTAAATTAGCTTTGGATAAGTATCAAACACAAATTAAAAATGTCCTGTGGGAACTGCACATTCTGCTCCCTTAGGAGATGAGCACTATGCAGATAAAACTATAATTTTTATTTCTTTCAGAATATGAAAATGAAATAGCCAGGTGCCATCCACACCACTTTTTTGATGACTCCCTAGCTACATAGTCAGACATCTAGTTCATTTGTGCCTCCCTATGTTGCCCAAAAATTATTTGGGAGCTTCAGTCACTACACATTTTTAAGATACCTGCTTCATTGCTACCTGGCATCTAGCTTGTACCTGTAGCTCTATTAATAAATCAAGTTTAAACTGAGGAGAGTAGGATTTATTCAAAGCCACATTAAGACCCTGGAGGATTCCCCAAACATTAGTCACAGTGAATACCAGGACTATTTGTTTGATGTAATACTAACAGTGATTCCATCTCCTTAATTATTCGGTGTTATAATAGTTGAAGGACCCATTAGAGAGGTAGGAAATGGAGTTTTCAGTCTTATTCTCCCTAAAGGGTGTAATCCACCTTGACATTTCAGGATAGCATTCTTGTTCTTAAGTCATGAGACAAGTGAGTGAGAGGATTCAATGTCCTTTTACTGAACCTCGGGCATTGTGCACCCAAGCACAAACAGTAGGACAGATACTAAGAAAGCAAGAGGGACCTTTAGTTTAGCATGGGGGTCAGGACATGGGTAGAACTAAAATTCCAACTCTGTAATGCATATATATTTTACACTGGCCTAATATAGGCCAAAAAAGCCCCAACAAAACAAAACAAAATAAAATAAAACAAAACAAAACAAAACAGGGATTGGGGCAAAGCTAAGAACATGAAGACAGTGGAACCATCTCTTTAGCAGCAGAGTGCTTTTACGTCACATGAAAGTGACTGTTTAGCTGCACTCATTTCCTCTCTCTACTGATTTGTATAGGGAATTTATGCAATTAAGATTTTCCCCTGCACGCTCACACCAATAATCCCTTTGGGATTTATTGTAATTTTGGTGATGCAACTTCTAAATAAACTGAACTGGATTTATTAATTTCCTTACTGAGCTTTAACACAGCTCAGTTTTCCATGAATTGTTTTCCATGGCAGTCCTGTGAAGCAAGTGCACTGTTGCTGAATGTCATTTTCTCTGATGCTAGTGTCACGTGGCTATCACCTTCAGACTTATTCAATATGTTTTAAAATATAAGGTGTGTACATTATGGCATTCTGTAAATCTTGTGTTTATTTTCCCATGTCCTGTATAATTCTTAAACTCCCTGTGTCCTCTACTGTCTACCTATCAGCATTGCACAAATTGGCAAATGCTTGTTTCCATTTTCTTTCCTCAAAACTTTAAAGAAAAAAAGTTTAACTTTCCATCCTATAAAACTCTTCCTCTGTTCTTTCTTATTTCTTTTTTACCAGCTGCTATATTAGAAATGATGCTTTTATAATAATTCTTGTTAAGCACCAGCACATGTGGCAGGACTGCCAATATTTTATACAATCTTCTAGCATATACACTCATGTCTATTATCTAATCATCTTCCTGCTTACTGGAGATTTTATATTTTCTTATGAATGTTGATGACAGGTAGTGGTAGGTATTGTGCAGTATTTTTCTACATACTACAGGACATTCTCCTTCCACTTGGGCATGTCAAACTGGCACTAAGTACAATAGGAGCTGCTTCTATTAATCCTAAAATAATATTTCGGTACAGATCACTGTACATGTTTACAGAATTTTTATTTTAGCCTCCCGTGGCAAGCCAGTGTGTGAGCACATAATTGACAACCAATTTATAACATAGATACATTAGGATGAAATTCAGATTCCACATGTGACTTTATTTGGGGCCTTCTGAATTCTTGACTATATAATATTAAAGTGGGATTCGACTAATCTAGTGTTAACTATTTCAACTTGTAAATAGTATATGCTAATGCAAGTAGGCTTCCACTCAAACCAGAAAAATAAAGGTACTTCTATAGCATGTCATTCTATAATACCTACCTAGGAAAAGTAGGATGAATTACTCTGTAGGAGTATCTTACTCTCCATCTGCTCTAGAATGCTTGTCCAGCTTTTACATGTCTGCATTTACCCAAATAATCCCATCCTTATTATCCTTTTGAAACAGCGAGTGTGCATAAGAAATTATTTTAAGTGTAACAAACCAGTGAAACATGAATAGACATTTATTAGATTTGGATGCAATTTACTGCACTGGACTAGCGAAGAACCATCCCACGTGGACTGAATAGAAGTGTTTATATATCTGCAGAAGAGACTTCACAATGACTGAAGTATTCTGTTTTTCTGAAAATGTAGCTATTAGAGGGAAGAACACTCCCCTGCCAACTTAACTTGATAGCTCAGGAAGAATACATAGAGCTTTGCCTTTGAAGGTCTGATGAGCCATGTGAGAGTTTATGGATATGGATCACAGGACAAATCCATTCAGGTGATGTCATAGCAGGTATCTACCAGAGACTGCTTGATCAAGAAGGTGAAGTCCACAAACAATTCTTTAGGCAAATTGGAGGAAGGAGCCTCATAAATACTGGCCTCTGCACTCAGGAACCACCTGACATCTGCTCAAACAGTGCAAGCAACATGAGATTCCTGGTGTAGGTCAACAATCTTGGGTTGACGCAGGTAATCTACAATCCAGCTAGACAAGATGATCTTCTGTTACTCAGTTTATCAAGACATTTTATTAACCAACTAGTAAATGGTAGGCTTTAACACACATAATTTTGTAGCATATTGCTATATCCATAGCCATGAACAGTAAACAAACATATGACAGCCCAAACGTTAGTATCCTAGCAATTACTATATGTAAAGCCCAATCCAAATTTTAGTGGAAGTAATTTTGTTGACTGTTGTCACAGGCATGGATCAGATACTTCTTGCACCACAGCAATTCTCAGAAGAAGTCATTATGTATTTGGCCAAATACTGTTCTTTCTGATATTTCTAAGTAGCTGAGCAGTTAGTGTGATCAAAAACACCTGAGAAAGGAAAAAAGGTGAGTCAAAAACAACAAAGAAAATGCTGATACTCACTCATGACAGAGTCAATCTGGCACCACAGAGGGATGCAAACGAGAATGAACACATGTGCCTGAAGACATGAGAAGAATTCTCTGGTCTGCCACAGGCTTGTTGTATGACCTCCAGCAAGTCACTTAGGCCCACGTTCAAAGAAATATCTTTAAATCAATTTCAAATGGCATATAATTCAATGAAGTGTTAAGTGTTTCAGTGCTCTAGGGATCTTGGTATTCTTGAATGGGGATAACAGCTCTTGCCCACCCGACAAGGTGTCAGCGATGGTATATTGAAGACAATGAGACACTCGCCTACTGCACTAGTGAGGATTAGGTGAGTAGTAATAGAAACATTTTCATTACAGAACTTGCCCACTTCATAGCCAGAATGTTTTCAACACATACCTCTATGGAAGGTACTACATATGGAAGAGGTAAAATAGGTCATACTTTTAATTCTTGGAGAAAAAATGAACTAATCTCAAAGTCATTATTTTAGATATCAAGAAGCTGGGGAGGAACACTTTACCAGGGAGAGCAGTGATAGAGTGAGGGTAATGCTTAAAGAGGTAATGCTTTAAGCTTAAAGAGGGTACATTTAAATTAGTTAGTAGAAGGAAATTTTTTACTGTGGGGCACTGGAACAGGTGGTTCAGAGAAATTATGGATGCCCCATCCCTGGAGGTGTTCAAGGCCAAGTTGGATGAGGGTTGAGCAAGACGATCTAGCAGAAGGTGTCCCTGACCATGGCAGGAGGGCCAGGACTGAATCATTTTTAAGGTCCCTGACCACGGCAGGAGGGCCAGGACTGAATGATCTTTAAGGTCCCTTCCAAGCCAAACCATTCTGTGATTCTATGATTTGATTATATAATCCTTCTGGTCAATGGTACTCAACCTTCAGGGTGTCTCTGTGCTGACCAATTGACTCTTATTGCCATTATTCATATGATTTTGCTTTGATATTGAAAACTTTATTCCTCTTTATTCAATAAAATTTTCTCATAAATATGTGGAAGGAGCAGTTTATGATTTTGTGTTGTTTGACTTAGCATATTCCTGGGCATATTCCTTTGTACTAAAAGAGGACAAAAGAGGTCTTTGCTCCACAGGTTTTACATTTGTTTTAACTGCATCCTTTCCTTGCAATGCTCTTTGCTTCCAAAGTCAGGTCAAATATTTCATCTAACAAAATTTGGATACCAATATATGTGCTTGCGCTTCAATATATCTGATTTTGTCACCAAACATTGCTTGATCTTACTTCTAATTAAAGGTTATGGAAAGCTTTACAAAATTTTGGAGAGTGTGCCAGAGCCAAACGGCACTGGATTGATTTTTATTGACCAGAAGAATAGAAATGTTTTGTGGCATTTTGTTTAAAAGTACTCTTACCTGTGTAATTAGTATGCTGACACTAATTGCAGTTAAGATCAAAACATTGTTTTCAAACCATGTATTCAAATATTCTTCACATCCCTAAGCAAGTAAGGTCAAACAGATTGAAGAAAAATAATTTCAACTTTTGAATTCATATTGCACCTTTTTAAGAACATACTTCTAATATACATGGAATAGAACTTCCTGCATGTTACAATGGGTTCTGATATTAACTTGCCAGAAAATAAATATATCAGTAATGTGTGGTGCAGAGATTTAGCTATAACATTTTAAAATCTACCAGAACTAAACAGGTTGTACTTAAGTAAATCTGATATTCTTGTATGGAAAAGTTCCAGAGCTTGTGACTTCTTCAAAAGGGAATTTGCTTTTGTATAACTGAGAGACTACCTTACAAGAAAATGTTTGAAAGAATATTTTCAATCTTGTACCGATTCTCATGTATTATGCGTCCAGAAATGGGTGTGCAAATTTTCCAGATTACAATTTCTTCTCACTATATTGATTTTTAAAAGAAATTATAAATTATTACATAGATTAGAGTATCTATAAATATGATAAAATATATAAATATATGCTATGGAAACAGAGAATAGAAACCAGTGAAGACACTGCAGACATTCTGTAATTACTAGTGGAAAATGTACTGTATACTTTTTATATACTGTCACTTTCCATTGTGACCGATTTGCGAAAATGGAATTTTGAATGCCAAGATGCTTATTACTTCTTAAACCACTACTAAATGTCCCAGTAATATTAATCTATGATATTCACCACTCCTGTTTTCCTGAAATATCTTTAATTTAAAACTGCCCACATTACTGACACCTAATGACTAAAAGGTCCCATGAGAGTGACCAAAGGCAGAACAATTATTAATACTTCAGCATTTGTAAACCATGTTTTGGTGGAAAACACATTTTATATATTTGTTTCCAAAGCCCATTTAGTAGCAAAAGTTACATTCTTCATGTTTCATTTCTTACCATAACATGCACTGAATCCCTTGTGACATCACAAAACCATTTCTTCAGACCAGATTTTATGCACGAACATGGGATGTGAGCACTGTTTTCCTTGGTTTTATTCCTTTCCCACTGTGTGACATAGTATCTTCCACAGCATTCCATCTATAATAGAAATTCTGCAGACTGTAACTCCAGCACCTATGAAAACTGTCACACAGAGGAATTCTACCCCAACCAATGCTAGCTATTTAATTTAATTGGATTACATTAGCTATAAAGTTTCCCTCTATTCAGTACAGAGATGTTTCTGCATGCAATGTTGTACCCTTGAATATTTATAATTTCCCATTATAAGCACAGGGTAGAACAAATTTAAGAAGGATATTATGTGAAAATATACTTTTGAGAGGAATTTTCTTTCAGACTCTAAAATATTCCTGAACATATGTAAATACAAACAAAAAATTAGAAACCCATATTAAAGCAAAACATTTTGACCAACCCCATTAATCTTTCAAAGTAAATTTGGTGTAGAAAATATGTGGAAGCAGCAAGTGTATTAAGGATGTGCTCACTGTGAAGCACTACAAAAAGAAGAAAAAAGCCAATACATTACTGGAAACAACACAATGAAGGTTGTTTCATAATGAATGCAGTAAATAGGAACAGATTTTATAAAACATATTTTAATAAATAAAATTAAAAACACATACACTATTTTTCTCTGACATAGGGAATTAAATAAGGATCAGATTTTGAAAACTTTTTAGTTATTCCTTTGTCACTTCTAATGCCATATTTGCAAGAATTCTCTGACCTTAGCAAGAGATCTTTAGAAAGTCTCCCTATTACAACTTCTGTTTTAGCAGCAATTGACCTTTTGTGAACACATAGCTGAAAGTCAAAGCACAAAGCAAATACTATGTCCTGTTCAAATGGATTGTCAGATAACTCTTCACAAAAATCTATTTCAATACCAGTTACACAAGACCAAAACAAGTCACCAAACAGCTTGCAGAAGAGAATTCCTGTCATGTAAGAAATTCAAGCAGGTTTTTCATTTTGAATCAAGATGAAACTTCAGAAATGGTTGGTTTTGTTGTGGATTTTGGTTGGTTGGTTGGTTTGTTGGTTGGTTGGTTGGTTGGTCAGTCGGTCGGGTTTTTTATCAGATGAAAAGTTGGCCCTACTCTGGCTTAAACAAAAGCTAAACAAAAGCATCCAATTTGGGTGTTTTGAAAAGTCAATCCAAAATATTCCACTTCTAAATTTTGAAAAACTAGATAACCTAGCCAAAACTGTCCTTTCCATGTGAAAACATTCAGTTTCAACAACCCTATAAATTCATTTAAAAAAAAAAACTTGACATATTAGCAGCACGTTAAATTTTACCATGAATATATAAAAGTATAGTTCTTTTCTAATGCTATTCATGATCTTAGGCTTTTTATTTTTCTCATGGCAGATGCTGACGACACTGTAAAGAGCTGAAAGCATGTAACTCAAGACTTGAGGTTTTCATTCAAGAGTATGATTATTGTTCACCTTGGCAGACTTAATAGCATTTTATCTGGCATAGGTACCAACAGCAAAATATCCACATAACTTTGAGATATGCCACAATTTAAATACACCCACCAGATCAGGTGATGGGTAGGTAACTCTGCCAAAATCTGTGGTCCCACGAAAGTTCCATAAAACTGAGCTCAAGTACACCAGCACTGTCTAGCTGTACTGTTGACATAATAAGGTCACCATTAATCACTAGAGAAATTTTGAATGTAATGAGAGAAGACTGTATTTTCAAAGAACAGATTTTAAATATACATTACAAATGCATTTGTAATCTTGAGTCTAGACATACATGCTTTGTGAGTTTTCTGGAATCATAAATTATCTTCAATGGTTGTCAAGAACTACAGAGCTCACCTCTGCAAAAAGTCATACTGAGGGACTGAGAGCTGGTCTATAGAATCATGTTAAACCATATTAAAATGTTAAATTAATTTGAAGGGCCACTGGTCAAAACATTGCTAACAACTTCCAAAATAATCGCTCCAATATAAATGCTTTAAAGGACTTTTCTGAAGCAAAAAAAAAAAAATTACATTCTGCCAGGCCATAAAAATTGTTATGATTAAGTAGGTGTGCTGAAAGTATTGTTTTGCAAGCTCATTTAAGCAATATCAAGCTCATCTGTTTGTGCATGGTTCAGGTCAGTCTTGAGATCTAAGCAGACCAAGTGTTTTATGATATCTAGTATTATCAAAGATATTAGGAAACCGATCTTTAACATTCACCTGTATCAAATTTCAGTGACCACAACAGTCTGCTTTTGCATACATTGACAAATCCTTCAAAAACCTAATCTCATGTGCAATAATCAGTATAACAGCAAGGAATCTGCCCACTCACATCAGATATTAGCAGCAGATCTTGAAAAATTCATGCTTTACTACAACAGTTGTATTAGTTCTGACTGATATAAACACTTTTTTTTGGTTGATACAGTATTTTCGGTGGTGATATTTTGTGGGCTTTTTTCTTACACTGTGCTGCACAGCATTCAGAATGTTCCAGTTGGCTTCTTGCTCAGCCAGACTCTCATTCCCATATTCAGAAATAACTTCATCAATTCTGTTGTTCCATTGATTGTGGACCTGTTCATAAATATTTATAGCATTTGATATATGCATATTGATAAGAGTGTGGATGTATTGTACGATCCTTGATCTGTTAATGATATTCGGGCTTCTTCAGGGGTTATTTGCAAGCAGCAGCATCCTAATCAATTTGCCAAACATAATATAAGACATGCCATAGCTGTTGCACTAGTGGGAAAGTTGAAAGCAAAAAGGGAAGATAAATGAAGTGACTTATATCACATACCTAGCACAGGCAAACACAAGGTGATTGTGAAATACTAAATCCTACCCCTCATACTTATTTTTAATAATAAGAATAAACCCAACATTTATTCTACACATAATGCAGTACAAACTTGTGACAGCACCACACAACCTGGCCTGGACATGTATTACTTCGAGCTAGGGGAGTTAACGGCTCATGCTAGCCCAAGATTAGTCATCTTTGCAGGGACTGTTAAAATACAGCTTCAACAGTAATTGGATAAGCTGATCATAAAGAGTGTGACTATATTGTGCAACAGGGAATACATGCATAAGAGAACTCCTAGGCCACTGAAAAGTTTTGTTACAAAGCAAGAAAAAAATAAAGCTCCTCCAATTCATTCCCTTTGCTACAGCCATTCTAAAAACAAAATTCAAAAGCTTGTACAGTGAATGATGATGTTACCATCATTCATTATACTCCAGTAACACTTAATTAAAGTTGAGATCAAGTGTAATTACAGTTGATAAAAAAATAAATTTAATTGCAGTCTTTCAACCAATTTTCCTAGCACAAATAGCTGACTCCAAAATGCATCATTCTGACAGTTCAAATCTTTCAGTATGCAAAACCATCTTATAAAACACGGAGGACTCCATCATTATAAATTAACATTTAATGAAAAAATACTGATGATCGAGATTCACTTGGATGGAGTAAAACTAATTTATTTGTGGTGTACCCTGCCTGAATAGCAGCAGGATTTTGAGAATTGTATAAACCTTCTGAGATCAGTGTCTCAAATAATCAAATTAGTAATTCGTTAGCATACTTTATGTGCCATGATACTTATGACTCCTACTATCCATTGCACAACAGACTACTGTTATCATCAGTAGTGCCAGCAGATGCTAACCTATGCTAGCAGACACAGGTTAGCATCTAATGCTTTCTTCTACTACTGCTGATGTCCAGGAAAGAGGGACTTCCTGCGTCATCCCTCAGAAAAGAATAAAGCAGTCCCTTATACTGTTGTTTCCACATTCCTGAACAGGAACAGTAGGTTTTGTTGCAGAGAAGAAACTGGAACTATGTTTCCATGAACTCTCCTTTACAAATATTGAACCATGCTGAATTCCTTAAATTGAATTTTCCACAACTTTTGCTATGCCTGGTTGACATGTAGAATACTCAAGTTCAAACAGATGGTAATACAGCGTACACTGCGAACTATTAGAATTTCTTTAATTAATAGCAAGAAACTATTTTGAAATTATCAGCAGTTTCACATAAATTATTTACATGCCTCTTCTTTCTTCATGAGTATCAGCACCGATATTGCCATCTGGGCAACAAACACCAGGATCTGAAAGCTAATATACTAAAAAAAAAATTCCCAAATTAGGTATAAACATAATACTGAACAAGAGAGCAATGTAATAAAAAAATTCAGAAGCTCATGTATAATCCTTCATGACTACTATTTAGAGTAATTCCAACAAAAGTAAGATTTTTTTTTTTCTGGAAGCCCTCTGAAAGTGATATAACAGTCTAAGAGTCATGCTTCATGCAAAGCATAACTCACTGTTTTGGGCTTAAAGACAAAGCTATAACTTTCTTGGAAGCAAAGAACAAAAGCTGTTGCTCCACTGAAGAAAACTCTTATTTAATTATTTCCTGTTTGAATTATCATGGTACCTAAGTCTCATGTCTAGTCAAGAAATCTTCGAGTTACGACACACAAACAGAGCAAAAGATAGTTGATTTTGTTCATTTGCAGAGACCAAATTTTTACCCACAGTTCTTTCCATTTCATCATCTAATAAAAAATGAAGAAGCACTATATGCCTAGGGCACTAGTAGGAAGGAAGGACGAACAAGATGCCTGGTTATAGCACCTGTGCTCCTCTCACTGCTGTGACAATTGATATTTGTGGTGCTTAACAAATGAATCACCAGGTACAGTTCTCCGCTTCAGGCTCAACGTAGTCTAAAAGAGATTGCTCAAAAAAGGGTTGTCAATAAACAAAAAAACAAAGGGAAAAATGTAATCAAAGTGATCATAAGAATGCATAGTTACAGTATAATTTTTCAGAAATCAAAGCGTTCTTCCCTTAAAATCATGAATGGTATCTAAATACAGAGTATCCAGGTAGGTCTACATAGATAACAGCTTTTTAATCATACTCTCTCTGTATCTATATTGCAGACATACTGTAGCTACTTGTGCCTTCAACCCATAAAATATTATGCCAGGCTTTTGTTTATTACCTCAGGACATACTAAGCATACTAAATGAATTCTAAAACCTCTAAGTTAATAAATACTGTGGTGAAAATCTTTGCTATATCAAACTGCAAATGCTTTGTCAATAAAAGCAGGCATGCAGGGATATGGAAGGATCTTCAGTTTTGTTTAGTTTTCATTTAAGCCAGGGTTTTATGTTTCTATATTTCTAGTGGCAGATTTCTTAAGCACTGTATGTGGAAATCATGCCACCAAGCCAGGATCACAGTTTTCATGCACACAAAATCTCCTTTTTTTTTTTTATTTTATGAGAAAGATGGAATCTGATTTATACTTACTGTAACTAGTAGATACTTGATTTCCTTAACACTTCCAATGAATCCCACAGCTGATGTAAAAGTTACAGCAGATCCAATTCCAAGTAACATACAAGAAATATATGACACTAGTTGGTTCTCGCCCGAAAAAACTGTAACACAGTGCATTCATACTGTCACGTCTCTTTTTTTGATACTTCCATTTACAAAACTTATTCCAGAAAAACAATTAAACCTTTTCAATACCATTATTGAACAGACAGAAATAGTAGAATGATAAAAGGGTATTATTACTACTACTACTACTTAGGCTACTACAGTCACAGAAAGAAAGTGGTATATTTTCATAAATTCGGAGGATGATAAGAACATAGGAAGGATATGGAACTGTTGAAACTGGTCCAGTGGAGAGCTACAAGGATGATCCGAGGGCTGGAGCACCTCCCGTATGAGGACAGGCTGAGACAGTTGGGGTTGTTCAGCCTGGGGAAGAGAGGGATCCGAGGAGGCTTTATAGTGACCTTCCAGTACCTCAAGGGGGCCTACAAGGAAGCTGGAGAGGGACTTTTTACAAAGGCATGTAGTGATAGGACTAGGGGCAACGGCTATAAACTGGAGAGGGGCACATTTAGACTTAGACATAAGGAGGAATTTCTTCACAATGAGGATTGTGAGGAACTGGAACAGGTTGCCCAGGGAAGTTTTTGCTGCCCCATCCCTGGAAGTGTTCAGGGACAGGTTGGGTGGGGCCTTGAGCAGCCTGAACTAATGGGATGTGTCCCTGCCTATAGCAGGGGGGTTGGAACTACATTATCTTTAAGATCTCATCCAATTCAAACCATTCTATGACTCTACAATTCTGCGATTCTATGAACACAGGAGATGTAAACAGAAGATACTCAATTGAACAATGTGAACAACTCACAATGAAATCAGAGAACAATTATAACTTTTCAGAATTTTTGTTAGTAAAAAATTAGAAGGACATATGCAAATCCTATGTGGATATAGAGATAGTTCTTATTAAAGCCAGACTCAGATTCAGTGCTATCCTCCCTCTTTGTAACTGGCCTTTTCCTCCTTTCCACTTCAACCAATTTTGCGTAGATATAGAAAGCAGCAGCAGTTTCCACTACTTGCATCTCAAATGATTGATCCCAGAACTACTGTACTGGATGATTCCCATCCCACCAGTTGGGAACTGATGCTCCTTGGTGCAGCCAAAGTAGACAGCTCTTTAAGAGCACAGATATTGTTACATGACCCAAAACTTATTTCTCAGGGAAACAATTTAATAGACAGTTTGGGAAAAAGTAATATCTACATGGAGATAAGCTCCACCTTGGGTTCATTCCACCCAAATATCCACCTAAAGTATCTACAATCTCATCAAATATAGGCCAAATGAAATCTAGTATATTATATAAGGAAAAGACTAATAGACTTGATTTATATTGCAGTGATTCATCTATAAGACATACACCATGAGAAATAAACAAATCTAATAAATTATAATCATATATAAATTGTAGCTACACTGCTATACATTTTCCTCTATTTTGATGATCATACTATCTACTGATTTAAAGTACACACAACAGAAAAAAATGACCTGCGCATTTCAATCCAATACTGCCACCTTGTGAAAAAAATCTATAGTTATTTCTGTTGATTTACCTTGCAATCTTTTGAAACAAAAGAAAAATTCTATTTATACTCATATAATACACTGAATAAATTGTTTCTGTCAAAGAAAAGCCACAGGCCAAATGTCAAAAGCATAAGACCCAGAGCCTGGAAAAAAAGGAGGATTATTATTTTAATTCAAAATATTTTTTTAAAAAAAGCATTCGAAGTTGCTAAATAAGAAAAAGAAAACAGATTTTTCTTTTTTTACCAAGAAAATTCCATTGAGGACATTTAAGTAGTACTTCTGTGTTAGCGTTTTATCCCCTGTTTTCATTCTTAGGTTTCCAGTTTTGAATCACAGCTGAAAACATACGCATATAGTCAGTTCAATATGAAACAGATATAATTATGCCTATCAGTTAAAATTATTTTCTTCAGATAATGGTTTATACATTTAAATAGTCACTTGATAAATTGAATAAAAAATAGTGGCAACAGTAGAAGCATCAAGATGGTGTCTGGCCTCAGTTGCCGCTGATGTTATATTGTTCATTTCTATTTCTTTTTTTAGCTTTTATATCTTAAATATTAAAGACCATTGGAGGCAAGTTGCATTTAGGCAGATTTATATTGCAGAGATGGCAAGAGTTACATAGCCTGGTACACACTTGTCCTTATATTCTTTAAAACACTTAGTTTACTAATTATTAAGCACACCAGATGAAACAGAGGAAAAACATAGCCCTCCTTTGTCTATAAGACCTGATCCAATTTTTGTTGAAAATAGCATGTAAAGTATGTATTAGAACCACCTGTACCATCTGTATCGTCCTTGCAAATGTCAACAGGACTGCAGTGATGTCACATGGGCTTTCACGTCTTGAGCATGTCTAGCATATCTAAGCAGGAAAAACTTATAGCACTGTAAGATTACTGATGCAAAACTTTTGTTATATTTCATTATTACTATTATTATTATTATTGGACACCATATATTCTGGGCCTATCAAGGCTTTTGCACATGAGTGAAACATATTTCTCCTCAGTGTTCCCTTTCACCTGTCTTGCCTCTTGTGTAAACATACTCTGCAATTTTGGTCTGCCTGGCTTTGTGGTACAAGCTGAGAGGAGTCTAAGAGCAGCAGTGTTAGAAGATGGTTTCCGCAATGGCAGTTGTCTGCGGTCAACCTATACTTCTCATACATAAAGCAGGAAGGCACAGAGGTGGGAACATAACCAGCATAGGCATACTTTTCAGAGTATTTTCTAAAGCAAAGTGATTTGGTTGAAAGGAATTGTTCTTGTCTTCTGCCATAATTACTGCAGATTGATTACAGTAAAAAGTTACATCTGTTATTTGTAAAACAGAAAAAAAAATTACAAAGATGAAGCTCCTGTGGTCAAAGACCTTGCCTTTGAGATAGACTCCACACAGAGGTGATTACAGAAGACATCTGTCTGTTCAGCACAGGTCATACTTCAGACAAGACGGTATCATCTTCAAAGAAGGAACAGTGTCTGGGAAAAAAACACTGCTTGAAAGAAAACATGCTATCAGAGGGACATTCTGTCTAACTTTCAGAAAAAAAATACAATTACTTGGATGAAACTTTACTTCAGCTTGAATCAAAATATTCCACTTTTTGTAGTAGCAACTACTCCTTGTATCACTGGAAAAAACCCAGCCATGTAACCCATCTTTACTTCTTTTTGTCTTCAGATTCCTATTTTTGTTTGCTTGGTTGATTTTTTGGTTGTTTTTTTTTCCACTCTGGTTTATTCCATTAGTTGTTCATTCCATTAATGCCATTAATTGCCGGTTCCAATTTATTCTGAACATTAAATTCCAATCCACTACTTACATTAAGAAAAAAACACCAAAAAAAACCAGAAAACACTAACAGCAACACAAGACCAAAAAAAAGGGGGGGCTTCGAGTTGTTCCATCCCACTTTCGCAGCCTCTCGGGAAAACCTCCGTCCCCGTGCCCAGCGGGCGCGAAGCACCAGCCCCTGGCGAAGTTTGGATCCTCTCGCTTGCCTTCCGAGCCGCCGCTTCGCGTTGCCGTGGCGACACTGCCGCTTGGAGGCCGCGGCGGCCGGGTTCTCGCCGTCCCCGCTCAGGGCCTGACCCGGGGCTGTTGCGGGGAGCGGGATTTCAGGGCTGAGGGGCGGCCGGTCTCCCGAAGGCAAGGGCTCCGGTAGGAGTTCAGCTGAGCGAGAAGTGAGTAGCTACACGGAATGTATCGCGGAGAGCGAAAGGCTATGGGTGAGCTGAGGAGCGGACTACAACTCCCAGCATGCAAAGGGGCGGGGGTGTCGCTGTTCCGCGGGTAAACGGCGGGGCGGGCGGGCTCCCCGCCGCGGTGCCTCCTGGGAGGTGTAGTTCGAGCGAGGCACCGCTTCACACCTTCGTGGCTGACACGCGATCAGCGTGTCCCTCCTTCCGATTTAGAAGACGGTGAGGGACGACGAGCTGCTCGCTGCCTCTGGTGGAGCGAGTCTGGGCTGCCTCCCCTGTTCCCTAATCGAACAAGAGGTGAGCAGAGGGACACTGGTGGTGGGATGAGGGGTATGGCAAGAGACAACTCCTCCCGCCTGGATCCATCTACAAGTGGGTTAAACAAATTATCACTGCTTTCTCTGTATTGTTACAGCTTCATCAAGTGCTTTGTGGATTTTTATTCTTATTCTGTACTTGTTAACATATATGTTTTTAAGCCTTTTTTTTCTGTGTAGCTTTTAGGGTTGGAAAAGAAAAAAAAATCCTTTGTGAGGCTTAAGTCACAGAATCACAGAATAACCAGGTTGGAAGAGACCCACCGGATCATCGAGTCCAACCATTCCCATCAAACACTAAACCATATCCCTCAGCACCTCATCCACCCGTGCCTTAAACACCTCCAGGGAAGGTGACTCAACCACCTCCCTGGGCAGCCTGTTCCAGTGCCCAATGACCCTTTCTGTAAAGAATTTTTTCCTAACGTCTAGCCTAAACCTCCCCTGGCGGAGCTTGAGGCCATTCCCTCTTGTCCTGTCCCCTGTCACTTGGGAGAAGAGGCCAGCACCCTCCTCTCTACAACCTCCTTTCAGGTAGTTATAGAGAGCAATGAGGTCTCCCCTCAGCCTCCTCTTCTCCAGGCTAAACAACCCCAGCTCTCTCAGCCGCTCCTCATAAGGCCTGTTCTCCAGCCCTTTCACCAGCTTTGTTGCTCTTCTCTGGACTCTCTCCAGAGCCTCAACATCCTTCTTATGGTGAGGGGCCCAGAACTGAACACAGTATTCGAGGAGCGGTCTCACCAGTGCCGAGTACAGAGGGAGGATAACCTCCCTGGACCTGCTGGTCACACTGTTTCTGATACAAGCCAAGATGCCATTGGCCTTCTTGGCCACCTGGGCACACTGCTGGCTCATATTCAGTCGGTTGTCAACCAACACCTCCAGGTCCCTCTCCTCCAGGCAGCTTTCTAGCCAGACTTCTCCTAGTCTGTAGCACTGCATAGGGTTGTTGTGCCCCAAGTCATAACACTGATACTGTCCTCAAGGAGAAGAGAGCTGGCGGAATTTTTTAATATGCAAATTTCATAAGACTTGTGAAATTTAAAGAGGTAGACTTGAGAGGGCATTCTCTAATCATAAACTATTTTTTTCTTGGTTTCTTTTGCCTATTGGTATGGAGTGAGATGTTCAGAACAAACTTCTACTGTTCCTTCCCATATCTTAAGACAACTGTTCAATGAATACATCTGAATAAACTAATGCTAAATGAGCATTCCCCTTATTTTGGTTTAAGCAATGCTGAAAGCTACTGTTTTCTTTACTTAGTTTGAAAAGCAGATAAGACACTGTGGAAAGAAGAATGTCAGAAGATATTGAAGGCATTGAAAGAGAAATAGAAATTGAGTTAAGCAGAATGAGTGTTTCTTCCTTTGAAGCAGATGATCCTAATACAGAGGTATCAGATGAAGCTGTGAGTGACAGTGAGATAGTAAGTATGCAGTGGAATAAAGCTGCTTCTATCTCTGCTTGAAAATAGTATGGGCATTGGAAAGCCTATCTTATGAATGAACTTCTTGACGTACGTGATCTGAGTAGTATTGCTTCATTAAAAATGCAGTCTGCAGTGGTGACAAGAAAATATAAGAGATTAATATCAGCATTCTGCTTACAAGAGAAAATCAGATTCGTAGATCATGATTTTTTTTTTTTTTAAATCCTCTGAAGATGGAAGATTTTATTAAAGCTGGTGAGGTAGGTTAAATCTGGATGAATAAGTCAATGATTCTTCATTTAAATCTGTAATTAAATCTTACGCAAGACTGTCTCATGTTTGAAGACTTTCTGATATTAATTTCTTATAAATTTGTGCTTCAAGTCTTCTCTTTTGGATGACTTCTTATTTTGTGGAAAGATTTTCCTCTGAAATCTAATCAATTATTTGAGCCCTTTGCAGTTATTTTAACTTTTCAGACTTGTAGCAAAAGGAGTTGTCTATAGCATATTAGGGTAGATGATATTGGTCAACATGTGAGCATAAGTCATATGTTTGATAGGACATAAAGACAGGCGAAGGCATTAGTGATAACTCTTTATGCAGTCACCTGCTGAATGCCAGCAATGTTTATTGCAATTTACACCTTTGAGGAAAGGCAGTTCATTTTCCCAATTCCATGCAGTAAAGGACAGTCATTTGGACAGGAAGTACCTATGTAGTAAAGAAAGTAGAAGCATCTGATTTACGTGCATACTTTAAACATCAGTGAATTTAAAGCCAATTTATTTTTTAAAGAGTCTGAAAATTTTTAAGAAAAAGATCCTATGCAGCATAGGTATTCATTAATTTTTGTCTTAACCTTTTCCTTAATTTCTTGGTCTACCATAATTTAAAAAAAAAATGTTAATTGAAACCTGTTTGTGAAGGTTGCAGAAGATAAGTTACTAAAATTTGTTCCAATCAAAGTTTAATTAGAGTGTAATTGAGTGTAATAAGGATTATTAATTGTTTGGTAGGTAATAAGGCAATGGGTGAAGTGTAAGAATTGGGAACAATTTTGGTAGTAATTGCTACTAAATCTCCATGAATGCTTTATATGTGAAGCCAAAATCAGTCTTTGTTCTTGCATGTCAAATATCTAGGCCTGGTAATGGCTGTGAGATGAAAGTGTAGAATTTGCATCAAACATAATGCTTTTCTAGATTTCAGATGACTTGCCAGAATCAGTTGTCTCCTATTTAAACTTTATAAAGAGCAGAAATCAAGATGCTGAAAAGCTTATACTGCGAGACTCGGAAGATGAAGAAACTGCAAGTAAGGAGATGGTTAAAATATCTCGTATTGCCAGTGGAAGCTAGACCAACGATCGTTAGTAAAATAATGCAAACTTTTAAGTTGAGCAGGCTATGAAACCAGTTGCATCAGCTTCTGAATGCCTGATAAAAATATCTAGGAATAAAACTGGGCAATGCTGTCTTCTAGGATTAACATCTGTTTATGTATGAATTGAATTTTTCTAAAAATTCATCTGATATTAACCCATATATTTAGGCAAGTTGGAGGATCGTACTCTGAAATATTCTCTGAAAACCTGGGGCAGATTTTCTGTGAGAATCTAAAATGAAATCGCTTGCATCTGCAATTAAGGGTTCAGATACAATTGAACCCCATAGGCTTAATGTTTGTCTTTAGAGATACCCAAGCTACCGTTAAATGAAATTACCTTGCAATCGAGAGCAATATTTCTGTGTCAACTGTGATGTATATAAGTTGTGACTCCCATAAATATTTTTGACTAAAATAGGATGGAGGGCAGGATGGTGTTTAAGAGTTTTAAAGGAAAAAGTGCTTTCTTTTAGTTTAAAGAAATATAGTACCTAGGCAGTATAGAGCAGAACTGAGTACTACTAAGGGATTTTCTCTCTGTGTATTAAACTGTTTATTTCTTCTTTAGGTAACATCTGTGAAGTAGTTTCTTCCCACACTTCAGATTATATGGCAGAACTGGCTTCTGAATATAACAAAGATGCAGAACAATTTAAAAAAAGGGTATTCTCTATTTAACTAATATTTACAGAGAACAAAATTCTATTAAGTAATCTGGATAACTTACACTTGTTTTGTTAGCCTCCTGAGGAGACCTGTAGGTGCTTTCAGTTTTGTTTCTGTCAGACTGTCCATAAAGTATTAAGATGAGTTTGTATATGTCATTCTTTAGAACTGCGACCTGAGCTGTAATACACCATGTCTGTAAGTTTTAAAATAATATATTCTGTTTATCCGTAGTTGAGATGCTGAGCACAAAAATCAATAACAATTAGACAGAACTGAATAATCCTTTATTGTTAATTATTTGCAGAATATTATCTCCACAGTGTGATAACACTTTTGAACCTTTCTAATCTTAATTCTTTTTATGATGACCAAGAGGGTATACAACTATTAATCCTGCTCCTAATATATTCCATTATTTTATACAAAATGTAAACAGTAACATTAAACATAATGTCCCTAACTTTCAAGGACAAACCAAGTTACCAAGCTGGGTAACCCATGGGATTGACTGAATAACTTGCTGATGTTCTTAGGAAAACGCAAACCTGTATTTTAATTTAACAGCTTTAATTTGTTGCCTAGCTTTTATTAGTGAGCACTTTTGCAAACATGAGTTTTTGTTCTCAGAACACCATTGTTTAGAACAGCAAAATTACTTTATGTGACTTCAGCTGCATTACAAATATAAACATGTGCCCTGAGCATGTGATGAACAGATGATAAATGAGCAGGAATAAATTACTTCTTGCCGGCAAAGAACAATGGAAGAAATATAGCAGTCGTAGTACCCATGGCATTATTTTTCAAATAGGCTTCTTGAGAATTTACCACGTAAATAGTTCTTCCCCTATGTGCATAACAGTATTTATGCATAAATACAGTGCTTAGTTCCACAGAAAGTAAAACAAATCACAAATGCAAAACATTCATTTTTACAAGTAAAAATGTAAAATATGTTTAAAAACCACATAGAAATATTATGTGTTTTGGGATATACTCCAATATTTATTTCTCTAGAAAGCAATATTTTGACTGATAAGTTTCCATTATTCCCTTCCTAAGGATTCCAGTCAGTGGTAAGTTTTGTGATGTTGTACTTGTCATATGATGAAAAGCTTATCCTCATTCTAGAATATTTTTATAATGTTCTGCTTTTAAATTATGTTTCTGAATGACAATGTTAAACTATATTAGGTACTGTCTGAAATTGAAAATGAAGACTTGCAGACTGCTACAACACCTGGTTATCATAGTCAGTCCACCAGTGATAAAGTGGTCACTGGTGACCATCTTGTTACAGGTAAGCAGATGCGTTCCTCATGTAGTTCAGTTGATCTTTAGCTATTTCCTGCTTTTCTGTTTTCATGAGTTTCATAACATTCTTTGTTAAAAATTACACATTGCAGTATGCAGTAGGTATTGATACTTCATTAATTGGGCATGGGCAAATGCCTGTGCTTTGATCTCATTTCAGGGTCACAAAATTATTGTAGTCATTAATGTCTTCATATAAATTTGTTTCCAAAAATTTGTTTCAAAATTCCTACCCAGAAGTGATTTAAATAATCTGTGAATAAAAATGAAAGCCAGATTTGTAGGCACTAAGCAGATTGTGCTTTGGCTACAGCGTGTTTAAACTTCTTTATAGTCCCATTGGCTGGGAATGTTTCCCTCTACTATGGCCTGTGTGTGTTTTAGGGCAGAGTGCATCAGTTATGAAACCCCTGCTGATAGCCACAGAAGACTTTAATTCTAAAGTCAAAGTGAAATTCTGAAATATACATTGGTAGAATAAGCATGTTTGTAGCAGAGTCATTAAGTGTGCATTATGGTAATAAAACATCTCTGGTAGAAAAGACTTGTATTGTTCTTATTTCCTTGGGGATATATATTCCTGGCTGTATCTGCACAGAATCCGTTTCTTGTCTATACATTAAAGACTGTTTTATGTCCCCCAGTGCTTATTAGGAAATTAAATAAAATTATTTTTGGTTCATTACAAATTTGTAGCTGATGTTGAAATGTTCATGAGCTTTACCCATCATGAAGAAGAAGAAAAGTGTAGACAAGCATTTGAGCAGTGGGAGAAAAGACAAAAGGAGCTTGAAGATGAAAAGGGGAAAAAATGGAAAGCTGAGAGGGAAGCACAGGAAAAAAAGAATGAAGAGGAACATGCAAGAAGGATGCAGATTCTGGAGGAATTTGAGGCTGAAAGTATGAACTTAGAACTTCTTCGTAAGGTAATTAATGACATTGAAGCCAACCTGTTCCCATCTAGACTATCTGAATTCAAGATCTAATTTTAAAAAGAGAGTACCATCCCAAGCTGTACAACTGTCTTAAACTCTGTCTACTTGTGATAGCAAAATGAGATGTAAGACACGTGTAAGTACAATCCATTGGGTTTTATGTGTTTACGGCTTTGATAAACAGTGAATGACTTTGCTGTGTTAAATGCTGAATTATTCTTTAGGCTTTGCCCTTACTAAGTTTTTATCTTAAGACACCAAAGTACTGGAAATGAGAATTGTGCAATATTACTCACAAATGAAAAATGGTCACTGTGGTTTAATAGAAAATACTCACTTTGGAACTCCCACCCCAATTTCATGTTTAGATGAAAAATCATAGGTGAAGTATTCTGAACCAAAATTATTCTGTTCAGAAATGCTGGTGCTGTGCTTCATCTAGGTACAAGTTGCGATATTCCCTTTTCTTGCCTGTATTTGGAAAACTGAGTCAAGCTTCATCTACTGAGTTCTGTCACAAGTAAAAATGACTCCACATGTTGACTGGTTGCATTCTCAGATAACTAGTCATGCTTTGTTATAACGCTTGGTGTATACTGAAGGGTAAAATTTGATAGCTTTCCACGAAAGAGCATAAGAACATGAAGAAATGCAACCCTCAGACATTATACTGGGGAGAGGCACGATATTTTATTATTTAGCCTAAATATTTGTATTTTGAGAGATGCATTAACACTGCATTTTCAGCTAACTAATTTGTAGCTTTTTGAAAAGTTGGACATCTTGGTCCCAGCAAGGCAATTCAAGTCACCAAAGTTAAGGAAGGGCTTAGTAGGTGAATAGACTTTTGATCTCTGCAGGCCAGTTCAGTGTCTGATATGGTTCCTTTTTACACAGGTCACAAAATTGATTAGGCCTTGTCTGCTTTTTGTCACAAATAGTTTTTGGATGTAAAACGGCTTGCTTTCTGTAGACGAGGTGGGGCATGTCCCTATTCAGACCCTTGAGTAGTGCTGTCGCTAGCATACTCTTTTTGGTGGTGGGAGATGAAGACTAACTTCCCCTTTACAAAAGGATCTAGATGTCTAGTCTCCTATTGTCTGAACAGCATGTTTCTGAGCATGCATGAAAACTAGTGCTAATGCACCTGGGAGACCTTATTCTCCAGGCTGGAGGTGCTGGGTTTTTTATACTGGTTCCTCCATATCCTGCTATATATTTGCTTTGGCTGATACTGATACACCAAGAGTTCTGTTGTTCTGGATCAGCCTCTGGTTTTCAAATACTTACTGTCTGCTAATTTTCAGTCAGGTGTAATTCCAAACTATTCTATTTTTTTTTTCCTGTTTGAGAGTATTGGGCAAGGAGGGAAATGCTGTTTATTTGCAAATAGTGAGAAGATTGACTTGAACTTTCATTTTCTGTTGAGAAACAGTTTCAGTGATACTTTCAGAGTGTTTGTTTCTATTATGTTTGTATTATCTAGCTTTACTTTGAATGTTACTTCATAAGCATAAGTCAGTACCACGATGCTGGCTCTGAAGTTATGCATCTTTCAGTGCATGACCAAATCTGCATTACCAGTTGTTTATACTGATCTTCATACTGCTGAGTTTCTCTTTTTAGTTCAGCTATTCACAAAAGTGGACGTTTGGGAAGGGGGGGACTGGAGAGGGGTGTTTTGTGATGTTCCGAATTTTGTACAATATTTACTTAAGTTCATTTGTTGTGCAGAAACACCAAACTGTATTAGAAGATGAGTTACAGAAAAATAAGAAAGCTTGGAGAGACAAAATGATGCAACATGAGGTGAGGCTGTACAATGAGCTTCTGTCAAAAGACTCTGAGGTTGCTATCATATATTTGAGAATAATTTTTTTTCTGGAACATTTAATACACCAGATTCTACTTATTAATGATAAATATGTGCCAATGTTAGTCCTACTTTAAAAGTGGTTGAACCTCTCCTAATTGTTTTGGCCTAGGAATTGATCATGAAGCTACAGTTGCAAATGGAAGAGGAGAAAAATGCCTTGGAAGAGCAGAAAGCAAAAGAAAGACAACACCTGGCAGAACAACAGAATGCAGCAGCTGTGAAAATCCAAGCTAGATTTAGAGCATTTTTAGTCCATAAAAAATATGTACCCATCTTAAAAGAATGGAAAGATGAAATAAAAAAGAAACAGAAAATACTAGAAGAAATGGAGAGACAAATAAAAGAAAAAGAGGAAAAAATGAAGAGTCAAGTGGAAGAAAATAGGCAAAAGAAAGAAGAGAGAAAAAAGAGACAAGAAGCTCTTGAAAAACAGGAATATTTGGAACAAGTGAGGTGTGAGGAGTATGAGAAAAAGAAAGAAAGCCTGAGACTTGAAAGAGAAAAACAGCTGCAAACAAGAAGAGAACAGAGAAAAATAGGAGAAATAAGAGCAAAAGCTATGATGAGTGAAAGTGGAGAAGACAACAAAAAGAACATAAAAAAAGATAAGCAGACAGAAAAAATAAAAGTAATAGAAGAACAGAAGAAGGAATTAAGTAAGCAAGTAGAGGAACAAAAAGAAAAACAGACTGAAACAATGGATGAAACAGATAATTGGATGATTCCAGCAGAAACAAACTCGACACCAACACCAAATAGGCTAGACTCTGAGAAGACAGAACACTCTTCTCAAGTAAATAATGAGAATATATGCCTGAATTCAGTAATGCATGCAGAACAAAATTACTCACAAACTAAAGATCTTAATAACGCTCCGAACAGTCAGACTTCAAAGGAGGTATCTGTTAATTTTAGAGCTAATGACATGGTAGAAGGTAAGGCAAACAATATATGCTGCAGTCCACTGAATATCCAGCCAAATGCTAGTAATGGAGAAGTAAAAGATCAATTTCCTCAGCGTGAAACAATGAAGAAAACTGTCTTTCTGGTGGAAGATATTAATGAGGAAGTCAGAGTGACCTGGGACAGGATTCAAGATGTAGCTGAGTTTTCCAGTAGAGTTCTTCCTGATGATATTGAAAAGAAGAGAATAAACTGGATGAACACATGTAAATCTTGGTCTAAAATATATGAAGAACACCAAAGAAAGCAAGCGACTATGAAAAAACAACCAAGGAAGAGTTCAGTTAGCAAGATGCCTCCATTAAGCATACAAAAGATAATTCTTAGTGGCCCTTGGAGTTCTCTGCAGCAGGTAACTATACAGGAGATCTAGAATTAAAGGAGAATCCACACCGTCTTTTTTTTTTTTTTTCCTTTTTAATTTGGTGCATCAGCAAAAATGCTGTTTTTGAAGAGATTATCATTGAGCAGGATACGTATCTCAGTGCATTCCTCTGAACAAGTGCAGAATAAGGGTAATGAGAATGAGTTGAATTCTTGGTTGCATTGTGGAGAAGACTGCTGTGGTATTAGTCTTCAGGTGATTCAGAGTAAAGTCTGTAAAAGACAGGAGCTCCTAGTTCCTATTTTCTACTAAATTAACATGGGTTTGCCTTTGTATGAGGGTCTGCATTTCACCTGCTGCTAATCTAGCCCCCTCAGAGTTTTGAGAAGACTAGTGTCGTCTAGAAGCAAGACATTACTGATCAGCTTATAGATGGTTTTTTTGACATGAAGAACATCTCTTGGTTCCTAGCACTTAATTTTCTTACCGCTTACTAACTTATCACTGTATGCTTGCTCTGTCCTATTGTCTTGGTATCCACTGTGAGGTGACATGCTAGACTACATACACTTTTAGTCTGAACTATTTTTATTGGTTCTTGTGCACTCATTATTTATGAGAGCCTGATGGGAAACAATTCACACTATTAATTATGTTGCTTAGGTTTAATCTTTCATCCACTCAAATTCAATGTCATAAGCAAAGGATCAGTTTTATTTATTTTAAGGTAGGTATTAAATTCAGATTGTTTCCAGAGTAACTTCTCTCGTTTAACAAATCAAAGCTATCATTGCCATCCTGTCCTAGATTAACATTAGGTGCTTGCATTTTCTGAACTGTTAGTAAAGTGTAGTTTGTGTCTCTTTTTCTTTGTAAAGAAAATATAATATGACACTGTACAGTGAATGTTCAATATACAAACAATTGATATTATTTATCAATAAATGCATGTAGGTCACAACGCTTACGCTCGAAGATTTGCCAGCTTGTAGCCTCTCAACATTATCTGAGTGTTCAAATCTTCAAGTTCTGACTGTGAGGCGCTGTGGACTAACTGTGCTGGGAGGACTGAGTAGCTGCAAAGACCTAATGTATATCAATATGGAGGTACCAAGCATGTTTTCTTCTTTATTATAATCAAGAAAGAACTGCCAGTTTTGCTGCTTAGGTGGTTATGCAGTTGCATTCAGTTGCGCGTGTAACTTTTATCAACAGAATACTCCCAAATGTGACCAAAGCTATACCAGCAGATTTGCATTGCATTTAACAGTTTGCATTGTGCTAAAGCAACATCCTGCAAATGAATCAAGCTATACTGAGAAAAGTGCATGATAGCAGCAGTCTATGATTAGCACAGTAACAGGATTTCCTTACCTCAGTCTCTCTGGTTCATGAGTAGGCAGATGCTGTTCACAATAGCAAGTGCTTAGATTAAACAGGAGTAGGTAGAAGGAAGTGTCCTTTTCAATACACACCTTGAATTTTAATTAAAGCTGCTCATATATATCCTCAAGGAGCAGTACAATAAGTTACACTAGAGGCATAATATCTAGGTAGTTGCTACTGCACAGTGTTGTACATGGCCTTGAAAATTTAATGTCTAAAGAGAACATTTTACTCTGTGATGCATCTTAGTTGCAGAACTTGACAATTTTCATTGAACAACTCTGTTCACTTTTTTTTTTATGTATTTTAACAACACCAGTTCACAAGGAAGTTAATATACCTTCATTATTCATAGAAATCTTGACTGTTTCTGCTGTAACTGGTGTTCGTTCCAAGGTATGGGGCTTTTGTTGGTTTTGTTTTTGTTTTTTTTTTTAATTACATTTGGAGAAGAGGGTTGTTAATAATTATGCTTAAAAGAGTGTTGTCTGCCCAATAATTAGAGCTTTGCAATAGAGTAAGTTGAAATACCTATGTCCTTTTCTCAGTTTCCTTATCTATTCAGAATGTAATTTCTGGGATTTGATAATTTTGGGTACGTCAAAATGCAAGAGCAAAGTATTACTATAAGGGCATAATGTATATCTAAGCTGCTGGTCTTACTAAGATTGCAATTAATATGTGAATTTTTTTAGATCAAATATTGTCTCTTGCACAACACTTGATTTTGTGGGTTTTGTTTTTTTGTTTTTTTTTTTAAATTTATTTTGAAATGTTATGCTTCAAATAATATACAGGATTGATATGTCAAGATAATTTAGTTAAGGAGAAGATGCTTAGGTATAGTTCTGGGTATGTTCTATTTAGAATTTAATATTTATATATGTCATTAATAATAATACTTAATACATTAATTGTGCCAGCTAATGTGGCAGTTGACTTCATCCTTAGTGGTGAAACAACCTCTTTGAGACAACTGAATAAACTAAAATTGTTTCATGGCAATTCATGACATAGCTAAAGCAGCTGCCTCTGTTTCTCTTGGACATTCAGTCTTACTTGATACAAAAGCTAATGTTTAAGCCTTGAAAGGTTCAAAGGGAATTTGTATGTATCTCTTCCTGCAGCTGAAGGTAGTACCTGAATCTAGTCGGCATGTTAATTTTAGAATAGGAGTTAGACTCCTTGGCTTAATTGGCTTGTTACAAATGCAGGGAATTTAAGTTTTGTTAGTTTGAGCACCTGCAGATGAAAAGCAGAAGGAAAAAAAGCAAGGGCAACAAATAGTGAAATAAAACCCCAAGGAGGTCTTATTAAAATGGCCTTGGGAAGGGGATATTAAAAAGAGTAAGATTTCTTGGTGCAGGAATATTAGCTGAGAATAGTGTTAATATTTGTGACCAAAATATCTCTAAATGCAGATTTTAACTTATAATAAGTAAGATTTCAGCAAACTTATAGCTGTCTTCTTTAATGTCTAGTACGCATGATGGTTCCTATGCAGTTTTTAGTTTGGTCTCCCAGAATTTGGGAAGCTAGGAAAGTGTGTATGGAAAAGACCACTCTGTCCTTATGCTTTTTGTGTCAACTTCTGAGTGTGTTCAGACCTAGAATGAAGTTTGAGATATATTTTTGTTCTGTCCCAGCAGGTTACAGAAGGCAGTTTCTATGACTCATCAATTTATTTTCCTAATGATAAAAAATAGAGGTGCCGTCACTCCTAGCTAGAAGTTTAGGAAAAGAAAAAGCAATGATGGCTATCTACCATATTTTGAAGTAGTTCTGCTGTTTCATTGCAGGTGCTATTTAATATCCTCATTTTCCTTTATTGCAGGAAAACAACATTCAGTTCATTGACTGTGGAAATCTTGAAAATCTCTGTATTCTGATTCTGAATAAGAACCACCTGTCATCAGTTTGTGGCTTAGATGGCTGCATAAATCTCCAAAATCTTGAGCTATCCTACAACAGAATCACTCGAATTGGTAAGAAAATCAATGAAAAAAGATTCCAATTTTTATAACAATATTTGTGCTGTTGATGATCAGAATTATACTTCAGGTCCAGCCAGCTCCTCAGCCCAAGCAGACTTAGAACAGGCCTGGATTTCAAAGCACACCCGGGTTATCACTTATTGTAATATGGCTTAGCTACTGCCATGTATTCCATCTACCAGGTCATATAACTATTATCAGCCTAAGAGAGTTAAAGATCTTTCTAGAAGGTCCCCTTATGTACAGAAACAATTTATATAAAGCCTAGCCTTGTGGCTGCAGAGAATTCCAGTGTATTCCTGACTCACAGTAAGTAGTAAATAGAAATCATATTATCTGTCTCATATCTATCATGCTAACACTTGACCACAGCCTCTAAACTAAAATGCTGCCCATTCAGGCTCCAAACTGTTGTTCTGTATTTTTCTCGCACTCTGGCTCTTCGTTGCTGCTCCAAAGCTGGAAAAAAAGAATGAGTCTAAGGTAAAATCATACAAATCATTTAGGTACAGCAGGTGTGCCAACCTCTATTGTATTTACAAAGGCAGTTTGTTGTATTTGTTAGATTGAACAATTGTCAGCCAACGGGTGTCCTTTGAGCGTGCAGTTAACCAGTTAGAATTTACATGCACCCAGAGCACTCAGCAGATGCTGCACTAAGTGAAATCTTCCTGCCAGGGAGGTAGATGTTTTGTGTTAGCCAGCCAGCCAGGATTTTTTCATGTAATGAACAAGCGTTTGCCTCTCTGCTTGTACTCCCACTCAGACTGTAAAGTGCCTAAGGGGTGGATACTTTGTCTCAGCTTCTGGCAAGCTAAAAATACTGCATTGTGAGCCTTTTGTTACATAGGTTTGGTATAGCTCTAATGAATATCCAGAGCCTTTCCTGCTGACAAAAGGTCAGGGAAATGTAATGTGGTGAAAATAACTGATAGCTTTGCTGTGTGTAAGTAGAGAAGCCAATTTTTTGTTTCTAAAATGATGTACGGAGGGAAGACCATTAGTGGTCCCTCAAAAGCAGCATTAATGGTTGAGAAAATGTATTAGTAAATTGCCAGATCATTACTTGAAAGGGAGCTCTCAAGGCCTGAAAGTAGCAAATTTCCTTCAAGAAGGCAGCACAGCAGATAGAACCAAACTAGATTTATCTGCTGCCCTAGGGACTTGAGTTTTGGTGCATGACATACTGTGAAATTTGTGAAGACCACTAAATACAGGTGACTATAACACTGAAGTTATAGTCTCAACAGAGGTGAATCTTCAGGTATTTGTCCATTGAAATAAAATCTTACGACCTGGAAAAAAAAATTGCATGTGAAGAAGTAATTGATTTTCCGGTTTTGTGTTTCAATTTCTAGAAAAGGTGACTTTCTAGTTTTATTCTTAGTCTGCAAAATCTAAAGATATTACTTGGAAGGACTGCAGAGCTGAGAATAGAAAGGATATGAGATTTTTATTTTATTTGCCTTGATTTAGACTTTTAATTTTCTTTAATGTATGTGGACATATGTTATTTTCCTACGGGACAGCAGGAAAACAATATAAAACAATTTTTAAGCTGAGAGATGAAACACATTTGTGTAAAACATTTATACAAAGAAATGGTTTCCACTGTTAAAGAAAAAAAGGAGATAGAAGCAGTATGAACATGGATAAATTCCATGATAAATAACAAGAGCACAGCAAACAGGAAATGAGGAAGCTTAAAAAAGATCTGTTATTTAGAGGGTTTAATGTTAATATTTTTAATATTTTCTGCTGATATATGCAAGTTCAGAACGTTAGTATTTGTGAACAGAGTTTATAATACTTCAGAATAAAAGTGCTGAGATAACAATATTTACCATAAAAATATATGAGTACCCTATTGAGAAATAATAAAGGAAGCTGGTTAAAGAAGCTTCATCTGTATGCTTCTGGCCAATAATTCTGGATAGAGTTCTTATTCAAATTTATCTCATTTGATGAAAATGTCTGCAGGGTTACTGTAAGAATGACATAGTACTAGTGGATGACATTTAGGAATGTGGCATCTGTGTGGAATGTTATATCTTTGTACAGGCCCAGTGGAGTAAAATCCTCATGTACTTTCTGTACGTTCATTGTGTTGCTATGTTTACTAAGTCTCTAATGAATTTGAATAGGTAAATAAATGTTCACAAAAATCGGCTTTGAATCTGTCTTCCTCCTCTTGGGAATTGCTTTGAGGATGTCTGGTTAAAACAGATGAATAATACAGGATATATTTCATACAACAGCAGTGGTTGTAAGTAGTTGCATAGAATGCACAAAAATGGATTTATGGATTTTAAGAAGTTAATGTATCCCTTTCATCTGTAAATCTTGCAGGATGTCCCTTAGCAATTTTGGAAGCTGCAGTACTGTGCAATGTTCTCTGTTAATTCAGCTCTAAAAAAGGCTGTGGGATTTTTCCTAAGAAGTAAGGCTTATTTAGGTTTGTAATATTTATTTTTTAATAACTTATCATAGGAAACTTCAAGCATACTATGATTTCTCTTTTCTTCTTTTTCTTCTCTCATTGAAATGTAGCATCAGTAGGGGAAAAATTAGAGTTGCCAGAAAACCCTTAAAAATTACAATAAAAGTACGAGAAATATTTCTCAGTTACGGTTTTCTAGAATGCATGATTGCAAATTAAGTAATTGTGTCAGCAATACACTGAAGTTCAGTGTGTATGTTTGTATCTGGAAGTTGAATGATTTGCTTAAACATTTTCTTACACAAAAAACAGCATTTTGACTTGAGTCATAGAATATGCTTTTGTAGGATATCTGTATTGCCATAGTATGTTGGCTGAAATCCTGGCAGTGCTAAGAATAGCAATATATAGCAATGGATAGTTGTAAATGCTGCTTTGGACCTACTCAAGAAAGCACATAGAGGTTGTGTTGTTTTTTTTTAATAGACATCTTTTTGTTTGGGAAGGGCTTTTGTAGGTGTTTCTTTGTGTTCACTGTTAGCTTTCACTCCTTTCTTATCATTCATCTTTGTCACCCATAAATTACTTCAGAACTGCATTGATGGCCAAGATGGGGTCCCTGGTAAGCAGGCTCCAGCTGCCCTTTGCAAATTCCAAAGAGCTACTTATATAAAGGTTCTCCACAAATCTTGCTGAAACCTTATAGAGATTTCATTTTCCCATATGCTGCCATAGCTGTTGTTAGTTGCATCATATAGAAAACAGACAGTATCTTCTGGAAATGTGCACAAGACTTGCGTGCTTATTTATAATTTTGAGTGTGTGCAGAAGAAACATTAAAAACCATCTGTTTGTATGACATTATTCTCCTTTGTGTATATTTCTGTTGGACTGCATTTGATAGTTCCAGAATAGATTATGATCCCATTGTATGTAGCCCTAGCATGCCTGTTCCAAATGACATTCAGTCAAATTAAACAAGACAGATGAGGAGAAGGAGATGTAAAAAAGGTGCTTTACGCAGCATGCAAATTAGGAAAGTTCCAGATTCTGTATTAACTCCTTGCATTTTCTTACTGTGTACGCAGTCTCTACTCTCTATTCCATTCCAGACTACTCCAGTGCTTTTAAAGGTTCCAGAACTGCTATGCTGATAACTTAAAACTAGAGATTTAAGGACTGCTCCTGTGAGCAGGAGTCTTGGGAGATGGATGATTTTGACAGTTTGAAACGAAATTGTTTTGACACCACTAGATGGGGCTGGTGCCTTTTTTATTTTTATCGAAGCATAAAAGAAAATGCAGACCAGGATCTTACAGTTAGGATAGTATGTCATGAGCATCTTTGAAATTCTTTCAGAATAATTCAACGTTTGTACATTTATTTCATAACGGACAGTTTTTGAAGTTACAGTATGGGACATTTGTCTAAGATTTAGGATGATATTGCTTTAATATCAGGTGGCTGTGTTATTTCCACTAGGTGCTTTCCATTTTGAAATTACTACAGTTCAAAGGCTTGTATTTGATTGGGATTTTTTAAAGGTACTGTTAGTTTTGCATTTAATTGTTTACTTATCTTTTCTCCGTATCATTTTTTTTTAAAAGTTTTCTTCTGTATTCTTAATAATCTATGATGCAAATAGGTCTGTCCTCACATAATCCAGTTTATTTTCACAGGAAAATCACAAAGGCATTCATCTCTGTAAAACTCACACAGCTTCCTTCTGGGAACTTGGAAAATTTTGTGTGAGGTAAAGGTGGGACAAAGTATTACCTCAAATAGTCCCACGAAGAAGATATGAAAGAAAACTACATTCAGGAATTATTTGTTTTAGATATGTTTTGTAAATGCTGTCCTTTCAAATGAGTTTTCTTAGAGAAATACAGAAAAACTGCTTGGGCCTGTAGCAAGCCAGATGCATCAATGCCATTTCAGAACATCTAGCATGTGTAAGGCAGTAGAAATACAGTGTGATTTTTGCAGTTGTAAGAGGGTGATTGGGGAAAAATTCTGTGAAAGAAACAGACGCTAACCTTTTCCTTTGCATCTTTTTGGGGTAGAGACTACTCGTTATTTCTCTTTACACTAGTTGGCAGGAGTAAGTTTGTTGAGTATAATGGGTACAGAAGTATAGCTTCAAGGGGCTAAATTTTCTTTTTAAATATCTTCATTAAAAATATTTTATAACACAATTCCTTAAACAAGATGCATTTAAATAATAGTGGTGGTGCTGGTCTAAGTTTTAACATAATTTGTTCTCCCCTTGCTTATGGCTTAAAAAAAAAAAAGCTTTTAAAAATGAAATCATGAAAACTATCTTTGAAACATAAATACTGTTTCCATTACTGTGATTTTTAAGAG
This sequence comes from Phaenicophaeus curvirostris, assembly GCF_032191515.1. NCBI lineage: Eukaryota > Metazoa > Chordata > Aves > Cuculiformes > Cuculidae > Phaenicophaeus > Phaenicophaeus curvirostris. Next base: position 54,074,973 of record NC_091392.1, read on the forward strand.
AGGTGTTAGTATTTCACAGTGACCATAGGTTCTGAGTAGCATTTATAAAGTGCTTAAAGCATGGTAAGTGTAGTTAATCACTAAAAGAATGTTCTGTTCCAGCAGAAGTGCTAAACGGGTTATGAACTGTTATTATTGCTTGGTTAATAGGATCAGAAATTTGTAAACTGTATGCGTTGTATATTTGATAGGGTCAAAATACAGTACTTATTTTTAAACCTTGTACAGGAGTAATTGCTAACATAGATAATATAAATATACTGAAAATTCAAAGTTTTCTTAGTACTTGAAACCTGACAGGTTTTTATTTGATTACAGCTTACTTCAGGTACAATCTTTAACTTTCAGGTGGTCTGGAGTCACTGAAAAATCTTCAGCGATTGATTGTGGACCATAATCAGTTAGTCAGCACAAAAGGTCTTTGTGAGGCACCTACTCTGATTCACCTAGACTGCTCTTTTAATCATCTCACACAAGTTGAAGGCATTGAGAACTGTGGCCTACTTCAAATTCTGAAGTTGCAAGGCAATAATCTCCAGGAGGTATGATTGAATGAAGTATTTTGTTGCTCCTGAGTCCTTGAAAAATTTGCCGTAGAGTAATTGTATTTCCCTCATCTGTTTATAGCATCTAGTCTGCAGTTTGTATTATATGATGCTTTATTCTTGGTTTAAAATGTAACAGAATATTATTACATGTAAGTAATAGTACAAGCTGATTTGATGCATGCTGATCCTCTGAAAGTTGAAATTCATGCTGCAGCATTTCAAATAGGAAAATGCTCATATTTACTGATGATGAGTCTCTTCAGAATCCGAGAAGAAAACAATTGTCAATAAGCATCAAATAACTGCAAAATAAAATTCCATTGTTCTTTCTCTAATTCATATTAATTTTAAATAACCATCTCTTTTCTGTTTAGCTTCCAAGACTGGAAAATCATGTTCTCTTAAGAGAATTATATTTGGATGACAATAGCATCTCTGATGTGAGAATGCTTTCTTTGCACTGGTTGCCTCTATTGCAGATTCTTTTGCTGTCTCAAAATAGGTGAGCAAGAAACAATCTTCTTCTTACAAAACAGATGCAGAGTAATTTATTAACGTAACACTTATATGAAATGTATAATAATCAATATGATTGAAATATCACTATCCTTTCCAGATATTCTGTGAAAATATGTAGTTGACAAGTAATTTTCTTGGCTACCTTTAGCAATGAGTATGAAAAGTATTTTTTTCTACTAGATGATATATGAAAATAATTTTTGAGTTTTGTGGCATCGTTAAAATCATGTTGTTTCTTTTTTTCCTTTCTTTAGCAATTGTTTCTAGAGTATGTCTGTCAAACTTCATATTTCATAGCTAGCTTATTCGAAACAGACTTCAAAGGCTGTGTTAAGTGCAGCTACTAGAGTTACAAAGGACAAATGAGATTGTTGATCTTTATTTTACATACATTTATTAGTGCCCTCCAAAACAAGCATATTTGCTTTAATTTTTCAGTCTTATTGTTCAAGTATAAAATAAAAAAAGAAGGATGAAGACAAGCAGCATAAAACTAGATCATGCGCTCAAGTACTCTGTAGTTAGATTTCCATTCGTGTTCTAGCTAATCTGTACATCTGTAGAGGTAGAATGACCACGCATTCAAGAGTCAAAATATTAATTTCCCCTCATTGTTGGGCTTTTAAGTTGTTGGGTTTTTTGTTATTTCATTAGTTCTTCTGGAGTCTGGAGAGAGTGTTTCCTGCCTGTGATTAACAAGAGCAGTAGTTGTTAGGTAGTGAATCACGTGTATTGGTTTAATTCATGTTTGTCACTTTTGGAATTTTCCTTGTCCTGTTCAGCTTTTTGTGGAACATGTAGTAATGTGACTCTATCTTCTTGTAGTTTCTTCCTCTTCCTTCAATTTGCTTTTTGTTAAAATTAAAGTGTAGCTATGCTGTGTGTAATAATAAAAAGTTTGCAAAACTGTTTGAAGAGTTCATGTGCCAGCTAGGGAAAGAACAAACTTAGAAGCGCATTCTAAGGCATAGCTTGAATGGAGTCTCTGGATCTAGGTTGTGCTAGACTGGCAGTGTAGATGCACCGTATATCACCCACCTGTCCCATGATCCTACAGTTTTTAATGTCCACTTCAGTGCTTATTCTGCTTTTCCAGTGGCCAAGCTGAGATGCGGTGTTTTGTCCACTGAATTTCTTCTGCTGGACTGGGAGAAAGTGCGTACTTTTGCATCGGCAAGCTGGGTGTGCTGAAAATAAACACACACCTCCTCCTGAAACAATTAATTAACTTTCTTTCCTTGATGTATCTATAGTTTATCTCAAATCTTTTTAACAAACAGGATGAAATAGCGTTAAATGCATATTAAAAACCTCAAAATTTCTGACAATTCAGTAGCCTGTTCTGTTACACTCACTTTATGTACGCTTATAAGCAGCTCCATATGTGTGTGCTATAACATAAGTAACTTGATGTTCTATAGAAACAGTGAATGTAATGGAGTAAGCTGTTGAAAGAAAAGCTGTTTCTTTACTTTTATCCTACAGCTAGTGCAATTTTGTGAATTTTTTTCAAGTGTGCACTGAGTGCCATTTCCTTTTCACTGATTGTGGGAAGCCCATAATGGCAATTCTATGAATCTGTATTCTTTCTAAAAGTGAAGTAATGTGAAAAGAAAATTCTTGCACTAATGCGCAGGGGTTTTTTTTGTTCCTGAGATGCTTTGTGTGTATCATAAACCCAAAACTGCCAAAGGTAAAACTAAAAAAAAAAATTAATCTTTTAAAGCCTACAATCTAGCAACAAGGAGTTATAGTAGGTAGTGATTAACTTCTTCTTATTAAAAAATGGCAGCTACTTCACCAATAGTGCTTTTATGAAGTGTTTTATTGGGGCTTGAACATAAAAAACATGTACTTGGTCAATTGACCAAAGTCAGTGATGAATATCCTTCTGACTAGGTTACTGCAGAATTGGGACTATGAAGATCTGTGCTCTATTTTACAGCAGCTGGAGAACACTAATGTTGTTAGTTTTAAAAAAGGCACCATTTTTCTTTTGTTGTGGATAAAGATTTATGTGTAGGAGAGAAAAACCTTGCCCCTGGAACTAAAATTAATACATTTTCAATATGTTAAGAGTTCATGTGGTATTTAAGTGGGATTGCATGTAAATATAATTATATAATTTACTTGTTAATGTCTTTTTCATTTAGATGTTTTACAGTGAGACACTAAATCCCTTTGCTGTTCAGGTAGCCGTTACCTTTTTTTTTTTCCCCCAACTTCAAACTGGATAAATTTATCCTTCTTAGAATTTCTCTTTTAATGTGGCATTAATGTGACCAGTTTTGGGTTTTTTTCTGTCTCTTCTTTTCATTAAGATAACCTAAATGTGGTAGGAAAAAAATCAGTTATCTGCAAAAATTCCTATTTTGGGAGATGCTGGTTTGGCCAGAATCAAATTCTTCATGAATGTATTGCTCCTATGTTTGCAAGTCTTCCTAAAAGAATCCTATTCTTAAATGGCTTATAACTGAAATGCTAAAAAGTCGACTCAACTCTTTCCTAGTACTTATTGTTCTCTCTGCTTAAATGTATATGGTATCGGTTAAAAAACCAAATTTCTGAGATGTAAGAGTTGAACACGCTGTCATTACAAATCATGATGATTTGGAAATTTGACAGCTTTTCCAGTGTCACCATAATAAATCTAAATGTCATCGGATGTCAGTGATAAAAAAGCTATACTTATGTATGGTGTGTTTTCCTCGCATCTCATCCGTACCAGTCTAGATTTTTTTTATAACTTTCAGTAATTCTTCGTTGTTGATAAGTTTATCTCCAAGTGCATCACACTATAGAGAATACTGTTGAAGTACTGTTTACCAGAGCATTCCAGAAACAAGTGGTTAACTGATACATTTCTTGTATTATATTTGATTATTCTTATAAATATGGTGAATACTGCAGAGTAAAAGGTTTTTATTTTTAAAGAATGTAAAAGAAATACAGGTATTATCTAAAGATATAGATTAATATAAATGTATTTTTAATTATTTTGCTCTCCTTGCTAACTTTCATGTTAACATGAATGACAGTTTTTCTGGAGAAAAGCAGATGCACAGCAGGATTCAGACCATTCAAAGCAGTAACTGCTATTCGTATTCAGAAAAAAAAATCTTTATTTTTTCTGATGCAAACTTGCAACTATTCTGGTCTCTTAAATCTTTTTTTCTGTTGCTCTCTGTGTCCTGTCCTGCTACAGCCTTAAATGGGAGCAGAAAGAGGAAGCTATAGCTTGCATTTTTTTGAATATCTTTTTACTTTTGTGTCTTCTTTGTAATTTATATCTCTCTTATGCCCAGGGCTAATGTGACAAGGTCAAGTAGTATTAAGTTTTCAGTAATGTCCTTTGTCTTTCTGGTTTGAATTTTCTTAGGAAAGAAGTTAACAAAGAATGTCAGTAAAGGAAGGCTATAGAACGATGGGGAAACATTTTAACTCTCATAATGCCAATGGCAGGCAAGGGTAGTCTAGTACAAGTATAATTTCTAATTCACCAAAGCATGTACTGATAAAGATTCAGAGAACTCATTTAATATAAATAAAATACTATGTTATCATTCACCCCTTGTGCAAATTAGGATATTTATTTTCCTGAGTATTTCTGAATATGTGACTCTGTAATGTGAATAGTGGATTTTCAGTCTTTGCAGCTGTACTGTTAGTCACTAATATCTATGATGATATTTGTTACAAGTATTATATTGGCTACTGTCAATAATATTATTAATAAATTTATTATATTATGCTACTGAGAACCTAAAATGCTGATATTTGTAGTGCTATGTACAGATCTAAGTTTAATTATTTTTAGAGTTAATACTTCATATTTATTTGATTCCATGGAAGGCTGCCAAGGAGGTAATAGAACTAGATAGGTCTAGACCCAGGAGAACTTTAAACTGTGGTTTCAGAAAGAAATGGAAGCATAGTGACATATACTTAATTGGCTTTATATCTGTTTCTATGTTATTATTAAATATTATGCTGCCATATAAAAGTAATTGTCAGCTGAATGTGATTTTTGTTGTTTTGCATATTGTCAAATTTTCAACAAGATTAAAGTATCTACAACAAGCATTTTGTTTGTACCAGTGACATCCAGCTCTGTCTTTCAGTTGCAATGCCCATGTTAGAAATAGGACATAGTCGCACATTTCAGCTGCAAATAAGTATTTTTGACTCTGACTAGTTGCAAGTTTGTAGAGTGAGTGGGTCTTTTTTTTTTCTGACCATAAGAATTCCGATTTATAGCTTTCAAAGGCACTATACCCTCAGAAAATACTGCTTTCCATAAAAATTAGCAATTACAAAGTGACCACACATTTGACAATTAGTGTTACCATTCGTCTATTATGCTTAGGCCTTGTTCATTCAGAGATGCACCGAGTTACCAAAACGTGTTTGGTTTTTTTTTAACAGATATTGTTGATTTAGTATGTGCTTATATATAAGCAGTCTGGTTTTAGTTGAAGAATTTATTTCTTTACATTATGATTTACATTATTTTTCCTCCCTCTTTCATAATTATCATAAAACAAAATAAAATTTTAAATCTGAAATGTAATATGTGGAAATAGCCTGGCAGTTGTCTCCTAGTTGCACCAATGCAAGTTTGTAAGTAAAGAAATTTGAATACACTGGACGCTAATGTTTTAATAGTAGTGATATATACATATTACAGTCCAGAATCCTTTGTACATATGAGTGTCAGATCAGTTTCCTTACATTTACTCTTCCATACTACGAAGAATTTTGTTATGGCGTTACTACTGCTTTGTTGCACAAGGAAAGTTCTGATATGCAAGAAGAGCAATTCCATAGCTGTCTGTATAAAAGGCACCTATTTGACACTGCTTTACAGAAGTAGTAGGACAGTGGAAGCCCAGGGCAGTGCAGCCTTGACTTGTTAAGAAATACAACTGTGACAACAGTTGACTATCTTTGGTAACTAGTTTTAAAATCTAGGAAGTAATACGCGGAGTGGAGAAGGGAAACAAACTGACAAGAAGTTTCAGCAATGAAAAATGAAGAAAGCGGGAAGAGGAAAAGCAGGTTTTTTTTGTTCTCCAGAATTGAAGTCTTGTGTTAGTTTCTTTCTACTTAAGATGCCTAAAGAAAAGCCAGTAGAGTTGTGTAAATCTTACAAGACTACAGATTCTCAGCACTAAATGCAAGGAACAGCATGAAATACTTAGCAGATAAAACAAAACATTAATGAATAAATATTAAAAACTGAACTATTAACAATTATTTTCAAGTTAAAATGTCAGTAATTAGTTCTAGCACCTTGGATAGCTAAGGAGTGTTTTCTTATAGAAATAAGTAAATTGTCATAACTATGGAAGATTTGGGTACCCTTCTGCTTATGAACTGTTGCTTTATTTAATTGAAAAAAACCCTCTTCTGTTTTGTTCTTAGTTTAACTGAGCTTGTGCCTTTAAATTCATTTGTGTCTTTGGAAAAGTTGGATATCAAAAATAACTACTTGTCAGGTGAGTTGTATAAAGAACATAAAGCACCATCCAAAAAAGAACTCTTAAATTATTAACTTATTTTATCTTGATTGTTCCCATTTAGTTTAAAAAGACATTTATACAGAAAATATATAAATTGCTTTCTGAACTTGGATGTTATAGATGTTGATCATAACTATGCGCTATAGATAGCAGAATTGCTTGTAGTCTTTTATGATTTTGGTACATCATATAAGATTTTATGAGAGTTAATATGATTCTGTATTCAAGTTTATATTTGATTTTCTTTCCTGCTACAACACAGATCTTAAAGATGTCATTATGTGGTTAAGTGGCTGTCATAAATTAAGGGAGTTGTCCCTCAGTGGAAATCCTTTTCTCCAAGAAAGGAATTGGAGGTAGGAAAATTAATTTAATGTAATTTGCTAAATTAATCAGCAAAATCAGCCAAAAGCTAGGTGTACATACATTAGTTAAATAGTAGAAATGAGACAAGTATGAACGCTACCACAAATTGGAGGAAAAATGTATGAAAATAACAAGTAAAATTCAGTTCTATGATCTTTATTTTCTAAGAATTCCAGTTTGTGGGTTTGTTTAAATAAAAATCTTGATGTTTCGCCTAGCACCTATAACCTTAATAGGAAGTTTGTGCTAAAATTCAACAGTGGTCTCTCTGTGCTCTTTAACTATTATCCTAAATGAGTGTTTTTCTTTATGATAATTTGTTTAAGTAAATGCAGAAATTATAATCATGATATAGACATTCTCTGTCTGTTACTGCTTCTTTGTCCACTGACCACAATATCTTCTTTTTTCAGCTTGAGATCTGGTTGTTCCTCTTTACTGATAAGTTTACCATCTTTGGTAATTTTAACATTCTGAGGTTTTGTCTGACTTTTATTACCCTGTTTTATATTTTATTAATACTTTTGCTCAAAGACATGACCATCCACTCAACCTGTCTTCTCCTGCTCTTTCAACTGCACTGTTTAAAGCCTTTATTTTTTTTCTCAGACTATTAACTGTCTTACTCTGCTTACTTGCCCTCCTCACAGCCATCAATTTCTAACTATCACATAGTTTCTTATAGTGTTTCTCTTTCTGCTTTTCTGTCTTTTTTTCTTCCCTATATACTTCTTCCATCAGTTCATCCGTTCACTGCCTAACAGTCTTGCTGCTTTGACAGGCTCACACTGCACATAGCTAGAGAAAGAGTGGTATCTATAATAAATGTATCAAGGAATCCTTGGTGTAGCATCTTTTAAGGAAAAAAATTTAGAAGAAGAAAAAATCAGAATGAATGGTTGATTTTTCCTTTGTAGCTGAAGGTTTGGCTTTTTTTCTTTTTAAAAGAATTCCTTATCGTTGCACAAAATAGTAGCTCTTATGATTATGAAAGAGTCACAGATGTAAAAATAATGTTATTCTTTGCTGAGTATTGTGTCCAGGTCTGGAATCCCCAAAGCAGGAAGGATATGGAACTTTTGGAACAGGTACAGAGGAGGGCTATGAAGATAATCAGAGGGCTGGAGCACCTCTGCTTTGAGGACAGGCTGAGAGAGTTTGCGTCGTTCAGCCTGGAGAAGAGAAGGCTCTGGGGAGACGTCATAGCAGCCTTCGAGTACCTGAAGGGAGCCTACAAGAAAGCTGGGGAGGAACTTTTTACAAGGGTGTGTAGTGATAGGATGAGAGGGAATGGCTTTATATTGTAAGGGGGAAGATTTAGAATAGACATTAGGAATAAATTCTTCACAATGAGGGTGGTGAGGCACTGGAACAGGTTGCCCAGGGAAGTTCTGGGTGCTCACCCCCATCCCTGGAAGTGTTCAGGGCCAGGTTGGATGGGGCCTTGAGCAACCTGATCTAATGGGAGGTGCCCCTGACCGTGACAGGGGGGTTGGAACTGGATGATCTTTAAGATCCCTTCCAACCCAAGCCATTCTTTTACTCTATAATACTGAAATAAAATTAGAGTTGGACTTAGAGACTGGTATATGTGTACATAGTAAAACCAGATAGGGTAGAAAGGGAACTTGACATATGAAATGAGATGCTGTCACTAGAATCCTTGAAATCAGTAGTTGTGATAGGAATGTATTTGTAAGCTATGTGAATGAATTGTACATGGATAAGGGTTTATGTATATTTTTTTGTATTTTAGTAGAAGTTGCCTGGTTTCTTGAATTCATTGGTTTGAAACCCTGTCTGAGGGCTAGTGCTATCAAGACTTAAAGCCATCTGAAAGAACTGCTCAGCAATAGAATAGCAGTACTGTTAATTTTATATCAAGTATTCTTTCAGCTTCCTTTGAATTCATGCTTTCTAGTCTACCAGCCTTCAGGAGCAGAATGACAAGTTGGAAATGCAATTTTAGATTTTTAGTTGGTGTTCCAGAATACATATGTTGAAATGGTAGAGTGTCTTTTAGTAAACTCATACTATAATTCTATTAAATGTACAAAGAATAATTTAATCAATAAGACTTTGAAAAATTGCTGGTTCTTTCAGCTAAGGGAATGAAGAATTTATCTAGGAATGTGTTGACATGATAAAATGTCTCAGGAAATTAAAGGAGACACAACAGTTAGGCTATTATGTTGTGTATAATACAAACAGGTGACTGAGATTTTTTAAATAGGGAAATATGATTTTTTTTTTAATTTTTGGTTTTTAAGCCTAGGAATTTGAAACAGTTTTCAGTCCATTTCTATCAAAGGTGTTCATTTTGGGGGGGGTTGGGCTAAATGACCTTTAAAAGTCCTTTCCAACCCAAACTGTTCCATGATCCTATGATTTCATGATTCAATGAAACTAGGATGAGTTTTACAAACATTTACTTTGTTGTTCATTTCTGTAACAATCAGAATTTTGAAGAATGACCAAACTATTCCTTGTATAATTTCAGGTCAATTAAAATGAGACTTTACACTGCACTGTTGCACAAGAATGTGTTTTGATAAATTGTGTTTACATTTGATATATTAGATTGCCTAGTACTGCAACAGCAAATATGTGTTTTTATGTATGTGTTGTATTAAGAGAAAAAAACAAAAACAAAACCACCCTTACATGTACGAGGTCTGACACAAAAAAAAAAAAAAAGAGACTGTGCCTGTATCTTCGTATTCAACAAATTAAGAAATTCACCTTTAAAATAATTCCTTTCTGAGTTTACACACAGCTGCATACAATTCTGCCAATGTTCAAAGCAATTCTGCAGATCAGTTCCTGAAAGGCTGTTCTGGATCTCCGTTGTTTTTGGTTTCACATCTTCTACTGACAAAAAAGGTGTTCCTTTGAGCACTGACTTGATCTTTGGGACCCCTTCACTGTAAGCCTCAGTCAATAACTGAAAAGTTTCTGTCACAGATTTCTTCTTTTTCACAAGAAATGTGATGTTAACTCACTGTTAAGTCTTGCACACTGACATTTTTCAACCGAGGGTAATAAGGTATCTGTATTTAAATGTGTCTACATGTACTGAGTGAAGCAATCGAGTTTAGCCTTGTCTCACTTTTGACAGGTTGGTACATGTTCTATAACTATGTCTTTTTTTCTGTCCTCCCACTCTTGGTTCCTGAGCTATAGGGTTAGTCTGAGGGATTTTTGTGTCAGAGCTTGTATATCTTCCACTAAAAGATTTTTGTGCAAATTTCTCAATAGTATATCAGTGGAAAAAAGAACTGTTTGAAACTTATAGTTGGAAATCTTAGAGTGGCTTAAAAGAAAGCTGTACAAATATATTTTCTCTTGATTTGTTTTTTTTTTTCAATGAGCATACTTATTTGCATTCCCATAATACTTCAGGTAATTTTGTGAATTAAATTCAGTGACT